>NC_044404.1:1460625-2921250 GCF_006542625.1 Nomascus leucogenys
ATGGAATCTCAGGTGGCCCTCTCCTGCCTTCCGTCGTGACTAACGAGGTGGGCACCTCTGTTCATTCATTGCGTCTTCTTGTTTCTTTTCCTGTGAAATGCCCCATTGAGTTCTTTTGCCTATTTTTTTTCTTTTTTTTGTGAGACGGAGTCTTGCTCTGTCGCCCAGGCTAGGGTGCAGTGGTGCGATCTCGGCTCACTGCAAGCTCCACCTCCCGGGTTCACGCCATTCTCCTGCCTCAGCCTCCGAAGTAGCTGGGACTACAGGCACCCGCCACCACGCCCAGCTAATTTTTTGTATTTTTAATAGAGACGGGGTTTCACCGTGTTAGCCAGGCTGGCCTCCAACTCCTGACTTTGTGATCCACCCGCCTTGGCCTCCCAAAGTGCTGGGATTACAGGCGCGAGCCACCGCGCCCGGCCTCTTTTGCCTATTTTTCTACAGCTCATTCTGTATAGACTCTTTATGTGCTGCACATATTGTAAATTCTTCTCCCATTTGTGGCTTACCTTTTCACTCTGATAGTGGTGATTTTTGATAAAATGCTCTTAATTTGGATGTAGCCTTTTTTTTTTTAATGATTAGCACTTTCTGTATTTTTTTTTTTAATCTACCATCTGCACATGGAACTTTCAGTATCTTTTTAAAGATGTTTTCCCTGCCTTGGGGTCATGAAGACATTCCTTTACATTCTCATCTAAAGATTTTAAGCTTTGCCTTCTGCATGGAAGTTTGTAATCCTTCTGGAGTTGGTCTTTGTGTATAAGGTGAGAGGCAGAGGAAGCTTCTTTCTCTCTCTGTGCAGACCCGGTTGTCCCTCCTCTAGTGGCTGAAGGGCTCCTTCTCCCGTTGCTGACCAGTAGTGTCCCCTGCCGTCTGCCAGCTTTTCATGGGCACACCGGCCTGTCTCCTGGCTTTCTGCCACATCCCACTGGTCCAGGCATCTGTCTCTGGCATCATAGCACGTTGTCTTGCTCATCGTTGCTCTAACATGACTCTCGAGTCCCCACTTGCCGCGTTCCCTGCCCTTGCTCCTCCTTCTTCAGCATGTTCCCTCCTCAGGGCTCTTTGCTCTGCCCTGTTCTGGGATTGGTTTGCCACATGCCCTGGCGAAGTGTATTGGCTTGTGCATGGGAACGGCACTGCGTCTCCAGAGCTGCCTGGGGAGGGCCTTTTCTATGTCGTTTCCCAAAGCGGTCTCTTGTCTTTAGGTCTCTGGTAGCTTTGCAAAGGCAGAGTTGTGCTTGGGAAGAACAGGGAGAGGGTGGTCTGTACACAGTTAGGGCATTGCTGTCAGACTGCCAGGCCTCTGGGGACTGAGCGTATGGACCAGCTGCCTCACACCAGCCTGTGCAGTGAAAGAGAATGTGTTGGCTCACATGTCAGGGGAGTCCCAGGTCAGGCATGACACGCCTGGGAGCTGACAGCCTCCATCAGACCTGCATCTTCGGCTCCCTCTATGCCTGCACTCCTAGGCAGACCCTCTCCAGGTGGTTTCAAAGAGGGACTGCAGCAGCCCCAGGCCTTCATTGTCCCGGCCACTCACAGGCTCGGCGGGGACCCCAAGTAGCATCTCCTCCCATGCTCCCCTCACCACTGTGAGTGCGAGGGGCACAAGATGGAGAACCCACCAGTGTCTCAGGCCAGCAAGAAGCCAGTATCCAGGGTGGCCCTGCTCTAAGGACATGTTCCCCAAATAATTGTGAATTGTTAAAAACCAGATATGTTAGGAAGCATCTCTTTAAGTATAATCTCTCGTTATGAATTTTAAATATTTAATACAGGAATATTCCTTTCATGGGCGACTTTTCCTGAACTTACAGCATAAGGCACACCCTATCTCATCTGCTATCTTAGTCCATTTTGTGTTGCTGTGGCAGTGCCTGAGACTGAGTAATTTATAAAGAAAAGGAGTTTATTTGGCTCATGACTCTGGAGGCCGGGAAGTCCAAGATCAGGCAGCCCATCTGTCAGGGTCTCATGCCGCTTCAGCTCCTGGGGAGCAGAGAAGGGGAAGCAGGTGTTGCCAAGAGAACAAGCATGAGAGGCAGCCTTGCTTACAACAACCTGCTCTTGCAGGAACTCATCCATCCCCACAAAAACTAGCCCAATTGTGGGAGAACTGACCCAGTCCTGTAAGAAATCCATCACCTCTCAGACAGACCACCTTCCAACACTGCTACATTGGCAATTAAATTTCACCATGAGTTTTGGCAGGGACAAACCACATACAAACCATAGCCTCCATGTATGTCCAAGCCTGAGGATGCCTATCTGGTCATTGGCCACAGGTCAGGGAGGTAAGACCCGAGCTTTTCTAATGGGGAGACAGCCTTGTGGAATTGATTGAGATAGTGTCAGGGACCCCTTTGGGCTGGTTTCTCTTCTGTCCAGCTGCCCTTTTTTGAAATAAGATAAAGTGTCAAAAGCTTTTCTTTACATCTTTTTTTTTTTTTTTTAAGACTGGATTTTCGCTTTTGTTGCCCAGGCTGGAGTGCAGTGGCACAATCTCGACTCACCACAACCTCTACCTCCTGGGTTCAAGTGATTCTCCTGCCTCAGTCTCCCGAGTAGCTGGGATTACAGGCATGCACCACCACACCCAGCTAATTTTTGTATTTTTAGTAGAGATGGGGTTTCTCCATGTTGGTCAGGCTGGTCTCAAACTCCCAACCTCAGGTGATCTGCCCGCCTCACCCTCCCAAAGTGCTGGGATTACAGGCATGGGCCACTGTGCCTGGCCTGACATTCTTTACATAAACACAACTCTTGTGGTTCTGTAATTATTTATGTCCATCCCAGGACTCATGGACATAAATAATTATAGAACCACAAGAGTTTGAAGCAGGCAGGACAGAATTTACTGGGACAATCTCTTAGCTTAAAGGCATGGTTTCTGTGCATTGTCATGGCAACAGTTGGCCCTCTGTTGGCTTCTGGATGGAGTGTGATGCTGCATTAGAAACAGGGAAAGAGAAGCGGAGCAGATGGTGTCTGGCCGGCGTTTGGCACTGGATTGACGTTGATTAGTATGGAAAAGTCTGCTTTTCTTCCTCTTGGTCTTAGTTTTGCCATCATCTCTGGGAGGTCCTTAGAAGTTAAAATCTCATTGTCAGTATTTCTTGATTTTCTGATAGCTGTTTCTTTGTTTAATCATTTCTTTTACTCCTATGGAACTTCAAGATTTCAGCATGGCTATAGGGCAGGAGGCACTGAAGGCTCCATCATCTTCTGCCTGCTCCGAGGGGGTGGTGAGCGCACTGTGGTCTGAAGAGGCCTTCCTGGTGGCCTAAGAGCCCTCACCTCTAAAGATGAACAGCAGTTGCTCAATGTTTGACCATCTTTGGGTTCTTGGTGGATTTGGGGGGTTCTGCTGTCCTCATCATCCTGGCGGTACATTTTCTCTCTATATATACGTTATTCTGGAGAATGGACCTTGTGTGGTTTTTATTACCTCTGTAAAGGAGCTTGTGACCCGAGAGTAGTTCGGCATGATGGCCCAGAACTTTTGTTTGGGGCTCTGTAGGGAATGAGTGGATGCGGACACCAGGGTAGGCCACCCCTGCTCCTTCCGTCTCCCGTGTTGTTGGCAGGAGACGCCCCTTCCTTCTGTCAGTGTGGTGGGATCTTGTCATAAACTGTGATTCTTAAGAGCCTGGTGGCAAATTAGCAGGGAAGGATGGGGCGAGAGCTTTTAGTAAATCCTGGAAAACAGAGCACACATTCAACACTGGGTCTTACCTGTGTCTATATTTACATTAATTAAATGTAACTAAAAATAAAATTCAGTTCCTCAAGTGCCAAGCCACATTCCAAGTACTTAATAGGCATGCGTGGCTGGCAGCTGCCGGAATGGACAGGACAGACAGAAGCATTTCCATCATCCCAGAAATCTCAACAGGCTACTTAGAGTTTATTTTATGCTAAAAGGCAAAGAGGTTCTTTGTTTTCAGCACCAGATCGCTCTCTGTGGTGAGATACCCTTCCTGGCATGACCTTCTCTTTCTCTGCTCTAGTCTTTAGAAGAAGTGTGTGACCTGCTGCATGCGGCTCCCTTCCAGAACATCTTGCCGCGAGTCCATGTGAAAGGTGAGCCTGCTGACCCCCACTAGGCAGTCCAGACTGCCCTTTGTGGGGGTGATGCCCACTCTGTGCAGCCGGAGAGCTAAGGACCAGTGCAGATTGTGGGTTTGGCACCTGTTCAGTCATACCCAGGGGTAATGAGGAGTCTACAGAACCTAGTTAAATGAAGATTGAGAAATAGAGCTGCAATGATATGATGTCTTAGAATTGCTTCCAAATATCAATAGCATGGGAGCAGGGGGAGTTGGGTATATAAGAAGCAGAGTGGCCATGAGTTGATAATTGTAGTGGATGATGGGTACAGGCTCATTGTGCCATTTTCTGCTTTCGATTACATTTGGAATATTCAATAAATGAAAAGTGAATATTGAGCAGAAAATCGGTTCTGCCAGTTTGAATTAAAATATTAAATGAGCCAGTTCTGTAAAATAATTTTCAAAGAGAATCTGTATCCGTAATGTTAACCTAAAAATCTTTTGTGTTTTAAACAAATGTAAACCTTTGCAATTACCGTTTCATACAAAGGAGCAGAATATAGTAAAATATTTTTTCTACTGCAGAGGGGGAGAGACTTGATGCCAAAATGAAAAGACTAGAATCAAAGTACGCCCCGCTGCATCTTGTCCCACTGATTGAAAGACTGGGGACCCCTCAGGTAACGTGTGCTGTGATGGCTGTGGCTGTTGCAAGCTGGGCATCCATGCCAGGCCAGGTGGCCTGGTTGGGAGCCAGACTGGAAGGCATTGTGAAGTCTAGCGGCTGCGCGGCCGCTCAGGCCTCAGTGTTGCAAGTGGGGTGTGCACCAGGACTGCTTCCCGGGGTGGTGGGGGGATTCAGATGAGCTAACGCCTGGAAAGGGCCTAGCACATCACCTGGCACATAAGACTTACACAGAAAACATCACTTCCACTGTCCAGCCCTTCATGACGAAGGCTTTCCCATCGGTGTTTAAGAACAGAAGAAATTAGGCCAGGAGGCAAGGTGTCAGGGTAGAATTCTACAGTGATCCAGCTGCTTATGCTAAGTCAGGGTTTCTCAGCCATTTCGGACCAGATAACTCTATGGTGGGGGCTGGGGTGCCCTGTGCATTGTAGGATGTTTAGCAGCATCCCTGGCCTCCACACTAGCTGCCAGTAGACCCACTCCACCCAAAACATTTTTCCAGGGCTGGGCACCATGGTTCATTCCTGTCATCCCAGCACTTTGGGAGGCCAAGACAGGAGTACGAGACCAGGCTGGGCAACATGGCGAAACCCCATCTCTACAAAAAATACAAAAATTATCCAGGCATGGTGGCATGCACCTGGTCGCTTGAGCCCGGGAAGTCAAGGCTGCAGCGAGCTGTGATTGTGCCACTGCACTCCAGCCTAGGCAGCAGAGCAAGACCCTGTCTCAAGAGAGGAGACATAGAGGATGTGGAGTAGCTGCATGCCCGGAGGCCCACAGCAGTCCACTGCTTGTCCTTTCTGCAGCAAATTGCCATCGCAAGAGAGGGGGACCTGCTGACAAAGGAGCGCCTCTGCTGCGGCCTGTCCATGTTTGAGGTCATCCTAACACGGATCCGGAGCTTTCTGGATGATCCCATCTGGCGCGGGCCTCTGCCCAGCAATGGGGTCATGCATGTGGACGAGTGTGTGGAGTTTCACAGACTGTGGAGTGCCATGCAGTTTGTCTACTGCATTCCCGTGGGGACACACGAGTTCACAGTCGAGTAAGTGTGTGCTGAGAGCAGGACAAAGCCCCGGGGGAGGGGAGGAGCTGTGGGGCAGGGGAGGGGTGTTAGGTTAACAAGCAGCCAGCTATGCTCAGGAAGTGGACCAGAAATTCACTGAGCGGCTTTTAAGCCTCCTATAGTGGGGATTCTTACTTGATGCCAAAGAGCTGACTCAGGACTCTAATATTCAGGGAGTCTCTGAACCCACGGCAATTGTATGCATGTTAGGCGTGCATTTTTCTAGGTGGGAGGTCCGTAGAGTCATTCATCACAGAGGGGATATGATCTAAAAAGGGATAGGAAGCAGCACACCAGAAGAGCCCAAAAAAGGTATTTACCAAAACCAGGGAACAGCCACCTGCTGCCCGGCATTCTCTTCCTGGTTGTGGAAGGTGACTGTGTAGGCACAGACAGTAATGCAGATGGCTTGGTCACTGACATCTGGAGACAGACTGAGAAAAGACTTCATAACGTATCACTCATCTCCCGTTCTGTTTCTGCTTCTTGTTCCTAGGCAGTGCTTTGGTGATGGGCTACACTGGGCTGGCTGTATGATCATCGTACTTCTTGGGCAGCAGCGGCGTTTTGCTGTGCTGGATTTCTGCTACCATCTACTTAAAGTCCAGAAACATGATGGCAAAGATGAGATTATTAAAAATGTGGTATGTGGATGAAAATCTCCCACCATCTATGGACCTTTTACAAAAGCATACTTTCTCTGTGTTATAAGTTCTTGTTTCTGGGAATGTTTTTCATCCTAGTACGTAAGGTACCACCAACAGAAACTTTCTTTTCGTTCCCAAAATGAATCTAAATATAATGGGCCAGTAAAGCAGCAGAGAAAATACTCATTGTTCCATTTTCCTTCTCAAGGTAGATTTACTTCCAGTCTTACAGGATCTGCGTTGTCAGAATACTGGCAACTATTCCAGTCTTCGGGCCCCTGGAAGTCTGTGCTTTCTTGGCTGCTTTAAAGGCCTTTTGTCTTTGTTGCTTTATGGATCCCTCATAGTTGACTTCTGGAAAATACTCAGCCATTATCTTTGAAATATTTCAGCCTCCTTTCCATTCTCCCTACTCTTGCCATTCAGGACTTCAGTTAGACATATGTTAGACCTTCTCATTCTATTCTCCACATCCCTTTGTTTTATTAGTTTTCTTTTTTTTTTTCGAGACAGAGTTTCGCTCTTGTTGCCCAGGCTGGGGTGCAATGGCATGATCTTGGCTCACTGCAATCTCTGCTGCCCAGGTTCAAGCAATTCTCCTGCCTCAGCCTCCCAAGTAGCTGGGATTACAGGTGCCTGCCACCACGCCCGGCTAATTTTTGTATTTTGTATTTTTAGTAGAGACAGGGTTTCACCATGTTGGCCAGGCTGATCTTGAACTCCTGACATGAGGTGATCCACCCGCTTCCCAAAGTGCTAGGATTACAGGCACGTCCAGCCCTGTCGTATTAGTTTTCTATTGCTTCCATGACAACAAATCACCACAGGCTTGGCAGTTTAAATACCATTGATTATCTCACAATTCTGTAAGTCAGATGCCTGAGTTCAGCGAGGCCCAGCTGGGTCCTCTGCTCAATCTCATGGAGCAAGTGTCCGAGGTGCTGTGTTCACCCTGGAGGCCTTCAAGCTTATGCACAGTTGGCTGAATTATTCCTTGCAGCTGTAGGACTGGGTCCTTCAGCTTTCTTCTCATGCTTTCCAAATGGCCCCCTCCAGCAACGGTGAGTTGGGCAATCTCAGCCTCTAGTCTTCTGCCACGTCTCTCCTGCCCCCAGCCAGAGAACATTCCCTGACCGTGACTATATTGAGCCCACTGGACAACCCCAGATACTCTCCCTGTCCTACAGTCCACAGTCTTAGCCACACCTGCCCAGGCCCCGTGGGGTGGAGGCAATGCAGTCACAGGCTCCAGGTCATGGGCCTCTCTCAGGGGCCCTTCTACCTCCCACTCCTCCATTTCCGGGGCTCCCAGAGCTGTATCCAGATACTGTCTTCATGTGTCTTAGTTAACTTGTTTACTTCAGCTCTAATCTGCTGAGCTTTTACTCTGAAAAAATTATTAGTTCACTTTTTAAATTCAGTTAGGTTCTTCAAATCTTCTTGGTAACTGACAGTTTGTCTTAACTGAACTTTTTCCATCTCTTATTTCTTTATCCAGTTCATGCATTCTATATTCTGTATGTTTTCCTTCTAGTATCTGAAGGCCTTGGAAGTATTTAAAACTTTGCTCTTTCCTTGTGTGTTGGGTTATTTGGGAGTCTTTATTTAATTGGAGTTAATTTAGATTGCTTTCTCCCAAGATGTGCATTTGTATCTGCCCATCTCTAGGGGGTGCTACCAACTCAGGGCCGCTTTGGCCGAATTGGAGGTTCCTGGCTTCATCGGGGAGTCTTCGGTGTGGTCCCGCTTGCTTATGCCCGGGCTGCTCCTCACCCCACTGTTGCTGTTGGCATCTGCCCCTGAGGAGGCCCTGGCTTCCCCCTTACCACCTGCATAGGCAGAACCAGCTTTTCAAAGCATTTTGCTTGCGTGTATGTTCTTTATTCGTGTTCTTTATTCCTGTGGTAGCAGGAGGGTCTGTCAGAGTATCCCGTCACAGTATTTCCAAACTGGAAGTCTAAAACTTGTGTTAGTTGACTGGCCTTTCTCTACTGACCACATCATCTTCATCTGGAGATCCCCAGCTTTGAGCAGACAGTAGGTTCTTAATTGCTGATGTGGAAGGACTAGGCCTATCAACTGTGCGCATGAATGAATCTACAGCAGCAATGAAGCCAACAGAGGGATTCTAAATTCAAAATATATTCATCCTTCCAACTGTTGCATTAAAGAGATGGTATGTGACTAGGAGTGCTGGCTCATACCTATAATCCCAACAGTTTGGGAGGCTGAGGCAGAGGAGGATTGCTTGAGCTCAGGAGTTCAAGACCATCCTGGACAACATAAGACCTTGTCTTTACAAAAGTAAATTTAAAAATTAGCTGCGTGTGGTGGTGCACGCCTGTGGTCCCAGCTATTCGGGAGGCTGAGGTGGGAGGATCTCTTGAGGCTACAGTGAGCCGTGATCACGCCACTGCACTCCAGCCTGGGCGTCAGAGTGAGACCCTATCTTAAAAAAAAAAAAAAAAAAAAAAAAAAAAAACCAGTATGTGTGTCAATTCTGTTTGCTATTATTTTTTTGAGAAAATATAAGAATCCTGACATTTTGAAACATGAAGAATAAATGTTCAAGTGTTAATAGTAAAACATCCTAACTTTCATGGTTGTAGCCTTTGAAGAAGATGGTGGAGAGAATTCGCAAGTTCCAGATTCTCAATGATGAGATAATCACCATCCTGGATAAGTACCTGAAGTCGGGCGACGGGGAGGGCACGCCAGTGGAGCACGTGCGCTGCTTCCAGCCGCCCATCCACCAGTCCCTCGCCAGCAGCTGAGGGCACGCGCTGCACTCCGTAACTCAACATGGCATGCCTTTCTCTCTGTAAACTATTTAGTGAGATTTTTAGGGACTATTTTTCAGTATCTCTGTACCTGTTAAAGGGGGTGCTTTTCAATCTAAAAGCTTAATTTTATAAAATTGACTTATTTTTCTAGACTAAAATTGTATATGCTTTTGGTAATTAGGAACTCTTGAGAATATTGGCTGCTGATTGTTGCCATCACGTTCTTACAAAATTGTTTTTCTATGGGATGTTCTGGCAGCTGTGTCATAAAATGCTGCTGGGTTCATTCATTCATTCCGTAAGAAACTTAATACCAGCAAATGCATTAAATCCTTTGCCAGTTACCATTAACTGTAACTATTTAGCTTTTGTTTAGGGATCTTTCTGATGGTCTTTTATGAGCAATCTTAGTTCTAAGACATTGTTCCCATCCCTTTTTTGTGTGTTTCGGAAAATAGTGAACTTGATTCCCCTGCTTCCACTAAATCCAGTTGTGACAAAATCTAACGTGACATCAGATCGAAAGGTTATAGAAATAAAACTAATGAGATCTATTTGTGTTCATTTATTTACTATAACCCTGTGCTGCTTGGCTTGGCAAGGACCTCTAATTAACCTGAGCTCACATACCCGGCCAGCTCGGATGTAGGTCACCTCTAAGGCTGAGGTGGGGTGGGACTGTGACACCATCCCATATGCCACTCACCTCACCAGCACAGGTTTAGCTTTATATTTAGGGTTCCGCAGGCAAATGAGGTGTAAAACGGCCGTGTTGGCTGCTCCAATCTGGATGTGAAGAGGCTACTCAGTGCCTGTTACCTGTGCCCATGACCTGGAGGAGGCCAGGCCCAGTGGGTGCTGCACAAAGGGACTGGGAGCACTGAGTCCAGCCTTCAGCTGTCCCCGATCCACAGGGGACATGGCTGGAGCTGGTCCACATGATCTGTCAGAATGAAAAACAATCGGTCTAGACTACCAGTAGAGTCATGAACATGTTTGAGAAACTGAAGCCATATTTTAAAAAGTATTAAGGCAATGAGGTTCTGAAAATCCTAACTAACTGAATGGAAAAAAATGTTATGCCTGTTTATTGTAAATGAATACTACAGATAAACACAGGTCCAGCATGATTAACTGAACTCACTTTATATTGTAGCCTGGCAGTCATTTTACATTATTTGGAGTATTGCAGCCTTCATCAATTTTAAAATTTTATATGGATGCCAAGTTGCCATAAAAAGCAGGCCTCGCCTGCTTTTCCAGAGGCCTTTGGAAGCTGTCCAGAAGCATATGATGCACGGCACAAAAAAGAAGTAAGTGTATGAACCATCCTGTTGTACTGCCAAACTCAAGTGACATGAAGCCTAAAAGAATTATTCTTTCTTTATAAAAAGTTCCCTAAAAATGCTTTTGGTAATGTGAATTAATAACCCTGGGGCCAGCATTCTGCTGCAGATTTAGAGGTGGTAGCTGTGCTTATCTTAGAAACTACAGAATAGGATGAAAAATTATTGTAATTTAATTACCAAGTAAGTTTTATAAAGCTTAATTATACACCAAATATGTAATACCTTAAGTGTAAGACAATCCATCTCGAGTGCTATAAAATGTTAATTAAGAATCTGTTATTAATTAACCTATGCATGTTCAACGAGTCTCTGTCCTCAAGCGGGAGAAAACTGGTTCTTTTATGTACAAAGGACAGATGTAGGTACAGTATATAAGTACATCTGTAGTATTAAAATGGCATGGGAGGAGGCAGTTAGTTAGAAAAAAAACATCTAAAACAGCTCCTTAGGAGGCCAATAATAAGGTTGGAAAAAAGGGAGTTTCCATACAGCCAGTGGTGATCTGCATGGGATACCAGCACCATCGGCAGGGGAGGCCCTCGGGGAGTGATGGCTTGGCGCTGGCGCACCACTGGGTAACCTCCAGGCAGGAGCCACAGGCTGGAACAGGCGAACACTTTCTTCCCATCACCTGGGTGGAAATTAATTAATTCTGCCAATACTTTTTTTTTTAAAGGCCAGTCGACGGTTATGTGTGTGGATAGGTTCAAAGCTGGATGGAGTTCAGTAGACCTTTTTTATTATTCTACCTTTTCTGCATTATGTTTGCAATTTTCCATCATCAACTTCTTCATAAACAAACATTTTCTAGAAACCAAAATATGTAGTAGCCCAAAGGAGCTCTTAAGCAAAGTACTTGGTACAAAGAGACCATATTCTGTAAACAAACATTTTAAGTTTGTTCTAAGCATTCAGACTTTTAGAATAAGAACATTTCAACTTTTTATTATAACATGAGCTAAATTTAAGAAATAACCCTAGTCTTCTATTTCCCAGAGCTGTTCAAAGTCTAAATGACAATATAACTCATTATGAAAATATACTGAAAAGTACAAGAGCTGATGTAAAACGGTAATCAAGGTTCCGCGCATCATGGAATTAGGGTAACTGACGAATAAACCCAGCCAGGCTGCAACAGCAGGCAGGATGTGCTGGCTTGATGAGGTGCTAAGAAGGCCATCGAATGCACAGAGGAAGCCGGATTCACGGTGATCATCTCAACCTGAGAAATCGTTCCTTGGGGTGGTTTCTGCTCTTTTTTTGGTTTTGTAAGAGTTTCCTTCATTCACTAACTTAGTTTTCCCTTAATATTTCAAAAATAAAACCAATCATCAAACAGGAGCCACTTTTATAGGTAAGGTAAATCACAGGATAATGTATTGGGATAACTCTTGTTTTTTATATGGTCAGGGACTGATGGACTGGAGATGACAAATTTCAGACTTTCATCACCAATGAAAAAATAAAGCATTTTTATAGACTTAAAACTGTCATTAGTGCATTCGGCTTTTGGAGAAGGGATGAAAATGTAAAATACTTCTACAACAATACAATGTTAATAGAAATCGTCATGTGCTGAGGTCATTTTAGTGAGCTACCATTGTTTAAGAAAAGTAATTTCTTGGTCCAAATTAGTGAAATCTTTAAAAAGATTGCCTTTAAAGAACATTATTTGAGGACAGTGTTTTTTCAGACACATTCTGATATTCAAATTCACTTCATAACAATCGCAGATTAACCTTTAATTACACCTTTCTTAAAAAGCTGTCAGATTTCCATTTCTTCGGGAGACATTTTCACCAGTGTGTTGTTCGATTCCACAGGTTAAGCTTTCTTCATTATTATTAAGAACTTCATACATATTAGAGAGATTGCCATTCATTGCTTTCTCGTCTTTTCGAAAAGACACAGGCAGACTTGCTAGACTAAAGCTGACATCTTTAAAGGCATGCAACAAGAATATCCCCACAATGATTGTAAAGAAGCCACTCAAAGTACCAATGACATCGTCAACAGGCATATCTTGCCACTCCTTAAAAAGAATAGCTGAACAAGTTAAAACTGATGTTGTGAAGAATACATAATATATTGGAGTCACAATGGAAGTGTTGAATATATCCAGGGCCCTATTTAGGTAATTAATCTGTGTGCTCACACAGACGATGAGGCTCAGCAGCAGAATCCAAGCCAGGGGATGCCGCAGCACAGGCTTCCCAGCAAACAGTTCCTTGATAGCAATGCCCAGGCCCTTCACACAGGAGACTGAAAACGCGCCGATTACAGAGCAGATTGTTATGTAGACGAGAATGTTTGTCTGTCCATGGCGAGGCCCCACCACGAAGATTAATATCAAGGCCACAATGACCACAAGGGTTGCAAAGACCACAAAACCTGGAGGAGGCAAAGAAAGGTTACATGAGTCAAATGGTTAGTTGTTCTTAAACACAGAATGCAAAACAAAATACAATAAACTTGATAGGGAGAAAAGGTATGACCTGGAAATAAAAATCAGCTTTATTTTGCTGCCCGAGCAGGAATGCAACCACAAAAATTTACTTAGATGGACACACTGGAAGATTAATGTGAGCTTCATATTCACAAATTGTTATGCCCCTAACATTTTTGCAGCAGCATTTTATGCCGACTTAAGTGCTCTAACTCACCAGGCAAGAGGGACAGTGGGATCAGAACAGAGACAGGAACTAGGGAGGAGAAATCATGAGGTGGCCTTGAATGTCCAACAATTTACAGATGCCAAAAACAAAAAACAAAAGAGTTCTTCATCAAGTTTTCCCTAAAAGGGGTAAACTTTTCTTTAAATTTGTGGACAACTGCTAGAGTAACGAGCAAGTCAACTGGAGAACTTGAAAGATACTATTGGGGTTCTGGTTGAATATGGAGAATTAAAGCCAGCATGATAATAGCCAGTAACTGTGTAGCACTGTGGGCCAGGCATTTTTCTCAGCAATTCGCACTCAGCTACCCTGTATCACAGACACTACCACCTGCATCTTCAGATGAGGAAACTGAGGCCCAGATAAGTCACATGAATTTACTCTTCCTCAAATTCCACTAATAAAATACACAGTAATAGGATTTTTTTTTTTTTTTTTTTGAGACAGAGTCTTGCTCTGTCGACAGGCTGGAGTGCAGTGGCGCAATCTCAGCTCACTGCAAGCTCCGCCTCCCAGGTTCACGCCACTCTCCTGCCTCAGTCTCCTGAGTAGCTGGGACTATAGGCACCCGCCAACACGCCCAGCTAATTTTTTGTATTTTTACTAGAGACGAGGTTTCACCATGTTAGTCAGAATGGTCTCCATCTCCTGGCCTCGTGATCCACCCGCCTTGGCCTCCCAAAGTGCTGGGATTACAGGCGTGAACCCCTGCGCCCGGCAGTAATACGATTTTTAAAGACACAAATACACAAAATTAAGAACAAGAGGCCAGGTGTGGTGGCTCACGCCTGTAATCCCAGCACTCTGGGAGGCTAAGGATGGCAGATCACCTGAGGTCTGGAGTTCGAGACCAGCCTGGCCAACATGGCGAAACCCCATCTCTTCTAAAAATACAAAAATTAGCCAGGCATGGTGGCAGACACCTGTAATCCCAGCTACTTGGGAGGCTGAAACAGGAGAATCGCTTGAATCTGGGAGACGAAGGTTGCAATGAGCTGAGATCACACCACTGCACTCCAGCCTGGGCAATAGAGTGAGACTGTCTCAAAAAAAAAAAAAAAAAGAGGACCAAAGATAACAATCCTTCATAAGTCAGAAAGCAAAGGCTAACTATTAACTGGTACAGAGATCCCAGAAAGCGGAATCCTACACATCTGCTGTGATAAAAGATTAAAAGGCAATTTAGTTTGCAGCACAGAATGCTCAAAAGGTACAAAGTGCCTCTGAAGTGGAGTAAAGGCAAGATTGAAAGTGAGGCCTGGCTGAAAAGTCCATTCAAGAAGCAAGGAGACTCCTGCCCAGTTCTGGGAGACTGTCCCTCCTGTGCCACAGAGTTCCAGGAAGCTGAAGTCAACCATGCCTCCAGGCGTTAATCCTTCCCCCAATCAATTCCCAGGATGCCCACGGCCAGCCATGAAACTGGAAGCTTTTTTTACTGGGGATCTGACCAGCCCAACTTTTACATAACAGAGGACAGCAGGCCGGGCGCGGTGCTCACGCCTGTAATCCTAGCATTTTGGGAGGCCAAGGCGGGCAGATCATGAGGTCAGGAGATCGAGACCATCCTGGCTAACACGGTGAAACCCCGTCTCTACTAAAAATACAAAAATTAGCTGGGCGTGGTGGTGGGCACCTGTAATCCCAGCTACTTGGGAGGCTGAGGCAGGAGAATCACTTGAACCCAAGAGGCAGAGGATGCAGTGAGCCGAGATCACGCCACTGCACTCCAGCCTGAGCGACAAGAACAAACTCTGTCTCAAAAAAAAAAAAAAAAAAAAAAAAAAGACCCATCAGGTGGGGCACAGTGGCTCATGCCTGTAATCCCAACACCTTGGGAGGCCAAGGTGGGTGGATCACTTGTGGTCAGGAGTTCGAGACCAACCTGGCCAACATGGTAAAACCTTGTTTCTACCAAACAAACAAAATTAGCCAGGCATGGTGGCACACGCCTGCAGTCCCAGCTACTTGGAAGGCTGAGATGGGAGAATCGCTTGAGCTGGGGAGGAGGTGGTTGCAGTGAGCTGAGATCACATCACTGCATTCCAGCCTGGGCAGCAACAGAGCCCTGTCTCAAAATAAAATGAACAATCAGGCACCCAGCACAATGGACAAAAATGGACCCATCTCTAGGCATGTCAGTGGGAAATTTCAGACACTGTGGGGAACTAGAACACCCTACATGCTTCCAAAAACAAAAAATTGGTCGCATATAAAAGATAAGGGATAAACTGTTCGATTTCTCAACAGCAACATCAGAAATGAGAAGACAGTGGTGGCCACAATAGGTTAAAAACATGAGATAAACAAGGTCTCAAAAAATCTCATCTCTTCATGCCCTTTCTTGTCTCCTCTAGAGTGGCACCACCAAAATGAAGGCACAAACCCAGGATTCTGGAAATAAGGGATCCAAGAAAAAGCAAACTGAAGGGAATCCCCAGGATGCTGCTGAAGAGAAATGCAGATAACAGCTGTGCTGGCAGCCTGGAGACACCCACCTAGATTGAGGCCACACAGAAGGCATTGAGAGAAATTTCCAAAAGAGATGAAACAAAGAATACCTCTTTGTTTGAAACTACTGAGAGTAGAATTAGTCAACTGGGGAAAGAGTTTCATGATACATTGATCAATTCGTAAAAAACTATGCAAACAAGATAATTATTACTTCTGGAAAAACTTAAATCATACAGGAAAGGAACAACAACCATAATAAAGATTAAGATGACAATAAAAGTTATCTATCAATGATAATGTAAACAAATAATCTCAAGAAAACTATATAGGTGCAGTAAATAAAAGGTAAAACAGATAATGCCTAAAGCTAAGGAAGTAGGTAGTAGCAATATACGCACGCTACTTACAGAGTGAAAGAACAGTGGAGAAACACAGGCTTGGGATTGATAGCAGGGAGCAGGGAACATGACGACAATTTGTTCTTCTACCAGGTGGAACAATTTCTCTCTCCTATGTGCTCATCAAATTTCGATTAAAGTAAAAACTAAGTTAAAAAGTAAAATACAGTAAGACTAATAAGACTTTTTTCTTACCTGGATCACCTAGCTTGTGAGACATTTCATTTAAAGTCTCAATCTCCTCTTCCTTTGGAGCATGAATGACCATAACTGTAGATCCTAGAATACTTAGCAAACACCCAATTTTCCCATGAAGATTAAGTCTTTCATTGAGAAAGTATGAAGAAAGAATGGCACTAAAATCGGGAGGAAAAAAAATTGAGAACTTTAAAATAATCAGCTACTTTTCTTTTTCAAATATCAATAAAACTCATAATTTAAATCACTGAAATCAAACTAAAACACTGTGAACTTATGAAGATTCTGGCTTTCGCCAAGGGAAAAAAAAGTGTACACTTCATCATCAAATGTAAACATTTCTAGGGAATCATCTGCTTCATCATACACTACACCTGTATACTTACCATCTTTCCACTGCAAGAAGTCAATATGAAATTTATAATAAAGAACAAATTTGTATAAATTTATATCCTAATTAAGAACCTATATCCAGCCCAGGCACAGTGCCTCACGCCTGTAATCCCAGCACTTTGGGAGGCCAAGGTGGGCGGGTCACCCCAGGTCAGGAGTTCAAGACCAGCCTGGCCAACATGGTGAAACCCCATCTCTACTAAAAATACAAAAATCAGTCAGGCATGGTGGCGGGCATCCTGTAATCCCAGCTACTCGGGAAGCTGAGGCAGGACCTAGAAGGCAGAGGTTGCCATGAGCCGACATCGCACCACTGCACTCCAGCCTGGGTGACACAGTGAAACTCCATCTCCAAAGGAAAAAAAAAAAAAAGAATCTCTATCCAAAGCACCAGTGCTTAAAACTTACTCAACCTTAACTTATTCCTATTGGTTGATGCATGCACCCCTCTTATGTTGTTTATTGTATATAATTTGCCTATTACATTATCAGGTTTTAATAACTTGTAGCTAGTTTTATCTAGACCTAAAAAGAAAATACAGCACAAACCAATAAATACAGTAACAGAATACTATAAAGAAAATTAAGGGTAAAGGGCAATGACTTATACCATAACCCTGTTTTACATATAGTTTTTTTGGGGAAAAGAAAACAGATAAAAATCAGTCAATCTACTTTGGGAATAGTAACCAAGATCCAGATTTCCATATGGGCTTAGTTGTTTGGGCTAATCATTACAAAACAGAAATGGGACAAGTCTTAGATCACTCATTCAAAACACGCACTCCAGGCCAGGCATACAAATCTACTCATTGGCTGGGAGCAGTGGCTCACACCTGTAATCCCAACACTTTGGGAGGCTAAGGCGGGTGGATCACGAGGTTAGGACATAGAGACCATCCTGGCTAACATGGTGAAACCCCATCTCTACTAAAAATACAAAACATTAGCCAGGTGTGGTGGCGGGTGCCTGTAGTCCCAGCTACTCGGGAGGCTGTGACAGGAGAATGGTGTAAACCTGGGAGGCGGAGCTTGCAATGAGCCGAGATTGTGCCACTGCACTCTAGCCTGGGCAACAAAGCAAGACTCCGTCTCGAAAAAAAAAAAAAAATGAATCTACTCATTACCAAGCAGACCCTACCGAAGTGCACATGCACTGAATGATAAATCCTGGGATGAGTGTAACTTTGAATTTTACTTATTTTCGTTTATTTTTTGAGACAGAGTCTCGCTCTATAGCCCAGACTGGAATGCACTGGTGCGATCTCGGATCATTGCAACCTCCGCTTCCTGGGTTCACGCCATTCTCCTGTCTCAGCCTCCTGAGTAGCTGGGACTACAGGTGCCCGCCACCACGCCCAGCTAATTTTTGTATTTTTAGTAGAGACAGGGTTTTACCATGTTAGTCAGGCTGGTCTCAAACTTCTGACCTCAGGTGATCCACCCGCCTTGGCCTCCCATAATGCTGGGATTACAGGCGTGAGCCACCGTTCCCAGCCAACTTTGAATATTAAAAAACTGAAAGCGAAGTAGAACTAGTACTGGCTCTGAATACAAGCAAGACAAAGCATTTTCTCCCACAAATCAATAGCCTGCCTATGCACAGAAGTAACTTTTTAAAAGCAATTACTACATAGTGTAAAAAGCGAAGTTCTCCAGGTTGTTGAAATGTAAACTGTGTTGAACACATGTAATTAGATGGTACTGAATATTTTAGAAACTAAGATACTGACTACTGTTTCTACATGAAAAATGTGTCCTTACCTTACTAGCACGCTGAGAGCTCCTAGTGGAGTCACTAGAGTGGCTGGTGCAAACGCATACGCAGCGAAGTTGGCCACCTCACCAGCTCCCACTTGGAGACAGACAACAAAAGAAAAACTCAGATAAGAATGTATGTACTCAACTTGGAAATGCCGGCATTTTATGCACTATCTATATATCATTTCAACTGTATTTAGTAACCTCCATATTTCTCCAATTTATTATTTTTTTTTTATTTTTTTTTGAGACGGAGTCTCACTCTGTCGCCCAGGCTGGAGTGCAGTGATGTGATCTCAATTCACTGCAAGCACCGCCTCCTGGGTTCACACCGTTCTCCTGCCTCAGCCTCCCACGTAGCTGGGACCACAGCCACTCACCACCATGCCCCGCTAATTTTTTTGTAATAGAGACGGAGTTTCACCGTGTTAGCCAGGATGGTCTTGATCTCCTGACCTCGTGATCTGCCCGCCTCGGCCTCCCAAAGTGCTGGGATTACAGGCGTGAGCCACTGCGCCCGGCCTCTCCAATTTATTAATAAGGGTTATGGGTCTGTAAATTTCCAACATTACAGTAACAGTCCAATTAGAAACATTCTAGAAACAACACATATCTGTAAATCTAACAGAAGAAATCTAGCTCATGCTGACATAAGGCATTTTAATAAAAATTTTAAATAGAGACTTACATCCCAGGACAGTAAATAAAAATCACTGAGAAGAAGCCAACATGAAGGTAAAGGTACTCTTCCCAAGTCCATTTCATTTGGTCTTTTTTTTTCTTTTTTTGAGATGCAGTCTTGCTCTGTCGCCCAGGCTGGAATGCAGTGGCACGATCTCGGCTCACTGCAACCTCCACCTCCCGGGTTCAAGCAATTCTCCTGCCTCGGCCTCCCAAGTAGCTGGGACTACAGGTGCGCGCCACCATGCCCAGGTAATTTTTCTATTTTTAGTAGAGACGGGGTTTCACCATGTTGACCAGGCTGGTCTTGAACTCCTGACCTCAAACGATCCACCCACCTCAGCCTCCCAAAGTGCTGGGATTACAGGCATGAGCCACCACGCCCAGCCTCTCATAAAACTTTTAGTGAGGGAAGACAGACAAACCAAGCACGTGTGCCAAGAGGTTAAAAGTGTTATGAAGAAAAACAGTGAGGGAAAAGAATAAAGGGCTGGTGATGAAAGAAGGTATCCTACTATGTGTCATGGCATTAGATAGGGGCTGTCTGATAAGAAACTTTAGAACACTGGGACATTAAGTCCCACTAAGGAATTATCTAAATTGAAAAGCTACTGAGGAATCCTATGCAGGGCAGAGGCATGATCTCACAAAAGGATCCCTCCTGGCTACTGCTTTTTCCAAAAGTTATGCCAATTTTCATTTAGCAGCGTCATGAGAGCTCCCTTTGCTCCACATTCTCCCTGCTGATCTGTTAGGAGCATGGGATGATTCTGTTATGCCTTCAATTTGCATTTCCCATTTTCGTTTGGTTATTAACCCTATGAAATCTTTTAGGGAAGTAGCTGTTCAAGTTTATCCTATTTTCTCTTATTGATTTAAGGTAATTCCTTATATATTTCAGATGTAAATCTTTTATTGGTTAAACATATTACAATTATCTTCATTTACACTCTACAATTTGCCTTTTTCTTCTCTTGTTAAACTCTTTCCTCTTTAATTCCTAAAATGTCTTTTAAATATGGTTACTGTTAAAATTCAATCAAGGAATGTGGCTGCAATGTCTCAAATATCTTTTTATCCAGGATACTCTCTACTATCTAATTTCTATTTATGTATGACTGACTTCTTAAAAAGAAAAAAAAAAAAAGCTTGGAGAAAGCTTTTTAACTAAGTAGGAAATTATACACAATCTTCAATTTTTTTTTTAACTGAATACTCTAGAAATTACATGTATGCTTAACTTGTGAAGTCTAATATTAATATTTAGCTTTATTTCCTTCTGGATAATGCCAGAACCTTGTAACTCTTAATCCATTTTCTCCCTTCCAACTGACTATTGTTGCATATTTTTTAACACACAAGTGAGCCTGTGTTTTTTAATACACAACAGGTGAGCCAAGGTGGCTCACTCACAGGACTGGCAAGTAGGTCCTGGCACAGTGAGAGCCTAGGGAGCTCTCCACGGCTGCCTGAGTGTCCTCAGAGCACAGCAGCTGGCTTCCCTCAAAGTGAGCAATCCAAGGAATCAGTGAAAAAGCTGCAATGCCTCTCTCGGCTTCACCTCGGAAGACACACATCATCACTTCTGTGGTATTCTTGGATCACACCATTTTGAACTGCACTAATTCACTGTGAAAGGGGATTAGTGAAAGGTGTGAATACCAGGAGGGGAGTCACTGAGGGCTATCACACATTAATTGGCCTGGCATGTTCCCCACTCATGGCCTTCACAATTACAGTTTCCTCCTGCTTCAAGTGTTTCTCTCCCAAATATCATATGGGCAGATCACTCACTTCCTTTACATCTTGTACCCAAATACCTTTCAGCGAGGCTGGCCCTGGCTGCTGTTCTAACATCCTAATAAACCTATCTATCTTCCATTTCACAACACTCCTTCCGACTTCACTCCTCCTCCTTCGCATTATCACCACGCACAGGCACACAAACACATCTTAACTTCTTTATCTTGTTTAATGTCTCCTGTCTAGAATGTAAGCTTCATGTGGGTGGAGATTTTTCAGTCTTTTCCTCTCACTGATGTATCTCCAGCACCTAGAACAATGCCTGGCATACAAGACATGATCAATAAGTATTTGTTGACTGAACAGTCAGTCAAGGCTCAGTGTCTTCAGAATATTTTTTTTTTTTTTTGAGACAGAGTTTCACTCTTGTCCAGGCTGGAGTGCAACGGCACAATCTCAGCTCACTGTAACCGCCACCTCTCAGGTTCAAGCAATTCTCCTGCCTCAGCCTCCCAAGTAGCTGGGATTACAGGTATGAGCCACCACGCCCAGCCCAGAATAATTTTTTACCATGTGCCTTTTTAAAAGGAATTACCAAAATAGGCATGGTGATTTTTTGTATTTTTATTTGATAAGTCTTATCAAATACGTACCTCTTTTTAATTTGGAATGTGAACAAATGGAGGGGGAACAAATTATAACAGAATTCTCCTCCTAACTTTCAAAATTATCTTAAATTGAGCAGAAATTTTAAAAATGCACGGGCATATCAAACATGTTTTAATCAGATGGGTAAAAAAAAGCCTTGTCATTGCATTTAAATGCACTATGAGGGTACAACAAATAGACTTGAATACTTGGTGAATAACATTACGTATTTGATAGCACAACAGGGTGACTACAGTCAATAATAATTTTTTTTTTTTTTTTTTTTTTTTGAGACCGAGTCTCACTCTATCACCCAGGCTGGAGTGCAGTGGTGTGATATCAGCTCACTGCAATCTCCACCTCCGTTTCAAGTGATACTCGGGCCTCAGCCTCCCAAGTAGCTGTGATTACAGGCGCCTGCCACCACGCCCGGCTAATGTTTGCTATTTTTAGTAGAGACGGGGTTTCACATGTTGGCCAGGCTGGTCTTGAACTCTTGACCTCAAGTGATCCACCCGCCTCAGCCTCCCAAAGTGCTGGGATTACAGGTGTGAGCCACCGTGCCTGGCCCAATAATAATTTAGTTGTACATTTAAAAACAACTAAGAGGCCAGGCACGGTGGCTCACACCTGTAATCCCAGCACTTTGGGAGGCCGAGGCAGACAGATCACAAGGTCAGGAGATCGAGACCATCCTGGCCAACATGGTGAAACCCCTTCCCTAGTAAAAATACAAAAATTAGCTGGGCTTGGTGGCGCACGCCTGTAGTCCCAGCTACTCGGGAGGATGAGGCAGGAGAATTGCTTGAACCCAGGAGGCAGAGGTTGCAGTGAGCCAAGATCGTGCCACTACACTCCAGCCTGGCAACAGAGCGAGACTCCGTCTCAAAAAATAAATAAATAACGGCCGGGCGTGGTGGCTCACACCTGTAATCCCAGCACTTTGGGAAGCCAAGGTGGGTGGATCATGGGTTCAGGAGTTCGAGACCAGCCTGGCCAACACGGTGAAACCCTATCTTTACTAAAAGTACAAAAATTAGCCAGGTGTGCTGGTGCGTGCCTATAATCCCAGCTATTCAGGAGGCAGAGGCAGAAGAATCGCTTGAACCCAGGAGGTGGAGGTTGCAGTGAGCCGATATTGCGCCACTGCACTCCAGCATGGGTGACAAAAGCGAGACTCTGTCTCAAAATAAACAAACAACAAATAAAAGAGTATAACTGGGGCCAGGCAGGGTAGCTCACACCTGTAATCCCTGCACTTAAAGAGGCCGAGGCAGGAGGTTTGCTTGAGCCCAGGAGTTCAAGACCAGCCTGGGCAACATGGCAAAACCCCGTAAATAAATAAAGAATGAAAAAATTAGTCGGGCGTGGTGGCACACACTTGTAGTCCCAGCTACTTAGGGGGCTGAGATGGAAGGATTGCTTGAGCCTGGGAGGTTAAGACTCCAGTTAGCTATGATCACACTACTGCACTCCAGGCTGGGCGACAGAGTGAGACACTGTCTCAAAAAGAAAGGGTACTGCCAGACGCAGTGGCTCACGCCTGTAATCCCAGCACTTTGGGAGGCCGAGGTGGGCGGATCACGAGGTCAAGAGATCGAGACCATCCTGGCCAACATGTGAAACCCTGTCTCTATTAAAAATACAAAAATTAGCTGGGCATAGTGGTGCACACTGGTAGTCTCAGCTACTCAGGAGGATGAGGCAGGATAATCGCTTGAACCTGGGAGGCGAAGGCTGCAGTAAGCCGAGATGGGCCACTGCATTGCAGCCTGGCGACAGAGCAAGATTCCATCTCAAAAACAACAAAAAAGGACTTATTGGATTGTTTGTACCACAAAGGATAAATTGTTGAGGGGATGAATAACCCATGGATACCATAATGCAATTATTCCGAATTGCATGCCTTTATCAAAGTATCTCATGTACCCTATAAATACCTACTATGTAAGTACCTACTAAGTACTCACAAAAATGAAAAAAGTAGTCCAGGTGTGGTGGCTCAGGCCTGTAATCCCAGCACTTTGGGAGGGCAAGGCAGGTGAATCACCTGAGGTCAGGAGTTTGAGACCAGCCTGACCAACATGGAGAAACCCCGATTCTAGTAAAAATACAAAAAATTAGCCAGGTGTGGTGGCACATGCCTGTAATCCCAGCTACTTGGGAGGCTGAGGCAGGAGAATTACTTGAACCCAGGAGGCAGAGGTTGCGGTGAGCCGATATCATGCCACTGCACTCCAGCCTGGGCAACAAGAGCGAAACTCCATCTCAAAAAAATAAAAATAAAATAAATAAAATTTAAAAGTAAAAGAAAATGCTACTAAACTAGTGAACTTTTAAATTATATATTTCAGTTATGTTAATTAAAAAACAAGATTTATGCCAGGCACAGTGGCTCACGACTGTAATTCCAACAATTTGGGAGGCCAAGGTGGGTGGATCACCTGAAGTCAGGAGTTTGAGACCAGCCTGATCAACATAGTGAAACCCCATCTCTACTAAAAGTACAAAAAATTAGCTGGACGTGGTGGTGCACGCCTGTAATCCCAACTACTCAGGAGGCCGAGGCAGGAGAATCGCTTGAACCCGGGAGGCGGAGGTTGCACTGAGCCAAGATCGCACCACTGCACTCCAGCCTGGGCGACAGAGTGAGACTCTGTCTCAAAAAAAAAAAAAAAAAAAAAAAAAAAAAGAAGATTATTTAGACCTTTAAAACTTGCTAGTAATGAGGCTATAACACCATATGCAAATATTTTAATATACAGCTATATTTTTCCTGCAATGTTCTTTATACATACTTGACAGCAGTCCAGCCCACCACAGCCATTCCTTAAGATATGCATGGCCACCTTGACCTGTGAATGAAGAAATATTTCACATCTTTGGAAGACTGTAAGACTCTTGTAAAAATTATAACTATTAGTAATGACAGATTTTTAAATATCTCAGTTACTCCTTTAAATAAAGGTTTCTGCATGACTCAGGGGATTGCTCTGACAATTTCTTAATGATTATCTTGCCAAGGTGAATGAATCCTTTACAAACATATCCATCATGAACAGTGAGAGCACCTCTTAGGACCAAGCATCAGGGACTAGGGGAACAAGCAGTAGATGCTGACAGTTTCTCCTCTGTCCACTGAACCCCATAGAGGCCATCATTTCATGTTTTTCTGACTGCTGAATTAGGTTTAGCCACAGAGATGGCACAGGGAAGAGGGAAGGGTGGTACTGTTTCCTGCCAAGGCAGCTCTCCTCATAAGGTCCAATCAGATCTAAAAGTGAAGCCAGGGTAGAATGATGGAATGTGACCATAATGCCACTTAATACTGGGAGCTACCACGAGTGTCCCTGATAGAGGAGTCAGGGTGGGGCCAAATCATCCTGATTACCCCACAGGGTCTTGTGACTTGCCAGTGATTTCTAGAGAAACAACCTGCACCAGCCAAAGTTCACTAAACTGGATTCTCTTCAAGCTGGGGAAACCCTGTCTTTCCTTCCTGCCAAAATGTCGAAGTTCAAAGTCAGACTGTCTACTATCATGGACAAAAGATCCCAGCCTTTAATAAATTCTGATTTTAACCATGGAATTTTTTTTTAATTATTATTATTATTATACTTTAAGTTTTAGGGTTCATGTGCACAATGTGCAGGTTTGTTACATATGTATCCACGTACCATGTTGGTGTGCTGCACTATTAACTCGTCATTTAGCATTAGGTATATCTCCTAAAGCTATCCCTCCCCGCTCCCCCACCCCACAACAGTCCCCGGAGTGTGATGTTCCCCTTCCTGTGTCCATGAGTTCTCATTGTTCAGTTCCCACCTATGAGTGAGAACATGCGGTGTTTGGTTTTTTGTCCTTGCAATAGTTTACTGAGAATGATGGTTTCCAGTTTCATCCACGTCCCTACAAAGGACATGAACTCATCATTTTTTATGGCTGCATAGTATTCCATGGTGTATATGTGCCACATTTTCTTAATCCAGTCTATCGTTGTTGGACATTTGGGTTGGTTCCAAGTCTTTGCTATTGTGAATAGTGCCGCAATAAACATACGTGTGCATGTGTCTTTATAGCAGCATGATTTATAATCCTTTGGGTATATACCCAGTAATGGGATGGCTGGGTCAAATGGTATTTCTAGTTCTAGATCCCTGAGGAATCGCCACACTGACTTTCACAATGGTTGAACTAGTTTACAGTCCCACCAACAGTGTAAAAGTGTTCCCATTTCTCCACATCCTCTCCAGCACCTGTTGTTTCCTGACTTTTAATGATCGCCATTCTAACTGGTGTGAGATGGTATCTCATTGTGGTTTTGATTTGCATTTCTCTGATGGCCAGCGATGATGAGCATTTTTTCATGTGTTTTTTGGCTGCTTTATAAATGTCTTCTTTTGAGAAGTGTTTTTTTTTGTTTTGTTTTGTTTTTTTTTTGACGGAGTCTCACTCTGTCACCCAGGCTGGAGTGCAGTGGTGCCATTTTGGCTCACCTCTGCCTCCCAGGTTCAAGCGATTCTCCTGCCTCAGCCTCCCGAGTAGCTGGGATTACAGGCCAGGCCACCATGCCTGGCTAATTTTTGTATTTTTAGTAGAGATGGGGTTTCACCATGTTGGCCAGGTTGGTCTCGAACTCCTGACCTCAGGTGATCCACCCGCCTCGGCCTCCCAAAGTGCTGGGATTACAGGCGTGAGCCACCACACCTGGCCTAACCATGGACTCTTATTTCCTTCCCTGCAGACATATCAACATTTAAAGAAAAGGTTGGATATTACTTTGGCATTGGTCCGTTTCCACTTTGATGATAACTGCAGGACTGAGTAGTTAACTAATTACGACATCTTCTCACTTCTTTTCTCACTATAAATAACCAAACATCAACTTTGTAAACATTTAGAACTCTTGAACAATTCAAAGTTTCAAATACACTCACTAGGAGTGAAGATGTGGTCTTGTACAAACAACCTGTGTATGTAGGTAGGCACTGAGGTCACTTCAAAGTCACATAAGGCATAACCTACCTGCTCTCATAGAGCCTTTCCTGGCAAGTCGAAGGAGGCCTTTTTTTTTCAAAATGAAACTTCCTCCAATGAAAATGCTGGAGCTCATAGCCAATCCCAGACCAATATAGAAGTCATATTTTCCACGCCCCTGGCTCATTTCGTTTGTTACTTAAGGAGTTCCTGGGAATCACATTGATCACAGAACAGAGAAACCGCTGGTACTAGAGGCAGAATGAAGCAGTCTTCAAACCTAAGCAATAAAAAATGAAATGTGGTTTTCACAGAATGCTCATGACAGCTCACGTGCAATTCAAAATTTTACTCCATTTCTCTTCTCCTAAAGAAAAAATAGCTCCTTTATTACTAATATTGATAATAAATATTTATCATTTAAATTTAGCACCAACCTGTATATTTCTTCAAATTATGGCAAAAGATAGGATCATGCTATAAAACCAAGTTTAAACTGATTTCATAAACTCTGATCCCATATTTTCAAAAAAATGTTTCTAGCCTTAATAAAACTTTCTGATAAGAAAAAAAAATTCTGCAGAAAAAATTAGGCATAACAATATACAAATCTAGTTTGGAAATACATTTATCAGGTTTTCAAATGTGTCCTTTTGAATAATCTATACAAAGAAACTCAAAATTTTCTCATCCATACATTTTCTTCTTAGCAATAGGTGCACATAAGCATATGCTAATTTATTTATTTAGCCTATTCAGGGATGTGCTGAAAGAAGGCAGATTTCACATTATTTGTTATCAGAGGATAACAATTCTTTTTTGTTGTTGTTGAGACGGAGTCTCGCTCTGTCGCCCAGGCTGGAGTGCAGTGGCGCGATCTCAGCTCACTGCAAGCTCCGCCTCCCGGGTTCACGCCATTCTCCTGCCTCAGCCTCTGGAGTAGCTGGGACTACAGGCGCCCGCCACTGCACCCAGCTAATTTTTTGTATTTTTAGTAGAGACGGGGTTTCACTGTGGTCTCGATCTCCTGACCTCATGATCAGAGGATAACAATTCTTGCAGAGAGGTGTCTGCTGGGGTGTGTGGTACGGTACCGGTGGCCTTTGGAGAACACGAGGACCATGGTATCTGGAGGGCTCAATCCTTGAGGCCAGACAGGAAGCAGAGGCTTACCAAAGACTGCAATTGTTTTTCCCAAATGGCCAACTCATAAACTCAGTTGACAGATGAACTAAAGCACAGTGTGGATAGCAGAGAAAATATAGTTTTTAGCAACAAGGTTTATGACTGGTTCTAACTGCCAGACCAGCTTTCTAGCACATCTTGGGATTTTTAGTCCCACAATTTAACTTCTGAGTTCCCAAACTAATCTGCAATTCAGTCAGGACCTAACTAGCCACGTTTTTCCATTCTTCAAGTTACGAGACCCTGGCTTTTAACCAAAGCAACAAACTCCCTGTCCACCTAGCCCCTCAATTACTTTATCCATCCATTCAAACAGTATTTACTGGATATTATATGCTAAGCGTTTATTATGCTAAGCTCTCTAGCTTCACAGGGAAGACAGAGAAGAGATAGTTAAATAAGGAGTGATAACAACATTACTGCAGTGAGACTGCAATAATGGTAAACACAACGTTATCACACTGAGTTGATATTACTCCCAAGAAGTGAAAAAGTCAAATGTTTCTGATTTGCCCGTTAAGGTGCATTATCATTCCTGTACGATTCAATGAGAAGACTATCCTCCCTCACCCCTAATTTGCCACTTGGCCATCAAGCTTGCTTTGGCCAATGGGAGGGAGGTGTAAGGAACAGAGTGCCAGTTCTGAGTCAACACCTAGAGGCCTCTTTTACTTCTGCTTGCCCCTTCGCACCCTGCCATAGCCACAGGAAGTGCATGTCCTGATCACAACAGAGTGAAGGGCACAGAAGAAAAATCGTCCCAGTGACTCACAGAACTGTGAGCATGATCTAAGTGCTCATTCCTGTATGCCACTGAGATAGCTAACTCATACACGCAAACAGGCTTACTGCAAGTATAAAGTTTCCACCCTGATTTTTGAAAAACCAAAAATTTTCTGTAGAAAACAGGGATTCAGTGATGGGTAAAAGCTGGGTGATGGGTACACAGGAACTCATTGTATTACTGTATCTGCTTTTGTGTATTTCTGAACATTTCCATATTATTTTATGGAATTTTATTTTATGTATTTTAAAATACAACCTTTAGTGCTCAAAAGGTATAAGGATGCCAAGGTAGAAACCACTAGCGAGTCCCAAAAGCCAGGTCACCCCATAACCTAAGACAAAATAATACTGAAACACTGGGTCGGGCGCAGTGGCTCACACATGTAATCCCAGCACTTTGGGAGGCTGAGGCTGAGGCTGGTGGATCACAAGGTCAGGAGATCGAGTCATCCTGGCTAACACGGTGAAACCCTGTCTCTACTAAAAATACAAAAACAAAATTAGCCGGGAGTGGTGGCAGGCGCCTGTAGTCCCAGCTACTCGGGAGGCAGAAGCGGGAGAATGGCGTGAACCTGGGAGGGGGAGCTTGCAGTGAGCCGAGATCGCGCCACTGCACTCCAGCCTGGGCGACAGAGCGAGACTCCGTCTCAAAAAAAAAAAAAAATACTGAAACACTGAAAGAAGACACTCAAGTCAAAAAGGTGCTGAGTTCTTCTAAGTGTCAGTCATAATATCATGGATAAGACTGTCTACCTGAAAGGCTTCCAGAACTGACCTCTCCCTTAACAGATTTGGAAAAGTACCCCTAGTCCCTCTGTGCCATTCATACTGCAAGATGATTCCTTGAGAAAAGTCTTAGGTGGGGAGTTTGGAGACCCCATCTTGCTTCCAGCTAGAGGTGTGATCTTGGATGAGTCACCACATTAACAGATATATACATAAAAAGAAAGAAGCTAAACAATCTAAGGTATTACCCACTTTACGTGCCAAATACTGGTCATCTCAAGCCTCAAGTTAACTTCAGCATACCTATGGAATAATTCTAGACAGGTGAGTCTCATTGACAGTAAAAATAAATTAGAGATGTAAACACATTTAGAGACAAGGTAGGAGAACTTGGGAACAAGATGTCAGGGACAATAATCATTTCTACATACTATAAGATTGCAACAAAAAACAAGTGTGCTTACACTGTTCCCACTGCATCCTGCATGGCTTGTTTATCTGTGTTTATCAGCCAGTCTCCCGCATCAGACTGTAAGCTCCTAGGCTCCTGCATGATACTCGCCCTTTTAGCCTATGCACATAGCTATCTGGTAGTCTCAAAATAGGTCTTAATACGTGTTTTCTGGGTGAATATGGATGAATGGAATAATTCTTTTTTTTTTTTTTTTGAGACAGAGTCTTGCTCTGTCACCCAGGCTAGAGTGCAGTGGCATGATCTCGGCTTACTGCAACCTCTACTGCCCGGGTTCAAGTGATTCTCCTGCCTCAGCCTCTGAGTAGCTGGGACTACAGGCACATGCCGCCATGCCCAGCTAGTTTTTGTATTTTTAGTAGAGATGGAGTTTCACTATGTTGGTGAGGCTGGTCTGGAACTCCTGACCTCGAGTGATCTGCCCATCTCAGCCTTCAAAAAGTGCTAGGATTACAGCCATGAGCCACCACCCCGGCCAAATGGAATAATTCATAATTAGCCCTTAGAAACAGCCAAACACAGTGGTACGTACACACCAGGAGGCTGAGGCAGAAGGATTGCTTGAAACCAGGAGTTCAAGTTTAGCCTGGGCAACATAGTTACACCTGGTCTCAAACAAACAAACAAAACAGCCATTAATACACAGAAAACTACCGCATCATTTAGATCAGCATCCTAAAATGTAACCGATGTCTTATAGCTTTTAAACTTGAGAACCATAATCATTTATCCAATATGCTAGTAAGTGGCAGTACTGGATGGAAGTGAAAATGCAAGGACAATGGTTATACGGACTGGGAAAATGGAGTGAGAAACCAAGCTACCCACATGCTTCAGCCCTCCTGGCAGGTATATCCTTCTCATGAGTCAGGGTCACCTCACTTAACTGAAAGCATTCCTTAAGATCATCCAACATAAAAATCATCGGCCAGGCATGGTGGCTCACGCCTGTAATCCCAGCACTTTGGGAGGCCGAGGTGGGCAGATCACCTGAGGTCAGGAGTTCAAGACCAGCCTGACCAACATGGAGAAACCCTGTCTCTACTAAAAATACAAAAAAATTAGGGCATGGTGGCACATGCCTGTAATCTTAGCTACTCGGGAGGCTGAGGCAGGAGAATTGCTTGAACCCGGGAGGCAGAGGTTGTGGTGAGCCAAGATTATGCCATTGCACTCCAGCCTGGGCAACGAGTGCAACTCGGTCTCCAAAAAAAAAAAAAACCACAAAAACAAAAAACAATAGACTCACAAATCCAAATTTAAAGTATTATTATTATTTTTTTTTTTTTTGGAGACAGGGTCTCATTCTGTCACCCAGGCTGGAGTGCAGTGGCACAATCATGGTTCACTGCAACCTCGACTTGCCAGCCTCAAGTGATCCTCCCACCTCAGCCTCTCAAGTAGCTGGAACCATAAGCGTGCAACACTACACCACCTGGCTAATTTTGGTATTTTTTGTCGATACGGAGTTTCACCATGTCCAGGCTGGTCCCGAACTCCTGAGCTCAAGTGATCTGCCTGCCTCGGCCTCCCAAAGTGGTAGATTACAGGTGTCAGCCACTGCATCCTGCCCAGATTTTACTTGCACTATGAACCTGACTTTCAAATAACTGATTTGTAACTACTTAATTTACTAATATTTACTAACACTTAATGTTAACTTTCACTAAATGCAAGTTACATACATGTGGTGTAAGGTCTAACGTTAAGACCCAATATTACATGTTGCCTCGACATCTGGTATAAACTGGGAGCTTTTAATGGCCTCAGGGCAAGTTTCCCTCCCCATGATGCCAAACAATTCTCATCACAGTGACCAGGCACAGGTACAGTTCCAGCTTATGCCTGAGGAGTAGGCCCCATTGCCCTGCCCGCCCAAGGAATTCTTAAAGCAATTATTCAAGTCTTTCTGCAGGAACCATAGCCACTCTCGTTACCACACAGCCTGCCTCCCGCAGCCCCTGGTTCTCCGTTCTATCCTGAGTGAAAGACTAAGAAACTTCCGTCCATCTCATCTGCCCAGTGTCAGTACTGTGGGATGGAAATCCTTCTCCCACTGACAAGGTGAAGAGGCGATTAAAACAACACATATAATGGAATTTTACTCATTTAATCCTAAGGCCACTGAACATTATTCCTAACCTTACTAAGGCTTCATATGAGATTTTCTCCACATTTACTTTACATGATGTTTCATGATGCTATTTAAAATCTATTTTCCCCTTTCCCTTTTATTTTAATCTACGTGTTACGGGAAATTTCAAACACAAAAAGCAGAGAGAAGGCCTTTTCTGACCAGATGGGTCCATCACGTGCATATGGCTTTCGAGAGACCCCCTGGCCAGGCACCCCTCTCCTGCCCACTTCATTCCTAACACAGGAACCTCACACCCTCAGACAGGCCCTCCCCTCCTCCTCCTGCAACCCAAAGCCTGCTCTCCACTCAAGGCCAGGGTACACCTTAAGCTGTGCTACAAAGACTTCTGCAATTAACTCCAGCCCACAGGCATTATCTCTTCTTTCCACTATTTACTTGGCCTTTTAAATTTAATTCTCAATTACTGTTCTACTTCAAGGTAAACTCTTTAAGTTCCTTAAAAACAATTACTTAGGTTTTTTGTGGTGGTTTCCCCACAAAAGGCACTCATTTACAGTAGCAAATTTGATTTACAAGCCTTTCTAGAATGAGGCATATCACCAAATAAGATGATCTGGTTGTTTTGTTTCTTCACTCATGGAACTGTACCAGTGTGTATGTGTGGAGGGCTGGGGGATGACAAGCAGCCATACCATTTGCAAGCCTTCAAATTATAAAGCAGCCTTCTGCCACCAAGAAAATAAGTGATCTCATTCTGACTTACAGTTTGAAAACAGGACATCAGAGGGAATGTCCTGAAAGGAATGAGTTGCTTCACTATTCTCAGACCTGGTCCCACTCTGCTCCCTCTCTCTGTAACTGAAGGTCAATCACAGCTGGGAGAGCCTGCAACAGAGATATTTTTTATTCTTAAGAATTAGCCATGAGGCAGGGCCAGTATTAAAGACAGATAAACAGTAAAACTTTCTAAATTTCACTTCAACTAGGTTCCCAAACCACAGATGACGAGCTCCATGTGGTTCACCTGCCCAGTTTACTTAGGGGGACTCAGGGGAGTAATCCCAACTGTGACCATTGCTCAACAAACACTGAGCAGCTATTATCTGCCAGGCACTGAAGCTGTAAGGAGGATCAAAGGGCCTATCCTCAAGGACTCCACGACTAAGAGAATTAAAAATTCCAAAAATAACCTACTGACGTTTTAAACACTTTTAAAGACTCTTATGATTTTCTGCTTATTCTCTTTGTTTGTGGGAGGGGAAGGGTTTTTGTTGTTGTTGTTTTTGACAGTATCTCGCTCTGTTTCCCAGGCTGGAGTGCAGTGGTGCGATCATAGCTCACTGCTGTCTCAAATGCCTGGGTTGCAGCGATCTCCGACCTCAGCCACTCAAATCGACAGGACCACAGGCGCATACCACCACACCTAGCTAATTTTTTTGTTCTGCTTGTTCTCTCTAAATTTTAACAAATTCTTTTTTGTTTTTTGAGTCGCGGTCTCGCGCTGTCGCCCGGGCTGGAGTGCGATGGCGCCATCTCAGCTCACTGCAACCTCCGTCTCCCCGGGTTCAAGCGATTCTCCTGCCTCAGCCTCCCACATAGCTGGGATTACAGATGTGTACTGCCACGCTCGGCTAATGTTTTGTATTTTTAGTACAGACAGGGTTTCACTATGTTGGCCAGGCTGATCTCGAACTCCTGACTTTGTGATCCGCCCACCTTGGCCTCCCAACGTGCTGGGATTACAGGAGTGAGCCACCAGTCCCAGCCAACAAATTCAGTTTTCACAATTGATTTTACTAATATTTGTAATGTGAACTTTCATTAAACATAAAGCATGTCAAAAATGGAATAAATACATCTCAAATAAAAGAAAATTATGAAATTGGTCCACCTTCTTAAAAAATGTGGAAAACACGTGATTTAAGGAACAGGCAAAAATGAACTAGTATTCTAATAAGGAAAACCTAAACTAGCACCTGCTTTGCAAAATGATTATCAGTAGGCAATACAATCACCAAAGTTAGCAAACTTTAAAAATTACAACAACTGGGCCGAGCACAGTGGCTCACACCTGTATCCCCAGCACCTTGGGAGGCCGAGGTGGGAAGATCACCTGAGGTCAGGAGTTCGAGACCAGCCTGGCCAACATGGTGAACCCTGGTCTCCACAAAACATACCTGGCCAACCTGGTGAAATCCCATCTCTACAAAAACACAAAAATTATTTTTTTGTATTTGCCGTGAGGGCGGGTGCCTGTAATCCCAGCTACTGATGAGGCTGAGGCAGGAGAATCGCTTGAACCCGGGAGGCTGAGGTTGCAGTGACCCAAGACTGCACCACTGCACTCCAGCCTGGGCAACAGGGGAAACTCCGTCTCAAAAAAAAAGAAAAAAATTGAAAAAATTACACCAACTGAAGTGCACAGACAGCCTTAAACTTTTCACAGCACTTTTGACATTTCATTTTAACAAACCCTTAATTAAAAAGATATGTGGTAAGGGCCCACAATGAGGAACCAGGTCCAGATTTTTTTTTTTTTAGATGGAGTCTCGCTCTGTCGCCCAGGCTGGAGTACAGTGGCGCTATCTTGGCTCACTGCAAGCTCCACCTCCCAGGTTCATGCCATTCTCCTGCCTCAGCCTCCTGAGTAGCTAGGACTACAGGCGCCCGCCACCACGCCCGGCTAATTTTTTTGTATTTTTAGTAGAGACGGGGTTTCACCGTGTTAGCCAGGATGGTCTTGATCTCCTGACCTCGTGATCCAACAGCCTTGGTGTCCCAAAGTGCTGGGATTACAGGCATGAGCCACCGCGCCTGGCCCAGGTCCAGAGATGTTAAGTAACACATCACACAGCTGAGGTAGCAGAAGCAGAACTATAATCCAGGCCTCCTCATCTCTGCCAATCTCAGCCTTCTGCTTAAGAATTTAGAATCACGACCCCTGTTTGTAGCAAGAAGACCAAATTGTGTAAACTAGTAACAAAGACCCTGCACCATTTGTTCCAAACCTACCTTTTAGATCTTTTTTTTTTTTTTTTTTGAGACGGAGTCTCACTGTTGCCCAGGCTGGAGTGCAGTGACGCGATCTCTGCTCACTGCAAGCTCCGCCTCCCAGGTTCATGCCATTCTCCTGCCTCAGCCTCCCGAGTAGCTGGGACTACAGGCGCCCACCACTACACCAGGCAAATTTTTTGCATTTTTTTATTTTTTGGATGCAGAGTCTCGCTCTGTCTCCCAGGCTGGAGTGCAGTGGCATGATCTCGGCTCACTGCAACCTCTGCCTCCCAGGTTCAAGTGATTCTCCTGCCTCAGCCTCCTCAGTATTTGGGATTACAGGTGCCTGCCAACACGCCCAGCTAATTTTTGTATTTTTAGTAGAGATGGGGTTTTGCCATGTTGGTCAGGCTGGTCTTGAACTCCTGACCTCGGGTGATCCTCCTGCCTCAGCCTCCCAAGTGCTAGGATTACAGGCATGAGCCACCACGCCCGGCCTAGATCTTATTTCCCATACCATATTTCACACATCCTGTGTTCTACCCTGGTCAGCACTCTGCTGCTATTCTAACCTACTCCTACCTTTTCTCCTCCACATTTGGTTGACACTAACTACCCCTCTGTTACGGTTACTTTGGTACTTAACTCGTACTGCCTTCAGTGTGGCTCCCAGTGAACATGTGGCTTGCTTATATCATTTAACCAACCAACATTTACTGAGCACGTACAATATTCTCGGAGCAGGAGTACAACAGCCCACATGGGGTTATCTCCTGCTAGAGGTAGAGCGAAATAATAAACGAAATAAAGACATTATTCTGGAAAAGTGGCAAACGTTATGGTAAAAAATAAAACATGTGAAGGGCACTGGGGAGTTGAGTTGGGGGATTCTATTTTAATGACCGTAGTCAGGAGGCCTTGCTGAGCAGGTAACACTTGAGTAGAAGCTTCAAAGAGCTTTTTGAAAAGAACAAAGGAGAGAGAAGCTAGTGCAGGGATTCTGAGGTGTGAGCAGGTGTGCAGTTTCCTAAACAAAGGCCACTGTGGCTTTGAGTGAGGGCAGGTGAGATACATTAGCGTGAAAAAGCGAGTGTCCGGCCGGGCACGGTGGCTCACGCCTATAATCCCAGCACTTTGGGAGGTCGAGGCGGGTGGATCATGAGGTCAGGAGTTCGAGACCAGCCTGACCAACATGGTGAAACCCCATCTCTACTAAAAATACAAAAATTAGCCAAGCATGGTGGCGGGCGCCTGTAATCCCAGCTACTCGGGAGGCTGAGGCAGGAGAATCGCTAGAAACTGGAGGGCGGAGGTTGCTGTGAGCCGAGATCGCACAGCTGCACTCTATAGCCTGGGCAACAAGAGTGAAACTGCATCTCAGAAAAAAAAAAAAAAGGTGAGTGTCAGATCACGTGGGGCCCTATGGGCCACACACAAATCCAAAAGGCAAGGAACAGATCTGCAACCCATTTATTTGGCCAGATCATAATTTATTTTCATCTGGAGCCATTATAGAACTATTTAAGTAGTTCTGTTCCAAGTTTATTTACATAAAAATAGATATGCAGAAATGTTTAAGTATGCTCTAATCTAGTCTGAGAGGTGTATTTAATCCTACAATACAGATAAATCTTTGTAAATTGTGTATATTTGAGATTTATGTTATGGGAAACATACAGATAGTAACACAGTTACCATAGTAGAGCAAATCAACGTATCTATCATCTCATATAGTTACTTTTTTATGACAAAAGCAGCTAAAATCTACTCGCTGAAGGAAAATCTTTAATACAATTTCATTAGCTGTAGTTCTCAAGTTGTACATCCTGAATATCTGCTACTTTGTATCCTGTGACCTAAATCTCCCATTTCCTCTCCCACCCCCACCCCACCTTTCTCTACAGAAGTCTTTTCTGTTCAATATCGCAATGTATAGCAATCAAATAAATCAGAGTTTAAATGAAGCTTATACCGTCTATGAAAAAAAGTAATATTCAAAGTCATGTTTTAAATATGAGTAAACCATATTTACCTATTAGAAACATTCTGAAAACATGTTAAATTATTTTTATTATCTCTCCCTAACAACAGCTACCACTTACTGAGCACCTCCCTAGGCACTATTCCATGCATCATTTCTACTCATTTATCTTCTACGCAATGAGATGAAGGTATCATTTTACAGCTAAGGAAACCTCCCAGAGGTAAAAAAGACTCACATGCAGAGGACCACATAGAAAGGGACTTTACTTCTACACCAGGCTGCCCACATTACATTAACACTTTAGACCTCTTAGGTCAGGCGCGGTGGCTCACGCCTGTAATCCCAGCACTTTGGGAGGCCGAGGCAGGCGGATCACCTGAGGTCAGGAGTTCGAGACCAGCCTGGCCAACATGGTGAAACCCCGTCTCTACTAAAAATACAAAAATTACCTGAGCGTGGTGGCCGGCGCCTGTAATCCCAGCTACTCGGGAGGCTAAGGCAGGAGAACAGCATGAACCCGGGAGGCGGAGGTTGCAGTGAGTAGAGATCGTGCCACTGCACTCCAGCCCAGGTGACAGAGCCAGACTACATCTCAAAAAAAAAAAAAAACTATAGAGCTCTTAGTTTTCTACGAAATCTTTACTACTTGGTTTCCACTGCTATCTAAGTTAGCTTAGGCCCGGCTCGGTGGCTCATGCCTGTAATCCCCACACTTTGGAGGCCAAGGTGGTTGGATCCCTTGAGTCCAAGATTAGGAGACCAACCGGTGTAACATGGTGAAACCCTGGTTCTAAAAAAAATACAAAAATTAGCCAGGTATGGTGCCGCACGTCTGTGGTCCCAGCTGCTGGGGAGGCTGAGGTGGGAGGACCACTTGAGCCTGGGAGGCGGAAGTTGCAGTGAGCCCAGATCGAACCCTCTAGGCTGGGGACAGAGCAAGACCTTCGCTCAGAAAAATTAAATACATAAGTTAGATTTAATTTTTTCCAACCTCTCACTTGGCTAATAATTTTTCAAAGCAGTACTGTACTTATAAATATTATAGAACCTAAATCTCCAACCCTAACTAGGCAACAATATTAGTTATGTTACAATTTTAACTTACATGTAAGTTTAATATGGTCTCTCTTATGAAAAAAAGGCTGGGAGAGGTTAGAGATGACTTATTCACTCTCATTTCCTCGTAAATACCACCCTTTATCCTCATTTAAAGTCTTAAACCCTGGCCGAGTAGCTCCAGCCTAGAAAGAAGAAAACACAGAAGTAGGCAAAAGACTAAAGTTACTAAGTACTTTTTAAAATTTGGTTACTAGCCTTCATACTCATTTTGCCAACCAATCAACATAAAACCTACTCAATCGAGCATAACTACTGCTTCGACAGGCAGCTTACTGGAATGGAAACTCTCGACTCTGCTATTTCCTCTTACTAAAAAAAGTACTAACCAGGCACATGGCTATACACAGGATTTCTAGAAACAGAACTTAACTTGCAGTCCTGTATTAAATGAGCTGACAACCTAGGAAAGAAATTAAGGAGGCACAAACACAAAAGTAAACACACAGTTTTGCGCAATTGTATAGAGAGGGAAATAGGATTCCGTGATTTTATAAAAGGAAATTAAAACGGCCAGGCTCAAAACGTCACAGCAGACTTCTAAGGCTTGTTTAACTGTCAGTTATGATCCCCGCAGCAGCTGAAGCCACCTTCTAAAACTCACAAAGACAAATGAAACTATTTTAATGAACTTAATGAATATGCGTCCCCGACATGGCCAACGAGCCAGGCTTCCGTGGGAACGGCAAGCCTATTCACGGTGGGTTTCCTCACTGAGGATTACCAGGAAAACCGCTTCCGACTCAGAACACCCGGAAAGGAAAGTTGCCCGAAGAACCCTTCTCCGACACAAGACGGGCTGGCTCGCCATCAAGTCAGCCCCTTCCCGCTTGCCTGAAAGGAAGGAGTGGCGACCTCACCCTAGTCGGCCGGCCGGCCGCGCCGCTTCCCCTCGGCGGCGCAGCCTGGGGCACCGCGGCTCACACCCCCACACAGGCCGCCCAGTCCTGCGCTTGCAGGGCCACCGCCTTCGTCGCCGTCCAGTGGGAGATGCGAGCATTCGGGGCTGAAGCCGTTCGCACCGCCTCCTCCATGGAGAAGCGCCGAGGAAAACCTGCCAAGGACAACCTCCCGCACCGCCGTCACCACCGCTGCCGGGACCGACGGCCGGCGCCGGAAAATCTACGCGCGGCTAAATGACGCAAGACGCCTCGGGCGCACGCGCAGTCCCGCACCACATACACCCCGCGCCCGGTGCTCTCTCCCGCCGGGTTCCGGTTCCTTTACGAGGCTCCAGTCGGCCGAGCGCGGAGGGCGGGGCGCGTAGCGTGCAGGGGCGGGGACGGGGGCGGGGACGGGGGCGGGGACGGGACGGGGCGGGGAGGAGCGGGGCGGGGCGGGCCGGGGGGGCGGGGCGGGGCGGGGCGGGGGCGGGGCAGGCCGGGGGCGGGGCGGGGCGGGGCGGGGCGGGGGCGGGGCGCAGGATCCAGGCCGGACCTGGCGAGGGACGAAGCTGGAAGGATAGTAAGCAGTACAGTATTCTGCTAGGTGGCGGTTCAAAATCAAACTCCGGCGTGGCCCTTGTTTAAAACGAGGATTCCGGGCCCGGCGCTGTGGCTCACGCCTGTAATCCCAGCACTTTGGGAGGCCGAGGCGGGCGGATCCCGAGGTCAGGAGATCGAGATCATCCTGGCTAACACAGTGAAACCCCGCCCCTACTGAAAATACAAAAAATTAGCCGGGCGTGGTGGCGGGTGCCTGTAGTCCCAGCTACTCGGGACCCTGAGGCAGGTGAATGGCGCAAACCCGGGAGGCGGAGCTTGCAGTGAGCGGAGATCCCGCCACTGCACTCCAGCCTGGGCGACAGAGCGAGACTCCGTCTCAAAAAAAAAAAATAAAATAAAATGAGGGTTCCTTCCGGGCGGGGTGGCTAACACCTGTAATCCCAGCACTTTGGGAGGCCGAGGCGGGCGGATCACGAGGTCAGGAGTTCGAGACCAACGTGACCAACATGGGGAAACCGCATCTCTACTAAAAATACAAAAATTAGTTGGGCGTGTTGGTGCGCGCCTGTAATCTCAGCTACTCCAGAGGCTGAGGCAGGGGAATCGCTTGAACCCGGGAGGCGGAGGTTGCAGTGAGCCGAGATCAGCCACTGCACTCCAGCCTGGGCGACAGAGCGAGACTCCGTCTCAAAAATAAATAAATTAATTAAATAAAATAAAATGAGGGTTCCCAGGGGCGGTCACAGTGTGAAGCTGCATTTAATTGGTGTCCCCGGGCGATGCCATAGGGGAACGGTGCTCCAAAAAGGGCAAGAGGCGGGGGAAAGGGTCGGTCCAAAGCTGAGGGCGGGACGGGGCGGAGCCGAAATAGCTGTGGTAGTTCGACCACCTCTGGACCCTTCCTTATTGACCGGGTCCCGGAATAGATGCGAGGTTGAGGTTTGGTGAAAGCCTGCCTCGAGACACTGAGAACAGATTGATTGAATGATTAATTGATTGATTGATTTCGAGACAGAGTCTCGCTCTGTCGCCAGACTGGAGTGCAGTGGCACGATCTCGGCTCACTGCAAACTCTGCCTCCCCGGTTCAAGGGATTCTCCTGCCTCAGCCTCCCGAATAGCTGGGACTGTAGGCGTGCGCCACCACACCCGGCTAATTTTTTTTTTTTTTTTTTTTTTTTTTTTTTTGAGATGGAGTCTTGCTTGTCACCCAGGCTGGAGCGCAGTGACACGATCTCGGCTTACTGCAACCTCTGCATCCTTGGTTCAATGAAGCCATTCTCCTGCCTCAGCCTCCCCAGTAGCTGGGATTACGGGTGCGCACCACCACGCCCAGCTAATTTTTGTATTTTTTAGTGGAGACGGGGGTTTCACCATGTTGGCCAGGCTGGTTTCGAACTCCTGACCTCATGATCCGCCCGCCTTGGCCTCCCAAAGTGCTGGGATTACAGGCGTGAGCCACCGCGCCCGGCCAATTTTTGCATTTTTAGTAGAGACAGGGTTTCACCATGTTGGCCATGATGGTCTCGATCTCTTGACCTCGTGATTCACCCGCCTCAGCGTCGCAAAGCGCAGATTTATTTTTCATGAGATGTATAGGAAACCAACTGTTAGGCTATCCTGCCTTGGCTCCTCCTGGAAAGGAGAAATTCCTTGGGATCCGCCAACGTGGTTTCTGCAGAAGTAGTCAAAGACAGAGCTCATTTGTAAGAAGCAAAGAGTAGCCAGCTAGATTGAGACCTCCTAGTAAATCAATGATTCCTTGGTTGCAGGTGTAGAGTCCCTTAGGAATGTTGTTCCAGGTTGTGACTAGACACAAAAACAGTATTATATGAAATTCAAATCATGTGGGGTGAGGATCTTTATAAAATGAATTATGCACTTATTGAAACAAAACACCAAATTATCATTTGTCCTTTTCAGGCTCTAATCCTATTGGACTGTTGTGTTCTAGACTGTATACACAGCCCCTGACCACTCTGGTTTTGGTCTAGGTCACTATGCAGCTTCTAATTTTAAAGCTTTCAATCTGCCATGAACCTAGCAATCATCTTAAAACTGACTCAGGGGACTTATTACTTGCATCTTAGAACTGGCTTAGAGGATCTATTACTTTCTTTGGTCTCAGCCATGTTTTGGCTAGATGACACGGTCAGATAAGGAATTCCATTGAATATTGAAAGATGGTTGACAAGTTGGTCTCAGGTGATATGGTAGATTGATGAAAAATGGCTCCAATTTCCCACACATTTCGCGGTGACTTTGCAGCTCCACTCTATTTCCTGAATCTGTACTGGCCTTGGGCTTTGGCCAAGAACATGTGGCAGTTCCAGCCTAAATTATGATGCCTGGACTAGCCTACTGGAGGAGGGGACCACGTGGGGCAAGGCAAGCAGCAAAGCCACCCAGGTAAATGCTGGCTGACCAGCATTGAGACCAGCCACTGAGCCAAGGTGGGGCAAGTCAGCAAAACTGCCCCATTAACCCATAAACACATGAGGAACAATAAATTACTATTGTCTTAGCCACTTATTTTGGGGTAGATTGGTATGTAGCAATAACTAACTGATACAGATGCCGACAAATACCTCTAGGACAGACGTCCCCAACCCCCTGGGCAGCAGACCAGTATGGGGCCGTGGCCTGTTAGGAACTGGGCCACAACAGGAAGTGAAAGGCAGGCAAGCAAGTGAAGCTTCATCTGTGTTTACAGTCACTCCCCATTGTTCACATTGCAGCCAGAGCTCCTCCTCCCATCAGCTTCCTCCTCAGATCAGTGGAAGCAGTAGATTCTCATAGGAGTGTGAACCCTATTGTGAACTGTGCATCTGAGGGATCTAGGTTGCACGCTCCTTATGAGAATCTAAATAATGCCTGATGATCTGAGGTGGGACACTTTCATCCCGAAAACATCCTCTGCGCCCCCCTCTTCCCCAACGTCTGTGGAAAAATTGTCTTCTACGAAACCAGTCCTTGGTACCAAAAGGGTTGGGAACTGCTGCTCTAGGAGGCAGATGAGTAATACAGTACTGGTTTGTTCATATGAACAGGAATACTTAGGTGTCGATATGTTAATTTAACCTAACGAATGAATTTGCTTGTCACTCCTTTCTGCCAGCTGGAGCTCCGCCTCATCTAATCAGCTTTCTGTCATTATCTGGACCTCCCACCAGACACCTCCTCCCACACTGCACAGTGCATTGTCTTTATAAGTGTATATATACCTTGCTAATATGCTGCAGACTTCTTACATGCCCACATCACTTCTCCAGCCCATGATGTTGTACATCTTGTATACTCTGAGTGTTCAAGCAGTTGTCATGAGATATTTTTAAAGTTTTAAAACTCTAACTCCTTCTCATACACTACTGGTGGAATTGTAAAATGGGACAATTTCCTTGGAAAATTGGTTGACAGTTTCTTAAAAAGTTAAACATACACCGACCAAATGACCTGGCAGTTCTACTCCTGAGTATTTACTCAACAGAAATGTATCCATAAAAATACTTGCAGGCCGAGCACGGTGGCTCACACCTGTAATCCCCGCACTTTGGGAGGCCGAGACGGGCGGATCACAAGGTCAGGAGATTGAGACCATCCCAGCTAACACGGTGAAACCCCGTCTTTACTAAAAATACAAAAATTAGCTGGGCGTGGTGGCGGGTGCCTGTAGTAGCAGTTACTCAGGAGGCTGAGACAGGAGAACGGCGGGAACCCAGGAGGCGGAGCTTGCAGTGAGCTGAGATCGCACCATTGCACTCCAGTCTGGGCGACAAGAGCAAAACTCCTAAAAAAAAAAGCCTCAAAAAAAAAAAAAGGTGGAGGAATGAACTACTGATACATGCCTTAACATAGCTGAGTCTCAAAATAATGATGTAAGTGAAACAAGCAGACCAAAAAACAGTGTGTACTCAATGATCACATTTATATAAAAGCCTAGGAAATGGAAGCCCATGTATAGTGACAGAAAGCAGATAAATGGGTCCCTAGGAGTAGAGGAGGCAAGGAGGGTGAAGGGATTGCAGTGGGTCAAAAAGAAACTTTGGTGTGATGGGGATGTTCAGTGTTTTGTTTATGGCAATGTTTTCATCATAAGACACTTGTCAAAACTTACCAAATCACACATTTTATTTTTTTTTATTTTTATTTTTATTTTTTTATTTTTTTTTATTTTTTTTTTGAGACGGAGTCTTGCTCTGTCGCCCAGGCTGGAGTGCAGTGGCGCAATCTCGGCTCGCTGCAAGCTCCGCCTCCCGGGTTCAAGCAATTCTCCTGCCTCAGCCTCTCTGAGTAGCTGGGACTACAGGCGCCCGCCACCACGCCCGGCTAATTTTTTTGTATTTTTAGTAGAGACGGGGTTTCACCGTGGTCTCGATCTCCTGACCTCGTGATCTGCCTGCCTCGGCCTCCCAAAGCTCTGGGATTACAAGCGTGAGCCACCGCGCCCGGCCCCAAATCACACATTTTATATATGTGCAGTTTATTATATGTCAATTATACCCCAATAAAGCTGTTGAAATCTTGTCATTGTTACAGAAGCACAGAAGCAAGAAGTCTGGCCTGTGCTTCTGTAACAATGACAAGACTTCAACAGCTTTAAAACAGTATTTTTAAAAATCATGTATTAGGAAATCAAATAGTTTTCTTATGTATAAATTGTTCCCAAATTACTCTTGTATGTTTTGGTTTTGTTACAACAGAAGCATCAAAACAGCAAAGCAGATGATCATTTTTTCTTTACCTCAACCCCCTATCACTAGTTAAAATTGCCCTTTGTCCTTCCAAAATGAACAGTGGCATTCCCTGTTGTGGGAAGTCAGGGACCCCAAATGGAGGGACTGAATGAAGCCATGGCAGAAAAACATGGATTGTGAAGATTTCATGGACATTTATTAGTTCCCCAAATTAATACTTTTATAATTTCTTACGCCTGTCTTTACTGCATTCTCTAAACATAAATTGTGAAGATTTCATGGACACTTATCACTTCCCCAATCAATACCCTTGTGATTTCCTATGCCTGTCTTTATTTTAATCTCTTAATCGTGTCATCTCGTAAGCCAAGGAGGATGTATGTCGCCTCAGGACCATGTGATAATTGCGCTAACTGCACAAATTGTAGAGCATGTGTGTTTGAACAATATGAAATCTGGGTACCTTGAAAAAAGAGCAGGATAACAGCAATTGTTCAGGGAATAAGAGAGATAACCTTAAACTCTGACCACAGGTGAGCTGAGCGGAACAGAACCATATTTCTCTTCTTTCAAAAGCAAATGGGAGAAATATTGCTGAATTCTTTTTCTCAGCAAGGAACATCCCTGGGAAAGAGAATACGCACCTGGGGGTGGGTCTCTGAACTGGACCCCTGGGTGTGGCCGTCCTTTATGGTCTGTAGACTGTGGGGTGAAATAGACCCCAGTCTCCCATAGTGCTCACAGGCTTATTAGGAAGAAGAAATTCCTGCCTAATAAATTTTGGCCGGGCTGGAGGTGCAGGGGGTGCAGGGCAGGCCCGAGCAGCTCGGTGTCCCGCAGACTTAGCTGCTGCTCCCACCACGGTGCCGCCTGCTGGAACGGAAGCTCTTTCCTTTTTGTATAGGTTGAAGTTTTGTTTTCTTAATAAAATTGCAAACCTCAAAAAAAAATTTTTTTGGTCAGACCAGTTGCTCTTAAAACCCTGTCTCCTGATATGATGTTATCAGTGACAACGGTGCCTGAAACTTCATTAGCAATTTTAATTTCACCTCGTCCTATGGTCCTGTGATCTCACCCTGCCTCCATTTGCCTTGTGATATTCTATTACCTTGTAAAGTACTTGATGTTTGTGACCCACACCTATTTGCACACTCCCTCCCCTTTTGAAAATCCCTAATAATAACTTGCTGGTTTTGTGGCTTGGGGGGCATCACGGAACCTACCGACATGTGATGTCTCCCCCGGGTGCCCAGCTTTAAAATTTCTCTCTTTTGTACTCTGTCCCTTTATTTCTCAAACCGGCCAACGCTTAGGGAAAATAGAAAAGAACCTAAGTGACTATCGGGGCAGGTTCCCCGATAATTCCCCGCCATTTTAAAGCATTTCTATTATATGAATACTTTTCAATTAATATTATTTAGTTTATTCAAGGCCATCGATGACCTACAAATGTAGTAGGGCACTTTCCAAAACATTTGTTGGGAGTGAGCAGGGAGAAACTTTCTGAAAAATATAGGAATAACTCAAGGTGAATTGAGGTAGAACAGTAGGATAGTGATTAAAAGCCAGGAGTTGGCTTTTATGAACTGCCTCACTTGGTAAAATGGTAAGTGGATGTGGTAAGCAGAATGCCCAAAGATATCCACATCCTCACCTTGAAACTTGTGACTGTGCCACCTTACATGGCAAAAGGGGCTCTGCAGAGGCAACTAAGGATCTTGAGAGAGGGAGCTGACCCTGGATTGTCCATGTGGGCCCAAAGCAGTCATGAAGGTCCTTCCAAGAGGCTGACAGGAGTGTCAGAATCAGAGAGTAAGCTATGATGATGGATGAGTGATGAGAGTGGTGACATTGCTGGCTTCAAAGATGGAGGAAGGAGCCATGAGGCAAGATACAAAGGCGGCCTCTAGAAACTGAAAGAGCAGGGATGAGACTCTTCCCAGGAGCTTCCAGAGGGACGTAATCCTGTCTGCACCTTGATTTTAGCCCAGCAAAGCTTATGTGGAACTTTTAACCTCCAGAATTGTAAGATGATACACGTGTGTTGTTTTAAGCTACAAGGTATGTAACTTGTGAAGAGCCGTAAGAAAAAGCTAACACAGTAAGTATGCCAAATTAAGGGAAGGAGAAGATGCTGGGATCCCCCAAATGTCTGTCAAAAATAAAACAGATTCAGTGTTATAGATAAGCAACCTGGTCTGAACTTCTCTCCACCCTCTGGTCCATCATCTCAGTGATTTTCACAGACTCATTGTGTTTGTTACTTGGTCAGTACCACCGCTGTCCTGCTCGCCACCATCCAGTTCCACTCCTCTTTCTCATGTGCTCGGCTGGAATGAATCCTGTCCTCTTTGGACTGGTAATAGAGAGGTACCTAGATCTTTGATCTTTTTTTTTTTTTTTTTTAAGACGGAGTTTCGCTCTTGTTGTCCAGGCTGGAGTGCAAAGGTGCGATCTCAGCTCACCGCAACCTCCGCCTCCTGGGTTCAAGCAATTCTCCTGCCTCAGCCTCCACAATAGCTGGGATTACAGACATGCACCAACACGCTCTGCTAATTATGTATTTTTAGTAGAGACGGGGGTTTCTCCATGTTGGCCAGGCTGGTCTCGAACCCCTGACCTCAGGTAATCCGCCTGCCTTGGCCTCCCAAAGTGCTGGGATTACAGGCGTGAGCCACCGTGCCTGGCCACAGAGGTACCTAGATCTTTTATATCTGTTTCTTGTCTGTGTCTCACCTCTCCAACTAAAAACCTTTTTAAAACTATCATGTGAGGTTCAAACTAATGGTGAACAAGTAAGTGTGACTAATACTACAACAAACATGCTGACGATGTCAAAATGAATGGTCATCAGATGGATGGGATGGATGTAACTAAGCAACACAGAAATTCTAGGACAAGTCCCTTGCAGGGAAGGCTTGGCTAGCAGCTAGCACAAACTACTCTATAGTAGTAACCAACCAATGCAAGCTTTCGTTCAATGACAGCAGAATTTGGCATTAATACACTTCACAGCCCCGAAAACCTATCTGGAGTTATCCATAGATGCATTTGGTGATTTCATAAAATGTTTGTTCTTGATTTCTGTATAAGTATACTTTGATCAAAATGTGAATAATTAAATCTTTTGGGATAGACACTAAGAAAAAAATCTTACTCATTTTTTCTCATTTGATAAAATAACTTATAGGACACCAGTCTGAGCAACATAACTAGACCTTATCTCTGCAAAAAAATTTACAAATTACCCAGGTGTGGAGGCACAGGCCTGTAGTCCTAGCTACTACGGAGGCTGACACAGGAGGGTCGCTTGAGCCTAGCAGTTCGAGGCTGCAGTGAGCTATGACTGTAAGAGAGTGAGACCTTTTCTCTCAAAAAAAAAAAAAAAACCAAAACAAAGAAAATTATAGGACACTAAAGAAGATTAGCAACAAGATTTCTAATGATGCTTGAAGTATGAAAATGTGTTCTGATTGTCTCATTTTCTACAGGCTAAAAATGTAAAATGATGTTACACAACTCAAAAACATGTCAAAGTTACTAACATATTAAAATAGAGCTGGTTTTATTTAATACTATCACTTCATTGGATCAAGAGATAGTCACAGGATAGGGAATTTCTGCATACATCATGGATTTGCTCCCTAAGGTAGATGAACAGGTAGACATTTTCTTTTTCTTTTTTTCCAAGACGGAGTTTCACTCTTGTCGTCCAGGCTAGAGTGCAGTGGCACAATCTCGGCTCGCTGCAACCTCCACCTCCTGGGTTTAAGTGATTCTCCCGCCTCAGCCTCCAGAGTACCTGGGATTACAGGCATACACCACCACGCCCAGATAATTTTTGTATTTTTAGTAGAGACGGGGTTTCACCATGTTGGCCAGGCTGGTCTGGAATTCCTGACCTCGTGACCTGCCTGCCTTGGCCTCCCAAAGTGCTGGGATTACAGGCATGAGCCACCGCACCTGGCCTTTTCTGTTTTGTTTTGTTTTGTTTTTGAGATGAAGTTTTGCTCTTGTTGCCCAGGCTGGAGTGCAATGGTGTGATCTCGGCTCACTGCAACCTCTGCCTCTCGGGTTCAAGTGATTCACCTGCCTCGGCCTCCTGAGTAGCTGTGATTACAGGCATGTGCCACCACCCCTGGCTAATTTTGTATTTTTAGCAGAGACAGGGTTTCTCCATGTTGGTCAGGCTACTCTCAAACTCCCGACCTCAGGTGATCCACCCACCTCAGCCTCCCAAAGCGCTGGGATTACAGGCATGAGCCACCACACCTGGCCCACAGGTAGACATTTTCTACATTGTTACAGAGATCTAGAGGCTAGTCATTTTTCTTTTTTTTTGAGATGGAGTCTTGCTCTGCTGTCCAGGCTGGAGTGCACTGTTGTGATCTCGGTCACTGCAACCTCTACCTCCCAAGTTCAAGTGATTCTCCTGCTTCAGCCTGCTGAGTAGCTGGGACTACAGGTGTGCACCACAATGCCTGTCTAATTTTTGTATTTTTTAGTAGAGACGGGGTTTTACCATGTTGACCAGGCTAGTCTCAAATACTCCTGGCCTCAAGTGTTCCACCCGCCTCGGCCCCCTAAAGTGCTGTGATTACAGGCATGAGCCACTGCACCCAGCCTAGGCTACTCATTTCTAAAAAGAGAATAGGAAAAATGTGAGGAACTGGGATGATCTGGAACCTGAGACTACATGAGCATTTCAAGTAAAGGGAAAAAAAAAATCAACAAATGTTCAGCTAGAAATAAGTTATTTTATTTTAAAACACATACAGATTAATAAATATTACTGGAAAACTTAATAGCCTTTTTATTTACATGAGGCAATAACAACATGCTATGACTACATCTATAAAGCAAAATATAAGCAGGTCTTAGCCACTGACACGTGTCTATGTATGCTAATTGGAAGCTCCCCAATACATGTCTATGACAAAACTTTTACACAACCAATCAACATTTGACATTTTTTACATCTTCTTCCTCTCTTTCATGATTATGTTCCATTTTCAAGAAAATAAGTTATCCTTTGAAAAGGCAAAACACTCAAGCCACTGAAAAACAGTATCTAAATTTCTGTAAAGTGCAAAAGTACTAAGGTGGGGGGCAATTATTATATTCTGACAAATATTCTGAACTTTTCAACATGACCCTTTGGCACTAGTGGTTTGGGAGCCCTGACATTCGCCTGGTGTCAGTTCGGCATCAGGGTTGAGCTGCCTGGAAGCAGGAAGTTCAGCGTCATTTATTACAAATCCAGTGCAACAGAATCCAAGTGTTTCACAGGCCATTAAATCTTTTTCAGAATACAGACCTCGGCCGAATGTCAGGAGCCCATCACACCATCAGAAGGTGATCTTTCTGTGCGGCTTTCTTAAGTCCCTGTTTAATTTCCATATTTTACAATAGAACATATAAAACCCTTTCTTTTAAAACAAAAAAAGGAAAACTAAAGCTTCATGGAATCATGCAAACTTTACACCCAGCACTTCCTTTGCTTTCTCAGCGCATGAGGCTGTGTGTTCTACAGCATGTTCCTGAGAAGACGCCATGGTCCGTGCAAGCAGAGTTTCCACTGTGCCACTCCCAGGCACTTCTGAACACGGTGCTCTCATCTCAGGCCACCAGAACACTGCTGAAAGTGCCGGTGTTCTAGAAACAATTTGAAGAACCATCCCACCCCTTTAGAGGTAGAAAAACTGAGGCACAGAAAGGTTAAGAGACTCACCTATGTTTGCACGATTTAGGGAAAAATAGAGAAAAGAAGAAAAACATCCTCCTCCCTGGCTCATGCTCTGGGCCCTGGATTCTGCTTTTTAAATGCTTTTGGGTACATGTGAAATAGATGTTTATTTACATGATCCTTGTCCTACTGAATATCAACTTTTTACTAGACAACATATTTTTATGTAACAAAGTTACATTTTCTTAAAATATAATTATGTTGTTGCACGTGAGGAATGTGAATGAAACAAATGAGTCGTGGTAGTGGGCCAAATTCTCACTGCTGTTCCTGTAATTCTGAACCTTTTCAAGTATACAATGGAGGTATAAGAATCTGGCCAGATGTGAAACATCACCTATAAGCTAAAGGACAGACCCTTAAAATTCATCACCAGTACAACTGTGAGGTGGAAATGAGGAATACAAAAAATTGAGGTATTTCATATGATAAACTGTCTTGTGGTGTGACTGGTGTACAAATTGGTCTTTTCTTTCCAACTCACATTAACAGAATCTACCTATGAATATGAGAAACCTATGAAAAATGAACACGGATATGTCCTCGGGAGGAAGGTCACTGTTAAGGAGTCAATGATACATTTTTGGTCCCTGAGAAGGCAAAACACCAAGACTCCATCCAATCCCGCCTGATGGATGAACAACGCCCCTGGTGTCAGACACCATGAAAAGGACAACTTCAGAACACGGAAGGAAGCTAATCCATGCCATCGGGAACAGACCTTACACTGAAATGTTCTCTTTCTAGTTTCCTGCTTGGTGGCAGGAAGCCTAAGTCAGGATTGAGCAGGTGTCAGGTCGGAGCGGTGCGATGGGAGGGGCTCTGGGAACCACCGGAGCACTCTCTCCCCTCTTCTGGGTTAGCTGAGCAGCTTGAAAAAAAGGAAACCCCGACCAGACAGAAGGGCAGCAGCCTGTGCCCATCACACCTGTTTCCACGGACCAGGTGTCTGTGCACACCTGGGAGACACTGCATCTCCAAAGTCTAGAGCTGGCCCCTAGAAGTTGAGCACAACATTTACAAAGAGCTGAGTCATCTAGGAAGAAGGAAAATAAGACGACTGCACAAGTGAACAGTGCTCACTTCTACCAGAAAACAGATGTGAAATCCAAAGAAGAACAAACACCAACATATTACCGCTGGGATGAACTTCTGGAAAGACAACTGGGTGTAATAAATTGGCTTGAAGAGCAGGAATTGAAAGAATATTCCTTATTGCTGAACAAAGAGCTGCGAAGTATATTTCACTAACATTCTGGTAGGAAAAGATCTCAATGAGAGCTGAGCAAGGCCACCAGAATACCGGACTCTTCCCCAAAGTCCCCAGCATGGGCAGGGCCTCACTCCATGTGGCACTGGAAGGACTTCCCTCCCCAGCACCTTCTCCACAGAGATGGCATGGTCCTGCCAGCCGGGAAGACGCTCCAGGGGGACTTTGTGGTGCTGGGTTAGAGTTAGAATCCTTAATTGGCCCTACTTTTGATCAATGAGCAGAACAGGAAGCAATCTTTTCAAATGCAAATATTCAGAAGAGAAAACAAGGCATTGCCCAAGAAGAGGAGAGAAACAGCCTATTAAAGTATCTATCAAGAGGAAATCTGCATAATGTGATCAAAACCTTTGATTTTAGAGGATGCTTGAAAACAAGTATACAGTAAGCATCTTTTTTTTCAAAGAATAGTATGATAATGAAAATATTTCAAGTACACGTACTTTTGGAAAGACCACTAAGAGATCTATCCATGTTCTAGGCCCTCCCCCAAAGTTCTCACTTTGGGGCTTTTGTTTTCATTTTCAAATGAATGATGAAAACATAAATTTTTTAAATAAATACTATTACATCGGAAGTTATATGCTCTATATTAAATTTGAAAATTAGACTGTTCAACCACTGGTCACGTCATTTACTTTGAAGCTAGTGTCACGTGCTTGAAAAACAATGGATGATATGAACTTGGTTTCACTGGAAGGAAAGCTATGTATCCTAGTGAAGTATCTGCTGAACAGAGGTAAACCTGAAAGATTCTAACTGTCCCAGGATCAGTCACCTTCAAGGGTAGAAGAGCTATTAATACTTTTGAGATTTTGTTCTACTCTAAGAATATTATAGAGAAGATCATTGGGTATCACCTCTCAGTATCAATGGTGTAATTGTGGATTAAAATATACTAAGGTACACCAAGAGCTGCCTTTAAACTAAATTTCCCATGAAAGCTGTAGCAACACAAACTTGATCATTTTCATGTGACACATGAACTTTCTCATTACACTTGTTAGCCACATGTATTCTTTGAATATCTCACATCCCTTACCTAGGAAACTATTTTTATGCCTAAAAGTATATTGATACTGCTACATTACGTTTTCAGAAAGCTCAGTTCAGTAAGTTAAGGCCTGCATTCCTAAAAGCACTGATGATAAAAAAAACAAAACCTGCAAGAGCCAATAAAAAGAGTAATGGACTTTGAGCATTTGTTAACCATCCATTAAGAGAGGATTTAAAATTTTTTAAAAATAATGTTGTTGCTGCTCTCAGTTCACAAATCACTGACAACCCATGATCATCACGTACACTTTTACTTCATAAAGGTATTTTTCTCTATATATTAAACTAGTCTCGTTTTATTTAGCCTCTTCACTCAACACTTTAGGAAGCTATTCCTTGAGACTTTAGAAATGTTCTTTTTGCCTACAAAAACACATTTTCTTCTTACTGAGGAACTTTAATTGGGCACTATTCAATTTTATGTTCTACTTCACCTAATCTGCTTTACCCAACTCCATCTTTCAACTTGGCATAGTTCCCTGCTGAGATAAAACACTGGCCATGAAGTACATGATACCGTGGTGAAATATGTGCATCACTTCATGCTTTGCTCCCATTTGGAACACATGGATGGGAACACTATAGACAGAGAATGACCTCTTTGATTCAAATACTGGCATAATTCATGGCTCTTTTGCATTTAAGACACATAATGAGAGGTTAGCTGAGGAACTCTAGGATGCTCTGCTATTGCAAACAACAAGGAGATGGCTACATTCATTGGCTTTTTGTTAGAAAATCTTTTGAAAACTGTGTGTTACAATTTGTAGAAGCTAGCCTAATCTCAATTGTGTCCTTTAACTTGTTCCTGTGTGACAGGGCACTCGATATATGAGCTATTGAACAGGTACTCTCCCACTTAGCCTTATTATCAAGTTACCTAATTAATTTCTTCTGAATGGCCATAAATGCTTGCTGATAAAGAATGTGGATATATTTGATACTGGATCCCAGGTACACAGATTGAATACAAATAAAATAATACCTCATGCTACTTAAATCAACTGTCTTTAATTGGCAATAATCACATGTTAAACGGGTCAATTTGCTCTAGTGTGTCTTTAGTCTTGACTATCTTCCAGTGAATATACAGTCATGAACCACGTAACCATGTTTCTGTCAAAGACACACCACTTACATGACGATGGTCCCATAAGATTATAATACCACAGTTTTACTGTACCTTCCCCATGTTTGGAAACACAAATACTCACCACTGTGTTACAACTGCCTGCGATATTCAGTGCAGTCACATGCTGTACGGGTGTGTGGCCCAGGAGCAACAGGCTGTACCATCTGGCCTGGGTGGGTCATAGGTGTCCCATCTAGGTTTGTGTAAGTGCACTCATGATGTTCACACAATAAAGTCACCTTACAATGCATTTCTCAGAATGTTTCCCCATCATTAAGTGACATGTGACTGTATTATTTCTAACTGCCTTATACATTTGTAACTTGAATATCGAAATATTAAAGCATACTCGAGGAAGTTGCATTATTCTAATCTAAGAACATATACACAGTAAGAGTTAAATTAAGTTAATAATTCAAGTGATAAAGGCACTGAAATTGATTTGAGCTATTGAAAATTCATCCTGCCAGTGGAACACTACCTCATGTTCATTAACTCTTCTCTCTCTCTCTATTTACTATTAAAATGTCTTGGGTGGGGGTGGGGGTCGAAGAGTCAACTTGTCAGAGGATTAAAAACAATTTAATGTATATGCCTCTTATTTGGATGACATACTTGAATGTTATACATGCTTAATGCAAACTAACACAACTACAGACACATTCACTGTACAGTGCCAGAGTTCAAGACAACAATCTCTCATTTCCACAGTAATCTAAGTAAAAATATCTCCGCTATCCTGTAACAACTAACCAGAAAGAGCCCATCTTTTTCTGTTTAAATAATGTTAAAATGTTTTAAAAGAAGAGAATATTCATGAAAGCTTCCAGGTTAATGGAAATGAAAATGAGATTCGTCTCATCAGAGAGAGATGGTGCCACGCAACCGTTGGGCACCTTTGGGCTGCAGAGGGCTGGCTGGGCCTCTGCTCTGGTGCTGAGCCATGCTCCCCACTGTCCACCAGACCACCTGTTACTATCCAGTCAATTCTAACACCACGATCGAGGACCTCTTCTACTTCACATCCAATTAGGGCCAGAAACCACCTCCAATGCCTGTTCCTCGAACCATCCAAGCTCCTATCGCAATCTAGTCTGTTTTCACATTAGATTTGTTCATCTCCCCAAGGTTGAAATTGAACTCTTTGAACACCTGTATAAGGACAATCCCCACGGAGACGGTCGTGAATCCACAGGCCATCCCCAAGAAGTCCACCAGACCCACGTTGCTCCACTCCCGGAAGAGGATGGCTGAGGCCAGCAGGACCAGCGTGGTAAACACGACGTAGTAGATGGCCCCAAACACCGAGGAGTCGAAGCACTCCAGCGCCTTGTTGATGTACCTGAACTGGACGATGATGCTGCAGCCGAGCACGGCCAGGAGCACCAGGCACAGGCAGAGGGCTCTCTGACTGGACGGGTTGTTATGCAAGATGTCTTGGGCCGCCAGCCCGATGCCCTTGGTGGAAGGCACGGTGAAACTGCCCAGCAAGGAGCAGATACTGATGTAGACCATGATGTTGGTGGGCCCATGGGCTGGCGCGATCCAGAAGATGAGCAGCAGCAGCATGAGCAGCACGATGCACAGGTAGCCCACAAACACTGGAACACAGACAGCAGTCACCCAGAGCCGCCGCCTAGCAGCCGCAACCCAGGAGGTGGACTGGGGCAGCACCCAGGCCCCCACCCGCCACCCGCCTCTACTGCGGCACAGCCCTGGGGGGCATGCAGGCTCTGGCTTGAATTTACCAGACCCACTGATTTCATTCCACAAAATTACTCCCATCATTTTCACTGTTAAAACATTTACAGCCGGGTTAGCCAGACGCGGTGGCTCACGCCTGTAATCCCAGCACTTTGGGGGGCCAAGGCGGGTGGATCATGAGCTCAGGAGTTCAAAACCAGCCTGGCCAAGATGGTGAAACCCCGTCTCTACTAAAAGTACAAAAATTACAGCGTGCCTGTAATCCCAGCTACTCAGGAGGCTGAGGCAGGAGAATCACTTGAACCTAGCGGGTAGAGGTCGCAGTGAGCCGAGATCGCACCACTGCACTCCAGCCTGGGTGAAAGAGCAGACTCCATCTCAAAAAAAAAAAAAAAAAATTTACAGCCGGGCACAGTGGCTCACACCTGTAATCCCAGCACTTTGGGAGGCTGAGGTGGGCGGATCAGGAGGAGGTCAGGAGATCGAGACCATCCTGGCTAACTCGGTGAAACCCTGTTCTCTACTAAAAACACAAAAAATTAGCCGGGCGTGGTGGCATGCACCAGGAATCCCAGCTACTCAGGAGGCTGAGGCAGGAGAATCCCTTGAACCCAGGAGGCAGAGGTTGCAGTGAGCCGAGATCACACCACTGCACTCCAGCCTGGGAGACAGAGCAAGAGTCCGTCTCAAAAAAAACAAACAAACCATTTACAGCTCCTAAATGTTTACATGGTCCTCTATCAGAACCGTTTTTTTTTTTTTTTTTTTTTTTGAGACGGAGTCTTGCTCTGTCGCCCAGGCTGGAGTGCAGTGGTGCAATCTCGGCTCACTGCAAGCTCTGCCTCCCAGGTTCACACCATTCTCCTGCCTCAGCCTCCCAAGTAGCTGGGACTACAGGCGCCCGCCACTACGCCCGGCTAATTTTTTTTATTTTTAGTAGAGACAGGGTTTCGCCGTGTTAGCCAGGATGGTCTTGATCTCCTGACCTCGTGATCCACCTGCCTCAGCCTCCCAAAGTGCTGGGATTACAGGCGTGAGCCACTGTGCCCAGCCCTCATTCTCTTTTTTTGTTGTTGTTTGTTTTGTTTTGTTTTTTTGAGACAGAGTTTTGCTCTTTGTTGCCCAGGCTGGAGTGCAATAGCGCAATCTCTGCTCACTGGAACCTCTGCCTCCCAGGTTCAAGCGATTCTCCTGCCTCAGCCTCCTGAGTAGCTGGGAATACATAAGCGCCTGCCACCGCGCCTGGCTATTAGAGACAGGGTTTCGCCATGTTGGCCAGGCTGGTCTTGAACTCCTGATCTTAGGTGATCTGCCATCCTCGGCCTCCCAAAGTGTTGGGATTACAGACGTGAGCAACTGCGCCCGGCCTAGAACCATTCTCTTAACAATACAAGTGAATGGAGATGCTCCGAGGTTTCAAAAAAGCACCTGGGAATCCAGGGGGCAGGGGTAAGGCAGGGGACAGGAGGGAGGACTTTAAGCTGTGGGGGTGTTTGCAATGGGTTTTGCAATGATTGGGGGCTGCATCCAGTGGGCAGAGGCATGTGCAGACAGCAACCCCCACCCCCATCAAAAATCATCCCATTCTCGTCACAACTTCTGAATGTCTCCTTGGACTTGTAACTGAAAAATATGCCTATAATAATCAGAGCCTAGAAACTATTTTATGTATGAAACAAAGAAATTTTTGCATGGATTTAATATACGCTGAATTTTTCAGACATGTCACTTCCATGTAAATTGAGGGAGGATTGTTCTTTCTTTGATCAAAACTTCATTAAGAGTTATGCTCCATCCGAGGGTCATTTTGTTGATGGCAAGACCTCAAGTGTCCAAGTCAATAACATTACACCCCCACGTCAGTCTATAGCTACAGCTACCAGATTCTCAACCACTCCTCACAAGGTGTGGGGTTGGCCAGCTTCAATAGGTCTTCTCTTGTAGTGGGACCTGAGCATTTACATAATGAAATGGATGTTTTGTTTTAAAGTATTGTCCTGGTATTTCTCCTTTATATTACAGTTAGGGCATTAAATTGATGGTTTGAAATTGTGTGTATAAGGAGGTTGTGTTTTCCGTGAAATCCATTCCAACATCACAAATGGACCTGAGAGGGCTGGGAACTGCTGGCTATGCAAACCAGCAAGTGTGGACATGCAAACCAGGGTGTGAACATGCAAACCAGCAAGCGTGAACAAGAAAACCAGCGAGTGGGACATACAAACTAGGTGTTAACATGCAAACCAGCGAGTGTGGACATGCAAACCAGGGTGTGGACATGCAAACCAGGGTGTGAACATGCAACCATGGACATGCAAACCAGCGAGTGTGGACAAGAAAACCAGCGAGTGTGGACATGCAAACTAGGTGTGCACATGCAAACCAGGGTGTGAACATGCAAAGCAGCAAGTGTGGACATGCAAACCAGCTAGTGTGGACAAGAAAACCAGCGAGTGTGGACATGAAAACCAGGAAGTGTGGACATGCAAACCAGCGAGTGTGGACATGCAAACTGGCAAGTGTGGACATGTAAACCAGCAAACTGATGTGGAGGCAGTTTTGTGCTGGCATCTGTCTAAACTTGTTGGTAAGCAACACAGGGTGGTCTACTTAAAGTGAAATCTATACTTTAAGTCTGTTGTAATCATACAGATAGTAGTTTTTAATGCATTTATCAAAAAAAAAAGGATGGGCACGGTGTCTCACGCCTGTAATCCCAGCACTTTGGAAGGGCGAGGTGGGTGGATCACGAGGTCAGGAAATCAAGACCATCCTGGCTAACATGATGAAACCCCGTCTCTACTAAAAATACAAAAAAAATTAGCCGGGCGTGGTGGCGGGCGCCTGTAGTCCCCGGCTACTCAGGAGGCTGAGGCAGGAGAATGGCGGAGCTTGCAGTGAGCCGAGATCGCGCCACTGCACTCCAGCCTGGGTGACAGAGCGAGACTCCATCTCAAAAAAAAAAAAAAAAAAAAAAAAGAAAAGAAATTATGTCAAAAGATATATAAACAGGGCTATATGAGGAATCTAAACTTAAGAGATGCCAGGTCTTTGTTCTCACAGAGCTTCATGCCGGAGGGAGCTTAGTGCTGAGGTGGAGATAGGGCGGGCAGGGCATACCAGGAAAGTTATGTGGGGAGGGGTGGGTGGCGTCAGACTTGGGAGGGTGGCCCAAGGGGAGCCACTGTGGGAAGGGAAAGCACCCATGCACAAGGCCCCAGAAGAGAACCCGAAGGAATACCAGGTCACGGAGGCTTCCCCTAGGGCCTGAGGATCAGGAGGGAGGGTGAGGGCAAAGGGCTAGCCTGCGAGCACAGCCCACTGATGCACGTGCCCAGAGAACACAGATCTACAGTAACAGATCAGGGTGGACACATGGTTCCTCTGCCCTGCCAGGAAGCATCCACTTTGAAGACGTGGTTAAAAAAGTTGGGACTCCTAGTGTAAACTTTCTTGGCAGTGCTGCTAGAAAGGAATTACCTGGATTGGTCAGCTTCTCCTCCAGCTCAGCTTGAGTTGTCACACTCTCAGACTTTGGGGAGTGGATAATCAGCACGACAGACCCTGCACAGCTTAGCAGGCACCCCAACTTGCCCAAGATGTTGAGCTTTTCCTTCAGGAGATAGGAAGCTAAAATGGACCTTTATTGAAAAAAGAGAAATCATTAAAGTTTACACCAAACTACCTGACCTTTCTTCTAACAGCAGATATTTTATCTAGAAAAACCATTTTCTTTTTCTTCTTTTTTTCCCTTTAAGAGACCACCTCCCCCTCTGTTGCCCAGGCTGGAGTGCAGTGGTGCAGTCACAGCTCACCACAAGCTTGAACTCCTGGGCTCAAGTGATCCTCCTACCTCAGCCACTGGAGTAGCTGGGAGTACAGGTGCATGCCACCACACCCAGCTAATTTTTTAAAAATTTTGTGTAGAGACTGGGTCTCACTCGACTGCCCAGGCAAGTCTCAAACTCCTGGGCTCAAATGATCCTCTTGCCTTGGCCTCCCAAAGTGCTGGAATGATAGGTGTGAGCCACCATGCCTGGCCAGAATTTTCACACCAATTCCATGTATAACTACTACGTAGTTAATGATACACATAACTTACACCACTATATTACTATGTCAGCACATATAAAATATACCAGAGTATAAAAAGTTTTATGACTGACCAAAAATAAAAGTAATGTTTCCTTACTTATAAAAGGAACCAATCAAAAATACTAGTTATTTATGCTACATGGAAAAGTAGGGTACAAAAACTGTCAAAATAATTATAAGTAATGCATGATAAAAACAAAATAAATTAAGTGAAAAATGCACAAACAAAAGAAAAAATAAAAATGCTAATAGTAATTGCAGCATAGTAGAAGTAGTATGGGTGGTTATTTCCTCTAATACTAAAAACTTTTAAAAAGTGGTCACATTATTAATGCAAAAAAATGTATTCTTCAAAAACATTTATAATCTCCAGGCTTCTAATGTGTTTCTTCTCTTATTTCCCTGTGTAATTATCAGTTTACAATCTGAATTGGAACACCTTGCCCTCAGTAAGTCACAGGACTGGTCATTCTCACTTTACTCATGTCTGTGCTGAAGACGATCAGAAAACAGGAACGTCCGGGAGGAGGGCATACCAGGCTCAGGTATGGACCGGATTACTTCCTTTAATACCTATTTTAAAGATAAGGAAACTTGAGCCTCAGAAAGGGTCAGCATTGAACCTAAGGCCACAAAGCTAACAAGAGATACAAACATGGTCATGACACACCCACAGGTCCTAAACGGCCTACTTTTCCCTTGTACCACTTCGTATCCTTGTCCCTAGACAGCCTGTTCTTAAGAAGCTCCCAACACTGTCGCTGGGGAAATAAGCAACATCACTGAAAGAAACAACAAAAGACATGAATACACGACTAGATGTTAAATAGAGAAGCTCCACCGAGTAGCTGCCCGGAAAAGGAGAAACCAGAAATGCAGGGGGCTCACAGGGCAAAAAGTGGGCCTAGAACTGGCCTCGGACAACGGGTGGACTATGCCAAGTGGGAAAGGGTTGCTATGCAAGAAAGTGGACAGTGTGAGCCACGAGGCCAAATCATCTCTTATTCCATTGTGGAATACCAGAGGACAGTGCCATTTTCATTCATTCATTCATTCATTATTATTGAGACAGTCTCACTCTGTGACCCAGGCTGGAGTGCAGTGGCGTGATCTCGACTCACTGCAACCTCTGCCTCCCAGGTTCAAGCGATTCTCCTGCCTCAGCCTCCTGAGTAGCTGGGATTACAGGTGCCCGCCACCACGCCCAGGAGGATTTTTGTATTTTTAGTGAAGATGGGGTTTCACCATGTTGGCCAGGCTGGTCTCAAACTCCTGACCTCAAGTGATTCACCTGCCTCGCCTCCCAAAGTGCTGGGATTATAGGCATGAGCCACTGCACCTGGCCGACAGTGCCATTTTTAAATTGGGTTATCTGACTTTTTACTGATGCATTGTAAGAGTTTCTGTGTTGTTTTCTTTTGTTGAGACAGAGTTTCCCTCTTGTTGCCCAGGCTGGAGTGCAATGGTGCAATCTCGGCTCAATGGAACCTCCACCTCCTGAGGTCAAACAATTCTCCTGCCTCAGCCTCCCAAGTAGCTGGGATTACAGGCATGTGCCACCACACCAGGCTAATTTTTTGTATTTAGTAGAGATGGGGTTTCACCATGTTGGCCAGGCTGGTCTCGAACTCCTGATCTCATGATCCACCTGCCTCGGCCTCCCAAAGTGCTGGGATCACAGGCATGAGCCACCACACCCGGCAAGAGTTTTTTTTTTTTTTTTTTTTTTTTTGAGTCGGAGTCTGGCTGTGTTGTCCAGGCTGGAGTGCAGTGGCGCAATCTCAGCTCACTGCAAGCTCTGCCTCCTGGGTTCACACCATTCTCCTGCCTCAGCCTCTCCGAGTAGCTGGGACTACAGGCGCCCGCCACCACGCCCGGCTAATTTTTTTGTATTTTTTTTTTTAGTGGAGACAGGGTTTCACAGTGGTCTCGATCTCCTGACCTCGTGATCCGCCCGCCTTGGCCTCCCAAAGTGCTGGGATTACAAGCGTGAGCCACTGCGCCCGGCCCCAGCAAGAGTTTTTATGTATTCTAACTACAAGTCCCTTATCAGACATATACTTTGACATTTTTTCTCCCATGAGTTTTCAATTCATTGATGGCATCCTTTTAAGCAGAAAAGTTTTTAATTTTGATGACATCCAATTTATCTGTTTCCCTTCTGTTGTTTGTGCCCTTCGTGATCCGTCTGACTGGGCCTCCCAAAGTGTGGGAATTACAGGCGTAAGCCACCGCGCCTGGCCAGTTAAATTTATTCTTAAGTATTTCATTCATTTTGGTGCTACTGTATATGAAATTGCTTTCTTAATTTCATTTTTGGTTTGCTCACTGCTACTGTATATAGATGGAATTTTTTTTTTTTTGAGACAGAATCTTGCTCTGTCACTCAGGCTGGAGTGCAGTGGCACGATCTCGGCTCACTGCAAGCTCCGCCTCCCGGGTTCACATCATTCTCCTGCCTCAGCCTCCCGAGTAGCTGGGACTACAGGCACCTGCCACGACGCCCAGCTAATTTTTTGTATTTCTTTTAGTAGAGATGGGGTTTCACCGTATTAGCCAGGATGGTCTCGATCTCCTGACCTCGTGATCCCCCACCTCAGCCTCCCAAGGTGCTGGGATTACAGGCATCAGCCACTGAGCCCGGCCGTAAATTTTTTTTTTTTTTTTTTTTGAGACAGAGTTTCGCTCTTGTTGCCCAGGCTGGAGTGCAATGGCCCGATCTCGGCTCACTGCAACCTCTGCCTCCTGGGTTCAAGCGAGTCTCCTGCCTCAGCCTCCCGAGTGGCTGGGATTACAGGCATGCGCCACCATGCTTGGCTAATTTTGTATTTTTATGAGAGATGGGGTTTCACCACGTTGGTCAGGCTGATCTCGAACTCCTTACCTCAGGTGATCCACCCACTTCAGCCTCCCAAAGTGCTGGGATTACAGGCCTGAGCCACCGCGCCAAGCAGATGTAATTTTTTTTTTTTTTTTTTAAACAGAATCTCACTCTGTTTGCCCAGGCTGGAGTGCAGTGGCACAATCTCGGTTCACTGTAACCTCTACCTCCTGGGTTTAAGCGATTCTCCTGCCTCAGCCTCCCGAGTAGCTGGGACTACAGGCATGTGCCACCACGCCTGGTTGATTTTTTTTGTATTTTTGTAGAGACGAGGTTTCACCATGTTGGCCAGGCTGGTCTCAAACTCCTGACCTCAGGTGATCTTCCCGTCTCGGCCTCCCAGAGTGCTGGGATTACAGGAATGAGCCACTGCGCCCGGCCTCAGATGAAATTTTTATATATTGATCTTGTGTCCATCAACCTTGCTAAACTTATTAGTTCTAATAATTTCTTAGTGATTCTTTAGGACTCTCTATATAAGATCAGGTCCTCTGCTGGGTGTGGTGGCTCATGCCTGTAATCCCAGCACTTTGGGAGGCCAAGGTGGGTGGATCACCTAAAGTCAGGAGTTCAAGACTAACCTGGCCAACATGGGAAAACCCCATCTCTACTAAAAATACAAAAATTAGCTGGGCGTGGTGGTGGGCACCTATAATCCAAGCTCCTCGGGAGGCTGAGGCAGGAGAATCACTTGAACCCAGGAGGCAGAGGTTGCAGTGAGCCGACAGCACACCACTGCACTCCAGCCTGGGTGACGGAGTGAGACTCCATCTAAAAAAAAAAAAAAAAAAAAAAGGCTGGGTGCAGTGGCTCACACCTGTAATCCCAGCACTTTGGGAGGCCGAGGCGGGCAGATCACAAGGTCAGGAGATCAAGACCATCCTGGCTAACATGGTAAAACCCCATCTCTACTAAAAATACAAAAATTAGTTGGGCATGGTGGCACGTGCCTGTAGTCCCAGCTACTCGGGAGGCTGAGGAAGGAGAATCATTTGAACCCGGGAGGTGGAGGTTGCAGTGAGCCAAGATCACGCAACTGAACTCTAGCCTGGCAACAGAGCGAGACTGTGTCTCAAAAAAAAAAAAAAAATCAGGTCTTCTGCCAATAAAGGCAATTAACTTCTTCCTTTCCTTTCCAATATGGATGCCTTTTAACTTGTTTTCTTGCCTAATTGCTGTGGCTATAATATCTAGTACAATGATGAATAGATGAGGTGAAAGTAGACAGCTTGTTTTCTTCCTGATCTTAAGGGGAAAACATCAACTCTTGTGCCATTAAGTATGATGCTAGCTGGGGTACTTTCACAGAGGCCCTTTGTCAGTTCAGGAAGTTATTTTCTATTCCTAGCATACTGAGAGTTTTCATCATAAAAGAGGATTGAATTGTACTACATAATTTTTGTGTGTCTTTTGAGATGATCACATGGTGATTATTCTATTGCTGTGATATATTACACTAATTTATTTTCGATGCTAAATCTACTTTGCATTCCTGGGATAAATCCCATTTGTATAATCCTTTTTATATATTGCTGGATCCAACTGGTTAGTATTTTGTTCAAAATTTCTCCATCTATATTCATAAGAGAATTAGTTCATAGTTGTTTTTTTTTAATGAGCTTTATCTTTATCTTTTTTTTTTTGGGCGGGGCGGACAGAGTTTTGCTCTGTCACTCAGGCTGGAGCAGTGGTTCAATCTCAGTTCACTGCAATCTCTGCCTCTCAGCTTCAAGCAATTCTTGTGTCTCAGCTACCCAAGTAGCTGGGATTACAGGTGTGTGCCACCACACCTGGATAATTTTTGTATTTTTAGTAGAGACAGGGTTTTGCCATGCTGGCCAGGCTGGTCTCCCTGGGTTCAAATGATCCACCTGCCTTGGCCTCCCAAAGTGCTGGGATTACAAGCATGAATCACACTGCGCCTGGCCTAGATCTTGTACTAGAAGAAAAATAATGGTATAAAAGATAATGACATAAAATAATGGCATAACAGGTCAATTGTCAAAATTGGAATATGGAGGCTGATTCGATACATGTATCATAACAAGGTGAAATTTATCAAAATTGATCATTGTACTGTGGTTATTTGGAGAGAATCTGAATATCTCTAGTCTTAGAAAATACTAATTGATGTGTTCAGGGGTAAAGAATCATAACTTATGCTAAAATTGATTTTTTTAAAAAAACAGGAAAAAAAATCACATCACATTCACATAGAACAGTGCTTCTTGACCAAGGGTGGTTTGCCCCGCAGGGGACATCTTCCAGTGTCTGGAGACATTTTGGGGAGGTTGAGTGCTACTGGCATCTGGGAGGTGAAGGCCAGGATGCTGCTAAACACCTTACAATGCACAGAATGGCTCCCTCAACAAAGAGTTATCTGACTTCAAGCATCAACAGTGCTGAGACTGAGATACCCAGATACAGAGAAAGTGTATGATGAGGCAAGTGGGTAAGATGTTAGCAGCAGGTGTGTCTGGGTAAGGGGAGATGGGTATTGCTTTGGTTATACTTAATCCTGTTTCCTTTCTGTAATCTGAAAATATTTCCCAAAAGTTTTTTAAACCTCTTTCTAAACACAGCATGTTCAGATGATGACTTTATCATACACTACACTATTACAGAAAGAAGTGAACCTATTTGGGGGCTCTCTATTCTATTCACTGCTACACTGACTTATTTTTCCAGCGCCACATTCTTTTCATTTCTGTTTCTATGTAATTCCAGCAACCCCATCCCATTATCAAGAACAGAACTGCTTTTAAAATATACATATATACATACATATTGGCTGGGCACGGTGGCTCCGGCCTGTAATCCCAGCACTCTGGGAGGACGGCGGGCGGATCACGAGGTCAGATCAAGACCATGCCGGCCAACATGGTCAAACCCTGTCTCTACTAAAAATACAAAAAAAATTAGCCGGATGTGGTGGCAGGCGCCTGTAGTCCCAGCTACTTGGGAGGCTGGGGCAGGAGAATGGTGTGAACCCAGGAGGTGGAGCTTGCAGTGAGCCGAGATCGTGCCACTGCACTCCAGCCTGGGCGACAGAACGAGACTCCGTCTCAAACAAAAAAAAAAAACAAAAAAAAAACCATATATACATACATATATGCACACTTTGATAATCATCTTTGATTGTTTTTTTCCAAATTAATTTTCGTTTTATTCTGTTTAAAAGAAAAGGTCTTACTGGGATTCCGAGTTGAAGACAGGCTTTTTATCCAGAACACCATCTGACATGGTTCCTACAGTGAATAACACCTCCTGCAGATGTGGAGCAGTGAACATTTCTGGTGAAGTGACTTAATCATCAAAGTGCATTGAAAACAGTTCTAAGGAAATTAACTGAGCAAAACATTTTAGTATATGTGCATTCAATGTGCCATGTGCCAAGATCACCGGGTCAGGTTGTTTATCTGCCCGATTATCTTTCAGGAGGACGGGTCGCAGAAGCTAGAGGAGTGTTTCCCTAAGTGAGAATACTCTTGCCCTCCCAGCGTCTCAGAGCCATCCAAAACACAAAGGGACGCGAAGCCACACATGATAGCAGTGCATGTGTTCACGAGAAAAATGTGCCACACACATTCTCAAGGCGTCACATGTGAAAAACATGGTATTTAGGTCACAGAACCTTAATGCCTACGTGACTCTAAGGTGTAAACTTCAATACATCCATCATGGACACATTTCTCTGCAAGGATTTGGGCATCTGCCTGGAATACAGCAGAAAACCAATGTATCCATGAGTTAGAAACTTGGATTTTATTTCTCTTCTACCCTATTTCTATTTATAATGATTTCTTCAAAGACAAATCAGAATATAAATAGGTTCACACGAGGATATATGTTATTTAATAAGTATCTCATAAATCATTTTTGCAGTAAGTAAATAGAGAGTCCAGCTGCAATGTTTGACGGCTTGCAGCCCTCAAGTTCCCATTCCCCCCCTTTCCCCTTTGCCCCACAACTGGGCAACCTGATAAGAAGCCTACTCACGTGTATCAATTAAAAAAGATGATTTAAAATGGAGAAATAAAATTTAAAAAATTAATAATAAAAAATGAAATTAAAATTTAAAAAGAAGCCTATGCACACGCAGAGTCCGCAGAGTCCTCAGTCCCTGGAGTCCTCGGTCCCTTGGCATGGGCAAAAACTTCACTCCATGCCAGCCCGGCCTAAGCATGCAAACCCCCCCAGCCCACCCCACCACCTAACTACAATAAAAATCCAAAGGTCCCCCTCACTCATCTCACTCAGAACCAAACCCGGGACCTTCTTCTCCTAAGAAAATCCACGTGCTGTTGACTGCATCAGTCATAAATCCTATTTCACATCCATCGGTGCCATGTGTTATTCATCCCAACCTCTGTAATTTCCTGGGCTGAGGTGGGGGCTGTCCGGCATCCAGCAAGGAATGCTAAGCACCCCAATAAAACACCAACTGAGTCACTTTGCTTAATGAGTTCTCAGAATAACTTGCCAAGGTGTCAGAAGACTCTCTAGTCTCTAAGATGTACTCCAGGACAACGACCGGGAGAATAAGAGCGTCAGATTCACTGATAGGCAGGAAGAATGAGTCAGAGTTTCAAGTATACTAAATATCTAAGAAAAGGGTTAATACTACCCAGAACTATATTTGAAGGGATAAAATTAAACGATATAGAGTAGAATACTGAAGATCTATCTTCTCTCTCTTTTTTAAGGCAGAGTCTCACTCTGTCTCCCAGGCTGGAGTGCTGTGGTGCCATCTCAATTCACTGCAACCTCCGCCCCCCAGGTTCAAGCAATTCTTGTACCTCACCCTCCCGAGCAGCTGGGACTACAGGTGGTCGCCACCATGCCCGGCTAATTTTTTGTATTTTTAGTAGAGACAGGGTTTCACCATGTTGGCCAGGCTGGTCTTGAACTCCTGACCTCAAATAATTCACCCTCCTTGGCCTCCCAAAGTGCTGGGATTACAGGCGTGAGCCGCCGTGCCCGGCCTGAAGATCTATCTTCTATTACAACTTTGCTCTTATTACTTTAACAGAAACATCTAAAATGAAAAGTTGTTATGTCTACACTACACATTAAATACCAAACACAATCTTGGCTCTCACCCGAACGGTACTCCAAGGGCGCCCAGGGGAGTTACCAGGACCGTGGGGACCGCCGTGTAAGCCAGGAAGTTTCCAATCTGGCCAACAGCCACTGTCAAGAAAATCACAAGGATACCACTTGCAATTATAGAGCTCTCTTCCAGCACTGATCAGAGTTGAATTATGCAAGGCTCTGCCCTGAAAGGGCTACTGCATTCCTATTACTTGTGAAGAATCACATCTGGGGTGTCATCTGCATATTTAAGGGGTCAGCGGTCAGGACCCACACCTTCACTGGTCCCATCAGTCGGGTGAGTAGGTTCAGCCCTCCATGGAAATGCCGAACCTAACCAGCAGTGACTGAAATGGGCACGGCACTGGGCATATCTCCGCTCTCTTAACACATCCTTGTTTTCACACAAATCAGGCAGAATTTCCTGTGCACCCTCTAGTGGCCTGGGACCTACTCTGGCATAGGCAGCTGGCCACAGTGACAGGCCACTGGCACAGCAAGAGGATACAGTACTGCCGCACAAGACTGCAGCAGGGACATCACCCAGACAGAGCTTAAAGAGGAGCTCTTCAAGGAACAGAACTGGTATTGCCACGTAATGTCGTATTAAAAGACAAATGTGACAAACAAAGTACATGATGTTTCTTTTTTTTCTTTAGAGACAGAGTCTCGCTCTGTCACCCAGGCTGGAGTGCACTGGCGTGATCTTGGCTCACTGCAGCCTCCACCTCCCAGGCTCAAGCAATCCTCCCACCTCAGCCTCCAAATAGCTTTGAAAACAGGTACATACCACCATGCCCAGGTAATTTTTGTTTTTGTACAGACAGGGTTTTGCCATGTTTCCCAGGCTGGTCTCGAACTCCTGGGCTCAAACAATCCACCTGTCTCAGCCTCCCAAAGTGCTGGGATTACAGGCGTGAGCCACCATGCCTGGCCAAACATAATATTTCTGAATTTCAAAGACAGTTGTCCTTTATAATACATTTAGAGTTCTGAACTCTAATAATATTATTTATCTTTACATTATAGCACATGACCTGATCTTTGGGTCATGAAACTCTCTGTTAAACCAACTGTGCTGAGAAAAACAACGCAGCCTAACATGGAATTTCACCAAATGCCAACAGCCCGACTACATGAGTAAGCAGGAGCTGTTTTAATTTCTTCGGGCCCAGGACAGATCAGCCTAGACTGAATTCATGGCTAATCGTGGGCAGCAGGGGCCTCCACCAGCTCCTAACTCGTCCTTCTGCACTCTCATCCTGAGAGGAAGGGGAGCAGGGAGAGTGCCCTGGGGAGGCAGGGACATCCGAACTGAAAGGCACGCTTAGGGCCTGGGGAGAGGCCACGCGACACCCTCTTCCAAAGAACAGAGCCACCCTAGCCCTGCCCAGACCAGTGATGGATTCTAAGAAAGGAAAAGACCAGACTTCGCCACACAGGCTACTTACTTGCGATTGTGCCAGCCCACCACACAATGTCTGTTAAGTAGGAAGTACCTATAAAAGAATGAGATAAAAAACGTCAGGGAAGTAGGTTTACCAGCTACGTATATCAGGAAGAGGTTTACAAGCGAGAAACTTTTGACATGAAAACTAAAATTGAAAAGAATGAATGTCATACTGTTTATTCACCCTAAAGAGAATCTTTCATCTATAAATGGCAGCATTACAGACCACTGAAAGTGGCAAAGTCAAGATATTTTTTGCAACCAACACAGGCTGACCCAAATAAGGAAATGAAATCTTTATACATCAGTTTTCTTTCACCCAACAAGCTACCACAAAGACAGATATTCCTTCGATGGAGTTTTATTTTTATCTCAAAAGGGCTTGAGTCTTTAAAGTCCAACTCTCTCATGCATTTACTGTAGTCCATTTATATAAGAATTTCATTATCATAGGGTTTGACTTCCTGCTTAAACAAGTCACTCAATTTTCATTATTTATAACTCTTCTGATATGACTCTTCTTTCAGCCATGCAGACACCACATCCTTACACTCACCTGATGCTCTGACATTTGACCTGAGACTTGCCGGCATCCCCTCAGGTTACCCCACCCATCCCACGCAGGGCAGGCGGAGCCCCAGCACCTTCCTCCCTCCCCCTGCCTCTTGACAGGTGTGTATGGTGAGAGGTCTCCCAACCTTTGAGACAGGTTTGTCCTTCAGATATGGCAAAATGCTCCTAAGCACTTTTTTTTTTTTTTTTGAGGCAGAGTTTCACTCTTGTTGCCCAGGCTGGAGTGCAATGGCGCGATGTCGGCTCACGGCAACCTCCGCCTCCCAGGTTCAAGCGATTCTCCTGCCTCAGCCTCCCTAGTAGCTGGGATTACAGGCATATGCCACCATGCCCGGCTAATTTTGTATTTTTTTTTGTAGAGATGGGGTTTCTCCATGTTGGTCAGGCTGGTCTCGAACTCCTGATCTCAGGTGACCCGCCCACCTCGGCCTCCCAAAGTGCTGGGATTACAGGTGTGAACCACCGTGCCTGGCCTTTTTTTTTTTTTGAGACGGAGTCTCTCTCTGTCACCCAGGCTGCAGTGCACTGGCGTGATGTTGACTCACTGAAACCTCCACTTCCCGGGTTCAAACAATTCTCCGGTCTCAGCCTCCTGAGTAGCTGAGACTACAGGAGCATGCCACCATGCCTAATTTTTGTATTTTTAGTAGAGACGGGGTTTCACCAAATTGGTCAGGCTGGTCTCGAACTCCTGACCTCAGGTGATCCACCTGCCTCAGCCTCCCAAAGTGCTGCGATTACAGATGTGCACCACACCTGGCCTGCTAAGCATTTTTTGAGGAGATTTTTTGTTGTCAACCACAGATTACAGTAATGAATTCTTTTTTCTTTTTCCTTTTTTTGAGATGGAGTTTCACTCTGTCGCTGAGGCTGGAGTGCAGTGGCACAATCTCAACTCACTACAACCTCTGCCTCCTGGGTTCAAGCGATTCTCATGCTTCAGCCTCCCAAGTAGCTGAGATTACAGGCGTGCACCACCATGTGCGGCTAATTTTTGTATTTTTAGTAGAGACGGGGTTTTGCTATTTTGGCCAGGCTGGTCTTCAATTCCTGGCCTCAAGTGATCCACCCACCTCGGCCTCCCAAATTGCTGTGATTACAGGAGTGAATCACCATGCCCAGCCACAGTAACTAATTCTAATTGTTTTTATTCTCAGTAGTAAAACCACAATTTGGTATAAGACACATAGTCTGCTAGCCTGCTTAATGGAGCAGCAGAGCTACAAGTATTACAAAAAGTACTTACAAAACGAAATGGGGACTGGGCCCGGCGGCTCACACCTGTAATGCCAGCATTTTGGGAGGCTGAGGCAGGATGATCACTTGAGCCTAGGAGTTCAAGGTCAGCCTGGGCAACATAGCAAGACTCTATCTCTACAAAAAAATTAAAAATTAGCTGGGTGTGGTGGTGCTTGCCTGTGGTCCCAGCTACTCAGGAGGCTGAGACAGAAGAATCGCTTGAGCCCAGGAGGATGAGGCTGCAGTTAGCCATGATCATGCCACTTCATTCCAGCCTGGGTGATAGAGTGAGACCCTCTCTCAAAAAAAAAAAAAAAAAAAAAAAAAAAAAAAAAGAAAAGAAAAGAATATTGCTATTTGATCACATCACAGTAAAAACTGATTTAGGCAAGAATCATTAATGGATACTAAAACAAGTGAATGAAAATTTACTGAGTCACCTCCATGGGTTTTTCTTATTAATTATGAACAGAAAATGTTATCTTTATAGAAAAGCCTGATGGACACTGGCTTAGCCAAGTGGTCAAAGTCCCCAGCACCAGTTGTGCCACCTGCCTGCTGCGGCTGTCTCCCAGCTCTGAGCCATGCCCTACCTCTGCTGCCAGGCTCCACTGAAGAAGACAGCCTGGCACCACTGGGGCTCCTGTCCTGTGTCCCTCTCAGTGTATCTAATAAAAACAGGACCCAGGGTGTCCTATGAAGCAGAAAGTTTAGCGAAGCTTAAGAATGTCCCATGGTGGGCACTGCAGGAGAGTCAGCTATTAATACAGAATCAATGTTAGATTTCTATATGTGCTAATCAAAGTGGCTATCCCAAAATGCATGCCGAATACTTGAGTGAAAGGTCATCAGGTCCAGAATACTAGTGTGAAAAGTCTGTGGACCAGTTTCCCAACAAAACCACCATAACTAATAAATAAAGTACTTAAAAAAGTGAGCCGGGTGCAGTGGCTCACACCTGTAATCCCAGCACTTTGGGAGGCCGAAGTGGGTGGATCACAAGGTCAGGAGACCGAGACCATCCTGGCTAACACAGTGAAACCCCGTCTCTACTAAAAAAAATACAAAAAAAAAGTTAGCTGGGCATGGTGACGGGCGCCTGTAGTCCCAGCTACTTGGGAGGCTAACGCAGGAAAATGGCATGAACCTGGGAGGCAGAGCTTGCAGTGAGCCGAGATTGTGCACTGCACTCCAGCCTGGGTGACAGAGAGAGACTGCACCATAAAAAAAAAAAAAAAAAAAAAAAAAAAAAAGAATTTAAACTGTGGAAATTATCCTAAGGGCATCCAGAAAAGATCTCCTTTTTCATTCCTGATTTTAGTAATTTGATTCTTCTTTTTTGCTTGGTCAGTCTAGCTAAAGGTTTGTCAATTTCATTGTTCTTTTCAAAGAACCAACTTTTGATTTTGTTTTTATTGGGTTTTTGGATTTTTTTTTCTTTTTGAGACAGGGTCTCACTCTGTTGCCCAGGCTGGGGTGTAGTGGCATGGTCTCTCAGTTCACTGCAAACTCCATCTCCCAGGTTAAAGTGATTCTCCTGCCTCAGCCTCCCAAGTAGCTGGGATTACAGGCATGAGCCACCACACGCAGCTGTCCTTTTATTGTAATGAACATGGTTTGGTCAGGATGTTTTGTGAAGTCATGGGATTCCTGCTACAGCAGCTGGACTGTGTGACCCTCCTACGGTGAAAGCTGGTCCAAGGATGACAGTGACCAGTGCAATGAGGCCCATAGGCTCCCCCCTTTCACTGCTATGGTTATCCCAATATTGATCATCACATAGTAGACGTTTTTGGCAGTTTATAAAATGTTCAAAAGTCACAAAATGAGGAGGAACCTGGCATACCAGGTACACAGGAATGGCAGAGTGAACAAAATGGTTTTTGTTCTTTTCCCAAAGGGTCCAGTTCACTTCCAAGCATTTCAGGCCCTGCAACTTGTACTCTCCAGCAAGAGCCTGGATTTGCACAAATCAAAAGGTGTTTAGGTCACCCTCACCTTTTAAACCAGTATTAGGCAAAATTTTTCTGCATCCACAGACATTAAGCAAGTCAGGTTTTTCTCCATCCAGGTACCTGTCCCATACCCCTACCCATAAACAAAAGTGAAGCTCCTGCACATGGTCCCTGAGAGTGTTGGTCCAGGAGTGTCCCTTCTGTTCTGCCCTGAAGGAAGTGCATGGCTGCGTGCCCAGCTTCCTCACTGAGCTGGCTGCTCCATTTTCCCTCCTCCTTCTTCAGCCAGGTGCTCCTAGGAGCCTGTATTCCATATTAGCCCTTGGCCCCTGTCATACAGATATCTGTGAGGATATCTAAAACAACTAGGTTTTTTCACAGTTTCACCCTAAGCACTGCTTCCCCTAAGCACTGTTGTTCCGAAAGCTCATTAGCCAGCACTCCCAGTAGGTATCTATGCCCAAGCTTCTCCTCTTCCCAGCTGATGACCGTCCTCTATTAATCTGCAGGTCCTCCGGCCTCAGCAAGAACAGGGAGCTGCAGCACTGAAGGATGCAGAGGATGCTGTTTGTCTTGCCACACTCACGCCTCCTCCCCGACTCCTAGTTGTGGGCTGCAGAGGACATGATCGCTAAGTTCCATTGGTTTTCCTCTCATTGGAAATCCTGGGTGCTGAGAGTTGCACAGCTGTTTATGACAGCTAAACTATAAAACAAAGAAGTGTTTATGCAAACACAAAAGAGCCTTGTCAGGATGACAGTATCAACTGACAGTGATGCCGTCCAACCAGGGGCATGTGGCTTTAGACCTTCCATTTAGTTATAAATGTGTCAGAAATGTCCTTCAAATACAGCTTTTGGCCAGGCACAGTGGCTCACGCCTGTAATCCCAGCACTTTGGGAGGCCGAGGCGGGCGGATCATGCTGTCAGGAGATCAAGAACATCCTGGCTAACACGGTGAAACCCGTCTCTACTAAAAATACAAAAAATTAGCTGGGCGTGGTGGCAGGCACCTGTAGTCCCAGCTACTCAGGAGGCTGAGGCAGGAGAATGGTGTGAACCCAGGAGGCGGAGCTTGCGGTGAGCTGAGATCGCGCCACTGCACTCCAGCCTGGGCGACAGAGCGAGACTCTGTCCCAAAATAAATAAATAAATAAGTAAAAAAAAAATAAATAAATACAGCTTTATAGTATAAAAATACAGATGGGCATCCAATGTATTTACCTTCTAATTATTCCACAAAAAGATTGCTTCCACTCATGTGTGCCCCTAACATCAACAACGGAAGTTGCTGATAAAAGCCAAGCAAGAGTGGATAACCAGTTCTTTGTAAATTAATGTATAAAAAAGATGTAACATAGTTTTTACAGAGTTCTCTTTTTCTTTTTGAGACAGAGTCTCACTCTCTTGCCCAGGCTGGAGTGCACTGGCGTGATCTCTGCTCACTGCAACCTCTGACTCCTGGGTTCAAACAGTTCTCCTGCCTCAGCCTCCTGAGTAGCTGGCATTACAGGCTGCGCCACCACACCCAGCTAATTTTTATATTTTTAGTAGAGACAGGGTTTCACCATATTGGTCACGATGGTCTTGTACTCCTGACCTCAGGTGATCCGCTCACCTTGGCCTCCCAAAGTGCTGGGATTACAGGCGTGAGCCACCGCGCCCGGTCCTACAGAGTTCTCTAAGAAGGACTAAGATTAAATACATATTCTTTCCTGACACCAGCACAGCCAGAAGAAGGCATTAACTGCCTTCTGAGACATTAACTGAGCACTGCTGTGTACCAATTTACTCATGGATTTAATATTTCAAGTTCTTTTGCCTGTTGGTTATTAGATATGCAGAACTTATTTTTCCTAAGAAATAGTTTGGCAATTATGGGAAAAAAAACAAAGTTTTATGACATATACTATCTAATTTTAAGATTTACTATAGGCCGGGCATGGTGGCTCACGCCTGTAATCCCAGCACTTTAGGAGGCCAAGGCGGGCGGATCACGAGGTCAGGAGATTGAGACCATCCTGGCTAACACAGTGAAACACTGTCTCTACTAAAAATGCAAAAAATTAGCCGGGCGTGGTGGCGGGCGCCTGTAGTCCCAGCTACTCGGAGAGGCTGAGGCAGGAGAATGGCGTGAACCCAGGAGGCGGAGCTTGCACTGAGCCAAGATTGTGCCACTGCACTCCAGCCTGGGCGACAGAGCAGACTCCGTCTTAAAAAAAAAAAAAAAAATTACTATAAAACTATATAATCAAGACAGTATGGTACTGGCATAAGAATAGACAAACACAATGGAATAGAGTTCAGAAATTGGTCCATACATGTACAGCCACATCACAGACTGAATGAAGCACCAGTACAATTCAGTGGAAAAGTCTCCTCAACAAATGGTGCTGGACCAACTGGATGTTGTAGAGAAAACGCTGAAGTTTAATTCATGCCTCAGACCATCCTGTAACTCTTTTTTTTTTTTTTTTGAGACAGAGTCTCGCTCTGTCGCCCAGGCTGGAGTGCAGTGGCATGATCTTGGCTCACTGCAAGCTCCGCCTCCCGGGTTCACGCCATTCTCCTGCCTCGGCCTCCCTAGTAGCTGGGACTACAGGGGCCCACAACCACGCCCAGCTAATTTTTTGTATTTTTAGTAGAGACGGGGTTTCACCGTGTTAACCAGGATGGACTCGATCTCCTGACCTCATGATCCGCCCACCTCGGCCTCCCAAAGTGCTGGGATTACAGGCGTGAGCCACCGCGCCCGGCCCGACCATCCTGTAACTCAACGTGGCTTGAGGACCTAACGGTAAACACTAAAGCTGTGAAGCTCTAAGAACACACAAGAAGATGCCACTGTGACCTGAGGAGAGACAAAGATTTCTCAGGCAGAAATCAAAAGCACCAACCAGATAGGAAAAAAACAGACAAATTAGACTTCAACAAAACTAAACATTCGTGCTCTTCAAGAGGAACTTTTAGGCCAGGCCCTGTCTCTACTAAAAATTTTTAAAATCAGCTGGATGTGGTGGTTCATGCCTGTAACCCCAGCTACTCAGGACGCTGACGCAGGAGAATCGCTCGAACCAGGGAGGCAGAGGTTGCAGTGAGCCAAGATCACGCCACTGCATTCCAGCCTGGGCAACAGAGTGAGACCCTGTCTCAAAAAAACAAAAACAAGGCCGGGCACGGTGGCTCACGCCTGTAATCCCAGCACTTTCGGAGGCCGAGGCGGGCGGATCACAAGGTCAGGAGATTGAGACCATCCTGGCTAACACGGTGAAACCCCATCTCTACTAAAAATACAAAAAATTAGCCAGGCGTGGTGGTGGGCGCCTGTAGTCCCAGCTACTCGGGAGGCTGAGGCAGAAGAATGGTGTGAACTCGGGAGGCGGAGTCTGCAGTGAGCCGAGATCACGCCACTACACTCCAGCCTGGGCGACAGAGTGAGACTCCCTCTCAAAAAAAAAAAAAAATTAGCTGGGCCCGGTAGCAGGCACCTGTAATCCCAGCTACTCAGGAGGCTGAGGCAGGAGAATCACTTGAGCCAGGGGGGCAGAGGTTGCAGTGAGCCAAGATCGCGCCACTGTACTCCAGCCTACGCAACAGAGTGAGACTCCGTCTCAAAAAAACAAAAAAAAGGCACTTTTAAGAAAATGAAAAGGCAAGCCACAGAGAAAATATTTCCAATCCCTGTATCTGACAAAAACTTGTATCTAGATTACAGATATATAACATATATCTATATGGTTAATATATGTGTATATATGTGTGTGTGTGTGTGTGTATATATATACATACACACACATACATAATACGTACATACACACACACACACACACACTCTTACCAGTCAATAATACGGTAGAACCCAGCCAGGCGTGGTGGCTCATGCCTATAATCCCAGCACTTTGGGACGCCGAGGTGAGTGGATCACCTGCGGTCAGGAGTTTGAGACCAGCCCGGCCAACATAGTGAAATCCCATCTCTACTAAAAATACAAAACTTAGGCATGGTGACGGCTGCCTATAATCCCAGCTACTGGAGAGGCTGAGGCAGGAGAATCGCTTGAACCTGGTAGGCAGAGGTTACAGTGAGCCAAGATCACGCCACTGCACTCCAGCATGGGCAACAGAGCAAGAGTCTATCACCACCCACCCCAAAAAAAAAAGTTCATCAACAGGAGAATGGATATGCAAACTGGTATACTCAAACAACACAACACTACTCAGCAATAACAAGGAACATATTACTGATACCCACATCATGATCAATCTTCAAACTATGCCCAGCAAGAAAAGCAGACATAAGAGAATACATACTATATGATTCCATTTACATGAAGCATGGGAACAGGCAAAATTTATTCAACCTATGCAGATGGGCACCAGAAGAGTAGGCACCTTGGTATGGGGGATGGGGCACCAGGGAACTTTCTAGGGTGGCAGCAACAATCAATTTCTTCACTGGGCTGTTGGTTACACAGGCATCTTCATTTGTCAAAACTCATCAAACTGTACCTTTAAGATCTGTGCAGCTTGTTCTATGTAATTATACCCCAATACTTAAAAAAGAAATAGTTGATAAATAAGAGTTAAATTTCTTGGTGGTGAAGATTTCACAGGTAGCACACTTATCCGTGCACTCATGGAGGTGTGTACATTAAACATGCACAGCTTTTTATATATTAATCATACCCCAATAAAGTGGTTTTTTTTTTTTTTTTTTTTTTTTTTTTGAGACAGAGTCTCACTCTGTCACCCAGGCTGAAGTGCAGTGGCATGATCTTGGCTCACCACAACCTCCACCTCCCGGGTTCAAGCAATTTTCCTGCCTTAGCCTCCCAAGTAGCTGTGATTACAGGCATGTGCCACCACGCCCGGCTAATCTTTGTATTTTTAGTAGAGACAGGGTTTCACCATGTTGGTCAGGCTGGTCTCGAACTCCTGACCTCGTGATCTGCCTGCCTTGGCCTCCCAAGGTGCTGGGATTACAGGCGTGAGCCACCGTGCCCGACTCTTAATTTTTTTAATTTAAAAAGTTAAATTTCTGGGTTAGCCCACACAATGCTGACCCTAATACAACTAACCACTGTAATAAAGTTTCTTGCAGTTTCTATGGGAAATGTCATTCTCTGTTTCAAATGGAAATTAAGAGTACAGCACATATTAACACATGCTTCTTCCTCTCCATCCTCCCTCCAGGGAAGCTCAGTGCAGTATCTGTATTCTATTTCTTTGTTCCATCTATCAAATATTTACTGAGAATCATCAGTGTACACAGTCCTCAGTGAATACAAACACATAAAAAGTCACAGCCAGGCGCAGTGGCTCACGCCTGTAATCCTAACACTTTGGGAGGCCAAGGCATATGGATCACAAGGTCAGGAGTTCAAGACCAGCCTGGCCAATATGGTGAAACCCCGTCTCTACTAAAAATACAAAAATTAGCCGGGCGTGGTAGCAGGTGCCTGTAGTCCTAGCTACTCGGGAGGCTGAGGCAGGAGAATTGCTTGAACCCCGGGAGATGGAAGTTGCAGTGAGCCGAGATCATGCCACTGCACTCCAGCCTGGGTGACAGAGCAAGACTCTGTCTCTCAAAAAAAAAAAAAAAAAAAAGTCACTAGACGTGTTGTCTGCCCCTACAGAGCACCCTCTTCCTCTCTGCCTTAACTAGAGGCAATTTCTCTCATCCTTTCCCCCACGACAGGGATCGACACTGCCCCCATGCACCCTGAGGGCTGAGAAGCCAAGCTGGGCCGACTCCTTGATACAGGACACGTAGATGTCAGGTATTATACCTGTACTAGTGTGCTCTGCTGATGTGAACAGAAGAATCTAGGATAATGAGCTCTCAGTCATGTGTACTGGTAAGGAACTGGAAATGTCCATGCCCTGTAAAAGTAGAACGGTAACATTCATGCAACCCTGAATATGTTTGCAAAGAACATCTAACAGGGGGACAAGCTCACGACAGACTGAACACAACCACAGGACATAAACTGGCACACATGGGGTGGGCTCAGTGCATGCTGCCTCTTTTTTTTTTTTTTTTTTTCTTGAGCTGGAGTTTTACTCGTCACCCAAGCTGGAGTGCAGTGGCGTGATCTCGGCTCCCTGCAACCTCAGCCTCCCGAGTAGCCGGGACTACAGGCATGCGACATCACACCAGGCTAATTTTTTTTTTTTTTTTTTTTGAGACGGAGTCTCACATTGTCGCCCAGGCTGGAGTGCAGTGGCGCGATCTAGGCTCACTGCAAGCTCCACCTCCCAGGTTCACGCCATTCTCCTGCTTCAGCCTCCCAAGTAGCTGGGACTACAGGTGCCCGCCACCACGTCTGGCTACATTTTTTCTGTATTTTTAGTAGAGACGGGGTTTTACCGTGTTAGCCAGGATGGTCTCAATCTCCTGACCTTGTGATATGCCCACCTCGGCCTCCCAAAGTGCTGGGATTACAGGCGTGAGCCACAGTGCCCAGCGCCAATTTTGTATTTTTAGTAGAGACGCGGTTTCACCATGTTGGTCAGGCTGGTCTCGAACTCCTGACCCCAGGTGACCCACTCACCTCAGCCTCCCAAAGTATTGGGATTATAGGCGTGAGCCACCACGCCCAGCCCACTGCCTCATTTTTTAAATTACATGAAAAAGAGCTGTACCACCCAACGTGTAGGTCTTAACTGGATCCTGATTCTAAAAGATGAACTGGGCAAAACTTGTAAGATAATCACAGAAATTTAAACACTAACCAGATATGTGAGAACATGAAAAAATTATTCTTAATTTTTTGGTGCAATAAAGGTATTATGATTATGTTTAACAAAGAAGGACTCGTTGAAATATGCAGATGAAATGGTAATTTGCTTGGGATCTATTTCAAAAAAAATCCTACAGGGGTGTGGGTGGGGTTGGCCCTGGGGTATAGATAAAGCGAAATTGCCGAGGAAGGACGATTTGTTGTTGCTGTGGTGGTTGAGTAATTCAGGGGACCATGTGCAGGTTTGTTCTTTGCGTATGTTGTGCAGTGCTGGGGTTTGGGCTTCTAGGGAACTCATCACCCAAATAGTGCACATAGTACCCAACAGGTAATTTTTCTTTTTTTTTTTTTTTTTTTTTTTTTTTTTTTTGAGACGGAGTCTCGCTCTGTCACCCAGGCTGGGGTGCAGTGGCACAATCTCGGCTCACTGCAAGCTCCGCCTCCCGGGTTCACGCCATTCTCCTGCCTCAGCCTCTCCGAGGAGCTGGGACTACAGGCGCCCACCACCACGCCCGGCTAATTTTTTCTATTTTTTTAGTAGAGACGGGGTTTCACCGTGGTCTCGATCTCCTGACCTCGTGATCCGCCCGCCTCGGCCTCCCAAAGTGCTGGGATTACAAGCGTGAGCCACCGCGCCCGGCCACCCAACAGGTAATTTTTCAACCCTCACCCCAGTCTACCCTCCCCCTCTAGCAGTCCCCAGTGTCTATTACATCATCTTTCCTTTTCTCTTTTTTTTTTTTTGAGACAGGGTCTCATTCTGTCTCCCAGGCTGGAGTGCAGTGGTGCGATCTTGGCTCCCTGAAGCCTCAACCTCCTGGGTTCAAGCCATCCTCCTATCTCAGCCTCCCCAGTAGCTGAGACTACAGGTGCACCACCGCACTCGGCTAATTTTTTTTTTTTTTTTTTTTTTGAGACGGTCTTGCTGTGTCACCCAGGCTGGAGTGCAATGGTGCGATCTCGGCTTACTGCAAGCTCCGCCTCCCGGGTTCACGCCATTCTCCTGCCTCAGCCTCCCGAGTAGCTAGGACTGCAGGCGCCTGCCAGCACACCTGGCTAATTTTTTGTATTTTTAGTAGAGATGGGGTTTGACCGTGTTAGCCAGGATGGTCTCGATCTCCTGACCTCATGATCTTTCCACCTCAGCCTCCCAAAGTGCTGGGATTACAGGTGTGAGCCACTGCGCTGGCCAGTCAATTTGTGTATTTTTTGTAGAGATGAGGTTTCGCCACGTTGCCCAGGCTGGTCTTGAACTCCTGGGCTGAAGTGAACTGCCCACCTCGGCAGATTACTGGGATTACAAACTATTATATTCATCTTTATGTCTATGTGTTTAGCTCCCACATATAAGTAAGAACATATGGTATTTGATTTTCTGTGAGTTAGGATAATGGCCTCCAGCTCCATCCATGTTGCTGTGAAGGACATGGTCTTGTTCTTTTTATGGCTGCGTAGTATTCCACATGTGTATATGTGTCATATTTTCTTTATCTGGTCAACTGTCGGTGGACACTTAGGTTAATTCCATGACACTGCTATTGTGAATCGTGCCACAGTAAACATACAAGTGCATGTGTCTTTTTGATAAAACTATTTATTTTTCTTTGAGTACACACCCAGTACTGGGACTGCTGGGTTGAATGGTAGATCTATTTTTAGTTCTTTGAAAAATCTCCATCCGGTTTTCCACAGGAGTTGAACTAATTTACATTGCCACCCACAGTGTATGGGTGAGAAATGATCACTGCTAACCAAGGGTGATATGTACATGGGATTCATTAACTACTTCCTCTACTTTGAACATATTTGATATTTACCACAATAAAGAGGTTTTTTTGTTTTTTGTTTTTTTTTGAGACGGACTCTCTCTCTGTCGCCCAGGCTGGAGTGCAGTGGCACGATCTCGGCTCACTGCAAGCTCCGCCTCCCGGGCTCATGCCATTCTCCTGCCTCAGCCTCCCGAGTAGCTGGGACTACAGGCGCCCGACTAATTTTTTGTATTTTTAGTAGAGACGGGGATTCACCCTGTTGGCCAGGATGATCTCGATCTCTTGACCTCGTGATCCGCCAGCCTCGGCCTCCCAAAGTGCTGGGATTACAGACGTGAGCCAGTGCACCCCACTGGTTTTGTTTTGTTTTGTTTTGTTAAGATTTTTAGGATAGGCCAGGCACAGTGGCTCATGCCTGTAATCCCAGCACTTACGGAGGCCAAGGCAGGCAGATCACAAGGTCAGGAGATCGAGACCATCCTGGCCAACACGGTGAAACCCCGTCTCTACTCAAAATACAAAAAATTAGCTGGGCGCAGTGGCGGGCGCCTGTAGTCCCAGCTACTCGAGAGGCTGAGGCAGGAGAATGGTGTGAACCCGGGAGGCGGAGCTTGCAGTGAGCTGAGATTGCGCCACTGCACTCCAGCCTGGGCGACAGAGCGAGACTCCGTCTCAAAAAAAAAAAAAAAAAAAAAAAAAGATTTTTAGCATATATGTTTCTTAGAACATCTGATAGGTGGGGCTAATATATGTTTTGTGCATAGGATTTTTTCACTAAGAATCAGTTTTGAGGCCAGGCGCGGTGGCTCACGCCTGTAATCCGAGCACTTTGGGAGGCCAAGGTGGGTGGATCACAAGGTGAGGAGATCGACACCATCCTGGCTAACACAGTGAAACCCCGTCTCTACTAAAAATACAAAAAGAAATTAGCCAGGTGTGGTGGCAGGTGCCTGTGGTCCCAGCTGCTGGGGAGGCTGAGGCAGGAGAATGGCATGAACCCGGGAGGCGGAGCTTGCAGTGAGCTGAGATTGCGCCACTGCACTCCAGCCTGGGCGACAGAGCAAGACTCTGTCTCAAAAAAAAAAAAAAAAAAAAAAAAAATCAGTTTTGAAATATAATTACTGAATGTGACTAGAAAGAAGTATACGGCCAGGAGCGGTGGTTCACGCCTGTAATCCCAATACTTTGGGAGGCTGAGGTGGGCGGATCACTTGAGGTCAGGAGTTCAAGACCAGCCTAGCCAATATAGTGAAAACCCATCTCTACTAAAAATACAAAATTAGCCGGGCATAGTGGCGCATGCCTGCAATCCCAGCTACTTGGGAGGCTGAGGCAGGAGAATTGCTTGAACGGGAGGCGGAAGTTGCGGTGAGCCGAGATCGCACCATTGCACTCCGGCCTGGGAAACAAGAGAGCAAAACTCCATCTCAAAAAAAAAAAAAAAAAAAAAAAGCTGGGCACGGTGGCTTACACCTGTAATCCCAGCACTTTGGGAGGCCGAGGCGGGTGGATCACGAGGTCAGCAGATCGAGACCATCCTGGCTAACATGGTGAAACCCCGTCTCTACTAAATGTATAAAAAAAAATTAGCCGGGCGTGATGGCGGGCGCCTGTAGTCCCAGCTACTTGGGAGGCTGAGGCAGGAGAATGGTGTGAACCCGGGAGACAGAGCTTGCAGTAAGCAGAGATCACGCCACTGCACTCCAGCCTGGGCGACAGAGCGAGACTCCGTCCAAAAAAAAAAAAACCCCAAATATATTAGCCAGGCATGGTGGTGTGCACATGTAATCCCAGCTACTCAGGAGGCTGAGGCACAAGAATCGCTTGAACCTGGGAGGTGGAGGTTGCAGTGAGCTGAGATCGCATCACTGCACTCCAGCCTGGGTGAGAGTGAGACTTTGTCTAAAAAAAAAAAAAAAAAACAAAGAAAGAAACCTCAATTGTAATAGCAGCCACCTCCAGGTGGAGAGATGAATAAGGTCCACTTTCCGAACCACCATTTTCTATACTTTCCAGATTTTAAACAATGACTATGGATTCTACAATCAGGAAAAAATGCTTTTTAAAAACATGACTAAGCCTAGGTTCTGGAAACTCAAGATATACTCTGCTGAATAATTATATCACAGTAAAGAGCCCTGGCTGGGCATGAGTCAGGGAACCCTGTCCCTGCATGGGTCGGCGACATGGCCTCTTAGACCAGCCCTGGCAACATCCAAAAGGGACCGTTTACATTCACAGGCTCCCGGCTGCGGAGTAGGAGTGTGAGACTGAACATTTCCTTTCTGAAAGTGATCTTTTCTAGTCCCTCATGGTTAAAACAAAAAAGGAATTGGTTATTCATTAAGGGCTTAATTAAAGAACTGAAAATAGCTGGGTGTAGTGGCTCACGCCTGGAATGCTAGTAGTTTGGAAGGCTAAGATGGGAGGATCATTTGAGGCCAGGAGTGGGGGACCAGCCTGATCAACATAACAACACCCTATCTCTAAAAAAAGAAAAAAGAAAGAAAAGAACTGAAAATATAAATATAAATTATATTTAAACTATAAATATTTGAGGGCAAAATATATTCTGTCCAACAGCAATTCAGTAAGACCAAGGATTATTGGTTTCATGTAGAAATTTACATTCGTGATGTCTTCCTGCTTCTATCATAAGAAAATGAAAATGAATTTCTGTTTGCCCAGCATCAGGGTACCGGCTTTTTCTAAATGAAGAGTTAAGTCTCTCCTAGAAAAGCCTTATCTGGGGCCATGCATGGTGGCTCACACATGTAATCCCAGCACTTTGGGAGGCTGAGGTGGAGGACCACTTGAGCCCCAGGAGTTCAAGACCAGCGTGGGCAACATAGCAAGATCATGTCTCTAAAAATAAAAATACAAAAATTAGCCGGATGCAGAGGTGGTGCTACTCAGGAGGCGGGGGTGGGGGATCACTTGAGCCCAGGAGGTCGAAGCTGCAGTGAGCCAAGATCACACCACTGTACTCCAGCCTGGGCGACAGAAAAAGACTCTGTCTAAAAAAAAAAATACCTTATCTGTAGGTGGATTTATCTATCTTCCCCCTAACCACCCTACAGGGGGCAGGGTGAGAGAACAATACCAAAATCAGCCCCAGCTATGTTCCTATTCAGGCACCACCAGTTGTGTGACCAGGCACGTGTTAGGATCTCTGCAAATCTGAACCTCCTCTTCTGTACCTTGCCCCTGGGATTCACATCCTTATACATCCCCTCCCATACTGCACTTGAGTGGCCCGAGCAAGCCAAGAGATGTGGCAGAAGCAGCACTACAAGGATCCACCGAGCTTCCACCGTGGTCCTTAGGAAGCTTTGCCAAGGGAAAGCCACACACCATGGAAGGGGTCTGGCTTCCCAGAGACCAGCACGCTGTAAGGGGGTCCAAGGGAGCCCTGCGTGAAGAGCTGCAGGGATAGAGGAAGGGAGAGCAGAGACAGCAATGCTCAGCAAGCCCTCAGCTGTCCAGCTACCCCAGACTCGAGTGAAGATGCCATCTGCATGGCCGCCCAGTCCTGTCCGGCACTGAGTTGACTCCAGCCCCGGCCACCATCTGCTTGCAGCTGCTGGAGAGTCGCCTAGCTGAGCCCAGTCCACCGCAGAATCATGACATGACATGAGTCTGGGACACCATGGGGCTTCAGTACGCAGCAGCCCCCCTTTATCTCCTTTTCTGATGGAAACAGCATTAAGGAAACCAAGCACAGGCTGCGAGCCATTCAAAGGCTCCTGACTCTCACACCCTTCTCACCATGCCTATATCACTGATCTCCTCTCAGGGTCAGATAAAGATCAGAGCTGGCAGTAACTCTAGATTCTGTTGCTTAGTAGGAAATAAGTAAGGTCAGCTCCGAGGCACCTGAAGACAGATGCGAAATCCTTTCATAAAACAAAAGGTTCAGGTTGGCCGTCCTCACTCTGCGGCTCCCCATGACCAGTTAGACACCTCTGCTCAGTGTCCAGCCCATTCCTCCCAGTGGACACGTGACAGCCCTGGAAGAGCTGGGATGGGGGGGAATGCAAACGAGTGAGCAGGCCATCATCCCTCAGGGTCAGGGGACAAGAGAGGGCCGGGGGTGCTGAGGACATGCACCAAGGAGACACACAAGGGGCATGACCTCATGTCAGGGTCTGGAGGGTCCCCAGAAGCAGCGGAACTAACCTCGCTTTGTCTCCACCTGGGGCGGGAGCGTGCCCAGGTGTGAGGAGCGTGGGTATGACAGGAAACCCAAAATTGACAAATGGAATCTAATTAAACTAAAGAGCTTCTGCACAGCAAAAGAAACTACCATCAGAGTGAACAGGCAACCTACAGAATGGGAGAAAATTTTTGCAACCTACTCATCTGACAAAGGGCTAATATCCAGAATCTACAATGAACTCAAACAAATTTACAAGAAAAAACAAACAACCCCATCAAAAAGTGGGCAAAGGACATGAACAGACACTTCTCAAAAGAAGACATTTGTGCAGCCAAAAAACACATGAAAAAATGCTCATCATCACTGGCCATCAGACAAATGCAAATCAAAACCACAGTGAGATACCATCTCACACCAGTTAGAATGGCCATCATTAAAAAGTCAGGAAACAACAGGTGCTGGAGAGGATGTGGAGAAATAGGAACACTTTTACACTGTTGGTGGGACTGTAAACTAGTTCAACCATTGTGGAAGTCAGTGTGGCGACTCCTCAGGGATCTCGAACTAGAAATACCATTTGACCCAGCCATCCCATTACTGGGTATATACCCAAAGGATTATAAATCATGCTGCTATAAAGACACATGCACACGTATGTTTATTGCGGCACTATTCACAATAGCAAAGAGTTGGAACCAACCCAAATGTCCAACAACAATAGACTGGATTAAGAAAATGTGGTGCATATACACCATGGAATACTATGCAGCCATAAAAAATGATGAGTTCATGTCCTTTGTAGGGACATGGATGAAACTAGAAAACATCATTCTCAGTAAACTATCGCAAGGACAAAAAACCAAACACCGCATGTTCTGACTCATAGGTGGGAATTGAACAATGAGAACTCATGGACACAGGAAGGGGAACATCACACTCCGGGGACTGTTGTGGGGTGGGGGGAGAGGGGAGGGACAGCATTAGGAGATATACCTAATGCTAAATGACGAGTTAATGGGTGCAGCAAAACAACATGGCACATGGATACATATGTAACAAACCTGCACATTGTGCACATGTACCCTAAAACCTAAAGTATAATAAAAAAAAAAAAAAGAATACGTCCACCCCAGAGCCAGTGCGAGTGTGGAAGGCTTGGGGGCTCGAAATGGGACACCTGGATCTCAGTTTCCACTCTCACGAGACCACTCCCTTCCCCTCCACATCTCCACAGGGTGCCTGCACCGCAGGCAGCACTCCTCTCAGGGAGGAGTCTATAAAATCTGAAAAGGATGTTTTTATTTTGGTAAAATATACATAACATAAACTTTATCATCTTAACCATTTTGAAGTGTTCAGCTCAGTCCTGTGAAATACACTGACACTGCTGTGCAGCCATCACCACCATCCATCTCCACACTCCATCTTCACACACTGAAGCTTTGTACCCATAAACACCAACTCCCATTTCCCCTCCTCCCACCCCTGGAACCACCATTCTACTTCCTGTCTCTATGAATGTCACTGCGGTGGGTGCCTCACATAAGCGGAATCACCGGCTTTGTCATTTGTGACTGGCTTGTTTCGCTCAGCAAAATGTCCTCCACGTTGCAGCGTGTGTGAGAACTGCCTTTTGCTATCATCCTTCAGTTGATGACACCTGGTTGCTAGGTTGTTGCAGATAATGCTATGAGAGTCAATGCAATCCCTATCAATATAACAGCAACATTTTTCAGGGAAATAGAAAAAAAACAATTCATATGAAGCCAAAAAAGAGCCCAAATATCCAAAGCAATCCTGAGCAAAAAGAACAATGCTGAAGGCAACACACCTCCTGACTTCAAAACAAATTATAAGCCTAGAGTAACCAAAATAGCCTGGTATTTGTATAAAAAGACACATAGACCAATGGGACAAATAGAGAACCCAGAAATAGGCCGGGCGCGGTGGCTCACGCTTGTAATCCCAGCACTTTGGGAGGCCGAGGCGGGCGGATCACGAGGTCAGGAGATCGAGACCACGGTGAAACCCCGTCTCTACTAAAAAATACAAAAAATTAGCCGGGCGTGGTGGCGGGCGCCTGTAGTCCCAGCTACTCGGAGAGGCTGAGGCAGGAGAATGGCGTGAACCCGGGAGGCGGAGCTTGCAGTGAGCCGAGATTGTGCCACTGCACTCCAGCCTGGGCGACAGAGCGATACTCCGTCTCAAAAAAAAAAAAAAAAAAAAAAAAAAAAAGAGAACCCAGAAATAAATCTACATATTTACTCCCATTGATCCTCAACAAAGCCACCAAGAACATGCACTGGGGAAAGGATACACCCTTCAATAAATGTAGCTAGGAAAACTTAATAGCCATGTGCAGAAAAATAAAACTGGACCCCTATGTGTCACCATACACAAAAGTCAACTCAAGATAGACTGAAGACTTAAACGTAAGTTGGAAGGCCGAAAACAGGCAGAACACTTGAGGTCAGGAGTTCAAGACCAGCCTGGCCAACATGGTGAAACCCTGTCTCTACTAAAAATAGGAAAATTAGCTGGGCATGGTGGCGGACACCTGTAGTCCCAGCTACTCGGGAGGCTGCGGCAGGAGAATCCCTTGAACCTGGTAGGCGGAGGTTGCAGTGAGCCAAGATCACGCCACTGCACTCCAGCCTGGGAGATGGAGCGAGACTCCCTCTCAAAAAAAAATTAAAAAAAAGAAGCTCTAATGTTTGATAGCAGGGCAGAATAACTATTCTTAGAAACAATACCATGTATTCTTTTTTTTTTTTTTTTTTTTTTTTTGAGACACAGTCCCACTCCGTAGCCTGGCTGGCATGGAGTGGAGTGCGGTGGTGCGATCTCAGCTCACTGCAACCTCTGCATCCCGGGTTCAGGCAATTTTCATGCCTCAGCCTCCCAAGTGGCTGGGACTACAGGCATGTGCCACCACGCCCGGCTAATTTTTGTATTTTTGTAGAGATGGGGTTTCATCATGTTGGCCAGGCTGATCTTGAACTCCTGACCTCAGCTGATCTGCCCACCTTGGTGTCCCAAAGTGCTATGATTATAGGCGTGAGCCACCACACACCCGGGATTTTTGTTTTTGAGACGGAGTCTCACTCCGTTGCCCAGGCTGGAGTACAGTGGTGCAATCTTGGCCACTGTAACCTGCGCCTCCCGCTACCAACCCAATTCTCTTTTTGTTGTTTTTTTAGATGGAGTTTTTGCTCTTGTTGCCCAGGCTGGAGTGCAATGGTGTGATCTAGCCTCACTGCAACTTCCGCCTCCTGGGTTCAAGCAATTCTCCTGCCTCAGCCTCCTGAGTAGCTGGGATTACAGGTGCCCACCACCACACCTGGACAATTTCTGTATTTTTAGTAGAGACGGGGTTTCACCATGCTGGCCAGGCTGGTCTCAAACACCTGACCTCAGGCAATCCACCTGCCTCGGCCTCCCAAAGTGCTGGGATTACATGTGTGAGCCACCATGCCCGGCCCCCACTCAATTCTTAAAAGCCTCCAGGCTGGGCGCAGTGGGAGCCCAGCACATTGGGAGGCCGAGGAAGGCAGATCGCGAGGTCAGAAGATCGAGACCATTCTGGCTGACGTGGTGAAACCCCATCTCTACTAAAAATACAAAAAATTAGCCGGGTGTGGTGGCGGGCATCTGTAGTCCCAGCTATTTGGGAGGCTAAGGCAGGAAAACGGCAAGAACCTGGGAGGCGGAGCTTGCAGTGAGTGGAGATCACACCACTGCACTCCAGCCTGGGCGACAGAGCAAGACTCCATCTCCAAAAAAAAAAAAAAAAAAAAGCCTCCAACAAATTCTAAACACACAACTTTCCTGAGACTGTCCCCAGGAAGCCTGTCCCAGGGCAGCCATGCGAACCCCTCAAGGGCAGCCATCCTGCGCAGCCTGACTTTGGGCTCATCCTCACCCACCCAGGCACACTCAGCCTCTGCTGCACCTGCTGAGTGATGGCACTGCTATTCTAATGTTGCCATGGGCTTTCCACAAATGTCTTCACATCCTGTGAATGTTTCTCTTCCATAAGCCCTGCTTCAATGGGGCTCTGACACTGAACACGACCCACCTGCCTCCCTGCCTGCTTCCCACAGCATGTCATCCAAAAGCATGGCAAAGAAGTCAGATGGTCCCATCTGAGCCTATGCTGTAGAGGATGCTCCCTGGCCTACTGGGACTTGTACTGTGTATCTGGCTGATTCTCTGGGAAGTTCCTTTAAAAGTGAAAGAGGGCCAGGCGCGGTGGCTCACACCTGTAATCCCAGCACTTTGGGAGGTCGAGGCGGGTGGATCAAGACCAGCCTGGCCAACATGGTGAAACCCTGCCTCTACTCAAAATACAAAAATTAGCCAGGTGTGGTGGCAGACGCCTGTAATCACAGCTACTGGGGAGGCTGAGGCAGGAGAATCGCTTGAACCCAGGAGGCAGAGATTGCAGTGAGCCGAGATGGCACCACTGCACTCCAGCCTGGGCGACAGGGCAAGACTCCGTCTCAAAAAAAAAAAAAAAAAAAAAAGTGAAACAGGAAGCCGTGCCTCAAACCGCCCAGTAGAAGGACTGTGACCAGAACTTGACTCCCCTGAAGATGAGACTCCAGAATCTCAAATCTAGAAATGTTACCACCTGGCAATTCATTTAGAGTTTAAACTTTCATTGTTTAGCTCCCACTTATAAGTGAGAACATGCAGTTTTTGACTTTCAGACGTACAGAGTAGAATAACAGATATTGGAAACTCCAAATGAACAGGAATGAAAGGAAATAAAGTAGACTTGGAAGAGGGCCAAGCGGGCAACTTGAGAGATCAAGTGCCTTCATTAATTTCATACTTCGCCAGTGACCACCCCGTGCCACTGATTCAGGCTAGCTGGGTTGACCTGAAGGGAAGGGTTGGAGGGATGAAATATTATATTCAGGTGATATTACACTAAAAGCCCAGACTTCACCACTCTTCAATATAACCATATAACATAACTGCATTTGTACCCCTAAATCCATCCAAAAATTTAAAAAATTTTAAAGCTTAAAATTTCAGTAAGGGCCGGGCGCGGTGGCTCACGCTTGTAATCCCAGCACTTTGGGAGGCCGAGGCGGGTGGATCACGAGGTCAGGAGATCGAGACCACGGTGAAACCCCGTCTCTACCAAAAATACAAAAAATTAGCCGGGCGTGGTGGCGGGCGCCTGTAGTCCCAGCTACTGAGAGCCTGAGGCAGAAGAATGGCGTGAACCCGGGAGGCGGAGCTTGCAGTGAGCTGAGATTGCGCCACTGCACTCCAGCCTGGGCGACAGAGCGAGACTCCGTCTCAAAAAAAAAAAAAAAATTTCGCTAAGACACAACTTTTTCCAGCATAAGGACTGTCACGCTAGGTCTCCCTTAAAGCAAGAACTTCACTCTCTGGTGCTTGCGTATCTCCTCTCTCCTCCCTCATCCTCTATTTCTGTCATTTCATACTGGTCGATTCTGCTGCTTGCAACAGATGTAGGAAAGGATTTTATGGCGAGAAGATTTTAAAACTGCTGTATTCTCAACACCTACACAATGCCTGGTGCATTATAAGAGCTTCATCAAGGCCAGGCATGGTGGCTCACATCTGTAATCCCAGCACTTTGGGAGGTCAAGGCGGGTGGATCACCTGAGGTTGGGAGTTCGAGACCAGCCTGACCAATATGGAGAAACCAGTCTCTACTAAAAACACAAAATTAGCCAGGCGTGGTGGTATATGCCTATAACCCAAGTACTCGGGAGGCTGAGGCAGGAGAATCACTTGAACCCGGGAGGTGGAGGTTGCAGTGAGCTGAGATTGCACCATTGCACTCCAGCTTGGGCAACAAGAGCGAAACTCCATCTCAAAAAAAAAAAAAAAAAAAAAGAGCACTTTGGGAGGCCGAGGCGGGAGGATCACAAGGTCAGAGGTCAGGAGATCGAGCCTGGTGACAGAGCGAGACTCCGTCTCAAAAAACAAAAAAAAATTCATCAGTATCTGTTGAACAAATCAAAGCAGACATTGAAACAAGACTCTATATCTATCTTCTACCACCATGAGTAACACAGCTAGCCTGAATCAGTGGCACTGGGTGGTCACTGGGGAAATATGCAATTAATGAAGGCACCTGATCTCTCAAGTTGCCCGCTTGGCCCTCTTCAAAGTCTACTTTACTTCCTTTCATTCCTGTTCTAAAGCTTTTTAATAAACTTTTCACCAAGCATGGTGGCTCAGACCTGTAATTCCACCACTTTGGGAGACCAAGGTGGGCAGATCATCTGAGGTCAGGAGTTCAATACCAGCCTGTCCAACATGGTGAAACCCCGTCTCTGCTAAAATACAAAAATTAGCTGGACATGGTAGCGTGTACCTGTAATCCCAGCTACTCAGGAGCCTGAGACAGGAGAATTGCTTGAGCCTGGGAGGCGGAGGCTGCAATGAGCCAAGATTGCGCCACTGCACTCCAGCCTGGGTGACAGAGCTAGCTAGACTCCCGTCTCCAAAAAAAAACTTTCATTCCTGCTCTAAAACTTGCCTAGGTCTCTCCTTCTGCTTTATGCCCCTCAGCCAAATTCTTTCTTCTGAGGAAGCAAGAACTGAGGTTGTTGCAGTCCCACATGGATTCCCCACTGGTAACATACTTTGGTGTCACATGACTTGGAAATGTTCCCTAGTGTAAGACACCTCCATGCCTCTCTCGCCTTCTTCAGCAGGAGGTGCTCAACCCCTATACATGTTTTCTTCTCCTTTTCTCTCCTACTTACTAACCAAATCCCAAAACAATTCCTCTCAGCCATAAGTGACTCTGCCCCGCCGGCTGGTCTCTCAGCTCACCTTGATGGGTGGCTCACAGGGATGGAAAGGACCTTGGGCCCATACCGGGAAGAACTGAGGCACTAAAGGCCTCCTGGACAGGAGGCTCTGAAGAGTCATGGGGCTAAGGCCTAACACCATGCAATCTCTGAGGCTTAAAATAAACAATGAAAATCACAAGTTCACTTCGATTAATTTAAAACCATAATATAGGCTGGGTGTTGGTGGCTCACGCCTGTAATCCCAGCATTTTGGGAGACTGAGGTGGACAGATCACCTGAGGTCCGGAGTTTGGGACCATCCTGGCCAACATGATGAAACCCCATCTCCAGTAAAAACACAAAATTAGCCAGATGTGGTGGCACATGCCTGTTAATACCAGCTACTCGGGAGGCTGAGGCAGGCGAATCGCTTGAACCCGGGAGGCGGAGGTTTCAGTGAGGGGAGATAGCGTCATTGCACTCCAGCCTGGGCAACAAGAGCAAAACTCCGTCTCAAAAAAAAAATCACAATAAAAAATAAATAAATGAATGAAAGCATAGTATATAGGTGTAAGAAACAGCATCTGTCTTTTCTTTTTTTTTTTTTTTTAAGACAGAGTCTTCTCTTCTCCCTCAGGCTGGAGTGCAATGGCACAATTTTGGCTCACTGCAACCTCCCCTCCTGGGTTCAAGCAATTCTCCTGCTTCAGCCTCCCGAGTAGCTGGGATTACAGGCGCCCGCCACCACGCCCAACTAATTTTTGCATTTTTAGTGGAGACGGGGTTTCACCATGTTGGCCAGACTGGTCTTGAACTCCTGACCTCAGGTGATCCACCCGCCTCAGCCTCCCAAAGTGCTGGGATTACAGGTGTGAGCCACTGCGCCCAGCTTATCATGTTTTTTTTAAAAGGCTGATCTGTTGTTTATTTTCCTATTCACCAGTTCCTTTGAGCCACATGACCTGGGTTGAAATAACAGTTTTAATCAACTTTTTAGAAAACTAACTAAAGCTCGTATTCAGCTTTCCTTCGTTTTTCCCTAATGTCTTATATTTGGTGTTCACGTATTCTTAGGTTCCTCCTGGTTGTGACGCGCTTTCAGATTCCATGACCTTCACAGAGGGACTGGTCAGGTGTACTGCAAGATGTTCTTTTTTTTTTGAGATAGAGTCTTGCTCTGTCACCCAGACTGAGTGCAGTGGTGGATCCCGGCTCACTGCAACCTCTGTCTCCCGGGTTCAAGAGATTCTCCTGCCTCAGCTGGTACTACAGGTGCGTGCCACCACACCGGGGTAATTTTTTGTATTTTTAGTAGAGATGAGGTTTCGTCGTGTTAGCCAGGATGGTCTAGATCTCCTGACTTTGTGACCCGCCCGCCTTGGCCTCCCAAAGTGCTGGGATTACAGGCACCAGCCACCGCGCCCAGCCGCAAAATGTTCTTCTACTCCGGTTTGTGTGGTGTTTTCCTCATGCTCACGCTAGGGCCGTGGATTGGGGGAGGTGAGGTGCTTTCTCGGGCCATCCTATTAATAAAGTCACGTGCGTTAACCGTCTCACGCAGTCCTAGGGCCTGTCACACGGACAGGTGCTCCCTGAAGTGTGGCTGCGGTGTGTGTGTATCTGTGTGCCTTAGAGACAGACACATCTGCATCCTTGGAAAATCATACTTGGTTTTACTTAATTCTATTTAATTAAATTGTATGGGAGACCGCTATGCTTTCACTTTAAAGCTGAATTCCTTAAATTATCCATGATTTTATATTTTCATTCAAGACTGTCGGGCCCTTTATCTCTTCTCTGAAGCCAACGCCTGGCTCGCTCAGAGAAAGTTTCACCTGCATTCCGCAATGTAAATTATTACATGAGTTTACTTTCTCTCATAACCCATGACTCGGGGGCCACATCCTTCCCAGAAAGCTCTTAATATTCTTCTTCTGAGAGTATGGCCAAGAACCACAACACTTTCTCAGTCCCTCTGGAAGCAATGGAAACGGACTGTTTCACAGCCTGCCACATCCTGCATTGGCAAACCGGTCCCGTCCGGGGCCTCCCAGCACAAACCACACCGGGAGACCTCTGCCCCGCAGAGCACTACGGAGTGCGGGGCTGCGGCACATCCACCTGGGAAGTGGCCTTCGCCCGTCCAGGGCTTGGTTTTGGATCTGCCGCGCGTGTTCTCCATACTGAAGACCACTTGTATTCATTTGGTGCAGGTCTAAGCCGCAGCGGGCTCCGTCGAGCACCCCAGGAACGCACAGCCCTGAGAGCCCGTCCGGGTCTTCCTTTTGCACCCGCAAGGCCTCTGTGGGGGACTGGAAATGCCAGGTGTCGCTCACCCGAGCGTACCCTAGGAGCGGGCCGCACATCGGCTAAAGCGGCGCTTCCAGGCGGGTGCCGGGCTCGAGCACCCCAGCACCCCAGCACCGCGTCCGCAGGAGGCTCCCGGCCGCGGGTTGCGGGCCACGGTGAGGGCTGCGGGCGGCGCGGGGCAGGTCCTGGACCGAGGGAAAAAGTCAGCCGGGGAAGCCCGCACACCGAAGCAGGCCGCTCCAGCCTCCGGGAACGGAGAAAAGCCGTGGCGGCGGCGAAGCACCGGAGGCTCAGGACGCACCTGTGATTCCCGGGCCGCTTCCGGGCCCCAGCGCCAGGACGCGGCGGCAGCTGGGCCCGCCCCGGGGAGCACCCGCCCGCGCAGCCTTCCCCCATCCTGGGCCCGGGCCCCGACCCTGTCCCCTGTCCCGACCCGGGCGCCCCCACCTGCGACCGCCTTCTCCGCCCGCGACGCCGCCCGCCTCCCCCACCGGCCCGCCCGCCCTACCTCGCCTCTTGGCACGCACGATGCCCTTCTTCTGTAGCACGAACGTGGACCCGTTCACCAGGCTCGACACGACGGCCACGCCCAGGCCGAGCGAGACGGCGGCGGGGCTCGGGCTACGCGCCCCTTCCCCGGCCGCCGCCGCCGCCGCCGCCGCTGCCGCAGCTGCAGTCCCCATTCCGCCCGCGCCCGCCCTCCGAGCCTGCGCCTGCGCGCCGCGCCCCGCGGGGCGGGATGGGGGGTGACCGCGAGGCGCGGGCGGGGGAGGGGAGGGGGAGGAGCGGGAAGAGGGGCGGGGGCGGGACGGGGGTGCCAGGGACCGGCGCCTAAGGCTGCGGGGACAGCAGTGGCGCCGGACGCGGCGGCAGTGAGGGGCCGGTGAGGCGCTGGGTGGGGCGGGGGTTCCCGGATTTCGCAAATGGAAATGCAGGACTCCCGGTTAAGTTTGCGCGGAGAAACATGCATACTTTGTCCTCTGCAATATCCGGGCAGCGGAGCGCGGCAGGACGCACCCGCGGGCAGCGGTGCCCGAAGAGCCTCCAGCCGCCAGCCCAACTCCCCGGAGCGCGAAGCCCGGCGCGCCGCTGCAGAGATCAAAGGGGGAGCCCTGGCGCTGGGCGTTTCTCTTCCGCCCTTCTTGGCGCTAGAGTCAGCTACGCCGGGCTCTGGGCTTGTGCTCCCACAGTCTAATTTCCTCGTTTTAATAAACTATAACAAGCCGGGCGCGGTGGCTCACGCCTGTAATCCCAGCACTTTGGAAGGCCGAGGCGGGCGGATCACGAGGTCAGGAGATCGAGATCATCCTGGCTAACACAGTGAAACCCCGTCTCTACTAAAAATACAAAAAATTAGCTGGGTGTGGTGGCGGGCGCCTGTAGTCCCAGCTACTCGGGAGGCTGAGGCAGGAGAAGGGTGTGAACCCAGGAGGCAGAGCGTGCAGTGAGCAGAGATCACACAGCTGCACTCCAGCCTGGGCGACAGAGCGAGACTCCGTATAAAAAAGAAAGAAAGAAAGAAAGAAACTACAACAAAATTACAAGCTTGAAAAATAGGAAAAAATTATTTTAAAGTGACTCAATTCCACAACTCTCACCTAATTGTTAGTATTTTAGGTGTTTTCCCATAATGTATACATACTTTTACATGTTTCCAATTACAATATACGAAATTTCCTTTTTATTTAATATATATCAGTTTCTGTATCGCTACATAAATATGATTATTCTAATGACAGTATAGTAATTTGTCTAACCATTCAGCCATTGTTGGGTGTTAGGTAGCTACCAGGTTGGTTGGTTTGTTTTTTTTGAGACAGTCTCGCTCTGTCGCCCAGGCTGGAGGGCAGTGGCGCGATCTCTGCTCACTGCAACCTTCCGCCTCCCGGATTCAAGCGATTCTCTGCCTCAGCCTCCGAGTAGCTAGAATTACAGACGTCCTCCACCACGCCCGGGTTAATTTTTATATTTTGAGTAGAGACGCAGTTTCACCATCTTGGCCAGGCTGGTCTTGAACTCCTGACCTCAGGTGATCGGCCCGCTCTGCCTTCCAAAGTGCTGGGATTACAGACGTGAACCACCGCGCCTGGCCGGTTGCCGCCAGGTTTTCTTGTCTATAAACGATGCTACAAGCTGGGCACCGTGGCTCACACCTATAATCCCAGCACTTTGAGGGCCGAGGTGGGAGGCTTGCTTGAGCTCAGAAGTTCAGGACCAGCCTGGGCAACATAGCGAGACCCGTCTCTACCCAAAAAAAAAAAAAAAAAAAATTAATTAGCGGGGCGTGATGGCTCATGCCTCCAACCCCAGCTACTCTGGAGGCAGAGGTGGGAGGATGGCTTGAGGTGGAGGTTGCAGTTAGCTGTTATTGCACCACTGCACTCCAGCCTGGGCAACAGAGCAAGATTGTCTCAAAAACAAACGAAAAGTATAAACCTTTTGGCAGCTTTGCATACAGCATTATTATTTTTGTGAAGAAATATAAAATCGGCTTTGCATACAGTATTATTATTTTGTGAAGAAATATAAAATCAGGCCGGGCGTGGTGGCTCATGCCTGTAATCCTAGCACTTTGGTAGGCGGAGGCGGACGGATCCGGAGTTCAGGAGGACAGATCACGAGGTCAGGAGGACAGATCACGAGGTCAGGATATCAGGAGATTCAGACCATCCTGGCTAACACGGTGAAACCCCGTCGCTACTAAATATACAAAAAATTAAAGCCGGGCGCGGTGGCTCACGCTTGTAATCCAGCACTTTGGGCGAGCGGGCGATCACGAGGTCAGGAGATCGAGACCACGGTGAACCCCGTCTCTACTAAAATACAAAAATTAGCCGGGCGTGGTGGCGGGCGCCTGTGGTCCCAGCTACTCGGAGAGGCTGAGGCAGGAGAATGGCGTGAACCCGGGAGGCGGAGCTTGCAGTGAGCCGAGATCGCGCCACTGCACTCCAGCCTGGGCTGGAGCGAGACTCTGTCTCCAAAAAAAAAAAAAAAAAAAAAAAAAAAAAAAAAAAAAAAAATAGCCGGCGTGGAGGCACCTGTAGTCCCAGCTACTCAGGAGGCTGAGGCAGGAGGATGGCGTGAACCCGGGAGGCGGAGCTTGCAGTGAGCCGAGATTGCGCCACTGCACTCCAGCCTGGGCGACAGAGTGAGACTCCGTCTCAAAAAAAAAAAAAACTCCACCCCAGACATTTTTCCATGTGAGTACATAGGTTAAAGCATAAGCATGTTTTATGTGATGGGGAAACACATATGGGATTTTAATTAAAAACATAAAACCATGTTTTGCTTGAATTTAACAAAAGAAAAACTGAAATGAAACTACAGTAACTACTGAATGACAAACATTGTTTTGCCACGAGATATTACTTCCTAAAAGATGACACCTAAAATTAAAGTTAGTAGGCCAGGTACAGTGGCTCACGCCTATAATCCCAGTACTTTGGGAGGCCAAGGCCAGCAGATCACTTGAGCCCAGGAGTTTGAGATCAGCCTGGGCAACATGGTGAAACCCCATCTCTGCAAAAAAAATACAAAAATTAGCCAGGCATGGTGACATGTGCTTGTAGTCCCAGCTACTCAGGAGGCTGTGGGAGGATCGCTTGACCCCAGAAGTTGAGGCTACAGTGAGCCGTGATCACGCCACTGCACTCCAGCCTGGCTAACAGAAGTGAGACCCTGTCTCAAAAAAAAAAAAAAAAAAAAAAAAAAGTGAGAAACACTAAGAGGGTGGGAGTTATGTTTATTTTAACTCTGGGTTTCAATTTTGGGCTATCAATTGATTTCTTGAAAGGAGAAATGAGGAAATCAGTTCACTTTTCAGCTCCCTAAGAATTTTTTCTTTTTCTTCTTATTTTTTGAGATGGAGTCTTGCTCTGTCACCCAGGCTGGAGTGCAGTGGCGTGATCTTGGCTCACTGCAACCTACGCTTCATGGGTTCAACCGATTCTCTGCTTCAGCCTCCCAAGTAGCTGGGATTACAGGCGCCTGCCACCACACCTGGCGAATTTTTTTGTATTTTTAGTAGAGACAGGGTTTCACCATCTTGGCCAGGCTGGTCTTGAACTCCTGACTTCGTGATCCACCAGCCTCGGCCTCCCAAAGTGCTGGGATTACAGGCGTGAGCCACTGCACCCGGCCAAGAATTGTTTCTTCTCCTTACCTAGGTAGAGACTTCTGCAGAAATGCTGGGAGATTTTTGGAGAGGGGAGATTTTTCTTTTTTTTTTTTTTTTTTGAGACGGAGTCTCGCTCTGTCGCCCAGGCTGGAGTGCAGTGGCGCGATCTCAGCTCACTGCAAGCTCTGCCTCCTGGGTTCACACCATTCTCCTGCCTCAGCCTCCCAAATAGCTGGGACTACAGGCGCCCGCCACCATGCCTGGCTAATTTTTTGTATTTACAGTAGAGACGGGGTTTCATCACGATCGCCAGGATGGTCTCTATCTCCTGACCTCATGATCCGCCCGCCTCGGCCTCCCACAGTGCTGGGATTACAGGCGTGAGCCACCGCGCCTGGCGGGAGATTTTTCAGAAAAAAATTCAGCAGTTTGGGAGGCCAAGGTGGGTGGATCACAAGGTCAGGAGTTCAAGACCAGCCTGGCCAAGAGGGTGAAACCCCATCTCTACTAAAAATACAAAAATTAGCCGGACACAATGGCAGGCGCCTGTAATCCCAGCTACTTGGGAGGCTGAAGTAGGAGAATCCCTTGAACCCAGGTGGCAGAGGTTGCAGTGAGCCGAGATAGCACCACTGCACTCCAGCCTGGGTGACAGAGCGAGACTCCGTCTCAAAAAAAAAAAAAAGAAATTATTAGAGTTGATGCCCAAGGCTCATCTCCACCAGCACGGGGGAGGCATCTGCTCATTTTATGGTCAGTGACTCTGGGCCTCCTTCTGCTGGGCTCAGTCCTGAGGTGGGTCTGACTCAGCTCAGAGCTGTGCACCACAGCCCTCCTCCCCAACTTGCATGAGTGCTCTTTAGGATGGAGCTGAACACCGGCTTCTCAAAACCACTTGGCCCCATCACAGGCCCTGAGAACTGATTGGGTCACTCTGGTGGGCTCCCCAGCCCTAGCCAAGAAGGGTTTCTCTAGGGAGCCTGGCCCCCACTCATGAGACCTGGAGCCTCAAAGATCTCTTCAGAGCCCCAAAGATCCCTTTGCAGCATATCAGCCCAGGCCTCCAGACTGTGGCCTCTGCTCACCTCTCCTGTACCCCATGTGCATTTTCTTTTTCTTTTTGGCTTCACTTCTGAGTTATTCATTTAGCCATTTACTGCAGGAGCGAGGTGAGGATAGGAGAGTACTTGGGGTACCCGCAGTGTTCACTGTGGTCTGGGGGTCCCCGAGCAGGACAGTGAGTTTGGGGTCTGGGGCTCAGGCGCTATGACAGTAGACTGTGCGAAGTGACAGGAAGACATCCACCTTGCATATTTTCTTTGGTTTTAAAGAAAGATGTTACCATTTCATGTTATATTTGCTTTATGAGACAGAGTTTCATTCTGTTGCCCAGGCTGGAGTGCAATGGTGCGATCTCGGCTCACTGCAACCTCCAGCTCCCAGGTTCAAACGATTCTCCTGCCTCATTCTCCCGAGTAGCTGGGATTACAAAAAAATACATATATTTTAAAGCAGAGTAACAGAGGGGACCCCCGTGGACTTGAAATGGCAACGTTAGACTATGAACTAAATTTCTCCCATGGTTGATTTGGCCTATACCCAGGAATGAGCAAAGACAGCCAGCCCGTGAGACTGGAAGCAAGATGGAGTCAGCCATGCTAGACTTCTCTCACCGTCATCATCTTTGCAAAGCTGGTCTCACCATTTATTGAAGTGACTATTCTTTTTTTTTTTTTTTTTTTTTTTTAATGAGACGAAGTCTTACTCTGTTGCCCCGACTGGAGTGCAATGGTGCAATCTTGGCTTACTGCAACCTCCGCCTCCTGGGTTCAAGCAATTCTCGTGCCTCAGCCTCCCGAGTGGCTGGGATATCAGGTGCCCACCACCATGCCTGGCTAATTTTTGTATTTTTAGTAGAAACGGGGTTTCTCCATGTTGGGCCTCACAATACACATCAGCCCATCTCCTCTCCTGCTTGACAGGGATGGTCATGATCCTCATCTCCCAGTTAAGCCAAAACTCCATTATGGGGTTTCACCATATTGGCCAGGCTGGTCTCAAACCCCTGACCACAAGTGATCCAAGAGCCTCGGCCTCCCAAAGTGCTGGGATTACAAGTGTGAGCCACTGCATCCAGCCAATTAGGGGTAAATATCCAACATTTAGCCAGGTACAGTGGCTCACTCCTTAATCCCAGCACTTTAAGAAGCTGAGGTGGGAGGATCACTTGAGCCCAGGAGTTTCAGTCCAGGCCTGGCAACATAGTGAGACCTTGTCTTAACAAAAAATTTAAAACCTAGCCAGGCGTGGTGTGCGCCTGTAGTCACAGCTACTTGGGAGGCTGAGATGGAGGAGTGTTTGAGCCCAGAAGGTCAAGTAAGCTGTGATTGTGCTACTGTACTCCAGGCTGCGTTAACAGAGCAAGGCCCTGTCTCAAAAAAAAAAAAAAAAAAAAAATCCAAAGTGTATAAAGAATTAATACAACTCAAAACAAATAACCAAATTTTTTAAATGTTTTTAAAAAACTTGAATAGACATTTCTTTAAACAAAACATAAAAATAGCAAGTGGGTATCTGAAAGGTGTTACGCATTGTAAGTCATTAGGGAAATGCAAATCAGACCCATTGAGATACCACCTCACACCCCTTATGACTATTATCAAAAAGTCAAAAGATAAATGTTGGCAAGAGTGCGGAGAAATGGGAACTTTTGCATACTGTTGACGAGAATGTAGACTGATACAGCCATTCTGGAAAAGAGTATGAAGATTTCTAGAGAAATTAAAAATAGAACTACCATATGACTCAGCAATCCCTCTTCTGGGCATACACCCAAAGGAAATGAAATCATTACTTTGTAAAGATACCTGTATTCTCATGTTCATTGCAGCCCTAATCACAATAGCCAAGATATGGAAACAATCTAAGTGTCCATCAATGGATAAATGGATAAAGAGACTGTGGCACACATACACAATGGAATATTATTCAGCCCTAAAACAAACAAGGTCTTGCCATTTGCCGCAAGATGGATGAGGCAGGAGAATGTCATGCTAAGTGAAATAAAGCATACACAGAAAAACAAATATTGCATAAACCCATTTATATGTGGGATGTAAAAATGTAAAAAAATAAATCTACAGAGATAGAGAGCAAAACATTCTTTACCGGGGGAGGTGGGAGAGGGGAGGAATTGGGGACATGGAGGCCAAAGGATACAAAGTAGCAGGTATGAAGGATGAACAAGTCTACAGATGCATGACATGAGGACTGCAGGGAACAAAATTGTTCTGTATGTGAAATTCATGCTAAATGAGTAGATTTCAACCGCTCTTGCCACAAAAGCAACAAGGAAATGGGGAACTATGTGAAATGATTGGTGTGTTAATTTCTTTCTGTATAGGAATCTTTTTAGAATATATATATAACCCTGAACATCATGTTGTAAGCCTTAAATATACACAAGAAAATTTATTTTTAGAAAAGAAAAATTGACAGTCAAAGAACTGACAAAGCAAAGACCAAGTAAATAAAAACTGGGGTAACTCTATTTATATCTGTTCACCAAAAAATGAGTGGCCGACTGAGGCAAGTGCCTGCATCAACAGAGCTTTGTTGAGCCAAAATTTGTTGATACCCCCAGAAAAAACACAAGCCAGAGAAACGCCTGTGACCTGTGCTTTCCAAAGAGGGTTTTGGGAACTCAGTACCTAAGGGGAGAGGCCTGCAGGAGAGAAGAAAGGGAGGGGGAGCAGGCAGTGAAGGGGTGGTTATATCCTTAGGAAGCTCTAATTAGTGCTCAGGAAATCTTCATTTTACATAAGATAAGGTAAACATCTGAAAAGAGGGAGGAAAGAGTCAATTATGCAGCCATCTCAGGATAGCAGGAAGAGGGATTGATCTCATCGTGTTCCTGTTCTGTACCTGGGAAGATAAGCCTCTAATCAACATTGTCAGTGTCAGATTGAATAGAACTCAGTTTTACCTGTTAAACTGGGGTTGCAGAGCCACGGTTACAACTGGCATATGCTTCTTTTATAGGGGGACATGGATCCTGAAAGATTAGGGGCCAGCAAGGAATGTCCCTGTGAGCGATTTGTGAGGGGGACCACATGGAAAGGTACGTGGCCTTTTGTGGTAGTGGGGACCTGGCTTATGTCTAATGCCATCACACAGGGTTGTGAAATGGCAGCTATCTCTTAGGGGAGAAAGAATGGCAGTGTTGCACAACTCAGCTCCCGAACTTACGTCTCCCTTAGCCTAACAGGTTTGGGGGTTCCAAGACTTTCTTTTCTTTTTTTTTTTTTTTGAGACAGAGTCTCACTCTGTCACCCAGGCTGGAGTGCAGTGGGGCAATCTCGGCTCACTGCAAGCTCCGCCTCCCGGGTTCACGCCATTCTCCTGCCTCAGCCTCTCCGAGTAGCTGGGACTACAGGCGCCCACCACCGCGCCCGGCTAATTTTTTGTATTTTTTAGTAGAGACGGGGTTTCACCGTGGTCTCGATCTCCTGACCTCGTGATCCGCCCGCCTCGGCCTCCCAAAGTGCTGGGATTACAAGCGTGAGCCACCGCGCCCGGCCTGTTTTCTTTTACATATTAAAAAAAAAGACTCTAAGGAAAGAGCTATGTGAGAGATAAAGAGGGTATTTCCTAAAGATAAAAGGGTGCAACCAGCAGGGAGAAAAAGGAATTCTAAATTTGTTTATGCCTGGTAACTTAACCTTAAAACACACAGAACAAGCTTAACAAACGAAAAAAAGAAATAAGTTGACGATCATTGTGGGAAACTTTAATATCTGTGTCTCAGCCACTGAAAAGTAAACAGACAAACATCAGTAAGGAAATAGAATCTTTAAAGGATGCATTTAACACACGGGACCTAATTGAGATATGTGGTACACTACATTCAACATGCAGAATACATACGCTTTTCAAGTGCAGAAGCACTATTTATCAAAATTAATCATATTTTCAATCATTGAGAAGACACAAATTCCAAAGAGTTTTGGTTATACAAATATTTAATCACAGTGGAACTATAGGTTTGGAAATTAAGCAAAACATTTTTGGTATGGTAAAGGGATGAATAAAATAAAAGTTTGCTTTTTTGAAACACTAATAAAATTGATGACCCCCAGCAAGATTGATTAACAAAACAGACAAAAGGCACAAACTCTAACTGCAGACTTTATAAGTATTAAAAAGATAAATGAGTAATAGAACAACTTTGAAATTTTAGATAAAATGAACAAATTGATTCAGCAAACACAGGTTACCAAAATGAATATTCATATATATGTAATTGAACCTGTAATTAAACACCTTATAAAGAAAACTACAATCTCACATGGCTTAATAAGTGAATTCTTTCCAAATGCTTAAGGAAGAAATAGCACACATCTTACATAAACTCTGTCAGAAATAGGAGAAGAAACATTTTCCAAATTGTCTAACCAGCATAGCTTTAATATTTCATATTAAAACCTCACAACTCTGGGCGCAGTGGCTCATGCCTGTAATCCCAGCACTTTGGGAGGCCGAGGCAGGTGGATCATGAGGTCAGGAGATCGAGACCATCCTGGCTAACACGGTGAAACCCCGTGTCTACTAAAAAATACAATAAACTAGCCAGGTGTGGTGTTGGGCGCCTGCAGTCCCAGCTACTCGGGAGGCTGAAGCAGGAGAATGGCGTGAACCCAGAAGGCGGAGCTTGCAATGAGCCGAGATTATGCCACTGCATTCCAGCCTGGACAACAGAGCGAGACTCCATGGCAAACAAAACAAAACAAAACAACAACAATAAAAAACAACAACCACCAAGACATCACCAGAAAAAAAACTTAGACTCCACTTTCTCTTGTGAACGTAAGTACAACATTACCAAATGAACTATGAGCAAGCCCATCTCAATCACATATAATATGGTATTAATCATGTATCACAACAAAGTTGATTTAATTCCAGAAATGCAATGTTAAACATTCAAAAGCCAATCACTGTTAACTTACCTTATCAACATAAAAAGATAAGAAAAAGCATTGCTTAATCAAGAAAGAAAAAAGCAATTGATAAAATTCAGTACCTATTCATAAATCTTAAAACCTGTCTAACAGAGAGGAAGCAACATGCGAGTTAAACACTCCCCCAACTGAGAATAGTGACATAACTTATTTGCAGCCAAAAGATGAAAATTGCAGGCCAGGCGTGGTGGCTCACGCCTCTAATCCCAGCATTTTGGGAGGCAGAGGCGGGTGGATCACAGGTCTGGAGTTCAAAACCAGCCTGGCCAACATGGTGAAATCCCATCTCTACTAAAAATACAAAAAAAATGAGCCGGGTGTGGTGTCATGCGCCTGTATTCCCAACTATTAGGGAGGCTGAGGCAGGAGAATCGCTTGAACCATGGAGGTGGATATTGTGACAGTGATGCACTCAACAGAGCAAGACTGTGTTTCAAAAAAAAAACAAAGATGAAAATTGAATTGCAGTATAATCTTACAACTTTTGAGAAATCTATGTTTTTCAGCTAAAAACAGACAGACTCAGCCTTTTGACCTTTCCTCTTTCCCTCCTTGGAAGGCAGTCTAAGGCCTGGAAAAACAGCAGCCACACTGTAAACACAGGAATAAAAACATGGCTAAGGAAGTATCAGGAAACTGAAAAGAACCCCGGACTGCCTTCCTCTGCACGTTTTAAGTGATAAAAATGAAATCTATATTTCTTTAAGCCACTGAATCAGATTTATTCTTTCTGTGGCTACATGTAGCTCTAAATGATGTATTAAATACTAAAATAAATACTAAAATAACACACTAAAATACTAAAATTTTGGTCTCGAACTCCTGATCTCAGGTGATACACCCATCTCAGCCTACCAATGTGCTGGGATTACAGGCATGAGCCACCACACCCACCTCAAAAGCTTTGTATTTTTAAAGATATTAGACATGTCTCTAGTTAAAAAAAAAAAAAAATCCTTAACAATAATGTAGGAGAATAAGACAAACTTTTTCCAAAAAGGAAAAATCAAATCACTGGTCACCCCAGGGTGACTTTGAGCCGGTGACTCGTGGGGCTCCCCGCTCCATACTCGGCCCTCACCTACCACTGCCCCAAGCCTGACCTCCCTGGGCTCTTTGGGCTCATGTCTCCAAGTACCTGGGTCCCAACCCTGTGAACCCTGCGCCAATCTCAAACAGGCAACTTGGGCATAGCACTGATGAGAAAATGGGTTTGGTTTGGTTTTCTCCCAGGCTTCTACTCTCCAGAGAGACTAACAGTTTTTTCTAAGTTCTCCACCTCATATTTGAATTCTCCGTGGTTCTGGGACCAGAGTGCCCATCAGTCAGTGATCTTTGAAGTGAGATTTGCTCATCTTCTGTGGAAGAGATCTTGGGAAACTGGACTTGACAAGTTGAATCTTCCTCATCTCATCTCAACCTGGGGTACTTTGAGTGCCACAGGATACATATGGGGCATCTTTCTGAAGCATCAGTTTCCTTTGCTTCTCTTGGGAGAGACAAAACATTAATGTTCTTAGGGATGATAGTCACATAGATTTCTAAGAGTGTACCAGACTTCTCTCTCTGAAATGAAGCTTGAGTTGTCTTCTTTCTGTTTAATTCCCAGTTTTAACAGAAAGGCTGCCTTCTGCCCTGAGGATACATGACTCTAAGAGGATGTATGACTGCAAACCACACAGTGTACACCTTCCTGCCTACTTTTTACTATTCTACCTCTGCCTCTGGTTTTGGTCCCTGGCAGCTGCTGATTTGTGGTAAAACCCCAGAGCTCGGAGTCAGAAGACTGAGTTTCAGTTCCATGATTGCCTTTCTTTCAGCCTTTCTCGGTCACTAAGTGATTGTGACAACATGTCATACAGTTGTCAGTGGCATTAAATCAGATGGTCTATGAGAGTATTTTGTGTAAACTGTAAAGTGACCGTAGGAGCTTGTAGTTCTCATGAGTATCACTGCTCCTCTTTTCCACAGTTCACAGACTATCATCAGTGGAACAGCGCTGATGTTGGCACTGGAGCAACTGACAACAAACGGAAGAAAATAAATAATGGCACTAACCCTGAGACAACCACTTCCGGTGGTTGCCGTTCACCTGAGGATGGCCGGTCTCCTGAGGACAGGGGGCACAAGGGGAGGTCAAGGGTAACTGTTAAGATTGTGGAAGGAAGAACTGCCGGGTACTGGTTAAGAATTCCGGGTTTGAATCCTACCTCTCTCTCCATCTGCGAGGGACATGGCTTAGGGCAAATTTCTTGAGCTCCTTGGACCCCTCTTTTCACATCTGTAAAATAGGGGTGGTAATGTTTTACTTACATGTGTGAAGTTTAAATCAGATTTGTTATTGTTGTTTTTGTGTTAATCCCTAGTCCAGGGCTTGCTGTAAACTCCTCTCCTCTTTGGGCTTCCGTTTCCTGAGGAGGTAGAGTATCAGAGGATTCTGTTTGCTCTGAGAGTCTGTGATTTAAAGATTCACTAGAATGGAAACCTTAGGGCCAAGGGCTCCTGTCTGCCTTTTCCGTCCTATATCCCAGCTGTGAAGAACCATCCCTGGCCCCTATGTGCTTGCTCAATGCTTGTTGAATGAACACATCTTTCTAAATCACAAGCTAGTAGAAGGGTGGGCTTTGCTCACACTCCATGTCTAAAGGTTTCTGTTACTGTCTTTTCCAGAGAATCTAGTTTCAGACTTTCAGTTCTGTGGCTGTGGGCAAAAACCAACAAAGACCCAAATCCTTTTTCTTTGAGTTACGGAGAGTTGACCAGTTTGTGTTCCCATTGGGTCTAAGAACTTTGCCCTTAAAATCCATTCCTGACCCCTGCCTACTGCTTCCTGGCCTGGGGAATAGAGTCAAGGGGGCCACCCTCAGTCACCTTCCTTTGACTCTCCCCACAGAAACAACAGAACCCAGCTCAGCTGGAAGAAGTAACATGGTTTCTTTGCTCACGAAATGACTGCTGGGTTTGGGGGGCACTCAGATGTAGAGGCCCCAGTCTCGTCTCGCCCACTCCCAGCCTGGGGAAGAAGGCTCACCTCCCAGATTCCACCCCATCCCCACAGGGTCCCTGATAACCTGGTCCCATGGGTGGGCCTGTCCTGGGGCAGTGGTGCCATTCTGGGGACATGTCTCTTGCTGTGCCTTCTCTGCCTCCCCCTAGTAAGAGCTCTGTCTTCCTCTTCCTATAGGAAAAGAAGGCAAGCCACCAACATCAGCAAGCCCTAAGGAGGCAGCTAGAGGTGAGTGGAGGGGGTGAAGTTCCCTCCTGTCCTCTGGAGAAGCTTTCTTTGCTTCTCTTTCAGCATTTGCTTGTCTTTTCTCCCAAAGGCCCAGGTTCATACCATACAAATCCTTATGTGTCAGAAAACTGAACTGGAGATAGCACTCTATTACAGCCAGGATGCTACCAGGAAATTTGAAGGTGGGAATCTGGGCACCTCATCATCCTTCAACCTGGCACTTTCACAGGCCTTTGGGCCGCATCTCAACCTCTCTCATTCTAGGAGAGTCCAAGGATCTGGCAGGCTGCCTGCATCATTCCTGGAACTTTGCAGGAGAGTTACAGCGGGCTCTCTCTGCTGTGTCCACACAGCACAAGCATGCGGACAGGGTGAGTCCAACCACCTGCCCGGTCCCCTGGGAGCCCAGCTTCGCAGATGGAGGAATGAGCCTAAAGGTCCCTCCTGCAGGATGCAGTGTCCTGCCCAGAAGACAGCATGGGCCATTTCTTGCTGCTTTTGTGTGTGGTTGTTAGAGGCAGGTTAGGGCTGAGTCAGCTCCTGTGGGTGAGTTGCGGGGCACTGTGGGGAGCGAGCACTGGACACAGAGCTCCGAGGCCAAGTGCCCGCCCTGCCCATACTTGGCTGTGGCCTTGGTCAAATCCTAGGCAGGGGTTAGGGTATTTGTACCATGAAGGTACAGAAGAGTATCTTTAGTATGTTACCATTTGTGTAGAGAGAGGGAACACACATACGTGTGTGTGTGTGTGTGTACATACTATGGTAATATACATAAAACATGTTTGTAAGGATTCATAAAAAACTCAGGAGAGAGGAACAGTACTGGGGGGAGATATTTCTCTCCTGTACCTTCTGAGGTTTGGACTATGCCAATGTATCGTTCTTTCAAAAAGTCAACAAAGGATTAATTTCCTCCTCCTTATCTGTGCCCCTACCCCCAGCGAAAGAATGGGCTTAGAGAATCAGATATGGCTGGGCACGGTGGCTCACGCTTGTAATCCCAGCACTTTGGGAGGCTGAGGCAGGCAGATCACGAGGTCAGGAGATCGAGACCACGGTGAAACCCCGTCTCTACTAAAAATACAAAAAATTTAGCCGGGCGTGGTGGCGGGCGCCTGTAGTCCCAGCTACTCGGAGAGGCTGAGGCAGGAGAATGGCGTGAACCCGGGAGGCGGAGCTTGCAGTGAGCTGAGATTGCACCACTGCACTCCAGCCTGGGCGACAGAGCGAGACTCCGTCTCAAAAAAAAAAAAAAGAGAATCAGATGTACCTGGGTGTTGAAATCCCAGCTCTAAGTGATCTTAGGCAAGCACTTAACCTTTAATACCTCGTGTTTTTCAACTACACAATACAGGTGATACTGGTAACTCTCTCCTATGGTGGTTGTGAGGATTAAATAGGATTGTTAGCATAGTGCCTGGTGAAGCACTCAATAAAGGTCACAACAGTGGTAGTAATAACAGTAATAGCAATAGCAATATTATCTGATCTCTCTGGGACCCTGTTAGCCAGCTATCAATTCAGTCTCTTTCCCTGTCCCTTCTACCCTTACTGAGTTCTTTGAAAAGCAAGTGAGAGCCGGATGCAGTGGCACATGCCTGTAATCTCAGCTACTTAGGAGGCTGAGGCAGGAGAACTGCTTGAACCTGGGAGGCGGAGGTTGCGGTGGGGCGAGATTGCGCCATTGCACTCCAGCGTGGGCAACAAGAGTGAAACTCCATCTCAAAATAAAAGAAAAAAGGAAATAAAGAAAAACAAATGAGACCATGGGCTTGGAAATGCCTTGAGAACATGTCAGGTGTGATTGAGAGTGAGCAAGTGTTACTGTGGAGTAGTCACTGTAGCTGTTGTTACTGGTCGGCCAGCTGCTCCTCTGCCTGCTGTATCCTGACTTAACTTTTCTCTATTTGCAGTACATCGAGGAGTTAACAAAGGAGAGGGACGCCTTGAGTCTGGAGCTGTACAGGATACACGTAGGATGGGGGAGGGTGTGATGGGAGGTCTGGGGGCTCTTAGTGGGGGTGGTGTCCTAGGAAGTGGGGGGTACAGGTGACATGGTGAGGGGGTCATACAGGTTTGCATGTGTGCGCAGGGAAGCTCCAGTGCCGGGTGTGCCACTGACTCATGGGGTAGCCTCAGGCAACTCATGTGTTCTCTCTGACCTGCCACCTGGGACTTTTAATTCTTGGGGTCCCTTCCAATGCCACGGTTCTGTAGTTGTGGGGCAAGGGGAGAGGGTCAATCACCAAAGCGGTCCTTTCTGTTCTTCGTTCATTCCTTTCTCTACTGCCTCTGGCCATAGCATAACCGATGAGGAGCTGCAGGAGAAAAATGCCGAACTACAAGAAAAACTTTGACTCGTAGAATCTGAAAAGTCTGAGATCTAGCTTCACATCAAGCAGCTAAAAAGGAAGCTGTAGACGGACAAAATCCTGCTGCCACAGGTGAGAGACTGCAGCCCCGGGGGTTGTGGGAGCCGCCTCCAGCTGGGAGCATGGTCTAGGCATCATGCAGGGTACGGGGAGGCTCCAGCCAAGAGCTGGAAAATTTGGGTCCTTGTTCTGGTCCCGACATAGACTCCTCCAGAGTGTGCTAAAAATCTACAAATTGGGGCCCTGCCTGGGAAATCAGAACCTCAGGGTTAGGGTTTAAAATTTCTTTTTAAAGAATCATAGATGAAAACCGTTATTTTATAGATTACATTTATATAGCTAGCCCATGAGTCTGTTTCCTTTTGGGGTTCAAACCAACACTTTGCAGGAGGAGAAGATGTGGAGGCAGGAGGAGAAGCTTCAGGATCAGGAGAAGATAAGGAAGCAGAAGGAGAAGATGTGGAGACAGCAGGATACGCTGCGGGAGCAGGAGGAGAAGATGAGACAGCAGGAGGAGATGTGGAGACAGGAGCAGAGGCTGCGGGAACAGGAGAAGGAGCTGCGGGAGCAGGAGGAACAGATGCGGGAGCAGGAAGAGAAGATGCAGGAGCAGGAAGAGAAGATGTGGGAGCGGGAGAAGAAGATGTGGAGACAGGAGGAGAGGCTGCGGCAGCAGGAGAAGCAGATGCGGGAGGAGGAGAAGATGCGGGAGCAGGAGAAGATGTGGAGACAGGAGGAGAAGCTGAGGAAGCAGGAGAAGGAGCTGCGCGAGCTGGAGGAGCAGATGCGAGAGGAGGAGGAGCAGATGCGAGAGCAGGAGGAGCAGATGCGCGAACTGGAGGAACAGATGCGCGAGCTGCAGGAACAGATGCGGGAGCAGGACGAACAGATGCGGGAGCAGGACGAGAGGCTGCGATTGAAGGAGGACACGCTGTGGGAGAAGGAGAAGATGTGCGAGGAGGAGGAGAAGACGCGGGGGCAGGAGGAGAAGATGCGGGAGAAGGAGGAGAGGATGGACCAGCCACCCTGGCAGCGTGGAGCCTGCACGAGGGGCCGGGGACAGTTCTCCCCATGACAACTGCACTGCACAGCAGATCATGCAGCTGCTTCCTGGAACGAAGAATGCCCACGAGTGCCCAGTCTTAGGCAGCACCTCCTGCATCCCATTCTTCTACCGAGGAGATAAGAAAAAGATGAAGATCATTAATATCTAAAAGCCGGCACTGTCAACAAGGCCTACAGAAGGGTAAGCTGCCATGTAACTTTGTGAATATAGTCTGAGAACAAACTTGAAAAAAAGAAAAAAAAAGAAAATTTATTTTAAATTGTGGCAAAATACTGGCCGGGCACGGTGGCCCACACCTGTAATTGCAGCACTTTTGGAGGCCTAGGCGGGTGGATCACCTGAGGTCAGGAGTTCAAGACCAGCCTGGCCAACATGATGAAACCCCGTCTCTACTAAAAATACAAAAGTTAGCCATGCATGGTTGCGCACGCCTGTAATCGCAGCTAGGCGGGAGGCTGAGGTTGCAGTGAGCCGACATCACACCACTGCACTCCAGTCTGGGAGACAGAGTGAGATTCCACCTCAAAAAAAAAAAAAAAAAAAAAATTTCTACCTGAGGACTCTAAGATCTATGTATGTTTCTATTGTTTTTTTTTTCTTGCTCTTTCTCCTTTTGTCTTGTGTTGTCTTGTCTTATGGTATGCCTAGTAAACTTTATCTGCCTCCAGAGAGTATTGACTTTGACTTTATGGCACACAATTGGCATTCAAGCAGATCACCTTCATCTAGTTTGGGACTAAGCTGGTTCAAAGCAGGTTTTAGGTTTTGTGACAGCTGGTCTATGTTTTATTCATTTGGACTCCTAGGGGTGGCCCTTCCAGGGTCCCCACCAAGGTCTCATCTCTTTACTGGGACCCAAATTCTCATTAGGTCATTTCAGCCCTGTGAGAGTGCCAAACATTCAGCTAGGCTCTCCAGCCTCTTAACTATTGCTTCATACTCAGTTTCTTAGCCTCTTAGCCCTCTACTGTTGACCAATCACCAAATGTGGGAAAAGCACTACAGACTGTCAGGATCACCTCCTAGGCCTGGTCACTCAAGTCCTGGCTGAGGTCTCCAATTACCTTCCAACAATTGTATTTGGTGGTGGGGGGCACATTTTTGTCCAGTTTCTCTAACTGTTCTGGTGGGGAGGCTAATCTATAACAAGCTACTCTGCCTTTAGTGAAAGTTGAAAACCTTCATTTTTTTTCTTTTTTGAGATGGTGTCTCACTCTGTTGCCCAGGCTCTAGTGCAGCGGCGCTGGGTCTCTCCCACAGCCCTTCTTTAGCGTATCTGTTTGGACGGACTGCTCATTTCATAGAGAGGGCTGTGTCTTGCCCCAGCCTATCCTAAGGCAGCTGTGGGGTCAGAATCTGCAGCTCCCAGCCCCCAGCCCTACAACAGTAGGAGAGGCTGGACCCCACATATTTGAAGTCCCACCGGGCTGGTGCGAGTGGGCTCCCGAGTCCAGGGCTGCTCTGCAGTCTGTGGGGCTCATGCGCCAGCACTGAGCCCACCTGATGTGCTCAGGTTGCTCACCTTTGGGCCCGTCTTGCCTCTCAGGCATTCGGCTGACCCTGAGGGCTTCTCCCTCATCTTGACCACCAGCTACGGGCTCTGACTTAGAGGTTCCCAGAACCTTAGACCATTTGGCCCAACCCCCCATTTCTCAGCTGAGGAAACTGAGACCAAAGAGAAGCAACTTTCTCAAGGACCCCCAGCAAGTCACAGGCAGAACTGGGCCTAGGAGCCTCTTCCCAACAGAAGCCTTCCCTGTCCCCGAGCCTTCTTTAGTGCCTCATTAACTTCCCTGTAAGGAGACTGCCCTGCCGAGGCGGGAAATGGTGCTGTCCAGCCAAGATTGTGCCACTGCACTCCAGCCTGGGAACAGAGCGAGACTCCATCTCAAGAAATAAAAATATTTTTAATAATGTATCATACTTATCCCAACAGATTGAAAATACTACCATTTCAACATGAAATCAATATAAGAAAAATTGTTGAGATATTTTATATAGGTTATAACAAGGCCTCAAAAACCATCAGGGTAGCTTACATATGTAGCACATTTCAATTTGGAAAGCGAAATTTGCATTGAAAATATCTGATCTGCACTTAGACTCATAAAATACAGTTGACGAAGTAGACTCACAGGGCCAAGTGATTCTAAACATACTTAAATGCTTCCTAATAACGGAATCAAGTTTTTAAATCTGCATTTTAATAAAAATTAAACATAAAATATTCAGTGTCTCAGCTATGACGGACACACTTCAAGTGCGGATCAGCAAACTGTGTGAGTGTAGCCAGACTGGCCAGTGCAGGCTACGCAGCTGCGGCTCAAACAGCACAGCTGCAGGTCAGACAGGCCAGTCTCTCTGCGTACGGGAACAGTCTGAGCAAGCAGGAGACGGGGAAAATGGGCACTACCCTCATGAGAACAAAGGACCCACAACAGGAATCCTGCACTCACCCCCTGCCAAAGACACCAACAGCCCCACGACGCAGCCTCAGAAAAGGGAGGGGCATTCAAGAACTTAGAAAAGCACCTCTGGAAAATGCTCACTTTAAAACTTTGCATACAACTTTACATTTTAATTACAAAGTTGTTAACATCCATTTTCTTGTTTATTCTTAATTAACTCTGTGAAAGTAAACACAGCTTTTATTCTTACTCCTATAGTTACTGTGTTGTAAGTTCACCTATGCGAACAAGCTGTTGCAACTGAAATTTTCTTTTGTTTTTTTTTTTTTGAGACGGAGTCTCGCTCTATCGCCCAGGCTGGAGTGCAGTGGCGCGATCTCGGCTCACTGCAAGCTCCGCCTCCCGGGTTCACGCCATTCTCCTGCCTCAGCCTCTCCGAGTAGCTGGGACTACAGGCGCCCGCCACCACGCCCGGCTAATTTTTTGTATTTTTAGTAGAGACGGGGTTTCACCGTGGTCTCGATCTCCTGACCTCGTGATCCGCCCGCCTCGGCCTCCCAAAGTGCTGGAATTACAAGCCTGAGCCACCGCGCCCGGCTGCAACTGAAATTTTCTGAGAACACATTCCAAGCTCTTTCCATTAACACAAACTATATGAAGTTTAGTTCCTTAATTTCCATTGGTTAAAGACCAGAATGTGTGAAACATGCATTATCAGATTAGAAAAACAAAACAAGCATCGGAAAAATGTTTTTCAAAATAGCATTTACTAAAATCTATGATAGAAACTAGCTCTAAAACTTCCTGTTTCAAAATTTCACTGTGTGTCCACTAAGTTCGTTTTTCTGGCTGTGGACAGCAGGCCCACCCCACGCCGCAGGCCCACCCCACGCCACATACCCACCACTGTCCCATGAACAGGCCAGCTGAGAGATGCGGCCACTGCCCAGGGCTCCCTGCTCTGTGCTTGGCTGCCTGATCCAACCTGCCAGTGCTTTGCTTTCTCTGTATGTAGAAACTAAAACCAGGAGCCCAAGTTTACAAAAAGCAGATTTTTATTAAATACAGGTACAAATGTGTTTCATTTTCTAATAAATCTCTTCCACAAATCACCTTGCTTTTTCGCCCCTCTTGAGTGACCATTTTGGCTTCTGCCAAGGTTAGCTTCTGTTCACAGGCTGAGTGTGACTTCTTCTTCCAATCTCCTCCTAGTCTGGCCTTCCAAAACAATGCTCACCATTCTTTCACACTGACTTAGTTTTGAAAAGAAAAGTTACCTTACAAAGTAGTATGTATAACTCTGTAATATGTAAAGTGAGGCAATGATAGAACCAGTTTTAAAAATAACCTTCCTATGATGATTTTCACTTGCATCCACCTGCTTATTACTAAGAATCTTTTTACATGTTTACTGCACACCCCGATTTCTCTTCTGTGAAAAACTTTTGAGTATCATCATACCCTCCAACTTCTCCTCTCACCTATATTGAAAAGGGCCTGCTCTTTATCCTAAAATCTACATTAGGTAATTTTCAGAACATTCCTTCAATCACCAAACAAATTTTTGAGATCCTTGTGCTAGATTTCACTGTCTTAATAAGAAAACCAATAATCACCCATTAAAATACAATACAGGCCAGGTACAGTGGCTCACGCCTGTAATCCCAACACTTTCAGAGGCCAAGGCAGGTGGATCACCTGAGGTCAGGAGTTTCAGACCAGCCTGACAAATATGGTGAAACCCCATCTCTACTAAAAACACAAAAATCAGCCAGGTGTGGTTGCAGATGCCTGTAGTCCCAGCTACTTGGGAGGCTGAGGCATGAGAATTGCTTGAACCCAGGAGGTGGTGGTTGCAGTGAGCCAAGGTCGTGACACTGCACTCCAGCCTGGGCAATAGAGCGAGTCTCTGTCTCAACAACAACAACAAAAAAATTAGTAAGTAAATAAATAGGCTGGGAGTGGTGGCTCATGCCTGTAATCCCAACAACTTGGGAGGCTGAGGCAGGTGGATCACCTGAGGTCAGGAGTTCAAGACCAGCTGACCAAGATAAAGAAACCCCGCCTCTACTAAAACTACAAAATTAGCCGGGCATAGTGGCACACGCCTGTAATCCCAGCTGAGGTAGGAGAATCACTTGAACCTGGGAGGCGGAAGTTCTGGTGAACCGAGATCGTGCCATTGCACTCCAGCCTGGGCAACAAGAGCGAAACTCTATCTCAAAAAAAAAAAAGTAAATAAATAAAATACAGTACAATACAGCTACTACGATTTACCTACGAAGCTGTTGTATGAGCTGAACGAGAGGCAAACACTGTTTGCCAGAAGACTCACAGATCCCTGTATTAATAAGGTCTTTATCCAATGGAGTCCTGCTTCTATGAAATGTTGAGGCATTTGCTTCCTGTTCATCAAGTTCATTTTCCTTCTGTGCTTCTTTTTTGGCTTCAATATCCTGTAATTCATAAACAGAAATTGTTTACAAGTGATCTCATTAGCAGGTGTGAAGGCACACAGGCTGGCTGAGCCCTGACCCCAATGCCAAGCTATCCCAGCCTCTGTGTGCTAACGCACACACCTACCCACAGGCCCTCACCTGCCCTGTTGGAAACCTCAACTCAGTTGTGCAGATTCAAACGGTGTCTTCTTTGTACAGATCCAAGGTCCAGGCTGCCTCTGCTGATGCTTTCCAGCCTCCTTCTGTGAAGTCCCTAAAATCCTTAACCCTGCTACTGGCTCTCACAAAACCCAATGTGATCTGCCCCACACACGCAGCATCCAGCTGCTTTGTAAGGACAAGAAGAAGCTGGAATTCTCACACACACTGGTTCAAATGTAAATGGCAAAGCCACTTGGGGAAACTATGAACACACACTGACCCCAGGACCTAACAAATCCCACTCCAAGTGTTTACCCAAAGGAAGAACATATGTTCACTAAAGTAGTTGTACACAGCACAATCGTGGCAGCTTTACACAGCCAAAAACCAGAAAGCCTGGGTGCTGTGGCTCACGCTTGTAATCCCAACACTTTGGGAGGCCAGGATGGGGGGATCACTTGAGCCCAGGAGTTCGAGACCAGCTTGTGCAACACAGTGAAACCTTGTCTCTACAAAAAAATAAAAAAACTAGCCAGGCATCGTGACATGGCTGTGGTCCCTGCAACACAGAAGGCTGAGGTGGGAGGATCACTGGAGCCTATGAGGACAAGGCTGCAGTGAGCCAACATCAGGTCACTGCATCCAGCCTGGGTGACAGAGCAAGTCCCTTTCTCAAAAAAAAAAAAAAAAAAAAGAAAACAAAAACCAAAAGCAAATAAACGTCCTTCAATAGGAGAATGAACTGCAAACGATGCTCTGGAGCCTTTGCAGCAAGGGCAAAAGTGGGGCGCTGGTGCCGTGGGCGCAATGCTCATTCTCAGTATCCTGTGCCCCGCTGTCCCACAGCTGAAGCAACAACAGAATGGCAGACAACATTTGGCTAAAGGAGAAAAGATATTTATTCCTAGTGAAACCAGATTAACTTTTTTTTTTTTGTCATGGTTAAACAAAACTAAAAGCAAACAACTAGGTGGAAGTGAACAAATACTTGAGATTTGAAAGGAAACTAAAGTAAAGCCATGGTAATTAAATCACTGAATTAACACCGAGATTTTAGCACAAGACATCGCCTTCTGCTGATAGGAAAGACCAGTTAAGAAGCTCAAAGAGCACGTTTACGTGAAAGATCTAGGATCTTAAATTCATGGAATAAAAATAATTAAATGAGGAAAAGTGAAAGAAAGAAAAAAAAAAAGAACAGTTCCCAGGCTAGAAAATTGAGCATAAAAAAGGAAGTGAAGAAAAGATAAAGAGTGGGCGAGCTCTGGGACCTAGTTCTCTGTACAGATCACCACATGTGCTGCAGTCACACGATTCAGTGAAATGCACACAATGCAACAGGTATTCGATACAGAGGCGCTTCCCCAAAGTGTTCCCGGTCTGCACCAGCCCTCACCTCAGCGTGCCTCTCTGCACAGCCAGCTCCAGCAGGATGGCCAGGGCCAAGTGCTGGTCCTGCAGGGGGATGCTTCTGGCCCTTTGGTGCTTGGCGTTCCGTGAATATCCCTGAAATGAAGCAGTGGATGCAGGAACAAAGCGACCTCCAGAAAGACAGCATGCTTACAATCACACTAACACGTTTACTACACGCTCCCTCCCAAGGAAGGCTCTATTTTTAATATTCAGAATCAAGTTTCTGAGACTCGCTATTCAAATTTATTCACAGATTTTTAAAGTATACAATTAGCTTACAGAAATATACTTTATTTAAATTATTCATTCAGATACTATATTACAGTAGATGACAGACTCCAACTGTGTGAAGCATAAAGTAATTTATCTCATTATCCAAAACATGAGTAGAAGAATATGAAGCTATCTCTTCCACTTTCAATGACATGTAAGACTATACCAGTATCAACATTATCCTACAGAATTAGAGAACCAATTGCTAAAACCACCTGAGTGTCTGGAGGCAAAATGTCGACACTAATTTCTATCTCTGATCAAAGATTACCTGGTTGCTTGTCCCATACCCAGCTGTCCGGAATTGACTTGGCCCTATATACAGGTGCAAGAGTTTCTTCTTCATCTTTTTTCCCTTTGTCATTCAGACCTTCTTTCTTTGTTCCACTTGGTTCCACACTATCATCTGCAGAATTAAAAATGTTTTAATCTGTAGCCGCTTTTCAGAATGCCATAACATTAGTCAGTCTCTGCAAATGTCCCTCCCTGAAAAGTTACAACACACACCATTAACTGTATGTTTGACAACTTAAAAATAAAATATATCAATCATACCTGTAACAGATCCAGTATAATTTTCATAAACAAACCAATATATCAGCCGGGAGTGGTGGCTCATGCCTGTAATCCCAGCACTTTGGGAAGCCAAGTGGGGTGGATCACGAAGTCAGAAGATCGAGACCATCCTGGCTAACACGGTGAAACCCCGTCTCTACTAAAAATACAAAAAATTGGCCAGGTATGATGGTGGACACCTGTAGTCCCAGCTACTCGGGAGGCTGAGGCAGGACAATGGCGTGAACCCGGGAGGCAGAGCTTGCAGTGAGCTGAGATCACGCCACTGCACTCCAGCCTGGGTGACAGAGCGAGACTCCGTCTGAAAGAAAAAAAAAAAAAAAAAAGACCAATTTATCAAATTATTTAAAGAATGTCTTCCAAAATGGTATTTCATTAACTTCCTAGCAAATTTCACAACTCAGAAACTTGTCTTTGATAGTTACCTACTTCAATTTCACACCAGTTGCTTTTATCCAGTGAGTCCCAGTGTTTGTGTACCCATGGCAAAAGGGAGGGTGTAGAACAGGAGTATGATTCAAAAATCTTTTAACTCTTTACAAGGTCCTACTCCACTGCCAACTGGGAAGCACTGCTATGCAGGGGCACTGTCACTGATAGCATAATTCAAGAGCACTGGGACACAAAGGAAAAGCTGAGAAAAATGACTTTAGGCCACTGACAATGTCAAGTTTCAGTCAAAAACAACTGTCATAAAACTCCTTACATAGTAAGCGAAGAGAAGAGAGAACTAACCTTAACCTTGAAGTGTGAGCACGTTCCATCATAGAGGGCTGTGACTGAATGTCTAAACAACATAATTAGAAAAATGTATCTCAATGGGCGAAAGACATGATATCCCATCCAGATTACAAATAATGAGTATCTAAAAATCTCGAAGGAAACAGTTCCTCTGTTTACAACATTTCTGACACCAAACGCATGGACTTTTGCACCAAACGATTCTCCAGTTCTCTGCGACACGCAGCTGTGTGTCCCACAGTGCAATTCAATTCTGAAACTAACTAACTACCTAGAATTAGCACAGACCCCACAGGTTAATAACAGGAGAGAAAAGGTGAATGCTGAAAAAAATATCCAAAGAACTAATGGCTGAAAACTTCCTAAGTTCAGCAAATGACATAAACCTGGGCAGATTGAAGAATCTGCACAAAGCCCACAAAAGATAAATCCAAAGGAAGCCATGACGAGGCACATCATAATCCACTGCTAAACACTAAGGACAAAACCTTTTCAAAAGTGCTACACAAAGTAGATATAGAAGAATGTGTTGTGTGGCCTGAAATTAAGGCTAAATATTATGTGCTGCCTTGACGTTGGTAAAATCAAGAAGGCCTCAAACGGCCTAACCACAAGTCTCTCCCGAGCTCTGCTCCCACGGATAAGATCCCAAAGCCAAACAACCTCCTTATCGTGGAGACCCGACTCCAGCCTGCTCATCCCTGCTGGCCCAGAGTTATTCAAAGAAGCCAATCACATCTTCCCGTGGGAAGCAAGGTCATCTCACCCTCCTGTTACTATAAAATGTGCCTCCCACAGCCCCTAGTGGTTCACTCTGTTCCCAAGTGCAGCCCCCGTGTGGCATGCAGTGTCCCCCACCCCCAGGGCTGTGAGCATGCGTGACTAAGAAACTGCTATTTCATCTGTCTAGTGTCGGTGTCCTATGTTCAGCCATCCCATATCCCTGGGGCAGGAATCTTCTAGGGTTATAAACAGAACAGTAGGCCGGGCGCGGTGGCTCACGCTTGTAATCCCAGCACTTTGGGAGGCCGAGGCGGGCAGATCACGAGGTCAGGAGATCGAGACCACGGTGAAACCCCGTCTCTGCTAAAAATACAAAAAATTAGCCGGGCGTGGTGGCGGGCGCCTGTAGTCCCAGCTACTCGGAGAGGCTGAGGCAGGAGAATGGCGTGAACCCGGGAGGCGGAGCTTGCAGTGAGCCGAGATCGCGCCACTGCACTCCAGCCTGGGTGACAGACAGAGCAAGACTCCATCTCAAAAAAAAAAATAAAATAAAATAAACAGAACTTTAATCAACCTCTCCTTGGTTATTTTACTGGTTCCATGATACAGCTTTTTCTGTGCAAAAGATCTGAACAGAAACTTCACAGAGGATACAAGAGTGGCAAACAGGAACATGATATTCAGCATCGTTAGCCACTTCAGAAGTGTAAATTAAAACTACAATGAGATCCCACTAGACTTGTTAGAATGGGTCAGCTAAAAAACACTGATAACACCAAGTGCTAACAAAGACACAGAGCAACAGAAACGTGACAGTTTGCCAGTGGGAATGCAAACTAAAACAGCCACTTCAGAAAACAGTTCAGCACATGACCCAACTTCCACACCACTAGATAGATCTTTACCTAGGGAAATGGAAAATATATTCATAAAATCTGTACAGAAATCTCACAGCAGGATCACAATTGGGAAAGAAAAATGGAAACAACCACAAGCAGAATGGATAAACACCATGTGGTACATCCAAATGATGAAATACTAATCAGCAGTAAAAACAACTATTAATACACAGAACGGCAGATAAATCTCAAACATAACTGGGAGTAAATGAAGATGGTTTCAAAACGTTACTTAAAATATGGTTCCACTTATATGACATTCTCAAAAAGAATACCCTATACTGATGGAGAACAGATCAGTGGTTGCCAGGGTACGAGGCCAGGGAACATGTGATAAAAAGGAGAAGCACAAGGGAGCTTCCGGGGTGATGAAACTTCTCCATCCTGATGATGATGGGGGTTACGTGAATCTACAAAGGTCAAAATTTACTGAACTAGATACCACAATAAAATAAATTTCATATAAGTTTTTTAATAAAAAAAAGTGTTGGCTGGGTGCAGTGGCTCACACCTGTAATCCTAGCACTTTGGGAGGCTGAGGCAGGCAGATCACAAGGTCAGGAGTTCGAGACCAGCCTGGCCAACATGGTTAAACCCTGTCTCTACTAAAAATACAAAAATTAGCCAGGCTTGGTGGCACACACCTATAATCCCAGCTACTTGGGAGGCTGAGGCAGGAGAATGGCTTGAACCCAGAAGGTGGAGGTTGCAGTGAGCCAAAATCACGCCACTGCACTCCAGCCTGGACCACCAAGTGAGACTTCATCTCAAAAAAAAAAAAACCAAAAAAAACCAAAAAAAAACACAAAAATATCTAGGTCCAGGGAGGACAGCTGGAATACAGTCTGCTGAATCATGTCAGAGCAGAGAGCTGGGTCTGGAGGGCTGGAGTAGGGTATGGCCCCACTCTAGGAAGGAACTAGGAAACGCATCCTGGGTGAAGCAAGAGCAGAGTCCCATTCTGCAACAGGTGAGCATTTATCCCGATCTGAGAAACTACATGCAAATTTATAAGTCTCAGCCTCTTATTTTCCTGAACAACATGGAAAATGAGAGAACAAACAATTCAGAAGGTTAAGACATGAAATACATTTAATTCAGAAATCATACACAGAAAGGTAGGAAATGAGTGGGGGAAAAAAGCAGCTAATGGAATGTGAAAATGGGCCAGATGCGGTGGCTCATGCCTGTAATCCCACCACGTTGGGAGGCCGAGGCAGGCAGATCACTTGAGGTCAGGAGTTTGAGACCAGGCTGGCCAACATGGTCAAACCACATCTCTACTAAAAATATAAAAATTGGCCTGGCATGGTGGCAGCCACCTGTAATCCGAACAGCTAGAGAGGCTGAGGCAGGAGAATTGCTTGAACCTGGGAGGCAGAGGTTGCAGTGAGCTGGCATCTCGCCACTGGACTCCAGCACGTGCAACAGAGCAAGACTCCGTCTCAAAAAAACAAAACAAAACAAAACAAAACAAAAACAGTGAAAATAACCTAACATGTGCTATACAAAGCATCTGGCCTAACAACAATACATTACCCTTGTAAATCTTTACAAACAACCTTGAAGGAGGCAGGCTTTGTTGTCTCCAGTTTACCAAGGTAGACACCTCGGGTCACAGAATACAGAGTAGAACCCAGCCAAGAACACAGCTCAGGTGACAACACAGGTGCCGGCTCTAGATGCCAGACTCTGCCCTATGTGTGTGTGTGTGTGGTCACTAACCACAGCCCACTGGCCAAACCCAGCCCACAGCCTCTTTGTGTATGGTCTGAATGCAGAGAAAGTATTTTACTTTTGTTGTTCTTTTGAGACAAGAGTCTTGGCTCACCACAACCTCTGCCTCCCAGGTTCAAGCGATTCTCCCAAGTTCAAGTGATTCTCGTGCCTCAGCCTCCGAGGAGCTGGGATTACAGGCGTGCATCACCATGCCCGGCTAATTTTTTGTTTTTAGTAGAGAAAGGGTTTCACCATGTTGGCCTGGCTGATCTCGAACTCCTGACCTCAGGTGATCGCCTGCCTCGGCCTCCAAAAGTGCTGGGATTACAGGTGTGAGCCACCGCGCCCGGCCATCGTATTTTATATTTTTTAATGACTGAAAAACAATCAAAAGAAAAACAGTATTTTGTGACTTGCAAACATTCTGTGAACTTCATCTTTTGGTGTCCATAAATAAAGTTTACAGAATGAACGTCCCCTGCCCGCTGACGTACTATTGTCTGTGGCTACTTTGGCACTGCAGTTGCAAGGTCCCATGGCTATGACAGAGACCATAGGGTCCATTGAGACCTTAAAGTACTTACTACCTGGCCCTTTAGAGAAAGTAGGCCACCCCTACCCTACATCTGGCTATAAATTTTACACATTAAAAAAATGCAAAATTCTTAATTTTAAACTCAGTACACTGCAACACTGCTCATCTCTCTTCTTCAAGATGAAAAGCTTCGACAGTCACCAGGAAGCAGACAAGAACCCTAAGTACACCTCAAGTGTTATTCTCAGGAGCATAAATTACAACACTTTACAACAGCAAAAGCAGGATGAAGTCACTGGAGGCCATGAAAACAACCAAGAGTAATTAGCACCACCAGCTCAAAGAGCACACCACATCAGCTTCAAAGTTGTCTACTCTTCCTTTCACTACTGTAGGGTTCAAAGTACACATAGAGAAAATAGAACACATACTGCCCAAACACATTTCTTATAGAATGCTGGAGAGAAGGGAAGCGAGACCTCCCACTGGCCAGGTGTGGTGGCTCATGCCTGTAATCCCAGCACTTTGAGAGGCTAATGTGGGAGGATCACTTGAGGTCAGGAGTTCGACAGCAGCCTGGCCAACATAGTGACACCCCATCTCTACTAAAAATGTGGCTCACGCCTGTAATCCCAGCACTTTGGGAGGCCGAGGCAGGTGGATCACGAGGTCAGGAGTTCGAGACCAGCTTGACCAACATGGTGAAACCTGGCCTCTACTAAAAATTCAAAAATTAGCCAGGCGTGCTGGCATGCATCTGTAATCCCAGCTACGCAGGAGGCTGAGGCAGAGGATCGCTTGAACCTGAAAGGCGGAGGCTAGTGGTGGCGGGCACCTGTAATGCCAGCTATTTGGGAGGCTGAGGCAGGAGAACTGCTTGAACCCGGGAGGCAGAGGTTGCAGTGAGCCAAGATGACACCACTGCACTCCAGCCTGGGCAACAGAGCAAGACCCTGTATCAGAAAATAAAATAAAATATTCATAGTCTTAATAATGGAAAATAACCAGGAAGAAGTTGAATCTCTGAATAGACCAATAACAGGCTCTGAAATTGTGGCAATAATCAATAGCTTACCAACCAAAAAGAGTCCAGGACCTGATGGATTCACAGCCGAATTCTACCAGAGGTACAAGGAGGAACTGGTACCATTCCTTCTGAAACTATTCCAATCGATAGAAAAAGAGGGAATCCTCCCTAACACATTTTATGAAGCCAGCATCGTCCTGATACCAAAACCTGGCAGAGACATAACCAAAAAAGAGAATTTCAGACCAATATCCTTGATGAACATTGATGCAAAAATCCTCAATAAAATACTGGCAAACCGAATCCAGCAGCACATCAAAAAGCTTATCCACCATGATCAAGTGGGCTTCATCCCTGGGATGCAAGGCTGGTTCAACATACGCAAATCAATAAATGTAATCCAACATATAAACAGAACCAAAGACAAAAACCACATGATTATCTCAATAGATGCAGAAAAGGCCTTTGACAAAATTCAACAACACTTCATGCTAAAAACTCTCAATAAATTAGGTATTGATGGGACGTATCTCAAAATAATAAGAGCTATCTACGACAAACCCACAGCCAATATCATACTGAATGGGCAAAAACTGGAAGCATTCCCTCTGAAAACTGGCACAAGACAGGGATGCCCTCTCTCACCGCTCCTGTTCAACATAGTGCTGGAAGTTCTGGCCAGAGCAATCAGGCAGGAGAAGGAAATAAAAGGTATTCAATTAGGAAAAGAGGAAGTCAAATTGTCCCTGTTTGCAGATGACATGATTGTATATCTAGAAAACCCCATTGTCTCAGCCCAAAATCTCCTTAAGCTGATTAGCAACTTCAGCGAAGTCTCAGGATACAAAATTAATGTACAAAAATCACAAGCATTCTTGTACACCAATAACAGACAAACAGAGAGCCAAATCATGAGTGAACTCCCATTCACAATTGCTTCAAAGAGAATAAAATACCTAGGAATCCAACTTACAAGGGATGTGAAGGACCTCTTCAAGGAGAACTACAAACCACTGCTCAATGAAATAAAAGAGGATACAAACAAATGGAAGAACATTCCATGCTCATGGGTTGGAAGAATCAATATTGTGAAAATGGCCATACTGCCCAAGGTAATTTATAGATTCAATGCCATCCCCATCAAGCTACCAATGACTTTCTTCACAGAATTGGAAAAAACTACTTTAAAGTTCATATGGAACCAAAAAAGAGCCCGCATCGCCAAGTCAATCCTAAGCCAAAAGAACAAAGCTGGAGGCATCACGCTACCTGACTTTAAACTATACTACAAGGCTACAGTAACCAAAACAGCATGGTACTGGTACCACAACAGAGACATAGATCAATGGAACAGAACAGAGCCCTCAGAAATGATGCCGCATAGCTACAACTATCTGATCTTTGACAAACCTGACAAAAATAAGAAATGGGGAAAGGATTCCCTATTTAATAAATGGTGCTGGGAAAACTGGCTAGCCATATGTAGAAAGCTGAAACTGGATCCCTTCCTTACACCTTATACAAAAATTAATTCAAGATGGATTAAAGACTTATATGTTAGACCTAAAACCATTAAAATCCTACAAGAAAACCTAGGCAATACCATTCAGGACATAGGCGTGGGCAAGGACTTCATGTCTAAAACACCAAAAGCAATGGCAACAAAAGCCAAAATCGACAAATGGGATCTCATTAAACTAAAGAGCTTCTGCACAGCAAAAGAAACTATCATCAGAATTAACAGGCAACCTACAGAATGGGAGAAAATTTTTGCAACCTACTCATCTGACAAAGGGCTAATATCCAGAATCTATAACGAACTCAAACAAATTTTCAAGAAAAAAACAAACAACCCCATCAAAAAGTGGGCAGAGGACATGAACAGACACTTCTCAAAAGAAGACATTTATGCAGCCAGAAAACACATGAAGAAATGCTCATCATCACTGGCCATCAGAGAAATGCAAATCAAAACCACAGTGAGATACCATCTCACACCAGTTAGAATGGCCATCATTAAAAAATCAGGAAACAACAGGTGCTGGAGAGGATGTGGAGAAATAGGAACACTTTTACACTGTTGGTGGGATTGTAAACTAGTTCAACCATTGTGGAAGTCAGTGTGGCGATTCCTCAGGGATCTCGAACTAGAAATACCATTTGACCCAGCCATCCCATTACTGGGTATATACCCAAAGGACTATAAATCATGCTGCTATAAAGACACATGCACACGTATGTTTATTGCGGCACTATTCACAATAGCAAAGAGTTGGAACCAACCCAAATGTCCAACAACGATAGACTGGATTAAGAAAATGTGGCACATATACACCATGGAATACTATGCAGCCATAAAAAATGATGAGTTCGTGTCCTTTGTAGGGACATGGATGAAACTGGAAAACATCATTCTCAGTAAACTATCGCAAGGACAAAAAACCAAACACCGCATGTTCTCACTCATAGGTGGGAATTGAACAATGAGAACTCATGGACACAGGAAGGGGAACATCACACTCCGGGGACTGTTGTGGGGTGGGGGAGGGGGAGGGACAGCATTAGGAGATACACCTAATGCTAAATGACGAGTTAATGGGTGCAGGAAATCAACATGGCACATGGATACATATGTAACAAACCTGCACATTGTGCACATGTACCCTAAAACCCTAAAGTATAATAAAAAAAAAAAAAAAAAAAAAAAAAAATAATGGAAAATAAAAACATTTACTGAACGCCAAAACATCTCCCTAACAACCCCAATCAGTTGGGATCTACATAAAGAACAATTATGCTCTGCTTTCCAACCATGATTTTTAAAAGAACAAAGGACAAAAAAATTCATCAAATGGGATCTGGGCACAGTGGCTCACACCTGTAATCCCAGCACTTTGGGAGGCCGTGGTGGGTGGATCATGAGGTCAGGAGTTCAAGACCAGCCTGGCCAATATGGTAAAACTCCGTCTCTACTAAAAATACAAAAATTAGCTGGCAGTGGTGGAGGGCGCCTGTAATCCTACCTACTCAGGAGGCTAAGGCAGAGAACTGCTTGAACCCAGAAGGCGGACGTTGCAGTGAGCCAAGATCATGCCACTGCACTCCAGCCTGAGCGACAGAGCAAGACTCCCTCTCGAGAGGAAAAAAAACAAAAAAAAAATTCATGAAATATAATAAATAAAATATATACTTTGGGTTTTTCCATGTACTTAGTTTTTCTTAGAACATTTTTTAGAATTATCGTTTCACAAAAAATACTTTGGGAAACGTTTTAATTTATTAACAAATACTGGAGGGCTAGGAAGAAGAGATTAAAACTTTTCAAAATATACAGAATGAATTACTGATACGTGCACAAAAAAAAAAAAAAAAAAAAAAAAAAGGGTTGCTGACTCCTGTCATGGAAGGCACTGTCATATGGACACTCTTAGCCTCAGCATCCGGATGTCCAGAAAGGGAAAATTTCAAGTCAGAGAGAATTCAATATACACCATGTATTTGGAACCTTCAGCCCTTAAGATCCCAACATTATGACCTCAGTTTTAACACAATTGTCCTTAGTCCTTGTATTGGTACAAATACAAAACAAACAGCTCAACTGAACTAACTCTTGTCTCTCCAGAAACAAACACAAAACCTCATAAAAAGAGTGAATTTCTATAGACCATAATTACTGCAACTTACTTCTCCAATTTTCCCTCCACAGTTAACTAAACAGCTCAAAAACTATCAGTAACAACAGTCACCATGATATGGTTAGGAGTGTGGCAGATTTCTTAACCAGTAATAATAGGAAAAAAAGTTTTGCCTATTAATAAATCTCAAGTTTCGGCCAGGCGCAGTGGCTCACGCTTGTAATCCCAGCACTTTGGGAGGCCGAGGCAGGCAGATCACGAGGTCAGGAGATCGAGACCATGGTGAAACCCTATCTCTACTAAAAATACAAAAAAATTAGCCGGGCGTGGTGGCGGGTGCCTCTAGCCCCAGCTACTCGGAGAGGCTGAGGCAGGAGAATGGCGTGAACCCGGGAGGCGGAGCTTGCAGTGAGCCGAGATCGCGCCACTGCACTCCAGCCTGGGTGACAGAGCGAGACTCCGTCTCAAAAATAAAAAATAAAAATAAAATAAAATAAAATAAATCTCAAGTTTCGTGCACTTGCAAGAAACTAATTAAAAGGCAGCCGTGCACAATCTACAAAAACAGCCATAAAGACTGTTACATTTTAAGTTACAGGAAATAAACCTGCTCCTCTAACTCAGCAAGATACAACTGACTTCCCCTTACATACCCTAAAAAAAGCCTTACACGAGAAATTTAAACATGGGAGCAGAAACACACCAACAAAAACACATGCCAAACCCCACCTGTATATCTGTTTTCAACCATTTGGAGTCAAGGCGAGCCTGGGCAGCCAAACAGAAAGATTCAGAGGGCATCTTTTCTCCAGCTTCCTCCCAGGTCTCAGGCCTGCAAGTAAACATACATGTTGAAGATCTAACGCTTTTTAATAGTTTACAAAGACACTCCCGAAAGGTTTAATGCAGAAAAAAAAGACAGAGAACAGAAAGATGGGAGAGAAGAGCTGGGGGACGGGAGTAAAGTGGAGAGAGGGAAAGAGGGAAGAGATGGAGGGAGAGGGAGGTGGGGAAGGGAAAGCCTTTTTCCAAGGTAGGCAGGGTGTGCCGGGTTTCTGCACCACGCTGGCGAGACCTTGAGAATGGACGGTCACAGGAAGCCAAATCACAATGTCATCCCCCTGCCTTCAAATCCAAAAGGTACACACACACACACGACAGAAGCTCATTTTTTTGTTCGTTTTGTTTGAGACAGAGTCTCGCTCTGTCGCCCAGGCTGGAGTGCAGTGGCGCGATCTCGGCTCATTGCAAGCTCCGCCTCCCGGGTTCACGCCATTCTCCTGCCTCAGCCTCTCCGAGTAGCTGGGAGTACCGGGGCTCGCCACCACGTCCGGCTAATTTTTTTTTCTATTTTTAGTAGAGACGGGGTTTCACCGTGTTAGCCAGGATGATCTCGATCTCCTGACCTCCTGATCCGCCCGTCTCGGCCTCCCAAACTGCTGGGATTACAGGCTGAGTCACCGCACCCGGCCAGGAAGCCCATCGTTTTAACTACAAATGACAGCAGCATGAAACTGCCGCTTTACCCCACAGCAGGGCGCGCGTGCGTTGAATAAATTACTCGAAAGGATCGCCTGCAGAAAAACCCACAGCCACCACCACTTAAAGAGGGAGAGAGGCCCAAGGCTACGCCGCTGGCGGTCCGCGCAAGCCCCGGTGCGGCCGCGGCGCCCACGCCCGCCTCCCACGCTCGGCCGCACGCCAACCCCGCACCCGCACCCGCACCGCCTCCGCCGCCGGCCTCCCCGGTGCCCCAGGCCAGGACCTGACATGTAGGGCCCGGCTGCCTCGCCTCGCCTCGCCCCGCCCCGCCGGCCGGCGGACACGGCCTCCCAGCAGCCTGTGGCTCAGCCAGCGCCAGCGATCCCGGCGTCTCCGGTTGCCCGAAGGGCGGGCCGACGCGGGACTACCGCCCCGTCCCCCGCTTTGGGCCAATCGCAAGGCGGCTCCGCAGGCGCAGCCACTGGGGAAGAGGGAGCCCTTCCCCGCCTCTCCCGACTCTCCCGCTTCCTGCAATCCAGTTTATCTTCCTACTTGGAGCGCCAGGGCCAACCGCAGGCGCAGGAAGGCGGGATTTCTGCGGCACGCATGCACACCGGCACTCCCACGGGAGTCAGTTTCTCACCACCTGAATTATTTGAACTTGGCACCACTAACAGTGGAGCAATCAGGTACAGAGTGCCTCCAGACCTGCTGCAATAGAAATCACTGACACCATCTTTTTTTTTTTTTTTTTTGAGACAGTCTCATTGCGTCGCCGAGACTGGAGTGCAGTGGCATGATATCTGCTCACTGCAACCTCCACCTCCCGGGTTTAGGTGCCTCAGCCTACGAGTAGCTGGGATTACAGGCATCTGCCACCACACCCGGCTAATTTTTGTATTTTTAGTAGAGACGGGGTTTCATCATGTTGGCCAGGCTGGTCACGAACTCCTCACCTCTGGTGATCTGCTCGCCTCAGCCTCCCAAAGTTCTGGGATTACAGGTGTGAGTCACCGTGCCTGGCCTATTTCATATTTTAAATATTAAAAAGTAGAACCTGGCCAGGTGTGGTGGCTCACACCTGTAGTCCTAGCACTTTAGGAGGCTGCAGTGAGAGGATCGCTTGAGCCCAGGAGTTCAAGACCAGCCTGGACAACATAGCAAGACCCTGTCTATTCAAAAAATAAAATTAGCCAGGTGAGGTGACACATGCCTGCGGTCCCACCTACTCGGGAGGCTGAGGCAGGAGAATCTCTTGAACCCGGGAGGTGGAGGTTGCAGTGAGCCGAGATCGTGCCACTGCACTCCAGCCTGGGAGACAGAGCCAGACTTTTCTCAAAATAAAAAATAATAATAATAATAATAATAATAATAAGCGGCCGGGCGCGGTGGCTCACGCCTGTAATCCCAGCACTTTGGGAGGCTGAGGCGGGTGGATCACGAGGTCAGGAGATGCAGACCATCCTGGCTAACATGGTGAAACCCTGTCTCTACTAAAAATAGAAAAAATTAGCCAGGTGTGATGGCATGCGCCTGTAGTCCCAGCTATTCAGGAGGCTGAGACAGGAGAATCGCGTGAACCCAGAAGGCTGAGGTTGCAGTGAGCCGAGATTGCGTCACTGTACTCCAGCCTGGGCGACAAAGTGAGACTCCATCTCAAAAAAAAATAAAATAAATAAAATAAAATAAAAATTAAAAAATAGTAATAATAAGCTTGGGCAGTAGACGGGCCCCCCTGGGCAGTGGCCACCTGTGGAGTGACATGCCTATTGGCTCCCTGGCAGCCAGCTTCTGGGTCAGGCATCTTCGTTGGTGACTGCCCTTTCAGCTTTCCTGGTGTGGCCATGAGTGGTGTGGCACTGCTATGACCCATCATCTTGTCTTGAAGATGCATCCTGACTTACATCCATACTTGCACACTGAAGAATGCAACATCGTGATTAACTTGCTAAAGGAATATCACATAAATCACAGCATTCGAAAATTTTTTGGTCATTGCAATGATCTTGATCAGGCAATGAGAAAATAAATGCTTGAAAAATGAGTACATGGAAAAGAGGACCAAGAGCAGAGAGTATGGCAATTTGATGCAACAGACTTTTTTTTGAGATGGAGTCTTTTTTTTTTTTTTTTTTTTTTTTTTTTGAGATGGAGTCTCGCTCTGTCACCCAGTGCTGGTATTTTTTTTTTTTTTTTTTTTTTTTTTTTTTTTTTTTTTTTTTTTTTTTTTTTTTTTTTTTTGTTCTCTGTCCCAGGCTGGAGTACATTGGCGCGATCTCTGCTCACTGCAAGCTCTGCCTCCCAGGTTCACGCCATTCTCCTGCCTCAGCCTCCCATGTAGCTCGGACTGCAGGCGTGTGCCACCACACCCAGCTAATTTTTGTATTTTTAGTAGTGACAGGGTTTCACCGTGTTGGCCATGGCCAGGATTGTCTCGATTTCTTGACCTTGTGATCTGCATGCCTCAGCCTCCCAAAGTGCTGGGATTAGGTATGAGCCACCATGCCCGGCCGCAAAAAAGACTTTTTAATTTTCCAGAGGAATCTGAAAAATAAATTGCATTTTCACTGGATGCCTTGGCTGAGAGAAGACCGAAAGACTATAGGTTGGGCCAGGCACCACGGCTCACGCATGTAATCCCAACACTTTGGGAGGCCGAGGCAGATGGATCACCTGAGGTCAGGAGTTTGAGACCAGCCTGAGCAATATGATGAAACACTGTCTTTACTAAAAATACAAAAATTAGAAAGACGTGGTGGTGTGGGCCTGTAATCCCAGCTGGGAGGCTGAGGTAGGAGAATCTTTTGAATCTGGGAGGCAGAGGTTGCAGTGAGCCAAGATCGCGCCATTGCACTCTAGCCTGGGCGACAGAGTGAGACTGTCTCAAAAAAAAAAAGAAAAAGAAAAAAAAAAGAAGACTCTGGGTTGATACCTGAAAGAATCCTATCTTATTTGCTCTCCAGAATTCTTCTAATGGAAAGTGACTCATGAGAAATTGAACCATGGAGAAATATGAACATTTCTGATTCTGAATATTTGTTGGGCAGAGTCTTTAGTACCATTTTTCCTCCACCAACAAACGTGACTTCACCATGTTTCTCCTCTTTGCCTACAAGTTAACATCTCAGTAACTAATCTCCCTGAATAAAGGAATATGCTAAGTTAAAATAAAATAATTTATTTTAAAAATTTGTTTAAATAGGCCGGGCGCAGTGGCTCACGCCTATAAGCCCAACACTTTGGGGGGCCGAGGTGGGTGAATCACGAGGTCAGGAGATTGAAACCATCCTGGCTAATACGGTGAAACCCTCTCTCTACTAAAAATACAAAATTAACCGGGTGTGGTGGCAGGCGCCTGTAATCCCAGCTACTCTCCTAGCCTCAAGCAATCCACTGCGCTAGGCCATCCAAAGTCCTGTGATCACAAGCATCAGCCACCACACCCGGCCAATCTATTCCTTTCTGATTAATGAGTTAGGCCTGGCATCGTGGCTCACGCCTGCAATCCCAGCACCTGGGGAGGCTGAGGCGGGCAGACTACCTGAGGTCGAGAGTTGGAGACCAGCCCCACAAACATGGAGAAACCCCGTCTGCACAAAAAAAAAAAAAGAAAAAAAAAACAAAAAAATTACAAAATGAGCCGGGCATGGTGGCTCATGCCTGCAATCCCAGCCACTCGGGAAGCTGAGGCAGGAGAACCACCCAAACCCGGGAGGTGGAGGCCGTGGTGAGCCGAGACCATGCCACTGCACTCCAGCCTGGGCAACAAGAGCGAAACTCCATCTCAAAAAAAAAAAAGAGACCAGGTTTCACCATGTTGCCCAGGTTTGGTCTGGAACTGCTAGGCTCAAGCAACCCTCCACACTCGGCCGTCCAAAGTCCTGGGAGCAAAAGTGGAGCCACCACGCCAGGCCGATCACGCCTGTAATCCCAGCACTTTGGGAGGCTGAGGTGGGGGGATCACCTGACGTCAGGAGTTGGAGACCAGCCTGGCCAATGTGATGAAACACCGTCTCTAATAAAAATACAAAAAAATTAGCCGGGTGTGGCGGTGGACGCCTGTAATCCCAGCTACCCAGGAGGCTGAGGCAGGAGAATTGCTTGAACCAGGGAGGCAGAGGTTGCAGTGAGCCAAGACAATGCCACTGCACTCCAGCCTGGGTGACAGAGTGAGACTCCATCTCAAAACAAAAAAATAAATAAATAAAATAAATTGGGCCATGCACGCTGGCTCATGCCTGCAATCCCAGCACCTCCAGAGGCCGAGGCAGGTGGATAACCTGAGTTCGGGAATTTGAGACCAGCCTGAACAACAGGGAGAAACCCCGTCTGTATAAAAAAAAAAAAAAAAAAATTAGCCTGGCATGGTGGCGGGCGCCTGTAGTCTCAGGTACTCTGGAGGCTGAGGCAGGAGAATGGCGTGAACCCGGGAGCTTGCAGTGAGCCGAGATCGCGCCACTGCACTCCAGCCTGGGCGACAGCGAGACTCCGTCTCAAAAAAAAAAAAAAAACAAACAAAAAAATAACAATCTTTCCACGCACTTTTCACGCGGACTTCAGAGTGGGAACGCCTCTTTTCTGAGGACCCCGCCCCCAACCCTGCTGCTGAGCAGGCAGATACACCAGCGGGCAAAAGGGACGGGTCCCGCCGTCATGGTTCTTCAAGCAGTAAGACTCAGCTGATTTCATCAACAGCTGCGATTTCAACAGGAGGAGGGCCATGTCGTGACCCTCAAGTCCCCCAAGTCAGGATGGCACGTCACCCCCAGGCCACCTGCAGCCTTACCTGCCCTGAGTCCATGACCGCCAGGCACTGCTGGGCCCCGACGGCCCCATGCACGATCTTCTTCCCTTTCAGTCCTTCCACCTTCCCTTTCAGTCCTTCCACCACCTGCGGCTTCCACACGTGCACGTGAGAGCCGTGGCCCAATCTGAAGTAATCGCCCTTTCCCCTGAGAGAAGGCCAATGGTGGAGTGTTACAATACGGTTATGGTCTGATAATGCTATACAAGAAAACACTCATTGTCTCACATCTTTCACAGCCAGCTCAATGACATCACACACAGCACCCAAGGTCTTCGAACTTATATTCAAAATCATACACCATTAATTCAAATTAACTTATTTAATTTGAATTAAGTCAGCTGGGAAAAACCTGAATACCCTAATACATGTTTTACAATATTTAAGTTACTGTTGTAGGTTTTCACATAAAGAGACTGAAAATAAGACTACGGCAAACACCTATCCAAAGTCCTATCTGGTATACATCTTTCTCAAAGTGCCAATGTTGGCCAGTCGCGGTGGCTCACGCCTGTAATCCCGGCACTTTGGGAGGGCGAGGCAGGTGGATCACGAGGTCAGGAGATAAAGACCATCCTGGCTAACACAGTGAAACCCCATCTCTACTAAAAATACAAAAAAATGAGCCAGGCATGGTGGCGGGCACCTGTAGTCCCAGCTACTCGGGAGGCTGAGGCAGGAGAATGGCGTGAACCTGGGAGGCGGAGCTTGCAGTGAGCTGAGATTGTGCCACCGCATTCCAGCCTGGGCGATAGAGCAAGACTCCGTCTCAAATAAATAAATAAATAAATAAATAAATAGTGCCAATGTTATGACCAGAGGCAGCAAGGCCTGACACACCATCCAAGGCCAGTCCGGACACCTGCTCTTTTGTACATTAATATAATAAGCTTTTACAAGAAATACATGTTAACTTTTTCAGGATCAAAGGATTCAGAAGGCTATTTTGCTCTCATTTTATCCTTAGGCTTCAGCAGAAGAAACCCTTCCTATAAATCTCGCCCAAACAGGAAAGGTAAGTGGCCTAAAATTTTTCTAGTATCTTCAAAATGACCCAGTTACAATAGGAAATTTCTTCTTGTACTATTGTCACTAATCCCAACTCAATATCCTTTAAAGGACAAAGATGCATGCATAAGTAAAAATATGACAGGTCACAATCATGCCGGGGTGGTCCTGGGGCAAGGCCCAGGTTCCCTGCATGTGCCTGCACAAGCACACACACTGTGACAGGGGGGACGTTTATGTACCATGTCCACACCACTCCAGACTTGGTGAGCGCCAGTAGGAGCTGAGCTCCACACTCAATCTGGCACACCCCCTGTCCATTTAGTCTCTCAATGTTCTGGGGAATGTTACAGCCTTCACTTCCGCCCCGGCCCAATTTTCCAAAGTCACCATCACCCCAGGAAAATACCAAACCTAGGTTTAAAAATAGGGAAGGGAAGGGACAGAAGAAAGGAAAGAGAAAGCAAGCCCAACCTCCTTCCAAAATGTCATGAGAATCTTGAGCACATATGGTCCTTGGCATGACCACATGACCTGCAGAGCCCCTGTTATAGAACCCATTTTTATATTTTCCTTAATATAACAGTTAATATAATATGTCATTTTTGTTAATAGTGTCTTTTTGTCATTTTACTTTTTAAAAGATTTTATTGAAATATACAGGAAAGTGCATCTATCATAAGTGTGCAAATTGATGAATTCTAAAATCTTTATTGTACCTGTTTAGCACCTAGATTGACACTGAACATAACTAACAACCAGAAATCTCCTTGTACTCCTTTCCTGTAACTACCCCTGCTCCCGACCAAATCACTCTCTTCTAACAGCATAACTTTGTGTGACTAGCTTTTTTAATGTAAAAGAATGAAATCTACAGCATGTATTCATTTGCATCTGGCTTCTGCCACCCAACATTATATTTGTGGGATTCATTTGTACAGTTGCATATTAGTTTGCAGATCCCTCACTCTTGTTTCTATATGATATTATATTGCATAAATGTACCACACTTTATCCAACCTACTGTTAAATATTTGTGCATTTTCTACTTGGGGGCGATTTCAAATAGTGCTGCTATGAACATTCTTGTAAATGTCTTTTGGTGAACATATGCAACACAGATATGCGTTGTTGTTGGTTCCCAGGAGCGGCATTCTTGGGTCATAAACAATGCATGTGTTCAGGTTTAGTATAGTATAATGCCAAACAGGTTTCCAAAGTGTCTGTGCCACTTTACATACCCGCCATTATTGAGAAAGTTCTATTTGCTCCACATTGTCACCAATACTTGATATTTTCCGTTTTTTTCTTTTAAACCGTACTAGTAGGTGTGCAGTGATATTGCAATGTGGTTTTAATTTGCATCTTCCTTGTGACAAATTAACCTTGATTACTGTAAGCCACTTGGAAATGTGATTCGAATTCATATAAAGATATGGTAGCAAAACGCATGCTAGGTTACTTTCATGCCTGGAAAGTTTAGATGGAATGATTTCTATGTAAGCTTTTACAGTGTAGTCTGAGTCCATAAATATTGATTACAAAAAACACATCTGTAGGTGAGTTACAATACTTCACTTATCATTCCAAGTCCATGTTGTGTTAGCTCAATATTTTTCAAATATATTTTTGCATGGAATTTCCACCTTCTTTCTGAGTAGTTTCAGATATTTTGTATGGTTCCAGCACAGTCAATTAGGTTGCCATTGTTTGGAAGCACACATCCATGTATCTGCACCATGATGATATGACGCGCCCATACCCCCCATTTCGCATTTTCTCAGAAGTGCATAGTTATCACTGACTAACTTTGCCAATAGAAATGTACTCCCAATTTCCCATGGACTTATCTTGAATAATCTCTCAACTGAAGCATAACAGGTTTTGAATTCTGTTAGAATAGTTGTTTTTACTATCTTTTAATTTTATAAAAATTTCAAAGTTACTTAATACTTTTATTTCAAAAGTGAAACAAAGCTTTTCCTCTCCCTTACCCAGCAGAGGGGGAAAGCATTGGCCCCAGGCCAAAACCATAACCGCTTTCAATTAACTAATAATAATTGCTGGCATGTTGCCATTAAATATCCTTGTCTCATTATCTCTGGTTGCTTTATCAAAGCCATAGGTCACTAAAGCCCACTTTTGAGACAAAGACTATTTCTCCCCCAAAAGTCAAGGGAAATATAAAAAATGAAATTAGTGATTAAGGATAGAAGCCAATTAATACAATCATCTTGTCTTAATTATTTAAAGTCCAGTTTTTTTCCTCCAGCAAACCTGAAAATACACTATCCTCCAGCTATCTGAATTATATTGAGATCTACTCACATTTATGATGATGTTCAGAGATTCATCATTGGGAAGGAAAATGCACACGCTGCGGCAGTCTTGCATGACTCTGTTGTGGAAATTCAACTTGTTCATTGTGTTTTGGGCTCTCTGGGTGGTCAGGGCTGGGCTCTGGGTCCTTGGCAATTCCTCAGGTTCCCAGCACTCCAAAGCCAAGCTCACCTCCTCATCACACGCCCTGCAGGAGAAGCATCAGGGTGTTCGACTACATGGGTTTCATAGCTGTGGAAAAGCCAAAGGGGAGACTCCTGAAGAAAGGCAGTGAAGCCTGTGAAGGGCGGGTCAGGAAGATGAGCACAGCACTGCTACTCCTGTGGGCACAGGGACAGCATGTCTCCAGCCAGCGCCACCTTGTCTAATACATGGGAACTCACTGAAATTCATTCTGTATTTTGCCCACAAAGTTTTACAGCTTTCATCCACAGTCAGGAATTAAACTTATACCAATGAGAGCCCCACACATTCAAGGATGTACTAAGCACTACAGGCCTCACAGAAACAGAGATCCTGTCTTGGAGTTTTCAGTCCCACATGGGAGATAAAGGGTTTTGAACATGAAATGACAAAAACAACAGCAAGAAGAAAATTCTCATCCTTTTTCATTACTATCAAACTCAAATAAATGTCTTGGCTCTTACATTACATTCATTCTTCAACCATTGTGGTCTGGCTTCCACTTCCTTCACTTCACCAACATGGCTCTGCCAAAGGAAGCCCATGATCTCTAGGCCATCACTTTAATTGATCTCTCTATGACATTGATCCTGGTTGTCAAGCCCTCCTTACAACATTCTTCTCTCTTAGCTTTTATAGCTCTGTCTCTCCTGCTTCTTTAACCTGATAATGCGTACTTGATTTTTCCATTTATTATTTCATAAACCAATTAATACACAGATAAAACAAGACTGTGTATACCAAACCATGTTTGTATAGAAAAAATGGATTTTGGATGCCTCTCATATGTACTTAGTTCTATTAAACATATTAATTGTATTGTTTAATTTATCAGGTTTTTGACATAGAGAATTTTGTTTGAAAGTAATAAAAATTTTATCTCCAATTTTCAATAATCACACCCATTATTTCTGTTTTATGTCTCATTGCATTGGTGAGATCTTGCAGAATAGTTTTAAAACAGTAGTGGGTATTTTCTACTTTCAATGGGCATGTCTAGTATTTCATATATTCTTGCTTATAGAACACTATTCAAGCAAGACATGTCAAGACTAGTTGTCTCTCAAACCATTAGTATTTATATTATTCCTTTCCAGCTACATTTGTAGGATGTAAAAGAACATTTCCAGGAATATGGAACTGTTTTACTAGGTGAAGAGTATATATAACCATACAATTTTCACAGAAAATACATTAATACATAAATCAAAGCATAAATGAAATAGAATCTTCGCCGATTTGCTTAAGGTTAAATGTATAACTTTTATCAGCAGGAGGGTAAAGAATATATTCTTAGATAGTTGGCACATTTAGAAAATATAATATAGTATTCTTTTTAAAGAATAAATAGGCTGGGCGCGGTGGCTCACGCCTGTAATCTCAGCACTTTGGGAGGCCGAGGCGGGCGGATCACGAGGTCAGGAGATCAAGACCATCCTGGCTAACACATTGAAACCCCGTCTCTGCTAAAAATACAATAAATTAGCCGGGTGTGGTGGCGGGCGCCTGTAGTCCCAGCTACTCAGGAAGCTGAGGCAGGAGAATGGTGTAAACCCGGGAGGCGGAGCTTGCAGTGGGCTGAGATCCCGCCACTGCACTCCAGTCTGGGCAACAGAGCAAGACTCCATCTAAAAAAAAAAAAAAAAATTCTGTTCGGCTTAACCAGATATTTAACTTCAGGTAAATTATTGAAAAGGACCAAAACAATGTCAAATAACTATCTGCAGTAGAAAATATGCTAGGCAATATCTGGTCATAGTTTTTAATCTTGAGTAATTGAAATGTGATTTTTTTTCTTCTAATCAAACAAAGCAAAAGAGATTCTTCAAGTGCTGTGAATATACCCACACTAAGTGTAAGAAAAAAAATGAGAGCCTAACCCTTTTGCATATTTACACTATTTGGAGCTGTTTTGCTATTTAATGAAACAACTGTATGGCTTTCATAATATGTGATACTTAGGTATGATAGTATGAAAAAATTGTTTAGAGATACTGTGATTAATGTTTTTACTTATATCTTAATTCATATATTGAAAGAAAAATGTATGAGGTTTCTATTATGTGCAAGATACCAGATAAATTTCTGCACTTAGCATGTAGTTATAACTTTTCAGCTAGTGGGAGAGACTTCTAATACAGGGGATTTTTTTTTTTCTTTTGAGACGGAGTCTTGCTTTGTCCCCCAGGCTGGAGTGCAGTGGCGCGATCTCGGCTCCCCGCGGCCTCCACCTCCCAGGTTTGGGTTGTTCTCCTGCCTCAGCCTCCCAGTGGCTGGGATTGCAGGCGGGAGCCACCATGCCCGGCTAATTTTGTATTATTATTATTATTATTATTGGTACAGACGAGGTTTCTCCTTTTTGTCAGGCTGGTCTCAAACTCCCGATGTCAGTTTATCCGCCCGCCTCGGCCTCCCGGGGTGCTGGGATTGCAGGAGTGAGCCAGGGGTGCTGGGATTGCAGGCGTGAGTGACCACGCCAGGCCCAATTTATTAATCAGAAAGGAATGGATCGGCCTGGCTCACGGTTGTGATCTCAGGACTTTGAGTGGCAGATCGCTTGAGCCTAGGAGTTTCAGGCCAGCCTGGGCAACATGGTGAAACCAGGTCTCTTTTTTTTTTTTGAGAGGGAGTTTGGCTCTTGTTGCCCAGACTGGAATGCGGTGGAGCGGTCTCTGCTCCCCGCAGCCTCCGCCTCCCGGGTTTGGGTGATTCTCCTGCCTCAGCCTCCCGAGTGGCTGGGATTGCGGACGTGAGCCATCATGCCCGGTTAGTTTATTTATTTTTTATTTTATTAGTAGAGAGGGGGTTTCTCCATGTTGGTCAGGCTGGTCTTTAGCTCCTCACCTCGGGTGATCCGCCGGCCTCGGCCGCCCGAGTGCTGGGATTGCAGGCGTTTGAGTCACTGCACCTGGCCTGACAGCCGGTCTCTTAACGTTAAGACAAAACAAAAACCACAAAGATTAGCCGGGCCTGGTGGGCCCTGCGGGTAGTCCCAGCTACTCCAAAGGCTGGTGTAGCACAATTGCTTGAGCCCGGGGTGGAGGTGGCAGTGAGCTATGATGGCGCTGCTGCAGTCCAGACTTGGCGACAGAGTGGGACTGTGTCTCAGGAAAAAGGAAAAGAAAAAAATAATAAAGAAAAAGCATATAAAATTGCCAAATCAAGGAACAGCTTGAGGGTATATTATTGAGAGAAATAGAGGCAAAGGTTAGCAGACACCAATGTTCGCTAAGTGGAACTGCAGGTGTCTGCAGACAGGAAGCTGCTACTTTTCCAAAAGAAATCTATTACTGACCAAAAAAAAAAAAGTTGTAGGTTTGTTAAAATATACAAATAGCTATACTTTACATAGCCAAGACCCTCTTGTAGCACTGCTCTAAGCCTTTTCCTGCTCTGAAATAGTTACTATTGTTACCTCCATTGTAGAGAAAACAGATGCCGGAGGTTGTTGTGGAAGGACCAGGGAAACTGACTATGAAATTGACTTATTGTAAGCTTAGGACTTAAAGGTTCTTCCTGCTCTGCTCCCTACATTGCCACATTTTAGTTAACCTATCTCTTAAAATACTGGTCCTTTCTATATTTGGAGGGACTCTTCCTGCAATTTGAAGTGTTTCCTTGCACTAAGCATTTGGTCATAAGATCATCTGCGTTTTATGTCAGTTTAAGTTTAGACATTCAGTTAGGAATGTAAATATGAGCAAACAGGTATCTGATTGAAATAGATAACCTAGAAAAAATCACTTATGAGAAAGTCAAGAAAATGTGAACTCTGGATTTGCGGTTATTTTCAGAATGTATTCGTTTTTTGGTATTTAATAGTATTGTGAATATATTTATTTTTAAAAATTCCTTGTTTTCTACACATATATATGGTAATAAAAAATGATATGATGTATATGTTTTACTTCAAAATAATTCAGAGGAAGAAGGAATGTAAATATAAGCAAACAGGTATCTGATGGAAGTAGATAAACTAGAAAAATCACTTATCAGAAAGTCAAGAAAATGTGAACTCTGGATTTGCAGCTATTTTCAGAATGTATTAATTTTTTGGCATTTAATGGCATTGTGAATATGTTTATTTTAAAAAATTATTTGTCTTCTGTGGATACATATAATTAAAAATGATATGATGTATAGGTTTTACTTTAAAATAATTCAGAGGAAGAAGGAATGTATATATATGAAGTGGGAATATAAATGAAACAAAACTGGCTGTGGCCAGGTGTGGTGGCTCACGCCTGTAATCACAGCACTTTGGCAGGTGGAGGCGGGTGGATCACCTGAGGTCAGGAGTTAAAGACCAGCCTGCCCAATGTGGTGAAAACCCATCTCTACTAAAAATACAAAAATTAGCCGGATGTGGTGCCGGGTGCCTGTAATCCCAGCTACTTGGGAGACTGAGGCAGGAGAATCGCTTGAACTCGGGAGGGCGAAGTTGCAGTGAGCCAAGATCATGCCACTACACTCCAGCCTGGGCAACCACAGCAAAACCCCACCTTAAAAAAAAAAAACAAAAACTGTCCATGCCATGAATGAAAAATTGTTGATAATGTGTATATGTAGGGCAGTTATTTATCTCAACTTTTTTTAGGTTTGAAACTTTTTATTGAACACATGCACACGTCCCTTGATAACTGGGGCTGCTTCCCCATTATTCTCTTAGTAGCCCTTCTGATTTTCACTTCATCTTCATTCTTAGAGATTCTGGATTTTTTTTTTGACAAGTTCAAGTATGTCTTTGCAAGGACTATCCAGCATGTCTATTTTATGAGAGAGGCTTTGCAGAGTACCTACTCAGCCATATTATCAGAAACAGAAATAGTTTCCGGATTCTTGTCTTGTCCTGTTTAGATTATTTAATTTCCAAGAACAGTCACCTTCTACCAGACACTCTGATGCTGGAAGACAAAGCATATTTTGTAAGTGGCATGATTTCTGGGCTCCAATTTAGAACAGAGCCACAGCTTTCAACAATCCAAAAATAACTTACTGTGACTCACCATATTTAGAAAGATGGAGGTTATTAAAAAAAGAAAACCTTAATTTACTATGTGACCTCTAAGTATCTGGGCTGGAAATTGTAAAGATAGAAAGATAAATCAAAAGATATAGAGACTGTAATCATGCACTTAATGAAGCGCTAAATCAAAATATTTTTAGCATACATGAAAGAGTTTAATTTTATCACATTTTTTACTGGCACTATAGCTATTTGCAAGTACATATAAAACCACAGTGTTACATATAAACTACCAAAAAAGAACTTTTTAAGAAATGACACTCATCTAGCAACTTTATTTAAAAGTTTATCTTCAGGGAATAATTAAGGATGTCCGTACAAAAGGATTTAGCCATGGCATGAGAATGTTCTCCCTGGCAAACCAATGGAAATTATTAAATGTGCAAAAGGGAACTGTTGGAATAAATTGTAATGCCTTCATATGATCGTATATTTAACCTTTTAAAATGATATTGAACAGTTGCATAAACTGACTTAAACACACATTCGTAACACATCACTGAATAGGAGAAATATGGGCCAGCAAAGAACATAGAGTTGGTCCAATTTCTACAAAAAAAAGAAGACTCTAATAGCATGACAGCAGGGAAAGGGGAATATGTCAATGTATGTGTGTATATGTATGTATATGCATAGCAAGTATGAACTTGAAAGGATATATATCAAATTGTTTACACAGATTACCCCAGAGAGGTAAATAACTTTGGCCTTTGGTGTTCTGTATTCCACATAATCTGAATTTTCTTTTTTTATTTAAATAGAGATGGGATCTTAACCAGGAGCAGTGGCTCACACCTGTAATCCCAGCACTTTGGGAGGCTGAGGAGGGCAGATTGTTTGAGGCCAAGAGTTCAAGACCAATCTGGCCAACACAGCAAAACTCTGTCTCCACTAAAAATTGAAAAATTAGCCAGGTGCAGTGGCTCATGCCTGTAACCCCAGGTACTCGACAGACTGAGGCATGAGAATTGCTTGAACCAGGAGGCAGAGGTTGCAGTGAGCCGAGATCGCACCACTGCACTCCAGCCTGGACAACAGACCAAGACTCTGTCAAAAAACAAAACAAAACAAAACAACAACCACAACAATAAAACAGCAATAAAGAGAAAACCTAATGGACAGGAGCGATGTCTCATGCCTGGAATCCCAGTGCTTTGGGAGGCCAACATGGGAGAATCACTTGAGGCCAGGAGTTCAAGACCAGCATGGGCAACATAGTAAGACCTTTTCTCTACAAAAAAATTTAAAAATTAGCCAGGCATACTAGTGCATGCTTATACTCTCAGCTACCTGGGAGGCTGAGGTGGGAGGATCACTTGACCCTGAGAGTTGGAGGTTGCAGTGAGCTGTGATCACACCACCAGAGAGCCACGACCCCATCCCCGCCTCCTTCCTCTGTCCTATGCTAGCAATAAATAAGTTTCCCAGCCACAAATAATTATTAGAACCTCCTCCCATGTGCCAGCTCCAACCACTGCTAGGTATGATACAGGGGCATCCCTACCCTCTGGAATATACAAAATGTTACACAGACACAGTATGTACACCGGGGAAGGGGGGCCACCCCAGCAGCCCATGCCCTCGCTGGTCCACAGTTAGCCCCACTTTCCTGCCTCAGCTATCTCTCTGAATAAGAAGATGGGAGTCCCCCTGAGGGAAAAGTGGCTATGGTGAGAGTAAGGGGGCCATCAGGCCTCCTCCAAACAAACCAACTCCACCAGCCTCTGGCTCTTAAATAAAAATCATCATCCAGAAATTTAGGGACTCAGCCCTGGTCAAGGTGGCAAAGGGTCTGTTTGTCTTTCCCCATTAGACAGAGGTCTTGTCCTGCTACCCTAATTGTAAAGGGGTGCCTGGGAAGGGGTGGTAGGGACATGGTGGCAGTGGAGACTCCAGCTCCACTTCTCCAGGCTTTGCTGACAGGGGCCTGCTTTTAATTTTTATTTTCATTCCGTGACTTTTTTTTGAAAATCCCGTAACTTCTTTTTCATAACTTTTTTTTGTAACTTTTCATAAAACTTTTTTCTACTTTTTTCCCACAAGTTGTTTTGCCACAACTTTTTTACATTGTTTATCCCATAACTTTTTCACCACACAACTTTTTTAATCCCATAACTTTTTTATTTTGTGTTCTTTTAATAAACACTTGCATAGTTATATTACAATTTTGTAAAAATGAAACACATTATCTCATGGCAAGCATGCCCAGTATTTGCACAGTATCAATACCTTTAATACTATAGTTTTCAGGAAACGCAAAATAAAATTTTAAGGCAAAAACAACACTTTGAAACAATTTAATAATTTATTACATTACAGTAGCATCACACCAGCAGTCAATAATGCCACTCTAGGGGGAAAAATCTTTCAGTATTTCCATTACACATTCTGTTTACAAGAATTCACAAATTAGTAAAATTCATTCTAAGAAAACTTGGCAAATAAAGCTTTGGACTGGAATTGGCATTTCTTTCTCTGCTTTTCCTTCCCACTGTTTCTTTCTCTTATACTACAGTATTCATATTTTAAAATGTTTTAACTTATTTCGAACATTAAAGTAGCAGTTACATTTTTTAATAGTTATATTATTTTAAAATGACTCTTCAAGATAAAGTTTTAGAGAAACTATATTATGGATAGGACTGATTTACATTTTCAAATTTTCTAAAATTCAGCTTTGGGCTTAGAGCTCATATTTTTTCATTTCTGGAAAATCTATCAAGTTTAATCAAATACTTTGAAAATAATTATTACATACTGCAGTCTTTAAATAGGTGTTTTGATTTTCCTACAGAAATTAAAATGTATTCAATGCAACTCACATTTTAAATTTTTTTTTTTTTTTTTTTTTTTTTTTTTTTTTTTTTTTTGACGAGTCTTGCTTTCCCAGCTGAGTGCAGTGCGATCTCCTCACTGCAAGCTCCCCCCGGGTCCCCTTCTCCTGCCTCCCTCCTACTGGACTACAGGCCCCCCACACCCGCTAATTTTGTATTTTATAGAACGGTTTCACCTGTTAGCAGATGTCTCGATTCCTGACTCGTGATCGCCGCTCGCTCCAATGCTGGATTACAGGCTGACCCCCCCCTAAATTCTATGTTTCTGATGAACTCTAACCTTCCAATGTTGCCTTCGAAGCAAACTGAAAGCTGCCTTACATTGAATGAGGAAGAGCACAAATACTTGGCTGAATGAGGTATCGCAAAAGACGGCATGCGCTTTGAAGAAAGACTTAAGTTATTGTCATATAATTTCCATTCTTTTAAGCTTTTTCTTAAAAATATGACAAATACCTACACAAAGAGTGGTATTTCAGTCAATATAGTAAATTTATTTTCCAGACTGACCTTCAGCTTAAATATGCCAGTGTGTGATTTAATCCATAGGCACCTGATGAACACATTATTGTCAGATTGGTTACAGATGCTAAAAGCTATCTGAAGGTCATTCCTAGTCACTGATATTTATCACGGTAAAAGTGAAGTGATTTCAAAGATAAAAGTAACTTTGAAATAATTTATTAATGTATTAGATAAACCCAGTTTCAGAATGATAAAAGAAAAAACATTAGACCAAATAATGTGGCTAATTAACAGTGGTCTGATTTCTAGCCTGAGGGTTTAAAGTGCTCTTAAAGTAACTGTCTTTAAACTGAACTCAAAGAATGCAAAAGCGGCAAGTTCAGAAAATAAAAGGCAAGAACAGGACTTTAAGTGCATTTTAAACCCATGGGCTAGAAATTGTACCACTCTTAATTAGCCGCATTATTTGGTCTACCATTTTTTCTTTTTTTTTTTCTTTTTTTTTTTGAGACAGAGTCTCGCTGTCGCCCAGGCTGGAGTGCAGTGGCGTGATCTCGGCTCACTGCAGGCTCCGCCCCCCAGGGTTCACGCCATTCTCCTGCCTCAGCCTCCCGAGTAGCTGGGACTACAGGCGCCCGCCACCTCGCCCGGCTAATTTTTTGTATTTTTAGTAGAGACAGGGTTTCACCATGTTAGCCAGGATGGTCTCGATCTCCTGACCTCATGATCTGCCCGTCTCGGCCTCCCAAAGTGCTGGGATTACAGGCGTGAGCCACCGCGCCCGGCCCATTTTTTCTTTATCATTCTGAAACTGGGTTTATCTAACACATTGATACATTCATACAATTTGGAAGAGTCAGTTGAAGTCACAAGGACCGAATATTTGCCCTCATTCAGTGAATGCCGGCAAATCTGTTATTCCATTGGTTAAATCATATCGTGTCTCTCCTGTTAATGTCATAGAAGTATCAGGAGGAAGCCAGATGCTAAATCTGGAGATGGTCTAGTAACTAGAAATCCCCACCCCAGGGAGCACACACACGTCTCCCTACCTCCTAATAATGTCATGTGTTCTGGAACACAGACATTAGAACTTCATGAAGTTTGAACTGTTGAGTCTTTCCCAAGCATCATCAAGTTGTGATTTAGGCAATGTCTGACTGAAATGCATTCATTCATCACGCATAGGCACAGTCACATAAATATTGCACAAAACATGTCCCTAACTGAAACCGAGAGGTACAGAAACATATTTCACTCTTTGTAAAGAAGTTTGTGAGGAAATATAACTGTGTGATTGTATAGACACGTTTCCTGATAATACATTGACATTCACAAACAGTAGATTGCACTGCAGTTTATAAACATTTTAAGTTGCATAAACTTCTCCTTGATTTTCAAAGATAGTATAATACTGTTTACTAAAACTCCTTTTTGTTTCAACTAACTACTCTCACATGTATTAGTTTATAATAATGTTTCTTATTATTTTTTAAAGTGTTTTCCATTCAAAGAAAAGAAGTAAATTCCTATGTCAGAGTAACCAAGGTGGATGAAGAATAGGTATTAGCCAGAGAGGTCTAGATGGTAAAATCAATCTTCAAGCCTCAAAGAAGCTCCGTGAACAGAGAGGAATGCCAGGTGTCACACAGCTTTCCTTCACTCTAATTCATTCTTGGCTAGAGCCTGTATGCCTGTTCCAGGGACAGTTAAACTCTTAAAGGATTTCTTATGATCTTCAGTAAATACATTAAGAAGAATGCCAACCAGTGCCCTTTTGTGTACTGAGGCATGTAGTCATGTGATTAAAACAGGTAACATGAACTCTGACTTTAAAATGTATTATAGATACAAATGCTCTAAGCTAGGAAAGGTTTTCCACATCCACAGTCAATGATGGGAACCTTTCATTCCTCAGAAATCATCCCTTTTTAGGTCATCGAAAAAGAGTACAACTGCTGCAGCTCATGATGCAATATCTTCATGAGCCCAGAGCACATACAAATCCTAAGGGAACCACCATAATACAGCGCTAATTCTTGGCACCGGAACAGATGAAACACACTCTATCCTGCACATACCTGCCAGAGCAGGCCACTTTCCTCTTCTGTGAGATTTAAAAAGCTCCCCCAAAAGGTTATGACTCCCATCACCAATACACAGAAAATGGAGGAAAGGCTCTTTCCAGTTCTCGGCCTTTAAACAACTCTAAATGTCAGTACTCATAGTGGCATATTACAAAGTAATAAACAGTGCACACTTGGGGGCAAACCACATATAGAGCTAATGAAGAGCTCACTGTGATTAAGATTAGATCAAACACTAGCAGAACATAGGCAAATTTTATCTGAATTCTGTAATGAATATACATGCTGCAATAACATTAAAAAAGCATGGCAGCCTATTCCAAACCAACGAGAACAGTTTTGTGCAAAGAGTGGGTCTTTGCGTGTTTGAATTCCCACCACATAAGGGCAAACTCGATATGCATGCTAATGACCTGCAATTATGAAATTAAAAAAGAAAAATACTAAAGGATGCCAGAGTGAACATCAGTGAAAGCCACAGAGACCCACTCTCTTTTAACTTTTTACAAATAAACTTAAACTATAAAATAGAAACACAAATAATCATGAGTGGCTCTAACATTCAAATGAACTAAATGAATTGTGTTGGAGATTAACTCCATAACTTGGTTTCTTATTTAAAAATATCTTGGCCAGCTCTTTGATGATGATGATGTTTATCTCCTTCTTCTCGGCTGCCAAGCCCAGCCAAAGAATGGAACACAGCAGTTGCTGCCCAAGCCTGGGTGCTCCTGGTGGTCCTGCACGATTGGCTGTGCAGTAGGGTTGTCACAGGGAGGACCCTCCCTGGCCTCTCCTTGCGCAGAGGAGCTGAGGTTCACCTCACAAAGATCTTTGGAGAGAGGGAGGCAGGGATCTGAGCACAGTGGGAGCCCCCCTCTTCCTGCCTGCCCACCCCGCCTGAGGGCTCTACTCACCACCATGCTTGTCCGCAGCCCCAAGCTCCTGGGGGGCTGGGGCTCCTGGACCGGGCTCATCAGCAGGGTTCTGGGCAGCAGCCAGGAATTTTCTGTGCCCATTGTTGTCGTCGCCACAGGCCCCGATACCATCTGCTGCAGCTCCAGCAGCTTCACCTGGAGGGAGGGGTGCTCAGCTGTCATGCCACTGCCTGCGCCTACCCTCACACCCACCCTCACACCCACCCCCACCGACACCCCCACAGAGTTGTTGCACACCCTACCTTCATCTCCTCCCTGTCCTGGGCCAGCCTGAGGTCCTCCTCCCAGTGCCGCATCTTTGGCATGGCCCCCTGGCTCTGTTAAAAGGTGATGGGTTTTCCTGCGGGAGGACAGGGCTGACACTGGGGCCTCTCTGATGGCCCTGCAGCTCCCCCTGCCGTGCCCTGGCCTCCCACTCACTGATGGCATCTCTCTCGCCAGTACTGGATGAATCGTATTTCTTGTTTTTTCACCAGCTCACTCAGGTCTGCCTTCTCCTCCAGGTGGTCCATAAGGCTGCTCTGGAGCCAAAATATTGTGGTCACATCTCGGCAGTGACCTGCCCTCAGGTGGCATTTTCAAGTCATGGAGAAGGCGGAGGGGAGTCCTGGCGTGGGCCAGCTTCTCCATGACTTCCTGCAGGACCCGGTGGGTCTCCCCACTCACAGACTCGCCCCCAGTCCCTGGGGCTGGGACCACTGCCTCTGGCTCCTTCTGGGCCGAGGCCACCGGGTGAGCCAGGTGCTGGCAGCACACCCTCGGCTCTTTCACCTGCTCTCATAACCGTGCCTGCTCCTCCTGGGCACTGGCTCCAGTGGACTTGAAAAATGCCACCTGAGGGCAAGATGTGAGCATTCTTGTAGGGGCATACACAGAAGAAATGGGGCAGAGAGGTGGAGCACAGCCCCTTCCCTTGGGGCCTCAGAGAGTGCACCTGTTGGTCACAGGTGAAATGGTGTCTGACCACTGGCTCTCGGAACGGGTGAGGGTCCAGAGAAATCAGAAGGCAGGGAATCTAAGAGCATAAAGGGGTCTTGGAGGGACCACAGAGGAAGGTGGCAAAGTGGGTGCAGGGGACTCAGGCTCACCGTGGCCTCCCCGCTCTCCAGGTCCTCTGGGACGCTCGGCATGGGCCGAGGTTCTCCATCTCCTGTGGGGGGTGGCCAGAGGGGTCCTCAGACAACCCAAAAAGGGAGGTACCGTGGGCCCACCTCTACCTCCACGCTCACTGTGTAACCCTGAGCCAGCTCCTCCCCAGAGAGGAATGAGCTGCTGTTCTTTATTTTTACTTTTAAGAATCAACATCTTGCTATTCCGCCCAGGCACACTCCCAGTACTGGTCGATGTGGGAGTTCTGACCTGCTCCCTTTCTGACCTGGGCGAGTTCAGCCATCCTTAGGCAACTTGGTGGCCCCCTGCTCACAGGAGGTCACCACACTGATGCCAGACTTAGTGCAGGCACCCGGTCGGCATAGTGACCAGCTGTTCTAAAGGTCTCTTCCAACTCCTCAATCCTATGCTGCTAACAGTCCCCCCTTCCTCCTGGGGCTCTCTCCTCTTCCTCTGAACGGTCTCCGGTACCTTCCCCAGGGAGAGCCATGAGGCCCAACTGGGCTGTTAGCTGCTGGTCCTGCTGGCTGGTAGCTTCCAGGCGCTCCTAAGGGGCCAGGAAAGAGTGAGAAGGGATAGAGTTTGCCAGGTCGTCCCCCTCACAGCCCCATCCTTGCAGCTCCCTCCCCTGGGTCTCCTGCAACTTTTGGCGGGTCATCTCGGCCACCGCTTTGCCCCAAGCTTCCTGCTGCTGCAGCTGGTTCATTAGCTGGGTCTGCTGCAGTCACTGCCTGTGCAGCACCTCCTTCTCAGAGGTCAGCTGCTGATAGGTGGCCACCTGCTGCTGATAGGTGGCCACGTACTGCTGCAGGTGGCCCAGGTAAAGGTCTGGCTGCTGCTGCAGACTCTGAGCCTCTTGGCTCTTCAGCTCCACCTGCAGGAAGACCCTGGGTGTGCGGGCACGTGGTGGCTGGTTTCCAGATTCTGGGCCCATTAATAGGGTAGCGAGGGCACTGTGGGGGCTCTGTCGGCTGCCCAGGCCCCTGTCCCCTTACTCCAGGCCTAAGTCACTGCCTCGCTTTCCTAGAACCCCATGCCTCCTTCCCCAGCCTCAAATCTCATACCCTCTTCTCATTTAATCCTCAGCATCTCTGTAAGGAAAATGCTAACTTCCTTTTGAAGTTAAAGAAACAGAGACTTAGAGATGCAAAGTACTTGAATGGTGACCAGTGGAACGGAGGTTGGAATCCAGTTTTAATGTAAGGAGTCTTTTTGTTTTGTTTTGAGACAAGAGTGTCACTCTGTGGCCCAGGCAGGAGTGCAGCGGTGCAATCTCAGCTCACTGCAACCTCCACCTCCTGGGTTGAAGCAATTCTCGTGCCTCAGCCTCCTGAGTAGGTGGAATTACAGGCACATGCACCATGCCCCGCTAATTTTTTTTTTTTTTTTTTGTAATTTTAATAGAGATGAGGTTTTACCACATTGGCCAGGCTGATCTCAAACTCCCGACCTCAAGTGATTCTCCTGCCTCAGCCTCCCAAAGTGCTGGGATTATAGGCATGAGCCGCTGCGCCTGGCATAAGGAGCCTGTTATACCACTGTCTCTTCCCCTGTGACTGGGGGGCTCCATGCCTCTAGCTGGGATGATGATGTCCAGACCTGGGAGGAGCCCAGGGATACCCACCTCTAAAAGTCAGAGGGCAGGAAGCAAGAAACAGCCACAGGACTGCCCTGGGGGTGCTGTGGTCACCAGCCCCCAGGCTGGAGCTGCCTCTGGCCTGGCACCTCCCCTCCCCAGAGGCTAGTGCCCGTCTCCCAGCCCTTCTTGGATGGGGTGGAGGTTTCCGTCTCCTTCACCTCATCCAGCTTCTCCTGTAGCTCCTTTACTTGCTGCTCCAAATGCAGGGTGCTCTTGTTCTCATTGTTCAGGACAGAGAAAAGCAATCAGCAACCACCCACTGCAGCTGGAGACCCCAGAACTTGGTGTCTGCCTCCCATGGCACCAGGAAGGGTGGAGGCAGGTTAGAAAAATCATCCCCTCTCTCCCACAGCCACCTGGTTCACAGGTGCCTTTAGAAGTAACATTTCACGTGAGGGCTACACTGCCCCATTTTAGAGGTGGGGAAACAAAGGCCCGGAGGGCTAGGGAGGAGGGTAGGCTCCCCAGCTGAGGCAACGCACCAGCTCCTCGAAGATGCTCTGTTCTTGGCCAGCTGCTGAAGCTTCTCCTGCTGTTCCTGAAGCCTCTCCTCCTGCTTCCGAAGCCTCTCTTCTTGGACCCGGTTCAGGAGACTTATGCGCTGATTCTTTTTGACCTGGGCCTGGAGCTCTCCTGCCACTCTCTCGAGTTGCTTCCTCAGGTGCTGCAGCTCCACCTCAGAGGGCAATGCTGGGGGCTCCGGGGGCAAGGGTTCAGCTGAGAAAGGAAGCAGACAATAAGGGCCTCTGGATTCTCAAACAAAACAAAACAAAACAAAACCCCTCCTCTTGGTGCACAGCTCCTCTCAGGCTCCCCAAACTTGGCCTCGCTGCTAATGATTCCTTGCACCTGGATGGTAGCCTGTCTTCAAAGCCACTTTCAGATAGAGAGAACTGTGGGTGGCTGACAATGGGCCCCCTTTGCTGATAGGGACACTGAGGCTCATAGAGATGACGACTTGCTATCTCCTGGCACAGACCTCTTTCCCTCTGCCTCCCTCTCCCTTCCATCCACCCACCTCCCTAGGGCATTCTAAGCCACCCCCACAGCCCTCTGATGCCAGTCCTGCTCCCAGGTCATGCCAGCCCCATCTTACCCATCTGATTTTTGAGTTTGGACTGCAGCTCCTCTACCCGATGCGTATAGTGATGTTTTGACTCTTTCAATGTGTCAATCTGCCCAAAGCACAGAGGGAAAGGGCCCTGGAGAGAAGGGCTGGTGGCTGGGCAGGCTCCCATCTCCCTCTCTGCCCCCACCCCCACAAAGCCCAGACCCATGACCACCTCTGGCTGTACTATTCTCATTTTACAGATGCCCAGAAAGATCTAGTGACCTATCTAAGGTGGGGTGGCTGAAGGGTCAGATCTCACCTCCTGCGACATTTTTCTCATCCTCTGCTGCCACTGGTCCCTCTCTCCTTCTATTTGGCAAGCATATTGATCTCGTTCTAATTGGACTTGGGTCAGTAACTCCTTCAACTGCAAGAATGGGCACAGAAGTTAGGAACGGCTGTCACTGGTCCTCACCTGCTCCTGGCCACCTGGGGTCATCTTCCTTCCACATCCCTCCCTCTGCAAAACCTCACCCGTGTTAGCTGTGTTTTCAGCCGTGCCTTCTCCTCTGTGGATTTCTTTAACCGCCACCAGCTAAGTTCTCTACTGCAGCTCGAGAACTGGATGATGAAGAGTAAGAAGTTTCGATCTGGGGAGCCCGGGACATTCCACAGAGTGCCCCTTAAAAGGGCCAGGGCTAGGCTCAATAAACAACTCGGTCAGTAAAGATCAAGGCATTTCCAAGCCCATAGTCTGGTTTTTAAAAGAACTCAGAAAAGTTGGAAGGGACAGGGAAAGAGATTGAATTTACAGCTGGCTATCAGAGGCCCAGAGAGATCAGATAATATTGCTATTGTTATTACTATTATTATTACCACTGTTTGAACCTTTATGGAGTGCTTCAACAGGTACCATGCTAGCAATCCCATTTAATCCTCGCAACACCATAGGAGACAGTTACTATGATTACCTCTATTGTGTATTTGAAAAATCATGGAGTATTTGAGGTTAAGTGCTTGCCTAAGATCAATTAGGCAGAGCTGGGATTTGAACACCCAGGTCTATATGATTCTCTAAGCCCATTTTTCTTGCTGGGGGTGGGGGCACAGATAAGAAGGGGAAAATTAATCTTTATGTGCACTGTTTGAAACGATGATACATTCGCATAGTCCAAAACTCAGAAAGTACAGAAAGGAAGTATCTCCCAGCCACCCTGTTGCTGTCTCCTGAATTTTTTATGAACCCTCTCAGACATGTTTTATGTCTATTATCATAGTATGTACACAAACACGCACACACACACACATTTCCCCTCTCTACAGAAATGGTAACATATTAAAGGTACTCTTCTGTACCTTCACAGTACGAGTACCCAATACCCCACCTAGGACCTGGCCAAGACCACAGCCAGGTAAGGGCAGGGCAGGCACTTGGCCTCCAAGCTCTGTGTCCAGTGCTCACTCCCCACAGTGCCCCCCAACTCACCCACAGCAGCTGACTCAGCCCCAGGCTGCCTCTAACAACCATAAACAAAAGCAGCGAGAAATGGCCATGCTGCCTTCTGGGCAGGACACTCCATCCTGCAGAAGGGACCTTTAGGCTCACTCCTCCATCTGTGAAGCCGGGCACCCAGGGGACAGGGCAAGTGGTTGAACTCACACTGACATCCTTCTGTGTGGTGGCGACAGCAGAGAGAGCCCGCTCCAACTCTCCTATACACTGCAATGAACATTGCAGGTGGCCTGCCAGATCCTTGGACTCTTCTGCAATGAGAGAGTTGAGATGGGGCCCAAAGGACTCCCCCTGAAGACCTGTCAAGGTGCCAGGTTGAAGGACGACAGGGTGCCCAGATTCCTACCTTCAAAGTGTCTGAGAACACCTTTTGTGCGACACAGGTCCGTATGGAGCTCATCTTTCTCTGTATTCAATCTCTCGATTTGAACCTTTGGGAGAAAAGCCAAGCAAGTGCTGAAAGAGAAGGAAAGAAACATTCTCCGGAGGACAGGAGGAGACTTCACACCCTCCACTCACTTCTAGCTGCCATTCAGCTCTCTGTGTTTTGTTGTTTGCTTTCTTTTCCTATAGGAAGAGGAAGACAGAGCTCTTACCAGGGGGAGGCAGAGACGGCACAGCAAGAGACATGCCCCCAAAATGCCACCACTGCCCCAGGACAGGCCCACCCATGGGACCAGGTTATGAGAGGCCCTGTGGGGATGGGGTGGAATGTGAGGAGTGAGCCTTCTTCCCCAGGCTGGGAGTGGGTGAGATGAGACTGAGGCCTCTATGTCTGAGTGCCCCCCAAACCCAGCAGTCATGTCACGAGGAAAGGAAATCATGTTACTTCTTCCAGGTGATGTTCCAGTTCTTTCTTCTGTTGTTTCTGTGGGGAGAGTCAAATGAAGGTGATGGAGGGTGGCCCCCTCAACTCTATTCCCCAGACCAGGAAGCGGTAGGCAGGGGCCAGGAATGGATTTTAAAGGCAAAGTTCTCAGACATAATGGGAACACAAATTGGTAAACTCTCCTCAAGCTCCCAAGGACAGAGGATTTGTGTCTTTGTTGGTTTTTGCCCACAGCCACAGAACTCAAAGTCTGAATCAGGACTCTCTTGAGAGGACAGTAACATAAACTCCTAGAGATGGAGTTTGAGAAAGGCCCCTCCTTCTGGCAGCTTGTGATTTAGAAAAGTGCGTTCATTCAGTAAACATTTACTGAGCACGTACGGGCCAGGTACGGTTCTTCACAGCAGACACAGGATGGAAAAGGACAGAGCCCTTGGCCCTGAGGTTTCCTTTCTAGGAGGCCTTTAAATCTCGGACTCTCAGAGCTAACAGAGACCTTTGATACTCACTACCTCCTCTGGAAACACGAGCCCAAAAAGGAGAGGTGGCTTGTCCAGAATCGAAGAGCAAATTAGGGACTGAGTCACAGCAGAAATACAGGGCCCCTGACAACCAGTCAGGCTAGCACTTCCCCAAGAGGCAACAAGCCCAGGGCGTGTGTAGCAAGGACTCGAGCAGGGGTGTCTGGAGAGGAGAGGGTCGGCAAGGAGGGCAGCAAAAGAAGAGCCACGCTGAATGCACTGGGGTCCCTCCAGGTGATGCCTGGGTGCCCCAGCTCCCTATTTGTCCTTGGCACCAGGGGCCCCCAGCCCCTTTCTTCAGGGCCCCAAGGGGAAACTGGAGCCCAGCATTAGCAGCATGGAATCAGGGGACCCCAATGGACTCTTACCAAAGATTTGATGGTGTTCTTCAGTCGATTGATTTGTGTGGACTTTGAATCCAGGACTGCTTGTTCTTGGCATGGGCTCTGAGGCGCATGCACAGAGGAGGAGGTGGAGCAGGAGTTGGGGGAGAGGGAGAGAGAACAATCATCAGGGCTGGGGTGTGTGTGGGCTGTCTCAGCTGGCAGAGGGGCCCCCAGTCCCCACTGTGTGAGGAGGATGGAGGGTTGACCTGAAGGGTCACTGCACCTCCACCCAGAGCCTCTTACTTCCAGATCCTTCAGGGTAGCAGATGATGTAGGGCCTTCCCTGTGGAAACCTGTTGCTGACTACAAGAGATGAGAGTACACATGGAGATGTTCTATCCCCCTCAGTGTCTGAGCCCTCTGACTTCCTTTCTTCCCCATCAACTGGCAACATTTTCTTTTCTGCCTATCTTGGACCCTTTGTCCCATAAGTCCTTTGTGCGAACTTCTCTCATGGTTCTTATCTCCCCACCATCCCACCCTTGGGCCCTTTCAGTGACTCCTGATGGCAAGTGGCTGTTCTCATTGTCCTGGCTTCCCCTTGAGACTGGGGATGAGGAAAATCAAACAGCAATGACCATATCCTGGGTGTCCTGAGAGTTTACAGCAGGCCATGTACTAGGGATTAACATAAAAACAACAATAACAAATCTCATTTAAACTTCACAAATGGAAGTGAAACAATACCACCTCTATTATACACATGTGAAAAGAGAGGCCTAATGACGTCAAGCAGCTGGCCCTAAATCATATCCCTAGCAGAGCAGATGGAGAGGCAGAGGCAGGTTTCAAATCCAGAATTCCTTTTTTTTGTTTTTGAGACAGTGTCTTGCTCTGTCACCAGGCTGGAGTGCAGTGGTGCGATCTCGGCTACTGCAAGCTCCGCCTCCCAGGTTCACGCCATTCTCTGGCCTCAGCCTCCTGAGTAGCTGGGACTACAGGCACCCGCCACCACACTTGGCTATCTTTTTGTATTTTTAGTAGAGACAGGGTTTCACTGTGTTAACCAGGATGGTCTCGATCTCCTGACCTCATGATCCACCTGTCTTGGCCTCCCAAAGTGCTAGGATTACAGGCATGGGCCACCTCACCCGGCTAAACCCAGAATTCTTAACCAGTACCCACCAGTCCATCCACAATCTTAACAATTACCCTCTATTGTCCCTTGGGCCCCCCGTCCCCAGAAGCCTGGTCAGCCAAGACTCACATCCCCAGGTGAGTGGCAACCACCAGAATTGGCTGTCTCAGGGATACTGCCATTTGTTTTCCTGTTCCTGTTTGCACCTGCTGGAACACCATGGCTGTTTCTCTTCCAGTAATCTTTTAACTGTTGGAAAGAAGAGCAGTAATACTCATGAGAACTATCAGCACCTACAGCCACATCCTTCTCTACAGTCTTTACAAAATACACTTATACACCATCTGATTTAATGACACCAACAACTGTATAAGGTATTGTCACAATCATTTAGTGACTGAGAAGGATTGATATCATGGCTAGAAAAAAAAAAAAAGAAAAAGGCAATACTGGGACTTTGAAACTCAGTCTTCTGACTCCAAGCTCTGTGGTTTTGCCAAGAATCAGCAGCTGCCAGGGACCAAAACCAGAGGCAGAGGTAGAAAAGTAGACATTAAGTAGGCAGAAACTGTATGCCATGTGGTTTAGAGTCATACATCCTCACATGTCTGTTAGTGTGAAGAAGTGCACCAGTACCTCTAAAACTTTTATATCAATGTGTCCTCATGGCAGAAGGCAGCCTTTCTGTTAAATCAGAATTTATCAGAAAGAGGGCAACCCAAGCCTCATTTCAGAGAGAGGTCTGGTATACTCTTAGAAACCTATGTGACTGTCATCCCTAAGTACATTAATGTTTTTTCTCTTGATCTCAAGAGAATCAAGGGAAACTGATGCTTCAGAAAGATGTCCCATATTTATCCTGTGGCACTCAAAGTACCTCAGGTTGAGATAATATGAGGAAGATTCGAGGTGTCAAGTTCAGTTTCCCCAGATCTATTCCACAGAAGATGAGCAAGTCTCACTTCAGAGACCACTGACTGAAGGAGAGTCTGGTCCCAGAACCATGGAGAATTAGAATATGAGGTGGAGAACTCAGAAAAAAATGTCAAAATCTCTCTGGAAAGTAGAAGCCTGGGAGAAAACCAAACCAAACCCATTCTCTCATTGCCACCCAGAGATACTGTCAATGTTTTGAGCTCACGGGGGAAGTGCAGGCTTTTCCCACTGTCAACATCTGTAAGGGAGTGAGGCAGCCTGAAACCTCTTGCTCCTAGATCCCATAGTCTCCATTCCCCTTCCAGCTGGAAATTTGTGCTGTGACCAGAGGAATCAGAAATGGGGTGACAATGCTTAGGGCTCTGGGTTGTAAGATCAAAGGCCAGTCTTGCAGTAATGACAGTTGCTAGGTGGATTGTGACATCACTACATTCCACTCCTCCTGGTCGGGGGGAGGGACCATGTCAGCACCATGTCCAAGTCACCACTCCATGATGGGGGAGGGAAACACAGGGTTGGGACCCAGCTCCTTGGAGATACCAGTGCAAAGAACCCAGGGAGGTCGACCTTGAGGCAGCAGGAGGGGAGGGCAGAGTCTGCAGCAGGGAGTCCCAGGAGTCACCAGCCCAAAGTCACCCAGGGATGACTGGCAAGGGTGGGGCCTGCATCCTTGGAGATGAGAGCCCAAAGAGCCCAGGGAGATCAAGCTTGGGGCGGCAGGAGATGAGGGCCCAGTAATGGAGCGGGGAGCCCCAGGAGTCACCCACCCAAAGTCACCGTGGGGTGATTGGCGAGGGCAGGGACTGGGCTGCTTGCTGAAGGGGTGGGGCTGACTGACAAAACTTTGGTGGGGGTAGCCCAGAGGCACCAGGGTTGGGGGGCCCAGTCCGGTGTGCCTCAGGAGTCGTATGGACTCTGGCAGGGGTCTTGTTGTCAAAGGGGATCTGTGGCTGGGTTGGGGGGCTATGACCTAGTGCGTTTTTACCTTTTTCTTGGCTGCAGCCAATTTGCTCTGTTGGGTTTCTTCTGCCATCACAGGGTGGGGAGGGAGGAAGGGTTGGGGCCAAATCAGCAAAATCCCAGTGAGCACCGATCAACACCTCCAGTCACCTAACAGGCAGCTGTGAGACTGAGCCAGAGGAGGTGTTACCAGGGCCCCAGTAGAATGTGGAATAGGGGCGTGGCCTTAATGCTCCAAGCCCATTGGTCAGTGAGAAAGATGAAAGGGAAAGGGGGCATGGCCAGATAGCAGTGTGTCCAGAGGGACCTGTGGCTCACAAGGAAAGCTGCCCATGCAACCACTGTTCCCACCCACTCTACGAGAGGGGAGAGGCCTCCCACTCTGGAAGAGAAGAAGGGCTGGCTTTTGCTTTAAAAGCTTTAAAACTGGCCGGGCGCGGTGGCTCACGCTTGTAATCCCAGCACTTTGGGAGGCCGAGGTGGGCGGATCACAAGGTCAGGAGATTGAGACCACGGTGAAAGCCCGTCTCTACTAAAAATACAAAACATTAGCCGGGCGTGGTGGCGGGCGCCTGTAGTCCCAGCTACTTGGAGAGGCTGAGGCAGGAGAATGGCGTGAACCTGGGAGGCGGAGCTTGCAGTGAGCCGAGACTGCGCCACTGCACTCCAGCCTGGGCGACAGAGCGAGACTCCGTCTCAAAAAAAAAAAAAAAAGCTCTAAAACTTTAAGAAATATATGTGTGTATATGTTATATATATGTGTGTCCATGTGTGTATCTATGTTTTTCTCTGTAGCTGTCTTCATTATCCAGCTTCTATGCAAGGTCTATGATTTTGGCCTATATTTTTCATCTTCGATTACAGTACAAAAATTACCAGTATTACCTTGTATGTAAAATGGGAATGACATTATATGACATACATCACAAGGTTTATCTGAGAGTGAAATAATGTACATGAAAACACTTTGTAAATTAGAAAGTAATATAAAATGACAACATGATTATATATATTACTTAACACTAATCATTTGCTGTTCTTTTAACTGAAACAAAAAAAAAGCTGAATAAATAATAAACAACTGCTGGCCGGGTGTGGTGGCTCATGCCTGTAATCCCAGGCTTTGGGAGGCTGAGGCGGGTGGATCACAAGGTCAGGAGATCAAGACCATCCTGGCTAACATGGTGAAACTTTATCTATACTAAAAATACAAAAAAAATTACCCAGGCAAGGTGGCGGATGCCTGTAGTCCTAGTTACTCAGGAGGCTGAGGCAGGAGAATGGTGTGAACCCGGGAGGTGGAGCTTGCAGTGAGCCGAGATTGAGCCACTGCACTCCAGCCTGGGCGACAGAGCAAGACTGCATCTCAAAATAAATAAATAAATAAATAAATAAATAAATAAATAAATAAAATAAAATAAACTGCCACAAAATAACATGCCATATTAGTAAATGATTAGTACGTAAAATAGATTAGGCAACTTACGAACATTATGTGTCTGACCACATTTAAATATGACCTCTCCACAAGTCTCAAAGTTAAAATTTTATTTTCTTGCCAATTTCTTGTCTTTATTTTTGTAACAACAGTGAAATTTCAAGTGTGTCTCACTCTAAGAAAACATACAAAAATAATATACAAAATTTTTAATTAGGTAATTTATTTAAAATGGATTTACCCTAAATGCCTGAGACAATATCTCAGACATTTCATAATTTCTTCAAGCAACAATTATTGAGCCTCTATTACGTGCCAGGCACTGTGCTAGGTGCTGGGTATAAAACAATGAGGAATAACAGACCTGGTCTATAGACAGTTTATCTAAGGGCTTCAACAGTAAGAATCAATTCATTTTAAAAGTGCATTCATTTAAGAAAACATCTGTTGCGTAAGAAGTATCTATAAACCTAAATGCAAATTATTTTCCACTTAATCCGATTTAGTGTTGATCATTATTGTAGTAACTACTTTTCCGCATACCTTGTAATGTTTAGCAGCGATTTTCAATCCTTCATCATTATCCAGGTTCTGTTCTGCTGCAATTTGGCTAGCTAAGGCTGCACAATTGAACAACACACAGCTCTTTTCATACCCTAAGCTTGCAAGAGTTGTAAAAAATTAAGAAGGAAAAATTTATCAGATTATTTTTTTCTAAAGAAAACAAATGTTTCAAAGAGAAATACTATGACCTCTCTCATTCCGCTGACTCTCACAAAAACGAGTTTCCAGACCTGTTTTCTTGCTGTCATATGCTCCCATATTTCAAGCTGCCCTTACAGGCATTTATTTCAACAATATTCCCATCACCTAAAACGCTAAAGAACAGGAAGTTCTTCTTTCTCTCCTTCCCTTTACTTCCACATTTCTATTACAATCAAATTCAAATGTAAAAGTCATTTTCATGTCATTTCTCTCAATTTCTTAAATTTGAATAAATTATTTCCATTTTTCCATCACCTCTCAAAATCACATTGTCCCACCACAATCAAACCAGTTCCTCATCACCACAAATCTAAGTCAATGCAATTACCTCCTAGCTGGCCTTATGCTTTACTCCCTCATGCAAATACATTTCTCAAAGGGCTAGCAGATTCGCTGGGCTAAACCCCAACTCTGATTAAAAAAAAAAAATCTACACACCTCACATCCACTTAGGATAGCTCCTATTAAAAAACAAACAGAAAATAAGCATTGAGGAAAATATAGACAAACTGGAACCTTCCTGTACTGTTGGTGGGAATGCAAACTCGTGGTTGGGCATGGTGGCTCACTCCTGTAATCTCAGCACTTCAGTAGGCTGAGGCAGGAGAATCTCTTGAAGCCAAGAGTTTGAGGTCAGCCTGAGCAACACAGCAAGACCCCATCTCTACAAAAAAAAAAAAAATTGTTTTTAAGCAGCCAGGTACAATAGTACATGTCTATAGTCCTAGCTACTCAGAGGCAGGAGGACCACTGGAGCCCAGGAGTTCAAGGCTGCAGTGAGCTATAATCATGCCACTATACTCCAGCCTGAGCGACAGAGTGAGACCCTGTCTCAAAATAAAAAATAAAAATTAAAAAAAGTGCAACTGCTGTGGAAAACAATATGGTGGGTCCTCAAAATATTAAAAATAGAATTGCTATTTTATCCAGCAATTCCACTTTTGGGTATACACCCCCCAAAAAATGAAAGCAGATTCTCAAAGAGATATATATGTATGCCCATGTTCAGAGCAGCATTATTCACAAAGCCAAACATGAAAGCAACCCTAGTGTCTGCGATCTGATGAATATATAAACGAAATGTGGTATACACATACAATGGAATATTAGTGAGCCTTAAACAAGAAGGAAATCATATGCTATAACACGGATGAATCTTGAGGACATTAAGCTAAATGAAATAAGTCAGTCGCAAAAAGACAAATATTGTATGATTCCACTTATATGAGTTGCCTAGAGTAATCAAATACATAGAGACAGAAATCAGAATGATGGTTATCAGGGATGGTGGTAGCGGGAGGGAGATTGTTGTTCAATTAGTACATTATTCCAGATTTGCTAGATGAAAAAGTTCTGGAGATGTATTTTACAACAATGTGAAATACACCCAACACTAGTGAACTGTACACTTAAAAATGATTAAGATAATCACACCGGGGACTGTTGTGGGGTGGGGGAGGGGGGAGGGATAGCATTAGGAGATATACCTAATGCTAAATGAGTTAATGGGTGCAGCACACCAACATGGCACGTGTATACATATGTACCAAACCTGCACATTGTGCACATGTCCCCTAGAACTTAAAGTAAAATAATAATAAAATAAAATAAAAATAAAAAAATAAAATATATTTTTTTAAAAAAGCAAAAAAAAGATAATAAATATCATGTTGTGAAATTTTTTTAAATGCAGTCTATGACTCTACTTGTATGAGGTACCTACAGTTAAATTCAGAGACTGAAAGAATGCTAGTTGCCAAGGGTTGAGGGCGGAGGGAAGAATGGGACATTATAATTGTTTTTTCTTCTTTTGAGACAGGGTCTCACTCTGTCACCCAGGCTGGAGTGCACTAGTGCAATCACACTCATTGCAGCCTCTACCTCTTGGGCTCAATCAATCCTCCTGCCTCAGCCTCCTGAATAGCTGGGACTACAGGCACAGGCCACCACACCCGGCTAATTTTTGAATCTTTTGTAGAGACTCACTATGTTGCCTAGGCTGGTCTTGAACTCGCGGGTTCAAGCAATCCTCCCACCTCGGCCTGCCAAAATGCTGGGATTACAGGCATGAGCCACCGCCCCCAGTGTGTGAAGTTACCATTACTGGGCAGAGTTTCAGTTTCGTAAGGTGAAAAAGAGTTCTCGAGACGATGTTTGCACAATAATGTAAATGGACTTAGTACCACTTAAAATGGTTAAGAAGGCATATTGTGTATACTGCATGACAACTGAAAAATAACTTTTAAAAAAGAATCTACAACAGCTCCCTATTGCTTACAGAATTCAGTCACTTTGGAAGTCAAGATCTTGCATCATGTGCAAGGCACTGACCGCCAGGCAAAATAAGGCTCCTTACAAAAAACACTGAACAAACCAATCTAGGAGAATCAGAACAACACTACATTTGTATGTTTGTGCCACAGAGTAGTACCATAAAGTAAAGCCCTCATTGTTACAGTACTTTGGTGGCCTCCTATGTAATAAAGGCCAGTTTTCAACTTGCTTCCAAACGAATTCTAGTGTCCTCATTCTAAACGAAAGCAGACATAAACACCAGCTACTCTAACCTGCTTTATTAAGGCCAAGGCGGGCAGATCTCCCGAGGTCGGGAGCTCCAGGCCAGACTGACCAACATGCAGCAACTCCATCTCTACCAAAAAAAAAAAAAAAAAGCCGGGCATGGTGGCTCCTGCCTGTAATCCCAGCCACTCGGGAGGCTGAGGCAGGAGAACCACCCAAACCCGGGAGGCGGAGGCCATGGCGAGCTGACACCGTGCCACTGCAATCCACACTGGGCAACAAGAGCAAACTTTCACTCCAAAAGAAAAAAAAAAGGGAGCAGGTTTCACCATGTTGCCCAGGCCAGTCTGGAACTCATAGGCTCAAGCGATCATCTGCACTCGGCTGTCCAAAGTCCTGGGACTACAAGCGTGAGCCACCACGCCAGGCCGATCTATTCCTTTCTGATTAATAAATTGAGCCAGGCGCGGTGGCACACACCTGCAATCCCAGCAACCTGGGAGGCCGAGACGGGTGGATCACCCAAGGTCCGGAGTTTGAGACCAGCCTCACCAACATGGAGTAACCCCGTCTCTATCAAAAAAAGAAAAAAAAAAAAAAAGCCGGGCATAGTGGCTCACGCCTGCAATCCCAGTCACGCAGGAGGGTGAGGAAGGAGAACCACCCAAATCAGGGAGGCGGAGGCCACGGCGAGCCGAGATCGCGCCACTGCACTCCGCCCTGGGCAACAAGAGCGAAATTCTGCCTCGAATAAAAAAAATAAATAAAATAAAAAGACCAGTTTCTCCATGTTGCCCAGGCCGGTCTGGAACTCCTAGGCTCAAGCGATCGGCCGCGCTCGGCTGTCCGAAGTCCGGAGCCACGCCAGGCCGATCTATTCCTTTCTGCTTAATAAATTGGGCTGGGCGCACTGGCTCACACCTGCAGTCCCAACACCCCGGGAGGCCATGGCAAGTGGATCGCCCAAGGCCAGCCTGACCAACATGCAGCAACCCCGTCTTTACCAAAGAAAAAAAAAAAAAGCCGGGCATGGTGGCTCCTGCCTGTAATCCCAGCCACTCGGGAGGATGAGGCAGGAGAACCACCCAAACTCGGGAGGTGGAGGCCACGGCGAGCCGAAACCGCGTCACTGCACTCCAACCTGGGCAACAAGAGCAAACCTCCACTCAAAAAGAAAAAAAAAAGGGAGCAGGTTTCACCATGTTGCCCAGGCCAGTCTGGAACTCATAGGCCAAAGCGATCATCTGCACTCGGCCGTCCAAAGTCCTGGGACTACAAGCGTGAGCCACGACGCCATGCCAATCTATTCTTTCTGATTAATAAATTGAGCCAGGCGTGGTGGCTCACACCTGCAATCCCAGCACCCTGGGAGGCCGAGACGGGTGGATCACCCAAGGTCCGGAGTTTGAGACCAGCCTCACCAACATGGAAAAACCACGTCTCTACCAAAAAAGGAAAAAAAAAAAAAAAAAGCAGGGCATAGTGGCTCAAGCCTGCAATCCCAGTCCCTCGGGAAGCTGAGGCAGGAGAACCACCCAAACCAGGGAGGTGGAGACCACTGCGAGCCGAGACCACACCACTGCACTCCACCCTGGGCAACAAGAGCAAACCTCCACTCAAAAAGAAAAAAAAAAGGGACCAGGATGTATCATTTGCCCAGGCCAGTCTAGAACTCATAGGCTAAATCGATCATCTGCACTCGGCCGTCCAAATTCCTAAGACTACAAGCGTGAGCCACCATGCCAGGTGGATTAATAAATTGAGCCGGGCTGCAGTGGCTCATGCCTGCAATCCCAGCACCCCGGGAGGTCAGGCAGGCAGATCACCCGAGGACGGGAGCTCGTGGCCAGCACGAACAACATGGAGAAACTCCGTCTCTACCAAAAAAAAAAAAAAAAAAAAAAAAAAAAAGCCGGACATGGTGGCTCCTGCCTGTAATCCCAGCCACTTGGGAGGCTGAGGCAGGAGAACCACCCAAACCAGGGAGGCGGAGGCCACGACGAGCCAAGACCGCGCCACTGTACTCCAGACTGGGCAACAAGAGCGAAATTTCGCCTCAAATGAAATAAATAAATCAAATAAAAAGAGAGACCGGTTTCTCCACGTTGCCCAGGCCTGTCTGGAACCCCTAGGCTCGAGCGATTGGCCGAGCTCAGCCGTCTGAAGTGCAGAGCCACGTCAGGTGGATCTATTCATTTCTGCTTAATAAACTCAGCCGGGCGCAGTGGCTCACACCTGCAATCCCAGTACCCTGGGAGGCCAAGGCGGGCAGATCTCCCGAGGTCGGGAGCTCCAGGCCAGCCTGACCAACATGCAGAAACCAAGTCTCTACCAAAAAAAAAAAAAAAAAAAGCCGGGCATGGTGGCTCCTGCCTGTAATCCCAGCTACTCGAGAGGCTGAGGCAGGAGAAAAACCCAAACCAGGGAGGCAGAGGCCACGACGAGCCGAGACCGCGACATTGCACTCCAACCTGGGCAACAAAAGCAAACCTCCACTCCAAAAGAAAGCAAAAAAAGGGAGCAGGTTTCACCATGTTGCCCAGGCCAGTCTGGAACTCATAGGCTCAAGTGATCATCTGCACTCAGCTGTCCAAAGTCCTGGGACTACAAGCGTGAGCCACCACGCCAGGCTGATCTATTCCTTTCTGATTAATAAATTAGGACTGGCATGGTGGCTCATGCCTGCAATCCCAGCACATGGGGAGGCCGAGGCAGGCAGATTACCTGAGGTCGGGAGTTAGAGACCAGCCCGACAAACATGGAGAAACCCCATCTGCACACACACGAAAAAAAAGAAAAACAAAAAAAATTACAAAATAAGCCAGGCATGGTGGCTCATGCCTGCAATCCCAGCCACTTGGGAAGATGAGGCAGGAGAACCAACCAAACCCGGGAGGTGGAGGCCGTGGTGAGCCGAGACCATGCCACTGCACTCCAGCCTGGGCAACAAGAGCGAAACTCCGTCTCAAAAAAAAAAAAAAAAAAGAAAAAAAGAAAAAGAGGCCGGGCGTGGTGGCTCACGCTTGTAATCCCAGCACTTTGGGAGGCCGAGGCGGGCGGATCATGAGGTCAGGAGATCGAGACCACGGTGAAACCCCGTCTCTACTAGAAATGCAAAAAAAATTAGCCAGGCGTGGTGGCGGGCGCCTGTAGTCCCAGCTACTCAGAGAGGCTGAGGCAGGAGAATGGCGTGAACCCGGGAGGTGGAGCTTGCAGTGAGCCGAGATTGCGCCACTGCACTCCAGCCTGGGCGACACAGCGAGACTCCGTCTCAAAAAAAAAAAAAGAAAAAGAAAAAGACCAGGTTTCACCATGTTGCCCAGGTTTGGTCTGGAACTCCTACGCTCAAGCGACCCTCCACGCTCAGCCATCCAAAATCCTGGGATCAAAAGTGGAGCCACCACGCCAGGCCGATCACGCCTGTAATCCCAGCACTTTGGGAGGCTGAGGTGGGTGGATCACCTGACGTCAGGAGTTGGAGACCAGCCTGGCCAACGTGGTGAAACACCGTCTCTAATAAAAACAGAAAAAAATTAGTCGGGTGTGGTGGTGGACGCCTGTAATCCCAGCTACCCAGGAGGCTGAAGCAGGAGAATTGCTTCAGCCTCTGAGGCAGAGGTTGCACTGAGTCAAGACAGTGCCACTGCACTCCAGCCTGGGTGACAGAGTGAGACTCCATCTCAAAACAAAAAAATAAATAAATAAAATAAATTGGGCCATGCACGCTGGCTCATGCCTGCAATTACAGTACCTCCAGAGGCCGAGGCAGGTGGATAACCTGAGTTCAGGAGTTTGAGACCAGACTGAACAACAAGGAGAAACCCGGTCTGCATCAAAAGAAAAATGAGCTGGGCATGGTGGCTCATGCCTGCAATCCCAGCCACTCAGGAGGCTGAGGCAGGAGAACCACCCAAACTCGGGAGGCGGAGGTCGTGGGGACCTGAGACCATGCCATTGCACTACAGCCTAGGGGAACAAGAGCGGAACTCGGCCTCAAAAAAAAAAAAAAAAAAAAGAGAGACTGGATTTCACCATTTTGCCCAGGCCAGTCTGGAACTCCTAGGCCCAAGCAATCCGCTGCGCTAGGCCATCCAAAGTCCTGTGATCACAAGCGTCAGTCACCATGCCAGGCCAGTCTATTCCTTTCTGATTAATAAATTAGGTCTGGCATGGTGGCTCACGCCTACAATCCCAGCACCTGGGGAGGCCGAGGCGGGCAGATTACTTGTGGTCGGGAGTTTGAGACGAGCCCAACAAACATGTAGAAACCCCGTCTGCACAAAAAAAAAAAAGAAAAAAAATTACAAAATGAGCCGGGCATGGTGGCTTATGCCTGCAATCCCAGCCACTCGGGAAGTTGAGGCAGGAGAACCACCCAAACCTGGGAGGTGGAGGCCGTGGCGAGCCGAGACCATGCCACTGCACTCCAGCCTGGGCAAGAAGAGCGAAACTCCGTCTCAAAAAAAAAAAAAGAAAAAGAAAAAGAAAGACCAGGTTTCACCATGTTGCCCAGGTTTGGTCTGGAACTCCTAGGCTCAAGCCACCCTCCACGCTCGGCTGTCCAAAGTCCTGGGATCAAAGCGGAGCCACCACGCCAGGCCGATCACGCCTGTCATCCCAGCACCTTGGGAGGCTGAGCTGGGTGGATCACCTGATGTCAGGAGTTGGAGACCAGCCTGGCCATGAGATGAAACACCATCTCTAATAAAAATACAAAAAAAGTAGCCGGGTGTGGTGGTGGACGCCTGTAATCCCAGCTGCCCAGGAGGCTGAGGCAGGAGAATTGCTTGAGCCTGGGAGACAGAGGTTGCAGTGAGCCAAGACAGTGCCACTGCACTCCAGCCTGGGTGACAGAGTGAGACTCCATCTCAAAACAAAAAAATAAATAAATTAAATAAATTGGGCCATGCACGCTGGCTCATGCCTGCAATTCCAGCACCTCCGGAGGCTGAGGCAGGTGGATAACCTGAGTTTGGGAGCTTCAGACCAGCCTGAACAACAGGGAGAAACCCCGTCTGTATAAAAAAAAAAAAAAAAAATGAGCTGGGCATGGTGGCTCATGCCTGCAATCCCAGCCACTCAGGAGGCAGAGGCAGCAGAACCACCCAACTCGGGAGGCGGAGGCCATGGCCAGCCAAGACCATGCCACTGCACTCTAGTCTAAGCTACAAGAGCGAAGCTCAGTCTGAAGAATAATAAAAAAAAGAGAGACCAGGTTTCACCATGTTGTCCAGGTTTGGTCTGGAACTCCTAGGCTCAAGTGACGCTCCACGCTCGGCTGTCCAAGTCCTGGGATCAAAAGTGGAGCCACCACGCCAGGCTGATCACGCCTGTAATCCCAGCACTTTGGGAGGCTGAGGTGAGTGGATCACCTGATGTCAGGAGTTGGAGACCAGCCTGGCCAATGTGATGAAACACCGTCTCTAATAAAAATACAAAAAAAGTAGCCAGGTGTGACGGTGGATGCCTGTATTCCCAGCTACCCAGGAGGCTGAGGCAGGAGAATTGCTTGAGCCTCTGAGGCAGAGGTTGCAGCGAGCCAAGACAGTGCCACTGCACTCCAGCCTGGGTGACAGAGTGCGACTCCATCTCAAAACAAAACAAAAAAATAAATAAAATAAATTGGGCCATGCACGCTGGCTCATGCATGCAATTCCAGCACCTCCAGAGGCCGAGGCAGGTAGATAACCTGAGTTCGGGAGTTTGAGACCAGCCTGAACAACAGGGAGAAACCCCGTCTGTATAAAAAAAAAAAAAAAAATTAGCTGGGCATGGTGGCTCACGCCTGCAATCCCGGCCACTCAGGAGGCCGAGGCAGCAGCACCACCCAAACTCTGGAAGCGGTGGCAGTGGGGAGTCGAGCCCGCGCGACTACACTCCAGCGTGGACAACAAGAGCCTAGGAGTTCCAGACCAAACCGGGGCAACATGGTGAAACGTGGTCTCTTTTTTTTTTTTTTTTTGAGACGGAGTTTCACTGTTGTTGCCCAGGCTGGAGTGCGGTGGCATGGTCTCGGAGGACACGGCCTCCAATTCCTCGGTTTGGGTGGTTCTGCTGCCTCAGCTTCCCGAGTGGCTGGGATTGCAGGCATGAGCCACCACGCCAGGCTCATTTTGTAATTTTTTTTGTTTTCCTTTCTTTCTTTTTTTTTTTTGTGCAGACGGTGTTTCTCCATGTTTGTCGGGGTGGTCTCAAGCTCCTGACCTCAGGTAATCTGCCTTCCTCGGCCTTCCCGGTGCTGGGATTGCAGGTGTGAGCCACCATGCCAGGCCTAATTTACTAATCAGAAAGGAATAGATTGGCCTGGTGTGGTGGCTGACGCTTGTGATCACAGGACTTTGGATGGCTGAGCTCGGGGGATGTCATGAGCCTAGGTGTACCAGACCAGCCAGGGCAACATGGTGAAATCCAGTAACTTTTTTTTTTTCTTTTGAGGCAGAGTTCCGCTCTTGTTGCCCAGGCTGGAGTGCAGTGGTGCGGTCTCGACTCCCCACGGCCTCTGCCTCCCGAGTTTGGGTGGTTCTCCTGCCTCTGCCTCCTGAGTGGCTGGGATTACAGGCGTGAGCCACGATGCCCCGCTAATTTTTTTTTTTTTATACAGGCGGAGTTTCTCCCTGTTGTTCAGGCTGGTCTCAAACTCCCGAACTCAGGTTATCAACCTGCCTCGGCCTCTGGAGGTGCTGGAATTGTAGGCCTGAGCCAGCGTGCATGGCCCAATTTATTTTATTTATTTATTTTTTTGTTTTGAGATGGATTCTCACTCTGTCACCCAGGCTGGAGTGCAGTGGCACTGTCTTGGCTCACTGCAACCTCTGCCTCAGAGGCTCAAGCAATTCTCCTGCCTCAGCCTCCTGGGTAGCTGGGAATACAGGCGTCCACCGCCACACCTGGCTAATTTTTTTGTATTTTTATTAGAGACGGTGCTTCATCTCATTGGCCAGGCTGGTCTCCAACTCCTGACATCAGGTGATCCACCCACCTCAGCCTCCCAAAGTGCTGGGATTACAGGCATGATCGGCCTGGCGTGGTGGCTCCACTTTGATCCCAGGACTTTGGACAGCCGAGCGTGGAGGGTGGCATGAGCCTAGGAGTTCCAGACCAAACCTGGGCAACATGGTGAAACCTGGTCTCTTCTTTTTTTTTTTGAGATGGAGTTTCGCTCTTGTTGCCCAGGCTGGAGTGCAGTGGCATGGTCTTGGCTCGCCATGGCCTTCACCTCCCGGGTTTGGGTGGTTCTCCTGCCTCAGCTTCCCGAGTGGCTGGGATTGCAGACATGAGCCACCATGCCCGTCTCATTTTGTAATTTTTATTGTTTTTCTTTTTTTCTTTTTTTTTTTTTTGTGCAGACCAGGTTTCTCCATGTTTATCGGGCTGGTCTCAAACTCCTGACCTCAGGTAATCTGCCCGCCTCGGCCTCCCCGGGTGCTGGGATTGCAGGCGTGAGCCACCATGCCAGGCCTAATTTATTAATCAGAAAGGAATAGATTGGCCTGGCGTGGTGGCTGACGCTTGTGATCACAGGACTTTGGATGGCCTAGCACAGTGGATTGCTTGAGCCTAGGAGTTCCAGACCAGCCCGGGCAACATGGTGAAACACGGTCCTTTTTTTTTTTTTTTTTTTTTTTTGGCAGAGTTTTTCTCTTCTTTCCCAGGCTGGACGGCAGTGACATGATCTCGGCTTCCCACGACCTCAGCCTCCGGGTTTGGGTGATTGTCCTGCCTCAGCCTCCCGAATGGCTGGGATTGCAGGCATGAGCCACCATGCCCGACTAATTTTGTACTTGTTTTGTTTTGCTTTGTTTTTGGTACAGAGGAGGTTTCTCCCTGTTGGTTAGGCTGATCTCAAACTCTCGACTTCAGGTGATCCATCCGCCTCGGCCTCCCGGAGTCCTGGGATTGCAGGCATGAGCCACCATGCCAGGCCTAATTTATTAATCAGAAAGGAATAGATTGGCCTGGCCTGGTGGCTGACGCTTGTGATCACAGGACTTTGGATGGCCTAGTTCAGCAGATTGCTTGAGCCTAGGAGTTCCAGACGGGCCTGGGCAAAATGGTGATACCCAGTCTCTTTTTTTTTTTTTCTTTTTTTTCTGAGGCGGAGTTTCGCTCTTGTTGCCTGGCTGGAGCGCAGTGCCTCGGTCTCGCCTCTCCGTGTCCTCCACCTCTGGGTTTGGGTGGATCTACCACCTCAGCCTCCTGAGTGGCTGGGATTGCAGGCATGAGCCACCACGCCTGGCTCATTTTGTATTTTTGGTTTTTTTGTTGTTTTTGTTGTTGTTTTGGTGTAGACAGGGTTTCTCCATGTTTGTCGGGCTGGTTTCAAACTCCTGACCTCAGGTGATCCGCCTGCCTCGGCCTCCCGGGGTGCTGGGACTGCAGGCATGAGCCACCTCGCCTGGCCCAAACCAAAACCCGGAGGCAGAGACTGGGGGAGCTGAGACCATGCCACTGCACTCCAGCCAGGCAACAAGAGAAAAACTCCGCCTCAAAAAAAAAAAATAAAAAAAGAAACCGGGTTTCACCATGTTGCCCAGGTCCGTCTGGAACTCCTAGGCTCATGAGATCCTCCACGCTCAGCCATCCAAAGTCCTGGGATCACAAGCGTGAGCCACCACGCCCGGCCGATCTATTCCTTTCTAATTAATAAACTGGGCTGGTCGCGGTGGCTCACCCCTGCAATCCCAGCACTCAGGGAGGCCCAGGCGGGTGGATCACCTGAGGTCAAGAGTTTCAGACCAGCCTAACCAATAGGGAGAAACCCCATCTGTACCAAAACCAAAACAAAACAACAACAACAAAAAAACAAAACAAATACAAAATTAGTCAGGCATGGCGGTTCACGCCTGCAATCCCAGCCATTCGAGAGGCTGAGGCAGGAAAACCACCCAAAACAGGAGGCGGAGACCGCAGGGAGCCGAGACCACGTCACTGCCTTCCAGCCTGGGCAGCAGGAGCGAAACTCCGCCTCAAAAAAAAAAAAAAAAAAACAGCCAAAAAAACAAACTGGGTTTCACCATTTTGCCGAGGCCAGTCTGGAACTCCTAGGTTCAAGCAAGCCGCTGCTGTATGCCATCCAAAGTCCTGTGATCACAAGCGTCAGCCACCATGCCAGGCCAATCTATTCCTTTCTGATTAATAAATTAGGCCTGGCATGGTGGCTCATGCCTGCAATCCCAGCACCCGGGGAGGCTGAGGCGGGCAGATAACCTGAGGTGGGCAGTTTGAGACCAGCCCGACAAACATGGAGAAACCCCGTCTGCAGAAAAAAAAAAAAAACATAAAAATTACAAAATGAGCCGGGCATGGTGGCTCATGTCTGTAATCCCAGCTACTCGGGAAGCTGAGGCAGGAGAACCACCCAAACCTGGGAGGTGGAGGCTGTGGAGAGCCAAGACCATGCCACTGCACTCCAGCCTGGGCAACAAGAGTGAAACTCCGTCTCGAAAAAAAAAAAAGAGAGACCAGGTTTCACCATGTTGCCCAGGTTTGGTCTGGAACTCCTGGTTTTTAGGCTTTTGCTGAATAATGGATCTTTTACTCTATTAATTATGTCTTTATTTAATGTATCATGTTTCTATTCTTTAAAAATCATAGATTAAAATTATAACTACCTAATGAATTCTAATGAACTTAGTTTTGAAGACAGATGTTCCTTTCTGAATCGTATTGCTCCTACATCTAAAAGTTCAACTTGTAAAAAAAAAAAAAGTACACATTTAAGAACAAAAAAAGGAAAACATCATTTCTAGCCAGTGTTTCAGGAAAAATCTTGTCATTTCCTTCCAATGCAGCTCATCATAAAAGCTCTAAGGAAATAGTGTTTAAAATCAATTAACCAAAAAGGCCAAAACAATTTAACAAGAGTTAGCTAATGTTTTACTAAAGCAAACTCTCTTTTCTTTAAACATGATTAATATCATTTAAGGGTTGTTATTAGCGGTGTCACTTCTAAAAATTGTGACCGATTTGTAATGAAAGAGCCTTTGTGTACACGTATGGGATTTATGGTAGGCACAGAAATTTAATAATGTGGTATTAGTGATTACATCTTTTCCTTGCCTTTGATATTTTAAGAGAACACTCCATTTTTACTCTGTCTCCTTGGAATGTCTCCTAAAGGGTCACTGAAGGATCAAGAAATATTTAACCTATAACCATCCAGGTTATAGCAGCTCTATGTAAATTAGATTCTAGGATGACATTTAACAATGTTGGTGTTGGGTAGCATCATAAAAATCAATGAATTTTAGAGTTAGAAGGGGCTAAACAATGTGGGTGCAGAATCCTCTTCCTAGCAACACCCGCCAAGCTGCCAGGCATGTCACAGAGACATACAGGGCAGACAACAGTGAATGCATCTCTTTTTTTTCCCAGCTTTATCCTGGTATAATAGACAAATAAAAAGTATATATGTTTAAGATATGCAACAAAAAAAAAAAAGAAGGGGCTAAACAATATGGGCCAATAATTTTCAAACATTTTAACAGCTTATTTCTCATACAAACCCCAATATATACAAATGCTTTAAAATGCATCTGCTGTGACTGAAAAGAAGGGCTATTCAAGCTGGGCCTATTGCTGGGTTCTCCAGCATCACAGTTACCTGCCCCAGCCCCAGGCCCACAATTTGAAGAACAAACAACCGTCTCCTATCTTAACACAATAGAAATCTAAAACATAATGTGTGTAAATCACGTGTCTACATTAGCACAGCATATCCCTACATTTGAAATATAACTTGATCTAAATATGGTATTAATGCCATAATCTTTTGTTTTTCCTTCTCACTATCCGTGTTCTAATATGTTATTTTGTACTACTGAGTTTCAGAGTTTTGCACTTGAATTAGTTTTGGCAGGTCATGGTGCCACTGTAAATCAGATCCATACATAAATCTATGTCTCTCCATTGAAGAACAAAAACAAAAATCCTCCACTGTTCATTGCAAATACCATATTTTCCCTATCTTCGTATGCATAGAAGACCCCCAGCCACCAAAATCTCTATATATTTATCTTTGTAAATCCAGCTTTTGGCAATAGCAATGTTAGTAGCAATAGTTACCAGTTCAGTCAGGTAAGTTAGTTTGAATCATACAAAATGCCAGCATTTGAACTCTTTAATCTACAAAAACAGTTTCATGTCGTTTAAACTAATGCAATTTCTAGTCTTTTCAATGGCTCTATAATGCAACCATTATCACCAGTCTATAGGTGAGAAACCTTCAGTTCACAGAAGAGCTTTGCCCGAGGCCACACCGCCAGGAGTGTTAGGGGGATCTGGAAGTACACATCACTAAAATCTCATGCCTTTTCTCTTGTACCATGCTACACCAAAAGCTCTGATCATTTGAATATACAATAAGAGCAATTTTGTTCAAAACATAACTTAGTTCTATATGTACGTGAAATTAGGAAATACACATCTCAGAATATATTTCTTTATGAAGTAAGCTTCATACATTATAATAATAGTTACTAAAGTTATGATCAGATATCAGCAGAATAGGGTATCTGAAATTTTTCTGCCACCTCTAAAGGCTTCAACATCAGCTGTCAATCTTACTTAATATACTACAGCTCATATGCACAATAATCTTACCATATGTCCTTATCAATAAGAAGATCTTTATTTTGTCTAGAATTTTGAACTGAAATAAAAACATATTAAGCCAAAAAATAACAAAAAAAGTCTACTAGAATGTAAGAATGTTGTCTTGGCATTTGTATCTAATTTTATAAACTGCTAGGTGGAAAAATAATCAGTCTTTGGGTCTGTGACCTTTCGTCTTTTAAATTCAAAGGAAATGAGTTAAAAACAAAACAACCACAACAAAAAACCTTCTGTAAAAGAAAGATAAAGTAAATAGATAAGAGAAGTAACATTGATTTGTTAAAGGATTATTTGACCCCATCAGAGATAGCTCAAATGACTAACAGGACCCCAGAAATTAAATGTATATTAAGTAGATTGGACATGGTTTTCTTCCACAATTATTCTTGAGCATTAGTTCATGAAAATTGCACCAGAGCTGCTTAAGTTGAGACAATTTGAGAAAATTTTAGGCTTTTATTACATTTCTCCTTATCACAAGAAAAGACTTCTAGGGCACTTATGTAAATAATTTCTTTTAAAAAGGGCAAAATTAAAAATAAGACACATCAGGTAGAAACACAAACTCATGAAAGTTTTCATAGTATTTACTATTTTTATAGTTTACTGTTAAATCAATGCTGACTTCACATAATTTTTTAAAAGTAATTTTTCTATTTTTTTTTCTTGACCTACAACCTAATTTGTAATGAAAAATACTTTGGGCATAAGGTTGCATCATCTAATATTTTGTTTTTGCTTTTTATTTATGTTAACCCATTTATGCCTGAGGTTTCAGTTTTTTGAATTTTTGCAATCAGACCTTGGCAATGACCTCAAACAGTAGGATGTAAATAATTCCCACATGCTTAGCGTTCCAATAATGGAACACTAGGCATAAATTGGATAATAGAAAGTTGAAAGCCTACCCAAATCTCGTGATATCGCCTGCATATAGAAAAGCTTAATAAACCTGATGTGTCTAGTAAGACAAAGAAAAGTTGTTCTTTATGAATTCAGAAACAATATATTTATATATACATTTGAGACAGGATCTCACTCTGTCGCCCAGGCTGGAGTGCTTTGGCGCAATCTGAGCTCACCACAACCCCCGCCTCCAAGGATCAAGCAATTCTCCTGCCTCAGCCTCCCAAGTAGCTGGGATTACAGGCATGCTTTTGTATTTTTTGGTAGAGATGGGGTTTCACCATGTTGGCCAGACTATTCTTGAAACTGAACTCAGGTGATCTGCCCCCCTCAGCCTCTCACAGTGTTGGGATTACAGGCGTGAGCCACTGTGCCCAGTTAACAATATTCTAAATATATCCTATTTTTAACATGTACACACTCAATATGTTTGAAAGAGGCATTTTAAAAGAATTATATGTTGATAATAGGTACTTAGGTTTCTTTTCTTACTTTTCACTACAAGGCTATATCCTCTTAGCAGAGTGTTGGAATTCCTTGAACTCTAAAAATACTAAAATATATGACATACAACAGGTTACTAAAATTGTTTTACATCACTACATATTTTTATCCAGTCATAATATGTCTCAACTATTGTTATAAGGTTTTGGAGCCTGTTTGACCTTTTATGATTTTGTTTTATTTGGTTTACTTTCTAGTACTTCCATGAAAGAAAAAAAAATGGGTTGCAAAAATGTTCATTCCCAAGCCAGTCACAAAAAAGACAAATACTGTGTAATTCCACTACAGGAGATTCCTAGAGTAGTAAAATTTATAGAGACCCAAACCAGAATGGTGGTTGACAGAGACTAAAGAGAGAGAAGATACAAATACAAATTACTAGGAGTAAGGGTAATCTGGCTGCATCGACTGTCAACTGATATCAGAGTTGATTTCACTGCTCTGAATTACCATGAAAAAACAGCCCTCCCTGTCCCTGATCCAAGTACATCCCCTCTCAAGTTGGTGTGGGGCAACAAGGGCATCCTTCCAAATTAGAGCATCTTTCTTCTATGAAGGATTTAGCATGGGGTTTCTGGAACCTCAAAGAGGTTAAGATAAATTTCAAATAAGTTATCTTAGTCCACTTGGGCTGATATAACAAAATACCATAAACTGGGTATCTTATAGACAACAGAAATGTATTTCTCACAGCTCTGGAGGCAGGAAAGTCCAAATTCAACAAACAGGCAGATTCAATGCTTGTTGAGTGCCATTTTCTGGTTCATAAATGGCACTTTCCAGCTGTGTCTTCCATAGTGGAAGGGGTGAGGCAGCTCTGTGTGGCCTCTTTTATAAGGGCACAATCCCCTTCATAAGGCTTCCACCCTCGGGACATCATCATCCCCCAAAAACCCTACTAACTGATAACATCACATTGGGAATTAGGATTTCAACATATGAATTTGAGGGAGACACAAATATGCAAACCATAGCACAACTGCCCAGAAATAAGTATAAAGCAGAAAGAAGAGCTCCTCGGGGCCAAATGACATAAGAAAATTCTTCGGCTGGGCGCGGTGGCTCACGCTTGTAATCCCAGCACTTTGGGAGGCCGAGGCGGGCGGATCACGAGGTCAGGAGATCGAGACCGCGGTGAAACCTCGTCTCTACTAAAAAATACAAAAAAATTAGCCGGGCGTGGTGGCGGGCGCCTGTAGTCCCAGCTTCTCGGAGAGGCTGAGGCAGGAGAATGGCGTGAACCCGGGAGGTGGAGCTTGCAGTGAGCCGAGATTGCGCCACTGCACTCCAGCCTGGGTGACAGAGTGAGACTCCGTCTCGAGGAAAAAAAAAAAAAAAAAAAAAAGAAAATTCTTCATGAGCAGATGGGCCTTGAATGGAATGAAAGGGAGAAGGTACATACAAGGAATACGTAGGGAATTCCATGAAGGGAAATGTCCCACTGGTGAAACCAGTGTCAGGAAAACTCAAACTACCAGATCCTTGATTTTCAGGATTTTATCACTTTTAGTTTAAATAAATTTTGGTGACCCTTTCCTCTGCAAGTATTTGTAACTAAGAAATTTGAAACCATTTGTTTCTAAAATTCTGTGAAAAACTTTTTAAAAAGAAGGCTAAAGAAACAGATTGGTTTCTATAAAATGATGATTCAACATTGCCTCTTGAAGTTAAAACTTTGGATCCTAGATTCAGATACATTTGAATTTGAACCACAAGTCTCATTTCTTCCTGGTAGACTTGGTTATGGGGCTTAATAATTGTGGGAACCTGGTAGTGAGGTTCCAAAGGATCCTCATGAAGTTCAATTGAGACACTGTATATAATATGCTTAGCAGAGCACATATAGAGCCCAACCATTTATTCTAGTCATTATAATTTCTGATATATTTTTTAAAACTATTAAAAGGGGACATGCTTTTTTAAAACAGAACAAGAATTATTTAATAAACGAAAACTGAATAGATTTTTGGGAAAATACTTTAGAAGTTCACCTCACCCTATACTAAAATAGAAAATGCATCTTGATTTTACAGTTAAATGTAAAAATAAAGCCACAGACAAAGCAGTAAAAACTCAGCACTGAATAATTTATCAAATATTTGGAAGGAGAGAACTTTCTGTATATAAAAGCATTGGAAAATAGAAGTCCTTATTCACGGCTGGTGAGAATGTAAATATTTTGTTTTTCTCAGAAACATTTTTGCAATGCATGTTAAAAAACCTTAAAAATGTTCATGCTCTTTGAGTCAGTAAATGAGTCTATTTAAGCAAATACTTAAATACTAATGAAGCCATAAAAAATCTGCACGATGACTCTTACAAAAAAATGTTCATGCCAGTATTGTTCACATAAGGAAACAAAGAAAAATGCTGGAAGTGACCTAAATGTCCAACAATAAGGGAACAGTAAATAAAATGCGATATATCCACATTATCTAATATCAACAACCAAGTAAAATTGCATTTACCAGTTTAATAACATTAGAAAGCTTTATTTTTCAGCATTAAGTGGAAAAAGGGGGGATACAAAATCATAGAGTTAGTTTGCAACTATAAAGCATTATGCAGAGAAAATGGGAAGACATTAAAATAATGTCTTTATTTCTTGAATAATAAGATATAGTTTATATACATTATTTTATTTATAATTTTTAGCACTTAAATATTTTCTATAACAAACAGTGGGAAAGGATACTAAACAAAGATAATTTGGGAGCTCAGAAAACCATACTCTCGCCAGGTGTGGTGGCTCATGCCTGAAATCCAGACACTTTGGTAGGCCAAGGTGGAAGGGTTGCTTGAGCTCAGGAGTTCAAGACCAGTCTGGGCAACATAGTGAGACCTCATCTCTATGAAATATATATATTTTTTAATTATCTGGATGTGGTGGCATACACTTGGGTCCTGGGAGGCTGAGGTGTGAGGAATACATGAGCCTGGGAGGTCGAGGCTGCAGTGAGCTATAAGCGCACCACTGCACTATAGCCTGGGTGACAGAGCAAGACTGTCTCCAAAAAAAAAAAAAAAAGAAAGAAAGAAAAGAATACCCCAAAGTATGGTGCTGTGGCATGCTGAGTACTTTGAACTAAGGGATACTGGAATGCCTTCAGAAGCATGGTCTCTCCCTGACCTTCTCCTACCCTCCTGTCTCTTGCCCCTCTTTCATTTCCAGGGCAAGACATAAAAACTAGAATTCCTGTTCCAAAGTGATAGAAACTAGAATCCCTCTCCCTCAAAGTACACATAAAACTTAGAAATATTACTCCAACCTTCCCCTTCCTATCTGGGTAAGGGCTGGCCATAAAAAATTATCTGACCTACCCTGTCTGAAAGTAAGTTATAAGAACCTCATTCCAGAGGAGGTCGTGCCCTATACCCAAGAGGAAGGATACTTACACAGGAAGGCCAAGTAAAATCTGAACAAATGTATCTTGTTGCAATGTCCCTTCCAAAATTAATGTTCAAATTTAATTGCTGTTGTAATGATACTCAGAAGGTGAGACCTTTTAAGAGGTTCCTGGATCATGATGGCCCTGCCCTATGAACGGATTAATGCTGTTATTGTGGGAGTGGATTAGTTATCACAGAAGTGGGTTTCTGATAAATCAAATGAATTTGGCCCCCTTCCTCCCTCTGTCTTGTGCACTTGCTTGTCCTCTGCCTTCCACTGTCAGAGGACTAAGCACGAAAGTCTTCACCAGATGAAGCCCCTTGATCTTGGACTTCCCAGCCTCCAGAAATATGAGAAATACATTTATTTAAAAACTACCCAGAGGCCGGGTATAGTGGCTCACACCTATAATTCCAACACTTTAGGAGGCAGAAGTGGAAGGATTATTTGAGCTCAGGAGTTCAAAGCCAGCCTGGGCAAAATAATGAAACCTCATCTCTTAAAAACAAATAGGCCAGGCATGGTGGCTTATGCCTGTAATCCTAGCACTTCTGGAAGCCGAGGTGGGCAGATCACTTGAGGTCAGGGGTTCAAGACCTGCCTGGCCAACATGGCGAAATCCCGTCTCTACTAAAAATACAAAAATTAGCTGGACGTGGTGACAAGCGCCTGTAATCCCAGCTACTCAGGAGGGTGAGGTAGGATAATCGCTTGAACCCAGGAGGCAGAGGTTGCAGTGAGCCGAGGTCATGCCACTGCACTCCAGCCTGGGTGACAGAGTGAGCCTCTGTCTCAAAACAAGCAAACAAACAAACAAATGAACAAATAAACAAAATCAAACGAAAACCCAAACTGTCATAGTGTTCCATTATAGCAACAGAAAATGTATTAAGACACTGGCTTTCTCCACCTCAGTTTATTCCTATTAGATCATATGCTTTCTGTCCAGTCAGAATTCTATAAGGCCGTCCATTCTTCATCAAACCTAAGCATAAAAATGGACAATTTTCCCTAGGTCTTTGAGTCTTCATTTTGGAAGGGACTCATGTCACATAAAACTTTGATTAAACAAATTTTTATGCTTTTCCCTTGTTAACGTGTCTTTTTCATAGGAGTGTTAGCATTGACACTCTGGGTGAGGAAAGACATCACACCTTCCTGTTCCTAAAATGACATAAGAATTAATATTTTTTCAACTGCAGTAAAATATATGTGACATAAAATTTACCATTGCAACCATTTTTAAGTTTCCAGTTCAGTGGCATTAAGAATATTTACATTGTTGTGCGGCCGCCACCACCATTCACCTCCAGAATGTTTTTCATCTTCTGAAACTGAAACCCTGCATCTATTAAACAATAATTCCCATTCTTCCCTCTCCTGAGCCTCTGGCAACCACCATTCTAGTTTCGGTCTCTATACATTTGACTACTCTAGGAATCTCATATACAATGGACATGGTTTGGCTGTGTCTCCACCCAAATCTCAACTTGAAATGTGTCTCCCAGAATTCCCACATGTTGTGGGAGGGACCCAGGGGGAGGTAATTGAATCATGGGGGCCGGTCTTTCCCTTGCTATTCTCATGATAGTGAAAATTCTCACGAGATCTGATGCGCTTATCAGGAGTTTCTGCTTTTGCTTCTTCCTCGTTTTTCTCTTGCTGCCACCATGTAAGAAGTGCCTTTCTCCTCCCACCATGATTGTGAGGCCTCCCCAGCCATGTGAAACTGTAAGTTCTATGAAATGTTATTTTTCTTCCCAGTCTTGTATATGTTTTTATCAGCAGCATGAAAAGGAACTAATACAACAATGTTTGTCTTTTTGTGACTGGCTCGTGAATTAACTTTTTTGTAAACCATTTTTTTCTTTCATGAAAGTACTAGAAAGTAAACCAAATGAAATAAAATTATAAAAGGTCAAGCAGGCTCCAAAAGCTTATAATAATAGTTGAGACATATTATGATTGGACAAAAATATGTAGTGATGTAAAATAATTTTAATAACTTTTTGTGTCACATATTTTAGTGCTTTTAGAGTTCAAGGAATTGAAACATTCTGCTAAAAGGATATAGCCTTGTAGTGAAAAGTAAGAAATCTAAGTACCTCCTTATTAGCACAGATTTCTTTTAAAATGCCTCTTTCTAACATAAAACTAGACAGAAAAAGTTAAAACCTGCCTATACTAATGAAATTCTCATGCTAAAGTCCAGGCCTCTCATTTTAATAAGTCTGTTAGCCTACTACATCTACAGCTGAAGCAGTTTTTTAAAATGTTCTGATTATAATTAAATCACAAAATAAATATAAAATGGCATAATAAAAGATCCCTATCTATATTTTTGAAAATTCAGAATATATACAGTATGCCTTATGGTTATAAATAGCAACCTTAATTTAAGTGCTTCAAGTATAAAAATGTGGTATTAGTATCACATTTTCTTCAGGTCTAATAATTCATATTTTTAATAGATCGTGTATATATATGACAAACACGTGAAGAAAGTCAGTTCTACATAGAAGAAACAGACACATCAGCATAGATTTAGTTAGCTTTCTTGACGTTCTTAGCATTGCCCCCACAGTGTGGCATTATCGATTGCCTGATTTAAGTTAGGTAGAGAAATGTGTGAACATTTCAGCATAGAACAGGATTGCTTCAAAAATGTTTAGAGGGAATCAGCTGGAAGAGGACACGGGATGGGTAAGTTCAAGCGTCAGGGACATCAGGTGGAACATTCTTAGTTGTCATGTTTATTGTTCTGAATATTAGTTTCAATGCAGAAACGAGTCTAACACTGAGCTAACCTGTGTCAGAAATGAAGCAATAAAATGGATAGCTTGAGACACTGATGGACAGAATCAGCAAAACAGGGAGTCGTCTCAGCTACAAAGAGAACTTGTGTATTCCATGAATATAAACGTATACAATGCTATGATCTGGTGTTTAGGGAGAATGGTGTACCTAATGTTAAAACTAATGTTAGGGATCCGTGGACTCTAACTATACCGAGGGAAATAACGAAGACCTGGGAGACCCGACTCCACACTAAGAGAACTAACTAAGAGTTGGAGATTTGGAGACTCTGTACATACCAGTTGTTCTGGATTCTACTTTGCATAATAATAAACCAAATGAAGAGAGAAAATAAATTTTAATTTTGCTTTTATCACATGAATCTCAGTATGACCATTTTGGAGCATTTTCGAATTTTAACTATTGTTCCAAAAATCTGTGTTGTTTTTTGAACTATGGAGTTAATTCTGTATTGGAGGGGGAAAAGACGTTTTGGAATATACAAATACCATAAAGTGAAGACACAAGTAATAGTGAAATGACCATTAGCCTGACCTTTTTCTGTTTTGTCTTCTCCTCTTAGCTTTTTTTTTTTTTTAAAAAAGAAAAGGACAGAAGGTCTGTTCTATGGCAGTAAATTAATTTAGTGTGCTTTCTTTAAAAAGGCAGGAGACAAGGAGACAGGGTGGCTAGCTCCTCCCTTTAAAATGTGTGGTGGTGAAGTCTAAGGGAAGTCACCCTAAACTTTTTTTTTTTTTTTTTGAGACGGAGTCTCGCTCTGCCGCCCAGGCTGGAGTGCAGTGGCGCAATCTCGGCTCACTGCAAGCTCCGCCTCCCGGGTTTGCGCCATTCTCCTGCCTCAGGCTCCCGAGTAGCTGGGACTACAGGCGCCCGCCACCACGCCCGGCTAATTTTTTGTATTTTTAGTACAGACGGGATTTCACCGTGTTAGCCAGGATGGTCTCGATCTCCTGACCTCGTGATCCGCCCGACTCGGCCTCCCAAAGTGCTGGGATTACAAGCGTGAGCCACCGCGCCCGGCCACTTCTAACACAAAATGTTTAAACATCATGAAAACGTTATTCCTTTCCATTTTTATTATTAGGCATTTAAGGTCAATTAATGTCCTTTGCATTTGGGCTCTTAGCTGTTATTTTGGACTTGTCTTTACTAATATGCTTAAGCCTACTGTCAGCTCATAAGACTTTCCCAAAATAGTTTCTATTAGGGTTCTGCTAACCATTTTGAGCCTAGAAAACAAAATAGAATAGACTATGTCCCGAGTGACATCCATAATTAATTTTGTGGAAGCTTTCCAGTTCCCTTGGTGTAACAAATCCAAATATAAATTTATTGCTAAGGGCAAAACTAATGTCCTGCGGTGACTTGGAAATTTGGTTAACATGATAACTAACAAAAGTTTCTAAAAGAATAGACAAATTGCTCCCAAATGAACATAAAGGGGGATGACATAAAGTTAGACAAAAGATTCATGATTTAAGTGAATTTCTTTTGAAATGCAAACAACCTCAAAGAATCTTTACAGCTCTCTTAGGAAAAATCTCCTGGGTGGTATCATTTGTGCTCAGAGGTCTTAGAATGGGCTGGTAGGGTGCTAATGGAAAGCCTTGCTGCTGTGGCATTTGGGGAATTACACGTACAAATCCCTGGAGCACTTACTGAAGATACCCACATAAATCACTGCATCATTCCTTGAGAGGTATTTTTCTCATTGCTGCTTTTAGCTGGATGATGTTTTACATCATTTTGTTTCTTAACCTGATAAGAAAACAGCCTCAACACTATCAACAGGCAGACAAAATTAATTCTGCTACGAGCACCTCAATGTTTCAATTTATGTTTTTATTTTAGAAAGTGCCTTCACTGCGATTGCCACCACCATCATCGACAGTCAAAATTAAACGTTTATAGTAAGAAGGTACTCAAAAGACAGCGAAGTTTATATGTGCATATGCTTGGTGTTAAGTCAGTCTCTGCCTCTCTGCTTCTTGTTTTAATCATGAGATCCTACTGTAATTTCCTTCAATACTGTAGGTTTTTAATAATATAACTCCAACTCCGTGGAATCCTTGTAGACCCCTTAATATCTAGGGATAAATTTTGACCTTTGTGATATATGTATCTGTATTATTAAAAAATGTGTTATATTAAGGATGCTAGTGTGCTGTTTGAATAAAAATAAAGGATTGGGATATTAGAAGAAGGCAGACACCTTATTTCTATGAAATCTAGTAGATGAACTAGCTGCCAATAACAACCACAACTCTCTAGTCATCACGGGCCCCAGAGAACAGCTACTGACACTGGGACAGCAGTTCCACATAAATACAAGCATGATGGGTTAGACCAGACGTGTCAATGCAAGACTACCAAAATCATCACCATTTCTTATCATGGCTTTCAAAGTAATTTTATTTCACAGAATCTGAAACCCGAAGTGATGATTCTTTATCTTCTGCAAAGGGCTCAGACTCAATTATTGATACAAGAGGTGAAATCCTTGGAAATATCTTCTAGCTGAGCAAAATTAAATGATAGAATGTTCCAGGGAGGACTAGGCTTTAGAAGTCACTATTTCAACTCTGTCATTTTACAGATACAGGAACTAAAGTTCAGAAAAGCAAAGTATCTTTATGAGACAGACGATATTCATATTATATCCTGGCATATAACAGCACTCAATAAAAAATTGTTAAGTGAATTGAACGAATTATCATTTTCCCCTCAATTTTATTTATTCCAACCATTGTAACTTATCATACCTAGAAGACCGATCTACAAATAGGTACAGGCATTTTGACTAAGATAATATATTTCAGTGTTTTTCTTTGGTATAAAAAGCTGCTGTTATTAAAGCAACAGGTTTTTAGAAGGGAGGTTAATGGATTTTTAACTACAAGAATAGAGTCATACTGCAACTTATCAAACATTCAGATAAAAAACTAAATTACATCAGCAGTGAAAAGTCATGTAGCTTAAGCATCAATTCTAATTTAAAAGCATTTCTGGAGACAAGGCAAAATATAATTCTGTTCCTCAGTTGAAGCACTATTATTTTGAGGAAAATTAATGTAGAAGCCTGACAAACAATAATGTTAATAATCCCCTCATATGTCTTTCTGATGACAATAGTGATGACAACATCATGTTACAAAAAGAAATTTCAGCCTGAGAAAAGTAGGTAGGAAGAATTCACCCGAAACGCCTAATGCAGTTAGGCCTCTATTCTAAAGCTGAGGGCCCAAACACTCATAAAGTGACATCTGCACAGACCTGCCATTGTGTGTGTAAGAGAGGCTGACACTTCCAAAGGTCATCTGAAAGCACACGCAGAAATGATCGGTAAACATTCCAGAGAGCATCAAAAGTAAATTGGGCAATCAATGTAAAACCAAATTCTGAGGAGTAAATTACTACACGGCAATTGCTAAGTTGCTTTATTTAACTCTTTTGGTATTAAATGATTAAATGATGGGAACTGTTAAAAAAAATCTTTGCCACATTTATGTCAGTACTTTATTGAACTACAGTAGTTAGTGGAGGCCTCAGCACTGAAAGGCAGCTGTCGGACCATGGAGAGTCCAGTTCAGAGCTCTAGTAAGGGTGCTAGTCAAGCACCTGTGCTGCTCGCAGATACACAGTGTGTTTAATTACGTGTGTGCGTGTGTGCCAGGGGAGGGAGGAATCACAGCTAAGCTGACTGGAAAGTTCTGTAGTGTGAACTAATGAGGCCAGATTGTTTTGTGTCATACAAGACAAAAGTGAAGCCGGTAGAAAGAAATTAGAAAGAAGATTACTCAATAAAAGCTACAAAGCAAAATTTAGAAGCCCAAGGACTATTAAATCACATGGCTTTCTCTAGTTTTTGTTTTCAGCGAAACCAAGCCTGTGGAATATTCGTCTCTACTTCCTCACTCTCCTGCTTTTCTGTCTTCCCAGCTTGTTTTTCTTTTATTCTGTTTCATTTCCTTACTCCTCTTCACAACCCACTATGACAAATCAACAAGGAATTGCTCATTAAATCCCCTTCTTCAGCAACTGCCAACGTTTTTCTCAAGTTAAAACTATTCTGCACATGCTCCCTGTTGTCAGAAAACAATGATTAACATTCAATGAGTCCACACAGTATGTAGTGGAAAGAAAAGGGACTTTGAAGTGAATCAGGTCCAGTCCTCTTGTTTATTTCTGTACTCTTCTGCCGAAGTCACTTCATGTCTCAGAGCCTCAATTTTCTTCATGCAAAATAGATGTCTTTTACTCCATATCTGATCTGTTTTAGGTCCTCCAAAAACTTAACAAAACTATCTGACATCTAGGCTGGGCATAGTGGCTCATGCCTGTAATCCCAGCACTTTGGGAGACTGAGGCAGGCAGATCACCTGAGGTAAGGAGTTCAAGACCAGCCTGACCGGCATGGTGAAACCCTGTCTCTAATAAAAAAAAAAATACAAAAAACTAACTGGGCATGGTGGTGTGCGCCTATAATCCCAGCTTCTCGGGAGGCTGGGGCAGGAGAACCGCTTGAATCTGGGAGACAGAGATTGCAGTGAGCCAAGATGGCGCCACTGCACTCCAGCCTGGGTGACAGAGCAAGACTCCGTCTCAAAAAAAAAAAGAAAAGAAAAAAAACCTGCCATCTCATTTACTTTTTTCCTGGTCCTATGCACACAGGACTTTTCACTTTCCTCCAATTTTGATTCCATGTTGCCATATATATAGCTGAATATTTGTGAAATGTTCTCTGTACCTTTTATTGTGTGTGTGTGAATATAGGAAAACCACTATATCCTTCTTTCTTTCCAATCCCTGTTCACACTAAGGTTTTGGTACAGCACAGGGCACTGAGTATGCACAGTATAATTGATCAGCATATCTACTTATGAATTTGGTCTGGGATTTTTGTCTGGATTCATATATGTTTCTCTGCATAAATATTGCTAGTGATACATTTCCATCTTCATTATGGATGTTGTAACAGACTGAAAGTAACAGACTGATTGGACTATATTCCTTCAACTTGACTTATGAGACCCAACATCTTTATTTGTGCATGTGGGCTGTGTGGTGTGTGTGTATTTATCAGTACTTATTAATGATTATGAAGACTGTTTGTCTTCTGTCATGTCTAATGTACATATGAAAAAGTTCCCAACATAGATCATATGTTAGGTAATTTGGGGAGCTTTTAAAATTGGAGAGAATTTTCTTTTTTATTTAATTGCATGTAGAAGAAAAACGATGAGGGAAATGGGGTGGTGACATAGAAATTGAAATCTGGCTAATTCTTATATTTTAAAACAGGAAAGCTGTAAAAAGATGAGAGTTAAGCCTCTCTACGATGACATTAAATAAATTAACAGAGGAAACGACTTAAGTCTCCTATTTGCTGACACAGGCAATTGTGTAAATCTGTTTCTGTGATAACCTTTACTATATTTTGCAAGAGGCATTTTATAATTAACATAAATAAAACCAGGACTGAATATTTTTATTTAACGTTTTCACATAGAGACTATAGTTATTTAATATTTCTTCTAACATGTTCATGGTATAGAATTACTTTTAAATTTTGATATGGTCCTTATTATACATAGAATTAAAAATGTGCTAAAATGTATACAATTAAATTATAATCAGAAACCACTGGCCATTACAATAACTATTAACAAAAGACAATATCTAAATTACCAAAGATGTCTTGGTTAAATTGATATACATTTTTAAAGACTATGAATAAGGTTTCTTTATTAATTTAAATAGGCCTCCTATCCTTGAGCTATATAACGAAAAGATTATCATAAAAATACCATTCAGTTCTTTTTTTTTTTTTTTAAGACAGAGTCTTGCTCTGTCGCCCAGGCTGGAGTTCAGTGGTGCGATCTCGGCTCACTGCAAGCTCTGCCTCCTGGGTTCACACCATTCTCCTGCCTCAGCCTCCCGAGGAGCTGGGACTACAGGCGCCTGCCACCATGCCTGGCTAATTTTTTGTATTTTTAGTAGGGATGGGGTTTCACCGTGTTAGCCAGGATGGTCTCGATCTCCTGACCTCGTGATCCACCCACCTCAGCCTCCCAAAGTGCTGGGATTACAGGCGTGAACCACCAATGCCTGGCAAAAATATCATTCAGTTCTGAACTAAAATAGATTTCTTTAAGTAAACTTTATACATTTAAATTTTCTTTGTATTTAGATATACATGTATTTGTGTGTGTGTGCATATATAATATAGACTTTTCACTTAAACAGGATTAAAATGCATATTACCATTTTCCAAGAATTCTACTAATTTATCATTAATTAACTTGGCTTTTGGTATGTACAAAGTTTCCCATTTTGAATTCATCGGAACAGGTAATAGCTATATTCGTTTCCTAGGATTGCCATAATAAAGTAATACAAATTTAGTGGCTTAAAACAAGAAGACATTTTTTCTCACTGTTATAAAGACTAGACCTCCAGAGTCAAGGTGTTGGCAAGGCCATGCTCTTGAGGAAGGCTCTAGAGAAAAATTGGTTCTCGTTGCCTCTGGTGGCCTGATATTCCCTAGCTTGTGGCAATATACTGCCAACTCTTCCATAATCTTCATGTAGCTTATGTATCTCTGTCCAAATTTCCCTCTTTTGATAAGGACACAAATCACTGGATTGGGGCTCATTCTAATCCAGTGTGAACTCATCTTCCCTGGATTGTATCTGCAAAAACCCTATTTTGAAATAACATTCCATTCAGAGATTCTACATGGACATTCATTTGAAGGACCCTATTCAACCCAGTACAGAAGCACACAATGGTCAGTCATTTTGCTTTAGCCTGCAATACCCATATTGCCCCCATGAATTTACACTATTTCCTCCAAAAGCAAAGGAGTCTGCAAGAGTTGGATATGCATGATAGTAGGCACAGCTGGTAACAAGTATTTCCAGCTTTCTCCCACCCTTGAAGGTGGGGCTTGTGTTTTAGTTTGGTAGTGAATATATAAGAAATTGTGTTATTTGTTCCAGCCAGATTTAACAACCATATTCTGCCTTTTCATTTGTTTGGAAGATGAGTGCTTTAGCAGCCTAGGTCCTGAAATGAGGATGATGTGGAGGAGTTCCCAGCTGATTCCCAATATAACAAGAAATAGCCGTTTTTGTTTGAGATCTTAGACTAGTTTGTATTTGTAGAATATTCATTCTCAATGGAGATGATGGGAAGATGGTTCTTGGGGCAAAAAAACACACTTTTCTCTTTTTACATATAAAAAACTTTCTTTTTTATATATAATTACATGTATATACAGTGCATAAGCATACACATGTTTATTATATTATTGTATATAAATGATATATGACTTACATATAATATATATTAAATATATCTATTATATAATATATTCATTTGTATATTTAATAACATATTTTATATATTATTAAATCATTAATAGATACACATATTGAATTACTAAATTATAATGCATAGCACATTAATATAAATTAATAATTATATATGAATTTATTTATATATAAGATACTTAATATATAATATATTAAATTTCATGTAATTATAATACATCATAATTATATTATATATAATAAATATATATTAAATATGTAGTTTATATGTCATATTGAAATTCCATGGGGAGGTATTAGGCAGAAATGTATAAAAATGCTCCTGTCTTAGTCCATTCAGGCTGCTATAACATGATACCACAAACTGGGTGGATTACAAACAACAGCAATTTATTTTTCACCGTTCTGGAAGCTGGGAAGTTTAAGATCAAGGCACCAGCAGATTCCGTGTCTGGTGAGGGCTCCATTTCTGGTTCATGAGTGGTACCTTCTCACTGTGTCTTCACATGGTGGAAGAGACTATTTCTCCAAGGTTTCTTTTAGGAAGACACTAGTCCCAATTACGAGGAATCTGCCCGCATCACACAATTACCTCCCAAAGGCCCTACCTTCTAATATTATCACCTTGGGGGTTAAGATGTCATCATGAGAATTTTGAAGACAGTGGGAGGGAGTGCAAAAACATTCAGACCATAGCAGTTTCTTAGAGAAGTGACAATGAAAAAAATGTTGAGAAATCACTGCTGGCGAATACATTAGCCTGTCCTGGGTGATTCTGTAGGCTTTGTTGATACTGGATATGAGTTACAGCTACAAACTATGACACTTTCAAAGTTACATCATCAATTTGAGCTTTCATTAACTACTGTGAATTATGAGGCTAAACCACCTTCATATGCTTCATGAGAATTTAATAAGACAATTAATTTAAAAGGTGTATTGCAGTGCTTGTCATATAGTAATTGTTTTTAAAATTTAAGTATTATTATTCTTTAATTTTTATAATATTAACCATAGTTTAATGTCCTGAGAAGAAGTATATTGCAACTTAAAGTTTAAATGAATATTTAAACTTTAGGCAACATTCAAAGCAGCTGATTATATTTGTCAGCAGAGGTGAAGTCCTACAACAAAGAATACCAAACTTCGATAATTTGAGACACATTACAAGACATCTATTGCTCAACTTACAGTGCAAAACATACAACAGAGAGTGAGATGGTCTGAGTCTGCTTACACACTCATCCTGAAATTCATGCATTTTATCCGATGGCTCAGTGTTTTCTATTTGGCCATCCAAAAAGTGAGGGAACAGCCAGAGCACCAAGGGGTATGGTATAGGTGGGACCTTAGAGGGCAAATCTAGAAGTGCCTGCATTCCATTGGCCAGAACTCAATCACATGATCCAACACAACTGCAAGGAAGGCTGGGGAATTCTGTGTGGAAGAAAGGAAGGAGAGGGTTCTTGGGTAACAATCAGCATTGTCTCTGTCATGATGGACGATTATTAGTACACTCCAATGACCCTAAGTATTGTAAACAATTAAAATGTACACTGGACCAAGTTCTTTAAATGCAACATCCGACTACCTTGTGAGAAGGCACTATTGTTATCTTTGTTTTATAGTTGAGGTCATTGTCAAGATCGCACTGCAACTACCAAAATTAGAATGCAGATAGTTACTCAACATCCAATTTCAGAACTCTATCTCAGTATTCTCTATTGTGTCCTTATTTAGGAAGCCATTCATTACCGCTTCTCTTTGCAGAGATAATTGAGTGGAAATGCTACTTCATTGTTAGATTAGAGAAGACTAATATTTTCCTGATGACAAGTGAATGGTTTACTTAAGAATACTGTGAAATCTCCTATGAAAATCTTTAAAATAAAACAGGTTTTCATCCTTTTTTGATAGTTTAAACAAGACTCAGAATGAGGGCTGGTATTCAGACTACCAGAACTCCTATAAATGTGCCTCTAGCTTTGTGATGAAATGTGTTTTTAATGTGTTTGGTAGAGAAGGGAGAAATAAAATATTAGGTTAAGTTACAACCTGGACCTAAGCCAGTTATAGAGGCAAGCTAAAACAACAACAACAACAATAAGGAAACAAAACAACCTCATGCTTATCATGCCACATAATTTCCATTGACATTGTCATACTAGTCATACCTGAAAGTCTAATATTTGCTCAAAGGCTGAAGAAAAAGATTACAGATGACTAATCTTAGAAAAATGAAAAATTAAGATAAAAATTGATGAAAATTTTTCACATTGCTAAAAACCAAAAATTAATTTCACATTGATAAAAACCAAAAATTAATTTGGATGGCAAATATGTATTAGATAAAGTGTAAATTTATTTACACTTTATATTTCTTTTTTTTTTTTTTTGAGATGCAGTCTCCCTCTGTTGCCCAGGCTGGAGTGCAGTGGCGCGATCTCGGCTCACTGCAAGCTCCGCCTCCCGGGTTCACGCCATTCTCCTGCCTCAGCCTCTCCGAGTAGCTGGGACTACAGGCGCCCGCCACCACGGCCGGCTAATTTTTTGTATTTTTAGTAGAGACGGGGTTTCACCGTGGTCTCGATCTCCTGACCTCGTGATCCGTACACTTTATATTTCTGATAAATATAAGAAACCAGCCATTGAAACTTTATTTTAAATTACGTTAAAACTGAAAGCAATCCAGTGACGTGAGGGTTTCTATAAAATTTGTATCTAGTTGTCAAAAATTGACTAGCATTTTTCAATATTAAGTATCTGGTCCTTTGGATCCTTCAAATTTGTATTAGTATATAATGAAAAAGCCAAAATTGCTCAGAGAAAAAAGAAATCACTTATTGCTATCATTCTTTTTTGCTAAGTGAAAGACTAAACAGTGGAAACTGTTTGAGAGAGAGAGGAGACGTCTTACTCAAATTAAAATATTATGATATGAAGTATATGTCACATTATTGCTTTATTTGCAAGTTTGTCTATAAACTTGGGCCGTGGAGATTTTTTTCATTTATTTCACTTTATCACTTATGGATTACAATGTGTATTTACATCTCTAATTTGAGCAAAATTATATTACTTATATTCCTGGCTGGTATTGTATCTAACAACTTAAGAATTTAGTATTCTTTGTAAAACAACAACAACAACAACAAAAAGACCACTTCAGGTACTCCACAAGTAGTCAGAATTTGTTTTGTCAGGCAGAAATAAAATAAATTGGATATTGGAAGAAAATCAGAATCTGCTCCCAAACAGATTAGTTCTTCTACATGATAAAACCATAGACAGTTCAATTAGATTACATGTACCCTTGGATTAATTCCGTGACATTATTGCAAGGGAGAATAAGCAATATTTTTCTAATTTGAAGTATCCATTGTGAAACATGCCTCAAAGAGATTCAGTGAGCATACAACTGTAAAAATCCACGGGTATCTATAGGACCCATGGGTATCATTGGCCTTTTCCTAAATCCTTGACAATCTCTTCTTTTTATGAACAACAAAAAATTCTGTTTCGGGTTTAAAATAAATTTTCCTATTAGGATTACAGCTAGGCCGGGCGTGGTGGCTCACGCTTGTAATCCCAGCACTTTGGGAGGCCGAGGTGGGTGGATCGCGAGGTCAGGAGATCGAGACCACGGTGAAACCCCGTCTCTACTAAAAAAATACAAAATTTAGCCGAGCGTGGTGGCGGGTGCCTGTAGTCCCAGCTACTCCGAGAGGCTGAGGCAGGAGAATGGCGTGAACCTGGGAGGCGGAGCTTGCAGTGAGCCAAGATCGCACCACTGCACTCCAGCCTGGGTGATAGAGCGAGACTCCGTCTCAAAAAAAAAAAAAAAAAAAAAAAGGATTACAGCTATGTGTTGCTAAAATTTAATTATACAAATTCCAGACTGGAGCAGATGGACTTGGAATTATTTGGCAAAGAATCAAAGGGATTTTCTTGGGTTCATGAAAGTGTGGTGTAAAATTAGCAAGAAGTGTATTATTTTATGTCATTGAAGTTAAGCTATACACTAAAATAACTTGATATCAGTAAAAAGAAATGATAAAATAATGGGCAGAAAAAAAAATCCTTGCACACACATTAACTCTAGCATGTTATGGTTAATGACTGAAGTTGCACTTTCAAATAGTAAGTGGTTTTGCGAGGCTGACAATTCTGCTCATTTTGTAAAACCATTAGCCTAGTGTAGATGAGAGGTTATCATCTTTGCTACCAAAGAACTACTTTCTAACTTTAGTTTAGGTTTTGCAATTTACTAAGATGGGGCTGAGGGGGTAATGGACCATCTTGAACTAACACTATGAAGATAAATAAAATCTCACCCATGACCTCTAAGGAACCTCTGAGTGACTTTTAAAATTCAAAATTTTAAGGTATACACACTTAAAGAAATTGGTCTCAATGTTACATACCACTTACTGTAATATTTCATTATTCAATAGTTATGTTAATTTGGAAGTATCACCGAACTCTTCAATCAAGATAGATAATGATTTTCCAAATAGATTTTGGACTCTAAAGGAAGAAAGATTTTCTTTCTTGAAAATACATGATTTTATTCTGCAGAGAAAACTCTTTTAAATGAACTATTACTATATTTTAGTCAACTTAAATTCCAGATTAAAAACTCCATGTAATATACCAAAATTGCTATTCATAAACAGCTACACAGACAGACTTATATAGAGACAAGTATTGGTGACCACTTCAAAAGGAATCAAATCAAATCAGATACTTAGAACATATTTCAAAAGAACAATATTCATTTTATCTTGGCTCCTTCAAATCCTTTCTGGAACAAGGTCAAGTGTAATAAAGAAAAAATCATGTAGGGACAAATGAGCCGTCTCTCTATGATCAGGATTTTTAATGCTTCACTTACTTTAGTTGTCCTGTGTCCTTTTGTAGATAATAACCCATATGTGTCATTTAACGTGATGTTCCTGTATAGTATAATAAGACAATCTCATATAGAAAAATTGGAGCTGAGCAATGGCTTTAAAGAGGTCTTAAATTTTGAAGAAAAATTGATTACATACTTCTGTATATTTTGGTACACTGGGGCTTTCTTAAATTGATCAGAGTAATATAGTGTTATACTATTTCTGCAATGTGGTAGATGTCTTAAATCAATCTCAAGAAATTCTTGAGAACATAGATTTTGTATTCAGGTCTGGATTCAAAGGAAGGTTGTGCCTTTTATTCACTTGGGTCGATTATCTAATCTTCATTTTTCTCATCTGTACAGTGGGAATAGTATCAACCACATAAGCCTCTTATAGGAACTTAACAATATGATGAATTTTTAAAAACTAGAAGAATTCCCTGACACGTGGTTAGTGCTCACATGGTAGTATATGTTAAAATTACTATCATGGATCAAACCTTTGATTTTTCTATATATGCTGCCGTACATTATAACAAGAGCATGTTGAAAAGAGTAAAAAAGTGGATTAGGGTTTTGCAGTTTTTACCACATCCTTGGGGAATCTGGTATGAGAAAAGAAATATTTAATATATTACACTGTGCAGATTTCCTTCATATGGTTATTTTATACTTCTCCTGGAATACCAACTCAGAAGTTCAATCACAAAGAAGGCCATTGGATAACCTTACCCAAATTAGGGATAATGACAGTTTCTTACAATCTTTAGATGTAGTAAAATATATTGGCACATTTTGAATACATAATACCATTCCAGGTTTTACATAAAAGAAGCCTAGATTTCCATCTACATTTATATATTCAGCTGCTTGTTTGGAAAAGAAAAAAAACAATTTATATTTAGAAAGACATTGAAGCCAGATCCCCATGTGATTTTTCTGTATCTTAAGCTCTGTGATTTGGTGGGCATGGGGCTTCATTGTTCTAAGCCATTGCTGTTTCTTTTTGGCTTAAGGAAAACCTTATTTTTTTATTTTTATTTTTATTTTTTTACTAAAGCACTGCTAAAATTTAATTTCCAACTTCTACTAGAAGCTTCAGATTTTAAAGACTTTCCTTTAATTAAACATTTGGAGTGAGAAATCCATTTTTTATATAGGCAGTGCTCACTAAAAGTGTCTTAAGTATAATTGAAATATGCACATTTTTCTAGTATAGATCTTATCATATATCTCAGAAGGTAATGTCTTTGTTCTTTTGAAATTAATGTTGTCCATAACAAATTTCTGACTGGTGACTCATTACTGTTGCTAATTTAGTGTGAGATGTTTGGTCATAATCCTAAACTATCATTTGGGATGAGATTGTTATAAAATAATGGTTTTTTTAGTCACATTTCATATCAAACGAGACACTGACAAAGCATTCTTTTAAAAAATCAGTTATAAACTTGACTACAAGAAAAGCAGAAAACATGGATTCCAAAATGTGTTGGCGAAGACATTATTCCATAAGGTAGCTAGTGTATGGCAAACAAGAACCACAACAACAAAAGCCATTTAAAAAATGGCACCAGTCTAAAATCACTGGCTTGCTCTGTCACTTTTAGTAGGTAAAGTAGTTATGAATGCAAAATGTTGATGCTTGGCAAAAGATGCCAGTATAACCAAAGCGATTTCCCTTATACAAAGCTCTTCTCTGTATGATGTAATTTGTCATACCCTACACAAGGATAACTTTCTATGAATAGGGCAACATTTTCTGCTCTAGAGGACAATGGCAGTTGGTGGTAGGTTGATCTCACCCAATGTATCCCTTCTGTTTCACACACACTCTTTCTGCCTCTGAGTGATTTTATAGGTTACTTAAGGAAAGGCATTTACAGATGGTGAGTCTATCAAGTATAAAACAGAATCTATATTTTGCCTGATAAATATAAATAGTCATGAGAAAACACTTCGAGTTGAAATCCTCCAATGTCTTCTTTTCTGTGAACCATCTTAAAATTAAGGGTCTTGTAAGTCTATATGATGCGTTAATTCCTGCATTATTGTATTAGGAAGACTCTGTTTTCCGAGTATCTCAAAAATTTCACCCGCGTAAGGACATTTGCCCGAGATAAGCTGGTGGTGTATATTACTTGGAGACATGAGTTAGACATTGTAATCCTAAACTGGGTAAAACCAAGCCCAAGTGTTGAAAATGAAAGTTTTCAAGAATTTTAATTACTTTCCTGTTCCAGAGATAAAAGAGATGTTAATAGTGCACTTTTGGATTTTTCTAAACCACAGTATTATCCAATTTAGACGTATTGGACCTTTGGAGTGGTGGAGAGTGAACTAGTTTCTCCTTAACGGTTAAGCCTTTTTTCACGGGGTGCGAAAACAATAGCACATTCAGAATTATTACAGTGAGAATTCAAGCGATTCAACTTTAACAACCGAATGCACCTTTTTTCTTCACAAGTAAATACTGTAGATTAAAAGTGTGCTGAAATTACTCTTAATGCTTTACAAGAAGAGTGGTTGTTTTATTCTTTCGCAAGACTATTTCATTACCGTAATTTTCAAGCATGCTGAGGTGTCATAATGTCTCTTCTAATTGCTTGAATGTCGCTGACCTTTTTTTAAAAAAACACACAGTGCCCGTAATATGCAAGGGAGACCTAAGTAGCAGCACCAAAATTTATCCACCAAACAAAGGCTCTTCCTCAAACGGCCCCTTACAGAGAGAACCTTTCCTAATATTTCCAGTAGGGGGAACTAAAGCCTCACCCTCCAGCATTTAGCTCGGCTCAGGGACCTGCGTGAGTTCCTATATGCCGCCTTCTAATCATCCGAACAAGCGTCCAACAGCTCCCAGCGAGCCTGTGAACACATGTGGGCCCGGCCACACCGGCCGCACCGGGGCACCGCCGACCCCGGCATCCCTTTGATCTAACGTGACCTTCCTTCATCATCCCCGGTCCTGAATGGCATCCCTTGGTAGTCTTTGCCTTAATTTTCAGGGTTTTGTCGTCTTTGGGCTGAAATTCGGCTTCTTTTTGAGCTTCCACGAGCTCAGCTGGGCTTTCGGCTTTCCACACCCAGAGCCTATGTTTCCCGAATTTCCTTCTGGAGGTGCTGGTCTCTGGAGGGTAAAGACTTCGGGGATCCCCCTCCCCCAAGCTCTGTGATCCCGCACCCCCATCCTTAGCATCTTCTGCGGAACCCCCTCGCCTTGCGCGATCGCTCATCAAACTCATCGCTGAGGGGTCAAAAGGCAACTGAGTCACATAAGTGGGGATGCCTCCCCTTCCTCTCCCTCCTTCCCCTGGGGACGCCGCAGGGGGCCACAGATTTTGGCTAAAATGAGCCGCTGGACGTTAGAGAATTCTGCCCCCTCCTTTTTTCCCCCTTGCGCTTTTGCATCATATAGGAAGCATCTATACACAACATTTCCAGTCCGAAAGGTGCTTCTATCTCCTTTCCTTTCCCTTCCTTCCTCCTACTCGGCTTCTCATTTGGCTAAAAGGTGAAGAGTGTTTGTGTGATTTTTACGGTAATGAGGTTGCGCCCTGGGTCCTGGAGGGTGATCTTTTTCAAGAAAGCGCATGCAGCTCTGGCAGACGGAGGGATGAATAATTAGGCAGGGCTTCCATGAAATCACTCACCGAGAAAATTACCTGCCCATTAAACGGGACGCGGCGAGGAGCAGGAGGCTGGAGCCCATCTATCCCCTCCCGGTGCGGGAAGGAGGGGGCACTGGAGGCGCGGAGAAAGGGACGGAGTCAACCGGGGGCCTCGGCCCTTGGCAGCCGGCGGGGTCTCCGAATTTGTTCCTCGCCGTCCCCGGGGACTCTCGGCTCTCCAGGACCCCTCCCCACTCCCCAGCGGGCGGGCGGCGGAGTCCGGAGGTGCAGGGCTCAGCGCGCCCCTCATCGCCCCCGCCCCTCCCCGGCCGACTCCGAGCAGCTTTCATTCCTCCCCTCCCCTCCCGCCTCCTCGCCTTCCCTCCTCGAAGTCCTTCCACCCGCGGCAGCTGCTGGAGGAGGCGGACGCTCTGCTGCGGGGCTGCGGGGGCCGGACCGCGCCTGGCGCTGGACCGAGCGCTCCCTTTCTCCGCCGCTCCCGGCTGGGCTCTCAAGCCGGGCTCTGCTCGCGCCCGCGGCCGCCGGGTGCACAATCGCTCAGAAGCGGCACCGCGGGGGTCGCTGCAGCCTCGGCCTCCGCCCGGCCCCTCCCTCCCTCCCTCGCTCCTTCCCTCCCTCGCTCCTTCCCTGCCTCCCTCCCCGCAGCCCCACCACGTAGGAGTTCGGATTCTCCACCCGAATCGTCCTGATTTCCCTTCTTCTCTCTTTTGGAAACCGGAGAGGTGGAGGGAGGCAACAAGGCTGCAAAGCAGAGACCCGCCAAGTCTGCCCGCCTGCAAAGTGTTGCTTTGACACATCCTTATTATGGAAGTTAAGTAAAAATATATACATATTAAAAAAATAACTCCGGACGTGGAGCTGCTACGGAGAAGGAAACCGGGGGAAAGAAAACCGGTAGGCAGGCCAATGGTTTTTCGGCAGCGCGCTGGCAAGTTTGTGGAACACTTTCTAGGAATTAGGTCTCTTCCTCCCCCTTCATCATCTTGACTTCTGAAGAAAGAACTTGGCTTTGGATTGCAGTGGAGCCTGAGGAGAGAGGGTTAGACACACTCGAATAAGCCCTCTGGCTGGGCTGAATTTGTGGGAATTTAGGAAGCCGGAGTGTTGGAAATACAGCAGCCTTTGAAGTGCCTTCTGTTAATTTGGATGGATCTCAATGTGCCCCGTTCAAGACCTCTCCATCAACCCCTTCTGATCTTACGATTTGCTCTTCTTGACTTTAATTAGTATCTGGGAAAGTCTAAACTTTGGGCCTACCTCTTTTTTTGATACTCATTTTTGTACTTTTGCTCTCTGGGACTGGTTTCTTAAACAATCTGGATCCTTTTTAATATGTCAAAATGAGTCTGCTGATGTTTACACAACTACTGCTCTGTGGATTTTTATATGTTCGGGTTGATGGTAAGTTAAAAATGCTTTCATCTTTTTTTGCGCCCCCCACCCCCTAATCCCCCAAAACCATTTCTTTTTGAATTTGATGTGGGTTATAAATGAAATGACATTATGTCTGTTCGTCCGTTTTGGCCAGGCACGGGCTCGTTGGGGGCAGAGGTTTTGTTTAAGTCTTTTGTTTCTAAACTGCTGCAAGTGGAACACGTCGGTAGTCACCTATTGTTGTTATTGTTGCTGTAATTTACTTAACTAATTAAGGAGTTGGACAATAAATCACTGGGCTCCCAGTTTTGTTAGAAAAAGAAATATTACAGTCAATCTCCTGAAAGAGCCTAATACTATTGTGCCTGCTGTCTATTTGATGTTTGCTCGTGTCTGAACTTTGGCTGAGACATCCAAGTGAAGAAATACAGTAATAGACACTCTAAGGAAGGTTCAATGGGTTAGGAATTTGAGACTGGGATCAATGTGTGTCACGTGTGTGCCAGTGAATGCTCTCCTAGCGTTAAATCAGAATGAAGAATTTAGATCCTAGGGAGAAAACTGTCAAAAGTGAGACTGGGCGAGGCTCCACGAGGTGGGAAGCATCAGCTGTGGGCTGGCCACAGGAGTGGAACACTTAGCTCAGTCCCCAGTGGGCAAACACAATGGAGACCTTAAAAAGGTGCTGTAGGTGTCTCCCTCTAGGTTGAGTCAGTCTGTCAAGCCCACAGCATTCTGCCTCTGATTCTCTTGTCTTTTGTTCCGATTTGGTTTACTGGGATATTTTCACAGCATGTCAATTTCTTGTGCGACTATTGCAAAATCCTTTTTTGTGGCTCTTTTGAATGAAGAGTGGAAATAATCATTAACCTGCTTTTTGGTTTGTATTCAAAAGAAAAAAGTTAACAGAATATTTGCTGTTAACCTTCTAGAGGCTTTAATTTTTATATCGATGGAAAGAATTGGTATAAGGGGAATACTAGATTTTTTTTTTTCCTAACTGGATTGCAGCACTTTAGGTTTTTAATTACTTATTGTACTTGTAAAGAACCTGAAGTGTATTAGTCCAACTGTTCGAGCCATCACAATAGCTCGTTGCCACATAAACTTTCCTCCAGCATTTGCATTGTGGGTGAATTCATTATTTGGGACACTGCCTATTTTTGCCCATCTGTGGTAGCTAACTTTGTTCCTGGCAGCTACTGCTGCATAGAGCCCAATGTACTGGACTCACAAAGGAAGGCTTTCTATAAACATGAGGCAATACAGAAGAGTTTACCTACTGTCAAGTGGCTGTTTTCAATCATGGACTACATGAGTACCTTTGCCCCCCAGCGATAGTAAGGGAGGGATGCGTGTGTGTGCACTGCTTCTCTCTTTTCCCAGTCTAAGCAGTAGATGTTTAAGATTTAATTATTGTGAATTATACTATGGCAACATCTATAATTATTTTTCATGCATTTATTTTTCAGTACATTAAAATACATGTACATTACCATAACAAAATAGGTTTACCTATTTGTCCCAGGTGTGTTTGAGTTTCATGATAAGAAGACTTTGGTATAACTTTTTAAAGAATATGTCCTCATAAATCATGAATTTACATATCTCAACAGAAATGCATGTATAAAGTATACATTAGACTACAAAATTATCACCAAGGGTTTTTTTATATATGTATTTTTAAATCAGTATGTTGCTAGGAGGAATACAATTAAATTGCTCAGTGGAAGTGACAGAGGAAATCAGAAGAGCTTGGTGTTACAGAATGTAATTAATATACCAGGGTGTTTGGAGATATATGAAACAAATGCAATTAACCAGCTTGCTGGAACAGCAGTAGAGAGACACCATTTCTGTCTGCCTTCCCTCCCTCCCTCCTTTCATTCCTCTCCCCCCTTCTTTCTCTCCCTTTTATTCCTCTCTCCCTTCTTTCTTTCCTTCTCTCCCACACCACCCTTCTCCTGCCCCCAAAGACAACCTAGAACCTTTGTTCTGATTTAACATTATAGGATAAGGGGGCAGTTTGTGTCTGGGCCACAATTATGCAGCAGAATTCATAGTAATGTAGTGAAAAATGCCAAAATTGAGGAGTCGAGACTGAAAAGGCAATGTTAAATTTTTTTGTGTGTGAAACTAGTTTTGTATTTAGCATCTGCTGTGTCAAAAGCAAAGGAAACCCTGGACATTCGTACTAAATTAATATGTAAATCATACGTTTGACATTGGATTGCCTTTGCATACTTCAGAATGACAGTTTCTCCACGGGGATGGTTGAAAATTTGGGATGTGGACAACACTGCCCCCTAGGCTGTCTCAACACTTTGAGACTCACTGTTGACATAAATAGTGAAGAGGTTGGTTTGTAGGCTCTCTAAGCTTTGTTACTCTTCCAGGATTCTATGATTTCTATTTACGGATTCTTCTTAGAGGTGTGTGCTTATACTCCACATGAATTTCAAATGTACAGAAGCTTGTACCATTTCGAAGATATACTGACCATCCTTGTGCTAGACACAGACACTAATTTTATTCACTGAAAAATGATACATAGATTTGCATTGATATTTGCTTGGTGGGTTATTTATATGTGCATTCTTATAGTATATGAAAAATGTTAGAGTTTTGCCACCTCATAGAAGCTATGTGCTAATATTATTTATAATTTTTCAGTATTGTGTCCCTGTAGCAATCTATAGAGAGCAAATATTAAGTTAGTTGAGAACGGCAGATAAACTTTTCTATTTGGGATGTAAATAATGGTTTTCTTATTGATGCAGATTAATCACATCTAGGCTTTTCTGTATGATCATACAGGAGAATGTATGTTAAGGTTAGCCTTTGTTTTCCAGCTTTTTTTTTTTCATTTTTGAATAAGAATAGGGTTTTGCAGTCATTTATGGGGAATTAATATGAACTATGGCAACACTTTTAAATTACATCTATATGCCATATATTACATCAATCTGATAATTTTATAATACTTGTGAAAAGGTGTTTTAAAATGAGAATGTTTTTCTCATCTTTATCCTTTGACTATTCTTAAATGAAAGTGGCACAGCTGATATTAGGGGAGATAAATATAATAAAGATAATGTATGTGCATAGTGCAGATGTAGAATCTCATAGATGTTTATACATGTGGCTAAAGTGCTCTTTTTCAGTAATGGGCTTATTATCATAGCCATATGTAGTCTATTTCAGAAGTTAAATTATATGTAAGTAACCTGAAATGTGTTTTTGAAGCTCTGCAGTAATACCATGTTTGAATTGGCTTTGTTTGAATAACCTTTGATGCTATGTAACATGTGGACCATAAAAAAAAAAGGATTTCTTAGAACATTAAACAAAAATATTGTAAAAAAAAAAAGTAATGATTATATAAAAAGAGCAGTTCTGGCCATCTCATCCCTGAGCAGCTTGTATAAAATAGCATGTTTGACAATAAAAGTATAGATATGTAAGCACATTGTATAAGTTGGGATACATATATAGCCATGAAGGGAGCTGATGTATGTGGGATGTGTGTGTGCCTAGGAATATCTGCTGAAATAGTTCCGGCAGTCTACGGGAGGTACATTTACTTCCCATGTGCAATTTGGTTTTCGAAGAGTATTAGAAAAAAAGATGATCATCTTATTTACTATTTCTCCTTTTCCTCTTTTTTTTCCTCCTTCTCCTCTCCTTCTCTTTCTTCTTCTCATTCATCGTCTCTTTCCTTTTCTTCTTATTCTCTTCCTCTTTTTTTCTTTTTTGGATCTAATGAAAGGAATTAGAGAAACACTTGAAGAGTGAAGAAGATAGGTGAGGGTGTTTCTTGAATGATAATTTAGAAAATCTGCATTTAAAGGAAAATGTGAATAATATTTTACCTTTAGGTAGATCCAATTGGGGTTTTGACTTTCTCACTTTTCCCCCACAATACTATATATAGCTTTATGAAAAATGTTTTGCATGGATCCTATCATTTTCCAGTTTAGACAAGTAAAAGTCGTCAGATCTGAGCTCAAGCAAACAGTGGAGATTTATAGAGTGCCATTTTACAGATTTATTTCTAAAGAAAAGTATTGCTGTCTTTCTTACAGGTTCTCCAGGTATAGATCTATCAACCTAAATCAATACATTGGCATAGATATTGCTTTTCTCCTTCTTCTTCTTCTTTTTTTTTTCCATGTGTGCCTTTATTAGCTGAGCCACTACTTGAGGGTTCAAAGTCTTTGTGAGGGGCTTGGAATACCCAATGTTGGGGGAGGGAGGTGGGCAGGAGGAAAAGTATCCAGAAGAACTTCCTGAGCCAGCTGTAGGCTTTTCTTCTTCTTTTTAAAAAATTATTACATAAAGAATGAAGGAATGATTATAAACTCTTTTAAAAAATAAATACCTATCAACTCTACTATTTTAGCTGTGTGTTATACAATGATAGACGCATAGAGCATCTAGGGTAGCATGCTTACCCAAAATACTTGACTCGACACAGTGTTGGAGTAACGGAGGCCTCAATCCTTGGTGTTTTCTCCTCCATTTGCAGCCAATCCTTAGGATCTTTCATCTAATCACATGAGGTTTAAATACATGTTTGGATTGATAATTCTAAAATTGCCCTAATCATTACATGGAGGGATATAAGAGCCAGAAGCACATAGCTTGGCTGTTGTATACGCTGTTGATCTCCAGTGCTTGCATCAGTGCTTGACATACTCACCTGACTACTTGACGTCTTTGCTTCATGTCCAATGAGAATATACAATACTCAAGCCTAAGACAGAATCTTCTCCTCTTTCTAGCCATTCCTATTACAGTAAATGGCTTCCACCATTCATAGGCTTTTTCATGACCCCCAATGAGGAAGCATTTTTCACTTGTTCTCACAACTTGTATTCAACTCATTCTCAGAATTGCGCAACCATCACTACACTCTAACTTTAAAATGTTCTCAATTACCCAAGAAAGAAACTATGTACCTTGTTCCACCATCCCTCCACCAACCACAAGAAATCACCACTCTACTTCTACCTCTATGGATTTGTCTTTTCTGGACATTTTATATAAATGCAATCATAGAATATATGATGTCATTTTGTGACTAGCTTCTTTTCTTTAGCGTAACGTTTTCAAGGGTCATCCATGTCATAGCATGTAACAGTACATCATTCCTTTTTATTGCCAAATAATATTCCATATCATTTATCCTTTGGTTTACTAGTTGATGAACATTTCAGTTATTTCCATTTTTGGCTATTATAGATATTGCTGCTTTAAGCATCCACATACTAACTTTTGTGTGAACATATGTCTTCATTTAACCCAGGGTGGAAATGCTGGGTCGTATGTTTAGTCTGCGTTTCACATTTTGAGGAACTGAAAGACTATTTTCCTAAACAGCTGTGTTACTTTACATTCCCACTGGCAATATATGAGGTAAATATTTTCTTTTAATTGATCATGGAAAGAAAGAGTTGAAGGGCCTTATGAGTTGGATATGATGTTTTGAAGTGAAACAATTTTATATTATACTAATCTGCCTCAAATCCCCAATAGTCCTGATTTCTAATCCCTTCAGTGATTGTTGTCTTCTAAGTCTTCCTCAGTTGCCTTGTAAAACTTTACAAAGATAGTACCTCAGTTGAACTTGTCACTTTTAGCAGAGATCTCAGCAATAGTAAATATAAATCATAGAATGATAGCATCTCGGAGCCATTATAAATATTTGCAGCCATATTGCACAACTCTCTTATTGGTTGGGCACATGGAGAACTGAAGCTTAGAGATTTTATGTGCCTTGTCACAGATCCCATTGCTACTTAGTGGTAGAGCAGAAACTAGACTCCAGGGATGCTTCATCTCTGTACCATGCTTCTGCCTATGAGAGTCTGTTTCTGGATTCTTAGCCCTGGAACTCCTTAACAAGAATTCCAGGCTCTTGTTACTGAAAATGACCAGCTATTTTCTGAAGAGTCCATGAGAAAATTAGCTTGAATATGCTTAGGTTATTCGTTTGATTCAACACGTGCATATTGACAACATAACTTGCTTGGCTCTGTGAAGAACATACTGACCTGTGAAAATGTTCCCACATTGAAGGAAATCATGACTTAGTAGGGAAGGTACCAAATGTCCAAGTCGCTAGAACAAAAAAAGTAGTGTCTGATAAATAAGAAGTTTGAGCCGGGCGCGGTGGCTCACGCTTGTAATCCCAGCACTTTGGGAGGCCGAGGCGGGCGGATCACCAGGTCAGGAGATCGAGACCACGGTGAAACCCCGTCTCTACTAAAAATACAAAAAAAAAATTAGCCGGGCGTGGTGGCGGGCGCCTGTAGTCCCAGCTACTCGGAGAGGCTGAGGCAGGAGAATGGCGTGAACCCGGGAGGCGTAGCTTGCAGTGAGCCGAGATCGCGCCACTGCACTCCAGCTGGGTGACAGAGCGAGACTCCGTCTAAAAAAAAAAAAAAAAAAAAAAAAAAAAAGAAGTTTGAAGGTGTACACAGTATAGTCTTGGGAACTCAGAGAAGGAATAGGTGATTTCCAGCTGGTACAATCTGGGAAGGGTCAACACCAAATGGGTCTCTTAACCTGGACCTTAGAGGAACAGTGGGATTTTGGTGGGCAAAAAGATTGGAAATTGAATTCCAGGAAAAGAAGTAACCAGAAAAATGGCATGAAGATGACAAAGGGGTGCTAAGGAAATGGCAAGAAGTCTAGATTGATTGCAACATAGTTTGCCTGTAGGGAAGAAGGATGAGATGGTTATTGAAAGACTATTGAGCAAACACTACTGAATGAGTATGAACAAGTAATTTGATCTTTTTATGCCTCAGTGTCCTTACCTGTAAAATGGGCATGGTAATAATGTATATCTCTTACAGTTATAATGAGAAATAAAATAGTTTTAAAAATATAATGATATATAGGCTGGGCACGGTGGCTCACCCTGTAATCCCAGCACTTTGGGAGGCCAAGGTGTGTGGATCACCTGAGGTCAGGAGTTCAAGACCAGCCAGGCCAACGTGGTGAAACTCCCTCTTTACTAAAAAAAAATAACAAAAATTGGCTGAGCATGGTGGCAGCTTCCTTTAATCCCAGCTACTCAGGATGCTGAGGCAGGAGAATCATTTGAACCCAGGAGGTGGAGGTTGCAGTGAGCCAAAATTGCGCCATTACACTCCAGCTTAGGCAACGGGCAAAACTCCGTCTCAAAAAAATATATGTAATTATATAAATAAATAAATACATATATATATATAATAAAGATGTATATAAAGATATATGTATGGGCTGGGCGTGGTGGCTCATGCCTGTAATCCCAACTCTTTGGGAGGCTGAGACGGGTGGATCACGAGGTCAGGAGGTCGAGACTATCCTGGCTAACACGGTGAAACCCCCTCTCTACTAAAAATACAAAAAAAAATTAACCAGGTGTGGTGACAGGTGCCTGTAGTCCCAGCTACTTGGGAGGCTGAGGCAGGAGAATGGCGTGAACCCGGGAGGCAGAGCTTGCAGTGAGCCGAGATCGTGCCACTGCACTGCAGCCTGGGGGACAGAGTGAGACTCCGTCTCAAAAAAAAAAAAAAAGATATATATGATGCCATGAACAGTGTACTTTATAAATGCCACTCAAGCATAACTTATTGTTATAATTAGTGGTATTTTTATTAGATTATTATTCCCTGCCTAGTATGAACAAGGAAAATAACTACAAGAGGACTTTGCTATCAGACTAATTATGGACTACAATTGGGGTGCATGTTAGGACAATTTTAATAAGATTTTTCAGCTGTGAGTCTTCAGGTGACTGAGTAAGAATTTTTGTTGCCTCTTAAGGGAACTTATTGGTGGCCTCACCTACGCAACTGTGACAATTGTGCTATGACATGTGTGTTTCCATTTGCATCATAAGCTGATTACGAAACACATGTGATTCCCAAGTGAAAGGTGCTACGAATGAAGAGAGTAAACAAGAGAGGAATCACACAAATGGCAATTTGTTAGCAAGTAGACCATGCTTGTATAAGCCTGCATTTTGGTTCATGTTGGCTGATTTACATTTCATCCTGGAAAATTTTTAGCTGGTGCTTTGATATGATGTACTGTGGAGATAAATCTTGTGTAAGATAAACTAAATAAACACTTTGAGAACCGAAGACCTAAGTAAAAATTAACATTTGGTATCCACTCACTAATTCTTTTTCTAGATAGCCCCCTTAGCTTTCCCTCATTTAGTATAAGACATTGAATCTAATAACTTTTCATAATTATCCATTAGTTACATTTGCACAATGAGTAGTTATGTATATCAGAAAGGATAGCCTGAATAAAACGGTATCATTACTACTGTGGAAGTGACATAACTTTGGTGACCAGATCTCTGGACTGCACTGTGTAGCTTCCCTAGTAGATTGTTAATTGTATAGCCTTAGAACCTTACCAAAAATGATTTCATTTGACTGTGTAATTTCCAAGGTCTCTATCAACCTTAGGTTCTATCATTCCAAGTACTTCTGTTTAATGTTGCAACATTTATTCTTATATTTGAGAACTTTAAAAGAAGAAAACTTAGCCTGGGCTCGGCACAGTGGCTCACACCTGCAATCCCAACACTTTGGGAGGCTGAGGCTGAAGGATCGCTTGAGCCTAGCTAGGTGTTTGAGACCAGCCTGGGCAACATAGTGAAACCCTGTCTCTACAAAAAAGAAAAACAGTTAGCTGGGCATGGTGGTGTCCACTTGTGGGCTCAGATACTTGGGAGGCTGAGATGAGAGGATTCCTTAAGCCCAGGAGGTTGAGGCTGCAGTGAGCCATGATCACACCACTGCACTTTAGCCTGGGTGACAGAGGCCCTGTCTCCACACACACACTCACGCAAATTTAGGCTTGAAAAGAATTATCCAAAACCATAAACATCCATCTTTAAAAACAATAACAGTCTATTGCTAATATGCATGTAGCATATCTGTGTTTTGGTGTGGGTTCAATGATATGGCTATGGATATGCATGACAGCCAAAATTAACTAGTCTTATGATTCACATCCGCTCTCATTCATTAATGACCAGTGGTACTTACGCTTTCCTTATCAATAAATGGAATTTTAGAAATTTAATACTAAGGAGACAATAGTCTTAGGTCAATGTGCTTAGTTTGTGGCCACTATAACTAGAACCATATGCAACATGGAAGTTTTAGCTCAGGAGAGGGGGTTAACAGCCACTTTTTAATTTCTGTTGTAAGGATTCATGTGGGATCTCTTTCCCTAGACTTTGGTTCCAAGCTTTTTGGAAATGAGCTGGAGAACATGGACTATAACTCAACTATTCCATTGAAAGGCTTTTCAAGTTTAAGCAAGGAACACCCAGTTGAAACCAGACTGGAATTTAAGGGATTTGGCCCAATTGGACCTCTGCAGCACTTATAACCAATTAAAATGTTCATAAGTGTGATTCAAAAAGGGAGAACTTTTGACTTTCCAAAAAACTTGAGTTAAGAGTTATTCATTATAAAGGAAAGTTTATAAGTTTTTATAAATCAAGGTTAGAGTCACGCTTTGAAGTTTTATAATACATATATTTCCAAATACTAGCAAATGCTAGAATATGATTAAACTTATTTAGATATATCTGATTATTATAGAATATAGATTTCAGGGTTAGAGTAAATTAAGGGAAATTTAGAATGAATCTAGCAACAGGCACTCTTGTATTTTACATCTCCATTATAAAGTAAATTTTAATGTGTTGCCAAATAACAGTTATTGAAAACCAAGCTTATTATTGTTCCATTAAATTAGAGACGGCATTTCACCTTCCTCATCTTAAGTATATAACCGCTTGTGTATTCTAAGTGCCTTTGAATGCCAGCAACAACAAGCTGTTACTCAAACGCTAATTGTTTTAGTGCTTCCTACCCTGTCTCTATTATGGGTTAGAGTAGAAACTGAGTAGGTGAAATGTAACCTTTTAAAAAGAAAATGCCATTTCTGTTTCTTTACTACTTTAATAAACTTGCTTGCATTTAAAAAAGAAAAAGAAAAGAAAATGCTAGGTACAACATTCTCAGTGTTTGCTTTTGTGTTGTTTTTTTTCCCCCATGCAAAATTGACTATGAAGAGTTAGAACATTTAATGTGGTGGTCTCAAAATATTTTTTTTGCATTGTAATTGTTTTCGCATAATTTCAAGAGTTAAACAATAATAATGAAAAAACGTTTCAGGCCACACAGCGTGGCTCATGCCTGTAATCTCAGTACTTTGGGAGACTGGGAGGATCTCTTGAGCCCATGAGTTTGAGATCAGCCTGGGCAACATGGTGAAACCCTATCTTTGCAAAAAAAAAAAAAATTAGTCGGGCACAGTGGTGCTCACCTGTACTCCCAGCTACTTGGGAGGCTGAGGTAGAAGGATTGCTTGTGTCTGGGAGGTCAAGGCTGCAGTGAGCTGTGAGTACACCACTGCATTCCAGCCAGGGTGACAGAGGGAGACCCTGTCTCAAAAAAAAAAAAAATCATCAAATGGGCACATGAGCCCGGCACTCACAAATCAAGTTGTCATTCAGTTGAGGTTTGAGGCCTCCTTTTCTGCCCAAAACCAGATTTAACTGGGTTATTCCTTACTGGCTATCGTGAAACATGTAAATAGTTTCGTAGCTAAGTATGTTTTTAAGTGTTTCAGTCCCACCTTTGTGATTTGAAAGCCTGAATAATGTCAACTTTTAATACGAAAACGAAAGAAAAAAGAATCCGAAAAATATGTACAACAAGTGGGTACAGATTTTGGGCAAATATAGCTCTTACCCCCTTGCCTCCCACCTCCCTATACACATGGCAATAAGATATGAATAAACTGAGTGGTTTGATGCCTGCCCTCTCCTCACAATCCAACAGACAACTTGTATTTGAAGAACTCTTTTCAGGCTGTGAATTCTTTTTTTTTTTTTGAGACGGAGTCTCGCTCTGTCGCCCAGGCTGGAGTGCAGTGGCGCAATCTCGGCTCACTGCAAGCTCCACCTCCCGGGTTCACGCCATTCTCCTGCCTCAGCCTCTCGGAGTAGCTGGGACTACAGGCGCCCGCCACCACGCCCGGCTAATTTTTTGTATTTTTAGTAGACACGGGGTTTCACCGTGGTCTTGATCTCCTGACCTCGTGATCCGCCCGCCTCGGCCTTCCAAAGTGCTGGGATTACAAGCGTGAGCCACCGCGCCCGGCCTCCAGGCTGTGAATTCTTACTGCACTTTCCTGTTAAACTGTAGCACCTGTGATGTTCATCACTTGGATCTTATGAAACTCTCCAGATTTTTGAGGCTGTCAGTAAATGTGTCTCATCATGGTAAATTTAAATTCCAAGTTGATTCAACGTTTCTTTTCAGAAAGCAGTTTTTATCTTTTGAAGCAGCGGCTACACATGACATGCAAATAAAATGATCTGGCAATTGCTTGTATTGTCTATCTGTCTCAGGATTCAATTCTAAGCTTTCCAAACATGGATCTCTATAGGAGGTTATGCCTAATCTTTGCATTTGAAATGGTCTAGGAGGTGCAAGGATATACCTGGGAGGGGCAATCTCCCTGAACTATAAGGGAAGGGGACGAAAGAGTGTGTTGGAAAAGTGAAAAACTGAACATCTGAATGAAGTGGGTTGGGTTAGCATTTGACACTCAACTATATAGCAAGCGGACACGCCGATATTTAGTTCTATGGATTGTTAACATTCACATAAAACAGAATTATTTAGCATTTACTGAATCCTTTTTGATAATCAATTTGGGATCAAATGCAAAAGAACATGTGTCTGCTTTGTATGACCCCGGATTCTTCCGTTTTCTCTTTGAGCAGATGACATGCCTTCTTTGCTGACCGATGTTGGTTGCTAGAAGTGCACTGGTTTAGTCCCTTCTTATCCAGCAGTAAACCTAAAGAGCATATTGAGTAAGAGAAAGAGGCAGAACACAGTACAGGCCATGAATCATGACTTGTCTCCAATATGTCCACTTTGCTCCCATTTTTTTTTCCCTTTAAAAACTTTTGTTTTTACCAATGATGCTTTCTTTCAGCCATTATCTATAATCCTTTTGGAGCCTGAGGGGATGAGGGTTGCTAAAGAGAGGCTGTGCTGCTGAGAGTCCACTCAGAGCAATAATAAAAGCCTTGAGAGTTATTCATGGAGCCACATTAGTGAGAATGACCTACTCAGTGAATAGCATCAGTCAGCTGCCTTTGAGATCGAGTGATTAATACCTTCTGTTTCGAAGCGGGGAAAAGGCAGACAAGAAAGGTCTTCATACTACTTTGGCTATTTTGCAAATTAGATCTTACATATTGTCAAAGCTTTTGACAAAGAAATTGCTAAAATGTCAATACCTGCAATAGTCTTTTTTAAAAGCTAGTTTTTCATGAAACTGTTAATTGTGGCTACTGTCAAATAAAATTGAAACGGTAATAATATCCCAAATGAACACTGAAAAAATCAGTTAGCCATTCTTAGATCTTGGCAGTCTTTATGATGACATCAAACTAAGAACGTGATGTTAGTGATCATATTCAGGATGTTATCTAGGCAGATCTATTTGACAACAGCCAAATAGCATTTTTGTTTGTTTGATAAAAGAACTAATTGCAATACTCTTGAGAGTTTACAGAAGCAGCTAATGAGAAAGTGTTAAGAGTGGCAGGTGTTAGTTTCCCATGAGCCCTTGGATATAAGGGACAGTCTATGAATTACAAAGAAGTTGCTACTTACATATGTATACCTGTATGTTTATATCTATAGGCTGGTTCAGCATATGGGATTAAAAAAATGGTATTATTAGAATCCTCATGACCTCATTTTATCTTTTGATTATATTATGTACATGGCACAGTTCAAATAAAATTGCTCAAGGTTTATTAAACTTGTCAACCATCTGAGTTGCACAGATAGAAAAACTTCTGTTTTTTGTGGCCTGAGTGTGGCAGCTAGAAAATCCAAGGTGATGCTTTGCCATACTGTTTTTCAGCATGATTCCAACATTAAGCAGGCTGTTAATATTTAGACAGTAAATTAAGCCATGTCTTTGTTTTTAAAAAGTCATTCTCATTCTATTCTTCATTTTACATATTAAACTTATTTTTTATATAGCAGCTTAGTCTGGCCCTTCTATATATACTCATGCTCATTCAAAAGGCTTTTACTTTCATCTGAATATGAGAACAAACAACATTTTAAAGACTCTGTGTGATGCTTCCTGTAATCTGTTTTCACTCTGTGGAAGTGAGATATCTTGTTAAGAGGGGGTAATACCCAAAGGCAATCAGAGATAAAAATGTAACGATTTGGTGGGTGATGTCTCAAGATCAGCTTTAAGTGAGGTCTGATTTAACATCTTTATTAGTCATTTAAAAGGGAAATGATGAAGAAATTATAAATCTCAACATTGGAATGCCATCAGAACCTCCCCTCCCTGTCCCTGAAATCACATATAATGATATACAAAAATTTAGGCAGCACGAAAAATTAGTGGAGTAAAAACTAATGCTTTATTTGGTATATAAATGTAAACTAATTCTTCAGGGAAATAATCAGAAATCTAGAAATCTAACTAGAGGGAGAAGCCAGCAAAGCAGTAACACTGAAAGGGCCCTGGGGATAAGTACAGGAGTTGGAGCAAGGACAGAATGTGATTTAGATAGGAGTGTTATATCCCAGTTTAAAGGTCGTGCGATTACAGTGCCCATTTAGGGAGTATTGCATCACTGACTAGGGAGATTCTCTTTCAATGAATGTGGCTTAAGTGCAATTGAAATACTTCTTTCATTTTGTACTTCATTGCCAGAACGTGAGAGAGATTTTGGCAGAATAGAAACAAGGGTTAGTACAAAGAGAGATTCTTTAGGAAGATGCTTGTCTACTTAACACTAGAGAAGCGTTTTCCATTGGAAAGTTCAAATAGTTCCTTTTTAGAGTGAATATTGCATCTTCAAAACTAAGACCAAATTCACAAAGCCTTCCAAGGGAAATTTCTACCATCTGTCAGTATACAGCAAAGCCCATGTTTGTGTTTTAGTTCATTTTAGATGTACTGTATTACACATATTAGGGCTTAATTAAGGTTGGGTGAATTAAATTGATCCTTAATAGACAACTTGTATGCAGAAACCTATACAACGTATGCCATCTGACCCCAGATAAATTCAAGAGTAATATTTTCTGTGGAAGTCAAGGGTCTTCCCTCCAGTAGAAGAAAGTATTGGATGGAGTAGGGAAGCGTAGACAATGACTCTTCAGATGAAGTATGTCGTATCTACCACGTTCCTGGTTAATAAAGATACTAGGTCTGATGATAAAGACTAGAGAAGGTTGTACAAGTGAGATTCTCTGCTTGCTGCACACTTATATGTTGGTTCCTTTTCCCTGGTCCTCAGACAGAAATCGCCATTTTTTTTTCTACTGATGAAAGACAGTGATAGAAATAGAATGGAGCCAGCATCTCAGTAAAACAGAAGTAAAAGCAAGTTAAGATGGGCAGTGAGAGGTAATGGAGGCCAATTCCTAGCGCTGCTAATTGGTTTTGTCAGTTTTACATTCCCATCGATGCTGTGGGGCCACTTCATAGCCAATATTTGAAAGCAGGTGGACATCCTGCCATAATGTCACTGCAACCAGTGACTGAGAGGTGCCTGCACTCCACAAAATCTCTTGTGTGTGTGAGTGTGTGTATGTGTGTGTAAAACTTGGTTAACATGTAATTCATCAGTAATGAGATTAGAGCCCTCATAACAAGGGCTATGTGTTAATTGTGGAATTATGGTGCAACAATAAGCAAAGAAACACTCATTCTTTAAAAAAAAATACCAGATACAAAATCTATTCATTTGGAACTCACCATTCTATGATTTTTATTCACTACTTTTACAGTTAATTTTTTAAAGATTTTCTTTTATTCAACTTCCACTGCATCTTCCCACTAACATGAAACCCTTCTGCATCCAGTATTCATCATTTTGTAACAAAGAGCATGTAAATATTATAAGGAATGGTCTTGGTATTAGGGGTGTCTATATACAATCCATTCTACTGGTCTAGTGACTGGGCCAGTAAATTGCATACTGTATTGATAAAAGGGCTTTCATTTTCATAACAGTCTGTGAACTCATTGGGGACTCCTTTTCTGGGGAGTCATGTATAAATGATGAGAACTATACAAAATCTCATGAGGAATTTATCATAGAAATGTAGGCGTTGCAAAAGAAAATATGGTAGACTCATTCTCCTTTTTCCCTTGATTTTCCAACACGTCATCCTGTCACAGGATTTCTGCGTACCTTCAGTATGATTCCATGTGAGGGTTATAAAGAGTTAGAGAAAAATGTACCTTTGGAAGACTCATTTAAGTATAATATATCCACATATAAACTTCCATGAATTGGATTGGATTATAACTTGTGTGATATAAATGTAACAAAACCACATTTTTGGACCCTGAGGAACTAATCAAAGCCAGAGGCTAACTTTATTACACCCATTCCTGATTGGTTTATTTCTGTAAATTTATATAACTACTAGATGATTTGTTACTTTTTCGCTTCTAATTTTAAGTTTTAAAAGTAAAATTAACCAAAAGAATGTTTATATGGTGAACTCTGGCCAAATGGTGATTGTCACAAAATGTAACTTTTTAAGTAGTTGTGAAATGCATTAAACTGAAAAGATAGAGAAATTGAACTGTCCTTACAAATGACTGCACGATACCAGCAATGTCTTTTGAGAGAGGATTTAGGACATAGTGTGTAGGTGTTTATCTCACACAAAGAGAAAAATTTCCTTCCGTGGGAAAACATTAGATCATAGGAAGGCCTCAAATATCTGAGTTGCAGCTTTGTGAAACCACACTCAGTCTAAACAAGTTACAACAAGATAAAGTCCTCAGAATACGAGGAAGGGATGATGACTACAAAGGCCCACCACTGTGTTTCCCAGCTTTTTTCTCTAACGTAGCTAAGACTTTCTTTGATGAAGTCATCCTTTCTTGATCCATTTGTGTAAAAACTTGTCCCCCAACCACCTTTTGTTAAGGGAGGCAGTATTTAGCAAACTTGGTAGAGTTTATAAAGACCTAATTTTGTTGGATGAGATTCACTAGGATTAGACAACAAATTAAAGACAAAAATGACATATATTAGTAAATGAAAGATCTTGCTTATTATTACTATCTTAATTCATGCAGTTTTTTTTTTTGTTTTACTTGTAAGAAGACAACTGTACTGTATATGGGCAATTCAAAAAAATTAAAGACAGGGTAATATAGGGAACTGAGCATTTAGGAAAAAAATTGTATATTTGGTGTAAATTTCATAGTTTTAAATCCACAGATAACTCAAAACTCAGACACAAGACATACAATATTTTGGCAATTTGTGTGAAGGCTGTAACTTTTTTTCAAATGTATTATTGCTTAATATTTCTAACATGAAACCCAAGGTGCTGGAATTGAGGTCATGTCATAATCCAGGGAAGATGTTTTATAAATCAAGGAGTTGACATGTAATATATACATATACACAGATGAATATATACATGTCACACATACACATACATATGTCCATGCATGAGTACATACATATAATTTTGTAAAAAAACGACCAAGTTCATAGAAATGCCATTTGACCCAGCGATCCCATTACTGGGTATATACCCAAAGGATTATAAATCATGCTGCTATAAAGACACATGCACACATATGTTTATTGCAGCACTATTCACAATAGCAAAGACTTGGAACCAACCCAAATGTCCACCAAGGATAGACTGGATTAAGAAAATGTGGTGCATATACACCATGGAATACTATGCAGCCATAAAAAATGATGAGTTCATGTCCTTTGTAGGGACATGGATGAAGCTGGAAACCATCGTTCTGAGCAAACTATTGCAAGGACAGAAAACCAAACACCACATGTTCTTACTCATAGGTGGGAATTGAACAATGAGAACACTTGGACACAGGGTGGGGAACATCACACACTGGGGCCTGTCGTGGGGTGAGGGGAGCGGGGAGAGATAGCATTAGGAGATATACCTAATGTAAATGATGAGTTAATGGGTGCAGCACACCAGCATGGCACACGTATACATATGTAACAAACCTGCAGGTTGTGTACAGGTACCCTAAAACGTAAAGTATATATATAAAAAAAAAACACCAAGTTCAAAGGCTTTGGCACATCTGTCTTTTAGTCATTGCATTTTTGTGAGTTAATTACTAAAGTGGAAGCTATACTTTTTAGATTCCTGAGGATTTTTTTTTGTTTTTTTTGAGATGGAGTCTCGCACTGTTGCCAGGCTGGAGTGCAGTGGCATGATCTTGGCTCACTGCAACCCCCGCCTCCTTGGTTCAAGTGATTCTCATGCCTCAGCCTCCCGAGTAGCTGGGATTACAGGCACGCGCCACCACACCCAGGTAAGTTTTGTATTTTTAGTAGAGACGGGGTTTCACCCTGTTGACCAGGATGGTCTCGATCTCCTGACCTCGTGATCCGCCCACCTCGAGCTCTCAAAGTGCTGGGATTACAGGCGTAAGCCACTGCATTCTGGCAAGATATTTTTAAAAATACGTGGCTGACGGGTTGATAAGTGCATCAAACCACGATGGCACATGTATACCTATGAAACAAACCTGCACGTTCTGCACATGTATGCAGAACTTAAAGTAAAATAAAAAAAAAAGAAAGAAAAATATGTGGCTGGATTTTGATTGAACGTTAATGTTATTTGGGGTGTATGTGTCGTCTTTCTCATTAAAAAGGAGAATACTCACATATTTTCCTACTTGTTATTAAGAAAATTCTTAGATTATTGGGATAAAACAGGTCTTCAAAGTCTTCCACTAAGCTTCCAAGTATCACCTGAATAAAATAGGTGAATAGAAAACTTTGAGCTTAGATATTTTTTGCTTGATCGCCACCTAGTTTTATTCAGTTGCCTTGAGACAAAACATGGAAATTGAAAAGTATAATACGCTAATGTTTAGTTACCTGGAAAGTTCCAGCTAAATATCAGTAATATTCACAATAGCCTGCTATTGTAATTTTAAATAAAAGATTATTGTGTGCCATCTGGAAAAACTTGTGCACCTCTTCTGTAACTTTCCAGCTCTTTTGAGGGTTAATAAAGATCTCAAGTGATATTTTCAGTATGCTTCAAAAAGTAATTGAAAAAATGCACCTATGAAATATATCACTAACATATAGTTGCTTTTATTTTTATTTATTTATTTGTTTTTGAGATAGGGTCTCACTCCTCTCGCCCAGGCTGGAGTAGAGTGGTGCAGTCTTGGCTCACTGCAGCCTTGGCTTCCTGGGCTCAGGTGGTCCTCCCACTTCAGCTTGAGTAGCTGGGATTACAGGCCTGCACCACCACACTTGGCTAATTTTTTTTTTTTTTTTTGTATTTTTTGTAGAGATGGGGTTTCACCATGTTGCCCAGGCTGGTCTTGAACTCTTGGGCTCAAGCAATCCACCCACCTCGACCTCTCAAAGTACTGGGATTACAGAGGCGAGCCACCACACCTGGACTTCGTTGCTTTTTAAATGCATGTTGTTTTACTATTTCCAAGTTTTTGACTGTAACTGTTCATTAATTAGATGGTAGCACCCAATCACATGTATATCTTAATTCATTAGAATGTATTTACTGAGCATCTGCAATGTGCTGAAGACTTGTAAAAGTGTGGTGAGTTTATTTTGGTGGGAAAGATAGGCAAATCATCGTGCTGAATATGTTTATACCTGTGATTGAATTTTTAAGTATTATGAAAGAAAAATACAGGGTATCATAGCAGAGTGTAAATCTATGAAATTTAGATTTTTGTGCCTGGAGAACTCCCTGGGGAAGTAACAATTATGTTGAGGACTGGAGACAGCTATGTGAAGAGTGAGATCTGAAAAAAGAATTCTAGGTAGAAGAAAGGTCCGGAAGGGGACAGGGATTGGAGTCACCTTTGAAAGTCTGGAAGAAGATCAAGTGGCTGGTAAAGCTGCAAGCAATGAAAGGTGGAAGAAGGCTGGGCTGGATGACACAGATTATGTAGGTAATGATAAAAGAAAAATATAAGTACATTTAAATCTCAAGCAGTGTATTTGAACATTTGAGGATTCATGATTTGGAGTAGCACTAGCCTATAAGGGGTAAAATTTCACTGACAAGGGCAAGAGGGGAATCTTTTATAAAGTATTTACATAAGCAAGACAAAGAAAACAATTTTGGTTACAGTGGAGAGACCCTATTTAAAGGTTAGTTGGTGGTTTCTGATTGGTAGTTTCTAGTTTCAATTTACTATTGATACTGGGCTTTGATTTATTGATATGGGAATTTAAATTGCCAGAGACACCCCAGTTTAATAGTTTCCCAATTATAATTTTTTTAAAATTGTCTCCTTTTGATCAGCCTCTCATTTATGAGAGATTGACCAAAGTTTGGGCATAAGCATCACTCACTGTCACTGTCTTGGCTGGGTTGTCTTTATCTCAGGGTAAAACTCGTTAAGTCATGACATAGGCTCATTGAAGAAAGGTTCTTATTTTTGCTCATCTCATTTTTGTTGCTTTAATCACAGTAAGACCATCTGGCATACCTTTGATGGCTGCACACATACATTTGAGACCCTTCAGAGTATATACTACACCAGGGGGATTACAATGGTGACTATCAGGAGAATAATACCAAGAGACTGAAGTATGCTCCTCAGCCAAGGTCATCACAAATCAAACCGACTAGTATTTCTATGGAAATAAAAGAAAAATAAAGACCAATGACTAGAGCAAACTATAAATTCAATCTCTGAGTCCAGAGGGTAATTAGTCAAGACTTCTAGATTTGAGTTCAAATAACTTTTTCCTGGTTTGCAGTTTGAGTGTCTTGGGTTATAGCATTGAGTGTTTTGGTGAACTCCTGGAGTCATGCACACATCAGGAATGAGGGTTGTCCTCTGAAATTATACCAGGCTACCCATTCCAGCTCATGGCATTTCAGGAACAGAGAAGTTCTTGTTCGTAGTAATCCCAAGTTGGAAAAATGGGAGAAAATTGAATTGGAGAAACCTAGAAGAATTCCGCATCTAGTCCATTCTACAGGTGGAAAAAAAAACTCGAGAACAATGAACAGAGCTACGTTTATTTCATTGATATTTACCTAATTCACTTGTTCTTAACACTTGTGCTTGGATTGCTCATGAAAAATTTCATGAGACACTAAACACAGCTAGCCATTGAAGGAGTTCAAGAATTGTCACCTCACGAAAGCTATTCCACTTTGGTATATTGATCACTTTGAGCTAAAGGGACTTGAAAAATAGCAAATGCAGAGAGGCTTTCTCTAGACCACCTCCTATTTGCCAAATCCAGATCCACCACAGCAGCTCAACTGTCATCAGTCACTACCCTACCCCATCATCTTATTTCATTTGTGTTTATAGGTCAGGCAAATATCAAAATTATCACAGAAGCAAAGAAACTGAAAAGCTAAACATTATTCTTCCCTCTCTGTCTTTTTCTAACTTCTGTAACTAACATGCACCAAGCAATTCATGTTTACTACATATTTTACTCTTTGGTTGGATTTATTGACTTAAACATCTAGCAGGGATAATACAAACCCATCTGACCAGCAACCCAGGAAAATCTAACATTTCTTTTTTTTTTAAAGAGACAGGGTCTTGCCCTGTCGCCAAGGCTGGAAGACAGTGGTGCGATCATAGCTCAATGCTGCCTCCAACCCCTGGGTTCAAGGGATTCTTCTGCCTCAGACTCCTGAGTAGCTGGGACTACAGGTGCAGGACATTGCCAGCTCATTTTTTTTTTAATTTTATAAATTTGTTTAGTAATATCATCCAAAAATATCACATACACATAACATACATATGTTCATACAAAGACATGCATGTACATACAGACAGAAGCAGATAAATTGTTGATTTAAAAGTCATTTATTAGGAGAAGTCTGAAGGTCAGTCTGAATTGTTGGTTGCCCTGGAGTTGCTATAATTGCAAGGCCGTTAATTTGGAAGCCCTTTGTTTCTTACCTTGTTCTAAGGTTCTTTACAAATGTTCAGCTAACCTAGCTAAACCTATAGCTTATTTCCTTACCTTTTTAAAATTTTTTAACTTTTTTTTCTGCGTCTCCAAATAATACCTGAGGAGAATCGTTTTACAAAAAGGGCAGCAAGGGTAGGCTGGGTTGCCTAGAATGCCATAAGAAAAACAAAAGCTCTAAGTGGTTTTTGAAATCAGTAACATATTCTTCTTTCTTCTGTCTGTAGGTCTGGTTGATTGTCCAGTCAGTGTGAGTGGGGAAGCAATTTAGGAATGGCTTTCAGAAGATTGTTTTTAGTTTTTTAAGCTTTTTCTGGCACATATGTGGACCAAATGGGGACTCATCACCATGGATCGTGTCCTCAAGATGATACCATTCTGCCTCTTGCATCCATTTTTGAGCTTCCCTTGGCCCTGTCAACATGTGTTTAACAGGATTACTGACTTCTGGGTGGAACCAATTAACATATAGGGGCAAAGCATTTTCTATGCAGGACAGGAATACCGTTTATTATTCCTCTGAGCTCAAGACTTTGAGCAAGGAATAACACTGAGAACCCAACTCAGGAGGCAGAGGCCATGGGGAGTTGAGACCGCACCACTGCACACCAGCCTGGGCAACAAGAGCGGAACTCTGCCTCAAAAAAAAAAAAAAAAAAGGTGGGTTTCACCGTGTTGCCCAGGCCAGTCTGGAACTCCTAGGCTCATGACAACCCCTGGGCTCAGCCATCCAAAGTTCTGGGATCACAAGCGTGAGCCACCATGCCAGGCCGATCTATTCCTTTCTGATTAATAAAGTGGGCTGGTCGCTGTGGCTCACCCCTGCAATCCCAGTACGCCGGGAGGCCGAGGCGGGTGGATCACCTGAAGTCCAGACTTTGAGACCAGCCTAACAGGGAGAAAACCTGTCAGTACCAAAAAAAAAAAAAAAAAAAACAAAATTAGTCAGTCATGGTGGCTCATGCCTACAATCCCAGCCATTAGGGAGGCTGAGACAGGAGAATCACCCAAACCTGGAGGCGGAGGCCATGGGGAGCCGAGACCATGTCACTGTCCTCCAGCCTGGGCAGGAAGAGTGAAACTCTGCCTCAAAAAAAAAAAAAAAAAAAAAAAGAGACTGGTATTACCATTTGGCTGAGGCTGGTCTGGAACTCCTAGGCTCAAGCAATCTGCTGCGGTAGGCATTCCAAAGTCCTGTGATCACAAGTGTGAGCCACCACGCCAGGCCAACCTATTCCTTTCTGATAAATAAATTAGGCCTGGCATGATGGCTTACGCCTGCAATCCCAGCACCTGGGGAGGCCGAGGCAGGCAGATTACCTGAGGTCAGGAGTTTGAGACCACCCTGACAAACATGGAGAAACACCGTCTGCACAAAAAAAAAAAAAAAAAAAAAGAAAAACAAAAAAAATTACAAAATGAGCCTGGCATGGTGGCTCATGCCTGCAATCCCAGCCACTCGGGAAGTTCAGGCAGGAGAACCACCCAAACCCAGGAGGCGGAGGCTGTGGCGAGCCAAGACCATGCCACTGCACTCCAGCCTAAGCAACAAGAGCAAAACTAAGTCTGAAAAAAAAAAAAAAAAAGAAAAAAAAAGACCGGGTTTCACCATGTTGCCCAGGTTTGGTCTGGAACTCCTAGGCTGAAGCGACCCTCCATGCTCGGCTGTCCAAGTCCTGGGATCAAAAGTGGAGCCACCACGCCAGGCCGATCATGCCTGTAATCCCAGCACTTTGGGAGGCTGAGGTGGGTGGATCACCTGACGTCAGGAGTTGGAGACCAGCCTGGCCAACGTGATGAAACACCGTCTCTAATAAAAATACAAAAAAATTAGCCAGGTGTGGTGGTGGACGCCTGTAATCTCAGCTACCCAGGAGGCTGAAGCAGGAGAATTGCTTCAGCCTCTGAGGCAGAGGTTGCAGTGAGCCAAGACAGTGCCACTGCACTCCAGCCTGGGTGACAGAGTGAGACTCCATCTCAAAACAAAAAAATACATAAAATAAATTGGGCCATGCACGTTGGCTCATGCATGCAATTATAGCACCTTCAGAGGCCGAGGCAGGTGGATAATCTGAGTTCGGGAGTTTGAGAACAGGCTGAACAACAGGGAGAAACCCCGTCTGTATAAAAAAAAAAAATAAGCTGGACATGGTGGCTCACGCCTGCAATCCCAGCCACTCAGGAGGCTGAGGCAGCAGCACCACCCAAACTCCGGAAGCGGTGGCGGTGGGGAGCCAAGACCACGCCACTGCAATCCAACCTGGGCAACAAGAGCCTAGGAGTTCCAGACCAAACCTGGGCAACATGGTGAAACCTGGTCTCTCTCTCTTTTTTTTTTTTTTTTTTTTGAGACAGAGTTTTGCTCTTGTTGCCCAGGCTGGAGTGCAATGGCATGGTCTTCACTCTACACGGCCTCCACCTCCCGGGTTTGGGTGGTTCTCCTGCCTCAGCTTCCCGAATGGCTGGGATTGCAGACATGAGCCACCATGCCCGGCTCATTTTGTAATTTTTTTTGTTTTTCTTTTCTTTTTTTTTTTTTTTTTTGTGCAGATGGTGTTTCTCCATGTTTGTCGGGCTGGTCTCAAACTCCTGACCTCAGGTAATCTGCCTGCCTCGGCCTCCCCGGGTGCTGGGATTGCAGGCGTGAGCCACCATGCCAGGCCTAATTTATTAATCAGAAAGGAATAGATTGGCCTAGCGTGGTGGCTGACGCTTGTGATCACAGGACTTTGGATGGCCTAGCACAGCGGATTGCTGGAGCCTAGGAGTTCCAGACCGCCCCGGGCATAATGGTGAAACCCAGTCTCTCTCTCTTTTTTTTTTTTCTGAGGCGGAGTGTCGCTCTTATTGCCTGGCTGGAGTGCAGTGTCGCGGTCTCGGCTCTCCGTGTCCTCCATCTCCGGGTTTCGGTGGATCTGCTACCTCAGCCTCCCGAGTGGCTGGGATTGCAGGTGTGAGCCACTATGCCTGGCTCATTTTGTATTTTTGTTTTGTTGTTGTTGTTTTTGTTGTTTTGGTGTAGACGGGGTTTCTCCATGTTTGTCGGGCTGGTCTCAAACTCCCGACCTCAGGTGATCCGTGGGCCTCGGCCTCCTGGGGTGCTGGGACTGCAGGCATGAGCCACCTCGCCCGGCCCAATTTATTAATCAGAAAGGAATAGATCGGCCTGGCGTGGTGGCTGACGCTTGTGATCACAGGACTTTGGATGGCTCACTGTGGCAGATTGCTTGAGCCTAGGGGTTCCAGACCGGCCCGGGCAACATGGTGAAACACGGTCTTTTTTTTTTTTTTTTTTTTTGAGACGGAGTCTCGCTCTGTCACCCAGGCTGGAGTGCAGTGGCGCGATCTCGGCTCACTGCAAGCTCCGCCTCCCGGGTTCACACCATTCTCCTGCCTCAGCCTCTCCGAGTAGCTGGGACTACAGGCGCCCGCCACCACGCCTGGCTAATTTTTTGTATTTTTAGTAGAGACGGGGTTTCACCGTGGTCTCGATCTCCTGACCTTGTGATCCGCCCGCCTCGGCCTCCCAAAGTGCTGGGATTACAAGCGTGAGCCACTGCGCCCGGCCGGTCTTTTTTTTTTTAGGTGGAGTTTTTCTCTTCTTGTCCAGGCTGGACGGCAGTGACATGATCTCGGCTTCCCACGACCTCAGCCTCCGGGTTTGGGTGATTGTCCTGCCTCAGCCTCCCGAATGGCTGGGATTGCAGGCATGAGCCACCATGCCCGACTAATTTTGTACTTGTTTTGTTTTGTTTTTGGTACAGAGGAGGTTTCTCCCTGTTGGTTAGGCTGGTCTCAAACTCTCGACTTCAGGTGATCCACCCGCCTCGGCCTCCCGGAGTCCTGGGATTGCAGGCGTGAGCCACCATGCCAGGCCTAATTTATTAATCAGAAAGGAATAGATTGGCCTGGCGTGGTGGCTCACGCTTGTGATCACAGGACTTTGGATGGCCTAGCTCAGCAGATTGCTTGAGCCTAGGAGTTCCAGACGGGCCTGGGCAAAATGGTGATACCCAAGTCTCTCTCTTTTTTTTCTTTTTCTTTTTTTTCTGAGGCGGAGTTTCGCTCTTATTGCCTGGCTGGAGTGCAGTGGCTCGGTCTCGGCTCTGAGTGTCCTCCACCTCTGGGTTTGGGTGGATCTACCACCTCAGCCTCCTGAGTGGCTGGGATTGCAGGCGTGAGCCACCACGCCTGGCTCATTTTGTATTTTTGGTTTTTTTTTGTTGTTGTTGTTTTGGTATGTAGACGGGGTTTCTCCATGTTTGTCGGGCTGGTTTCAAACTCCTGATCTCAGGTGATCCGTCCGCCTCGGCCTCCCGGGGTGCTGGGACTGCAGGCATGAGCCACTTCGCCGGGCCCAAAGCCAAACCTGGAGGCGGAGACTGGGGGAGCTGAGACCACGCCACTGCACTCCAGCCAGGCAACAAGAGAAAAACTCCGCCTGAAAAAAAAAAAAAAAAAGAGACCGGGTTTCACCATGTTGCCCAGGCCCGTCTGCAACTCCTAGGCTATGAGATCCTCCACGCTCAGCCATCCAAAGTCCTGGGATCACAAGCGTGAGCCACCACGCCCGGCCGATCTATTCCTTTCTGATTAATAAACTGGGCTGGTCGCGGTGGCTCACCCCTGCAATCCCAGCACTCTGGGAGGCCGAGGCGGGTGGATCACCTGAGGTCAAGAGTTTCAGACCAGCCTAACCAATAGGGAGAAACCCCATCTGTCCCAAAACCAAAACAAAACAACAACAACAAAAAAAACAAATACAAAATTAGTCAGGCATGGTGGTTCACGCCTGCAATCCCAGCCGTTCAAGAGGCTGAGGCAGGAAAACCACCCAAAACAGGAGGCGGAGACCGCAGGGAGCCGAGACCACGTCACTGCCTTCCAGCCTCGGCAGCAAGAGCGAAACTCCGCCTCAAAAAAAAAAAAAAAAACAACCAAAAAAAAGAAACTGGGTTTCACCATTTTGCCGAGGCCGGTCTGGAACTCCTAGGTTCAAGCAAGCCGCTGCTGTATGCCATCCAAAGTCCTGTGATCACAAGCGTCAGCCACCACACCAGGCCAATCTATTCCTTTCTGATTAATAAATTAGGCCTGGCATGGTGGCTCACGCCTGCAATCCCAGCACCCGGGGAAGCCGAGGCGGACAGATTACCTGAGGTGGGCAGTTTGAGACCAGCCCGACAAACATGGAGAAACCCCGTCTGCAGAAAAAAAAAAAAAAAGAAAAGAAAAACAATAAAAATTACAAAATGAGCCGGGCATGGTGGCTCATGCCTGCAATCCCAGCCACTCGGGAAGCTGAGGCAGGAGAACCACCCAAACCCGGGAAGTGGAGGCCGTGGCGAGCCGAGACCATGCCACTGCACTCCAGCCTGGGCAACAAGAGTGAAACTCCGTCTCAAAAAAAAAAAAAAAAAAGAGAGAGAGAGACCAGGTTTCACCATGTTGCCCAGGTTTGGTCTGCAACTCCTAGGCTCAAGCCACCCTCCACATTCGGCTGTCCAAAGTCCTAGGATCAAAGCGGAGCCACCACGCCAGGCCGATCATTCCTGTAATCCCAGCACTTTGGGAGGCTGAGGTGGGTGGATCACCTGATGTCAGGAGTTGGAGACCAGCCTGGCCAATGTGATGAAACACCGTCTCTAATAAAAATACAAAAAAAGTAGCCGGGTGTGGCGGTGGACGCCTGTAATCCCAGCTACCCAGGAGGCTGAGGCAGAAGAATTGCTTGAGCCTGGGAGGCAGAGGTTGCAGTGAGCCAAGACAGTGCCACTGCACTCCAGCTTGGGTGACAGAGTGAGGAACCTGGGACACTGCACCCCAACTTTAATGTGTTGTGGAATTCTGTTAGCTAATATTTTAATGAGGAGTTTTGCATCAATATTCATCAGTGATATTGGCTTGTAGTTTTCTTTTTTGGTTTCTATCTTTGATTTTGGTATCAGGGTAATGCTAGCCTTGTAGAATGAGTTTGCAAGTATTCACTCCGTCTCTATTTTTGGAATCGTTTGGGTAAGGTTGGTATTAGTTCTTCTTTAAATGTTTGCTAGAATTCAGCAGTGAATCATCAGGTCCCAGGCTTTTCTTTGTTGGGAGACTTTTTATTACCACTTTGATCCCATTATTTGTTATTGGTTTGTTCAGGTTTTGGGTTTCATCATGGTTCAATCTTGGTAGGTTAGATGTGTCTGGAAATTTATCCATTTTTGGTAGGTTTTCCTATCTATTTGCATATAGTTGCTGACCACTAGTGATCCTTAGAGATTTTTTGTTTGTTTGTTTGTTTTTGATATGGAGTCTTGCTCTGTCGCCCAGGCTGGAGTGCAGTGGCGCAATCTCAGCTCACTGCAAGCTCCGCCTCCCGGGTTCACGCCGTTTTCCTGCCTCAGCCTCCCAAGTAGCTGGGACTACAGGCGTCCGCCACCACTCCCGGCTAATTTTTTGTATTTTTTTCGTAGAAACGGGGTTTTACCGTGTTAGCCAGGATGGTCTTATCTCCTGACCTCCTGATCTGCCCGCTTTAGCCTCCCAAAGTGGTGGGATTACAGGCATGAGCCACGCCCCATTGGGACAGGGACACACACACACACACACACACACACACACACACACACACACAGTTGGTGGTTGTGCCGCCCGGTTGCGAGTGTGAGGAAGGGAGCGGATGGGTCGGGCAGAAAGGTGCTGGGTCAAGAGAGGAGGGGGCAGCCGGGAGCACGCGCACGCCGGGTGCGCGCGGGGCGCGCCGGGTTGAGGGGTGAGGGGTGAGGGGTAAGAGGTGAAGGGCGACGAGGACCGGGGCGGGGTTGGGGCAGTCATTTCCCAGGCGGTAGCGGGGGGCGGTGGTGCTGCTGCCCTTTTAAGCTGCGGCTTGACGGTAGCAGCGCCTCCTGTCGGTGGAGTCGGTTACAAAGGGAGCAGCCTCCCAGGCCGCCACACGGCTCCCGCCAAGTCCTCGGTGTCCCCTGCCATTTTCCAGTCGCGCTCCCACGAGGGTCACGGCCGCAGGGAGAGGTGGAGCCGCGAGCGAGAGCTCTGCCGGGGGCCCCACCGGGTGGTCGCCGCCATGACAGCCGCTTGGGACAGGCCCCTTTTCCGCGCCCTTCCGGCGGAGATGAGGGGAAGATGTCCGTGTCAGGGTCAAGGCCAAACTGAAGTTGCTAGCCTCTATCTTCCACCAGAATCAGGAGTCACAGCCGCGGCTCACGCTCCACCGCAACATCAAGGTGAGTCGCCGGGTGGCGGCCTCGCGGGGCAGGGCGAGGGCGGAAAGGGGATGCCCAGAGTCCCAGGACAAAGGGGAACCTGCTCCAGAGAGGCCCCGGTTCCCCGCCCCTTTCTCCCGAAACTGGCCCGCCAGGCACTGCACGAGGCTTGGGTGGGAGAAGGTGGAGGGCGCGTCTCTCCAACTCTTAGAGCGGGGCTGGCTTGGGGGCTGCTGGTCCCTCTCGGCCCCTGTCGCTGCGCCTCGAGGTGGGAGCCCGCGGCTGCCGGAGCCTTCTTGGGATCCATGGTCGCCCTCAGTCAGCCGACCTGCTCTAGGGACCGCGACAGGGCGGGGCAGGGCGGCTCCCGAGTTGTTTGAGCCCAGGCGGGGAAGGGGAAAGGCCTTTTAAGATTTTCGGTTTTTCAGCGGGGCGTAGTGGCTCATGCCTGTAATCCCAGCACTTTGGGAGGCCAACCGGGCTGATCACTTGAGGTCAGGAGTTGGAGAACAGCCTGGCCAACATGGTGAAACCCGCCTCTACTAAAAAATAGAAAAATTAGCCGGTCGTGTTGGCAGGCGACTTAATCCCAGCTATTTGGGAGGCAGAGGCAGGAGAATCGTTTGAACCCGGGAGGCGGAGGTTGCAGTGAGCTGAGATCGAGCCATTGCACTCAAACCTGGGGGAGAAGAGCGAGACTTCTCTCTCAAAAAAAAAAAAAAAGTTTTCTTTCTTTTTTTCTTTTTGTTGAGACAGTCTCACTCACTGTGTTGCCCAGGCTGGAGTGCAGTGGCGCGATCTCGGCTTACTGCAGCCTACCTCTCTTGACAGTCCACTGGTTAAAGCGATTCTCCTGCCTCAGCCTCCCGCGTAGCTGAGATTACAGGCGCCCGCCACCACACCTGGCTAACTTTTGTGTTTTTAGTAGAGACAGATTTTTTAGTAGAGACGTGGTTTCACCATGTTAGCCAGAATGGGCTTGACCTCCTGACCTCATGATCCGCCCACCTCAGCCTCCCAAAGTGCTGGGATTACAGGCGTGAGCCACCGTGCCCGGCCTCTGTTTTGTTTTATACATGTAATATATTCACAAGTATCTTTACGAAGTGATTTTGATACTCTTTTGTCTTCTCCCTAGAATCTCTTTGTTCTGTAATAATTTTTTTCTTAGTTTATTTTGATCTTATTTTTCTTTTTAAAGCCTTTCCTTAAATATCTATTCTATGTTGCTTATCATTTGTAGTTTTTTTTTTTTTTTTGAGAGGGAGTCTTGCTCTGTCACCCAGGCTGGAGTGCAGTGGTGCAATCTGGGCTCACTGCAAGCTCCGCCTCCCGGGTTCATGCCATTCTCCTGCCTCAGCCTCCTGAGTAGCTGGGACTACAGGCGCCAGCCACCACGCCCCGCCAATTTTTTGTATTTTTTAGTAGAGACGGGGTTTCACCGTGTTAGCCAGGATGGTCTCGATCTCCTGACCTCATGATCTGCCCACCTTGGCCTCCCAAAGTGCTGGGATAACAGGCGTGAGCCACCGCGCCCAGCCCTTATTCTATATTATAGTGAGTTGTACAATTATTTCATTATATGTTACAATGTAATAATAATAGAAATAAAATGCACAATAAATGTAATGTCCTTGAATCATCCCAAAATCATCTCCCCCAACCTTGTCTGTGGAAAAATTGTCTTCTGCAAAACTGGTTCCTGACGCCAAAAAGTTTGGGGACTGCTGGCATAATTGGTCTCATATAGTATTTGTCCTTTCGTGCGTGGCTTATTTCACTTAGCATAATGTCTTTAACGTTCATCCATGTTGTAGCATATACCAGAATGTCATTTGTATTTAAGGCTGAATAATATTCCCTTGTATGTATTTAATACGCTTTGTTATCTTTTCATCTGTTGATGAATAGTTGGGTTGCATCCACCTGTTGGCTATTGTGAATAGTTTTGCATTGCCTGTCTTTCTCATGATCGCCATCCTATTTCACATCTAGCAGGTGTGAAATTCCATTGATTGATTGAGACAGGGTCTGACTGTTGCCCAGTCTGGAGTGCAGTGGCATGATCTTGGCTCACTGCAACCTCCATCTCCCAGGCTCAAGCAATTCTGCCTCAGCCTTCCGAGTAGCTGGGATTATAGGCATGCACCACTACCAGCTGGCTAATTTTTATATATTTAGTAGAGATGGGGTTTCACCATGTTGGCCAGGCTGGTCTCGAACTCCTGACCTCAAATGATCCACCTGTCTCTGCCTCCCAAAGTATTTGGATTACAGGTGTGAGCCACTGCGCCCAGCTAGTAGGTGTGAATTTCTATGTCTTAGTGATTTTGATTTGCATTTACCTGATGGCAAATGATGTTGAGTATGTTTTTATGTGTTTATTGGCCATTTGTCTATTTTCCTTGGGGAAATATTTATTCCAGAATTTAACCTATTTTTAATTGGGTTATGTATCTCTTTATTATTTAGTTGTAAGAATTTTTTACATATTCTAGATAGGAGTTATAACAATTTTCTCCCTGTTTCTGGATTGTCTTTTTTCTTTCTTTATGGAGTCCTTTGAAGCACAAAGATTTTAAATTTTGATATAGTCCAATTTATCTTTTTTCATTTGTGTTTTTTTGTTCCTTGTGCTTTTGGTGTAATATCTAAAAAAACGTTGCTACTCCAAGGTCACAGAGGTTTCTGCCTATGTTTCTTTCTATGAGTTTTATAGTTTTATCAATATCTCTTATATTGAGCTCTTTTATCCATTTGAGTTAATTTTTGCATGTGGCATGAAGTAGGGGGGTATAGCTTCATTGTTTTGCACCTAGACATCCAGTTATCTCAGACCTATCTGTTGAAAAACTTATTCTTTCCCCATTAAATTGTCTTGGAACCCTTACTGAAGACCAATTGACTGTATATGTGAAAGTTTATTTCTGGATTCTATTCTTTTATCTGTTCATCTGTCCTTATACCAGTAGCACACTCTTGATTACTGTAGCTGTTTAGTAAGCTTTGAAATCAGAAAGTATGAATCCTCAGAAAGTTTTTTAAGGTGGGTTTGGCTGTTCTGGGTCACTTGCATTTCCATATGAATTTTAAGATCAGCTTGTCAGTTTCTGCAAAGGAGCCAGCTGGGATTTTAATCACAGTTGCATTGAATATGTACATCAACTTAGGAAGTACTGCCATTTTAACAATATTAAGTTTTCCTCCATGAACACAGGATGTATTTGTACTTATTTAGGTCTTACTTTCTTTCAATCATAGTTGTGTTGAACACAGACCTACTTTGAATTAATTCTAAGTTATTTTTATGCTACTTATTGCTTGACAAATATAATTGCTTTTAGTTTTTACTGTAGTTTTGATGCAATTGAAGTGTATTTGGACCATGTGAAGCTTATTTCTGCTTTGAAATTTGGTATAAATGGGTTATAATAAAATCTCACTGTGCTAATTTTTTGATTATGTGAAATAGAAAATCAATGTAAATTTAAAAATTTATTCTGGGCCGGGCACGGTGGCTCACACCTGTAATCCAAGCACTGTGGGAGGCTAAGGAGGGCAGATCACAAGGTCAGGAGATCGACACCATCCTGGCTAACACAGTGAAACCCCGTCTCTACCAAAAATACAAAAAATTAGCCGGGTGTGGTGGTGGGTGCCTGTAGTCCCAGCTACTTTAGAGGCTGAGGCAGGAGAATGGTGTGAACCTGGGAGGTGGAGGTTGCGGTGAGCCGAGATTGTGCCACTGCACTCCAGCCTGGGTGACAGAGTTAGACTCCATCTCAAAAAAAAAAAAAAAAAAAAAAAAATTCATTCTGAAATGGGATAGATGTTGAAGCTCTTCTGGCAGGTGGTTATAAAGAGGAATATGTAATCATTCTATTGAGAAAATATAATCAATAATGTGAATACCTAAGGTAGTTTATTTTACATATATATCTCGGTATTTATTTTTGAGACAGAGCCTCACTCCTGTCACCCAGGGTGGAGTGGAGTGGCACGATCATGGCTCATTGCAGCCTCAACTTCTTGGGCTTAGGTGATTCTCTCATCTCAGCCTCCTGAGTAGCTGCGACTACAGGTGTGCGCCACCATGCATGGCTAATTTTTTGTATTTTTAGTAGAGGTTTCCCCATGTTGCCCAGGCTGGTCTCAAACTCCTGGACTCAAGTGATCTGCCCGCCTCGGCCTCCCAAAGAGCTGGGATTACAGGTGTGAGCCACTGTGTTGGCCTTATGTTTTATAATCTTTAAATGATACTTTTTATTCTATTACAGAACATATATAATTGTAAAAAACTTGTAAAATATAAAAGAGGACAAAGAGAATAGAAAAATTATTTACAATGTAATTCCCAAGTAAACACTGATTACATTTTTTTTAAGAGCCTGTTGCTCAGGCTGGAGTGCAGTGGCACGATCATAGTTCACTGTAACCTCATACATCTCATACATTTTTATATTACTACTTCTGGTTTTATACAGAATGTGTTCACCTTGAAACAAGAGAGTATAATTTTATAATGATTATTTTCATTTAATGATCATGATCTCATTGCAATTATTGACCATTTAGTTTATTCCTGAACATTTTGTTTTATATATTTTTCTATTGTGAGTGGGATATTTGTTATAACTTGGCATTTGTGCCTACGTTCAATTTACCTATAGGAAATTAATTTTTGCATACAATTTTTTTAATTGGTGCAGTGGCACAATCTCAACTCACTGCAACCTCCGTCCCCCGGGTTCAGGTGATTCTCCTGCCTCAGCCTCCTGAGTAGCTGGGATTACAGGCACATGCCACCACACCCGGCTAATTTTTGTATTTTTAGTAGAGACAGTGTTTCACCATGTTGGTCAGGCTGGTCTTGAACTCCTGACCTCGTGATCCGCCCGCCTCGGCCTCCCAAAGTGCTGGGATTACAGGCTTGAGCCACCGTGCCCGGCCTCTTTGTGTGTTTTCTTATATCCTTCATCTGAGTTGCAAGGGGCGCCTTGGGTTTCCAGGAATTTTCTTAGCTAACTCTGTTCCTTTATCTATGACCCTTCCTCACTAGTTTTGGATAATTTATTTTCCTTCTTCCTTACTTCACTGATTTACTTGTCTATTTTATTTAGTTTGCTAGTCATTATTTCTTTTAAGGTTCTTAAGCATAAATCCTCTTTTTTTTTTTTTCTGATGGGAAATACTGGGGCATAGCACTAGGAATACAAATTATGTTTAAATAGAGCACAAAGAACCATCTCAAAGGAATAACTGATGGTGAATGTCTGGTGATTCATTTTATTATGTATCAACTCTAACGAGGCTTAATAAATAATTGAAGTTTAACACTTAGGTAACTGGTCTGTATTTAAGTCTGAAAATTTTTTTATGTTACAGTTTCAACTTCACATTGAATATTCTGTAAAGCAGAAATAAATGGATTAGCATTCTATGAATGAAAAATAAAGCCATGGGTCGGGTGCAGTGGCTCACACCTATAATCCCAGCACTTTGGGAGGCCGAGGCAGGTGGATCACCTGAGGCCAGGAGTGCGAGACCAGCCTGGCCAACATGGTGAAACTTCGTCCCAGCTACTTGAGAGGCTGAGGCAGGAGAATGACTTTAACCCAGGAGATGGAGGTTGTGGTGAGCCGAGATCGCACCAATGCACTCCAGCCTGGTGACAGAGCAAGATTCTGTCTCAAAAAGAAAAAAAAAATTAGCTGGGCATGGTGGTGCGCACCCATAATTCCACTACTTGGGAGGCTGAGGCGGGAGAATCACTTGAACCCAGGAGGCAGAGGTTGCAGTGAGCCAGGGTTGCACCACTGCCCTCCAGCCTATGTGACAGAGTGAGACTCTATCCCTAAAAAAAAACAAAAACGAAAAAAACAACCAAAAAAACCCATGCTGGTAATCGAAAAACCAGTTTGCCTCATCACAGTTTAGAAGATTGAACTGTAAATCTCTTTTTTCTAGTCCTAGCCAGGCTTAATGGTAACATGGGCAATTCAGTTACTTTCTCAGAGTTTTATATTTTTATCTGGAAAATGGAAATGATGGCACGTAGAGTTTAGGATTTTTGTGAAAATCAGATGAGACTGCAAGTGTCTTGAATAGCAGCTGAAGTGCATTGATATAGGTGGTATTTTACAGTGGTGTCTTTCTCAGCATCTTATTAGTTCAGTGTTTTAAAGCTCTATATTAGTCACAGAAACAAAGTCTAATTTTTGTTCTCATTTCAGATTACAAGTGGACACCTGAGTCAGCAGGACCTGGAATCCCAGATGAGAGAGCTTATCTACACGGACTCAGATCTTGTTGTCACCCCCATTATTGGCACTCCAAAGGTGCGGAAAGCTCTCTAACAGCTGAGTTGTAGACTTTACTGAGATCTGAAATCTGCATGAGATTTTCATTCAGAATATTATTTACTGTCTAATCTTTCCTGTTTCTCTTGCCTGCTTCCGTTTCATTTGTGCTGCATGTCTGCATTTCCAGCTCCTGCTCTGTCTGCAACCCTTTCCTCTGCCTTCACTTCCACTTCACTGGAGTTCTAAGTTTTCTCCCCTCTGTTTTGAATGAGTCAGCTCCGCCTCTCACTACTGCTTTCTTCCACATGCCATGGAGGGGTTGCCAGCCTCTTGACCTCAGACCTTAGCTCTCAGTCCCATTGTTTCTCCATCTGCACTAATGTGAATCACTCTAAATATTCTAGTCTCTCTTTTTTTTTTTTATTAATTTTTTTTGCACACAAAAACAACAAACATTTTCTAAAAATACATACAAACAAAAAGATGCGTATCAAACATATTAGGAAGGTTACACATGGGAAGTCGGGGAATAGAAATGGGTGGGAGTTAAAATAAATGAGAGAGGGACTTTATATGGATCAGTGATAATAACTCAATCCTCTATTTGACAAAGAAGAGGGAGAAGGAAGAGGAAGAAAAAGAAAGTGGGATAAAGGATCAGAAAGGGAGGAAAATAGAAAAAATTAGAGTATGACTGCAGGGTAGACCTGTTTTGTTGTCACTGAGTTGGTTGGTTGGTTTGTCTGTTGTATTTTTCATGTTTCGCCAAGTTGGCCAGACTGGTCTCGAACTCCTAGCCCGAAGTGATCAACCCGCCTCGCCCCCCAGAGTGCCGGGACCACAGGCGTGACTCTGATGTATTTTGAAGGCAGAAGCAGTCAGAGGGCACTGCTTACCAGGCTGGGCTGGGCAGGCAGATCACACGGAAGCCCTGCCCTCTCATAGGTTGTTAAGACTGCAGGGGAGACGGTGGGGAGACACTATGGGAGCTTGAGGAGTCATGGTTCACAATGTACTTCTAAACCACTGTGAGTTTTTTTGCTTCTTGTTTTTTGGAATATAATACTTTATTGCTAGGGCATAATGAGTATTTACTTTAAAAAACAGATGCATTTCTAAGTCCCTGTGTTTTGTCTTGACTTCCAACTCCACAACATACATTCCACTACTTACTCTCTATTTTAATTTTCCTGCTGCTTTTACGTTTTTTTTTTTGTTTTTTGAGACGGAGTCTCGCTCTGTCACCCAGGCTGGAATGCAGTGGCATGATTTTGGCTCACTGCAGGCTCCGCCTCCTGGGTTCACACCATTCTCCTGCCTCAGCCTCCTGAGTAGCTGGGACTACAGGCACCTGCCTCCACACCCAGCTAATTTTTTGTATTTTTAGTAGAGACAGGGTTTCACCGTGTTAGCCAGGATGGTCTTGATCTCCTGACCTCGTGATCCGCCCACCTCTGCCTCCCAAAGTGCTGGGATCACAGGTGTAAGCCACCGCGCCCGGCCTTCTTTTTCTTTTTTAAATCTCTTTTTCTGTATTAATTCATGACTGTCTTTTCTTATCTCATTGGGAACATTACTGTGGTTTAGACCATAAGGGTTCTTGGATTCATGTTTATTTTCTAGATAGACAACATTTTATATAGATTATTTAGCTATTTTTCATAATGGAGCTAATTCTTTTTGTGAGTTTATATGTCTGGCAGAGTAACTTTATTATGCTGGTGGATGTGCATTGGCGCATTTTCAAAGTGGGCTTTCTAGAACAATTTGTGATATCTTTCCCAGGGGTGTCCAGTCTTTTGGCTTTCCTGGGCCGCACTGGAAGAAGAATTGTCTTGCGCCACACATAAAATACACTAGTGATAGGTGATGAACTAAAAAACAAACAAACAAAAAAATTGCAGAAAACATCTTACAATGTTTTAAGAAAGTTTATGAATTTGTATTGGGCCACATTCAAAGCCATCTTGGGCCGCATGAAGCCCATGGGCTGCAGGTTGGACAAGCTTGCTTTAGACAATATTCTGTGTTTCTTTTTTTCCTCTTATAACCATATTTGATAGTTTATGGGAAGCCTTAGTCAGTGGAAATTTTTGTGTTTAACTTTAATTTTAAACTGCTTTTAGTCTGAGAAAAAAGGTTAAAAAATAGTTGAGAATTCCTGTATACCTTTTGCCCAGCTGCTCTTAATGTTCACATCTTATAGGCCTATAGTATAGTTAACAATACCTGGGAATTAGCATTGGTATAGTGTTGGTCAGGCGGGCTAATCCTTACCTGTTCCTCCTTTTGGAGGGCAGTAGAATGTGGTAGTTGGAGTTGCATGATACTTGATTCATATCTCTGTGTAATGAGGACGTGCAATACCCTGATTGCTCCTTTCTAATTCTTTCTGAAAAAAGAAAAACAAAACATGAGTATAGTGCTGTTAACTAAACTACCAAATTTATTTGAATTTTACCAGTTGCCTCTAATGTCCTTTTTTGTTGTTGTTGTTCCAGGATCCCACATTACAGTTAGTTGTTATGCCTCCTTAGTCTCGTACAGTCTGTCCTAGTCTTTCATGGTTTTGTCAGAATTTCTCAGAATTTTCTTGTCTTTCATGACCTTGACAGTTTGTCTTTTTTTTTTTTTTTTTTTTTTTTTTGAGATGGAGTCTCACTCTGTCACCCAGGCTGGAGTGTAGTGGTGCGATCTCAGCTCACTGCAACCTCTGCCGACCGGGTTCAAGCTATTCTCCTGCCTCAGCCTCCTGAGTAGCTAGGATTACAGGCACCTGCCACTGCACCTGGCTAAGTTTTGTAGTTTTAGTAGAGACGGGATTTTACCATGTTGGCCAGGCTGGTCTTGAACTCCTGACCTGATGATCCACCTACCTAGGCCTCCCAAAGTGCTGGGATTACAGGCGTGAGCCACCACGCCTGGCCTTTGTATATTTTTGTAATACATGTTATAAAACGTATGGCTCAAGTCCTTGACACTTTGAAGAGTAACTGGTTCGGTGTTTTGAAGAATGTCCCTTAATTTAGGTTCGTGTAAGGGTTTCTCATGATTAGAATGTGATTATGAATTTGGATTATGAGATTAGAATGAGAATATGCATTTTAGTAACAATACTACAGTAAATACAGTAATGCTGGTTACTTAATTAGTAAAGGTTTTAAAAATATTACATATAGAAGTTTTGCAGAAGTTAAGTATAGAAATGATGGTTGCATTTTTAATTAAAAATCTCAAGATGCAGTATCTGGCTGTCCTAAGCTCATGGATCCAACTACACGGTTTCTTCACATTTCTCAAATAAATTGTGCACTTTCCAATTTATGCTATTATGGCTTCCTTGAATGGTGTCTTCTCTGATATAACCATAAAGTTCTAACCATGCTTCAAGACCTCAACCCACCTTCTACCTCTTCTGTAAACCCGGTCTCAACTCTATCAAGTAAAGTGCTTGCTGTATTCTCTAAACTACTATTTACAAAAAAAATTCTTTCTGTCCAGGGTTTTATCTGTAGTTATGTCCTGCCTCTTTTGAATTGTGAAATATTTTGTTGTTTATCAAATATTTGTCTCATCTTCCCAACCAGAATGTCAGCTCTCTGAAAATAGGATTGTGTCTTTTATATTTTTGTGTCCCCATTCGCACTTGACATAGAGCCTTACCTTGGCAGGTACCCAGTAGATATTTGCTGAATGACTGAATTTCTAATTAGAGGTAAATTATCTAAAGAGTAAGCCAAGATGGGGTGAATTTTTTCTTTGAAGCTTTATTTTGTTACAGATATCAATTGAAATGATTTTTAAAAATAAATTATCTATATTTGTGTGTTTTAATCTGAAAAGGCATTGTTCTTATTCTTTTTGGTAACAAATTTTACACATTCTTTTTTTGTCCTCATTGATTTATTATCTGATATAAGGGACATATAAGGAGACAGATAATCCATCTTAAAAATTGTCTCAAAAGTTTTTTTTTTTTTTTTAACCACAGGTAATGAAACAACCACCATCGGTTAAATTTGATGCAAAAATATTGCATCTACCAGCATTTTCAGGTAGGATCATAATGGACGCATCGAACATGTAGACTCTTTGTATACAGATACGAATATGAAATTTATTCACAGATAGAATATTTGTATGTGAATAACTAAATTTATTTTGTCTTGACAATTGGTTATATTCTTGGGGCAGTGTTACGTGAATTGTAAATAATCTGTAATTCATTTGTGCCAGCTGTTGACATTTCTCAGCTGAGTCTGGGCTGCCCTGTCCTCTTGTGGGTGGGGAGGTTCCCATAGATCTGGGCAAGTTTTCCTGTAGAGTGGGTGGGGGGTCTCCTCCCTTCCCTTCATAGAGCTGGTTGAATTTCCACCATTTATGGCAGGTGTAGGTGCACAGGGTTGGGGACAACAATGAAGGACTGGGATTCCATTGGTGGGACCAGGACATTTGAGAATGGGACTAGGTGGTTCATGACTGTGGAGATGGTGTGGGAGTGGAGATACTTAAGGGATAATTATTACATTTCTGTTGAGCTAATGAAAATCTTATTTAGGGTGAAAGTCAGAAATTTTTACATACCTTAAACTTTTTTTTTGTTTAACAAATTATGTTTTAAGCTGTTAAACTCAATTTGGGGAAAATTATTCATTGTGGCTAGAGTAGAATCTATGATTTGAAGTAAATTTAAAATATATTTAGGTTTCAATAAACCAGCTAAGGGTTTATATAAGTCAACTTAATTACCGGTAAAAACAACTGAAAAAACCTGTGGAGAAGGACATTTTTGAAAGACCAAAGTGAGGCAAAATATTAATAGTGCCTTCAGTGCCAAGTAGGTCTATTTATGCAAACTAGAGAAGTATTACTGGGAAATACTATTTCCTTTTTCTTCTTTGAGTTATTTAGGAAATTATATTTACAATTTCTTTTGTCTAAAGATTGCGATCAGCCAAAAATATGCTAATTTTAGGGGGTATCACATTTCCTAGATTTTGCCCTTTTTTTGTATAGGGATTTGGAGGTAGGAATTTCAGGTGATTTTAGCTATCATGTTATCCTCGTTATTTTTTCACAGTAATTTTATTGGAACTTTTTCGTAACTGTGAGATTTGTGCTTTTCTCAATATTTGAGAGTTGATTTATTTATACAAAGGCTCTTTTGTCTTTTACTCCAGTTGTATTGAACTTTGCATTTTGCTATAGTCTAGGTTGTGGGACAATTCTGCTTTAGACATCTGCTTGGTTTGAAAGCATAGTTTTCCATTGAAGTGGTTAAAAAGTTTCCATGGATAGATAAAGAGATGGGAAATATAGAAGGACAAATAGAAGTAGTGTCATCTTTGGAGTATTTTTGGTTTTGACAGTGTAATGTTTTCTTTGTCCTCATCTTAGCTGTCGTAATTCTGTGTTTATTTCTCATGTAATGTTTCCAGCAGTTGTCTTTCTCATCATTCATACTTCTGTTATTTTCTTTCCTTGGCATTGGATGAGTTATAATTTCTGAACGACCAAGATTGGAATGACTTTTTTGCAACAAGTGTGCTCGCAGATCAACTCCACTGAGAAGAGCTTGGGGACCTCCTGAGCCAAGCTTAATCTCCTTTGTTATTTGTGCGTGGTGGCTGGTCACCAGGAGGTGGCCACCAGGCTCCTCCATTCCCTGCTGGTAGGCCTCTGTGACATGACTTATGCATTTAAATTTATGTTTTTATAGAGGCTCAAACAAGTGCTAAAATAGCAATTTGATTTAACTACCATGAAAAAACTGATTTATCACGATTTTAGGTTTATGAAATTATCCTCTGCTTAATCCTTAGGTCTTAAAATAGATGAGAGTAGATGGTGATTTTGAACTTTTTGTTGTTGTTGTTGTTTGTAATACTCAGATTTCCATTTTATGTTAACTTGTAAGATTTTAAAAAAATATGTAGGCTGAGGCAGGAAAATGGCATGAACCCCGGGGGGGCAGAGCCTGCAGTGAGCCGAGATTGTGCCACTGCACTCCAGCCTGGGCGACAGCGAGACTCCGTCTCAAAAAAAAAAAAAAAAAATGTGAAATTGGGCCAGGCGCAGTGCCTCATGCCTGTAATCCCAGCACTTTGGGAGGCTGAGGCAGGTGGATTACCTGAGGTCAGCAGTTCGAAACCAGCCTGGCCAACATGGTGAAACACCGTCTCTACTAAAAATACAAAATTAGCCGGGCGTGGTGGTGCACTCCTGTAATCCCAGCTACTGGGGAGGCTGAGACAGGAGAATCACTTGAACCTGGGAGCCAGAGGTTGCAGTGAGCCGAGATCGCACCATTGCACTCCAGCCTGGGCAAAAAGAGCAAAACTCCATCTCAAAAAAAAAAAAAAAAATGTGATATCATGAGACCTTTTCCCTTCTCATCAGTGACTGGAGTGAACTGCCCATGTGGAATGGGTTGTCGGTGTTGGTTCCTTTACTGGGTCATCTGGTAACCTGCAAGGTTTCTGCTGTGACATTGAAGGCAGACATCAACCCTCTAAGACATTTTTTTCCTATCCTCTGGGAATATTACGTTTTGGACAATCTTGGTCCATTGGTAAGCTCATGGGAATTTGTCAGTGTTTTTCTGTTTTTTGTTTCTTTTGGCTCATGTTTAGCATCGATTGGCAGAGTATTTGGAGTCATCCTCAGAAAGGAATTACAGTGGTTCGGAGGTGTTTTCTATAGTGGGCCCTCATTTGGGAATTGGCTTGAAAAAATTTAAGTTCATTTGCTTCCAGGATAGTATTAAGGTTACCTTTTTCGATAGTTGGTGTGTGTCTGTTAGGTAAGGGCAGTCATTTAGAGAATATAAAGTGGTAGGAGAAACTAAAAGTACTGTTCTTAGTTTTTATTTTAATCTTATTCATATACAAGTGCCTTTGTAATTTAGTAAATATCATTTGTGTTATACAGCATAAATTTCCTTTTTATAAAGATCTGAGCTGTTACCTTTGCTGTCACTTTCTGTGTTTCATGACTTAAATATTTTAATTTTTTCTTTTTTTACATTTAAATTTTTTATTCTAGTTCTAATTGCTAATCCAGCATTTGCGGATAGCTCCAAACTGGGATATGTAAGTAACATTTATATTTTAAAAATTATTTTTCATGACTTTATTAAGTAGTTACAGCATACATACTTATCAAAAGCAGAGTCCTAAATAATTATCATAAATTTTTCTGACATAATGATGACTCTACTCATAGGCAATTTTTATGGGCATTCCAATTATAAATTTTAGAATATTTAAAAATAACCCTTCTCCTAATATACAATTCTGGGATTATCTAAGCTACTCCTGGAAACTTTATTAACTGTTCTTGTTTTTTTATTTTCGTAGAGACAAGGTTTCTCACTATGTTGCCCAGGCTGGTTTCCAACTCCTGGGCTCAAGCGATTCTCCCATCTCTGACTCCCAAAGTGTTAGGGTTACAGGAGTGAGCCACTGCGCCAGGCTAACTGTTACTGTTTTGAGTATTGGTTCTAAAATACTTCAACCCTGATCCCTGTGTATTAATTTAGTTACTTCCTCAAAGTTTCCCTTGGCCACCCTTATCTGTCCCTCATGTAGCACGTAGCTTCCCTATGATGTTATTTATAATCTAATGAGATTATGATTTATAAACTCCCGATGGAAGGAAGTGTCCTTGCTTTTTATAGAAGCAACATACCAGGTAGGAAACACCATAGATCAAGTGTTAGAAGGCTCTGGGTTCCAGTTGCCTGTAAGGCTTGACCAAATCATCATCTATTTCTCATTCTCTGTTTCCTGGAGAGGGTGGGTGGAACAAGGAAATGGCATAGGTTTAGAATTCAGACAGACCTGGGTGTGGATCAAAGATCTGCTTTCTGGGCCAATTACTTTAATTGCTGAGCCACAGTTTCCTCATCTGTAAAATTGGGATGGGGATGAGATAACTACTTCATAGATATTTGGTAATTATTCCACTTTGAATGAGGTAAATATATGAGATACCTTGTATAGTGCCTGATTCTTAGTGGGTGTTTCATTTACAACGGGGTTGGGGTTATAGAAGTTGCAGTTATTATCATGAAGCTTGCTTATCTCATGATTGTTAGGACAAGCACATGAAAAAATGGAGGTGAAAGGATTTTGTGAATTGTGGCAGTGGTATAATAATTATTCTTCTATGCTGGTAAAATATGGGTGAAACAATAGGAGTTTAGAAAATGCTTAATAATAAGGGTAATTCTTATTATACATCTTCTAATGTTACTCTCCCAAAGTAAAATCTAGTAATAGAAAGTAGGATTTAATACTTTGAGCATTTAATACTTTGAGAAGGCTTATGGTATGCTCATTAAAAATGAATCAATGAAATATTTATTTAAACACTTTTATTTAAAACGTGTTATATCCTTGAATGGGGTGCCCCCTGCTGACATTTTCAAACAGACATTCCAAATCATTTCCAAGTACAGTCATCCCTCTGTATCAGCCCGGAGATTGGTTCTTGTATATACCCTTGGATACTAAAATTCACACATGCTATTTTTCCTCCGCTTTTAAAAATTGAAGTTTGATTGTAAAACTGTTTTAATTTGAATAAAATGATACTGAGGTAGACAAGTTCTCTGGTAGGAATCTTCTTTTATTCTCTTTCTTCATTCAAAGCCACTTCTAGTGAGGTTTTCTCTGATCTCAGGTTATATTACATTGATAGCATATGATAAATGGTCCTTAACTTAGTCTGGTAGATAATTATTATTGAAGTATGTATATTTATTCCTTAGTTTTGTTTTGCATATAAAAAAATTAGAGTCACGTGATATAATTTTATGTTTGTTTTCCCCCGTAACATATATATTATGTATTTTAAATGTTATTAACATTTAAAAATAAAATAATAATTAAGGTAAACTTTTTATATGGTGTGAATATCTGATCATTTTGTTTACTAATTTTGGATAGTATTATAATGTTGGAAACAACATTTTGAGGAACATTTTTGAGATTAAGTCTTTGTGCCTGCTTTTTCTTTTTCCCTTTAGGGAAGATTCATAGAATTAGAACAAATTAGAACAAATGGGTAGAAGGCAGTAAATATCTTTGTGACTTCTGAAAAATTGCTGAAATACTCTTAAATAAATTGTATCAATATATAATCCCAGTCAATGTGTTTAAAATGCCTTTTGTTAGAACTTCCAACATTGAGTATTTATCAAATTTTATATCTTTCTATCCTTGCCAATAAACTTTATGAGGTATAATTCATATACAGTAATAGTGTAATACTGTAATTTTTAAAATGTGTTAATTGTAAATTATGCATAATTTAAAATGTTCCATTTTAGCCATTTTTATGCATACAGTGGCATTTAGTTCATTCCCATTGTTGTATAACCATCACCACTATTCATTTCCAGAACTTTTTCACCATCTTAAACAGAAGTTCTTTACCCATTAAACAGCAACTTCCCCTTTCCCTTCCCCAGTCCTGGTGACCTATACTCTACTTATTCTATCTTGGTGAATTTGCTTATGGTGAGTACCTCATATTGCTACCAAAACATCAAGGGGTTTGATCTAGGTCCTGTTGCTCACAGCACAGAAAGCCAATCATGGAGACAATGAGTGTTGCTAGGGAAGAAGGCTTCAACTGGGTGCTGCAGCTAAGGAGATGGGAGATCAATCTCAAATTTGTCACCTCAACTGACTAAAACCAGGGGTTTATTTAGCAGGGAAGAAATGTAACCATGTATTGGAAAACAGGAGTTAGGGAAGGGTGAGGAAGAGGAGTTGGTCGACAGGAAGCAGGTAGTTGGTTAGGCAATTGTGACGGGTGAGGTGGTCTGGTGTCTTATGGTCCAGATGTGGTGATCTGGTAAGTTTCGGTTCCTTGATAACTATCTGGGAGGCCTGATGGTTTGTGTCTCAAGAAAGGAATTCAGATAAGACAAATGTAACTTTCTCAAGTTTTAAGGCTGGCAGGGTCAATTTCTATGTTTATTTTAAAAGACTGTAAGCATCAGTTCTATAGGACAATTGGGCTGGTTTCATTTCCAAGGTTCATCCATGTTGTAACTAACGTGTCAGCATTTCATTCCTTTTTAAGGCTGAATCATATCCCTTTGTATGTATATACCACAGTTTGTTTATTTTTTCATCTGTTGTTGGGCACTGGCTTGTTTATATCTTTTGGCTATTGTGAACAATGCTGCTGTGGACATTAGTGTTTTCTGTTTTTGTTTTTTGCTAGCAGCTATCCCAATGGGTGTGAAGTAGTATCTCATAGTTTTGATTTGTATTTTGTGACTAGTGATGTTGAACATCTTTTTGTTTGTTTGTTGGCTATTTGGAGAAAGGTCTAATCAAGTCATTTGCCAAGTTTTGTATTGAGTTTTATGTTGTTGAGTTGTAGGTATTTTTTATATATTCTAGATATTAACCCCGTGTCAGATAAATGATTGCAAATATCTTCTCTCGTTACACTGGTTGCTTTTTACTGTGGCAAGTGCCTTTTCGAGATATGAATTTAGGAAGAATTGTTCTATTTTTTAAATAAGAGTTTTATACTTGAATAAGGTAAAGTAAATGCTCATCCATCATTAATTTTTTAATTAAAAACACAGTTTTCCTGTTTCTTTGCTGTAGTTCTCCTCTTGGTTGATTATATTTTATCATTGGATAGGTTTTTTTGTTGTTTGAGACGGAGTCTCACTCTGTCGCCCAGGCTGGAGTGCAGTGGCGCGATCTCAGCTCACTGCAACCTCTGCTTCCTGGGTTCGAGCGATTCTTCTGTGTCAGCCTCCCGAGTAGCTGGGATTACAGGCACCTGCCATCCTGCCTGGCAATTTTTGTATTTTTGTAGAGATGGGGTTTCACTGTGTTGGCCAGATGGTCTTGAACTCCTGACCTCAGGTGATCCACCTGCTTTGGCCTCCCAAAGTGCTGGGGTTATAGGTGTGAGCCACCATGCCCGGCTGGTAAATTTTTTGTTTTGCTTTCTTTTGAAGAAGGCCTCTCAGTGGCTTACCTCTGTGCCATGCTTTGGTGTTTGAGCTCTCTTCCCTGTACTAACTGTAGCTCTGTAGGACTTGGGGATCAACCTTACCTGTTTTTCCCCCCTCTTTTGTGTGTCTTGTTTGAGTTAGCATTTCTTTTTATTCCAGGCCTGTAAATTTTACTAGATTGTCTCTAGGAATCTCTTTTACTAATTTGCTTCAGCCTGCCTTCCTGCCATCTCTTTTTACTAATTTGCTTCTGCCTGCCTGCCTGCCTTCCTCCCTCCCTCCCTCCCTCCCTCTCTCCCTTCCTCTCTCCCTTCCTCCCTCCCCTTCTTCCCCTTCCTTCCCCTCTCCCATGCCTTCCTTCCCCTCTCCCATCCCTTCCTTCCCTTCTTTTCTTTCCATTTATTTTGAGATAGAGTATTGCTCTGTCACCCAGGCTGGAGTGCAGTGGGATAATCTTGGCTCACTGCAACCTCCCCCTCCCGGGTTCAAGTGATTCTCCTGCCTCAGCCTCCTGAGTAGCTGGGATTACAGGTGTGTGCCATCGTGCCCAGCTAATTTTTGTGTTTTCAGTAGAGATTGGTTTTCACCATGTTGGCCAGGCTGGTCTCGAACCCCTGACCTCAAGTGATCCACTTGCCTTGGCCTCCCAAAGTGCTGGGATTACAGGTGTAAGCCACAATGCCTATCCTCTTCACCCCTCCTTTAGCTTTTATATTACGTCTTAGATTTCTTCCTATTTCATCCTTTTTCTGTTCCTGAAACCCCTACAGAATGGGTGTGGGAGTTTGTGTCTCTTGACTCTTTTTTCAAATTTTCTTTTGCTTTCTCACTTTCTCTTGTTTATTGAGATATAATTCACATATCATTAAATTCACCATTTTAATGTGTACAATTCAGTAGGTGTCAGTATATTGAAAGTTGTTCAACCATTGCCACTATCTAAATTCAGAACAGTTTTCTCACCCAGTGAAACCCAGTACCCATTCTTCTCCAACCCTTGGCAACAACTAATCTGCTTCCTGTCGGCTGATTTGCCTATTCCTGATATTTCATATAAATGGAATCATACAGTATGTGGCCTTTTGTGTCTAGCTTCTGTCATTTAGCATAATGTTTCCAAGATTACTCCATATTGTGGAGTGTGTGAGTACTTCATTCTTTTTATAGCTGAGTTATCTTTGTATAGCTATTCCACATTTTGCTTATGTGGTCTTGATGGACATTTGGGGTTGTTTCCACATTTGGCTATTATGAATAATGGTGCTCTGAACATTTGTCCACAAGGTTTTTTGTGAACATATATGTTTTTATTTCTCCTACAGTAGTGAGATTGTTGGGTAAAATGGTAAGTCTGTGTTCAACCTTTTGAAGAACTACCAAACTCTCTTTGTTAAACTTTTATTTTAGGTTCAGGGGTACATATGCAGGTTTGTTATATAGGTAAACTCATGTTATGGGGGTTTGTTGTACGGATTATTTGGTCAACCAGGCACTAAGCTTAGTAAGGACCAATCATTATTTTTTCTGATCCTCTCCCTCCTCCCACCCTCCACCCTAAATAGGCCCCAGTGTCGATTGTTCCCTCTTTGTGTCCATGCAAACTTTCTTCTTTTATTGCTCTTCCTTGACTTTGTCTTTGAGCTCTCAAACTTGGTATTTATCCCCACTCATTTTATTATTTAGGATTTCCAGTTAATTTTTTAATTTCAACAATCATATCTGAAAGTTTTTGTTCATTTTCTTTTTCTCTGATTGGTCCTTTTTCCTAGCTGCCTATATTTGGTGTGTACTTTTGAATATGAGGATAAATATTAAGATTATAAAAATTCTCTTCTTGGAGCAGAATTTAGAATTAAATATTGTTATTAATATTTAAGGCTAAACATTAGGATTATACAATATAAGCCTGGAACCTGGACTTTGAAAAAAAGGGAACAAAATTCGGATTATAAACATTCTATCTCTTGAACTTGTAGGTCACTTCTTTTTCATCATGGTCCTGCTTTTTAATGCTGTTTATTTCTCAAATGCCTGATGATCTCTGGTTCTTAGTTTATATTATGAACAAATGATTAAATTGATTGGTATAGAAGTTGGCAATATGAATTTCCTTTATTCTTGCCTAAGTTTCTTTCTCCAATAGCCTCTCCTTTAAAGAAAGGGCTGGTATGTGGGTTGGTGAGGCCTGTTGACTGGTTGACTTTAATTTGGGATTCCAGCTGGCTGAAGATCAGATAGGCAGGCTGGAGGCCTCTGCAATTGCCAGGGTGGGTTTTTCTTTGCAGTGGAGCTGGCTTTCCTCATATAACCCCTTCCCCGCTTCAGTATCTGGAGGACCACTGTTGCTGCTTCCCACATCCATCCATCCAGTGAGCAAGGTGGATTGCTCACTGTAGGAACAATTTTCCACGTTTACCCAGGAGGCCAGGGCTGCAGGGTTTATTCTGTGTACCAGGGAAGGGAGATGGAAAAGAGACAGGATCTGATTGGCTCAACTGTTCCTTGTACAAGGACACAATTTTTCCTTGTGCAGTTGTTTGATGATTGTCTTGTGGCTCATTCTTTCTTTTTGTCTTAGTTTATTCCAAGTCCCTGAGGCTTCCTTGGGAACCTCTGTCTACCTGCGGTTCTTAGACAGGGGATTCCTTTGTTAATTCTGTGTCAGTCTGAATTCTATTTGTGCATGTCTGGCATCTGAGATTTTCTCAAACTTTCTAGTCCACTTTTTTAGCCTTCCTTTTTGTTTCCAATTATCATGTAATAAAAAGAGCTTGTATTTTAGAGACTCTAGAGGGTTCAGAAAAGTGAGTGTCGAGTGTTTAGTCTGCAGTCATTAAAGACAGAGAATGTCTCATAAGTTTGGATCTGTGTTACTTACATGATTGTGATTTACGGACACTTTCTTTCCCTTTCCCTTTTATTTTTTCTTTTGTTTCATTTATTTAATTATTATTATTATTATTTTTATTTTTAGAGACTTACTTTAAAAAAAATAGGGTCTCAGTTTGTGCCCCAGGCTGGAATGGGACTACAGGTACATGCCACCATGCCTGGCTAAATTACAATTTTTTTCTTTTTTTTGTAGAGACAGTTTCACTTTGTTGGCCAGGCTGGTCTTGAACTCCTGGCCTTAGTGATCATTCCATCTTGTCCTCCTAAAGTGCTGGGGAATACAGGTGTGAGCCACTGTACCCGGCCAAAGTTTTCACTTTTTAATATGATGTATAAGGTATATAGAAGTGCTTTATTTATTTATTTGTTTGTTTATTTATTTATTAAAGGAAGTCTTGCTCTGTTGCCCAGGCTGGAGTGCAGTGGCATGATCTCGGCTCACTGCAACCTCCGCCTCTTGCGTTCAACAATTCTCCTGCCTCAGCCTCCCAAGTAGCTGGGATTACAGGCGCCCACCACCACACCTGGCTAATTTTTGTATTTTTTAGTAGAGATGGTGTTTTACCATGTTGGCCAGGCTGGTTTTGAACTTCTGACATCAAGTGATCCACCTGCCTCAGTCTCCCAAAGTGCTGGGATTACAGGCATGAGCCACCATGCCCAGCAAAAGTGCTTTTAACTCCACAAGAGTTTAGGCTTTTTGGGTTATATTTGCTATTTTTACTTTTCTCCTTTTACTACATCAAAATGAGTCCTTTATAATTTCTGACCTAGGGAATTATAAAAATTTATCTTTGTAGTCTAATATAAAATCATTTTTAATGTATGCCATGAATGTAGTCAACTATTGATAATAATGTAGTAGTAGTAGCTTGCTCATTCAGCACAAATTGTCATGACACAATGGTAATTTCTGCATGTGGATTATCTCCTGATTCTTAGAACAACATGAGGTACATATTATTATTGGTCCTACTTGTTGTGCCTACCAGGCCCATGAAAGATGAGTAATTATCCCAGGGTACTGTCTCCCTCACCTCTAATGGTGGGCCAGAGCTAGGTCCAAGACTGTGAATTCTAGAGTGTTAGACACCATCCTATGCAGCCTCCCACTGAGTAAGGGTGGTCACTGTTTGTAGGGTGTAGAGCTTGATAGATACATCCATTAGTTTGACTTCATTAGTTTTGTTTAGGATGCTTGAATGTGTGAATATATTGATTAATATATTCATTATTGCCTTCTCTCTGTGCTTGGAGGAGAAGAAAATTGAAGTTTACCACTGCTATGGGTTTACTTTGCATGCTTTGTTATTTGGTGTATAAAGATTCACACCTTAGCTGTTTTGTAGGTCATACGGTTTTTAGTTTAAAGGGAATCTTTTTCTGAAGAGTTTAGCCTTGAATTCTACTGAGATTTACATTGGCAATCCTGTTTGCATTTTGTTTGCCTTGTACAGCCATACTTTTATGCACTCCTTTCCTACTAAGGTGTTTATTTTGCTTTTGATGTTGATATATTTGTTCAACAACATTTTTAGATGCCCAAGTGTGCTCCAAGCACTGTCTAGGTTTCACAGTGGTGATCGGGACACAGCCCTGCCTTCATAGATCTTCTGGGCTGGTCAGGGAGACAGATAATAAACAAGTCAATGAATGAATAAGTAACTACAAAATTTTAGTTCTGCTTTAATGTGGTAGCCATTCACTTCATAGGGGTTATTTAAATTAAAAATTAACAGTAGCTTACTCATTCAGCACGTATTGTCAGACACAATGGTACTTTCTGCACATGTATTATATCCTTTGATTCTTTTAACAACATGAGGTATGTACTGTTATTGGTCCTACTTGTTGTGCCTACCAGGCCCATGAAAGATGAGTAATTACCCCAGGGTACTGTCTCCCTCACCCTCAACTGTGGGCGTAATTTTTAAAATAAAAGTTAAGGCCAGATGCAGTGGCTAACGCCTGTAATCCCAGCACTTTGGGAGGCTGAGGTGGGCAGATTAGTTGAGCTCAGGAGCTCAAAACAAGCCTGCACAACATGGCGAAATGCTGTTTTTACTAAAAATACAAAAGTTAGCCAGGTGTGTGACACACACCTATAGTCCCAGCTACTTGGGAGGCTGAGTTGGGAGGATTACTTGAGCCCGGGAGGCATTGCAGTTAGCGGAGACTGCGCCACTGCTCTCTAGCTTGGATGATCCTGTCTCCAAAAAAAAAAATTTTTAATTTAAATAAATATTTTGTTCCTCACTTGCATCTGTCATATTTTATGTGCTTGATAGTCATGTGTCTAGTGGATACTGGATTGAACAGTGCAGCTGTGGGACATTTGTCAGTGCATGAAGGTTTGGTAGACAGTGGTGCCTTAGATGCTGTCATGGAGATGGGTTGGTTCTGAGGTGCAGTGTCGAGTCAGTGGGGGCACGTGGAGTGGTGACCTGAGAAAACCTGAATTTTGAGAAGGTACTTGTACTGTGAGGGTGTTATCTATAGGGCATGTGTTACTTGTATTTAGGATTTTGGTAAAAAATGACTATTCATAAGCTATTTAAAGTTTCTATTTTAAAAGTATAGGGCTTTTAGGTAGTGTGTTTTCTCTTGTTCTAATAGGAATTGTTTTGGTCATATTAGGGAAAATAACTGGCATGTTGATACATTTTTATTTTAGTTGATTAAATCTGGTTGCCCTTATTTACTTTCATAGATTGAAAAATGGTTCAGTGTTTCAAAAGTATTTTGAGCTTGTCTTTGAAAAGAGATAGGCAGGTGCAGTGGCTCAGGCCTGTAATCCCAGCAGTTTGGGAGGCTGAGATGGGAGGATTGTTTGTCAGGAGTTCAAGGCCAGCCTGGGCATCATAACAAGACCCCATCTCTACAAAAAGTAAAAAAATTAGCTGAGCGTGATGGTGCACGCCTGTAGTCCCAGCTACTTGGGGGGTTGAGGTGGGAGGATGGCTTTTCCAATTATCCTACAGATATTTTTCAAAATGATTACTTTTAAACTATAATCTTATTCAGAGGTGGGATGCTAACTCTACAATTGCCTAGGACTTCTTTAATTTGTATATGTTAAGAAATTTTAATGGGCAATTTAATAAGTGTTGAAATTTCTAAGAATTATTTCTGTATGTTAGAGTTGTGATAATGCAGACCTTTTCCCTGTAGTACTTCTCTGAGTCTGATTTGTTTTCCTCCATGGGTGCCACATAGGTATTTATTTAAATTTATTTATTTAGAGACAGAGTCTTGCTTTGTCGCCCAGGCTGGAGTGCAGTGACACGATCTCGGCTCACTGCAAGCTCCGCCTCCCGGGTTCACGCCATTCTCCTGCCTCAGCCTCCTGAGTAGCTGGGACTACAGGTGCTTGCCACCACGCCCAGCTATGTTTTTTGTATTTTTAGTAGAGACGGCATTTCACTGTGTTAGCCAGGATGGTCTCGATATCCTGACCTCATGATCCGCCCGCCTTGGCTTCCCAAAGTTCTGGGATTACAGGCATGAGCCGCCACACCTGGCCACACATAGGTTTACTTTAAGAAGGTAAAAGATAAAAGCTGACTAAGGTACATACTGATTATCCCAGACAACATGCAGACATCACTAAATGAGTGCAGTTCTCATCAACTCACCATTTGTTTCAATTAGAAAAAATCTCATCAAAACTAATTTTTCTGCATGAAATACCTTTTCAAATCACACTGAATGTGATTTATTAATAGTGATTTATTAATAGTAATTTATCAAATTCAGTTTTCTGCTGGATACTAAAGGAACACCTCATTAAGACTAGTGTTTATGCAAATACTACAATATTTTAAAAACTTTTGAGTGTAAAAATTTCTTTTAATGCATACAGATATGTTATTGTTCAGATATTTAGCACTTACATAGAAACTCACTGATCTACTAACAAGTAGAAAAGAGACCTTTAGCCAAATGCCTCTGTATTCCGCAATAAAATGATTAATTACTGTTTTGCTCTTTTGTCTGGTTAAGGCTTTTAAAAAATTTTATTTTTCCTTTTACTATTACACCACAACTTGTTTAAATTTTGTTGCTATTGCAGAATTGCAGCAGACATTACAGTTCGTGTCTCCCTGTGTATATGAGGGAGAGTTTCTCTGGGCTGTGTAGATGGCCAGAGAATGGGGAGTGTGGGCCTGACCTGTCACATTCAATTTTTGTTTCACAGTCTTATGCTCATTGTTGCATAATGTAACTAGCTGGGGTTAGTTTCCTCAGTACCTACTCTTCAGAGCCTGTTTTCTCTCTGTTTACAGACAGGCCAGCGTTGCTTGGGTGATTGGTTTACTGGCTTCACACACAACTGAGCTCCAGGAAAATACACCTGTTGTTGAGGTAATGTCTTTTATGACTGAAATGTGATGAATGACAAGAAATACTGTTGTTGATTCTGTAATTTAGAACATGCAGCTTTCCTTGACCTTCACTTGATTTTTCTTTGTGGGATTGTGGAAATTGTTCTAAAACTGTCACCTCAACAGACCTTTAGGCATAAACACAGCAGCTCATTTACAATGCAGTCCATCATTAAAATGGCACAGCAGAGTTAACAAGGCTTGTGAACTCTACTCATGATTATTTCATTTGTTTTTCAATAAGGCTTTTTTCATTTCCAGTTTTCTTGTAGTCTGTCCAACATTTTGTTACAGCTAATGCATTTGCTAGTTAAATCGTAGCTGATAATTCAAAATTCAAATTCTTCTGGCTTTTCACCTTGAATTTAGTGTTTCAGTATAAAAGATTACTTTCTACCTATTCTGTTAATGTATATTACACTTAATTGGTAATAGAGTTTTATCCCTTGAACTGGGAGAGGCTCAAGAGTCAGTGTAGGTGAAAAGAACCAAGACTTTTTAGGGGAAATAGCAAGAGATCCTGGAGGAGGTTAAAAAGGGGTAAGGAGAGGGTATTTTATAGAGCTGAGGCTGGTTGTGTGGTATTTGGGGCTTTAAGAGGAATTGGAAAACTTTCTGTGTCTGTGTTGTCCACTATAGTAGCCAACTGGTATTTGGAGCCTGAAGAGGAATTGGAAACTTTTCTGTGCCGTTCACTGCAGTAGCCAATTGCTGGGATAGTATCCCAGCTGTCCTTACAGTGTCTGAGTGGAGATTAATTTAATTTCACTGTGTTTCCCTTGCTTACAATTCCATCTCTTATTTCCTGCAATCTGTAGGATATCTGAGCTACTAGTAAAATGCCACTAAGTCTAATTTTTTCCTTTTTGGTGGGGGCCTAAAATAAATGAATTGTGACCTATATGATTACCGATGGTACCCAACTTTGTTCTCAGAAATGTGTCGAGTAGATTTTTATCTAAAAGATAAGAGCATACAGGGCAGTATTACCAGGAAGGTAAGAAGGCTTAGCATCTCAAAAATCGTTCCTTCTGATGGCTCAGAGCAAAAGGTCTCCAGTGAGATGGAGTAGCTGTAGGAGATGGGAGAGAACATAAAGTCCAAGACAAAGTCCCAAGATTTTAGGGGCTATTCCTGCATCGTCAGAGCTGGCATTTGTTGCTCAGGAGCTGTGAAGAAAGAGCCTCTGAATATGTAAAATATGACTGTTGAATTAAATGATTCAGTAGTTGCAGTAGTAAGTAGGGTGGATAATTTAGGAAGCTGAGTTAGTGAATTTGAAGATCAGTTGGATGAATTCTCTTAGGATTCAGAAAGAAAAAGGATAAAGATTATGAACTAAAGAGGCATGAATGATAGTTTCAGATTTGTTGCGCTATCCAGTATAGTAGCCACCAGCCACTGTAGCTATTGAGCGCTTCAAGAACAGCTAGTCTGAATTGTGATGACCAACTTAAGAAAAGAATACTATGGGTACCCTGTAATTTCCAAACCCCATTGTTCTACTTGATCTTTTTCACAGCATATATCACCACCTGGCACTTTATGTATTTTTTTCTCTTTCCACACTAGACTCCAAGCTCCATTGGAACAGGGATTGTGAACTGTCTTTTTCAACACTCCACCCCAGTGCCTAGACAGTGTCTTGTGTATATCTAGATACTGACAAATATTTCAAAATAAGCGAATAAAAGTGTATCAGTATGCTTGGGACTCCCTGTAGCAGGGCCTGGAAGATGGTATGTTTTGCTGCTGCAGGAATTCTCAAGGGACTGGGCAGAGGGCATGTGAAGTAACCTGGGACCTGCTGGTCACCCTGGGTGATGTGCTGCCCTCATTCTACTGGTACTTGCTGTTGGGGCTGCTGCACTCCCACTTGGAGAGTTTGGCCCTGCAATTCCTGAACCATATTTGTTACCTGTACTCACTCAGGTTAAGTTCTGTGGCCAGTTTGTATTTTCAAAGTATTTCTCCTACTCCAGTTGTTGTACTTTGTCGACATTGTATTATTCCTGGTCCTGCCTCAACTGAGAGGAAAGTGTGGGTGTTAATTCCCGAGGGTCTTGTATCTTTTATTCCGGTACTATTCTCTTCATGGGTGTTTGCTGATGCTTTATTAATTTGAAATGCAAGAACTTAGGGAAAATCATACTTATTTCATTTAAAAAAATGGTGCATACCGAACTATCTGGTGGACTCTTTTGTATTACACACATTGTATTGCGAACTACATTTGGTTGGATAGTAGGGAGCTTACATAATAACTTGAAATTGAGCCAGGTGCTCCTTTGTGATGCCATCTTAATTTTGTTATTTCTCAACACCTTTTAGTTCTTTAGTTCACTACTTTTAATGGCAAAAACTGTAATTACTTTTGCACCAACCTAATTCTTGCTGTGAGCAATTGGCTGTGATAATTTAAATAGCCACTAGAGGTCATTCAAGCACTAGAAAAAAAGTTGTGCAAGTTTTAAGACTTTGTTGCAACTTCCAGAAGCAGGATCTGTGGAGGCTGAGCTGGTACATGGTCCCATGTTTCATCTTTTTCCTAGTTTTTTAGAAGTTTCTGCTGCAGGATGCGTGGCTCCATTCCATTGGTGATTTTTACTATTTGAGAGGAATCAGATGGATGAAAACCATTATAGCCTCTCCAGAAAAATGCAGTTAGCACCAAGCACATGATTTCAGGGTATCTGAGAACCCTGTGGAGTCCACTGGTAAATCTTTGGTTCATAACTCCTGAGACCAGGTTTCTGTAAAACTCAAAGTTGGGTGCTTGTAGATAATTTTTCAGTAATCAGTAACAAAATTTCAAGTGTAAGATAAATCCTGAATTCTTTATTAGGTTTACTATCAGTGAACAAGAAAAATTGTGGTTGAAGATCCTATAAGCACTTTATTTTAGTTTTTATTTTACTTATTTATTCATTTATTTTTTGAGACAGAGTCTCGCTCTGTTGCCCAGGCTGTAGTGCAGTGGTGTGATCTTGGCTCGCTGCAACCTCTGCTTCCCGGGTTCAAGAGATTCTCAGCCTCAGCCTCATGAGTAGCTGGGACTGCAGGTTCATGCCACTATGTCCCACTAATTTTTGTATTTTTACTAGAGATAGGTTTTCACCATGTTGGCCAGGCTGGTCTTGAACCCCTGGCCTCAAGTGATCCACTTGCCTCGGCCTCCCAGAGTGCTGGGATTACAGGTGTGAGCCACTGCACCTGGCCCCTATAAGCATTTTAAAGGCATAGAACCTCATTTTATTACTCACCTTTGTACCCCACAGTGCTGAGCCAGCAAAGTAATGTGTATTTCAGGCACTCAGTCAATGCTGAAGGGTTTAATAAATGATTAAAAGAATGTTAGAAGAGTATGATGGTGCAATTTGTTACAAAGAGAAAGAAAAACTGGAGCAAAAATCTATTTTACTGTCCTTGTAATATAATTTAAGTCTCTTTCATCTTATTCTCTCATCAACAGCTACAGAAAATAACTGGTCATGATCTCCTTTATGCATTTAGAAGCCTTTATTGGCATCTGTATCTTTTTCACAGAAAAATATAACTATCTGAAACTTATTTTCCTAGATAACACATTTACCACTGTGTAATCATTGTGGTTTCTATATGTAATAATTTAAATAAATATTTCTGTTATTAAGCCAATATATTTAGTGTGAAGCATGCGGTGGATATATTTTAGGAAATTTAATACAGACTCATCAAATGCAATAACTGAAAGGAATTTTTTTTTTTTTTTTTTTGGTGACCAAGTCTCACTCTGTCAGCCAGACTGGAGTGCAGTGGCGCGATCTTGGCTCACTGCAACCTCCATCACCCAGGTTCAAGAAATTCTCCTGCCTCAGCCTCCTGAGTAGCCGGGATTACAGGCATGCACTGCCATACCCAGCTAATTTTTTTTGTATTTTTAGTAGAGACAGTGTTTCACCATGTTGGCCAAGCTGGTCTCGAACTCTTGACCTCAAATAATCCACCCATCTCAGCCTCCCAGAGTGCTGGGATTACAGGCATGAGCCACCACGTCCAGCCAAAAGGAATATTAACAGACATTTAAGTTAACCCATTCATTAAATTTCTTTATTATCGGTTGGGCATGGTGACTCACGGGTGTAATCCCAGTACTTTGGGAGGCTGAGGTGGGAGGATAACTTGAACCTAGGAGTTTGAGACCAGCCTGGGCAACATAAAGAGATCCTGTCTCTAGAAAAAATAGAAACAGTCTGGCGTGGTCGTGCGGATCTGTGGTCCCAGCTACTCAGGAGGCTGAGACATGACCCTGGGAGGTTGAGGCTGCAGTGGGCTATTATCATGCTACTGCACTCCAGCTGGGTAACAGAGCAAGAACCTGTCTCAAAATCTTTTTTTATTATTATGGAAAATTTCAACATATATAGAAGTAGAGAGACTAGAATAATGAGGTAGCATCATTCGCTTCCAGCAATCATCGACACTGGCTAATCTTGTTTCATCTATGTCTCCTGCTTTCATTCTCCCTCTCCCTTTTTCTCCCCCTCTCTCTCACTGGAGTATTTTAAATAAAATAATATCATTTTATTAGCAAATATATTTTTCTAACAGAAAAAGATTAGAAAAATATATAACCACAATTTCATTATCACTCCCAATACATTCAACAGTAGTCCCTGAATATCATCTAATACCCAGTTAGTGTTCAGATTTTCATGATGGTTTCATACATGTCATTTTGTAATTTTTCTTTGAGCCAGGATTGTGTTTAGATAATGTGACCCTTAAGTCTCTTAATTCCTGGTCTCTTTTTTTAGTGTCATTTATTTGTTACAAATTGTCCCTTGGCCCAAATGGGAACATCAGAAGCTTTATTGCACCCTTTTGGTGTTATTTAATAGAGTCCTTTATCACCTGCCTTTCCTTTCTTGCATGTGGCTGCTTATATGTGGACCCTTGGTTCAGTGCTTTTTTGGGGGGATGGCTTAGGGAAATAGGAATTTTTCATAGTTGGTGCTGTATTTTTCCTATTGCTTCATAGAAAGTGAGACAACTAAGCATTATATGCCTCTATTAGAGGGGTTAAAGTTGATCACTGGAGTCAGATGTTGTTGGCCTTCTTATAAATATTCTCATCTCACTCTTTTTTTTCTTCATACCCTCATCTGTGAGCCAGGAACTCATCCCTCTTTTATTTAATAGTTTTAACATCAATCGATTATTGTCTACATGTAATAATCCTTTAGAGATGCAAAATGATAATTTTCTTATTCTGTAATTTCCTATTTGTAGTTGGAAGTTTTCTTACAGAAGAGCTTTCCCTGATCAACTATTTGGTTATCCTAAAACAGAATTTGTTTCTCAAGGCAGGATAAATGCTTGATTGTTTCTCTTCATAGGTCAGTTTTCAGAATAAAGAGTTGGTACCATAGAAATCTCCATAAATGTCCAGTGAGTTGGTACCTTAGAAATCTCCATAAATGTCCAGTGAAATTGATTTTATATTCTTAAGAACTTATAGATGTATATATGTATATGTATATCATCTAGTCCTTTGCAGTCGTTAGTCTTTTTGATGCTTAAATTGTTTCATCTCCATCCAGTGGGAGCCATTCAAGTTTGCGCCTTTCTCCCTTTGACATGAGCCTACTCCTGTCTCTGATAGCTTGCTGGCTTCTCGGCAGTGAGCTTTCACGGGCTTGTTTTGGGAATAGTCAGCCCCTAGTTTTGAAACCACTTCTATAAGGAATCTCATTTACTTTTTGTTAGAAGATATAGTTAGAGAACGCAGTCTGGGTTCTCAAGGATTTTTTTTTTTTCTTGTAGAGCTTTTCAGAGGTCAGATCTGGGTACTACTGTTTCTTAAAAAGAGAAAAATTCTGAGTTTATTGATACCTTTCCAATTCAGATTTTTTTATTGAGATGGAGTTTCACTCTTGTTGCCCAGGCTGGAGTGCAATGGCGTGATCTCGGCTCACCGCAACCTCTGCCTCCCCGGTTGAAGTGATTCTTCTGCCTCAGCCTCTCGAGTAGCTGGGATCACAGGCATGCACCATCATGCCTGACTAATTTTGTATTTTTAGTAGAGACAGGGTTTCACCACGTTGGCCCGACTGATCTCAAACTCCTGACCTCAGGTGATCCGCCTGCCTTGGGCTCCCAAAGTGCTGGGATTACAGGTGTGAGCCACTGCACCTGGCCCCAATTCAGATTTAAAGTTCGTTTTTACCTCTTGATTTACAATTTTTATTTTTCTTCTCATAAGCTAAAAATCCTGGCTGGGCGCAGTGGCTCACGCCTGTAATTCCAGCACTTTGGGAGCCGAGGCAGGCGGATCACTTGAGTTCAGGAGTTTGAGACCAGCCTGGCCGACATGGCAAAATCCCATCTTTACTAAAAATATAAAAATTAGCTGAGCGTGGTGGTGCACACCTGTAATCCTGGCTACTCCGGAGGCTGGGGCACGGGAATTGCTTGAACCCAGGAGGCAGAGGCTACTGGGATCACACCACTGCATTCCAGCCTTGGCAACAGAGTGAGACTGTGTCTCAAAAAAAAAGAAAAGAAAGAAAAATCTTGACCATTAATAACATTAACATAATGATCTTTTTTTTTTTTAGCTTAAAGTTTAGAATAGCTTAAAAATAGTAGTACACGTATTGTTACTAACAACAAAACTACAAAGTACATTGTAAGTACTTTTTTTCCCTGGTGATATAACCCACTGGATGATATATACAGTCAAAACACTGAGTCTTAAAATCAATTTAAATAATTATTCACTTCGTACTTTTGTCACCAGTATGATATATAGTTATATATGTTTCCATTTTTTTTTAGATATTTAGAGATGACTTTGTACTTTCTTTCTGGTTTGAAAATTATAATTCTTTTTTATTGAAGTGTTAGAAATATACAGAAATATGTACAAAAGGTAAATGTACTGCTTAATCAATTATTGCCGAGTGTGAAAACCCAAGAAACTGCCACTGGGTCAAGAAACAGAACATTGAGTAGGATGTTGCCAGCATACCTGGGGACCCTCTTATGCCCTTCCCAATCACTGTTCTCTCCGTTTGCGCCAAAGGAAGTTACCATAACTTCCAACTCTATGATGATTTTGCCTGCTTTTGAATTTTATTTAAATTGAGTCATATGATACATATACTTTGGTATCTGGCTTCTTTTATTTCATATGATGTTTATGGAATCATCCTTGTTGCAGGCACCTGTGGTTCATTTTTAGTACATGAGTATACTACATCACTGGCGATGGGCATTTGGATTGTTTTCTGTATTTGGCTATTATAAACCTTGCACACACATTTTGATGCACTTGCGCAAGCTCTCTGTTGGGTATGTGTAGGAATAAAATTGGTAGATTATAGGGTGTGTGTGTATTCAACTTTAGGGGGTAATCTAAACTGTTTTCCAAAAAGGTTGTAGAAGTTAAAATGCTTTGACTAATGAAAGAATGCTCAGTGCTCTGTATTCTCATTAATACTTGGCGTTGGCATAAAATCATGTTAAATAAGTATTTACCAGTTTCCTCTTTGTTTTTAACATTAATGGTTATTGAGTTTGGTATGGCATCTGAAGATATGAGTATAGAATTTTTCTTCCTATCTCTATTAATAGGTGGATTATATTAATGGAATTCCTAAAAATAAATCACCTTTGCATCTTCAGAAGAAACAACTTGGTGCTCTCTATAATTCACTTTTGGAGTCTCTTTCCTAATTTTTTTTTCTAGAATTATTCCTCTATTTTCTCTTGCCACATTACATTGACTCTTGGAGAGTCCAGGCTGTTTGTCCTGTAGAATGTTCCACATTGCAGATTTGTCTGCTTGCTTTTTCTTGGTATTGCTAACTTATTCCTCCAGTCCACACATTCCCTATAAACTGTAAGTTAGGTCTGGAAGCTTCGTTAGATTCAGGTTAAACCTTTTTTTTTTTTTTTGGTAAGAACATATCATAGGTGATATTGGGTACTTCATATTTCAATTCATCAGGAAGCATGCAGTGTCAGGTTTTATTAGTTGTGCCTACTTTGACCATTTGATTAAAGTGGTGCTGCCAGAGAGCTCCATTGTAAAGGTACATCTTTTCCTTTGCAGTGCCACTTTACCTTTCATGTGATGTATGCACTAAGAACATAATATTAAAAATCATGTAGATTATAACTGCTGTTTTAACATTTTTCTAAAATAAAACATACAATTTTAGTTCAGGAAATGTTAATCATTATATTGTCATGAATCGCCATTGCATTTTTCTCTTTATTTTCTCTTTATTTTCAACAGCTTATTAATATTTTTATTTTTGAGATGGAGTCTCATTGTGTTGTTCAGGCTGGACTACAATGGCACAATCATAGCTCGCTACTTGGGCTTAAGCCATCTTCCCACCTCAGCCTCCTAAGTAGCTAGTACTACAGGTGTGTGCCACCATGCCCAGCTGTTTTTGTTTGTTTTTTTTGTAGAGATGTAGTCTTCCTATGTGGCCCAGGCTGGTCTTTTTAGTTTTAAAAAAATCATTTTAGCCAAGCTTTATTGAATGCTTACTGTGTACCAGGTGCCAGGCTGGTCTTAAACTCCCAGGTTCAAGTGATCCATCCATCTCAGACTCCCAAAGTGTTGGGATTACAGGCATGAGCCATCACACCTGGCCTCAACAGATGATTAATTCACTATCACCATGATTGTTTTTGAAATCAATCTAATTTAATTTTTGTTTTTTGAGGTAGGGTCTTGCTCTGTTGCCCAGAGTGCAGTAGCATGATCATGGCTCACTGCAACTTCACACTCCTGGGCTCAACTGACCCTCCCACCTCAGCCTCCCTAGTAGCTGGGACTCCAGGTACATGCCACCATGAGTAGCTAATCTTTGAATTTTTACGTTTAGTAGAGATGGTGTCTTGTATTATTTCCCAGGCTGGTCTCTAACTTCTGGTGACAAGCAATCCACCTGCCTCAGCCTTCCAAAGTGCTGGGATTACAGGCATGAGCCACTGCACCTGACCTCTAATTAATTAATTACTTAATATATGTTAATGTATATTTTTTATTTCAATAGCTTTTGGAGTACAAGTGGTTTTTGATTACACGGATGAGCTGTATAACAGTGAAGTCTGAGATTTTAGTGCACTGGTCACCCGAGTAGTGTAGATTGTGCTCAATATGTAGTTTTTTTATTCCGTCTCCCCTCCCTCACTTGTGAGTCTCCAGTGTCCATTATACCACTCTGTAGGCCTTTGCATACCCATAGCTTAGCTCCCACTCATAATTGGGAACATAAGATATTTGGATTTCTATTCCTGAGTTACTTCCTTAGAATAATGCTGGCCTCTAATGTAATTTGAGAAATTTATTTTACATTCTATGTCCTCATGTTTTTTTGTGGGATAATCACATTTTATGATTTAGTTCTTTAAAAGAGTGAAATATCATAAGAATTATTGGCTTAAGAATATTGGCACTGTGTTCTTTAGCTTTCTACTGAATTGGTTATAGAATTGAATTTTATGTTAAAAGTGGATATATGGTGATTTGAAGCATTATTTTACTTAGTTCTTTCTGAAAATTGTGTGCTTTTGGAAACTCTAAACATAGCGTCTGATGACTCCATTCCGAAGGCTGTGCGACTGTGTGCTCCACTTTGGGCTCTTACTCCATATTAAGATGCACAATTGCACCACTTCCTCTTCCCTGTCTCCTAGCTTGAGCAGTATTGCTTTTCATTTCTAGAACAACTACACAGTGTCAGTTCTGTCATTGTTCTTATTTTCTATAGTCGTCATTTTCAATTTATAATCTTTTTTTTTTTTTTTTTTTTTTTTTTGAGACGGAGTCTCGCTCTTTCACCCAGGCTGGAGTGCAGTGGCGCGATGTCGGCTCACTGCAGGCTCCTCCCCCTGGGGTTCACGCCATTCTCCTGCCTCAGCCTCCCTCATAGCTGGGACTACAGGCGCCCGCCACCTCGCCCGGCTAATTTGTTGTATTTTTAGTGGAGACAGGGTTTCACCGTGTTAGCCAGGATGGTCTCCATCTCCTGACCTCGTGATCCGCCCGCCTCGGCCTCCCAAAGTGCTGGGATTACAGGTGTGAGCCACAGCGCCCGGCCAATTTATAATCTTTTTAAAGAACAAACAGCACTTGTTGCACTTTCTGAGATGTATGAATTATATATACATATATATGGACTTATTTTTCCCTATAGTTTTTCCATGTAGCATTTATTATGATTTTGTAAATATTCTAATTATAAACATAACATGTGGTCTTCTAATTATGGCAATTTAGCTATTGAAATAATCTTGCAAATTGTGTGTGATCCTCCCACATCAAAAGAAAAAGAAACACAAAAACAAACATAGAGGGTGGGCTCAGTGGCTCACACCTGTAATCCCAGCACTTTGGGAGGCCAAGACGAGTAGATCAACTGAGGTCAGGAGTTTGAGACCAGCCTGACCAATATGGTGAAATCTTGTCTCTATTAAAAATACAAAAATTAGCTGGGCGTGGTGACATGTGCCTGTAGTCCCAGCTACACAGGAGGCTGAGACAGGAGAATTGCTTGAACCTGGGAGGCAGAGGTTGCGGTGAGCCAAGATCACAACACTTCACTCCAGCCTTGGTGACAGAGTGAAACTGCATCTCAAAAACAAAAAACACAAAACAAACAAACCTAAAAATGCAAGGTAAAATGTAACAAAAAGACTTTGGAATACACATGTGAATGAGCAAGAAAGTGAGGGAAATTTTCAAAAGTCAGAAATGGGGGCAAGTAAAATCCTGAAATGGTAACACTTTAAGGCTGCCTGGGACAAGATGAGATGGTAGTTATTGCTGCTGTATAATAGTTTTGAGGTTTGATATAATTTAATAATAGAAGATGAGGTCTGAGGTTTGCCTAAAGCAGTTAGGTGGAGCTAAGAGCCTTGAAGAGCTATCCTTTTAGTAAAATGGGGAATTTGAAAAAAAAAAAAAAAAAAGACAACTCACCTACACAGAGAGATAACAAAGAAGTTTGTTTATTTATTTATTTATTTAAGACTGAGTCTCACCCTGTCACTCAGGCTGGAGTGCAGTGGTTCAGTCTTATCTCACTGCAACCTCTGCCTCCTGGGTTCAAGCAATTCTCTGCTTCAGCCTCCCGAGTAGCCGAGATTACAGGCACCTACCACCACACCCATCTAATTTTTGTATTTTTAGTAGAGACGGGGTTTCACCGTCTTGGCCAGGCTAAACTCCTGACCTTGTGATCCACCCGCCTTGGCCTTCCAAAGTGCTGGGATTACAGGCATGAGCCACGGTGCCCAGCCAAAGTTTGTTGATTTTTATCTTCAGCTCTAGAAAGAGGGAAAAAAAGTCTTCCATATAAATTTTCAACTGCTGTTTTTTGTTTTCAATTTTAGTCATGTTTTGGGGTGTGAATTTGTACTTCTCCCAAACTGGAAATTAACATAACAACCACACCCAGGCTCCTGGTTCTAGTAATGGTCGAGGAGCTGTATTGGGCTTACCCTCTTGCCAATAATAATAATAATAATAATAATAATAATAATAATAAAAGATCTGGATGGAATATAAAAACAAAAGTAGGTAGAAACTGGAGGCAACACACTACTTGAAAAAGGGAAGTGACCTGGCTGAGCTGTACGTTTAACTGGCTTATCCTGCAGATACGCTAAGTTCACAGAAAGGAAATAGAGTTTAGGCAGGAAGTGACTTCTTCCTGGGGCAAGGAACTGAGGTTGGAATTTGGCCCTGCTGGGAAAGAGTGGTGGAGAATGAGTAGGGAAAAATCATAGTGAGAGCAGAGTCACAAAATATGTGTACAAGTTCCTCTACAGTCATTGGCTAACTTTGAAGTTGTGCATGTGCTGAATGACACCCTGTGGAAGCCAGCAGAAAGCGGCCGCTGGGAGGTTAAAGAGTTGAGCAGAAATTCCAGCAGTTGCTTGAGCTAGGGAGATAGAGTTTGGAGGTGAAGTCTCACCAAGTTAAGAGGGGCTTGGTAAACACCTTGAACTTTCCATTGAAGTGTGAGAAGGGCCATGCCACACCTTAGGACTAAGAATCATGTGCCGGGACTAAGGGCTACATACTAGGGCTAAAGGAAAAACAAGAAAAGACTGGTACTAACAAAAGCAAAAAGAGGCCTTTACAGGATTGAGGTGACTGGCCAGACGCTACTTGCCAGAACATAACTCAGTGCTCTGTGGAGGAAAATAAGGTTATCGAGAGTCTTTAGTATATATTATCCTGAAGGTTCGGAGGAGAAACTCTTGGTGACCGTGACTTAGATAAAGAGATTTTAGACTTAACACCAAGAGCATCATCTATAAAAGAAAAAAAGTTAATAAATTGGACTTCATCAAAATTAAAAACATTTGCTCCACCAAAGACCCTGTTAAAATGATGAAAAGACAAGCTAGACACATGGATAAAATATTTACAAGCTACATATCTGACAAAGGACTCATATCTGGAGTATGTCTCAAACCTCAACGCAAAAAAACATTCAATTAGAAAATGGGCAGAAGACATGAGAAACATTTTACCAAAGAGGCTATATGAATAGCAGATGCGTACATGAGAATGTATTTGTCATTGTTATCTGTTAAAGAAAAGCAAACTAATTCTGGAACTATACACCTATTAATATAATAGTGGCAGTACCAAGTGCTGTCAAGGATGCTGAAAAACTAGCTCTGTACGTTGCTGATGGGAGTGTAAAATCATACAACTACTCTGGAAACATTTTGGCCATTTGGTAAACTAAACATTCACTTACCATATTTTAACTCCGTATTACATATCCATATGAATATACATATTACATATTCACTTTGAGCTTTTTTTCAGAGGTATGAAATCTTATGTTCATGCAAATATCTATATATGACTATTCATACTTGCTTTATTTGTAATAAACTGGAAACACTAGAATGTCACTCAGTTTGTGAATGATTAAACAAACGGTGTTACATCCTTAGAATGGAATACTGCTTAGTAAAGTGAAATGAACTATTGATACCCAACAACTTGGATGGCTTTCAAGGGCATTAGATGAGTGAAATGTCCTATTAATATACCATTCTTGAAATGACAGTGTGAGAAAACAGATCAGTGTGTATTAGTCCATTCTTATGCTGCTATGAAGAAATACCCAAGACTGGGTAATTTATAGGGAAAAGAGATTTAATTGACTCACAGTTCCACATGGCTGGGGAGGCCTCAGGAAACTTACAATCATGGCAGATAGCACTTCTTCACATGGCAGGAGGAGAAAATGAGTTCCAGGTGGAGGGGGAAGCCCCTTATAAAACTATCAGATCTTGTAAGAACTTACTACTATGAAAACAGCATGAGGGAAACCGCCCCCATGATTCAGTTATCTCCACCTGGTCCCACCCTTGACATGTGGGGATTATTAAGATTCAGGGTGAGCTTTGGGTGGGGACACAGAGCCAAACTATATCACAGTGGTTGCCAGGGGTTAGGGATATTGGGGGAAGAGGGAGAGTTTGAGTGCATAAGGATTACATGAGGGAGATCTTCATCAGGATTGATTGGTTCTGTTCTTTGATTGCAGAGGTGGTTGTGTGAATCTACACATGTGGTAAAGTGATGTAGAATTATAGATACACATTGTACCAATGGCAGACTTTTGGCTTTGATATTGTTCTATAATTATGTAAGATGTTACCATTATGGGAAACTGGAGGAAGGGCATATGGGACTTCTTTGTACTGCTTTTTTTATTCCCTGTGAGTTTATAATTATTTCACAGTAAAAGTTCAAAAACACTTATTAGATGGACATCACAGAGCATAATAGAAGAAAGAATCAGTGAATTATAGGTCTGTTTAATAGAAGTGACTCAAACTGACACACAAAGCAAAAAGAATGAAGAAAACAGAACACAGTGTCTGAGACTTTGTGGAATAATATTATATAAAATTATCTAACAGTCACATGATTTGACTCTCAGAAGGAGATGAAAGAATGAGATAGAAGAAATATTTGAAGGAATAATTGTTGAAAATGTTTCCAAATTGATGATAATGTCAGCTCACATTCCCAAGAATCACACTGAACCCTGACCAAGATAAACCAAAGAGGACTACATCTAGGCTCATCTTGGTCAAACTGCTTAAAATCAAAACTAAAGAGTAAAATCCTAAAAGCAATTAGAGAAATCCTATATAGTCCATGGTGGGAAACATTTACATGAATGTGTGCTGACTTCTCATTTGAAACCATAGATGCCATTAGACAGTGGAACAATATTTTTAAAGTGTTCAAGAAAACAATTGCTCTCCCAGAATTCTATATTTTGCCAAAATACTCTCAAAAATAAAAAGGAAATAAAAAAATGGGTAAATTAGTCTCCAAACTGAGAGAATTTGATTGGAAATGTTAAAATGAGTTTTTCATGTTAAAGTTAAATGAGCAAATATAAACCTGGGTTTACAAGAATAATTGAAGAGTACTATAGTGGTAAATATGTTGGAAAATTAACAATTTTTTGTAACTTGTTAAATCTATTAAGGCAAGAAAAATGTATTGTGTGTTTTATAACATAAGTAGAAGTAAAATATATGACAGCAATTGTATAAAGGGTTGGAGGAACATATGCGGAAGTGTTTAATGTGAATTTTATTGTATTCCTATATTTTATGTGTATATTGTTTTATGTATATATTGTATGTGTGAGTTTTTTTTTCTTTTTTTTGAGAGAGTCTCACTCGGTTACCCAGGCTGGAGTGCAGTGGCATGATCTTGGCTCACTGCACCTCTGTCTCCTGGGTTCAAGTGATTCTCATGCCTCAACCTCCCGAATAACTGGGATTACAGGTGTGTGCTACCATGCCCGGCTAATTTTTAATTTTATTTTTTAGTAGAGATGGGGTTTCATCATGTTGGCCAGGCTAGTCCTGAACTCCTGGCCTCAGGTGATTCATCCGCCTTAGCCTCCCAAAGTGCCGGGATTATAGGCACCAGCCACCATGCCCTGTATAGCCCATAATACAATATTATGAGCTAATATTGTATATGTACTCACACGTATGTGAAATAGTATGTTGATTAAAGGTTACTTCTGATAATTTATGCATACTATTATAATTGGAAGACTATCCAGAAAAAAAAATGAAAAACGAGAGTAATTACTGAATAGTGAGTAGAAGAGATAAAAAGGAATACTTGGCTAATCATAGTGCAGTGGTGTTTACAACTGATTGTAACTAGTTACAGATTTGTTTCTTCTCCACTCCCACTGCTTCACTTGACTAGCCTTAAAAAAAAAAAAACAAAAAAAACTAAATTAACATTGAATCAGGAATAAGTCAGGAAAGGAGGAATAAAGGAAGAAAGATAAAATGGGGCAAATAGCAAATGACAAGAATATACACTTAAACCTCACCATATTAATAACTGTTAAATATGAGTAGCCTAAATATTCCCATCAAAAGGCAGAGATTGTCATACTAGATTGGGGAAAAAAAAAAAAAAAAAGACCCAGGCTGGTGCAGTGGCTCACACCTGTAATCCTAGCACTCTGAGAGGCAAAGACGGGTGGATCACGTGAGGTCAGGACTTCAAGACCACCCTGACCAACATGGCAAAACCTGTCTCTACCAAAAAAAAAAAAAAAAAAAATACAGCCAGGCGTGGTGGCTCATGCCTGTAATCCCAGCACTTTGGGAGTCCGAGGCGGGTGGATCACAAGGTCAGGAGATCAAGACCATTCTGGCTAACATGTTGAAACCCCGTCTCTACTAAAAATACAAAAAATCAGACGGGTGTGGTGGCGGGCGCCTGTAGTCTTGGCTACTCAGGAGGCTGAGGCAGGAGAATGGCGTGAATCCGGGAGGTGGAGCTTGCAGTGAGCCTAGATCGTGCCACTGCACTCCAGCCTGGGCGACAGAGTGAGACTCCATCTCAAAAAAAACCAAAAAAACAAACAAGAAAAAATTAGGTGTGCGTGGTGGTGCACGCCTCTGTAATCCCAGCTACTTGGGAGGCTGAGGCAGGAGAATGGCTTGAACCCTGGAGGCAGGTGAGCTGAGATCCCACTACTGCACTCCATCCTGGGCGGCAGAGTGAGACTCTGTCTCAAAAAGGAAAAAAAAAAAAAAAAAGAGCTAGCTGTATACAGTTTCTATGAGACATACTTTAAATAGGAGGTTAGACCTAAAAAATAGAAGAAGATATACCATGGAAACACTAGTAACAAGAAAGCTTGAGTAGCTGTCTTATTAATATTAATAACAAAGTAGAAATTAAAGGAGTATTACCAGAGATAAAAACAGTTCATAATAATGAAAGTTTCAGTTCATTAGGAAGCATTAACAATCCTTAATTTGTCTGTGTAAAATGAGACTACTTTAAAATATATGAAGGAAAAATTGACAGAACTAAAAGGAGAACTTGATAATGACAAATTCTTTATTATTGTTGGATATTTTTAAAATAGATAAAAATTCTGTGAGAACACGGAAGATTTGAATGATATTAATAAAATTGAAATAATTAACATTTATAGAATGCTAATTTCCACAGTTGTACAATACCTTTATTTTGAAACCACACTGAATAGTCACTAAAACAGACCATACTCTTGGCCACAAAACATACCTTTATAACAAAGTATTGAAATTGTTTAGAATATGTTCTCTGACCGTGATTGAATTAAATTAGAAATGTCTTAACAAGAAGAAATCTAGAAAATCCCTCAAATTTTGGGAAGTTAAGAAAAATACTTGTAACTCATGGGTCAATAAAATCTCACAAATTTTTAGAAAATATGTAAAACTGAATAATAAGGGGAACCCAACACCTCACCATGTTTGTGATGCTGCTAAAGTGGGGGTAAGAGTGAAATAATTCATAGCCGAAATGCTCAGATTACAGCAGTCGTTCTGAAAACTCTGCGGATCACAATTGCCCAGATGGTTTTTACTAAAACAAAGATGTCAGGCTGAGCGTGGCGACTCATGCTTGTAATCCCAGAACTTTGGGAGGTTGAGGCGGGCAGGTCACTTGAAGCCAGGAGCTTGACACCAGCCTGGTCAAGGGGGTTTTAGAAGAAACTCTGTCTTCTAAAAATACAAAAATTATCTGGGCATGGTGGTACACACCTGTAATCCCAGCTACTTGTGAGGCTGAGGCATAGGAATCACTTGAACCTGTAAGGTGGAGTTAGCAGCCAGCCAGGATCTTGTCACTGCACTCCAGCCTGGGTGACACCTTGCCCCCAAAAAACAAAACACACGGATTGTTAGATCCCACCTCCAAAGTTTCTCATTCTGTAGGTTTTGAGTGGGGCACAATAATTTGCATTTCCAGTAAGAGCCCTGGTGGCTTTTGATGCTGCTGGTTTAGGGACTATACTTTGTGAGCTACTATATTAGAAATTGAGAATATTTTAAGTTCCAGTTTAAGAAGCTAGAGAAAGGAGAGCGAATTAAACCCAATGCAATTCAAATAAAGGAAATAATAAAATTAAGAGCTAAACTCAGTGAACTGGGTAAGTAACAATAGATAAAAAATTATGATGTTCGGTGTTCCCAGAGGAAGAAAAGAATAAAAAAAGAAATGAAACCAAACCAATAGTTCATATTGATAAATTGCATAAAATCTCTAGCTAGATTGATCAAAAGAAAATAAGGAGAAAATACAAATTACCAATATCAAGACTGGGAGATAGCCATATGAATTTAATGTATACTAAAAGATACTAAGGGGATAATCTGAATAACTTCATACTTGACAACTTAAGTGGAAAAAGTGTTTGAATAACAGAACTTTCTGGAACTGAGAGAAAAATCTGGGGAGCCCTATATCTGTTAGTACATCATTAAAAACCTTCCCACCATGACAGTTCCAGGCTTAGATGACTTCATTGATGAATTCAACACACATATACCATGAATGCGCACACACACACACACACACACACACACGTGCGTGTGTGCATATTATCGTAGATGTGTTAAAACAGGGGTCCCCAAACTGGCCCGTGAACCAGGACTAGTTTATGGCCTGTTAGGACCCGGGCTGCACAGCAGGAGGTGAGCGGTGGGCCAGTGAGCATTACTGCCTGAGCTCTGCCTCGTGTCAGATCAGCAGTGGCATTAAATTCTCAACAGGAACGTGAACCCTATTGTGAACTGTGCGTGCGAGTGATGTAGGTTGTACACACTTTATGAAAACCTAACTAATGCCTGATGATCTGAGGCAGAACAGTTTCATCCCAAGACCATCCCCCCAACCCCTGGTCCATGGAAAAATTGTCTTCTACAAAACTGATCTCTGGTTCCAAAAAGGTTTGGGACTGCTGCATTAATATTTATTGATACTTAATTATATTCACTCAGCATCAGGTCTACTTATCTTTATGAGAAGGTACAAGACAAGCAACACAGCACGAATGATAACAGCATAGCGGAGGTCTTATGATGTAGATATAGCTTGCATGTGGTGGTAGATGAGGCTGAATGGGTGTCGACCAACTCAGTTTAGGGAAATCATGTCTAAAAGTGTTTGAAGTTGTTATGTTACTGAGTTTTGACTGTTACCTGACTTCCTATCATGTCTGTCCTTGTCTGTCTAAATATCTGTACCTGAGAGATTTTAAAATATTCTGAATACAAGTCCTTTATCCAATATGTGGTTGGCAATATTTTCTCTGTGGCTTGTCTTTTTATTTTCTTTATAGTATCTTTAAAACGTTCTTAATTTTGATGAAGTCCAACTTACCAATTTTTTCTTTTTTTTTTTTTTTTTTTTTTTTTTTGAGGCAGCGTCTCGCTCTGTCACCCAGGCTGGAGTGCAGTGGAGTGATCTCGGCTCACTGCAAGCTCCACCTCCTGGGTTCACGCCATTCTCCTGCCTCAGCCTCTCTGAGTAGCTGGGACTACAGGTGCCCGCCACCATGCCCGGCTAATTTTTTGTATTTTTAGTAGAGACGGGGTTTCACTGTGGTCTCGATCTCCTGACCTCGTGATCCGCCCGCCTTGGCCTCCCAAAGTGCTGGGATTACAAGCATGAGCCACCGCACCCAGCCTCCAATTTTTTCTTTCACGAATGGTCCTTTTGGTGTCTTAAGTCTTTCTAATGCAAGGTCACAAAGAGCTTTTCTCTTGTGTGTTTCTAAAATTTTTGTAGTTTTGAGTTTTGTATTTTAACCTACAATAAAGTTTTAGTTAATTTTGTATAGGGAGTTAGATATGAATCGAGAGGTTTTTTTTTTTTTTTTGGTATCCAGTCAACAAATATTTAATAAGCACCTTCTTTGAGCCAAGTAATTGGGTAGGCCCTGCAGGCAAATAAGCAAAACAGATATTGTCCCTGTCCTCGTGGAACTTTCTAATGGGCGAAGGATATTAAACAGAGGAAGTTGAAATAATAAAGGAGACTGAGAAGTAGCAATGGTTAAGTGGAAACTCCAGAGAGTTGCTAATGGAGGGAAAGAGAGGTGCGTGTTCTTTGAAGGAGAAATGGTCATCTTTTTTACTGTTGCGTTACGTAAGTTGAAAATAGACATTTCTTTGGATTTGGTAAGATGCTGTTATTAGTGACTTATAAAGAACAAATTGAGATAGGAGCCAGATTGGGGTGATTTTATAGAAAACTAGAGGTGAGCAAGAGGTGAATCTACATCTAGATAAGCCTTTTTTTTTTTTTTTTTTTTGAGACAGAGTCTTGCTCCGTCACCCAGGCTGGAGTGCAGTGGCGCGATTGGTTCACTGCAACCTCTGCCTCTCGGGTTCAAGTGATTCTCCTGCCTCAGCCTCCCAAGTAGCTGGGGCTTACAGGCATGTGCTACCACACCTGGCTAATTTTTGTATTTTTCATAGAGACAAGGTTTCCTCATGTTGGCCAGGCTGGTCTTGAACTCCTGATCTCAAGTGATCCACCCACCTTGGCCTCCCGAAGTGCTGGGATTACAGGGATGAGCCACCACCCCTGGCTATCAATATGTGCCTATCCCACCAGTAATGCCTGTGTTAGCCTGTTTTGCTTTGTTATAAAGGAATACCTGAGGCAGGATAATTTATAAAGAAAAGAGGTTTATTTGGCTCACGGTTCTGCGGGCTGTAGAAGAAGTGTGGTGCCGACATCTGCTTCTGGTGAGGGCTTCAGGCTGCTTCCACTCATGGCAGAAGGTGAAGGGGAGTAGACATCACATGGTGAGAGAGAAGGAAAGAGAGGAGGGAGGTGCCAGATTCTTTTTAACAGCCAGATCTCCTGAGAACTAAGATTACTCTATTTTATTTACGTTTTTATTTTTTTATTTATTATAATTTTTTTTGACGGAGTTTCACTCTTGTTGCCCAGGCTGCAGTGCAGTGGCGAGGTCTTGGCTCACCAGGTCGTCTGCCTCCCGGGTTTTGGTGGTTCTCCTGCCTCAGCCTCCCGAGTGGCTGGGACTGCAGGCATGCTCGGCTAATTTAGCTTTTTTTTTTCTTCTTTTTTTGTGGAGATGGGGTTTCTCCATGTTAGTCAGGCTGGTCTCAAACTCCTGACCTCAAGTTATCCGCCTGCCTCAGCCTCCCTGGGTGCTGGGATTGGAACAGGAATGAAAAGACATTTAAAAATGTATAAGCAAAAACTCAAGTTGTATGTAAAAAAACAAAACAAAACAAAAACCCTATTTCCCCCTGAGAATGAGAAAGAGCTGGAGTCCTTTGAAAGAAACTACCTGTTTTTCTATGGCTAGTGAGCCTTATCTCTCCTCCCTTCCCAGGCATTATAAAACCCTAATTCCCTAACTGCAACTGCAAGATCACTAAACAAATTGGTGCATTTACAATCCTTTAGCCAGATAAAAGTTCTCTAAGTCCCCACCAGATTAGCTAGATACAGAGTGCTGATTGGTGCATCCATGAACCCCAAGCTAGACACAGAGTGCTGATTGGTGCATATACAATCCTCCCACTAGACATAAAAGTTCTCCAAGTCTGCACCCCACTCAGGAGCCCAGCTGGCTTCACCTAGTGGATCCCGTGCCAGGGCTGTGGGCAGAGATGCCCGCCAGTCCCGCACCGCTCGCCTGCACTCCTTGGCCCTTGGACAGTCGATGGGACCGGATGCCGCGGAGCAAGGGGCGGCGCCTGTTGGGGAGGCTCTGGCTGCGCGGGAGCCCACGGCAGGGGGGAGGGGGGATTCGAGCATGGCGGGCGCATTCTGACATACAAAAGTTGAGAAAATTCATCACCAGCAGAATTGCACTACAAAAATATTAAAGGAAATTATTCAGGCAGAAAAAAATGATGAGAAGAAAAATCTATACAAAAAAATAAAAAAGTAAATATGTGAATAAATAGATTGTTTTCCTTAATTTTTGAACCTATTTTAAACATAAGCTGCTGTTGTTTTTCTTTTTGAGACATAGGGTCTCACTCTGTCACCCACACTGATGTATAGTGGCAGGATCACAGCTCACTGCAGTCTCAATCTCCCAGGCTCAAGCAATCTTTCCACCTCAGCCTCCCAAGCAGCTGCGTACAACAGGCATGTGCCACCATGCCCAGCTAATTTTTTTTTAAATTTTTAATAGAGATGAAGTCTCATTATGTTGCCCAGATTGATCTTGAACTTCTGGTCTCAAGTAATCCTCCTGCCTTGGCCTCCCAGAGTGCTGAGATTACAAGCATGAGCTACTATGCCCAGCCAAACATAGCTGTTTAAAGCAGAAATAACAACAATGAATTGTGAGCTTTATAACATATGTAGACATAAAATGTATGACAGTAGTAGGAAGGCTAGAAGGAGAATGCTAGATTATTCTGGTGTGAGGTTCTCAGGAATTTGCATATCATTATATACATTATATAAATAGGGTTATGATACAAAGTTCTAATATACATGAGGTTCTTATATATGAATTTGTATATCATTACTTGAAGGTCAACTGTAATAAATTCGAGTTATACACTGTTTGAAAAAGATGTATAGGCCAGGCGCAGTGGCTCACACCTGTAATCCCGGCACTTTGGGAGGCCGAGGCGGGCAGATCACAAGGTCAGGAGTTCAAGACCAGCCTGTCCAACATGGTGAAACTCCATCTCTACTAAAAATACAAAAATTAGCCAGGCGTGATGGCACACGCCTATAATCACAGCTACTCAGGAGGCTGAGGCAGGAAAATCGCTTGAACCCAGGAGACAGAGGTTGCAGTGAGCCGAGATCACGCCACTGCACTCCAGCCTGGGCAACAGAGCAAGAATCCATCTCAAAAAAAAAAAAAAAAAAAAAAAAGAATTTGGTGCTACTTTATAGATTTTTTAAGGTTTTTTTTTTTCATTTTTATATCCAGTATTTTTCGTTGCTTTCAGAGGGATAGGGTTGTCCAGGTATCTTGCCCACTATACTGCAAGAAATGAAAATCCTACATTCTTGGTTCAATGAATTATTAAAACAACAAAATATGTTAAAAAAAATTCCAGGTACCTTGAAGCCCTTAGAGGAAAGATCAATCCACAAATGTGAAACAACTAATGTCAGTATTTCAGATGTTAATTTTGGTGCTCTTTGTTGGAAAAATAGGCATGTAGACTAAAATATTTGTGTGTGGTGCTATGTTTAGTTCTATTTTTTATTTTAAAAATAAATACAGATAATCAGTTTCCCCATATCACGGAGTCAAAGTGTGTCTTCCCTCCCCTGCTGTGCAGTGTCACCTCTGTCACATCAATGGACATGTCTCTTTATAGGCTCTATTTGGTTGTGTTGGCCTACTTATCTCTGTGCCACACTATCTCGATTAGTAGTCTTTTAATATATATTTTCAATATATGCAATGTTTTGGCCTACCAATAATATCTTTCTTCAAGAATTTATGTTTGCCCTTTTTCATTTGCATGTGATTTCTAAAATCAACTTTAGTTTACCTATTGGGATGTTGACTGAGGATACATCTATAAATTTGAGGAAGATTAATTGATATTAGTATAAAATAGAAAACATAATGAAAACATTAACAAGTAAGAGATAGACACATTTAATTTTAAAAACACTGCAACAAGATGACAGCTGACTTGAGTTCCTTTGAATTCTTCATCACATTTAGTTAATGTGTTTATTACTTAAGTTAGCTCTCCACTATAGGTCCAATTCTTAATAGTTAACATTTATGAAATTATATTTATATATCATATACTGGCTGGGTATAGGAAAGACACTGCCCTGTCTTCATTTATTGGGAAAAAGAAATGGCTTTTTATCCCTAGTTCTATACTCCAGCTTTTTATTGTTTTGTAACTTCATTTGCTTTATTTCTTTCTTGTGTCATTATTGAATCATTTAAGGCTATGAACTTTCCTTTCAATGTAGTGTTAGCAATAGCCCATTAGTTTTGACATGTAATGTTTCCATTATTGTTACTATAAAGACAGTTTCAAGTCTCCTTTCAAAATTTTCCTTCCTCTAGGGCTGTTTATGAGCCGGTTTAAAACTTTCCAGGTTTGTGGGATTTTATTGCCTTTACTCTCCTTTGTTGAAATAAAGTTGCATTACCTAATAGTCAAGAATGTGGTCTGTTTTATTTCTCTGTCTCTTTCTTTAATGTTGTGGCAATGGCCAGGAGTGGTGGCTCACACTGGTAATCCCAGCACTTTGGGTGGCCAGAGCAGGAGGATAGCTTGAGCTTAAGAGTTCAAGACCAGCCTGGGCAACTTAATGAGACCCTATCTCTTTTTTAAAAATATTTAAGACAAAAATAAAATAAACTTGTGGTTATATGTAAGATAAATAAAACATAAAATTGACCATTTTAACTTAATAGTGTATAGTTCTGTGGCATCAGTCCATTCACACTGTTGGGCTAGTTCTCATTTTTACAGCTATGGAAATGTTAGTTGGCTTATTTCCTTTTTTCCCCCCCTCACATTCAAAAGTCAGTAATGTGTCTTGCTGAGCATGGGTCATTATTTCATTCATTCATCATTCATTCATTCATTCATTTGAGACAGGGTCTTGCTCTGTTGCCCAGGCTGGAGGGCAATAGTGTGATCATAGCTCACTGCCGCCTCGCACTCCTGGGCTCAACCAGTCCTTCTGCCTCAACCTCCAGAGTAGCTGGGACTGCAGGCGTGCCCCACTACACTGGGCTAATTTTAAAATTTTTTTGTAGCGATGGAGTCTCCTTATGTTGCCCGGACTGGTCTCGAACTCTTGGCCCCAAGTGACCCTCCCACGTAGCCCTCCCATAGTGCTGGGGTTATAGGTATAAACCACCACACCTGGCCTTTATTTATTTTTAAATTTTATTTTTAGAGATGGAGTCTCACCCTGTTACCCAGGCTGGAATGCAGTAGCACAGTCATAGCTCACTACAGCCTCAAACTCCTAGGCTCAAATGATTCTAAGTAGGTAGGACTATAGCTGCATACCCAGCTAATATTTTTAATTTTTATGGTTCTCTTTGGTGTTCTGTTTATCCATTTACTGTTAGGAAGTAAATCCCCAAAGAGTATGTTTGCTTTGCCCGAGGGAGTCTTTTGCTACATACTGCTGTACATAATGAAAACTAAAACAGGGACTAAGTTTTCAGCCTTGTGACCTTATGGTGACTCAAACAGAGGCTTCATCAAAGGCAGATTCGTAAATGAACTTGGTGTGTGTAGGTGGTTATGCTTGGCATTATTGCCTGTAATAGTATGATAGGGATGATTTCAGTGTCCGCCAACAGGTAACTGGTTAAGTAAACTGTGGTACATCCAAGTGATGCATACTGTGCAGTTGAAAAGAAGAATGAGAAAGACTCTGTACTCGTCTAGAAGAACTCGAATATATTGTGTGTGTTTTTTTTCAGAGGAAAAAGGAATGGGATCATATGTGTGGTATGCTACTTTTTGTGTTGTAGAGAAGAGTAGAATAAGAATATACATGTGTATTTGCAAAGATAAATTCTGAAAAGATATATAAGAAACCAATTAAAAGTGTTTGGCTGTGGAAGGAGTATAAGACTGTGAATGGGATTTTACTGCACACTTTTATGGTTATATTTAAAATTTTTCTGAATTATGTATTTGTACACATGACCCTTTTAAAAATAAGTGAATGAAGGAATGAAGTCGGATTATGAGAAAGAGATAAGAACAAAGGATCTAAGGGGCTGCCCATCTTTTTATACCCAGTGAATATTAATACATAACAATAGCAGCAAAAATTGGAAGAGTAGCCCCAGTAGGGTAGGGAGTCAGCCTTTCCTTTGTCTTTTCTTCAATTTCCTATATTAAAAAAAGTATTCTGAGAACAATAAAACAATTTAAAAATGTCTCCAGATCTCTTAAAATAAATGAAGATGGGGCAGCTTTATGTAGTGCACTTCCCAAAAATGGGCTGGTTTCCCTGAAGAGGAAGGGATTCTAGCCTACATGGGATACATACAGGAGAAAAAATAAGAAAAAGAAAAGAGATTTAAATATAAATAAATGAAAGTAACACTTCTCCCTGATTATAAAGGAAATCACATTCTTTTTATAATAAGTTGTGTGACAAATATTAAGAAAAATCTTTAATTTGCCACTCAAAACATTCTGGTTTGTTGCTTTTTTTTTTTTTTTTTTTGAGATGAAGTCTCACTCTGTTGCCCAGGCTGGAGTGCAGTGGCACAATCTCAGTTCACTGGAAGCTCTGCCTCCTGGGTTGATGCCATTCTCCTGCCTCAGCCTACGGAGTAGCTGGGACTACAGGCGCCCGCCACCAGGCCCAGCTAATTTTTTTTGTATTTTTTGTAGAGACGGGGTTTCACTGTGTTAGCCAGGATGGTCTGGATCACCTGACCTCATGATCCGCCCCCCTCGGCCTCCCAAAATGCTGGGATTACAGGCGTGAGCCACCGCGCCCAGCCGGTTTGTTGCTTTTTATACTTTTTTATGCATATAAACATTTTGAAAAGTAGAATCATAATAGATAGTCTTTTGTCACTTACTATATTTTGGGCATATTTCTGTGGCAGTAAATATATCCTGGCATCATCATTTTTAATAGCTGGATGTATATTAAGTTAATCATTGGCACCCCAGAGGTGAATTTTCTTATATATACATTTTAATGGACTCGAGCAAGCATTTTTGGACTGAATTCATAGAAGTAGAATTTCTGGAGGGTAATAATTTTTAGGGTCTTTAATAGAAATTTTCAAATTATCCTCCAGGAAAAGTGGGTCAGTTTATACTCCCACCAACAGGGACAGAGCTCCAGGTTCCCCCTTCCATTTGTCATCGTTCTGCCTTTGTACAGAAAATGTCATTGTTTTCATGACATTTCATTGATTTCTAGTGCTTTTGAATCTTTTTTATATACCTACTGGCCATTTTTATTTTTGTGAGAAGTGCCTGTTTCTCCATTGCCCATTTTTTGTTGAAAATCATTTTTTTTTTCTGAGTAATTTTAAAGATTTCTTTATAGGCTAAGGATACAAACTTTTTATTTGTCACTGAGGTTACAAAAACTTTCTCCCAGTAATTTGTCATTTCATTTTATTTTTTCTTTTCTTTCTTCCTACCCTTCCCTTTCCTTTGCTTTTTTTCTTTCCTTGCTTTTTTCTTTCCTTTCTTCCCTTCCTTTTTTCTTTTCTTTTCTTTCTCCTTCTTTCTTTCTTTCTTTCTTTTCTTTTTCTTTTTCTTTTTTTTTTTTTTTTTTTTTTTGAGACGGAGTCTCGCCGTGTCACCCAGGCTGGAGTGCAGTGGCGCAATCTCGGCTCACTGCAAGTTCCGCCTCCCGGGTTCACGCCATTCTCCTGCCTCAGCCTCCCCGAGTAGCTGGGACTACAGGCGCCTGCCACTACGCCCGGCTAATTTTTTTGTATTTTCAGTAGAGATGGGGTTTCACCGTGGTCTTGATCTCCTGACCTCGTGATCCGCCCGCCTCGGCCTCCCAAAGTGCTGGGATTACAAGCGTGAGCCACTGCGCCCGGCCTTTCTTTTCTTTTTCTTTCCTTCCTTCCTTCCTTCCGTCTTTCTTTCCTTTCTTTTCCTTTTCCTTTTCCCCTTCCCTCCCTCCCTCTTTCCCTCCTTCCTTCCTTCCTTCCTTCCTTCCTTCCTTCCTTCCTTCCTTCCTTCTTTCTCCCTCCAAACTCCAAAGTCACATTTCTCTTAATTTTTATCCTGCCAAATTGGAAAGCGTTTTAACTTAGTGATTTTTGTGTAAACAGGAGCAGGAGAGAATGTAATTATTTAGGTCTCGCTCTCACCCAGGCTGGAGTGCAGTGCCACAATCATAGCTACTGCAGCCTCGAACTCCTGGGCAGAAGCAGTTTTCCCACCTCAGCCTGCCGAGTAGCTAAGAGTACAGGTGTGTGCCACTATGCCCAGCTGTTTTTTAAAGTTTTTTGTGGAGATGTGAATTCGCTGTGCTTCCCAGGCTTGTCTTGAACTCCTGACTTCAGGTAATCCTCCCACCTTGGCTTGTCAAAGCCCTAGGATTACATGTGTGAACTACTGCTCCTGGCTGAGAGTTTAGTTTTCTTTGCTAGTGCTGTTCTTAGTATCTTTTCATATTTGAGGCTTTGGTGCTAGTGCTGAAGTATTACACTCACCATCCAAGGTTTACAGGACTTTTGTTTTAATATGGAACAGATAGAACTGTTTAGTTCTGCGTCTTTGCAGGCATACAGAATGTGCCTACCAGGACGCTGCTTTATATCCATTGAAAGCAAGAAGTAATACAATAAAACTTTGCCTGGCTAGAGGCTTTGAAGGAATGGAGTGTTCTGGTTGAATTCTATTAACTTGGAAGTATGAAGGTGAAAAAAATTCAGAACTTAAATTTCCTTGGAATGCAATTTGAAAATATAGCCAATGATTCCACTTCTCTAGTAAGTTTGGACATTCCAATCTACTTGGTGTTTTATTATGGAACTCCTAGTGTGCCTGAGACTTACAATGTGAAGATACTTTTTTAAGATTTTAGCTGTAAGAGGATGTAAATGGTTTTGTATGAGGTCAGGCTGGATGAGAACTAATACTTGTAAATATACTTTTTAGACTAAACTTCTGACTGCCACTTGTTTTCTTATTGAACTCATAAAAATAAAACACACTGGATGGAGGGTGGGAGTAGGAAGGAGAGTTAAGTGTTTTAATTGCATGTCATTGTTTCATATTGAGATAGAACATATAGTATCCCTGGCTTTGGACCTACAGAAGGAAACACATTTTTCTACCTGCTGTATGCCAGAGGTTCCTGAGCACCTGGAGGGATTACTGCAGCACAGATTGCTGAGCCCTGCTCCAGAGATTCTGATTCACCAGGTCCAGGGTAGGGCCTGAGAATTTGCACTTACAGAAAGTTCTCAGGTGCTGCTGATGCTGCTAGTCCAGAGACTACATTACTGAGAACCACTCTTGTCTACTAACTGTAAATTGTAGAACTCTAAACAAAAGCTTAGTTTGGTCTGGGATAAGAAGCACACATAAGTTATGGAGCAAATCATGAAAGATTGAACCCTTGATCCCAGCCTCGTGTGAAATACAGGTAACAAGCAGTACACAGTGACATAACACAATTCTTGGTTTTCATGATTGCAAGTCATAGCCAAGTATCAAGTGAGAAATTCAGTTTCATTTGCAAGGCTTAGAGAAGCCAACTGATTCTAGAAAAATGGACCTTGTATTTGTTTTAAATTGGTAAAGAGCTTTGAATTGGTAGAGTTTTAAATTGGTAAAGAGCTTTGCTTATTAAATTGAAAACTTTTAAAATTTACTTTGTATTTTATTTCTTTTGAGATGGAGTCTCGTTCTGTCACCCAGGCTGGAGTGCAGTGGTGTGAGCTTGGCTCACTGCAACCTCCATCTCCTGGGTTCAAGTGATTCTCCTGCCTCAGCCTCCCGAATAGCTGGGATTACAGGCACCCACCACCACGCCTGGCTAGTTTTTGTATTTTTAGTAGAGATGGGGTTTCACCCTGTTGGCCAGGCTGGTCTCGAACTCCTGACCTCAGGTCATCCACCCGCCTTGGGCTCCCAAAGTGCTGGGATTACAGGCGTGAGCCACTGCACCCGCCCCCAAAGATTTGTGTTTTTACAGATATTAGACATGTTTCTTGTTTAAGAAAAAAAGTCTTAACAATAACATAGGAGAATAAGATAAACGTTTTTCCACAAAAGAGAATCATTGTGATTATTTTATCTTATTGGAATGTTGGATAATATAGTCTGCTTCATTAATCATCAAGCGTGCTATGGATTTTCCATTTTTATAGGATCTGTATCTCAGTTAAGGTAGTACTGGTAATTTTTTTACTGTATTTGAAGATGAAAAATATAAGCCAAAATCATAGACCTTGCATAGAAGCTGGGTAATGAAGGCAGCTCTGGAGGAACACATAGATACACATACACAGAAACACACATATATATATATAAAGTATACACACATAACATTTTTAAACATTTTAAAGCAAAAGCTGGCCCCTCCCCTCTCACAGAGTGGGCAGGACAGCAGTTGCATGGGCAGCTTTCCTTGTGAGCCACAGGTCCCTCTGGACACACTGGGGCCCAGCCACACCCCCCTTTCCCTTTCATCTTTGTCATTGACCAATGGGCTTGGAGCATTAAGGCCACACCCCTATTCTGCATTCTACTGGGGCCCTGGTTACGCCTCCTCTGGCTCAGTCACACAGCTGCCTGGTAGGTGACTGGAGGCGTTGATTAGTGCTCGCTGGGATTTCGCTGACGTGGCCCCAACCCTGCCTCCCTACCCACCCCACGATGGCAGAAGAAACTCGACAGAGCAAATTGGCTGTAGCCAAGACAAAGGTAAAAACGCACCAGGTCATCACCCCCCAACCCAGCCACAGATCCCCTCCGATGACAAGACCACTGCCAGAGTCCATACCACTCCTGAGGCACACCGGACTGGGCCCCCCAACCCTGGCGCCTCTGGGCTCCACCCACCAAAGTCTTCTCAGTCAGCCCTGCCCCTTAAGCAAGCAGCCCAGTCCCTGCCCTCGCCAGTTACCCCAGGGTGACTTTGGGTGGGTGACTCCTGGGGATTCCCACTCCATTACTGGGCCCTCACCTCCTGCCGCCCCAAACTCGACCTCCCTGGTCTCTTTGGGCTAGCGTCTCCAAGGACCTCGGTCCCCCAGCCCCAGGCCCTGCCCTCGCCAGTCATCCCTGGGTGACTTTGGGCTGGTGACTGCTGGAGCTCCCTGCTGCAGACTCTGCCCTCCCCTCCTGCTGCCTCAAGGTCGACCTCCCTGGGCTCTTTGCACTGGCATCTCCAAGGAGCTGGGTCCCAACCCTGTGTTTCCCTCCCCCATTGTAGAGCAGCAACTCGGACATTGTGCTGATGTGGTCCCTCCCCCCGACCAGGAGGAGTAGAATGTAGTGATGTCACAATCCACCTAGGAACTGTCGTTACTGCAAGACCAGCCTTTGATCTTATGACCCAGTCCCCTAAGCGTTGTCACCCCATTCTGATTCCTCTGGTCACAGCACAAATTTCCAGCTGGAAGGGGAATGGAGATTATGGGATCTAGGAGCAAGAGGTTTCAGGCTGCCTCACTCCCTTAACATAGACATTGACAGTAGGAAAAGCCTACAGTTCCCCCATGAGCTCAAAAGCTTCACAGTGTCTCTGGGTGGCAATGGGAGAATTGGTTTGGTTTGGTTTTCTCCCAGGCTTCTACTTTCCAGAGAGATTTCAACATTCTTTTCTCAGTTCTCTATCTCATATTCTAATTCTCCATGGTTCTGGGACCAGACTGCCCTTCAGTCAGTGGTCTCTGAAGTGAGATTTGCTCATCTTCTGTGGAATAGATCTTGGGAAACTGAACTTGACATCTTGAATCTTGCTCATATTATCTCAACCTTGGGTACTTTGAGTGCCACAGGATAAATGTGGGGCATCTTTCTGAAGCATCAGTTTCCCTTGATTCTCTTGAGATCAAGAGAAAAAACATGAATGTACTTAGGGATGACAGTCACAGGTTTCTAAGAGTATACCAGACTTCTCTCTGAAATGAGACTTGGTTTGTCCTCTTTCTGATAAATTCCCAGATTTAACAAAAAGGCTGCCTTCTGCCATGAGGACACATTGATATAAAAGTTTGAGAGGTACTGGTGCACTTCTTCACACTAACAGACGTGTGAGAATGTCTGACTCTAAACCACACGGCATACAGTTCCTGCCTACTTAATGTTTACTTTTCTACCTCTGCCTCTGGTTTTGGCCCCTGGCAGCTGCTGATTCTTGGCAAAACCTCAGAGCTTGGAGTCAGAAGACTGAGTTTCAAAGTCCCAGTATCGCCTTTTTCTTTTTTATAGCCATGATATCAATCCCTCTCAGTCACTAAATGATTGTGACAACACCTTGTACTGTTGTTGGTGTCATTACATCAGATGGTGTATAAGAGTATTTTGTAAAAACTGTAAAGGAGGATGTGGCTGTAGGGGCTGACAGTTCTCATGAGTATTACTGCTCTTCTTTCCCACAGTTTAAAGAATATTGGCAGAGAAAGAGCCGTAGAGTTACAGCAGGAGCGAAGAGGAACAGGAAAACAAATGGCAGTATCCCTGAGACAGCCCCTTTTGGTGGTTGCCAGTCGCCTGGGGATGTGAGTCTTGGCTGGCCAGGCTCCTGGGGACAGGGGGCCCAAGGGGCAGTAGAGGGTAATTGTTAAAATTGTGGATGGACTGTTGGGTACTGGTTAAGAATTTGGGGTTTGGCTGGATGTGGTGGCTCACGCCTGTAATCCCAGCACTTTGGGAGACTGAGGCAGGCAGATCACGAGGTCAGGAGGTTGAGGCCATCCTGGCCAACATGGTGAAACCCCGTCTCTACTAAAAAATACAAAGAAATTTGCCAGGCATGGTGGCGGGTGCCTGTAGTTCCAGCTACTCAGGAGGCTGAGGCAGGAGAATGGCGTGAACCTGGGAGGCAGAGCTTGCAGTGAGCCGAGATTGTGCCATTGCACTCCAGCCCAGGAGACAGAGCGAGACTGTGTCTCAAAAAAAAAAAAAAAAAGGAATTCTGGGTTTGAATCCTGCCTCTCCGCCTCTCCGTCTGGGAGGGATATGATTTACGGCAATTTGCTTGAGCTCTTTGGGCCTCTCTTTTCACATCTGTCTAACAGAGGTGGTATTGTTTGACTTCCATTTGTGAAGTTTAAATGGGATTTGTTATTGTTGTTTTTATGTTAATCCCTAGTACATAGTACATGGCCTGCTGTAAACACCCAGGACACCCAGCATTGCTGTTTGATTTTCCTCATCCCCAGTATCAAGGGGAAGCCAGGACAATGAGAACAGTCACTTGCCATCAGGAGTCATTGAAATGGCCCCAGGGTGGGATGGTGGGGAGATAAGAACCATGAGAGAAGTTGGCACAGAGTTATGGGACAAAGGTCCAAGATAGGCAGAAAAGAAAATGTTGCCAGTTGATGGGGAAGAAAGGAAGTCAGAGGGCTCAGACACTGAGGGGGACAGAACATCTTCATATGCACTCTCATCTCTTGTAGTCAGCAACAGGTTTCCACGGGGAGGGCCCTACATCATCGGCTACCCTGAAGGATCTGGAGGTAAGAGGCTCTGGGTGGAGGTGCAGTGACCCTGCAGGCCAGCCCTCCAACCTCCTCACACAGAGGGGACTGGGTACTCCTCTGCCAGCTGAGACAGCCCACACACCCCAGCCCTAATGATTGTTCTCTCTACCTCTCCCCAAACTCCTGCTCCACCTCCTGCTCTCTGCATGCGCCTCAGAGCCCGTGCCAAGAACCGGCAGTAGTCTGGGATTCAAGGTCCGTAAAAATCAATCAGCTAAAGAACACCATCGAATATTTGGTAAGAGTTCAGTGGGGTCCCCTGATTCCATGCTGCCAATCCTGGGCTGGTTTCCCCTTAGGGCCCTGAAGAAAGAGCTGGGGGCCCCTGGTGCCAAGGGTAAATAGGGAGCTGGGGTGCCCAGGCCTCACCTGGAGGGACCCCAGAGCATGCAGCATGGCTCTTCTTTTGCTGCCCTCTTTGCCGACTCTCTCCTCTCCAGACATCCCTGCTCGAGTCCTTGCTACACACGCCCTGGGGTTGTTGCCTCTGGGAATTGCTACCCTGACTGGTTGTCAGGGGCCTGTATTTCTGCTGTGACTCAGTCCCTAATTTGCTCTTCGATTCTGGACAAGCCACCTCTCCTTTTTGGGCTCGTGTTTCCAGAGGAGGTAGTGAGTATCAAAGGTCTCTGTTAGCTCTGAGAGCCTGAGATTTAAAGGCCTCCGAGAATGGAAACCTCAGGGCCAAGGGCTCCTGTCTGTCCTTTTCCATCCTGTGTCTGCTGTGAAGAACCGTACCTGGCCCGTACGTGCTCAGTAAATGTTTACTGAATGAACGCACTTTTCTAAATCACAAGCTGCCAGAAGGAGGGGCCTTTCTCAAACTCCATCTCTAGGGGTTTATGTTACTGTCCTCTCAAGAGAGTCCTGATTCAGACTTTGAGTTCTGTGGCTGTGGGCAAAAACCAACAAAGACCCAAATCCTCTGTCCTTGGGAGCTTGAGGAGAGTTTACCGTTCGTGTTCCCATTATGTCTGAGAACTTTGCCTTTAAAATCCATTCCTGGCCCCTGCCTACCGCTTCCTGGTCTGGGCAATAGAGTTGAGGGGGCCACCCTCCATCACCTTCATTTGACTCTCCCCACAGAAACAACAGAAGAAAGAACTGGAACATCACCTGGAAGAAGTAACATGATTTCCTTTCCTCGTGACATGACTGCTGGGTTTGGGGGGCACTCAGACATAGAGGCCTCAGTCTCATCTCACCCACTCCCAGCCTGGGGAAGAAGGCTCACTCCTCACATTCCACCCCATCCCCACAGGGCCTCTCATAACCTGGTCCCATGGGTGGGCCTGTCCTGGGGCATTGGTGGCATTTTGGGGGCATGTCTCTTGCTGTGCCGTCTCTGCCTCCCCCTGGTAAGAGCTCTGTCTTCCTCTTCCTATAGGAAAAGAAAGCAAACAACAAAACACAGAGAGCTGAATGGCAGCTAGAAGTGAGTGGAGGGTGTGAAGTCTCCTCCTGTCCTCCCGAGAATGTTTCTTTCCTTCTCTTTCAGCACTTGCTTGGCTTTTCTCCCAAAGGTTCAAATCGAGAATTGAATACAGAGAAAGATGACTCCATACGGACCTGTGTCGCACAAAAGGTGTTCTCAGACACTTTGAAGGTAGGAATCTGGGCACCCTGTCATCCTTCAACCTGGCACCTTGACAGGTCTTCAGGGGGAGTCCTTTGGGCCCCATCTCAACTCTCTCATTGCAGAAGAGTCCAAGGATCTGGCAGGCCACCTGCAATGTTCATTGCAGTGTATAGGAGAGTTGGAGCGGGCTCTCTCTGCTGTCGCCACCACACAGAAGGATATCAGTGTGAGTTCAACCACTTGCCCTGTCCCCTGGGTGCCCGGCTTCACAGATGGAGGAGTGAGCCTAAAGGTCCCTTCTGCAGGATGGAGTGTCCTGCCCAGAAGGCAGCATGGCCATTTCTCGCTGCTTTTGTTTATGGTTGTTAGAGGCAGCCTGGGGCTGAGTCAGCTGCTGTGGGTGAGTTGGGGGGCACTGTGGGGAGTGAGCACTGGACACAGAGCTTGGAGGCCAAGTGCCTGCCCTGCCCTTACCTGGCTGTGGTCTTGGCCAGGTCCTAGGTGGGGTATTGGGTACTCGTACTGTGAAGGTACAGAAGAGTACCTTTAATATGTTACCATTTCTGTAGAGAGGGGAAATGTGTGTGTGTGTGCGTGTTTGTGTACATACTATGATAATAGACATAAAACATGTCTGAGAGGGTTCATAAAAAATTCAGGAGAGAGCAACAGGGTGGCTGGGAGATACTTCCTTTCTGTACTTTCTGAGTTTTGGACTATGCGAATATATCATCGTTTCAAACAGTGGACATAAAGATTAATTTTCCCCTTCTTATCTGTGCCCCCACCCCCAGCAAGAAAAATGGGCTTAGAGAATCATATAGACCTGGGTGTTCAAATCCCAGCTCTGCCTAATTGATCTTAGGCAAGCACTTAACCTCAAATACTCCATGATTTTTCAAATACACAATAGAGGTAATCATAGTAACTGTCTCCTATGGTGGTTGCGAGGATTAAATGGGATTGCTAGCATGGTACCTGTTGAAGCACTCCATAAAGGTTCAAACAGTGGTAATAATAATAGTAATAACAATAGCAATATTATCTGATCTCTCTGGGCCTCTGATAGCCAGCTGTAAATTCAATCTCTTTCCCTGTCCCTTCCAACTTTTCTGAGTTCTTTTAAAAACCAGACTATGGGCTTGGAAATGCCTTGATCTTTACTGACCGAGTTGTTTATTGAGCCTAGCCCTGGCCCTTTTAAGGGGCACTCTGTGGAATGTCCCGGGCTCCCCAGATCGAAACTTCTTACTCTTCACCATCCAGTTCTCGAGCTGCAGTAGAGAACTTAGCTGGTGGCGGTTAAAGAAATCCACAGAGGAGAAGGCACGGCTGAAAACACAGCTAACACGGGTGAGGTTTTGCAGAGGGAGGGATGTGGAAGGAAGATGACCCCAGGTGGCCAGGAGCAGGTGAGGACCAGTGACAGCCGTTCCTAACTTCTGTGCCCATTCTTGCAGTTGAAGGAGTTACTGACCCAAGTCCAATTAGAACGAGATCAATATGCTTGCCAAATAGAAGGAGAGAGGGACCAGTGGCAGCAGAGGATGAGAAAAATGTCGCAGGAGGTGAGATCTGACCCTTCAGCCACCCCACCTTAGATAGGTCACTAGATCTTTCTGGGCATCTGTAAAATGAGAATAGTACAGCCAGAGGTGGTCATGGGTCTGGGCTTTGTGGGGGTGGGGGCAGAGAGGGAGATGGGAGCCTGCCCAGCCACCAGCCCCTCTCTCCAGGGCCCTTTCCCTCTGTGCTTTGGGCAGATTGACACATTGAAAGAGTCAAAACATCACTATACGCATCGGGTAGAGGAGCTGCAGTCCAAACTCAAAAATCAGATGGGTAAGATGGGGCTGGCATGACCTGGGAGCAGGACTGGCATCAGAGGGCTGTGGGGGTGGCTTAGAATGCCCTAGGGAGGTGGGTGGATGGAAGGGAGAGGGAGGCAGAGGGAAAGAGGTCTGTGCCAGGAGATAGCAAGTCGTCATCTCTATGAGCCTCAGTGTCCCTATCAGCAAAGGGGGCCCATTGTCAGCCACCCACAGTTCTCTCTATCTGAAAGTGGCTTTGAAGACAGGCTACCATCCAGGTGCAAGGAATCATTAGCAGCGAGGCCAAGTTTGGGGAGCCTGAGAGGAGCTGTGCACCAAGAGGAGGGGTTTTGTTTTGTTTTGTTTTGTTTGAGAATCCAGAGGCCCTTATTGTCTGCTTCCTTTCTCAGCTGAACCCTTGCCCCCGGAGCCCCCAGCATTGCCCTCTGAGGTGGAGCTGCAGCACCTGAGGAAGCAACTCGAGAGAGTGGCAGGAGAGCTCCAGGCCCAGGTCAAAAAGAATCAGTGCATAAGTCTCCTGAACCGGGTCCAAGAAGAGAGGCTTCGGAAGCAGGAGGAGAGGCTTCAGGAACAGCAGGAGAAGCTTCAGCAGCTGGCCAAGACACAGAGCATCTTCGAGGAGCTGGTGCGTTGCCTCAGCTGGGGAGCCTACCCTCCTCCCTAGCCCTCCGGGCCTTTGTTTCCCCACCTCTAAAATGGGGCAGTGTAGCCCTCACGTGAAATGTTACTTCTAAAGGCACCTGTGAACCAGGTGGCTGTGGGAGAGAGGGGATGATTTTTCTAACCTGCCTCCACCCTTCCTGGTGCCATGGGAGGCAGACACCAAGTTCTGGGGTCTCCAGCTGCAGTGGGTGGTTGCTGATTGCTTTTCTCTGTCCTGAACAATGAGAACAAGAGCACCCTGCATTTGGAGCAGCAAGTAAGGGAGCTACAGGAGAAGCTGGATGAGGTGAAGGAGACGGAAACCTCCACCCCATCCAAGAAGGGCTGGGAGACGGGCACTAGCCTCTGGGGAGGGGAGGTGCCAGGCCAGAGGCAGCTCCAGCCTGGGGGCTGGTGACCACAGCACCCCCCAGGGCAGTCCTGTGGCTGTTTCTTGCTTCCTGCCCTCTGACTTTTAGAGGTGGGTATCCCTGGGCTCCTCCCAGGTCTGGACATCATCATCCCAGCTAGAGGCATGGAGCCCCCCAGTCACAGGGGAAGAGACAGTGGTATAACAGGCTCCTTATGCCAGGCGCAGCGGCTCATGCCTATAATCCCAGCACTTTGGGAGGCTGAGGCAGGAGAATCACTTGAGGTCGGGAGTTTGAGATCAGCCTGGCCAATGTGGTAAAACCTCATCTCTATTAAAATTACAAAAAAAAAAAAAAAAATTAGCGGGGCATGGTGCATGTGCCTGTAATTCCACCTACTCAGGAGGCTGAGGCACGAGAATTGCTTCAGCCCAGGAGGTGGAGGTTGCAGTGAGCTGAGATTGCACCGCTGCACTCCTGCCTGGGCCACAGAGTGACACTCTTGTCTCAAAACAAAACAAAAAGACTCCTTACATTAAAACTGGATTCCAACCTCCGTTCCACTGGTCACCATTCAAGTACTTTGCATCTCTAAGTCTCTGTTTCTTTAACTTCAAAAGGAAGTTAGCATTTTCCTTACAGAGATGCTGAGGATTAAATGAGAAGAGGGTATGAGATTTGAGGCTGGGGAAGGAGGCATGGGGTTCTAGGAAAGCGAGGCAGTGACTTAGGCCTGGAGTAAGGGGACAGGGGCCTGGGCAGCCGACAGAGCCCCACAGTGCCCTCGCTACCCTATTAATGGGCCCAGAATCTGGAAACCAGCCACCACATGCCCGCACACCCAGGGTCTTCCTGCAGGTGGAGCTGAAGAGCCAAGAGGCTCAGAGTCTGCAGCAGCAGCCAGACCTTTACCTGGGCCACCTGCAGCAGTACGTGGCCACCTATCAGCAGCAGGTGGCCACCTATCAGCAGCTGACCTCTGAGAAGGAGGCGCTGCACAGGCAGTGACTGCAGCAGACCCAGCTAATGAACCAGCTGCAGCAGCAGGAAGCTTGGGGCAAAGCGGTGGCCGAGATGACCCGCCAAAAGTTGCAGGAGACCCAGGGGAGGGAGCTGCAAGGATGGGGCTGTGAGGGGGACGACCTGGCAAACTCCATCCCTTCTCACTCTTTCCTGGCCCCTTAGGAGCGCCTGGAAGCTACCAGCCAGCAGGACCAGCAGCTAACAGCCCAGTTGGGCCTCATGGCTCTCCCTGGGGAAGGTACTGGAGACCGTTCAGAGGAAGAGGAGAGAGCCCCAGGAGGAAGGGGGGACTGTTAGCAGCATAGGATTGAGGAGTTGGAAGAGACCTTTAGAACAGCTGGTCACTATGCCGACCGGGTGCCTGCACTAAGTCTGGCATCAGTGTGGTGACCTCCTGTGAGCAGGGGGCCACCAAGTTGCCTAAGGATGGCTGAACTCGCCCAGGTCAGAAAGGGAGCAGGTCAGAACTCCCACATCGACCAGTACTGGGAGTGTGCCTGGGCGGAATAGCAAGATGTTGATTCTTAAAAGTAAAAATAAAGAACAGCAGCTCATTCCTCTCTGGGGAGGAGCTGGCTCAGGGTTACACAGTGAGCGTGGAGGTAGAGGTGGGCCCACGGTACCTCCCTTTTTGGGTTGTCTGAGGACCCCTCTGGCCACCCCCCACAGGAGATGGAGAACCTCGGCCCATGCCGAGCGTCCCAGAGGACCTGGAGAGCGGGGAGGCCACGGTGAGCCTGACTCCCCCTGCACCCACTTTGCCACCTTCCTCTGTGGTCCCTCCAAGACCCGTTTATGCTCTTAGATTCCCTGCCTTCTGATTTCTCTGGACCCTCACCCGTTCCGAGAGCCAGTGGTCAGACACCATTTCACCTGTGACCAACAGGTGCACTCTCTGAGGCCCCAAGGGAAGGGGCTGTGCTCCAACTCTCTGCCCCATTTCTTCTGTGTATGCCCCTACAAGAATGCTCACATCTTGCCCTCAGGTGGCATTTTTCAAGTCCACTGGAGCCAGTGCCCAGGAGGAGCAGGCACGGTTATGAGAGCAGGTGAAAGAGCCGAGGGTGTGCTGCCAGTACCTGGCTCACCCGGTGGCCTCGGCCCAGAAGGAGCCAGAGGCAGTGGTCCCAGCCCCAGGGACTGGGGGCGAGTCTGTGAGTGGGGAGACCCACCGGGTCCTGCAGGAAGTCATGGAGAAGCTGGCCCACGCCAGGACTCCCCTCCGCCTTCTCCATGACTTGAAAATGCCACCTGAGGGCAGGTCACTGCCGAGATGTGACCACAATATTTTGGCTCTAGAGCAGCTTTATGGACCACCTGGAGGAGAAGGCAGACCTGAGTGAGCTGGTGAAAAAACAAGAAATACGATTCATCCAGTACTGGCGAGAGAGATGCCATCAGTGAGTGGGAGGCCAGGGCACGGCAGGGGGAGCTGCAGGACCATCAGAGAGGCCCCAGTGTCTGAGCCCTGTCCTCCCGCAGGAAAACCCATCACCTTTTAACAGAGCCAGGGGGCCATGCCAAAGATGCGGCACTGGGAGGAGGACCTCAGGCTGGCCCAGGACAGGGAGGAGATGAAGGTAGGGTGTGCAACAACTCTGTGGGGGTGTGGGTGGGGGTGGGTGTGAGGGTGGGCGCAGGCAGTGGCATGACAGCTGAGCACCCCTCCCTCCAGGTGAAGCTGCTGGAGCTGCAGCAGATGGTATCGGGGCCTGTGGCGACGACAACAATGGGCACAGAAAATTCCTGGCTGCTGCCCAGAACCCTGTTGATGAGCCCGGTCCAGGAGCCCCAGCCCCCCAGGAGCTTGGGGCTGCGGACAAGCATGGTGGTGAGTAGAGCCCTCAGGCGGGGTGGGCAGGCAGGAAGAGGGGGGCTCCCACTGTGCTCAGATCCCTGCCTCCCTCTCTCCAAAGATCTTTGTGAGGTGAACCTCAGCTCCTCTGCGCAAGGAGAGGCCAGGGAGGGTCCTCCCTGTGACAACCCTACTGCACAGCCAATCGTGCAGGACCACCAGGAGCACCCAGGCTTGGGCAGCAACTGCTGTGTTCCATTCTTTGGCTGGGCTTGGCAGCCGAGAAGAAGGAGATAAACATCATCATCATCAAAGAGCTGGCCAAGATATTTTTAAATAAGAAACCAAGTTATGGAGTTAATCTCCAACACAATTCATTTAGTTCATTTGAATGTTAGAGCCACTCATGATTATTTGTGTTTCTATTTTATAGTTTAAGTTTATTTGTAAAAAGTTAAAAGAGAGTGGGTCTCTGTGGCTTTCACTGATGTTCACTCTGGCATCCTTTAGTATTTTTCTTTTTTAATTTCATAATTGCAGGTCATTAGCATGCATATCGAGTTTGCCCTTATGTGGTGGGAATTCAAACACGCAAAGACCCACTCTTTGCACAAAACTGTTCTCGTTGGTTTGGAATAGGCTGCCATGCTTTTTTAATGTTATTGCAGCATGTATATTCATTACAGAATTCAGATAAAATTTGCCTATGTTCTGCTAGTGTTTGATCTAATCTTAATCACAGTGAGCTCTTCATTAGCTCTATATGTGGTTTGCCCCCAAGTGTGCACTGTTTATTACTTTGTAATATGCCACTATGAGTACTGACATTTAGAGTTGTTTAAAGGCCGAGAACTGGAAAGAGCCTTTCCTCCATTTTCTGTGTATTGGTGATGGGAGTCATAACCTTTTGGGGGAGCTTTTTAAATCTCACAGAAGAGGAAAGTGGCCTGCTCTGGCAGGTATGTGCAGGATAGAGTGTGTTTCATCTGTTCCGGTGCCAAGAATTAGGGCTGTATTATGGTGGTTCCCTTAGGATTTGTATGTGCTCTGGGCTCATGAAGATATTGCATCATGAGCTGCAGCAGTTGTACTCTTTTTCGATGACCTAAAAAGGGATGATTTCTGAGGAATGAAAGGTTCCCATCATTGACTGTGCATGTGGAAAACCTTTCCTAGCTTAGAGCATTTGTATCTATAATACATTTTAAAGTCAGAGTTCATGTTACCTGTTTTAATCACATGACTACATGCCTCAGTACACAAAGGGCACTGGTTGGCATTCTTCTTAATGTATTTAGTGAAGATCATAAGAAATCCTTTATGAGTTCAAATGTCCCTGGAGCAGGCATACAGGCTCTAGCCAAGAATGAATTAGAGTGAAGGAAAGCTGTGTGACACCTGGCATTCCTCTCTGTTCACGGAGCTTCTTTGAGGCTTGAAGATTGATTTTACCATCTAGACCTCTCTGGCTAATACCTATTCTTCATCCACCTTGGTTACTCTGACATAGGAATTTGCTTCTTTTCTTTGAATGGAAAACACTTTAAAAAATAATAAGAAACATTATTATAAACTAATACATGTGAGAGTACTTAGTTGAAACAAAAAGGAGTTTTAGTAAACAGTACTATACTATCTTTGAAAATCAAGGAGAAGTTTATGCAACTTAAAATGTTTACAAACTGCAGTGCAATCTACTGTTTGTGAATGTCAATGTATTATCAGGAAACGTGTCTATACAATCACACAGTTATATTTCCTCACAAACTTCTTTACAAAGAGTGAAATATGTTTCTGTACCTCTCGGTTTCAGTTAGGGACATGTTTTGTGCAATATTTATGTGATTGTGCCTATGCGTGATGAATGAATGCATTTCAGTCAGACATTGCCTAAATCACAACTTGATGATGCTTGGGAAAGACTCAACAGTTCAAACTTCATGAAGTTCTAATGTCTGTGTTCCAGAACACATGACATTATTAGGAGGTAGGGAGACGTGTGTGTGCTCCCTGGGGTGGGGATTTCTAGTTACTAGACCATCTCCAGATTTAGCATCTGGCTTCCTCCTGATACTTCTATGACATTAACAGGAGAGACACAATATGATTTAACCAATGGAATAACAGATTTGCCGGCATTCACTGAACGAGGGCAAATATTCGGTCCTTGTGACTTCAACTGACTCTTCCAAATTGTATGAATGTATCAATGTGTTAGATAAACCCAGTTTCAGAATGATAAAGAAAAAATGGTAGACCAAATAATGCGGCTAATTAAGAGTGGTACAATTTCTAGCCCGTGGGTTTAAAATGCACTTAAAGTCCTGTTCTTGCCTTTTATTTTCTGAACTTGCCGCTTTTGCATTCTTTGAGTTCAGTTTAAAGACAGTTACTTTAAGAGCAGTTTAAACCCTCGGGCTAGAAATCAGACCGCTGTTAATTAGCCACATTATTTGGTCTAACGTTTTTTCTTTTATCATTCTGAAACTGGGTTTATCTAATACATTAATAAATTATTTCAAAGTTACTTTTATCTTTGAAATCACTTCACTTTTACCGTGATAAATATCAGTGACTAGGAATGACCTTCAGATAGCTTTTAGCATCTGTAACCAATCTGACAATAATGTGTTCATCAGGTGCCTATGGATTAAATCACACACTGGCATATTTAAGCTGAAGGTCAGTCTGGAAAATAAATTTACTGTATTGACTGAAATACCACTCTTTGTGTAGGTATTTGTCATATTTTTAAGAAAAAGTTAAAAGAATGGAAATTATATGACAATAACTTAAGTCTTTCTTCAAAGTGCATGCCGTCTTTTGCGATACCTCATTCAGCCGAGTATTTGTGCTCTTCCTCATTCAGTGTAAGGCAGCTTTCAGTTTGCTTCGAAGGCAACATTGGAAGGTTAGAATTCATCAGAAACATAGAATTTTAAAATGTGAGTTGCACTGAATACATTTTAATTTCTGTAGGAAAATCAAAACACCTATTTAAAGACTGCAGTATGTAATAATTATTTTAAAAGTATTCGATTAAACTTGATAGATTTTCCAGAAATGAAAAAATATGAGCTCTAAGCCCAAAGCTGAATTTTAGAAAATTTGAAAATGTAAATCAGTCCTATCCATAATATAGTTTCTCTAAAACTTTATCTTGAAGAGTCATTTTAAAATAATATAACTATTAAAAAATGTAACTGCTACCTTAATGTTCGAAATAAGTTAAAACATTTTAAAATATGAATACTGTAGTATAAGAGAAAGAAACAGTGGGAAGGAAAAGCAGAGAAAGAAATGCCAATTCCAGTCCAAAGCTTTATTTGCCAAGTTTTCTTAGAATGAATTTTACTAATTTGTGAATTCTTGTAAACAGAATGTGTAATGGAAATACTGAAAGATTTTTCCCCCTAGAGTGGCATTATTGACTGCTGGTGTGATGCTACTGTAATGTAATAAATTATTAAATTGTTTCAAAGTGTTGTTTTTGCCTTAAAATTTTATTTTGCGTTTCCTGAAAACTATAGTATTAAAGGTATTGATACTGTGCAAATACTGGGCATGCTTGCCATGAGATAATGTGTTTCATTTTTACAAAATTGTAATATAACTATGCAAGTGTTTATTAAAAGAACACAAAATAAAAAAGTTATGGGATTAAAAAAGTTGTGTGGTGAAAAAGTTATGGGATAAACAATGTAAAAAAGTTGTGGCAAAACAACTTGTGGGAAAAAAGTAGAAAAAAGTTTTATGAAAAGTTACAAAAAAAAGTTATGAAAAAGAAGTTACGGGATTTTCAAAAAAAGTCACGGAATAAAAATAAAAATTAAAAGCAGGCCCCTGTCAGCAAAGCCTGGAGAAGTGGGGCTGGAGTCTCCACCGCCACCATGTCCCTACCACCCCTTCCCAGGCACCCCTTTACAATTAGGGTAGCAGGACAAGACCTCTGTCTAATGGGGAAAGACAAACAGACCCTTTGCCACCTTGACCAGGGCTGAGTCCCTAAATTTCTGGATGATGATGATTGTTATTTAAGAGCCAGAGGCTGGTGGAGTTGGTTTGTTTGGAGGAGGCCTGATGGCCCCCTTACTCTCACCATAGCAACTTTTCCCTCAGGGGGGCTCCCATCTTCTTATTCAGAGAGATAGCTGAGGCAGGAAAGTGGGGCTAACTGTGGACCAGCGAGGGCATGGGCTGCTGGGGTGGCCCCCCTTCCCCGGTGTACATACTGTGTCTGTGTAACATTTTGTCTATTCCAGAGGGTAGGGATGCCCCTGTATCATACCTAGCAGTGGTTGGAGCTGGCACATGGGAGGAGGTTCTAATAATTATTTGTGGCTGGGAAACTTATTTATTGCTAGCATAGGACAGAGGAAGGAGGCGGGGATGGGGTCGTGGCTCTCTGGTGGTTGCAGCTCACTGCAACCTCCAACTCTCAGGCTCAAGTGATCCTCCCACCTCAGCCTCCCAGGTAGCTGAGAGTATAAGCATGCACTAGTATGCCTGGCTAATTTTTAAATTTTTTTGTAGAGAAAAGGTCTTACTATGTTGCCCATGCTGGTCTTGAACTCCTGGCCTCAAGTGATTCTCCCATGTTGGCCTCCCAAAGCACTGGGATTCCAGGCATGAGACATCGCTCCTGTCCATTAGGTTTTCTCTTTATTGCTGTTTTGTTGTTGTTGTTGTGGTTGTTGTTTTGTTTTGTTTTGTTTTGTTTTTTGACAGTCTTGGTCTGTTGTCCAGGCTGGAGTGCAGTGGTGCGATCTCGGCTCACTGCAACCTCTGCCTCCTGGTTCAAGCAATTCTCATGCCTCAGTCTCTCGAGTACCTGGGGTTACAGGCATGAGCCACTGCACCTGGCTAATTTTTCAATTTTTAGTGGAGACAGAGTTTTGCTGTGTTGGCCAGATTGGTCTTGAACTCTTGGCCTCAAACAATCTGCCCTTCTCACCCTCCCAAAGTGCTCGGATTACAGGTATGAGCCACTGCTCCTGGTTAAGATCCCATCTCTATTTAAATAAAAAAAGAAAATTCAGAATATGTGGAATACAGAACACCAAAGGCCAAAGTTATTTACCTCTCTGGGGTAATCTGTGTAAACAATTTGATATATATCCTTTCAAATTCATACTTGCTATGCATATATATACATATACACACATACATTGACATATTCCCCTTTCCCTGCTGTCATGCTATTAGAGTCTTCTTTTTTTTGTAGAAATTGGACCAACTCTATGTTCTTTGCTGGCCCATATTTCTCCTATTCAGTGATGTGTTACGAATGTGTGTTTAAGTCAGTTTATGCAACTGTTCAATATCATTTTAAAAGGTTAAATATACGATCATATGAAGGCATTACAATTTATTCCAACAGTTCCCTTTTGCACATTTAATAATTTCCATTGGTTTGCCAGGGAGAACATTCTCATGCCATGGCTAAATCCTTTTGTACGGACATCCTTAATTATTCCCTGAAGATAAACTTTTAAATAAAGTTGCTAGATGAGTGTCATTTCTTAAAAAGTTCTTTTTTGGTAGTTTATGTGTAACACTGTGGTTTTATATGTACTTGCAAATAGCTATAGTGCCAGTAAAAAATGTGATAAAATTAAACTCTTTCATGTATGCTAAAAATATTTTGATTTAGCACTTCATTAAGTGCATGATTACAGTCTCTATATCTTTTGATTTATCTTTCTATCTTTACAATTTTCAGCCCAGATACTTAGAGGTCACATAGTAAATTAAGGTTTTCTTTTTTAAATAATCTCCATATTTCTAAATTTGGTGAGTCACAGTAAGTTATTTTTGGGTTGTTGAAAGCTGTGGCTCTGTTCTAAACTGGAGTCCAGAAATCATGCCACTTACAAAATATGCTTTGTCTTCCAACATCAGAGTGTCTGGTAGAAGGTGACTGTTCTTGGAATTTAAAAAACCTAAACAGGACAAGACAAGAATCTGGAAAATATTTCTGTTTCTGATAATATGGCTGAGTAGGTACTCTGCAAAGCCTCTCTCATAAAATAGACATGCTGGCTAGTCCTTGCAAAGACATATTTGAACTTGCCAAAAAAAAAAAAAAAAATCCAGAATCTCTAAGAATGAAGATGAAGTGAAAATCAGAAGGGCTACTGCGAGAATAATGGGGAAGCAGCCCCAGTTATCAAGGGACATGTGCATGTGTTCAATAAAAAGTTTCAAACCTAAAAAATGTTGAGAAGGCCGGTCGCGGTGGCTCACGCCTGTAATCCCAGCACTTTGGGAGGCCGAGGCGGGCGGATCACGAGGTCATGAGATCGAGACCATCCTGGCTAACACAGTGAAACCCCGTCTCTACTAAAAATACAAAAAATTAGCCGGGCGTGGTGGTGGGCACCTGTAGTCCCACCTACTCGGGAGGCTGAGGCGGGAGAATGGCCTGAACCCAGGAGGCAGAGCTTGCAGTGAGCCGAGATTGCGCCACTGCACTCCAGCCTGGGCGACAGAGCGAGACTCTGTTTCAAAAAAAAAAAAAAAAAGTTGAGAAAAATAATATAATTGCCCTACATACATACAACATCAACAATTTTTCATTCATGGCGTGGCCAGTTTTTGTTTTGTATTTTTTTTTTTAAAGGTGGGCTTTTGCTGTGGTTGCCCAGGCTGGAGTGTAGTGGCATGATCTTGGCTTACTGAAACTTCTGCCTCCTAGGTTCAAGTGATCTCCTGCCTCAGCCTCCTGAGTAGCTGGGATTACAGGCACCCGTCACCACATCCGGCTAATTTTTGTATTTTTAGTAGAGATGGGGTTTCACCACGTTGGCCAGGCTGGTCTTGAACTCCTGACATCAGGTGATCCACCCACCTCGGCCTCCCAAAGTGCTGGGATTACAGGCGTGAGCCACCGCACCTGGCCACATCCTGTTTTGTTCCATTTGTATTCCCACTTCATTTATATACATTCCTTCTTCCTCTGAATTATTTTGAAGTAAAACCTATACATCATATCATTTTTTAATTACCTTATATGTATCTGTAGAAGACAAGAAATTTTTAAAAATAAATATACTCACAATGCCATTAAATACCAAAAAATTAATACATTCTGAAAATAGTCACAAATCCAGAGTTCACATTTTCTTGACTTTCTCATAAGTGATTTTTTTCTAGGTTATGTATTTCAATCAGATACCTGTTTGCTCATATTTACATTCCTAACTGAACAATGTCTAACGTGGTACTTAAACCTGACATAAAATGCAAATGAGCTTATGACCAAATGCTTAGTGCAAGAAAAAACTTCAAACTGCAAGATGAGTCCCTTCAAATATAGAAAGGACCAGTATTTTAAGAGATATGTTAACTAAAATGTTGCAGCGTAAGGAGCAGTGTAGGAAGAACCTTTAAGTCTGAAACTTACAGGTAGATTTCAGAGTTTCCGTGGTCCTTCCACAACAACCTCTGGCATCTGTTTTCTCTACAATGGAGGTAACAATAGCAGCTATTTCAGAGCAGGAAAAGGCTTAGAGCAGTGCTAGAAGAGGGAGGGGGCTATATAAAGTTTAGCTATTTGTGTATTGTAACAAAGCAACTTTTTTTTTTTTTTTTTTTTTTAGTCAATAGTAGATTTCTTTTGGAAAAGTAGCAGCCTCCTGTCTGGGAACACCTGTAGTTCCACTAAGCGAACATTGATGTCTGCTAACCTTTGCCTCTATTTCTCTCAATAATATACTGTCAAGCTGTTCCTTGATTTAGCAATTTTATATACTTTTTCGTTATTTTTTTTTTCATTTCCCTTTTCCTGAGACACAGTCCCACTCTGTCGCCCAGTCTGGACTACAGCAGCGCCATCATGGCTCACTGCCACCTCCACTCCCTGGCTAAAGCAATCCGCCTATGTCAGCCTTCAGAGTAGCTGGGACTACCCACCGGGCCCACCAGACCCGGCTAATTTTTATGGCTTTTATTTTGTTTTTCCGTTAAGATACCTGGTGTCGGGTCAGGCACAGTGACTCACGCCTGCAATCCCAGCACCCCAGAAGGCGGAGTCCGGCAGATCACCTGAGGTGAGGAGCTGGAGACCAGACCGACCAACATGGGGAAACCCGGTCTCTACCAAAAAATAAAAAAATAAAAAACTAACTGGGCATGGTGGCTCACACCTGCAATCCCAGACACTCAGGAGGCTGAGGCAGGAGAACCACCCAAACCAGGGAGGTGGAGGCAGTGGGGAGCCGAGACCGGGCCACTGCACTCCAGCCTGGGCAATAAGAGCGAAACTCTGCTTCAAAAAAAAAAGAGACCGGTTTCACCATGTTGCCCAGGCCAGTCTGGAACTCCTAGGCTCAAGCGATCCTCTGAGCTCCACCGTCCAAAGTCCCAGCTGGGATCACAAGCGTGAGCCACCACGCCAGGCCAATCTATTCCTTTCTGATTAATAAATTGGGCCTGTCACGGTGGCTCACGCCTGGAATCGTGCCACCCCGGGAGGCCGAGATGGGCGGATCCCCTGAGATCGGGAGTTTGAGATCAGCCTGACAAACGTGGAGAAACTCCGTCTCTACCAAAAAAAAAAAAAAAAAAAAAAAAAAGCCAGGCATAGTGGCCCACACCTGCGATCCCAGCCACTTGGGAGGCTGAGGCAGGAGAACAAACCAAACCCGGAGGTGGAGGCCACGGGCAGCCGAGACCATGCCACTGCAGTCCAGCCAGGCAACAAGAGTGAAATTCTGCCTCAAAAAAAAAAAAAAAAAAAAAAAAAGAGAGAGACCAAGTTTCACCATGTTGCCCAGGCCAGTCTGGAACTCCTAGGCTCAAGTGATCCCCCACGCTCAGCCATACAAAGTCCTGGGATCAGAATCGTGAGTCACCACGCCAGGCCGATCAGTTCCTTTATGATTAATAAATTGGGTCTTGCGCGGTGGCTCACGCCTGAAATCCCAGCACCCCTGGAGGCCGAGGCGGGCAGATAACCTGAGGTGGGGAGTTTGAGACCAGCCTGACCAACATGGAGAAACCCCATCTCTACCAAAAAAAAAAAAAAAAAAAAAAAGAGTCAAGCACGATGGCTCACGCCTGCAATCCCAGCCACTAGGGAGGCTGTGGCAGGAGAACCACCCAAGCCCAGGAGGCAGAGGACCGGCGAGCTGAGTCCATGCCACTGCACTCCAGCCTGGGCGACAAGAGCGCAACTCCGCCTCAAAAAAAAACAAAAACAAAAAACAAAAAAAAAGTGACCCGGTTTCACCATGTTGCCCAGGCTGGTCTGGAACTCCTAGGCTCAAGGGATCCACCACACTCGGCTGTCCAAATTCTTGGCGTCACAAGCGTGAGCCACCACACCAGGCCGATCTATTCTTTTCTGATTAATAAATTGGGCTGGGTGCGTTGGCTCACACCTGCAATGCCAGCACCCCAGTGGCTCACGCTTGTAAACCTGTAGCGGGATTTTTAAGGAATTAGAGACACTGATGGGGTTTAGGAGATTATTAATTATGTGCATCGGCCCAGTCGGATTAACATTTAATGCACTGAGTTCTGAACAAAGACTCATTTTTTAAGCATTTTATGGGGTGGGGGTAGATCTGTGCAGGGTGAAGCATATTATAGAAGTGAGAAACAAAGATAATTGTTTAATTGAATCATGCATTATAATATTTTTTCCTTTTTTAGGAAAAATACGTTTTGTAACTTGAGTTTGTTTAGTGACCTTGCAGTTGTACAGTTAGGGGATTAGGGTTTTTATAATGTCTTGGAAGGGAGGAGAGATAAGTCTCACTAGCCATAGAAAAACAGGTAGTAGTTTTTTTTGAAGGCCTCCAGCTCTTCTCTTTCTCAGGGGGAATTGTGTTTTTTACATACAACTGAGTTTTTGTTTACACATTTTTAAATTTCTTTTAATTCCTGTTCCCATCCCAGCACCCCAGGAGGCCGAGGCAGGCAGATAACCTGAGGTTGGGAGTTTGAGACCAGCCCCATGAATATGGAGAAACCCCATCTCCACCAAAAAAAAAAAAAAAAAAAAAAATTAGCCGGGCATGGTGGCTCACGCCTGCAATCCCAGCCACTCAGGAGGCTGAGACAGGAATATTCTTTCCCTCCCTTAGATAAAAGATAGCATACCCCATTGTGCACTTTATTTGTTTTTTGACCTGGGGTGGGGTCTCACTCTGTCACTGAGGCTGGAGTACGGTGGTGTGATCTTGGCTCACTGAAACCTCTGCCTCCTAGACTCAAGCTGTCTTCCCACCTCAGCCTCCAGGGTAGCTGGAACCACAGGTGTGTGCCACCACACCCGGCTATTTTTTTGTATTTTTGGTAGTGACTGGGTTTTGCCATGCTGCCCAGGCTGGTATCGAGCTCTTGGGCTCAGGCGATCCACCTGCCTCAGCCTCCCAGAGTGTTTTCAAAGTGCTAGGAATTACAGGTGTGAGCCACTGCGTCCGGTCCATTTTGCACCTTTTTAAACTTCTCTCAGAGATCACGTCATATCTGTTTATAGAAATGTTCTTCATCTTTTTTTAAATTAGTACTTTGTAGTGTGGAGGTACCACATTTTTATTCAGTTAGTTTTTTTTGACATTTGAGTGTTAGGTCTTTTTTTCTGACATTATAAGACTAAAATACGAAAAGGAAAACTAGAAAAAATTTCAAAGAAAATTTACCTAACCATCTTTGTGATCTTGTTGTAGGGAAACTTTTTGTAATGATTAGTATCCAGGAAATGAAAAATAGCCTAATAATGAAAAGGAAAACTTAAGACAAAATGGGCATAGGATATGAAGAGTTACTTTATAGAAGAAGAAATTGGAGTGGTCAGTAAACATGGGAAAAGATAATTGAACTAGAAACTAATGGATAAATGAAAGTTAAAATGACTATTCTGTCATCTTCAGAGTGGTGAAAATGTAAGTCTGACAGAATTGCTGGCAGAGATATGGGCCAGTGGAAACTCAGCTAGGTAAAGTGGAGTGCAATTTTATAATCTCTAATGAAGTTGAAGATGCACATAGCTGAGCAAAAAAATACATGTGTACAAAGAAATTTGGAAAAACTGTTTATCATGGTAGTGTTTGCAGTAACATAAGATGATGCAGAATGTAAGTTAACCAACAAGAAATTGGATAATTAAACTCATATCCATGTGGTGGAATATTATACAACAATTAAACATGAACATACTAGATTGAAAAGAATTCACATGGGTAAATCTCATAAAGAAAACTTTGGGTGAAAAAGACAAGCTGCAGAAGGATATGGGCAATATAATAACATATGTGAGTAGTTCATTTCCATATTTATGTTGTTTCAATGTTTAAAAAAAAGGAGTTATTGGCCGGGCATGATGGCTCACGCCTGTAATCCTAGCACTTTGGGAGGCTGAGGTGTATCGGGCAAAATTCACCCCCGATATTTCACGTAGTTTCTTTTCTATTTTCCCTAAGTGTCGGCCGGTCTGAGAAATAAAGGGAAAGAGTACAAAAGAGAAATTTTAAAGCTGGGTGTCCTGGGGAGACATCACATGTCGGCAGGTTCTGTGATGCCCCCTGAGCCATAAAACCCTTTATCTCCAGGCTGGGCGCGGTGGCTCACGCTTGTAATCCCAGCACTTCGGGAGGCCAAGGCGGGCGGATCACGAGGTCAGGAGATCGAGACCACAGTGAAACCCCGTCTCTACTAAAAATACAAAAAATTAGCCGGCCGTGGTGGCGGGCGCCTGTAGTCCCAGCTACTCGGAGAGGCTGAGGCAGGAGAATGGCGTGAACCCGGGAGGCGGAGCTTGCAGTGAGCCGAGATCGCGCCACTGCACTCCAGCCTGGGCGACAGAGCGAGACTCTGTCTCAAGAAGAAAAAAAAAAAAAAAAAAAACAACCCTTTATCTCCCATGTGGGACTGAAAACTCCAAGACAGGATCTCTGTTTCTGTGAGGCCTGTAGTGCTTAGTACATCCTTGAATGTGTGGGGCTCTCATTGGTATAAGTTTAATTCCTGACTGTGGATGAAAGCTGTAAAACTTTGTGGGCAAAATACAGAATGAATTTCAGTGAGTTCCCATGTATTAGACAAGGTGGCGCTGGCTGGAGACATGCTGTCCCTGTGCCCACAGGAGTAGCAGTGCTGTGCTCATCTTCCTGACCCGCCCTTCACAGGCTTCACTGCCTTTCTTCAGGAGTCTCCCCTTTGGCTTTTCCACAGCTATGAAACCCATGTAGTCGAACACCCTGATGCTTCTCCTGCAGGGCGTGTGATGAGGAGGTGAGCTTGGCTTTGGAGTGCTGGGAACCTGAGGAATTGCCAAGGACCCAGAGCCCAGCCCTGACCACCCAGAGAGCCCAAATCACAATGAACAAGTTGAATTTCCACAACAGAGTCATGCAAGACTGCCGCAGCGTGTGCATTTTCCTTCCCAATGATGAATCTCTGAACATCATCATAAATGTGAGTAGATCTCAATATAATTCTGAGAGCTGGAGGATAGTGTATTTTTGGGTTTGCTGGAGGAAAAAAACTGGACTTTAAATAATTAAGACAAGATGATTGTATTAATTGGCTTCTATCCTTAATCACTAATTTCATTTTTTATATTTCCCTTGACTTTTGGGGGAGAAATAGTCTTTGTCTCAAAAGTGGGCTTTAGTGACCTATGGCTTTGATAAAGCAACCAGAGATAATGAGACAAGGATATTTAATGGCAACATGCCAGCAATTATTATTAGTTAATTGAAAGCGGTTATGGTTTTGGCCTGGGGCCAATGCTTTCCCCCTCTGTTGGGCTATCATGTGGGTAAGGGAGAGGAAAAGCTTTGTTTCACTTTTGAAATAAAAGTATTAAGTAACTTTGAAATTTTAATAAAATTAAAAGATAGTGAAAATAACTATTCTAACAGAATTCAAAACCTGTTATGCTTCAGTTGAGAGATTATTCAAGATAAGTCCATGGGAAATTGGGAGTACATTTCTATTGGCAAAGTTAGTCAGTGATAACTATGCACTTCTGAGAAAATGCGAAATGGGGGGTATGGGCGCGTCATATCATCGTGGTGCAGATACATGGATGTGTGCTTCCAAACAATGGCAACCTAATTGACTGTGCTGGAACCATACAAAATATCTGAAACTACTCAGAAAGAAGGTGGAAATTGCATGCAAAAATATATTTGAAAAATATTGAGCTAACACAACATGGACTTGGAATGATAAGTGAAGTATTGTAACTCACCTACAGATGTGTTTTTTGTAATCAATATTTATGGACTCAGACTACACTGTAAAAGCTTACATAGAAATCATTCCATCTAAACTTTCCAGGCATGAAAGTAACCTAGCATGCGTTTTGCTACCATATCTTTATATGAATTCGAATCACATTTCCAAGTGGCTTACAGTAATCAAGGTTAATTTGTCACAAGGAAGATGCAAATTAAAACCACATTGCAATATCACTGCACACCCACTAGTACGGTTTAAAAGAAAAAAACGGAAAATATCAAGTATTGGTGACAATGTGGAGCAAATAGAACTTTCTCAATAATGGCGGGTATGTAAAGTGGCACAGACACTTTGGAAACCTGTTTGGCATTATACTATACTAAACCTGAACACATGCATTGTTTATGACCCAAGAATGCCGCTCCTGGGAACCAACAACAACGCATATCTGTGTTGCATATGTTCACCAAAAGACATTTACAAGAATGTTCATAGCAGCACTATTTGAAATCGCCCCCAAGTAGAAAATGCACAAATATTTAACAGCAGGTTGGATAAAGTGTGGTACATTTATGCAATATAATATCATATAGAAACAAGAGTGAGGGATCTGCAAACTACTATGCAACTATACAAATGAATCCCACAAATATAATGTTGGGTGGCAGAAGCCAGATGCAAATGAATACATGCTGTAGATTTCATTCTTTTACATTAAAAAAGCTAGTCACACAAAGTTATGCTGTTAGAAGAGAGTGATTTGGTCGGGAGCAGGGGTAGTTACAGGAAAGGAGTACAAGGAGATTTCTGGTTGTTAGTTATGTTCAGTGTCAATCTAGGTGCTAAACAGGTACAATAAAGATTTTAGAATTCATCAATTTGCACACTTATGATAGATGCACTTTCCTGTATATTTCAATAAAATCTTTTAAAAAGTAAAATGACAAAAAGACACTATTAACAAAAATGACATATTATATTAACTGTTATATTAAGGAAAATATAAAAATGGGTTCTATAACAGGGGCTCTGCAGGTCATGTGGTCATGCCAAGGACCATATGTGCTCAAGAGTCTCATGACATTTTGGAAGGACGTTGGGCTTTCTTTCTCTTTTCTTTCTTCTCTCCCTTCCCTTCCCTATTTTTAAACCTAGGTTTGGCATTTTCCTGGGGTGATGGTGACTTTGGAAAATTGGGCCGGGGTGGAAGTGAAGGCTGTAACATTCCCCAGAACATTGAGAGACTAAATGGACAGGGGGTGTTCCAGATTGAGTGTGGAGCTCAGCTTCTACTGGCGCTCACCAAGTCTGGAGTGGTGTGGACATGGTACATAAACGTCCCCCCATCACAGTGTGTGTGCTTGTGCAGGCGCATGCAGGGAACCTGGGCCTTGCCCCAGGACCACCCCGGCGTGATTGTGACCTGTCATGTTTTTACTTATGCATGCATCTTTGTCCTTTAAAGGATATTGAGTTGGGATTAGTGACAATAGTACAAGAAGAAATTTCCTATTGTAACTGGGTCATTTTGAAGATACTAGAAAAATTTTAGGCCACTTACCTTTCCTGTTTGGGCGAGATTTATAGGAAGGGTTTCTTCTGCTGAAGCCTAAGGATAAAATGAGAGCAAAATAGCCTTCTGAATCCTTTGATCCTGAAAAAGTTAACATGTATTTCTTGTAAACGCTTATTATATTAATGTACAAAAGAGCAGGTGTCTGGACTGGCCTTGGATGGTGTGTCAGGCCTTGCTGCCTCTGTCATAACATTGGCACTATTTATTTATTTATTATTTATTTATTTATTTATTTAAGACGGAGTCTTGCTCTATCGCCCAGGCTGGAATGCAGTGGCACAATCTCAGCTCACTGCAAGCTCCGCCTCCCAGGTTCACGCCATTCTCCTGCCTCAGCCTCCCGAGTAGCTGGGACTACAGGCACCTGCCACCATACCCGGCTAATTTTTTTTGTATTTTTAGTAGAGACGGGGTTTCACCGTGTTAGCCAGGATAGTCTCGGTCTCTGACCTCGTGATCCACCTGCCTCGGCCTCCCAAAGTGCCGGGATTACAGGCATGAACCACCACAACTGGCCAACATTGGCACTTTGAGAAAGATGTATACCAGATAGGACTTTGGATAGGTGTTTGCCGTAGTCTTATTTTCAGTCTCCGTATATGAAAACCTACAACAGTAACTTAAATATTGTAAAACATGTATTAGGGTATTCAGGTTTTTCCCAGCTGACTTAATTCAAATTAAATAAGTTAATTTGAATTAATGGTGTATGATTTTGAATATAAGTTCGAAGACCTTGGGTGCTGTGTGTGATGTCATTGAGCTGGCTGTGAAAGATGTGAGACAATGAGTGTTTTCTTGTATAGCATTATCAGACCATAACCATATTGTAACACTCCACCATTGGCCTTCTCTCAGGGGAAAGGGCGATTACTTCAGATTGGGCCACGGCTCTCACGTGCACGTGTGGAAGCCGCAGGTGGTGAAAGGACTGAAATGGAAGAAGATCGTGCATGGGGCCGTCGGGGCCCAGCAGTGCCTGGCGGTCACGGACTCAGGGCAGGTAAGGCTGCAGGTGGCCTGGGGGTGACGTGCCATCCTGACTTGGGGGACTTGAGGGTCACGACATGGCCCTCCTCCTGTTGAAATCACAGCTGTTGATGAAATCAGCTGAGTCTTACTGCTTGAAGAACCATGACGGCGGGACCCGTCCCTTTTGCCCACTGGTGTATCTGCCTGCTCAGCAGCAGGGTTGGGGGCGGGGTCCTCAGAAAAGAGGCGTTCCCACTCTGAAGTCCGCGTGAAAAGTGCGTGGAAAGATTGTTATTCTTTTTTTTTTTTTTGAGACGGAGTCTCGCTGTCGCCCAGGCTGGAGTGCAGTGGCGCGATCTCGGCTCACTGCAAGCTCCGCCTCCCGGGTTCACGCCATTCTCCTGCCTCAGCTTCCCGAGTAGCTGGGACTGCAGGTGCCCGCCACCACGCCCAGCTAATTTTTTATATTGTTAGTAGAGACGGGCTTTCACGGTGGTCTCGATCTCCTGACCTCGTGATCCACCTGCCTCGGCCTCCCAAATTGCTGGGATTACAGGTGTGAGCCACCGCGCCCGGCCAATAGATTGTTATTCTTGAAGATGCTCCTACTGCAAGGTATTAGCAAGACTTTGCTTTAGAGAATTGCTACCTGGCGAGGAGAGATCCATGCCTCATTTCAGAGACAGAGCTAGTGCCTGACAAGTGTTACACTCTCTTCTGCTTGGAGAAGCATATGCTATGACCGGCTTGTGGATATTCAATTTAAATTTTTATTTATGAAAACAAAATTACAATTACTGTTTTTTAGTCAAAATGAATTATACTTTATAATTCTATAAGGCCAAGAAGCAGCTTACTTGTAAAAAGTTGTGGCAAAAAAACTTTTGGGAAAAAAGTAGAAAAAGTTTTATGAAAAGTTACAAAAAAAGTTATGAAAAAGAAGTTATGGAATTTTTTTAAAAAGTCATGGAATAAAAATAAAAATTAAAAGCAGGCCCCTGTCAGCAAAGCCTGGAGAAGTGGGGCTGGAATCTCCACCGCCACCATGTCCCTACCACCCCTTCCCAGGCACCCCTTTACAATTAGGGTAACAGGACAAGACCTCTGTCTAATGGGGAAAGAAAAACAGACCCTTTGCCACCTTGACCAGGGCTGAGTCCCTAAATTTCTGGATGATGATGATTGTTATTTAAGAGCCAGAGGCTGGTGGAGTTGGTTTGTTTGGAGGAGGCCTGATGGCCTCCTTACTCTCACCATAGTAACTTTTCCCTCGGGGGTCTCCCATCTTATTTAGAGAGGTAGCTGAGGCAGGACAGTGGGGCTAACTGTGGACCAGGCAAGGGCATGGGCTGCTGGGGTGGCCCCCCTTCCCCAGTGTACATATTGTGTCTGTGTAAGGTTTTGTATATTCCAGAGGGTAGGGCCACCCCTGTATCATACCTAGTGGTGGTTGGAGCTGGCACATGGGGCAGAGGTTCTAATAATTATTTGTGGCTGGGAAACTTATTTATTGCTAGCACAGGACAGAGGAAGGAGGCGGGGATGGGGTCGTGGCTCCCTGGTGATGCGACTCCTGTTTATTTTGCTTTTTATTTTGGAATAAACGGATTTAGCCATACTGCTCGGCCTGGTGTGTTCCCGTTTCCCTCACTGGGTCCTGGAGTTTGTGGAACCAAACAAGGAGCCCCAGAGTGTCTTGAGCATGTCCAGCTAGGCTGTTGGGGACCTTCCAGGCATGTTACCTGTATGCTGCCTGGTGGCACCTAGGGGATTCCACGGGGACTGCCATGGCGCCTATGGGGTGCAGTCCAGCCCTGACAGCCAACAGGCCTAGAAGCCTGATCTAGCCGTGGCCGGGAAGACAGGTACCAGCACCTAAGGGCACTGACTTCCACCCACCCCAGGCATCTTCCGTTCTGTCCCCTTGCCTCCCTCCTGTCTGCAGCTGGTGGCCTGTTCTGTCTCTCCCTCCAGAGTGCCGGCTGTCCTGCAGGCTCCTTCCAGGCTGAGTTCATGGCCCTGCCCCCTGGTGGCCAGAGCCGGCTTCACAGGATAAGAGCCAGCTAAGCTCCAGGGGCTTTCCAGGAAACGTATCCCTTGGAAAGGGTATGGGCTTTTCACCGCTCCCAACAGCACCCTAGAAATGGCTTGGTCTTTCCCCTCACCTGAGCTCCACAGAGAACAGTCAGGAGAGGACACACTTCCCCGCCATCCAGAAATGGGTTTGATTCTCAGCCAAGGGACAGCAGGACTGGTAGAGACTGTCAGGCCACACAGCTGCCTGCACAGCACTCCCGTGCTTGGTGGGGAGGCGGGAGGGATGGCGGGGGGCTGGCTCTCTGTAGGCCGGGCATGACAGGGAGGCTCACTGGAGGTGGCACACTTTGGAGGAGCAATGTCAGGGGATAGCTTTCTCTTGTTTGGCCACAAGACTCCAAAAGGACAGCACGGTGACTGATTCCCAGCGCTAGAGGTGAGGCGGTCAGCCACGTGTACGTCACGTGTGTGTGTGTGTGTGTGTATTTATATATATGTATTTATAGATATTTTTAGAACAGGGCAGGGGCATACCACAGAGGGGGGCACAAGTTTTCAGCAATGGTCACACATGGATGTGTCAGCTCACCACTATAACAGACTAAGTCACAGATGAAGGGGGCTGGCTTTGGGGCTGGGGGAGCCACGGCCAAGTCACAGAACAGCCGCCCAGGCAGGCTTGGAGAGGGAGGTCTCCGAGAAGAGGAGGGATCTGTTTAGAGGTCAAAGGGGGGCTTGGAGCTCTCAGGATGGGATGTACTTGCCTGACCCCATCGGCTGGCAGTTGGAGAGAAAGCAGAGAGAAAACAGGAGGGGAAAAGTGAGCAGAGAGCTGGTGAGGCAAGAGCAGAGCACAGGTTTGCCACAGCAGCTGTGGGAGGGCCAGGGAGGGGAGGGTGCTGGTGTGGGTGTGGCAAGGTTCCTGGAAAAGAGGGCCTGGAAGGGAAAGGGGAGGAAGACAGAGGGAGGAGCCGGAGCTTCACACGTAGTGCCTGGGGGCTGTGGCGGCCCTCCCCACCCCACACAGGCTGGCCTCTTCCATGGCATTCAGTGCACCCACTGTTAAGACTGATGCTCAGCCCCTTTGGGCTTCCCTCTTCTCTGGTCACCCTGTCTTCCAACCCACTTGTCCAGGGCCACCTCTTGTCTTGGGGAGCCCAAAGCAACAGCCACCAGGCCTGATAGAGAAGGAACACTGCTTGAACGAGGATGATGAAGCTAAAAGGGATGGATGGCTGGAGTGATCACCGGAGCCCCCCTCTGGGTGGTCAGAAAGTCCAGGAACCCCTGAAGTGTCCCTGGGGGAGGCAGGGAGGGCAGGCAGCTGGATGCCACTGGCTATAGACTTATAAGTCTAAGAGGGGAGCTTCAGCTTGTTGGGGGTTGCAGGTTGCATAGGTGAGGCTGGGCCCTTCCTGCTGGGAAAAGCCGAAGAGGGAGAGTCCATGGCAGGGGAGGTGGGTGGGCTTGCTGGGCGGAGCTCAGCTGGGCCAGCAGGCACTGTGGTCCCTTTGGCCGAATAGCAGAGGCGACCTCTAGGAGCAACAGGCCAAGGTGCGTGAGCCTGCTGGCTGGCGGTAGTGCTTCAACGGGGGCCAGGGACCCTGCCTTCAGTCACACGCTAGCAGCTATGATGGTACGTTGGAGGGAGGGAAGGGGCCTGTGTTTCCCGCCTGGCCTGTGAGGTGTGTTGTGGGTTGACCGTGTGTATGGGACTCTCAAGATTTTATCCTAGATCACCACTGGATTGCTGACAGATAGAGGAGGTGGGACCCTGACTATCACCCCTGCTCTGCAGTGGATTTGGCTTTCAGCACTCCCAGGCTGGGAGCTGGATGCCCTGCCCTGGTGGCATAACTCAGACTGCACAACAGGTATGGTGTGCCCAGGATGATTATCCTAGGCCTCTGGCCACCTCAGAGTACAGCCCCACACAAACCTCCTCCAGGCTCTCAGCCCTTACACCATAAACCACAAGCTCTCTGACAGCTCCAGAGAGCACCCAGGTCTGCCAGCTTGGGCATGGAGCCTGTTCCAAGAGCCCCCGGGCTCAGCCATGAAGGGTGGGGGCCAGCCCTGGTTCCTTCATCCAGCAAAGACGCTCTGCACCTGCAGCCAGGAGTCGTCCACAGGCCCTGGGGGTCGTGCTGATGGTGGTCACGTTGATGTCACCGATGATGCCGAGCGCCTCCTTCAGCACGTGGTGCATGTGCAGCATCTCGTTGCACCGCTGTGTCTGCTTTGTCGACTCCTCCCTCAGTGTCTTCTGGTCCCCACGTGAGTACAAGTTGGACAGCAGCTCTGAGAAGATGAACTCCTTGGTCTGAGAGTGGGCAAAGAGGGAAGGAGGTTGGGATCTGATGCTTGTGCTGCCCTGGCCTCCTGCCGGGCCCTGCTGGGACTGTATGCTGGACTTGGAGCCCTGAGTATGGCTTTTCAGACGCAGCTTCTACACCACTTAGACTCAAAGATCTGCCTCCCCACCGCCCTTTTCTCACTCAGATAGGGACACTGAGGTCCACAGGAAAAGACACCTGTCCAAGGTCACAGATCTGGGAGGGGACCCAGGACCCATCATGCCACCAGGACACCTGTGTACTCAGTTTAAAAAAATTTTTTTTGGAGATAGGATCTTGGTCTGTCACTAGGCTGGAGTACAGTGGGCAAGATCACCGCTCACGGCAGCCTCAACCTATTGGGCTCAAAGTGATCCTCCAGTATCAGCCTGTCGAGTAGCTAGGACTGTAGGCATGTGCCACCACCAAGCTCAGCTATTTTTAAAATTTTTGTGTAGAGGCCAGGTCTCACTATGTTGCCCAGGCTGGTCTCGAACTCCTGGGCTCAAGCTATCCTCTTGCCTTGGCCTCCCAAAGTGCTGGGATTACAGGCATGGGCCACTGTGCCCAGTCCCACGTTATATTTCTATGAGACAGGTCTGGTCTGGACTGTGCCTCCCTCCCTGGACCTGGTCCCATAGGGCTGGTCGGCATCTCCCCCAGGCCAACATGGCTACCTGCATCCCCTGTGCCACAGTAGCCCCCTGCCCCTATGGGGCGGTGCATGCACATTGTTGATCATGACGTGCATGATGGTCTTGGGCGCGACACCAACCATGAGGTCCCACGCGGTCTTGTTGACAATGGCCATGTAGGAGTCCACCAGGTTCTGGGTGGTTTCCACTTGCCGCTCCAGCTGTGGGTCCATGGAGTGCACGAAGCTGTCGGAGCCATTCTCCTCGGCTTTGCTGTCCTGTCATGGAGAGCACAAGGGCATCAGGTGGCCAGGCCATGCAGCCAGGCTCCAGGAATTCCTAGGATCTCAGCCCCTCCAAGGTACCTGGAACATTGAGGCACAGAGAGAAGCAACTGGCCTGAACAGGCACCCAGCTCCCCACGCGCTCTAGACAGTTTCAGGTCTCTGCCTCTCAGGACCCCAGAGTCCCCTGATTCAGTCTCCTCTTAGTTCTGACTCTAGTGCCCAGAATTTGCCTCAAGTTACCAATCCAGAAATTGGAAAAGAACATCTCCATGTCCCTTGCTTGGAGACCTGGCCAGAGCTCATGCCAGGCTGCAGATGCCTGGCAGGAGGCAAGAAAAGGGCATATTCACTTTCTCCTTGTCCTGGGAGGCCCATGCACCAACATTGCCACCACCGCTGCCACCAGGGAACACGGCAAAGTAGACACACACAGGAAAATGGGAAGGGTTGAGTGAACCTGGGACACTGCGCCCCAACTTTAATGTGTTGTGGAATTCTGTTAGCTAATATTTTATTGAGGATTTTTGCATCAATATTCATCAGTGATATTGGCCTGTAGTTTTCTTTTTTGGTTTGTATCTTTGATTTTGGTATCAGGGTAATACTAGCCTTGTAGAATGAGTTTGCAAGTATTCCCTCCGTCTCTATTTTTGGAATCGTTTGGGTAAGGTTGGTATTAGTTTTTCTTTAAATGTTTGCTAGAATTCAGCAGTGAATCATCAGGTCCTAGGCTTTTCTTTGTTGGGAGACTTTTTATTACCGCTTCGATCCCATTATTTGTTATTGGTCTGTTCAGGTTTTGGATTTCATCATGGTTCAATCTTGGTAGGCTAGATGTGTCTGGAAATTTATTCACTTTTGGTAGGTTTTCCTATTTCTTTGCATATAGTTGCTGACCACTAGTGATCCTTTGAGGTTTTTTTTTTTTGAGATGGAGTCGTCTTGCTCTGTCACCCAGGCTGAAGTGCAGTGGTGCAATCTTGGCTCACTGCAAGCTCCGCCTCCCGGGTTCACACCATTCTCCTGCCTCAGCCTCCTGAGTAGCTGGGACTACAGGTACCTGCCACCACACCTGGCTAATTTTTTGTATTTTTAGGAGAGATGGGGTTTCACTTTTTTAGCCAGAATGGTCTCGATCTCCTGACCTCGTGATCAGCCCACCTCAGCCTCCCAAAGTGCTGGGATTACAGGCGTGAGCCACTGTGCTGGGCCAGATTTTCTTTTAAATAGATTTGAGACAGGCAGTAGGAGAGTATATACGTGATGTGTTATAGGACGCTAAGTAGTATCCTATGAAATGGCAAAAACCACAATCACTTTTGCACCAACCTAATAGAAACTTATCAGTGCACTTGCTTATTTTTCTACCTGCTCGTTAGGGTTTTAAATGTCAACCTACCATGGCATAGACTTTAATCCTCTGGGTATGCTTTTGTTGTTCTTTCCTGGTATATGCTGTGGAATTGAGACAGACTGGCTCATGAGAGAGAGATTTTGTGTTGCCACAGGTAGGACATGCTCAAAAAATACTTGGGTCATTTGTTGACCCAAGTCATCTATTCGCCATAGTTTTGTAGCACTGATCTTGCATACATTTCATGTATCTTCCATGAACTTCACATCAGTGCTGCTTGGATACTCAGAGAGAAATTCAACGCTAAGGAATAAGATTGTCGGGTAAGATTGAGTTTTGGAGGGTCACAAATCTTGTAATGTCTAAGATTTCCACCCTCCCTGCTGAGAATTAGTTTTGGCTTCCTTGGAGGTGATACCGCCTCTGTTGAGAATAAGTGGTCTACTGCAATCACACTACTGCACTCCAGCCTGGGTGACAGAGTGAGACCCTTTTCCCCCAGAAAAAAAAAAGTGTATTTGATTTTTATTATATGCGGCAGCCTGCAAGGTTTTGCAGGATTATTTTTCTCCCTACCTCTTCAGCTTCATCTCACACTAGTGTCTAAATTTTCTTTGGACAACCTCATTTAAGTGTCCTGCCTACTTTGGTTATTTCTTACTTATTTCAAGCCATTATTTGTTCGGAAAAACTCCATAGAAACTTTAGCATCACATAATTATTACACATTCTATAAAACATGTATTTTTTCCTTCATAGTGCCTTCCCAAGCTGCAATTTTAGATTTATTTGTTGACAGCTTTATAAAAGCAATGTCTATGCCCACCTGAGCCTATTTTTGTTCAATCTTCTATCTCCAAAGTATTGTCTTATCATCTCTAGAATATAATGGGTGTGCAGGAATGGATAACAAATGATAAAAACAAATAAAAATTGATGTGAACAATGAAAAAATTCAAAGGCCAAAGCAAATCCAAAAATATGTGTAGCTGAAAAAGTAATAATTACTAGTTCACAGGAGAAGGAAAAAAATCCAAAAACTAAACAAAAAATGTGAAGAAATTCAAAGACCAAATAGTCTTTTCAACAAATGAGAAATATATTTTGAAAAAACACAAGAATAAAAATGATCACACTAGTTAAAAATATGTATTAAAAGAATATAATGCCACATTTCTTTTTCAAGGTAGCACATATTTGCTAAAATACAGTGAAGCAAGCAACATAATTGATATGTGGTATGAGTATGAATTAGAATAATAATTTTTATAAATAAATATAGGACTATATCAAGCACTTTATAACTATGCCTCAATCATCATGATAAACTTATTAAGTTGGCATTGATTCCCAAACTTCAGAGACTAAAAACATTCTATTTTCTATAATACATTACTGCTAGAGTTTTTATGTAAATTAGATTCTACCAATCAGCTGCCCTCCTGTCTGATATGGAATGCAGAAATGAGTCAGAATCCACATTTCTGTTGTTTTGACTGTTGCTTCTGGCAATAATAGCAGTGTTCATAGTAGGGTCATGATTCATCATGAATGTCACAAAATAGATTTTATGGAGGTGGCTATATCTCATAGATGTGATGGAATCCCTGCAGTCATCACTAATAGCTAGGGCCTCTCAAAGTCCCAAATGCCTGATAGTGTCACCTAGTAGCTAAATTTTCTGTTGATGATTCTGTGTTAACCCTGGAGCCCCAGTCTGAAGCTTATTCATCTAGCCCTTCCAAATATTTTGTAAGCGGCAGAGTTTTAAAGTGGATTTTTGAAAATAAAAATTACTAATTACAATAAAATATTAAAACACTAAATACATAGGAATAAATATTATGAATGTGTACATAAACCAGTATACTACAAAATAAAACATGCTAAGAGAAAATAAAATGAACTAAAAAAGGAAAGATATCCTATATTTATAGATAGAATACTCAATATTATGACTACATCAATTTGGAACAAATTGATCTATAGACTCAAAATCATAAACTATCAAGAATAATTTTTTGTAGCAACTGACAAGCTAATTCTAAATTTTTATTGAAATGAAAGCATCTACAAAAGCAAAAATAATATTGAAAAATAAAGACAGTTGGAGGACATACTCCAACTTACCTGATTTCAAGATTTAGTATAAAGTTACAGGAATAAAGACAGAATGGTATTGGCATGAAAATATACATAATATACATATATCAATTAACAAAGATAAATAAAATTTAGAATCCAGAAAAAGACCCACAAATATATGCTCTAATGAATGTCAACAACGTGACAAGGCAGATCAACTGGGAAAGGATAGATTTTTAAACAAATGGTGCTGGGACAAATATCCATACAGAACAAAATGAATTTACATCCTTACCTCATACCATTAGGAAAAAAAAAACTAACTCAGAATGGCTTTTAGGCCAAAACATAAGAACTAAAGCTATAAAATTTCTAGAGGAAACCTAGAAAAGAACAACTTTGTAACCTTGAATTAGACATGAATTATAAACAAGTAGGCTTTGGTACTTTTGACTTTATGGAAAAACTTTTGCCTTTCAAAATCCACAGTGGATAAAATATTTGAGATGTTTAAAATATATATGATATCTATCTATCATCTGTCTATTTGATTGAGGAGCTGTATCTAGAACATACAAAGAACATTTTCAACCTATTAATAAAAAGACAATCTCAAAAAAGAAATAAAAATTTGAGAAGACACTTCACAAAACACTATTGTCATATCCCTCAGTATCTGTGGGGTATTAGTTCTAAGATCTGCCCTGGATACCAAAATCTGGGATGTTCAAGTCACTTATATAAAATAATGTCATATTTGTGTATACCATACTGTCAATCTAAATTATTAGAAACAATTAGAGCAATATATTCTAATACAATGATTTTATTTGGGAGCAAGCAGAAACAATTATAATCTAGGATGTACAACTTTAGCAAGCCACATATGCATCCAAAGGAGGCAAGGATAAAGGGAATCTTTTTTTGGAAAAAGGAGAGGTCCATGTAAGCTGCCTGGAAACACAGTCCATTGGTTCTGGAGGCTCAAAGCCAGAGTTGGCATCATTTCATCGGTGAATATGTCATCACTGAGTAAGTGTTCTTTCGAAAGCGTCTTATTTGAATTGCTGCAGTCTTGAAGAATGTTTAGTAATGAACCTTGTCATAGAAATATGTGCATGCATGTAAAATGCATAAGCCATGGAAAAAATATTTATGCTTGAAGGATGTGAGATTATTTCTTGTGGGGTTATTTTTAAATGTTCTTTTTTTTTGAGACGGAGTCTCCCTTTTTCACCCAGGCTGGAGTGCAGTGGCTCAATCTTGGCTCACTGCAAGCTCCGCCTCCCGGGTTCACGCCATTCTCCTGCCTCAGCCTCTCCGAGTAGCTGGGACTACAGCCGCCCGCCACCACGCCCGGCTAATTTTTTGTATTTTTAGTAGAGACGGGGTTTCACCGTGGTCTCGATCTCCTGACCTCGTGATCCGCCCGCTTCGGCCTCCCAAAGTGCTGGGATTACAAGCGTGAGCCACCGCGCCCGGCCTAAATGTTCTTGAAACAGTTTTTATCTTCAGACTTGCAAGCATGAGCTCTTCTCCTTCATGCTCTCCCATCCCCACTTTGCCTGGATCTGACTAGTGTGACATCCTAAGAGCTGCAACTTTCACACTGTGAACATCTCCAGTATACTATAAATCATCTCTAGATTACTTATAATATCTAGTACCATGTAAATGCTATGTAAATAATTATTATACCGTATTGTTTAGGGAATAATGACAAGGAAAAAAGTGTGTACATGTTCGGTATAGATGCAATATTTTTTCCCAGAGTATTTTCTTTTTTTTTTTGAGATGGAGTCTCACTCTGTCCCCAAGGCTGGAGTGCAGTGGCGCGATCTCGGTTCACTGCAAGCTCTGCCTCCTGGGTTTCACGCCATTCTCCTGCCTCAGCCTCCTGAGTAACTGAGACTACAGGCACCCGCCACCACGACCGGCTAATTTTTTTGTATTTTTAGTACAGATGGGGTTTCACGGTGTTAGCCAGAATGGCCTCGTTCTCCTGACCTCGTGATCCACCCACCTCGGCCTCCCGAAGTGCTGGGATTACAGGGGTCAGCCACCACGCCCGGCCCCCAGAGTATTTTCTATCCATGGCTGGTTGAATTCAGGAATGTGAAACCCATGCATAGGGAGGCCCGACTGCATATTTGTTGACTTACCTAGTATTTGCAGTTGTCAATTAGGATAACAACGCAAACTGAAAGTAATAATCAAGTCTGTATTTACTGTGACTATGAATACCAGAAGTAAAGAAAAAGTTCCAGGTCTGTGTGTTCTATTTTTTCCCAAAAAATGGTATCAGGCAAGGGTCAAAGGACACACAGGACAGATGGGAGAGAATCATCCCTTTGCCAAGGAAGTCCTAACAAAAGTGTCCTGCCTTTTTTTTTTTTTTGAGATGGAGTCTCACTTTGTCGCCAGGCTGGAGTGTGCAGTGGCACGATCTCAGCTTACAACAATCTCCACCTCCCAGGTTCAAGCGATTCTCCTGCCTCAGCCTCCTGAGTAGCTGGGATTACAGGTGTGCACCACCACGCCCCGCTAATTGCTGTATTTTTAGTCAAGATGGGGTTTCACCAAGTTGGCCAGGCTGTTTTCGAACTCCTGACCTCAGGTGATCCACCCACCTTGGTCTCCCAAAGTGCTGGGATTACAGGCATGAGCCACCCTGCCTGGCCAGTGTCCTGCCTTTTTATGGACCTGAGGGGGCTAGGCAGAAGGAAACTGGAAGGGTGTGGAGTGGAAAACTGCTGAGTCAGAGAGGCAAAAAATGCCCTAGCCAACCTAATTAGGAGGTCTCATGAAGACAAAAGGAGGCATCAGAGCTAGAGATGTAGATATGCATATGTGCAAGGCCAGCTAGAGTGGCCCGAGTTCTTCACTGCAAATTTTTCTAGGAAACTACAATATACTGACTGTGCACCAAGTATGATTTGGGAGGGCAGCTTTCTTCCCATAAGGCTTGATAGGCAAAGCTTTGCAATTACCTATAGTTAAGCTTATAAAATTGTGTATAGTATTTTAACCTGGAGCCAGGATACTAATATAAATGACAAATATGCACAGAAAAACAGCACTCAATTCTAATACTCCTTTATAAGTGCAACTTAAAATGAAATTATTCTACCGATATTGCCTCATTAAAATGGTAATGTTAAAAGAGTGTGGCAGTACTAGGTGCATTGTAATGTAAGGATGTGGAGCAGCTAAAACTCACAAGTTGCTTGATGGGAATTCAAAATGGTATGGTTTCTATGAAAGACAGCGGCAATTTCTTATCATGTTAACAGTTTACTCAATGTATGACTCATTAATGAAACTTCTATGTATTTAACTAAGATAAGGAAAATTTAAATCTACAAAAATATTTGTATGTGAATGTTCATAGCAGTTGTAAACATAATAGACTGAAATTTAAAACAACACAAATATTAATTTAATTTCTTTATCTTGGGAAATAAGCATATCATAAGTCATGCTTCCACAAATGAGAGTCTCCTTTGCCACTAATATGCTGGTGAGTGAATTAGGATGTATTAGAGCGGTACAAATGTAAGAATTTGATCCAGAAAAAAAATGACATTTAATCTGTTTTTTCACGCATAAGTGGTAGGAATGTCATTTGGTTTTAGGGAGTCAGTGGTGGTTGGGAAGACAACTAAAGCATTTTCGGTGAACCATCATTATCATTAGTACCATCACAGCTAAGTTAGGTTCTGACAATTAATATTTGGTAATTCTTTTTTTTTTCCTCATAGTTTTTTTTTTATTTATTATACTTTAGGTTTTAGGGTACATGTGCACAATGTGCAGGTTTGTTACATATGTATCCATGTGCCATGTTGATTTCCTGCACCCATTAACTCGTCATTTAGCATTAGGTATATCTCCTGATGCTGTCCCTCCCCCCTCCCCCAACCCCACAACAGTCCCCGGAGTGTGATGTTCCCCTTCCTGTGTCCATGAGTTCTCATTGTTCAATTCCCACCTATGAGTGAGAACATGTGGTGTTTGGTTTTTTGTCCTTGCGATAATTTACTGGGAATGATGTTTTCCAGTTTCATCCATGTCCCTACAAAGGACATGAACTCATCATTTTTGATGGCTGCATAGTATTCCATGGTGTATATGTGCCACATTTTCTTAATCCAGTCTATCGTTGTTGGACATTTGGGTTGGTTCCAACTCTTTGCTATTGTGAATAGTGCCACAATAAACATAGGTGTGCATGTGTCTTTATAGCAGCATGATTTACAGTCCTTTGGGTATATACCCAGTAATGGGATGGCTGGGTCAAATGGTATTTCTAGTTCTAGATCCCTGAGGAATCGCCACACTGACTTCCACAATGGTTGAACTAGTTTACAGTCCCACCAACAGTGTAAAAGTGTTCCTATTTCTCCACATCCTCTCCAGCACCTGTTGTTTCCTGATTTTTGAATGATGGCCATTCTAACTGGTGTGAGATGGTATCTCACTGTGGTTTTGATTTGCATTTCTCTGATGGCCAGTGATGATGAGCATTTCTTCATGTGTTTTTTGGCTGCATAAATGTCTTCTTTTGAGAAGTGTCTGTTCATGTCCTTTGCCCACTTTTTGATGGGGTTGTTTTTTTCTTGTAAATTTGTTTGAGTTCACTGTAGATTCTGGATATTAGCCCTTTGTCAGATGAGTAGGTTGCAAAAATTTTCTCCCATTCTGTAGGTTGCCTGTTCACTCTGATGGTAGCTTCTTTGTTGTGCAGAAGCTCTTTAGTTTAACTAGATCCCATTTGTCAATTTTGGCTTTTGTTGCCGTTGCTTTTGGTGTTTTAGACATGAAGTCCTTGCCCACGCCTATGTCCTGAATGGTATTGCTTAGGTTTTCTTGTAGGATTTTAATGGTTTTAGGTCTAACATGTAAGTCTTTAATCCATCTTGAATTAATTTTTGTATAAGGTGTAAGGAAGGGATCCAGTTTCAGCTTTCTACATATGGCTAGCCAGTTTTCCCAGCACCATTTATTAAATAGGGAATCCTTTCCCCATTTCTTGTTTTTGTCAGGTTTGTCAAAGATCAGATAGTTGTAGATATGCAGCATCACTTCTGAGGGCTCTGTTCTGTTCCATTGATCTATGTCTCTGTTGTGGTACCAGTACCATGCTGTTTTGGTTACTGTAGCCTTGTAGTATAGTTTGAAGTCAGGTAGCGTGATGCCTCCAGCTTTGTTCTTTTGGCTTAGGATTGACTTGGCGATGCGGGCTCTTTTTTGGTTCCATATGAACTTTAAAGTAGTTTTTTCCAATTCTGTGAAGAAAGTCATTGGTAGCTTGATGGGGATGGCATTGAATCTATAAATTACCTTGGGCAGTATGGCCATTTTCACGATATTGATTCTTCCAACCCATGAGCATGGAATGTTCTTCCATTTGTTTGTATCCTCTTTTATTTCATTGAGCAGTGGCTTGTAGTTCTCCTTGAAGAGGTCCTTCACATCCCTTGTAAGTTGGATTCCTAGGTATTTTATTCTCTTTGAAGCAATTGTGAATGGGAGTTCACTCATGATTTGGCTCTGTTTGTCTGTGATTGGTGTACAAGAATGCTTGTGATTTTTGTACATTGATTTTGTATCCTGAGACTTTGCTGAAGTTGCTAATCAGCTTAAGGAGATTTTGGGCTGAGACAATGGGGTTTTCTAGATATACAATCATGTCATCTGCAAACAGGGACAATTTGACTTCCTCATTCCCTAATTGAATACTCTTTATTTCCTTCTCCTGCCTGATTGCTCTGGCCAGAACTTCCAGCACTATGTTGAATAGGAGCGGTGAGAGAGGGCATCCCTGTCTTGTGCCAGTTTTCAGAGGGGATGCTTCCAGTTTTTGCCCATTCAGTGTGATATTGGCTGTGGGCTTGTCATAGATAGCTCTTATTATTTTGAGATACGTCCCATCAATACCTAATTTATTGAGAGTTTTTAGCATGAAGCAGTGTTGAATTTTGTCAAAGGCCTTTTCTGCATCTATTGAGATAATCAGGTGGTTTTTGTCTTTGGTTCTGTTTATATGCTGGATTACATTTATTGATTTGCATATGTTGAACCAGCCTTGCATCCCAGGGATGAAGCCCACTTGATTATGGTGGATAAGCTTTTTGATGTGCTGCTGGATTCGGTTTGCCAGTATTTTATTGAGGATTTTTGCATCAATGTTCATCAAGGATACTGGTCTGAAATTCCCTTTTTTGGTTATGTCTCTGCCAGGCTTTGGTATCAGGGCGATGCTGGATTCCTAAAATGTGTTAGGGAGGATTCCCTCTTTTTCTATCAATTGGAATAATTTCAGAAGGAATGGTACCAGTTCCTCCTCGTACCTCTGGTAGAATTCGGCTGTGAATCCATCAGGTCCTGGACTCTTTTTGGTTGGTAAGCTATTGATCATTGCCACAATTTCAGAACCTGTTATTGGTCTATTCAGAGATTCAACTTCTTCCTGATTTAGTCTTGGGAGGGTGTATTTGTTGAGGAATTTATCCATTTCTTCTAGATTTTCTAGTTTATTTGCATAGAGGTGTTGTAGTATTCTCTGATGGTAGATTGTATTTCTGTGGGATCGGTGGTGATATCCCCTTTTTCATTTTTTATTGCATCTATTTGATTCTTCTCTCTTTTCTTCTTTATTAGTCTTGCTAGCAGTCTATCAATTTTGTTGATCTTTTCCAAAAACCAGCTCCTGGATTCATTAATTTTTTGAAGGGTTTTTTGTGTCTCTATTTCCTTCAGTTCTGCTCTGATTTTAGTTATTTCTAGCCTTCTGCTAGCTTTTGAATGTGTTTGCTCTTGCTTTTCTAGTTCTTTTAATTGTGATGTTAGGGTGTCAACTTTGGATCTTTCCTGCTTTCTCTTGTGGGCATTTAGTGCTATAAATTTCCATCTACAAACTGCTTTGAACGTGTCCCAGAGATTCTGGTATGTTGTGTCTTTGTTCTCGTTGGTTTCAAAGAACATCTTTATTTCTGCCTTCATTTCATTATGTACCCAATAGTCATTCAGGAGCAGGTTGTTCAGTTTCCATGTAGTTGAGCGGTTTTGAGTGAGTTTCTTAATCCTGAGTTCTAGTTTGATTGCACTGTGGTCTGAGAGACAGTTTGTTATAATTTCTTTTCTTTTACATTTGCTGAGGAGAGCTTTACTTCCAACTATGTGGTTGATTTTGGAATAGGTGTGGTGTGGTGCTGAAAAAAATGTATATTCTGTTGATTTGGGGTGGAGAGTTCTGTAGATGTCTATTAGGTCCACTTTGTGTAGAGCTGAGTTCAATTCCTGGATATCCTTGTTAACTTTCTGTCTTGTTGATCTGTCTAATGTTGAGAGTGGGGTGTTAAAATCTCCTATTATTATTGTGTGGGAGTCTAAGTCCCTTTGTAGGTCACTCAGGACTTGCTTTATGAATCTGGGTGCTCCTGTGTTGGGTGCATATATATTTAGGATAGTTAGCTCTTCTTGTTGAATTGATCCCTTTACCATTATGTAATGGCCTTCTTTGTCTCTTTTGATCTTTGTTGGTTTAAAGTCTATTTTATCAGAGACTAGGATTGCAACCCCTGCCTTTTTTTGTTTTCCATTTGCTTGATAGATCTTCCTCCATCCCTTGATTTTGAGTCTATGTGTGTCTCTGCACCTGAGATGGGTTTCCTGAATACAGCACCCTGATGGGTCCTGACTCCTTATCCAGTTTGCCAGTCTGTGTCTTTTAATTGGAGCATTTAGCCCATTTACATTTAACGTTAATATTGTTATGCGTGAATCTGATCCTGTCATTATGATGTTAGTTGGTTATTTTGCTCGTTAGTTGATGCAGTTTCTTCCTAGCCTCGATGGTCTTTACAATTTGGCATGTTTTTCCAGTGGCTGGTACCGCTTGTTCCTTTCCATGTTTAGTGCTTCCTTCAGGAGCTCTTTTAGGGCAGGCCTGGTGGTGACAAAATCACTCAGCGTTTGCTTGTCTTGAAGTATTTTATTTCTCCTTCACTTATGAAGCTTAGTTTGGCTGGATAGGAAATTCTGGGTTGAAAATTCTTTTCTTTAAGAATGTTGAATATCGGCCCCCCCTCTCTTCTGGCTTGTAGAGTTTCTGCCGAGAGATCAGCTGTTAGTCTGATGGGCTTCCCTTTGTGGGTAACCCGACCTTTCTCTCTGGCTGCCCTTAACATTTTTTCCTTCATTTCAACTTTGGTGAATCTGACAATTATGTGTCTTGGAGTTGCTCTTCTCGAGGAGTATCTTTGTGGCATTCTCTGTATTTCCTGAATCTGAATGTTGGCCTGTCTTGCTAGATTGGGGAAGTTCTCCTGGATAATATCTTGCAGAGTGTTTTCCAACTTGGTTCCATTCTCCCCGTCATTTTCAGGTACACCAATCAGACGTAGGTTTGGTCTTTTCACATAGTCCCAAATTTCTTGGAGGCTTTGTTCATTTCTTTTTATTCTTTTTTCTCTAAACTTCCCTTCTCTCTTCATTTCATTCATTTCATCTTCCATCAGCGATACCCTTTCTTCCAGTTGATCACATCTGCTACTGAGGCTTCTGCAATCTTCGCATAGTTCTCGAAACTTGGCTTTCAGCTCCATCAGCTCCTTTAAGCCCTTCTCTCCATTGGTTATTCTAGTTATCCATTCTTCTAATTTTTTTTCAAAGTTTTTAACTTCTTTGCTATTGTTTTGAATTTCCTCCCGTAGCTCAGAGTAGTTTGATCGTCTGAAGCCTTCTTCTCTCAACTCGTCAAAGTCATCCTCCATCCAGCTTTGTTCCGTTGCTGGTGAGGAACTGCATTCCTTTGGAGGAGGAGAGGTGCTCTGCTTTTTAGAGTTTCCAGTTTTTCTGCTCTGTTTTTTCCCCATCTTTGTGGTTTTATCTACTTTTGGTCTTTGATGATGGTGATGTACAGATGGGTTTTTGGTGTGGATGTCCTTTCTGTTTGTTAGTTTTCCTTCTACCAGACAGGACCCTCAGCTGCAGGTCTGTTGGAGTTTACTAGAGGTCCACTCCAGACTCTGTTTGGCTGGGTGTCAGCAGTGGTGGCTGCAGAACAGCAGATTTTCATGAGACCACAAATTCAGCTGTCTGATAGTTCCTCTGGAAGTTTTGTCTCAGAGGAGTACCCGGCCGAGTGAGGTGTCAGTCTGTCCCTACTGGGGGGGTGCCTCCCAGTTAGGCTGCTCAGGGGTGAGGGACCCACTTTAGGAGGCAGTCTGTCCGTTCTCAGATCTCCAGCTGCGTGCTGGGAGAACCACTACTCTCTTCAAAGCTGTCAGTCAGACAGGGACATTTAAGTCTGAGGAGGTTCCTGCTGACTTTTTGTTTGTCTGCGCCCTGCCCCCAGAGGTGGAGCCTACAGAGGCAGGCAGGCCTCCTTGAGCTGTGGTGGGCTCCACCCAGTTCGAGCTTCCTGGCTGCTTTGTTTACCTAAGCAAGCCTGGGCAATGGCGGGCGCCCCTCCCCCAGCCTCGCTGCCGCCTCGCAGCTTGATCTCAGACTGCTGTGCTAGCAATCAGGGAGACTCCATGGGCTAAGGACCCTCCGAGCCAGGTGCGGGACACGATCTCCTAGTGTGCCGTTTTCCAGGCCCGTTGGAAAAGTGCAGTATTAGGGTGGGACTGACCCGATATTCCAGGTGCCATCTGTTACCCCTTTCTTTGACTAGGAAAGGGAACTCCCTGACCCCTTGCGCTTCCCGAGTGAGGAAATGCCTCGCCCTGCTTCAGCTCATGCACAGTGCGCTTCACCGACTGTCCTGCACCCACTGTTTGGCACTCCCTAGTGAGATGAAACCGGTACCTCAAGCAGAAATGCAGAAATCACCCGTCTTCTGTGTCGCTCAGGCTGGGAGCTGGAGACCGGAGCTGTTCCTATTCGACCATCTTGGCTCCACCCCTAAAACAGACTTTAAACCAACAAAGATCAAAAGAGACAAGGAAGGCCATTACATAATGGTAAAGGGATCAATTCAACAAGAAGAGCTAACTATCCTAAATATATATGCACCCAATACAGGAACACCCAGATTCATAAAGCAAGTCCTTAGAGACCTAAAAAGAGACTTAGACTCCCACACAATAACAATGGAAGACTTTACCACCCTACTGTCACGATTAGAAAGATCAAAGAGACAGAAAGTTAATGAGGATATCTAGGAATTGAACTCAGCTCTGCACTAAGCATACCTAATAGACATCTACAGAACTCTCCACCCCAAATCAACAGAATATACATTCTTTTCAGCACACACCACACCTATTCCAAAATTGACCACATAGTTGGAAGTAAAGCACTCCTCAGCAAATGTAAATGAACAGAAATTATAACAAACTGTCTCTCAGACCACAGTGCAATCAAATTAGAACTCAGGATTAAGAAACTCACTCAAAACTGCTCAACTACATGGAAACTGAACAACCTGCTCCTGAATGACTACTGGGTGCATAAGGAAATGAAGGCAGAAATAAAGATATTCTTTGAAACCAGTGAGAACAAAGACACAATATACCAGAATCTCTGTGACACATTCAAAGCAGTGTGTAGAGGGAAATTTATAGCACTAAATGCCACAAGAGAAAGCAGGAAAGATCTAAAATTGACACCCTAACATCACAATTAAAAGAACTAGAGAAGCAAGAGCAAACGCATTCAAAGGCTAGCAGAAGGCAAGAAATAACTAAGATCAGAGCAGAACTGAACGAAATAGAGACAAAAAAACCCTTCAAAAAATTAATGAATCCAGGAGCTGGTTTTTGGAAAAGATCAACAAAATTGATAGACCACTAGCAAGACTAATAAGAAGAAAAGGGAGAAGAATCAAATAGATGCAATAAAAAATGATAAAGGGGATATCACCACTGATCCCACACAAATACAAACTACCATCAGAGAATACTATAAACACCTCTACACAAACAAACCAGAAAATATGGAAGAAATTGATAAATTCCTCGACACATACACTATCCCAAGACTAAATCAGGAAGAAGTTGAATCTCTGAATAGACCAATAACAGGCTCTGAAATTGAGGCAATAATTAAGAGCTTAACAACCAAGAAAAGTCCAGGACCAGACAGATTAACAGCCGAATTCTACCAGTGGTACAAGGAGGAGCTGGTACCATTCCTTCTGAAACTATTCCAACCAATACAAAAAGAAGGAATCCTCCCTAACCCACTTTATGAGGCCAGCATCATCCTGATACCAAAGCCTGGCAGAGACACAACAACAAAAAAAGAGAATTTTCGACCAATATCCCTGATGACCAATATCCCTGATGAACATTGATACGAAAATCCTCAATAAAATACTGGCAAACCAAATCCAGCAGCACATCAAAAAGCTTATCCACCATGATCAAGTTGGCTTCATCCCCAGGATGCAAGGCTGGTTCAATATACGCAAATCAATAAATGTAATCCAGCATATAAACAGAACCAAAGACAAAAACCACCTGATTATCTCAATAGATGCAGAAAAGGCCTTTGACAAAATTCAGCAATGCTTTATGCTAAAAACTCTCAATAAATTAGTATTGATGGGACGTATCTCAAAATAATAAGAGCTATGTATGACAAACTCACAGCCAATATCATACTAAATGGGCAAAAACTGGAAGCATTCCCTTTGAAAACTGGCACAAGACAGGGATGCCCTCTCTCACCACTCCTCTCCAACATAGTGTTGGAAATTCTGGCCAGGGCAATCAGGCAAGAGAAAGAAACAAATGGTATTCAGTTAGGAAAAGGGGAAATCAAATTGTCCCTGTTTGCAGATGACATGGTTGTATATCCAGTAAACCCCATCGTCTCAGCCCAAAATCTCCTTAAGCTGATATGCAACTTCAACAAAGTCTCAGGATACAAAATCAACATGAAAAACCACAAGCATTCTTACACACCAATAGCAGACAAACAGAGAGCCAAATCATGAGTGAACTCCCATTCACAATTGCTTCAAAGAGAATAAAACACCTAGGAATCCAACTTACAAGGGATGTGAGGGACCTCTTCAAAGAGAACTACAAACCAATGCTCGATGAAATAAAAGAGGATACAAACAAATGGAAGAACATTCCATGCTCATGGGTTGGAAGAATCAATATCGTGAAAATGGCCATACTGCCCAAGGTAATTTATAGATTCAATGCCATCCCCATCAAGCTACCAATGACTTTCTTCACAGAATTGGAAAAAACTACTTTAAGGTTCATATGGAACCAAAAAAGAGCCTGCATCACCAAGTCAATCCTAAGCCAAAAGAGCAAAGCTGGAGGCATCACGCTACCTGACTTCAAACTATACTACAAGGCTACAGTAACCAAAACAGCATAGTACTGTTACCAAAACAGAGATATAGATCAATGGAACAGAACAGAGCCCTCAGAAATAATGCCACATATCTACAACTACCTGATCTTTGACAAACCTGACAAAAACAAGCAATGGGATAAGGATTCCCTATTTAATAAATGTTGCTGGGAGAACTGGCTAGCCATATGTAGAAAGCTGAAACTGGATCCCTTCCTTACAACTTATACAAAAATTAATTCAGCCAGGCGTGGTGGCTCACACTTGTAATCCCAGCACTTTGGGAGGCTGAGGCAGGCATATCACAATAATTAGCCGGGCATGGTGGCAGGCGCCTGTAGTCCCAGCTACTCAGAGAGGCTGAGGCAGGAGAATGGCATGAACCAGGGAGGCGGAGCTTGCAGTGAGCTTAGATTGTGCCACTGCACTCCAGCCTGGGTGACAGAGCAAGACTCCGTCTCAAAAAAAAAAAATAATAATTCAAGATGGATGAAAGACTTACATGTTAGACCTAAAACCATAAAAACCCTAGAAGAAAACCTAGGCAATACCATTCAGGACATAGGCATTGACAAGGACTTCATGTCTAAAACACCAAAAGCAATGGCAACAAAAGCCAAAATTGACAAATGGGATCTAATTAAACTAACGAGCTTCTGCACAGCAAAAGAAACTACCATCAGAGTGAACAGGCAACCTACAGAATGGGAGAAAATTTCCACAACCTACTCATCTGACAAAGGGCTAATATCCAGAATCTACAATGAACACAAACAAATTTACAAGAAGAAAACAAACAACCCCATCAAAATTTGGGTGAAAAACATGAACAGACACTTCTCAAAAGAAGACATTTATGCAGCCAAAAAACACATGAAGAAATGCTCATCATCACTGGCCATCATAGAAATACAAATCAAAACCACAATGAGATACCATCTCACACCAGTTAGAATGGCCATCATTAAAAAGTCAGCAAACAGCAGGTGCTGGAGAGGATGTGGAGAAATAGGAACACTTTTACACTGTTGGTGGGACTGTAAACTAGTTCAACCATTGTGTAAGTCAGTGTGGCAGTTCCTCAGGGATCTAGAACTAGAAATACCATTTGACCCAGCCATCCCATTACTGGATATATACCCAAAGGACTATAAATCATGCTGCTATAAAGACACATGCACACGTATGTTTATTGTGGCACTATTCACAATAGCAAAGACTTGGAACCAGCCCAAATATCCAACAACAATAGATTGGATTAAGAAAATGTGGCACATATACACCATGGAATACTATGCAGCCATAAAAAAGGATGAGTTCATGTCCTTTGTAGGGGGGACATGGATGAAATTGGAAACCATCATTCTCAGCAAACTATCGCAAGGACAAATAGCCAAACGCCACATGTTCTCACTCATAGGTGGGAATTGAACAATGAGAACTCATGGACACAGGAAAGGGAACATCACACTCTGGGGACTGTTGTGGGGTGGCGGGAGGGGGGAGGGAGCATTAAGAGATATACCTAATGCCAAATGATGAGTTAATGGGTGCAGCACACCAACATGGCACATGAATGCATATGTAACAAACCTGCACATTTTGCACATGTACCCTAAAACTTAAAGCATAATTATAAAAAAAGAAAGTTTTGATGGATATTGCTAAATTGACTGTCATAGACATTTTTCTGATTTATATTAGGCAACATGTAAGTGAACCTATTTCTCACTCTAACACAGACTTTTTGTTCTTTGATGATCTGAAAAGACAGAAAATAGTATCAAAGTGTAATTTTAATTTGCATATATCTTCTTGAAATGAGACTAAAAATCTTTTAGTGTTCAAGAGCCATTTGTATTTTTAGTGTTCTGTTTATATCATTCATTTTCCTTTCTGTGGAGTTAGATGTCCTTGTAAGAAATATGTGCCAGAGCGTAGGAAATAAACTTCACGAAAATTCAGATGCGTGATACGTTGATAAAACTTTTAGGAGTACAGTCATCTGAGGCACGCTGGGACATCCCCACAAAGGAAAAAGACAAGTTTTTGTCCCTCCTTCCCATAACACCTACCACTATGAAAAGTCAAAGAACTTGGTGAGCCCCTTTGAACTTAGGAAGACATACTACACTCAGGAATATTTACTGGGTCACACAGAAGGCTGCCAGTTTAAAGTAGGACCCAAAGCAGTAAAGAGATCCGTGGCAGTCCCATGTTCTAGTGTAAGCTTTACTGCCTCTTTTGCCACATGGCCCAGCAAATAAGATAGTAGCTTATGTAACTGTGGTGGTTAAAAAGCATAGGTGAAGTCTTCTGTGAGCCCTCACAGGATCAGTATAGCACTTATCTCCAGAGTTTTAAAGCACCTAGTAAAGATTGAGACAATGGGATAAGACATGGTAACCTGACATGCTCATCACGATCTATGCTTCATTAGATCCACTGAATCACAATGTCAGGCAGGCACAGAAGCAACACTTTTCATAAGTGGAAGTGCTGCATCCTGGGTTGGGCTCTAACAGATGGTTCAGACTTGATTACATGTACTGCTGGTACCCCAAAGCCTTTCTCTCAAGTCACAACCATAGCTTGAGGAAAGGGACAAGGACATGTCCCAGGCCTATAAACGAGTTCTATTTGCCCTAGTAAAAAATGGGCTACAGTCATATTAGAGCCTCAGTGAAGAGGGTCCTTGAGGACAGTGTTGAGAAAATCCTTCCAATAGGCATAGACATGGGTTCTCCCTGGAGATAGCCACAGGTGATTTATGTACAGTGAATTCTGGTGAGTGGTGAGTAGCCTTGCTTGTTTGTTCAGAAGCCTAGAAAAAAGATTCGAGAACTGGAACTGGCATTATGAAGTTGAAGAGACCACAAACATCGCCAGTTGTGTCTCATATCAATGTTGCTTAGAAAGCATTCACATCAGAGAATGCTGTCAGTGAGCAGATAGAGTTAGTGACTTAGCCTTCTGTCCTTAACCACACCAGTGCACAGATAGTTGAGTTAAGACAGTGGCCATGGTGGCAGAGATAAAGGATATACGTGGTATCAATAACATGGCTCTTTCACATAAAGACTAACCTAGCTACTATCACTACTGAGTGCCCAACTTGCTATGGGCAGAGACATGCTGAGCTCCCATGCCAGACACCAGGAGCCTGTTGACTACATCAAGCCCATTCCACGTTAAGTGGTAAAATAATTCTCACATACCAAAATGATTCATATTCTAAATATGGGCTTGTCTTCTAAGCCTCTAATATCTCCAAGAGCAATGCCACCTCTGGGCTTACACAATGCCTTCTGCGTTAATATATCTTACAAAGATTGTCTTAGACCAAGGCCTGCAACAATGAGCCCATTACAGTGTGTAACATCATTCAGATACAGCTGACTTGATTGGATGGCTGAATGGAATACTGGACAGACAGCTAAGGCTCAATGCAGGCATATGTTGCATTGTCGAAGTGCTCTCCTACAGGATAAAACACAGTCACTGTATCAATGACCAGAATATGCTGCTGTGTTACTAGAATATGCAGGTCTCAGAACAAGTAGCAGAAACACCTTGCCTAAACATGTCTAATTTGTTATTCTCTTCCACTTATTCTTAGGATATGATAGATTTGTGATTCTGGTGATGGTAGGAGGGTAGGATGAATAGATAATTTGGCTGAGAAAGACAGTAAGGGTTTTTCTTAGACTATGACTATTAGCAGGGAACCAGAGAATGAAGAAAGGAGTCATTGCTCTTCCTGGGATAATCAAACCCATTTATTAGGAGCTAGGTCTGCTAATATGCAGAATAAAGGGAGAAATACATCTGGAATTCAGTAGATTCATTGAATATCTCTTGCTGTTTCCAATTTCAGTGATAACTGTGAATAGGGCAATTCAACAACTGCAACCTGACAAGAGCAAGGCAGCTAAAGCTTCAGAAACCATGGGGATGAAGTTCCACGCTATCCTACAAGACACACAACCAGGAGAGACTAAATGATACCAGCAGGTATGGTGAATGTAGAACGGTTTATGGAGGCAGAGATGATAATTTGTAGGCCTGACAGAGCTGCAGCAGTGAAGACTGTACCTTACTTTTTAACCATTGTTAACCATTTTTATTGCTCCTTTCAAGGATGAAGTGAGAGTACCTCCTTCTCAGATATTCATATAATATCAGATATCATAGAGGACACTAGTTCTGAGTAGTGAAAGGGATTGACTTTTTGCACTGAATTTATGAGTCTTCCCAGATTTATCCGGTCATACCTGCCTTCCAGGCTTTGACTTTGTGACATGCCCATCTATTAATGCCTGTGGTTATCTCATCATCCCCTGAGAGGATGGCCAGCTTCCCTTCCTGTGGCAGGAAGAGGTTGAAGGAATCCCCATATACAAGCTCAACGAACTGGATCCATGAAAACTGTCTCCTCTTACTCCTCCCAGAGTCAAATGAAGTGTCTGCATCATAAGATGTGCAATCCAGCTTGCCCAGAGGCTTCTTGGTGGGGTCATGTAGCATAAACCAGAAGGGAAGAAAAGTAAATATCCCATGAGCCTAATTTGGCCAATAAGGAAGGAAAGATTAGAAAGAACCAGCAAATCAATTTCTCTTTATCTTTCTCCTTGTCAGAATGTTCTCAGTCACAGTATTCTCAGACAGCCTTTCTGTAGATGCCCTATACCTTCAAACAACCAGTTATGTTTTCTGTGAAACTCAGTAGTTTATTATCACGCATTTTCTTTTTATCATACTCTAGACCCAAGTTCTTTTGTTATCCTGAAATATACATGACAAAGTATTAGCACATATTTTCCCCATTAGGTTTTATTTTCTATGGTACTTGGACTTAGAAAAAGTCTCTTACCATAATTTCAGCCATATCTACACTCAAATGGTTAATTCATCTTTCATTTGTAGAATACATTTTTCATTTTCTTAGCCATCAATTATTTTGTCCTCTCTTTAGGAAGCTTTTCTACACTTACTTTGTCTCCTCATATTAGAAACAATTTTACTTTTATTTGTTTTTTATATTTTTATTCTTGGATAGATATTTGGTCAAAGTTTTTACCCACTTGATAGCAACATTTTTGTTCTGATGATATTCGTAATCTATTTGGTTTTGTGTGTGTATATGTATTCGTGTTATTTTCCTACTTTTATTTTGTAACACCTCTGCAGAGCTTATGTGATGGTTCCCTTTTTCCCTTTTTTTAGCTTTATTTTAAAAGTTTAGTTCTCCCTCATGTTAATGAAAACCCAAGCTGACATGTGTGTTCAATATGTTTCAAGTACTGTGTATTACATATTTTATTTTAACCCATACTTCTTATCTGCAGCTCTGAGTATTGATTGTGAACTGAGCACAGTGCAGAATTCATCCACAGCACCTTCCCACTTCACCAATCAATTGTTTAGGTCAAAAATTGTGTATGAGGCTTATCACTTGATTCTGTAACCATTGATTCTTTTAAATTCCAAACCAGGGCCTATACAAAAAAAAAAAAAAGTCCTATCTGTTTGCATTACATGGGAAAAGAGTGTTCTTGAGACACTTTTTTAAAGACCTGCAACTGGAGCCAACTTATTTACACCGTGTCCTTCACCTCTATATCACTTCATCGATTTTAGAAACCCTTTATTTTGTTTGGCAGTTCTATGTTTCATATAGTCCTAATTTAATTGAGGGTGGAGTACACAGTCCTGTTTTCTATTCTCCTTACTGCCTTGGATATGAGAGTGAAAGCCAAAAACAGGTGAAAAGTCCATTCTCTAGACCTTACTTTTTAATAACAGAATCTCAGTTGCTGAAAGTTCTCTTTTTGAAATGGAATGTTTGATTGTGCACATTTGGGGAATCTGGAGAGCTTTAGGGGAGGGAGTAGAAAGCCTACTTTCAAGTTGCGCAATCCAAAAAACAACAGAAAAAAAAAGAAGAAAGAGCAAACAAAACAAAAAGACAAAAGTCTGAATAGTCTAGAGATCATGTGTACCTCCTTGTATTTGCATACCATCTTGTTTCTTGTATGTGTCTCTCATATTTGACCAAAATATGTTTTACTATTTCCATTTATCATATTATTATCTCTCATTTATTAAAAGAAACTAAACTTCAGAGAGCTTAAGCTGCCTGATGTAATTTATTGCTGATGACATTAATGACATTTCCTTGAAAATCAAAGGTGATAGTTAAAAGAATAATAATTAAATATTCGTGATTGAATATTAAAAGACAATGAAATATGAATGTGAGACTACTTGGCAAAACAACTTTTCCAGGAAAAATAGGGAGGTAAATGTGATAGTTTTGTGTGTCAACTTGGCTAGGCTATAGCACCCAGTTATTTAACACTAGTCGGATGTTGTGTGAATGTATTTTGTAAATGTGATTAATATCTACCGTCAGTTGACTTTGAGAAAAAAAAAATTATCCTCATCCATTCAGTTGAAGGCCTGAAGAGTAAATATACAGCTTCATAAAGAAGAAGGAATTCTGCCTCACGACTGCAGCATGAACACCTGCCTGTGTTTCCAGGCTGCTCGACAGATTTGAGACTTGCTAGTTCCCACAGTCTTGGGAGCTAATTCCTTAACATAAAAGAAATCTCCCTCTCATTCTCTTTCTATCTCTCTCTGTTTATATATGTATATTATGTGTGTGTATATATATAAAAAATACATATATAAATATGTCTTTATATATAATACACAATAATATACAAATAACATAAATTAATATATGATATACAATATATGTGTATATAATATAGATATGTGTGTCTATATTATACACACATATACTATATATGTATATACAATATACATTTGTGTATATGATATATGTTTATATATGTACGTATGTAAACAGAGATGTATATGTGCATATATAATATAAATGTGTGTCTATATATGTGTGTATGTGTATATATGTATGTGTATACGTATATATATATATATAATTGATTGGTTCTAGTTCTCTGGAGAACTTTGACTAATACAATGAGATATGCTCATATTAAGGTAGTTTTATCATCCTATTATAAGAGAACTGTACAGGATGAATGGCCAAGAATCTTGTGCCACTTGATTCAGGTCCTGTTAGAAGTCAGCTCTGCACTCACCCAAAAGGATCCTCCAGGCCACCACAATTACATTAAAAAAAAACAAAAACCTCCCATAGGGTCATGTTTATAGTTTGAAGAATTAGGGATAAAGAACTATTATCTTACATGGTAAGAATCTCAACAATAGAGACATCAGATGTATAGAAATAAATTATGAGGAGACAGAATATAGATTAAACTGAAAGTAGAAGAAAATCTAGGAATGATCCGATAACTGCCCACATTTAATGATTAAATGGATAAATATGACAAAGTCAGAATTTTTTAAAATTAGGCATGTCAAATGTATCATGCAAAGGGGAAATTGAACTTTATATGATAAAAAGGATAATTATATTATGAATGTATAGAATTAGTTAATTTTATAATAATTAATAATTACTGGTTCAAATCTCTGCCTTTCCAGGGTAGCTTTGGAAATGGTAGAGCTGAAGTGGAGAAATCAGGCAAGCGTTGAACCTACAAGTTAAGACACTGTTCACGTGAGTCTTAGGAAAGCCCTAAAATGAGTGAAACCAAATACATTACCCCAGGTCACTAAGAACTTGTTAACATAGGTTAGCAGGATTAACACATAGACAAAGGAACCTTATTCCAAATTGTAAGGTGAAGATGGAATGAAATCAGCATGGACATATGCAATGTTCTCGGGGTGCAGTTAGTATTTAGAAAATGCACAGATCCGTAAAACCACAGGAGATCCTGAGACATCCAGGACTCTGAGTATCACCATTTGAAGATTGTGATGAGCATTTTGAGTGATTCCAAAGTTTAAATAATAAACCTGAAGTTAAATACGAAGTTGTGACATTAGGACCAAAACAAATGAGATATGAATAAACTTTCTTTATAAATAGCGATGGTATTTTTTGTTTACTTTTGTTATTTTTTCAAAAAATATTAAAGACATGAGAACTGTTTTAAGCTGAAGAAAATAATTTTAGTTTCAAATTAGAAAACTTGAATTTTTGCAGAGAATATTGTAACCCACTTTTGTTCAACTGTAAGTCAATATACATTTGGATTTTTCTGAGCAATATAAACTAATGAAAATTGTGTATATTTCCAGGTAAGTTGAAGTGTTGGGAAAATCTAATTCTTCTTTTGGATTCTTTGCTGATTTTCTTATTGAAATGTTATTTGTTTTTTGCTACTGACTTACCACAGCATGGCATCCTCTAGCCTGAAGGAGGTTAAGTAAGACAATCATTCTTTACCAACTCATTTTTAACTTTGAGATACACACCAATGGACTTCAAATTCTGCAAGGGAAGGTCTCTTATAAGGTTTGAAGTAGAGGAAGATCATTGTTTCAGAAAAAAAATTAGATCACCTGGGATTTCATTTCAAAAATTAGACTTCTAGATTCAGAAGCTGTGGGGGGTAAGGGAAAAATACATTATTAATGACAAAGGTATCAGGTATTGCTCCTGCTGTGGAGAGAGTTCTATAGTTTCTCATCCAAAGCTTGTTAATTGACTGAATCTTGTTACAGAGAGGAGAATTTGGGGTATATTATCACCACAGGACATTGATAAATCTTAACTGTTCATTTGAGCACACATAAAAGAATCAAAACGTGGAATTCCTTCTAAAAAGACCTCAGACAGTAAATTTCATCTTAGCCCTGGTTCACAGATATTAAGGGAAGCCTCAAGACCCATGTTCTCAGCTGGTTTTCTGTTTGGTGTTTTGATAGAGATCTGGATTTGTCTTCACTTGAACATCTTTAAAAAATATTTTGAATTACAAAAAGGTTTTCTAAAACAAACCAAAGATTTATAGACTTTGAGTTATGCCCAGTAATGTCACAATTATTCCATTCATGTGTAAAAGTTCTTGCAGGCCAGGCTCTGTGAGACGGATTGTCAGTTTCAGTTCTCATTATAGTCCTAAATATTTAGGCACAGCACTGTTATCATCTCCATGTTATGGATGAAAAAATGAAGAACCAAGGAAGCTAACCAGCAAAAGTTTGTAGAAGTGGGTAGTGGAGTTAAGTGAACTCAATTTATGTATCACAAAAGATAAAATTTTAAAATATGTCTGACTGATGATTAAGAGAAGAGCATTATTATATATTTCCAATTTTTAGAAAGACAAGCTAAATGTATATTTTACCTGAAGATCTTTCTTCACTTATAGAAAACTTCATAATGTCTTGCCCAGTAATTTCCGCTCACCTGCACTCTTGTTGCAGGTAGGATTGTCTAATGCTTATTTTTCTAGGCCCCCATGCGTTTACAGGACACACACTTGTTTCTGCTGGATAGTTGAAGAAAGTTAATTTCATAGAAATACTTGTCTACTATGTACATAGTATGTGTTGGGCTTTCCTAACTCTGACTTCACCCCTAAATGCTCATTCATCCCAATGCGTGAGTGTGTAGCCACGTAAAAAAAGATAATCTATTTGGACCATAGTTCCTTGATTTTAAACTAGGGATATTGTAGAACCTCCATATAAGTTTGCTGTGCTGCTCCCATAAGAAAATAAATGTGAAGTGCTCAGATCAGGGACTGAAATATACTAACTAGGTGCAGTATCAGCAACAATAGAAAAATCAGGGGTAGCAATGGTGGTGGTAATAGACATGGTGGTACTTGTGAAAAAAGTATCCGCTTTAGTATAGTATTTTTGGTTTCTAATTATAAAGATAAGAGAAGATCATGGAGCAAAAGTGAAAAGAGGGATAAAGTATTTTATTTTGTTTTTCTTATTTAAAGGGAATAGAGGACACAATGCAGTTTACTGTAAAGTTCTCATTGTTTGATAATCTTATTCAATCTGTTTCCCTGGGATGTCTTCAGGTACAGAAGTAAAGAAGGATTTTAAACTACTTAAATATAGGGGTTAGGAAATGAGAGAGGGACTGTTCAAAACCAAGAGTTGGTTGTGAAAGAAAGTAAAAAACAATATTGCTGTTCAACCTCTATTCAGGTGAATATAGTGGTAACAAGAAGGTGGTTTTAAGTTAATGTGTTACCAGTGGAGTTACACTGTTGAGTAGCATTTTGTATAACAATTTTCAATTTTGAAAGTGCTTTATTTATATGTTATCTCCTTTATTCTTTGCAACACAGCTGAGAGTCTCAGCAAAGATTGTATAACCATTTTACAGCAGAAAATTCAGACTTAAAGCATTGAGTCATTTACGCAATATCAAAGAGGCAAAGCATACCTGACTAGTGCTATAAAATTTTTATCTTAATGCGCACTGAATTTTGTTCTATGTTGTTTTATACTCTTCCACTCATATTATAAGATTACATGATTAAAGAATACTGACATACCTTTTCTATAGTAGACCAATTCTTAACCTGATAAAAGATAGGATAAATGCAAAAATACATCTAAGGCGAAATCATCGCTAGATATTAAAAGCTCTATTTTTACTTTCCTGAGAAGTGGTGAGGGTTTTCCAACTCTGACATGTTTCTGGTTTCTAAAAATGTAACCAAATATATATTCGATGACTTAAATGTATAACTAAATAGATTTCAAAAAGAAGTCAAATGCATCTTTACAAATCATTATCATGTATCTTGTTTTTTAGACTCTATCAACAGAGGACCTACTGAAAGATGAAGTACAAAAAACCTGACTTTTAAAGACTAATTGTCATACAGTTTTAACTTTAAAATATCAATTGAGTGTGTATGTGTGTGAATATATGTATATAAATCAACTTTTTATAGTCAGCATTTTTTAATTTTCCTTTTAATTCAATTCATTTTTCAATTAAGAAGAGCTTATTTTTGGTACTATCAGAAGTATCACTAGAATATACAATACAGAACTTCTATTATAAGCATGATAGACATATATCTATGAAATCAGCTTTGCATCTAATCAAAGTATTAATCTTCAAATCTAATTAAAATGTTAAACATTCTACAGCCTTCTTATATTTTTTCTTTGTATGCGGTAACAGGGAGCCAAAATGTGTACTCTGATTTAGGAATGTCACACATTTTAAGAAACCAATGTGTCTATATTTCCTGATGGACAAAAATAAGTGTAATACTGAAAGAGTGGTGTTCACTGAAAAGTTAATCCATGTAACTAATCCCAGAAACTTTACCTGGCAGATCCATGGCTATTTCTAAAAGACTTTGACCATCGTTTAATGCTTCCTTATGTGAGTTTTGGTAAATTATTAGGTGCTGCTGACACTGAAAGTGAAGAAGTTTCTTTTTCCTGTGCTATATTTTCTTCACTCATGGTAAGAACTTATTGCTTAAAGTGTCAACATTTACCACACAATGATTAGAAGAGGTTTTTCTCACAAACCTGCACATTGTGCACATGTACTGCAGAACTTAAAGTATAATAAAAAAAAGAAAAGGTGTTTCTCAATTTTAGTTGCATCCTTGTGACTGCAAAAAATATGAAATAATATATATTCTACAGATATATTTCTAAACATTTCTTGATTATTTTTTCATTGTCATAAAACCATAAGAACAATAGATTTTAAAAGTGATCTACAACCCAGTCATCAATTGAATCAACTTGAAAACTGTTTTTGTTTCAATCGCATTCAAATGAATAAAAAATTAAATAGCTATAGTTATAAATAGCTTAATAGTTTTCTAAATTTTTGGTATTTTGAACAATTCAGTTCTCAAAAGACAGAAGAATCTTTTAAAAGCAAATTCCAGTGAAATAGCAAAATTAACATTGTTTTGGGTTTACATGTGGTTATTCTTTAATAATAAAAATAAAATAAATCTAGTTGGTTGGACCCTAGAGTGGCTCCTTCGTTTGATTTTTGCCTCTACTCTGGCATGATATGCCATGCAGAAATACAAGGCTTTTTCATTTCAAAATAAAAATATAATTAAGCATCACTGCTCAGTAAAAAAATAGCTGTAATTCCAGCCATACCTCTAGTGGTAATAAAATAAGCAGTTAGAATACAAATGCATCCATTTTATAGCAAAGTAAAATGAGGATTCTCAAGTGACCATGCAGCAATGGTGAGCTGTATATCTCAACTAGCATTTCGGCAGGTCAATCAATCATTAATTAACTTTTGTATCCTAACTAAAGCCCTTTTCTGTTGACAGATATCTCGGGAGATTCTATTTTCAATTTCACAGAATGCCAAGTATCCAAATAGATTGTTTATCTGAATTCAGTACTCAGAGGCTTCTGTCTGAGATGCAGAATGCATTTTTAACATCATAGTTAGTAAGAGTATGTTGTCCCATTTTTAAAATATTTGTTGCCTAGGCAGTCAAGCGTTGTCAATCAAAGGTAACTTAGAACATTAATTATTTTAGTATATGCTTTTTCAAAATTTGTCCAAGCTTTTTCATTTCTTCCTCATGTACCACCAAATGCTAAGGCAGAGATTTAAGTATCATATATAACATACCTACCCAAGCCTCTAGAATCTCAAGTTATTCTATAAATCGTTTAGCAATCAGAGTCTCCATGAAATTGTCTTAGTTTCTTTCCTTTTTTGAATTACTCTTGTTCTCAGTTCTCATAGGCTTAAAATTATTTTCTAACTAACGCACATTAAGAAATGATAGAGAGACCAGTGGTTAAGAACATAAAATTTGGAGATATATCTGTGCAAGGATTCTAGTTCTTCTACTGCCTGGATAGAAAACCTCAGGCCATTGGGGCAGATGCTATTAATCTCTGCAAATATGTAGTTCTCTTCTTCTCTAGGCAATAGGAAAAGATTGTGATTCTTATCCCCTTGAAGATAAGAATGAACTTGAACCTATCTTTGACTAATGAAACGTGAGTAGACATGATGTTTATTATTTTTTAGTGGGAACATTTAAGAGGCAGAGGTTGATTCTTTAGGAGCCCACATGCTTATAAAGCTCCAGGCTTTGGAATCTCCCTTAGCCTGAATAATCGGATTGCCATAGTGAGGACAACTGCCCTGTAGAATCACCAGAACCTGGAGCTTTTCTTAAATAAGCAAGGTACTAAACGTTTATTTTACTAAGACACTTGGATTTTAGGGTTATTTGTTATCACAGCAGAGCCTTCTCTGACCTGAAAGACACTGTAGGTTACTTAAACTTTCTAGTCTTCATTTTCTCATCCATAAAATGATGATAAAAAGACCAACCTTCAAAGGGCTATTGTGGATACTAATTTAAACATTTATATTTCAAATACTTAAAAATTGTTTTATAAAGCAGTCAAAAGTAGCTACCATTCTGTCATTATGTATCATTTTATAGATAGATAACTTTAAGATGAAGACTCTGTTATCATGCCTATTAATATTCTGAGTATTAAAAATGCCCTTATCTTTCTGAGCTCTATTTTGAATAATCTACCACTTAGGAGCTATGCCTGTCTTGTTCCTGGAATTTCTGAAATATTCTTCATCCTGATTGACACTTCCAGTATGTTTAAATAAATAAAATTTTGTTAGCCCAGTGGAAATATTGATTGATCCATGCATTCACTAACCAAACAAATGTAACTGAAAAAATAATCATGTGCCAATTAGTTGTGGGTGAATTGTCAATTCCAGGTGCATTGTCAAGTTTACTTTTACCATTGAACACATTTTCTACTATGTTGCTTGTTTCTCCACAGAAAAAATAAGGGCAGTAATAAGAGTTAGCTTCTGCCTATTTCCTGAGTAATTCATGGTAATTTATATTATTATTGATAGTGCTAGTAAGTGAGGATAAGAGTGAAACGAAAAAATCTACTGCTATTATGAGAGAAAAGTGAGTGTAAGAAAGAGCCCTAGGAGGAAATGGTTAAATCTGATGGCGATGGTCCAAGAAATCATAGTACTCCCAAAATATAGTATTGCCAGAGAGTGGGCAAAAATACCATGGTAAATCGAAAGCAAGGAAATTTAAGAATGGTACGTGACCTGTTGGATCCACATGTGTTTGTTTTGGATCCACATGCTTTCTATTTAACTATATATAGTCTTCAAGCTCTGAATTTATAAATAAAAGACTTGGTCAAAATAAATTTAACAGATATGTAAATATTAAAATATTATATTCCAGATCACAAACATAAGTAAGAAGCAGGGTGTGATTGTATGAAGAAAGAGAAAAAGGTAATCAAGAGGAAAAATGAAAAATGTAAGATAAATGTCCAAAAAAGAGAACCATATAATACAAAATGGACAAGAGCATGATTAGATAGATAGATGATCAATAGATAGATAATAGATAGATAAGTTGATTTAGACCTCAGTTGTATCACTATTTTCACAGTAATACTAAATAATATACTACTTCAAAACTCAGTCTTATACAAGTATTATTTCTATACTCAAAATATGTTTTGCTGGGGAAGCTCTGTTTCAAATTGCAAGTTTAAAAGTTGGCTAGAGTTGGCAGATCAAGGCTGGCTTACCCAGGTTTGGCTCAAGGCTGTGGGTTTAGTACAGTCTGCTTTAATATTAATCACTTTAAATTCAAAGCTATTCAAGTCATGATTTTGTTGTTGTTGTTGTTGTTGTTAAGAAGATATTGCCAACTCCCACAGGGGTGAATGGTAACACATAATGCCTCTTACTAAGGCCATGGCTGAGAACTGACACATGTCACATTTTTCAATATTCCATTGATTTCCAAAGGAAAGTCATATGGCTAAGACCAACATCATTGAGTTAGGGTTATGTCCTTCTTTCATATAAGTTAGGGGTCAGTATGAATATTTGCTGAGCAATAATATAATCTACCATATGAGGAAAAGCTATTATTTAAATATGCCACCATATGTACCTGAGCATACATTCAATATGACTCAAAAAGAAAACTGGACAAGATTACAAAGTATAGGAACAGAATTCACTTCAGATTCACAGTAGATAACACAATGTCAAACTATTCATTCTTGGATATGTAATAAGGGGTCTGACTCCAGGATTGATGCTGGATCCTGGCAGCCTTTTTCGTTTTTGTTTGTTTTTAGATGGAGTTTTACTCTGTTGCCCAGGCTGGGGTGCAGTGACATGGTCTCGGCTCACTGCAACCTCTGCCTCTTGCGTTCAAGTGATTCTCCTGCCTCAGCCTCCCGAGTAGCTGAGATTACAGGTGCCTGCCACCACGCCTGGCTACTTTTTTGTATTTTTAGTAGATACAAGTTTTCACAATGTTGGCCAGGCTGGTCTCAAACTCCTGACCTCGTGATCTGCCCTCCTCCGCCTCCCAAAGTGCTAGGACTACAGGCATGAGCCACTGCACCCATCCAATCCTGACAGCTTTTAACAACACTCCTGCCTCTTTCCCTTTGCCCCAACTCTGGATAAGGTGATAAGGAACCCCCGATACTCCATCCATTGGTACCAGCAGAAAATTAAAACACTTACCCCAGTTCCTCTTCCTAACTACCATTAAAAACCTGAGGCCTTTCCTCACTCTCTCAAGCTATGTTTTAATCAACTTGGAAAGCCTCCCCTTCTTGCCTGAGAAAGGCTCATTGTGGCATTTTTGCACCTTCTTGGTGCATCTGTGACATCATCAATCATTTAGATGGGGATCGTGTCTATATCTACTGTGATTAAAGCTAGTGGTTTTTCAAAGTACAGTCCAAGAATTATTTGAGAATTTGTTAAAAATTTGGATTCTGGATCCCTACATCAAACTAAATGAATCTGAACTCTGGATTATGAACAATCTCCATCAATAAATTTAATACAAAATAAAGTTAGAAAAATATTAGTGAACTCAGACTAACAGCTGATCTCTCGGCAGAAACTCTACAAGCCAGAAGAGAGTTGGGGCCAATATTCAACATTCTTAAAGAAAAGAATTTTCAACCCAGAATTTCATATCCAGTCAAACTAAGCTTTATAAGTGAAGGAGGAATTAAATCCTTTACAGACAAGCAAATGCTGAGAGATTTTGTCACCACCAGGCCTGCCTTACAAGAGTTCCTGAAAGAAGCACTAAACATGGAAAGGAACAAATGGTACCAGCCACTGCAAAATCATGCCAAATTGTAAAGACCATCGAGGCTAGGAAGAAACTGCATGAACTAATGAGCAAAATAACCAGCTAACATAATAATGACAGGATCAAATTCACACATAACAATATTAACTTTAAATGGAAATGGGCTAAATGCTCCAATTAAAAGACACAGACTGGCAAATTGGATAAAGAGTCAAGACCATCAGTGTGCTGTATTCAGGAAACCCATCTCACGTGCAGAGACACACATAGCCTCAAAATAAAAGGATGGAGGAAGATCTACCAAGCAAATGGAAAACAAAAAAAGGCAGGGGTTGCAATCCTAGTCTCTGATAAAACAGACTTTAAACCAACAAAGATCAAAAGAGACAAAGAAGGCCATTACATAATGGTAAAGGGATCAATTCAACAAGAAGAGCAAACTATCCTAAATATACATGCACCCAACACAGGAGCACCCAGATTCATAAAGCAAGTCCTGAGTGACCTACAAAGGGACTTAAACTCCCACACAATAATACTGGGAGATTTTAACACCCCACTGTCAACATTAGACAGATCAACAAGACAGAAAGTTAACAAGGATATCCAGGAATTGAACTCAGCTCTGCAGCAAGTGGACCTAATAGACATCTACAGAACTCTCCACCCCAAATCATCAAACTATACATTTTATTGAGCACCACACCACATCTATTCCAAAACTGACCACATAGTTGGAAGCTCTCCTCAGCAAATGTAAAAGAACAGAAATTATAACAAACTGTCTCTCAGACCACAGTGCAGTCAAGCTAGAATTCAGGATTAAGAAACTCACTCAAAACCACTCAACTACAAGGAAAATGAACAACCTGCTCCGGAAGGACTACTGGGTGCATAAGGAAATGAAGGCAGAAATAAAGATGTTCTTTGGAACCAATGAGAACAAAGACACAACATACCAGAATCTCTGGGACACATTCAAAGCAGTGTGTAGAAGGAAATTTATAGCATTAAATGCCCACAAGAGAAAGCAGGAGAGATCCAAAATCGACACCCTAACATCACAATTAAAAGAACTAGAGAAGCAAGAGCAAACACATTCAAAAGCTAGCAGAAGGCAAGAAATAACTAAAATCAGAGCAGAACTGAACGAAATAGAGACACAAAAAACCCTTCAAAAAATTAATGAATCCAGGAGCTGGTTTTTGGAAAAGATCAACAAAATTGATAGACCACTAGCAAGACTAATAAAGAAGAAAAGAGAGAAGAATCAAATAGATGCAATAAAAAATGATAAAGGGGATATCACCACCGATCCCACAGAAATACAATCTACCATCAGAAAATACTACAAACACCTCTACGCAAATAAACTAGAAAATCTAGAAGAAACGGATAAATTCCTTGACACATACATTCTCCCAAGACTAAACCAGGAAGAAGTTGAATCTCTGAATAGACCGATAACAGGCTCTGAAATTGTGGCAATAATCAATAGCTTACCAACCAAAAAGAGTCCAGGACCAGATGGATTCAAAGCCGAATTCTACCAGAGGTACGAGGAGGAACTGGTACCATTCCTTCTGAAACAATTCCAATCAATAGAAAAAGAGGGAATTCTCTCTAACTCATTTTATGAGGCCAGCATCATCCTGATACCAAAGCCTGGCAGAGACACAACCAAACAAGAGAATTTTAGACCAATATCCTTGATGACCATTGATGCAAAAATCCTCAATAAAATACTGGCACACCAAATCCAGCAGCACATCAAAAATCTTATCCACCATGATCAAGTGGGCTTCATCCCTGCCATGAAAGGCTGGTTCAACATAGGCAAATCAATAAATGTAATCCAGCATATAAACAGAACCAAAGACAAAAACCTCATGATTATCTCAATAGATGCAGAAACGGCCTTTGACACAATTCAACAACACTTCATGCTAAAAACTCTCAACAAATTAGGTATCGATGGGATGTATCTCAAAATAATAAGAGCTATCTATGACAAACACACAGCCAATATCATACTAAATGGGCAAAAACTGGAAGCATTCCCTTTGAAAACTGGCACAAGACAGGGATGCCCTCTCTCACCACTCCTATTCAACATAGTGCTGGAAGTTCTGGCCCGGGCAATCAAGCAGGAGAAGGAAACAAAGGGTATTCAATTAGGAAAAGAGGAAGTCAAATTGTCCCTGTTTGCAGATGACATGATTGTATATCCAGAAAACCCCATTGTCTCAGCCCTAAATCTCCTTAAGCTGATAAGCAACTTCAGCAAAGTCTCAGGATACAAAATCAATGTACAAAAAATCACAAACAATCTTGTACACCAATAAGAGAAAAACAGAGAGCCAAATCATGAGTGAACTCCCATTTACAATTGCTTCAAAGAGAATAAAATACCTAGGAATCCAACTTACAAGGGACGTGAAGGACCTCTTCAAGGAGAACTACAAACCACTGGTCAATGAAATAAAAGAGGATACAAAGAAATGGAAGAACATTCCATGCTCATGGGTTGGAAGAATCAATATCGTGAGAATGGCCATACTGCCCAAGGTAATTTACAGATTCAATGTCATCCCCATCAAGCTACCAATGACTTTCTTCACAGAATTCGAAAAAACTACTTTAAGGTTCATATGGAACCAAAAAAGAGCCTGCATCACCAAGTCGATGCTAAGCCAAAAGAACAAAGCTGGAGGCATCATGCTACCTGACTTCAAACTATACTACAAGGCTACAGTAACCAAAACAGCATGGTACTGGTACCATAACAGACACATAGATCAATGGAACAGAACACAGCCGTCAAAAATAATGCTGCATATCTACAACTATCTGATCTTTGACAAACCTGACAAAATAAGCAATGGGGAAAGGATTCCCTATTTAATAAGTAGTGCTGGGAAAACTGGCTAGCCATATGTAGAAGGCTGAAACTGGATCCCTTCCTTATACCTTATACAAAAATTAATTCAAGATGGATGAAAGACTTACACGTTAGACCTAAAACCATAAAAACCCTAGAAGAAAACCTAAGCAATACCATTCAGGACATAGGCGTGGGCAAGGACTTCATGTCTAAAACACCAAAAGCAATGGCAACAAAAGCCAAAATTGACAAATGAGGTCTATTTAAACTAAAGAGCTTCTGCGCAGCAAAAGAAACTACCATCAGAGTGAACAGGCAACCTACAGAATGGGAGAAAATTTTTGCAACCTAATCATCTGACAATGGGCTAATATCCAGAATCTACAATGAACTCAAACAAATTTATAAGAAAAAAACAAAAAAGCCCATCAAAAAGTGGGCAAAGGACATGAACAGACACTTCTCAAAAGAAGACATTTGTGCAGCCAAAAAGCACATGAAAAAATGCTCATCATCACTGGCCATCAGAGAAATGCAAATCAAAACCACAATGAGATGCCGTCTCACACCAGTTAGAATGGCGATTATTAAAAAGTCAGGAAACAACAGGTGCTGGAGAGGATGTGGAGAAATAGGAACACTTTTACACTGTTGGTGGGACTGTAAACTAGTTCAACCATTGTGGAAGTCAGTGTGGCGATTCCTCAGGGATCTAGAACTAGAAATACCATTTGACCCAGCCATCCCATTACTGAGTATATACCCAAAGGACTATAAATCATGCTGCTATAAAGACACATGCACACATATGTTTATTGCGGCACTATTCACAATAGCAAAGACTTGGAACCAACCCAAATGTCCCACAACGATAGACTGGATTAAGAAAATGTGGCACATATACACCATGAAATACTATGCAGCCATAAAAAATGATGAGTTCATGTCCTTTGTAGGGACAGCTAATTTTTGTATTTTTAGTAGAGATGGGTTTCACCATATTGGCCAGGATGGTCTCGAACTCCTGACATCAGGTGATCCGCCCACCTCAGCTTCCCAAAGTGCTGGGATTACAGGCATCTGCCACCATGCCCAGCTAATTTTTGTATTTTTAGTAGAGACGGGTTTCACCATGTTGGCCAGGCTGGTCTTGAACTCCTGACCTCAGGTGATCCACCCACCTTGGCCTCCCAAAGTGCTGGGATGACAGGCATGAGCCACCGTGCCCAGCCTCAGTTGTATCTTTATCAGCAGCATGAAAACGGACTAAGCCAATCAATAATCATCAGGGAAAAGCAAATGAAACACACGTCGGTCGATTATGTATGTTTCCCTTTGAGAATAGTGTGGGGATCTTCATCGGAGTGCAGCTGTGTTTTCGATAAACTGTTTGAAAAATATTCAAACAGACGCAATGATGCCGCAGATGAAGAGTCAACAGGCTGAAGAACAAACCAGCCTTGGTCTCCAACTCTGTGTCTTTGCCTCCCCTAAGTCAGCATAGAACGTTTGCAGAGAAAGCTCTGGCGGCAGGTACGTGGATCAGAATACCCCACCAAGCCTATCAAACAGAGACAGATGTTGTCCTTCTCACAAACAGAGGTCCCAAGGAGTGCTTGGAAGCCGCTAGGGAAACAGAGTCACCGTGGGCTTCCGCCTGGAAAACTCGCCCTGGGGGAAGCCAGTCTGGGCAGAGTGGGGTGGTGGTGCTACAAGCTAATACCACATGACAGCTCCCTGAGATGAAGCTTCCGACACCCTCGCCTTTCAAGGCCTCCAGCTCAAGCCACAAATGCTGACTTTTCGGAAGGATCAGACAGCGATGTACCTTGGACTGTGTCCAGACAGACATCCGTCCCCCCTTTCCTACAGAGATGACGTCCCGGTTCAACATGACCACTGGGGCAGATATCAGCACTGACGAGCCATCACCGGGAGCTCCAGTTCTGCGTGTATCCGTCTGGGTAAGGGGCCGCCAGCCGGTGCCCGGCTGCTGATTAATATGAGGCTCCACGTGCCTGGGTGGAGAGGCCGTCCCCGAGCATCTGAGCTTGTCCCCTGGTTTCCCTGGTAACCACCTACAAATGCACCGAGCTGGGCTCTGCTCCTCCTTCCCTGCTGCTGGTGGACCAGGCCCAGGCGGGCCATGTGGGCAACTCTGCACCTCACCTTTCAGCACCGGCGGACACGCCGTTTGATCACGCCAGCCACCTGTCCCACCAAGACCACTCATCCTGTGATCACAGGGCCATGACAATGCTGTCAGCTATAGCGACCCTGGGGGAGCCATACCCTGAGATCTGCCAGGGAGTCTCTGATTTTCTTTTTTCTTTCTTTCTTTTTTTTTTTTTTTTTTTAGACGGAGGTTTGCTTTTGATGCCCAGGCTGGAGTGCATTGGCACGATGTCGGCTGATGGCAACCTCTGCTTCCCGGGTTCAAGCAATACTCCTGCCTCAGCCTCCCGAGTAGCTGGGATTACAAGAATGCATCACCAAGCCCAGCTAATTTTTGTATTTTTAGTAGAGACGGGGTTTCACCATGTTGGTCAGGCTGGTCTCGAACTCCCGACCTTAGGTGATCCGCCTACCTCGGCCTCCCAAAGTGCTGGGATGACAGGAGTGAGCCACTGTGCCCAGCCAGGATTTTTTATTCCTCTCTCTTCAGCTTCAGCTGTGTAAAACTCTCCAAGCGTGGTTTCAGGAACATGTCTTTAGAAAGACGGAAACAGGTGTTTTTCCTACAAGAGATGTTACAGCTAAAATAAAGACTATGAAATCTGGGTGAAAGAATGTTAAATTTTTTTTCTTTTGGAGACAGAGTCTCACTCTGTTGCCCAAGCTGAAGTGCAGTGGCGCAATCTTGGCTCACTGCAACCTCCGCCTCCCGGGTTCAAGTGATCCTCCTGCCTCAGCCTCCCAAGAAGGGATTACAGGCATGCACCACCACGCCCAATAATTTTATTTGTATTTTTAGTAGAGACGGGGTTTCTCCATGTTGGTCAGGCTGTTCTTGATGTCCTGACCTCAGGTAATCCACCTGCCTCGACCTCCCAAAGTGCTGGGATGACAGGCGTGAGCCACCGTGCCAGGCCCTTTCTTCCTCTCTCTCTCTCTCTCCCTCCCTCCCTCCCTCCCTCCCTCCCTCCCTCTTTCTTTCTTTCTTTCTTTCTTTCTTTCTTTCTTTCTTTCTTTCTCTCTCACTCAGGCTGGAGTGCAGTGGCATGATCTTGGCTCACTGCAGGCTCTGCCTCCTGGGTTCACGCCATTCTCCTGTCTCAGCCTCCTGAGGAGCTGGGACTACAGGTGCCCACCACTGTGCCCGGCTAATTGTTTGTATTTTTAGTAGACATGGGGTTTCCCCATGTTGGCCAGGCTGGTCTCGAACTCCCTAGCTTAAGAGATCTGCCTGCCTTGGCCTCCCAAAGCGCTGGGATTACAGGTGTGAGCCACCTTGCCCGGCCCCAATTTCATAATTTCTTTGGGTCTTTCCTAGCCCATGGTAATAAGTCATGAGTGGTGAAGCCCACTTTTGTGCAAAGCTCCGAAGTGCCAAAAGTCCCAGGTGGGTTTTGAAAATGCAATGTCATAAAAAGGAGAGGCAGATGGAAGCATTGACTCATTTGCTCTGTGACCCTCAAAAGCCCACCCAGCCTCTCTGACCTTCTGACCCTTCCTCTATGAAACGTTCACGTTTGATTTCATAATCTCTTTCTTTTTTTCTTTTCTTTCTTTCTTTTCTTTCTTTCTTTCTTTCTTTCTTTCTTTCTTTCTTTCTTTCTTTCTTTCTTTCTTCTCTCTCTTTCTTCCATTCTTTCTTTTTCTTTCTTTTTTTTCAGAGTCTGGCTTTCTCACCCAGGCTGGAGTGCAGTGGTGTGATCTTGGCTCACTGCAGGCTCCGCCTCCCAGGTTCAAGCCATTCTCCTGCTTCAGCCTCCCGAGTAGCTGGGACTACAGGTGCCCACCACTGCGCCCAGCTAATTGTTTGTATTTTTAGTAGAGATGGGGTTTCCCCATGTTGGCCAGGATGGTCTCCATCTCCTGACCTGTTGATCCACCCGCCTCAGCCTCCCAAACTGCTGGGATTACAGGTATGAGCCACAGTGCCTGGCAATTTCTTTCTCTTTTTTTTGAGATGAAATGTCACTCTGTCGCCCAGGCTGGAGTGCAGTGGTGCGATCTTTGCTCCCTGCAACCTCTGCCTCCCAGGTTCAGGCAATTCTCCAGCCTCAGCCTCCCGAGTAGCTGGGATGACAGGTGCCTGCCACCACGCCCAGCTAATTTTTGTGTTTTTAGTAGAGACGGGGTTTCACCATGTTGGTCAGGCTGGTCTTGAACTCCTGACCTCAGGTGATCCACCTGCCTCAGCCTCCCAAAGTGCTGGGATGACAGGTGTGAGCCACCACACCCAGCCCTGATTTCATAATTTCTTTGGGTCTTTCCTAGTCTGCAAAGTTTTGAGTCAGACATTGGGTTGGTGGAGGTATCCCTGGCTTGAGCTCATCTTGCACAATAGTGATGGAAATTCAGCGCCCGACATGAGGGTTGCTGAAGTGGGCCCGTTGGAGGCAGGTCCCAGCTAACCACACTCCAAATTGGTCTGATTTCAGATTTCCTTTGAGAAAATTAGATTCACCATTTAGCAACCTCTGGGTATGAAGACATTCCTTCAGTTCGACTTCACCCACTGGAACTCCAAATACCATCTAGCTCTTTCTGACTTTCAATATTAAAAATTCCACCTCATAAAATGTGGATGTAGCCAGCATCAAAGCCTCGCATTCCATCGTGATTCTCATGGTTTAAAAAAAAAAAAAAACGCAAAAGCCACACACAGCTCCTCACCTTCCTACGCCCCAGGCAAGACTGTTCATCGCAAACCTTTTTATCCCACAAATGTGAGCGGCTTCCATTAGTGCCTTTAGAGAAATCCTGGGCTGGAACAGGGGGACAATTCATGAATACTTGTATCTCTGTGTCTATGATCAGGAGTGTGCATTGCGTTTTGGAAGTTAGACTTTGACAAAAGACTCACACAGTGAGTTGGCGTTTCTATCAGATCATAGAACAAATTTGATTGCGATTCATAATTCTGCCAACCTCATTACCTGCCTTGATCCTTGGACACCCAGGAGAGAAATTCAGACTGAGTTGCACTGGCCATTTTTCCAGCCACACGGCTGCTTAATAAATGTGCGCGGCTCATCTCGCAGGAGGTGTTGACGTCAACATGTGGGGTGGTGTTTTTTGAGGATGCTTCTTTCTTTTCTGTATTTCCAGGAAGAGCTTGGAGGATGGAGTTTCTGCCATTCTTTCAGCTCATCCTTCATTTTCCCCTAAGTATAAATTGGCCAGTTGTCTCTAGAAATGAAAGGCTGAATGGGAAGTCAGAATCTGTCCTACACATAAGTTTACAGTGCTCTTTGCAAATCCTGAGATGCATAATTAAACCATTAACTCAGAGGCCCAAACTTTCATTTTTCAACAACTTTTCCCAGGATCACCAACTCGGTCCTTAATCATTTGAATAAAAACCTCCCTGCCAAAGTATGGGACAGGGCCTGGTGGATGCCTGAGAGTTTTTACGCTCCCTCCACCCGGCTCACTGTGTGGCCTTTGCTGAACTACCATGGGTCTCTGAGGTCCAGATGAAAATTGGCACGCACGTTTACTGCCCACCTTCCTACCTACTTCACAGTCGGGCTGTGTGGGGAAGTTAATTTATGCTCAGAGAGCTCTCAGTACCATGTCAGGCCTTACATAATCGGCTCATCTCTTATTTTTTTCCAATTGGCTGAAGCCAGCACAAGATGAGGCCCTCCCAAGCCCGCTGGACACCGTGTTCTGTTCACCCAGCGTTTCCCGGACAGGGTTCTGCATAAAACCAGGTGCGCACAAAGCATGCGGTCAACTGAAGACCTTTCTGCCCCAAGCAATCCTATTCCAGAGTTTTTTGGTCCTTTTCGTGCCCGCAGGAAGACATCTCAAGTTGTCTCCTGATAAACCTTGCTCCCGGTGACCCCCACTCCTCTCTCTGGGATGGATAGAGAATCCAGCCACTCACATGCCTTGGGATGACTTCCCTTGGTTATCATAGCCTTTGGAGGATTGCGATTTTTTTTCCTTCTTCTACTTTTAGGCAGACTCTCATGTGACCAGTTCATGTACAAGAGCCTTAATGTAGCTTCAGGCTACCTTTGCAAAGGCATCCCCTATAAAAAGCAAATTTAGGACTGGGCAGGGTGGTTCACGCCTGTAATGCAAGCATTTTATGAGGCCAAGGCGGGTGGATCTCTTGAGGCCAGGAGTTTGAGACCACCTTGGCCAACATGGTGAAACCCCCTCTCTACTAAAAATACAAACAAAGTAGCCAGGCACACTGACAACTTGCCTGTGGTCCCAGCTACTTAGGAGGCTGAGGCATGAGAATCGCTTGAACCCAGGAGGCAGAGGTTTCAGTGAGCTGAGATGGTGCCACTGAACTCTAGCCTGGGTGACAGAGTCAGACTCTGTCTTGGAAGGAAGGAAGGAAGGAAGGAAGGAAGGAAGGAAGGAAGGAAGGAAGGAGAGGGAAAGAAAGAAAGAAAGAAGAAAGAAACAAAGAAAAAAGAAAGAGAAAGAAAGAAAAAAGAGAGGAGACAGAAAGAGAAAGAAGGAAAGAAAGGGAGAAAGAAAAAGAAAAAAGACAGAAAAGAGAGAGAAAGAGACAAAGTAAGAGAAAGAGAAAGAAACAGAAGGAAAGAAAAAGAGAAAGAAAGGAGAGAAAAAGAAAGTTAAAGAAAAAAGAAACAGAAAGAAAGGAGAGAGAGAAAGAAGAGCGAGAAAGAAATGAGAGAGAGAAAAAAGGAAAGAGAAATAGAAAGAAAGAAAAGAGAAAGAGAAAGGAAGGGAAAGAAAAAAGAAAGGAGAGAGAAAGAAAGGCGAGAGAAAGAGAAAGAAAGGCGAGAGAAAGAAAAAGAAAGAAGGAAGAAAGAAGAGAGAAAGAGAAAGGAAGGGAAAGAAAAAAGAAAGGAGAGAGAAAGAAAGGCGAGAGAAAGAAAAAGAAAGAAGGAAGAAAGAAGAGAGAAAGAGAAAGAAAGAAGAAAGGAGAGAGAGAGAGAAAGAGAAAGAAAAGAGAAAGAAGAAAGAGAATTAAAGAAAGAAAGAGAAAGAAAAAAGAGAGAAAGCAAATCTAGCAAAACAACAGTTGTATTTGCTTCAGACTAAAATGGATACCATGCACATAGGGAAGTAGGGGAGACCTTAACAGCCTTCCCATGGGACTTAGGCACAGTGAGAGGGCGTGGGGCATCCCGGACAGGGTATGGGTTTGGGGGGGAAATGTTTTCTATGACACAAGCCACAAGATGCGCCACACACACAGCAGAATAGTCTTCAGCCTGGAAAAGCAAGACGAACCCAGAGGACGTGATGTTGAGGGAAATAAGCCAGACTCAGACAGACAAATACTGCGTGATCTCACCTCTACGTGGAATGTAAAAATGTCTAACCCGAGGCAGGTGGATCATGAGGTCAGGCGTTCAAGACCAGTGTGGCCAACATGGCGAAACGCTGTCTCTACTAAAAATAGAAACATTAGCCGGATGTGGTGGCAGGTGCCTGTCATCCCAGCTACTCAGGAGGCTGAGGCAGGAGAATTGCTTGAACCTGGGAGGCGGAGGTTGCAGTGAGCTGAGATCTTGCCACTGCACTCCAGTCTGGGTGACAGAGCAAGACTGTCTAAAAAGACAGGAAAAGAAAAGAAAGAAAAGAGAAAAGACAAGAAAAAAAGAAAAGAGGAGAGAGGAGAGGAGAGGGGAGGAGAGGGGAGGGGAGGGAGGAGAGGAGAGGGTAAGAGAGGGAAGGGGAGGGGAGGGGAGGAGAGGAGAGGGAGGAAGAGGAGAAGGAGGTGGAGGAGGAGGAAGAAGAAGAAGAAAAAAAGGGGAAACGTTGGTGAAATGATACAAAGTTTCAGTTTGACAGAAAGGATGCATTCTAGTGACAGAACAAAACATTCTAGCCCAGCATGGTGGCAACAGTTAATAGATAATGTATAATTCAAAACTGATAAAAGAACAGATTTCATATGTTTTCACTAAAAAAAAATTAAGCAGTTGAAGTGACAGATACATGAATTAACCTGATGTAATTATTCCACAATGATACATATACCAAAAGGTCATGTTGTGCACCTTAAAAATATACAATTATTATTTGCCAATTTTATGTAAAAGAAAAAGTTTTTCAAAACACGCATAGAACATCTTTGTTCCTGAGCTGGAGTTGTCTGAAATGATGACTTCTTTTTCTGTATGCCTTTCACCATACCAAGGAAACCACGAAACCAGTTCCCATTTCAGAATTCAGAATTCAGTAGTGAAAGCACGAGGCAAAAATGGGATTATTATTATTATTATTATTTTTGAGATGGAGTCTCGCTCTGTCATCCAGGCTCAAGTGCAGTGGTGCAATCTCAGCTTACTGCAACCTCTGCCTCCTGGGCTCAAGGAATTCTCCTGCCTTAGCCTCCCAAGTAGCTGGGACTACAGGCATGAGCCACCACGCCCGGCTAATTTTTGTATTTTTAGGAGAGATGGGGTTTCACCATGTTGGCCAGGCTGGTCGCAAACTCCTGATCTCAGGTGAGCTGCCTGCCTCGGCCTCCCAAAGTACTGGGATTACAGTTGTGAGCCACTGCGCCCGGTCAGGGGATGCATTTTTAAAAATTTTTTTTAAATTTAATTTTAATTTAATTTTATTATTATTATTTTTTGAGACGGAGTCTCCTCTTTTGCCCAGGCTGGAGTGCAGTGGCGCGATCTTGGCTCACTGCAAGCTCCACCTCCCGGGTTCATGCCATTCTCCTGCCTCAGCCTCCTGAGTAGCTGGGACTACAGGTGCCTGCCACCATGCCTGGCTAATTTTTTGGATTTTTTAAATTGAGACAGGGTTCCAGCGTGTTAGCCAGGATGGTCTCGATCTCCTGACCTCGTGATCTGCCGCCTCAGCCTCCCAAAGTGTTGGGATTACAGGCGTGAGCCAATTTTTATTATTTTTGAAGACAGAGTGTCACTCTTCACCCAGGCTGGAGAGCAATGGCATGATCTCGGCTCACTGCAACGTCTGTCTCCCGGGGTCAAGAGATTCTCCTGCAGTCAGCCTGCTGAGTAGCTGGGATTACAACTGTGAGTCACCATGCCCAGCCTTGGGAGATGCATTTTCTACACAGCTGCATGAGAGCAAAGATGATACAGAGAGAAGATCCTTTAGCAAATGTGTGGCAAGAAAAGAGACGAATTCCACCTAATTCCAAGAAATCAGCCAAGCCTGGCAAACACAGCAGGTCTCCAGGACACACAGCATGTCTCCAGGACACACAGCATGTCTCCAGGACACACAGCTTCCCAATCTTCGTTTTTCTCTACACCTTTCAACTTTCACCCTTGCAAACTTTTTTTAAAAATTTTATTATTATTATACTTTAAGTTTTAGGGTACATGTGCACAATGTGCAGGTTTGTTACATATGTATCCATGTGCCATGTTGGTGTGCTGCACTCATTGACTCGTCATTTAGCATTAGGTATATCTCCTAATGCTGTCCCTCCCCCCTCCCCCCACCCCACAACAGTCCCCGGAGTGTGATGTTCCCCTTCCTGTGTCCATGTGTTCTCACTGTTCAATTCCCACCTATGAGTGAGAGCATGCAGTGTTTGTTTTTTGTCCTTGAGATAGTTTGCTGAGAATGATGGTTTCCAGTTTCATCCATGTCTCTACAAAGGACATGAAATCATCATTTTTTTATGGCCGCATAGTATTCCATGGTGTATATGCGCCACATTTTCTTAATCCAGTCTATCGTTGTTGGAGATTTGGGTTGGTTCCAAGTCTTTGCTATTGTGAATAGTGCCACAATAAACATACATGTGCATGTGTCTTTATAGCAGCATGATTTATAATCCTTTGGGTATATACCCAGTAATGGCATGGCTGGGTCAAATGGTATTTCTAGTTCGAGATCCCTGAGGAATCGCCACACTGACTTCCACAATGATTGAACTAGTTTACAGTCCCACCAACAGTGTAAAAGTGTTTCTATTTCTCCACATCCTCTCCAGCACCTGTTGTTTCCTGACTTTTTAATGATCGCCATTCTAACTGGTGTGAGGTGGTATCTCATTGTGGTTTTTATTTGTATTTCTCTGATGGCCAGTGATGATGAGCATTTTTTCATGTTTTTCGGCTGCATAAACTCTTAAACGTGTGAGTCGCTTCTCTTTGTACAGAAAACCTTCCTCTTTACCAGCCTTTTCCAAACAGCTCTCTTCATTTACTGGAAACATCCAATTCCATATTTGTCATGGATAATCCGTGTATTTCACCAAGGACCATCTTTCCCCCTTAGAACGCTCGTTGTCTTTCTAAAACAGCCTTTCCTTCTGGAATCAGAACCTGTTTTTAAAACATTAATTTCCAATGTTTGCCTTGGGAGAATGTTTTTTGATCAGCACGGCAAATTTCTGCCTGGCAGGCTGAAGTTATCACAGGTGTGGGATATTATTGACCTAATATTGACATGGTTATTAGCCTGAGTAATACCCTCGCGAAGACAGCCTCGGAAAAGACACAGATCGCTGTGTTAGAACCTGGAGTGCAGTTTTTCCTGCGTGTAAAAGCGGGAAGTTTTTCGCCTGAGGATTAAACGCCTGCTTCAGACTCAGGGGGCCTCTCGACAAAGCAGACCCCAGGCTCATGCACTAGTGGGGGACCCCACGTGTTGGATCACGACAGAGCTGGCTTGATCCTCCCCCAAGTTCTGCAGACACAGGAATTACTTGACATGAATAAAACAGGGCAGATCAAAGGTTTGGAAAAGACCCTCCTCCAGAAGAGATTATCCCAGGTCTGCAGGAACCTGAATGCCAGCTAAGTAGAAAAGAGCCAGGATGAACAAGCTTTCTCTGCAGAGAGCTCACAACACAGCAAGAGGCCAGATGGATTTGTTGTGAAAAATGAGGATGGGTGCATTTAGCACAGATGGTTCTCATTCCATCATGGTCCCTCCAACAGAGGGAACGCAACCAGGCACTTCTTTCCAAACCTTAAAAAGAGTTCAGGTGATTTTTTTGGCCGAGTGCAATGGCTCACGCCTGTCATCTCAGCACTTTGGGAGGCCGAGGCGGGTGGATCACGATGTCAGGAGTTCAAGACCAGCCTGGCCAACATGGTGAAACCCCGTCCCTACCAAAAAATACAAAAATTAGCCAGGTGTGGTGGTGGGCACCTGTAATCCCAGCTACTCAGGAGGCCGAGGCAGGAGAATTGCTTAAACCCGGGAGGCGGAGGTTGCAGTGAGCCGAGATTGTGCCACTGCACTCCAGCCTGGGCGACAGAGCAAGACTCCGTCTCAGAATAAATAAATAAATAAATAAATAAATAAATAAATAGAGTTCAAGCGATTTTAAAGACATATTTTACGGGTGCCCAAAACACAGGGCATGGTTTGTAAGGGAGAAATATCCTACCTTGATGGAAGGACTAGCCGACAAGAAAGAAATGAAAGTGTAGTCTGCAGATTCTTATAGAGGGGAAATTACGTAATATGTTTTTAATTGACTGTTGAATTCAGAGTCAGATACTGTGTTATTATAAAATATTTCCCCCACCCACCCCAACCCCTGATATTGTTCATGATAGAAATATTAGCAACCTTGTAAACTTTTTCTTTTTTCTTTTTGTCTTTTTGAGATGGAGTCTCCCTCTGTCGCCCAGGCTGGAGTGAAGTGGAGCCATCTCAGCTCACTGCAAGCTTCGCCTCCCGGATTCACGCCATTCTCCTGCCTCAGCCTCCTGAGTAGCTGGGATTATAGGCACCTGCCATTATGACTGGCTAATTTTTGTATCTTTAGTAGAGACGGGGTTTTGCCATGTTGGCCAGGCTGGTCTCGAACTCCTGACCCCAGGTGATCCACCTGCCTTGGCCTCCCAAAGCGCTGAAATTATAGGCATGGACCACCGCGCTCCCAGCCTTGAAAAGGTGAAGATGCAAATTATACCAGCCCTGTTTCCACTTAGCTGTGACAATCACACATCACTTTGCTGTCTCTATTAGTCTCTCTCTTATTCTCTAGTTAATGACTATGAAAATAATTACGGCTTTTTTCTTTGTACTATGTGACCTTTTTAAAAACTGTTATTTTAAGCTTTGGGGTGTCCGGCATGGTGGCTCATGCCTGTAATCCCAGCACTTTGGAAGGCCGAGGCAGGCAGATCACGAGGTCAGGAGATCGAGACCATCCTGGCTGACACAGTGAAACCCTGTCTCTCTGAAAAACACAAAAATTAGCCGGGCGTGGTGGCGGGCACCTGTAATCCCTGCTACTCGGGAGGCTGAGGCAGGAGAATGGCGTGAACCTGGGAGGTTGAACTTGCAGTGAGCTGAGATCACGCCACTGCACTCTCCAGCCTGGGCAACAGAGTGAGACTCTGTCTCAAAAAAAAAAAAAAAAAAAGAAAAAAATTAAGCTCTCGGGTATGGGGGAATGGCGGGCAAGTTTGCTACATACGTAAACACGTGCCATGGTGGTCTGCTGCACCTGCCAACCTGTCGCCTAGGTATTAAGCACACCATGAATTAGTTATTTTTCCTGTTGCTCTCCCTCCCACCCCTCCACCCTGGTAGGCCCCGGTGTGTGACATTCCCCTCCGTGTGCCCATGTGTTCTCATTGTTCAGCTCCCACTTATGCGTGAGAACATGCACTGTTTGGTTTTCTGTTCCTGTGTTCGTTTGCTGAGGATAATGGCTTCCAGCTCTATTGACGTCCCTGCAAAGGACATGATCTCATGGGTGAACATATTTTTGTCGTCTCCAAATTCTCCTAGAAAAACAGAGCATACTGCTATACCCAAGTTCACAGTGGCATGACTCACAACAGTTCAAACGTGGAAGCAACCCAGGTGCCCATCCGTGGATGAACGGGTAAACAGAATTTGCTCTAGGAACACAGTGGAATACTATACAGCCAGGAAAAGGAATGAGTGTCAGACGCAGGCTGCAGCATGGATGAACCTTGAAGACCTCAGGCCCAGTGAGAGAAGAGACACACAGTGGAATACTATACAGCCAGGAAAAGGAATGAGGGTCAGACACAGGCTGCAGCATGGGTGAACCTTGAAGACATCAGGCCCAGTGAGAGGAGAGACACACAATGGAATACTATACAGCCAGGAAAAGGAATGAGGGTCAGACACAGGCTACAGTGTGAATGCACGTTGAAGACAGGCCCAGTGAGAGAAGAGACACACGATGGAATACTATACAGCCAGGAAAAGGAATGAGGGTCAGACACAGGCTGAGGGTGAATGAACCTGGAAGACCTCAGGCCCAGTGAGAAAAGAGACACACAATGTAATACTATACCTCCATGAAAAAGAATGAGGGTCAGATGCAGGCTGCAGCATGGATGAACATTGAAGACATAAGGCCCAGTGAGAGAAGAGACACACAATGGAATACTATACAGCCAGGAAAAGGAATGAGGGTCAGACGCAGGCTGAAGCGTGGATGAACCTGGAAGACCTCAGGCCCAGTGAGAGAAGCCAGACAGGAAAGACCACATAATGTATGACTCCACTTATTTAAAATGTCTAGAACAGGCAAAGATTTCATAGAGACAGAAACTAGAACTGTGGGTGGCAGGGGCTGGGGGGTGAAATGGGGAATTGGTGTTTCATGGGGGCAGAGTTTCTGTTTGGGAAGATGAAAACATTCTGGAAGTGGTTGGTGATGATGATTGCACAATTATTTGAATGTACTTAATACCACTAAATTGTACTATTTAAATTGTACTATTTTTGGGGGGGTGGGTGGATGGAGTTTAGCTCTTGTTCCCCAGGCTGGAGTGTGGTGGTGTGATCTCAGCTCACTGCAACCTCCGCCTCCCAGGTTCAAGCGATTCCCCTGCCTCAGCCTCCTGAGTAGCTGGGATTACAGGCATGCGTCACCATGCCCAGTTAATTTTTTGTATTTTTAGTAGAGACGTGGTTTCACCACGTTGGCCAGGCTGGTTTCAAACTCCCAACCTCAGGTGATCCACCCGCCTCGCCCTCTCAAAGTGCTGGGATTACAGGTGTGAGCCACCACACCTGGCTGAATTGTACTCTTTAAAATGGCTAAAATAGGCCGGGCGCGGTGGCTCACGCTTGTAATCCCAGCACTTTGGGAGGCCGAGGCGGGTGAATCACGAGGTCAGGAGACCGAGACCACGGTGAAACCCCGTCTCTACTAAAAATACAAAAAAATTAGCCGGGCGTGGTGGCGGGCGCCTGTAGTCCCAGCTACTCAGAGAGGCTGAGGCAGGAGAATTGCTTGAACCCGGGAGGCAGAGCTTGCAGTGAGCCGAGATTGCGCCACTGCACTCTAGCCTGGGCCACAGAGCGAGACTCCGTCTCAAAAAAAAAAAAATAAAATAAAATAAAAAATAAAATGGCTAAAATAGTAGAGATTATATTATGTGTGCTGCACCACAATTTTAAAAAATTATATTGCTGTAGACAGGAAAAGAAGCTTTCTTTTGAGGAAAAGGGTATATTCGGTTGGCAACAATGAACATTGCACAATATTTAATTTTTTTTTTTTTTTGAGCTAGAGTCTTGCTCTTGTTGCCCAGGCTGGAGTGCAATGGCACAATCTCAGCTCACTGCAACCTCTGCCTCCCGGGTTCAAGTGATTCTCCTGCCTCAGCCTCCCGAGTAGCTGAGATTACAGGCATGCACCACTACACCCGGCTAATTTTTGTATTATTAGTAGAGATGGGGTTTTGCCATATTGGCCAGGCTGGTCCCGAACTCCTGACCTCACGTGAGCCACCCACCTCAGCCTTCCAAAGTGCTGGGATTACAGGCATGCACCACCACGCCTGGCTAATTTTGGTATTATTAGTAGAAACGGGGTTTCACCATGTTGGCCAGGCTGGTCTCGAACTCCCGACCTCAGGTGATCCACCCGCCTCGCCCTCCCAAAGTGCTGAGATTACAGGCGTGAGCTGCCTCGCCTGGCCGAATTGTACTCTTTAAAAAATGGCTAAAATGGCAGAGATTATATTATGTGTGCTCTACCACAATTTTAAAAAATTATATTGCTGTAGACAGGAAAAGAAGCTTTCTTTTGAGGAAAAGGGTACATTCGGTTGGCAACAATGAACATTGCACAATATTTAATTTTTTTTCTTTTGTTTTTTGAGATGGAGTCTCACTCTTGTTACCCAGGCTGGAGTGCAGTGGCACGATCTTGGCTCACCACAACCTCCACCTCCTGGGTTCAAGCAATGTCCCTACCTCAGCCTCCCAAGTAGCTGAGACTACAGGCGCGCACCACCATGCCTGGCTAATTTTTTGTATTTTAGTAAAGACAGAGTTTCACGATGTGGGCCAGGATGGTCTCAATCTCCTGACCTCCTGATCGGCCTGCCTCAGCCTCCCAAAGTGCTGGGATTACAGGTGTGAACCACCATGACCGGCCGAATTGTACTTATTTAAAATGGCTAAAATGGCAGAGATTATATTATGTGTGCTCTACCACGATCTTAAAAAATTATATTGCTATACACAGGAAAAAAAAAACGCTTTCTTTTGTGGAAAAGGGTACATTTGGTTGGCAACAACGAACATTGCACAGTATTAAATTTTAAAAATGCAAAAAGTTGTTCTCAGCAGGGCACAGCGGCTCACACCTGGAGTCCCAGCTACTCGGGAGGCTGAGGCTGGAGGATCCCTTTAGCCCAGGAAGTTGAGGCTGCAGCGAGATGTGTTCATGCCACTGCACTCCAGCTTGGGCAAAAAGACAAGATCCTGTCTTGGCCGGGCGTGGTGGCTCACGCCTGTAATCCCAGCACTTTGGGAGACTGAGGCAGGTGGATCAGCTGAGATCAGGAGTTCGAGACCAGCCTGGTCAACATGGTGAAACCCCTGTCTCTACTAATAATACAAAAATTAGTGGGGCATGGTGGCAGGCACCTGTAATCCCAGCTACTTGGGAGGCTGAGGCAGGAGGATCACTTGAACCCAGGAGGTGCAGGTTACAGTGAGCTGAGATACCAAGATCTTTTAAGATGTCTTTTTGGCTGGGTGTGGTGGCTCATGGCTGTAATCCCAGCACTTTGGGAAGCTGAGGCAGGTGGATCACCAGAGATCAGGAGCCCGAGACCAGCCTGGCCAACATGGTGAAACCCCGTCTCTACTAAAAAATATAAAAATTAGCCAGGCGTGCTGGCACATGCCTGTAATCCCAGCTACTTGGGAGGCTGAGGCAGGAAGATCACTTGAACCCAGGAGGTGGAGGTTACAGTGAGCTGAGATGCCGAGAACTTTGTAGATGTCTTTTTGGCTGGGTGCAGTGGCTCACAGCTGTCATCCCAGCATTTTGGGAGCCTGAAGCGGGCGGATCACCAGAGATCAGGAGTCCGAGACCAGCCTGGCCAACATGGTGAAACCCCGTCTCTACTAAAAAATACAAAAATTAGCCAGGCGTGCTGGTGCATGCCTGTAATCCCAGCTACTTGGGAGGCTGAGGTGGGAGAATCACTTGAACCCGGGAGGCGGAGGTTGCAGTGAGCCGAGATCACGCCACTGCACTCCAGCCTGGGCAACAGAGCAAGACTCCATCTCAAAAACAACAACAAAATACCCGTAGTTTGGGAGGCCAAGGCGGGTGGATCAGCTGAGGTTAGAAGTTCGAGACCATCCTGCCCAACATAGTGAAACCGTGTCTTTACTAAAAATACAAAAATTAGCCCAGCGTGGTGGTGGGCACCTGTAATTCCAGCTACTCGGGAGGCTGAGGCAGGAGAATTGCTTGAACTGGGGAGGTGGAGGTTGCAGTGAGCTGAGATCACACCACTGCACTCCAGCCTGGGCGACAGAGCAAGACTCTGTTTCAAAATAAAAAAGAGAGAGAGAGAAATAGAGGATAGAAAAAAGAAATGAAACAAAGAATGAGATGGAAAAGACGAAATAAAACACAATTAATATGGCAAAGAGCCCAAGAAGATGATAGGGGGCCTGAAAGAACAAAAAAATAAAAAATAAAAACAAATTGCAGACAATTGTGCAGAGATCAAAATTTGAAGTTGAAGAAAGAATAGACATAAAGAATAAACCCAGAATAGGTAAAAAGAACGCAGGACCACCAAATCATCAAATAAAGTGAGACGCGTTACTTATGGTTTCGTTGCAACTTCTAGCAACCGTAAAATTATAAAACCAATATTTCCCTGAATTTATCAACAAGCAGTAACAATGGAAAATAAGGGGATGCCCATGAGTGACATTTTTTTTTTTTTTGAGACAGAGTCTCACTGTTGCCCAGGCTGGAGTGCAGTGGTGCAATCTCAGCTCACTGCAACCTCCGCCTCCCGGGTTCAAGTGATTCTCCTTCCTCAGCCTCCCAGGTAAGATTACAGGCTTCCGCCACCATGCCAGGCTAACGTTTGTATTATTAGTAGAGACGGAGTTTCACCATGTTGGCCAGGCTGGTCTCCAACTCCTGACCTCAGGCGATCTGCCCTCCTCGGTCTCCCAAAGTGCTGGGATGACAGGCGTGAGCCACAGCGCCCAGCCTCATTTCACAGTTTGCTTTCAGATGCGCCATATAAAGAAGTCATCAGGCACTCTGATACCTTAGCGTGGAAGGCAGCAGTAATATGTAAATTATACTCACAGGATTTTCCCCACTTCAGCACATCCAGAAGTTGAAAGGAAGAGATAAATGGACATGTTAAAGCTGAATTGCTAACAACATCTGACACCTGTTCGACTGGGCTTGATTTGGCAAGAGTAAATGAACTCGAATCAAATTCAATTACCCTATGGCCGTACAGGAAGCAACGTGCATGTACACTAACCATAATGTGTGTTTAATATTTTACAAAAAGATCTGATTTTCTGGTACTTGTTTATTTTTAACCGCAAAAAAGTGAAAATTTGGTGGAAAATATTTAACATGTGTTTTCTGTAGCACTCATGAGCTGTGCAATGGTGCTGTTATTTTTAAAAAGGAAAAGAAAAACAGTGGCCAGGCGTGGTGACTCACGCCTGTAATCTCAGCACTTTGAGAGGCCGAGGCGGGCGGATCATTTGAGGTCAGGAGTTCGAGACCAGACTGGCCGACATGGTGAAACCCCTGTCTCTACTAAAAATACAAAAAAAATTGCTGGGTGTGGTGGCGGGCGCCTGTAACCGCAGCTACTCAGGAGGCTGAGGCAGGAGAATTGCTTGAACCTGGGAGGTGGAGGTTGCACTGAGCTGAGATCACGCCACTGCACTTCAGCCTGGGTGAGCGAGACTCCATCTCAAAGCAAACAAACAAACAAAACAGAAACAAACAAACAAACAAAAAGAGAGGCCCTGTGACTCAGACCTGTAATCCCAGCACTTTCAGAGGCCAAGGCTGAGGATGCTTGAGCCCAGGAGTTTGAGACCAGCCTGGGCAACATGGTAAAACCCTGTCTGTACAAGCAAAAAAAATTAACCAGATGTGGTATGTATGCCTATGGTCCCAGCTACTTGGGAGGCTAAGGAAGGACGATGGCTTGAGCCCAGAAGGTGGAGGCTGCAGTGAGCTGAGATTGCACCACCGCACTCCAGCCTGGGCAACAGAGCAAGATCTTGTCTCAGAAACAAAACAAAACAAAACACAAAAATTTAAAAAACAGATTTAGAATCCTTGGCCTCCACTTGTTACCAGATCAGTCACAGTTGCCAACCAGAGGCCAGGCACGGTGGCTCAAGCCTGTAATCCCAGCACTTTGGGAGGCTGAGGCAGGCGGATCACCTGAGGTGAGGAGTTCAAGAGCAGCCTGACTATCATGGTGAAACTCTGTCTCTACTAAAATACAAAATTACAGGCATGGTGAGTACCTGTAATCCAGCACTTTGGGAGGCGAGGCAGGTGGATACCTGAGTCAGAGTTAAACCAGCCTGCATCATGGAACCTCTACTAAATACAAATTAGCCAGGCATGGTGTTGTGTACCTGTAATCCCAGCACTTTGGGAGGCTGAGGCAGGTGGATCACCTGAGGTCAGGAGTTCAAGACCAGCCCGACCATCATGGTGAAAGCCCGTCTCTACTAAAATACAAAAATTAGCCGGGCATGGTGGCAGGTGCCTGTAATCTCAGCTATTTGGGAGGCTGAGGTAGGAGAATCGCTTGAACCTGGGAGGTGGAGGTTGCAGTGAGCTTACATTGCACCACTGCACTGCAGCCTGGGCAACAGAGTGAGACTCAGTCTCAAAAAGAAATGAAACAAACCCTAAATCTAAAAAACTGAATTGAGATTCTTCAGCCCCCACCTCTTTCCAGATCAGTCAAAATTCCAAACCAGAATGTATTCAACTGCCTTTAATACCGAGGATAGATGTCATTTCATCTATGACCCTCTCTGCAGCAGGAAAGCAATATTGCCCACCTGCATTATCAAATTGGGCTCATTCAGCTAATTAAAACTATCAGCAAGATATGCAAACTGGAGGCCCGGCACGGTGGCTCAAACCTGTAATCCCAGCACTTTGGGAGGCCGAAGCAGGCAGATTACTTGAGGTCAGAAGCTCGAGACCAACGTGGCCAACATGGTAAAATCTGGTCTGTACTAAAAAAAAAAAAAAATACAAAAATTAGCCCGGTGTGGTGGCAGGTGCCTGTAATGCCAGCTACTCAGGAGGCTGAAGCAGGAGAATCGTATTTATGAGGCGGATCTTGCAGCAAGCCGAGATCAAGCCAGGGCGCTCCAGCCGGGGTGACAGAGCGAGACACCGTCTCAAAAAAACAAAAGATATGCAAACTGGAATAACCAGACTATATTATTCAAGGGATACTTTGCTATTAGAATTTCTTAGCAGGAAAAATCATAATTTCTTGCCTTGTCTGAGGTATGAGTACTTGTATCTTGTGTTCAAGTGACTTAAGAATTTGGAAAAATTGCACTGGGCGCAGTGGCTCACGCCTGTAATCCCAGCACTTTGGGAGGCCGAGGCGGGTGGATCACCTGAGGTCAGGAGCTCGAGACCGGCTTGGCCGACATGGCTAAACCTGGTCTCGACCAAAAAAACAAAAATTAGCTGGGTGTGGTGGTGGGCGCCTGTAATCCCAGCTACTCGGGAGGCTAAGGCAGGAGAGTGGCTTGAACCGAGGAGGCAGAGGTTGCAGTGAGCAGAGATCACGCCACTGCACTCCAGCCTGGGCAACAGGGCGAGATTTTGTGTCAAAAAAAAAAAAAAACTGGAGCAGTTTGAAAGCTAAAGTGTGGGCTTTCCTCATCTTCTTCATCAAATGTTATTTCCATGTCTTTTTTGCTTGTTTAATGCTTGTTCCCTATGGTCTCCCCAGGGCTGTTAGGACGGCGTTAGGGTGTGGGTTCGGGTTCGGGTTCGGGTTCCGGTTGGGTGCGCCTCTCTGCGCCGGCGCCGGCGCTGTGCCTTTGTGACGGCGGAGCTGTGTTCTCCTCAGCACGGCCCCGGAGAGCATTGCGAGGGCGGAGCTGAGTTCACCTCTGCACAGACTTCGGAGGTACAGCGAAGGCGGAGCAGTGTTCTCCTCAGCACAAGCCCCGGCGGGCGGGCCGGCGGCACCGCGAGGGTGGAACTGCGTTCTGCTCAGCACAGACCCGCGGGACACCGCGAAGGCAGAGCAGTGTTCTCCTCAGCACAGACCTTGTGGACACTGCCTCTCTTTGGGACAACTCGGGGCGGCATCGACGGTGAGTAAACTCCTTCCTGTTTGCAGCCCTGAATAATCAGGGTCAGAGACTAGTTAGAAGGGTTCAGTGTGGAAAACGGGAAACCAAAAGCCCCTCTGAATCCTACCCACCAAGGTTCTCCCCAGCCAAGGCGAGGTGGCCGCAGTGCGAGATCCACACCGCAGCCTCGGAAGACAAATGCAGCATTCCTAATGCAGACATGACACCCAAAATATGACACCCCCATTGCTCATGTAACGAGCACCTGTAATGTTAATGCACTGCCTCACTACAAAAATATTAATATAAGATCCGCAATCCCCTCGCTGCTGTGCAGTCCTAAGACAGCGATCATAATAATCAACATTGACATAGTCAGTACAAACGTAGTAACGAACCTAGGGTTAAGGTTGTCGTTAGGGTTAGGGGTTAGGGGTTAAGTTTAGGGTTAGGGGTTGGAGATAGGGATTGAGGTCAGAGTTAGGGGTTAGGAGTCAACGTTTAGAGTTAGGGGTTAAGAGAGGCTAAGGGTTAGGGATTAGGGGTTAGGGTTGGGTTAGGGTGAGGGTAAGGGTTGGGGTTAGGGGTTAGGGTTAGAGTTAGGGGTTAGGGTTAAGGGTTAGGGTTAGGGGTTAGGGTTAGGGGTTGGGTCAGGGTCAGGGGTTAGGGGTCTGGGTCGGGGTCAGGGTCAGGGTCAGAGGTCCCACTCTGTGGGTTGTCTATTTTCTCTGCTGACTGTTCCCTTTTTCATGCAAAAGCTCTTTAGTTTAATTAAGTCCCAGCTATTTATCTTTGTTTTTATTGCATTTGCATTTGGGTTCTTGGTCATGAAATCCTTGCCTTTGCCAATGTCTAGAAGGCTTTATCCAGTGTTATCTTCTAGAATTTTTATAGTTCAGGAATTAGGTTTAAGTTCTTAATCCATCTTGAGTAGATTTTTCTATGAGGTGAGAGATGAGAATCCAGTTTTATTCCCCTACATGTGGCTCGCCAATTATCCCAACGTCATGTGTTGAAAAGGGTGTCCTATCCCCACTTTACGTTTTTGTTTACTTTGTCAAAGATCAGTTGGCTGTAAGTATTTGGGTTAATTTCTGGGTTCTCTCTTCTGTTTCATTGGTCTATGTGCCTATTTTTAAACCAGTACCATGCTGTTTTGGTAACGATGGCCTTATTGTCAAACTTAGATTGTCTGTTTGTGCTCTTTCAGACTTTTGGATGTAGGTGTTTAGGGCTACAAACTTTCCTCTTAGCACTGCCTTTGCTGTATCCCAGAGGTCTTGATAGGTTGTTTCATCCAGTTCGAAGAAATTTTTTACATTTCCATCTTGATGGAAGCCGGTTGAGGGCACTATCCCAGACTCTATTGCTGCCAACAGTGAGGTGGGCTAAATGTGCTATCCTGGGCTGCACTGCGTGGCTGTGGGGAGAGGGGGTGGCAGTTTCGGGTTGAGGGCGCTATGGGGTGCTGCAATGCCCATGGTGCGGGAAGGCGGGGTGGTTTGGGTGTGTTGGGTGCACTATTGCAGGGGGGCTACCCTGCTGTTTGCAGGGGGCCGGGTGGTTTGGGGGCCTTATCAGGTGGTGCACTGATTGCTTTAGCTACGATTTCCAGTACTGTGTTAAACAACAGTGGTGACAGTGGGCATCCTTATCATGTTCCCCATCTTAGAGGAAAAGCTTTTCATTTTTGCCCATTCCATATTATTCTAGCTGTGGGTGTCTTTCCTGTAGTATTTATTATGTTGCGGTATGATTCTTCTGTACCCGTTTTTTTGAGGATTTATAGCATGAAGTGATGTTGAATTTCATCAAATGCTTTTTCAGTTTCAGTTGACATGATCCTACTGTTTTTGTCATTTATTTGGTTGATATGATGTATCGCATTGTATGCTGAGTGACCCCTGCATCCCAGGGATATATCCCACTTGATCATGATGAATTATCTTTTTAATGTATTACTGAATTTGATTCACTGGTATTTTGTTGAGGAATTTTGCATCAGTATCAGAGATACTGGCCTGTAGTTTCCTTCTTTGATGGCTTTGTCTGATTATGGTATCACAGTAATAATGGTCTCATAGAATAAGTTTGGAAGTATTCCCTCCTGTTTTTCAAAATAGTTTGAGTAGGGTTGGTACTAGGTCTTTAAATTGTTTGGTGTGAAGCCGTTAGCAGTGAAGACATCAGTTCCTGGGCTTTTCTTTACTGGGAGACTTTTTCTGATGGCTTCGATCTCATTACTTGTTACCAATCTGTTCTGGTCTTGGATGTTTTCATTGTTCAACGTTAAGTAGCTTGTATCCATCTGGGAATTTGCCAATTTCTACTAGGCTTTCCAATTTATTGGCATATAATAACCAGTTATGATCCTTTGAATTTCTGAAGTATCAGTTGTAATGTCTCCTTTTTTTTACTATTGATTTTATTTATTAGAATCTTGTCTCTTTTTTCTTAGTTAGCCTGGTTAAAAGTTTGTCAATTTTGTTTAGCTTCACAGAAAACCAACTTTTTGTTTAATCTTGTGTGTTTTTTATTTCAGTTTTATTTCTGCTACGATCTTATTTATTTTCTTATTTTCGGTTTAGTTTGTTCTTACTTTACTAGTTCTTTAAGATGTATTGTTTATTTGAAGTTTTTCTTTTGTTTGGATGGTAGGCACTTATAGCTATAAATCTCTGCCTCCGTACTGCTTTCTGCATAAAAAGTTTTGGTATGCTGTGTTTTCATTACCCTTTGTTTCATGAAATTTTTGAATTTCTGTCTTAGTATCTTCATTGACCCGCTAGTCATTTATTCAGGAGGGTAGTGTTTAACTTCCCTGTGATTGTATTGTTTCCAAAATTACTCTTCTTATTGATACCTAGTTTTATTCCTTTGTAGTCAAAGAAGATGGCCATGGAGACAGCAGTGTGGTCGGAGCCGGCCATCAGCGAGAGCTGCTCCGTGCCTGGCTGCTGGGTGCCAGAGCCTGCGGCCCAGTGGCTTGCCTCACTGTGGTTGGTGGTAGTGGTGACAGAGACCACAGCGTGACCAGAGAGGTAGGACGGGGGCTATCTAGGGCTGCACCTTTCACAGTGTGGGGTGGGTTGGGGGCGCTATCCAGGGTGTCATTGCCTGCATTAGGGGTACTGGTTGGTAGCACTGTACAGGGCTGCACTGCCAACGGCAGGCAGGGTGGGTTATGGGCACTTTCTGGGGCTGCAATGCCCATGGAGGAGGACAGGTTAGGGCACTATTGGGTATACCCTACTGGTGGCATTGGGGGACGTAGGTGGGGGGCGCTATTGAGGGCAGGACTAGCCGTGGATGACGGAGCAAGTTCGGTGCTATCAGGGGCTGCACTGCTGGCGGCGGTCAGCAGAGTTGGCATCCAAGGAGAGAGTGGTTCTCCTCTCCCTGACTCCACACTCCAGAGGGCGACCTACTCTTGGTCGTACTGGAGTGCGGCAGGTGTGCAGCGTTTGCCTGGGAATCCTGAGCATGGCAGAGCCTCCATAACCCACCGTGGTTCCTGGGCCTGTGCACTCTGGGTCTGTGCCTCAGAGGCTGCCAGATACCCCTGGGGACACCACGGGGGACAGGGCCCTGTGCGTGGAGGTGTCCGGAACAGGAATTTGCACCTGGGTGCAGAGGGCTGGCTGGGTCTGAATTTTTATGCTTCTCCTGCTCCCCAAGGAGTGCAGCCACGATGGGCCCAATGGTTCCTGTGGAGTGGGGAGCCGGGTGCTGTGGTGTCTCCACACCCACCCCAGACCCCAGTTCCTGGCCAGCTTGGGCCAAAAGGAGAGGCTGGACTTTGGAGGGTGGGTGTGAGTGCCTTTGCTGAAACTGGCCCCTGCCACCCAGTGGTCGGCATGACAAGTTGAGGCTCCAACCCTTCCACCCCTCACATCTTCCTCTAGGCTTTTCTGGCTTTGCCCGCCCAGCTGCTCCATGCCAGGAGGAGGAGGAGACACCTAGAGCCTGCAACACCACAGCTCGCCTCGCTGAGGGTGGGTGGCAGCGACGGAGACTGCAATGCACCGGAGCGGTAAGACAGTGGCCACGCTAGGAGGGCAGATGGCTGCAGCCGGGGTTGGGGGTCAGGCTTACAGCGATGGACAGGCTGCAGCAGTGGCCAGGTGGTAGAAGCATTGTAGGGAGGGCCAGTGCATTGGCAATCGGCCTAGTTTTGCCCTGTCCCTGCCATGGATCTGGCCCTGTACTGCCCTGCCTTGCCCTGTACTTGCCCTACTGTTACCTGAACTGTCTCGGCCCTGTCCTGCTCTGGTCCCATCCTGACACTGTCTTGGCCCTGTGCTACCCTGTCCCTTCCCTGGTTTTGCCCTGGCACTGGCCCTGCCCTGAACCTGCACTGGCCTGGCCTTGGCTTTGGCCCTGGCTCTGGCCCTGCCCCTTGTCCTGACTCTGGTCCTGTCATGGCACTCGACCTGCCAACGGTCGTGGGCCTGCTCCTGTTCTGGCCCTGACCTGGCCTTGGACATGTCCTGGCCCTGCTTTGGCCCATCCCTGCCCTGGCCCAACCATGGGCCTGCCTGTTCTGCCCTCTCCCGGCACTGACCTTGCACTGACCTTGCCCTGACATGGCCCAGTGGTGCCATTGCCCTGCCTTACCCTGCGCTGGTTGTGCCTTGGCCGCGCTTGGTGCTGGCCGCTCCCTGGACCTGCCCTGACCCTGCCTTGGCTTTTGCCCTGCCCTCACTATGGCCTGGTCCTGGCCCTAGCCCTGGTCCTGCCATATCCCTGGCCCTGCCCTTATCCAGGCCCTGCCCCTGCTGCTGCCCTGGCCATGGCCTGGAAATTGGTCCTGTCAAGGACCTGCCATGACTCTGCCATGGCCCTGGCCCTGCTCTGCCTTGGTCCTGGCCCTGACCCAGACCCTTTCCTGGCTCTGCCCTGGCCTTTTCCTGGCCCTGAGCTGGCAGTGGTCTGCCCCTCGTCTTGCCATCACCCTGCCCTGCTGTGCTCTGGATGTGTCATCACCCTGCCCTGTCCCTACTCTGCCTTTGACCCTGCCCTGGCCTTACCTTGGCCCTCACCCTAGTCTTCGCTAGGCCCTGCTCTGGAGCTGGCCCTAGCACAGACCTGGCCCTGACCCTGGCCCTGGTCTTTGTCCTGCCATAGCCCTGGCCCTGAAGTGGACTTGGAGGTGTCCTGGCCCCGGCGTGACATGGCTCTGCCTTGGCCTGTCCCTGCCCTGCCCCTACCAGCGCCTCGCCCTGCTCTGCCCTGTCCCAGTACTGACCTGGCCGTGCCATTTCCAAGCCCTACCCTGCCTTGGCTGTGCCCTGGCTCGGTTCTGGCCCTGGCCCCGGCCCTGCCCTGGACATGCTCTGACACCGCCTCAGCCTTGGCACTAGCCTGGCTCTTTCTTGGCATCAGCTCTTCTCTCTCTGTGGACCGGCCCTTGTCCTGTCCTGCACTGGCCATACCATGCCCTGCCCTGCCCTGCCCTGACTCAGCTGTGGCCCAGCCCTGGCCTTGGCATTGCCCCTGGTCCTGCCATATTTCTTGCCTTCCCTACCCTGGCCTTGGCCCTGACCCTTACCTTGCTCTGGCTCTGCCCTTGCCCTAATGCAGCCCCTGGCCCTGTCATGACCCTGCCCTGGACCCGTCCTGGCCCTGGCCCTTCCCTGCTTGAGAACTTGCCCTGGTTCTCCCCTGGCCCTGACCCTGAAATGCCTGGCCCTACCCTGGCCTTGCAGTGCTCTGGCCCTTGCCCTGACTCTTGTCCTGTCACTGGCCTAGCCCCAGACCTGTTGCTGGTCTTAAAGCATCCCAATTTTCCAAATGTAGGAAACAGCATAAAGAAGTGAAATACTTGCCCAGATTACTCCTGTAATCCCAGCACTTTGGGAGGCCAAGGCAGGCAGATGGCTTGAGCTCAGGAGTTTGGAACCAGCCTGGGCAACATTGTGAAATCCCATCTCTACTAAAAATGCACAAAAAGAGCTGATTTAAGTTTCTTGTAGGATTCTGCTTATAAAACACTGGTCAAACACACACGGCATGGATAGGGCAGGGCCAGTGACAAGGGCAGGGCCAGCGACAAGGTCAGGCCAGGAAGGGGCCAGGGCCAAGGCAGGGCCAGAGCTGGACTTGGAGGTGTCCTGGCCTGATTTGCCCTGCCCCAACGTTGGCCCAGCCCTGCTCTGGCACTTCCTGTCATGCCGTGTCCCTGGCCTGAGCATTGTCCCTGGCCCTGTCCTGCTTCTGGCCCTGCCCTGGAGCTGACCAGGCACTGCCATGGCCCAGTCCTGCATTGCCCTGCCCTCCTCTGCCCTGGCGCTGCCATGGCCCTGCCTGGGCCCTAGCTCTCCCTTGACTCTGGACCTGCCCTGACCCTGCTCAGCCCTGGATCTACCCTGACTCTGCCTTGGTGTTGCTCTCCCATCTCTATGGCCTGGCTCTGGCCCTGCCTTGCACAGGCCATGCTCTGCCCTGCGTGTCCCAGCCTGGGCCCAGCCCTGGTCCTACCATATTCCTGGCCCCAGCCATACCCTTGTTCTGGCCCTGACCTTGCCCTGGCCCTCTCCTGGCCCTTCCTTGGTCCTGCCCTGCCGTTCCATGCCCTGGCCTTGCCTTACCCTGCATTGGCCCTGCACTGGTCCTGCCCCCCCTGGCACTGCCTTGGCCCCAGCCCTGCCTTCTCCCTGACCTTGCCCTTGCCCTGACCTGGCCTGACCCCAGGCCTACCGAATCCATGAAATGGCCCTGGACCTGCCTTGCCATCCTCTGTCCTGGCCCTATATTGTCCCCACCATGCTCTGGTCCAGCACTTGCCTGGCCCTGTTGCTAGTCCTGTCACTGCTATGGCCCTGCCCTGTTTTTGGCCATGCCCTGTGCTATCCTAGCCCTGCCCTGCCTTGGCCTTGGCCCTACCATGGCCTTCTCCTACCCTGGCCTGGCCCTACCCTGGCCTTTTCTACCCTGGTCTTGCCCTTCCCTGGTCTTGCCCTGCCCTGGCCTTGCCCTGCCCTGGCCTTGGCTTTGCCTTGTCCTGGTCCTGGTTCTGCCCTGGCCCTGCCCTTGCTCTGGATCCTCTCTGGTTCTGCGTTCTCCCTGGCCCTGCCCTTGCTCTGGTCCTCTCTGTTGCGTTCTCCTGGCCCTGCCCTTGCTCTGGCCCTGCCCCTGGCCCAGCCTTGACCCTGGCCCTGGCCCTGGCCCTGACAATCCCCAGGCCCCACACTGGCCATGCTTGGCCCTGGCCCTGACCCCTCCTTTGGCCCTGCCCAGGCCCTGCCTTGGCCCTGTGCTATCTTAGTCCTGCCCTGTCCCTGAACTCGCCCTGGCCCTACCCTCATCCTACACTGGTCCTGCCCTAACCTGGCCTTGCCCTGCCCTGGCACTGCCTTTGGCCTGCCCTGGCTCTGGTTCTGCCCTGGCCTTGCCCTTGCCCTGGACCCTCCCTGGCCATGTTTTTTCCATGGTCCTTCTCTGGCCTTGCCCTTGCCCTGTCCCCTTTCTGGTCCTGCCATGTTTCTGGCCCTGCCCTGTCCATGTCCTGGACCTGACTCTGGCCCTGGACCTTCCTGTCCCTGCCCTGCCATACCCTGGCCCGTTCCTTGCTCTACACTGACCCTGCCCTGCCTTGGCCCTGTGCTACCCTAGCCCTGCCCTGGCCTGCTGGCCCTGATCCTGCCATGGCCCTGGCCCTGCCATATCCCTGCCCTGGCCCTGGTTCTGCCCTGCTTCTGGCCCTGGCCTTGGTCCTGTCATGTCCCTGGCTGTGACCCTGCCCCTGGTTTTTCTCTGGCCATGACCCTGCCCCAGTTCTATCCTATCCCCAGCCCTGTCTCAGTTCAGTCCTAGCCCTGGCCTTTCACAGTACTTTATGCTTAGTAAGGGCTCCACAGTGTCTGTGAGTTGAAGGTTGTGTTCATAGTATCTGCCAAAACTGAAAGAAAAAAAACAAAAAAAAATGATGAGAAGTTGAAGCTTTGTATATAATATGCCTTGAATTGTAAGTGCCTGTTATTAGTTGTATTACATATAGGTCATGGTTTTGTACACATGACTCCAAACCATTGATACTGTTAAAAGAATATATGAATATATGAAAGAATGTATAAACGTAAGAGTGTATGAGTATCTAATGACCTTTCCAAATTAATTTTTATTTTTAGCTCTATTAGATTTTTCTCAGTGTAACAAATGTTTATTCCTATGTAATTAAGCTCATATTTCCTGTACAGAATATTCATATTACCTAATTGAAAATTATATAATACAAAAATATAATATTATTTTTAGGCCAGGCATGGTGGCTCATACCTGTAATCCCAACATTTTGAGAGGCCAAGTTTGGAGAATCATTTGAGGCCAGGAGTTGAAGACCAGCCTGGGCAACATAGTGAGACCTTGTCTTTATTAAATAAATAAATAAATAAATAAATAAATAAATAGGTTGGGCACTGTGGCTCATGTCTGTAATCCCAGCATTTTGTGATGCCAAGGCAGGAAGATTGCTTGAGCCCAGGAGTTTGAGACCAGCCTGGGCAGCATAGCAAGACTCCATCTCTACAAATAACAAAATATTAACCAGGTGTGGTGGTGCACACCTGGGTTCCCAGCTACCTGGGAGGCTGAGGTGAGAGGTTTGCTCGAGGCTGCAGTGAACTATGAATGCACCACTGCATTCCAGTCTAGGCCACAGAACAGGACTTTGTCTATAAAGAAATAAGTAAAAATATATATATAAATAAATAAAAAGAAATATAAGTAAATATAAAAATATATAAAATATGAAAATGAATACATGAAGACAAACAATTTTTAAATTTAACATCATTGAGGGCATCCTATCCATTTCATTTTATGATTCCATTACATCATTTCAGTTAGATGAAATGATAAGATGACTTGAGATGAGATGGGATGAAATGATGAGATGAAAGGATGAAATGATGAGATGAGATGAGTTGAAATTTTGAGATGAAATGGTGAGTTGAAATGATGAGACGAAATGACAAAATTGAAAAGAAATTGAAAGGAGATGAGATGAGATGAAATGAGATGAAATGATGAGGTGATGGATGAAATGATGAGATGAAATGAGATGAAATGATGAGATGAAATGAGATGAAATGATGAGATGAAATGAAATTAAATAATGAAATGAAATAATGAAATGATATGAAATTGAAATGAGATGAGATGAAATAATGAGATAAAATGATGAGATGAAATAAGATGAACGATGAGATGAAATGATGAAATGAGATGAGATAAGATGAAATGATGAGATGAAATGATGAGATGAAATGAGATGAAAAATGATGAGATGAAAAATGAGATGAAATGAGATGAAATGAAATGAAATAATGAAAGGAAATTATGAAATATAATGATGAAATTGAAGTGAAATTGAAATGAGATGAGATAAGATGAAATGATGAGATGAAATGAGATGAGATGAGATGAAATCATGAGATGAAATGATGAAATGAGATGAAATGATGAAATGAAATGAGATGAAATGTAATGAGATGAAATGAAATGACATAATGAAATGAGATGAAATAATGAAATGATGAAATAATGAAATGGAAATTGATGAGATGAGATTAAATGATGAGATGAAATGATGAGAGGAGATGAAATGATGTGACCAAATGAGATTAAATGAGATTAAATGATGACATGTGATGAAATGATGAGATGGAATGATGACATGAAATGATGACATGAAATCAGATGAAATAATGAGATGAAATGACGACATGAAATGATGAGATGAAATGAGATGAGATGAAAATGTGATGAGATGAAATGTGATGAGATGAAATGACATAATGAAATGAAATGATGAAATGGAATAATGAAATGGAAATGATGAGATGAGATGAAATGAGTTGAAATGATGAGATGAAATGAGATGAAATGATGAAATGATGAGATGAGATGAGATGTGATGAAATGATGACATGAAATGATGACATAAAATGTGATGAAATGATGAGATGTAATGATGAAATGAGATGAAATGAAATGGTGAGATAAAATGATGAGATGAATGATGAGATGAAATGAGGAGATGAGATGATGAGATGAAATGATGAGATGAAATGATGAGATGAACTGATGGATGAAATGAAATGAAATAATGAAATAATGAGAGGAAATGAAATGAAATAATAAAATGAAATGAAATTGAAGTAAAATTGAAATGAGATGAGATGAAATAATGAGATGAAATAAGATGAAATGATGAAATAAGATGATGAAATGATGAAATAAGATGATGAAATAATGAGATGTGATGAGATGAAATCATGAGATGAGATGAAGAGATGACATGAAATAATGAAACGAGATGAAATAATGAAATGAAAAAATGAAACGAAATTGAAACGAGATGAGAAGATATGAGATGAGATGAAATGAAATGATGAGATAAGATGAAATGAGTTGATGAGCTGATGAGATGAAAAGAGGTGACGAGATGAAATGAAATGAGATGAAATGAAATTAGACGAAATGTAATGAGATGAAATGAAATGAAAAAATGAAATGAAATAATGAAATAAGGTGAAATTAAATGAGATGATGAAACTAAATGAGGAAATGAAATAATGAAATGGAAATGATGAGATGAGATGAAATGATGAGATGAATTATGAGATGAAATGATGAGATGCAATGATGAGATGAAACGATGAGATGAAATGAGATGAGAAGTAATGATGAGAGGAAATGATAAGATGTAATTAAATGAGATGAAACGAAGTGAGATGAAATGAAATAATGAAAGGAAATTGAATTGAGACGAGATGAGATGAAATAATGAGATGAAATAATGAGATGAAATAAGAAGAAATTATGAGATGAAATGATGAAATGCTGAGGTGAGATGAGATGAAATGATGAGAGGAAATGATGAGATGAAATGAGGTGAAATGACAAGATGAAATGATGAGATGAAATGAGGTGAAATGATAAGATGAAATGAGAGGAAATGATGAGATGAAATGAGGTGAAATGATAAGATGAAATGAGAGGAAATGATGAGATGAAATGAGGTGAAATGATAAGATGAAATGATGAGATGAAATGAGATGAGATGAAATGAGATGAGGTGAGATGAGATGAAATGATGAGATGAAATGAGATGAAATGAGATGAGATAAGATGAAATGATGAGATGAAATGATGAGATGAAATGAGATGAAAAATGATGAGATGAAAAATGAGATGAAATGAGATGAAATGAAATAATGAAAGGAAATTATGAAATGTAATGATGAAATTGAAATGAAATTGAAATGAGATGAGATAAGATGAAATGATGAGATGAAATGAGATGAGATGAGATGAAATCATGAGATGAAATGATGAAATGAGATGAAATGATGAAACGAAATGAGATGAGATGAAATGAGATGAAATGAGATGAGGTGAGATGAGATGAAATGATGAGATCAAATGAGATGAAATGATGAAATGATGAGACGAGATGAGAAGAAATGATGAGATGAAATGAGAGGAGATGAAATGAGATGAAATTAAATGAAATGAGGTGAAGTGAAATGAAATAATGAAATGAAATGAAATAATGAAATTGAAATGAGATGAGATGAAATGAGATAAAATGATGTAATGAAATGATGAGAAGAAAAGGGATGAAATGATGAGATGAAATGATGAAATGATGAGATGATGAGATGAAATGATGAGATGAAAAATGATGAGATGAAATGATGAGATGAAATAAAATGAAATAATGAAATAATGAGATGAAATGAAAAGAAATTATGAAATGAAATGATATTGAAATGAAATTGAAAGATGAGATGAGGTGAAATGATGAGCTGAAATGATGAAATGAAATGAAATGAAATGAGATTAAATGATGAGATGAAAAATGATGAGATGAAATGAGATGAGATGGATTGAGATGAGATGAGATGAAATAATGAAATTAGGTGAAATAATGAGATGAAATGAAATAATGAAATGAAATTGAAATGAGATAAGATGAAATGACATGAAATGTTGAAATGAAAGGATGAAATGAGATGAGGAGACGAAATGATGAGATGAAATGAATTGAGATGAAATGATGAGATGAAAAATGATATGAAAGATGATGAGATGAAAAATATGAGATGAAATGAAATGAGATGATATGAAATGACATAATGAAATAATAAAATGAAATTAGATGAAATCGTGAAATGAAATGATGAAATAATGAAATGGAAATGAGATGAGATTTGATGAAATGATGAGATGAAATGAGATGATATGCTGAAATGATGAGATGAGATGGGATGAGATGAAATGATGAGATAAAATGATGAGATGAAATGATGAAATGAGATGAAATGATGAGATAAAATGATGAGATGAAATGATGAAATGAGATGAAATGATGAGGTGAAGTGATGCACTGTCACGTGTGTGTCTATTCATTTTCCCAACCAACAAAAATTATAATCATTAATTTTAATTTTATTATTTAAGAATATTCTTAAGAGTTGAAGGAAAAATAATATCTGTACATTATGGGTTACAATCTGAGTATAAATAATACATAAATATATTAACACAAAGAATATGTTTTGGAATCGAATATACCATGCTTCTGTGATGACAGTTATTTCATGCTGGTTGTCACAATTTTACATAAAAAGCTAATGAAAAAATGTTTTTAACTGTTTCTAAAAATAATAGTTTCCAAAACAGTTTTACATTCGAAACATGAAAAAAGATGTCTTTATGTTCCTTAATCTGATGAGATTTTCACACTCTGCACGTGATAATTGTTAGATTTTTATTGTGTTGATAAATTGTATATCAAATAAAAAATGTTATTACCTCTTAAATTAGGATTTTTAGGTGATATAGGCAGAATGGAAGGCAAGTTTTTATAACTTTGTCTAAATGAACTTTCTAAATGCCTGAATATTAAAAGATAGCTTGTCCATAAATCACAATGTATATATTACTGTATGACCTAGGACCAATCAAAACTGTTATTTCTGATAACATTATATTGTGCCCAACATAAAATAGATATAATAATACCTCAAACTTAAATCCAGGCATTGCCATTGAATATCTTAAGAATATGCAGCAAAGGTGCTTTTAAAAATACAAGCTAGTGATTGTACTAAATTTGTAAATCACATAGGATAGTGGGTCATTTTAAGAATATTAATTATTTCAATCTATAAATGTGGATGTCTTTCCTTTTTTGTGTTTAATTTCTTTCATTAATATTTGTCATTTTTGTTGTAGAAATCTTTTACTTCCTTGGTTAAATTTATTTCTAAGTACATTTTTGTAGCTATTGTAAAAGGAATTGCTTTCTTAATTTCTTGTTTCAGCTAGTTTACTATCAATATATAGAAATGCTACTGATTTTTGTATGTTGATTTATATCCTGCAACTTTATTAATTTCATTTATCACCCTAAGAAGCTTTTGGTAGAGTCTTATTTTTTCTGTGTATAAGATCACATTGTCTTTAAACAGTGACAGTTTGACTGTCTCCTTTCCAATTCAGATGTCCTTTATTTCTTTCTCTAACCTGGCTAAGACTTTCACTATGTGAAATATGATTGGTGAAAATAGGCATCCTTTTCTTGTTCCAGTAAAATCTTTTTCTTGTTTACAGTAAAATCTTTCACCTTTTCCACATTCAGTATGATCTTAGCTGTAGGTTTGTCCTTTATTTCCTTCTGTGTTAAGGCATATATTTTCTATACTAAATTGTTGAGAGGTTTTTTGTCATGTAAGAATATTTAATTTTGCCAAACACTTTTATTATGTTTATTAATTTAATCATACGGTTTTCAGTATATATCCAAAGGAAAGAAAATCAGTATATTAAAGAGTTACCTGCACCCCCATGTTTATTACAGCACTATTCACAACAGCCAAGATATGGAATCAACATAAGTGTCCATCAGCAGATGAATGGATAAAGAAATGTGACATACATATATAATGGAATATTATTTAGTCACAATAAAGAACAAAATCCTGTTATTTGTGGCAAAAAGAATGCAAGTGGAGGGCATTACATTAGGAAATAAGCCTGGCATAGAAACATAAACACCACATAACTACATGTTCTCACTTATGTATGGAAGTTAAAATTTTTAATCTCGTAAAAGTAGATAACAGTACAGTTTTGGTTACCATATCCTGGAAAGAGTAGGAGAAAGAAGAGTATAAGAAAATATGTGGTTAATACATACAAAATTACAGCTGGAGAGAAGGAAAATCTCTAGTTCTCTATAGCACTGTTGGGTGACTGTAGTTAACGGGAATTTATTGTGTGTTTTCAAATAACTAAAAGATTTTGAATATTCTCACTGCAAAGAAATAATACATGATTTAGGTAATGGATATGATAATGACTCTGACTTGATCTTTACACATTGCATAAATATATCAAATATCACTCTGTACCCCATAGCATGTACATCTATTATATGTCAATTAAAATAAATTTAAAAGAGAAAAAATGAGGTAAAGGTAAATGTACAGAATTTAATTACTTTTTCTTCTATAAAACCAAAGAGTCAGTACCAAGAAGAGTCAATTTATTAGTTTTCTAAAATAAAAAAAATCAAAATGACCAAAAAAGAGCAATATCCAATAAAACATTGAAAATGAAACACAACATTTAATAAGAATAGAAAACTTGGGCACTGTATCACCCTGTTCCTAGATACCGATTTACTGATGGCCACTTAGATAGAATTTTATTCTATCTAATTCATTTATACTCCCAAGAGTTCGAAATTACATTTTACCTACAATAAATGAGATAACACGTGTAAATTATATGGTACTCTGCCTAACACACATTAATAACTCATTACATGTTAGCAATAAACTTTTAGTATAGTAGTCAAAGTACTAATTTCTCACATTGCAATTTCCTTCAAAGACATGAATACAACCTTTCTAATGACTCCTTGTTCATCAAGATACCTCTTCAAATTATTCTATTTGTTTCATTCAGTATGTTATCTGTGTATACCGATATTACACTCTTTTTTTTTTTTTAGATGGAATCTCATTCTGTTACTGACGCTGGAGTGAGGTGGCATGATCTCGGTTCACTGCAACCTCCACCTCCCAGGTTCAAGTGATTCTCCTGTCTCAGCCCCCCAAGTAGCTAGGACTACAGGTGCACACCACCATGCCTGGCTAACGTTTGTATTTTTAGTAGAGTCAGGGTTTCACCTGTTGTCCAGGCTGGTCTCGAACTCCTGACCTCAGGTGATCCACCCACCATGGACTCCCAAAGTGCTGGGATTACAGGTGTAAGCCACCGCACCCAGCCTGATATTGCACTGAATATCTTTTTGAAATATTACACCTCTTTACCTCTTCGTGCTTCAGAAATTATTTTCCTTCAAGTGTTGTAAGAGTCTAATGAAGAATGAAGGTCATGTTTTATCACTTTTGTCCTTAAAGATTTCAGACATGCTGAAACTGATAGAAGTATCATTTGCTACCAGATAGATTAATTATCTGTAGTTGTAGGAGTGGATACATCTTTAATGGTATATTTTGGGTTATTGTCTTATTTTTGATGCAGTATTCTATAAATAATTTATTAAACCTGGCATCCTTGGGTGAGCATAGATTTTTCAACTTTGGTGTTACATTGTGTTTGCTTTTAAAAACTGCTTTTGAGGCCGGGTATGGTGGCTCTTGCCAGTAATCCCAGCACTTTGGGAGGCCAAGGTGGGCAGATTACCTCAGGTCAGGAGTTCAAGACCAGCCTGGTCAACATGGCAAAACCGCATCTCTACTAAAAACACAAAATTAGCCAGGCATGGTGGTGCATGCTTGTAGTCCTAACCACTCAGGAGGCTGAGGCAAGAGAATCACCTGAACCTGGGAGGCGAAGGTTGCTAGGTTGCTGTGAGCCAGGTTCACATCATTGCACTCCAGCCTGGGTGAAAAGAGCAAAACTCTGTCTCAAAAAAAAAAAAAACCCACCAAAAACTGCTTTTGAATGGAGTTGTAAATACAATTTTTTATGAAAAAAATTAGCAAGTGCATAAGTTAATAACAGAAAAACCAATAATATTCCAGGCACCAGTTAGTACTAAAAAAAATTATGTTGAATATTCTCTAATACAACATGCTTTTTCCCTTCATGAACAATTTGTGTTTTACTGAGAAGACTCATTGTTTATGGTAGACATTAGACTACAGATGAATATGTACTTTAAACACTCTTAGTTGCTTTCTTAATTTTATATCTGCTGCTTTATGCTTCTGTTTATTTTCATTCTTTCCAATGTCCACATTCTAGTAAATTTGAATATTTTAATCCAAGTTTGTATACTATTTAATATTGCTTGTATAGTTTCGTATTTTTAAGACTCAAAAAGGTTTACAGAAAGAAGAAAAAGAGATCGACATGTTATTAACCATTTAAAGATCACCTTAAAATCTTTGACCTTTATATTTTAATGAATAAAATGTTAGTAATTCAAAAGCATGCTTTTTGAATTTTTAAAATTTAAGATGACATTGGATGATTTTATTACGTACAGCATGATGTTTTGAACATTCCACATATAGATTGTTGAATTGGTTAAATCTAAATCTAGCTAATAACAAATGCATTATTTAACATAGCTATCATTTTTGTTGTGAGAACACTTATCCACTCTAGTTGCAATTTTCTAGAATGCAATATATTATCAGTAACTGCAGCCACCTTGCTATACAATAGATTTCTTGAAATTTATTTTATCTATCTAATTGTAACTGTGTGTCTTCTGACCAACATCTCCCCATCATGTTCCCCTCTCTAACCACTCCAGCCTTTGGTAACCGCCATTCTACTCTACTTCTATGAGACCAGCTTGTTTAGATCCCTCATATGCATGAGATAATGCAGTATTTTTCTTTCTGTACCTTTCTTTACCTTTCTGTACCTTTCTGTACCTTTCTGTACCTTTCTTTCTGGCTTTCTCTACCTTTTCTTTCTGTACCTTTCTTTCTGGCTTATTTCACTTAATATAATATCCTCCAGGATCATCAATGTTGACAGTAATGACAGCATTTTATTCTGTTGTATGAATAAATATTCCATTGTATGTGTTTATGTATGTATGTATGTATGTATGTACGTACATGTATGTATACAAGCATATGTAGAATATCATTCTTCAAATATATTATTTTGCATTATTTTTATTAAAATTATATTTCTCCCTTATCTAAATACTGATAAAAATATGAGGTCTTTTCAGTCCTTCCTCTTAATAAAAGCCAAAGTTAAAGGGCAGTTTCCCCATTTTTTAATTATTCTTCTTTCTTGCTGATTTTTTTGAGTTCCCTGCAGAATCTGCATATTACTGCTTAATCGTAAGTATAGTTTGGATTTTTTTTCCCATTCTATATAATGTCTGTTTCCTCTGTGGTTTATTGTGAGTTTTTTTCTAGGTTTTTCTTCTAGAATTTTATGGTTTCAGGTCTTAAATTTAGTCTCTAATCCACCGGGAGTTAGTCTTTGGATATGGTGAGTTTCATTCCTCTACATGTGGCCACCCAATTTTCCCATCCATTTATTATGTATGTGCATGTTTTTTGTCTGATTTGTCAAAGGTTGTTATTGTTGGCCTGTATTTCTGGATTCTTCATTCTGTACCATTGGACTATGTGTTTATTTTTATACCAGCAAAAATGCTGTTTTGGTTACTGTATCCTTGTAGTATAAATTGAGTCAAAGGAAATATAAAGGAACGTTTTTGTCTTTCCTTTATTTTGAAGGAGAGTTTTAGCAAATATAAGTGTTCTTAAATAGAAGTTTTTCTTTCAATACTTTGAATATATTATCCCACTCTGCCCTGTCCTGAAAGGATTCTTCTGAGAATTGTGCTGATAGTTATGTGATGAGTTGATTTTCTCTTGCTGCTTTTAAAATTCACTTTTTGCCTTTGACTTTTGACAGTTTTATTAGAGTATGTCTTGGTGTGAGGTTCTTCATGTTCAACCTACTTAAGGACTCTTGAACTTCATGAGTCTGGATGTCCACCTCCCACCTCAAATTCAGCAAGTTCACAGTCAGTATTTCTCAAAATAAGCTTTCTATTCCTGCCTCTATTTCATCTTCTTGTTTCCACATAATGCATATATTGCTTTATTTGATGATGTTTTATAAGTCTCATGGATTTTTTACTCTTTATCTTTTGCTATTTCTTTTTGTTTTTTGCACCTCTGACAGGATAATTTCAAGATACATGTTTCCGGCTTTGCTATTTCCTCTTCATGACTGAATCTGCTGTTAAAACACTGTATTAAATTTTTCAGTTTAGTCACTATAGTCTTCACCATTAACGTTTCTGTGTTTATTTTTATGGTTTCTATTTATTTGTGTAACTTCTGATTTTATTTATGTATTGCTTTCCTAATTTTGTTTAGCTGTCTACAAGTGTTCTCATATAGTTCACTGAGCTTATTATCTAAAATAATTACTTCCAATTTTTGAAGGCACTTTGTCAATTTCTATTTCTTTAGGGTCCATTACTGAAGCTTTATCAGTTTATTTAAATTGTGTCATGTTTTCCTGATTCTTCATGATTCTTGTGGCCTTGTGCTGGTATAAGTATGTTTGAGAAGGTGGTCACTTTCTCTAATCTTTACAGGTTGTCTTCAGCAGGAAAAGTCCTTCACCATTAAGTGTGGCCTGGTGTTCTTGTTGGGTCAGGTGGTTGAGCCTGTTGATGGATTTGGCCACCTGGCAGTGCTTCATGGTCAGAAATGTCTGCTGGTTTTAATCCCCCTGATTTGATAGCTTTGTTGGGTGAGGCCACTTGAAGCATTGTGGAGCACACTGAGATTCGTATGCACCAGTCACTGAGTGTTTCACCCCCTTTCTTTGGTCCTAGTTATCTTCAAGTGGTCTAAGTATTAAAATTCTTCCAGTGTGCATTTTGAGGCAAAGCAGAAGTGTGCCCATCAGGAAGCACTCCCCAAATAGACGTTGAATATCTACTTTGATCTACTTTTCTCCCAGTGGAAAAATAATGGGCTGAGGGAATCCTTCTCAGCATAGTATTGTTCTGGATATGGAAGTGGTAAAGCAAACAAAGTAAAATCATTCCTCTTATCCTTTTTAATGAGTCTGTGTTTGCTTTTGAGCTCTTTTGGGTGTTGCAATCTCACACTGGTATTTGGAGTTCTCACAAAACCATTCTTTCCTGTAGGTAGTTGCCAAATAGATGTTTCTTCAAGGGAATCAGGGCTAGGAACCTGCTATTCCACCATCTTACCAGACTCCCTCTACACCCAACCACTTCCATCTCTCAATTTCTCAATAATTTGTAAAATAGGAAAATCCAAACATGTCTAGAAATCGTTACTAAAACTAATAGATGAGTTGAGTGAAGCCACAGTGTATAAGCCAAATACATGAAAAGTCAATGTGTATTTTTATAGACTGTCAGTGAAAATCGAACCTTACCCTGAAAAACCTCAAGAAAGTACTGAGGAAAATTGAAGAATACCCAAATATAGAGCTATCATGTTCACATATCAGAATATTCAATATAATTAATATGTAAATTTTCCCCAAATTAATATACAGCATCAACACAATTCAGTAAAATTTCAGCAAAGAACTTTGTAAAACTTGATAAAGCCAATTTTTAAAGTACATTGAAAATACAAAGAATCTAAATTAGTGAAAACAGTAATGAAAAACAGTCACATTCAGAGACATATTATCTGAAATAAATACTATAAAGCTACAGTATTTACAACAGTGTGTTATGACCTAAGGAAATCATTATAAATAATAATATAGGAAGCTCAGGCATATATATATATACACACACACATACATACATAAACACATACGTATATATGTGTGTATGTAGATGTATGTATTTATACACATATATAATTTTTTTATCAATGATTGTATGAAGACAATTCAAAGGGAAGAATAGATATTTACATAAATATTCTTGGAGAAATTGAATTCCCATATGTAAGTATGTGAATATTGATTCATCAGAGTACATCTAAAAAATTAACTTCAAATGAATTTGAGATCTAAGTGGAATAGCCAAAATTATATATTTTGTATGAAAAAAGCATAGGAGAAATGTATTGTGACCCTGGGATAGGAAATGGTTTCTTAGATAGGATACACATGCAGAAAACATAAAATAAAATGTATAAACCTACTCTTCATAAGACACTGTTAACAAATAAATTGACAGCCATAGCCTGAGAGAAATATTGAAATACATATCTTTAATAAATGTTGGTATTCAGATTTGTATATACATAATTCCTACAACTCAGTTAAAAGAAGACAAATTACCTGACAAACATTAATGGTCAAGGTCCATTAGCTGCTGATGGATAAACACGTGGTGTGCCCATACGATGGACTATTTCTCAGCAAATAACAAGTAAGACATTACTGATATGTACAACTTGCATGATTCCAAAGGAATTACTATGAGTTAACAGAATAAGACACTAAACACTACATAAATGTTAACATCACAATTATGTGAAATTTTTCAAAAGGCAAATATGGTAAATGAAATGTAATTTTGTCACAGGTATCATGTAAAAGGAGATAATTTAATGAAAAGGACCAGATTGAACTTTTCGTGGTGATGGAAATGTTCTACGTCATTTTTGTGGTAGTGATTATACAGTCACATGTAACATATTTTGAAATCATAAGGTGTAAAGTTTTACAAACCATTCATACTTGATGAATTTTAGAGAATGTAAATTGAACCTCAAAAAAATTATTTCAAATTATGCTATGGAAGAATGTATGGGGCAATTGGAGCATGCTCAAAACATAGGGAATGTCTGCAATCATTTAGAAAAAACTTTAAGTATTTAGTTAAGCCAAACAGGTGCTCCCCCTGTGACTAAGCAACTTTCCTGTAAATATGTATACCATAGAAATGCATCCTTATAATCATGGCAGCTTTATTTATAATGGCTAAAACGGGGAATGTATCCAAATGTTTGTGAACAGTAGAATGAATAAATTCTAGTATAGTTAGGAAGTTTTTTTTCTAAATATACATAGCCACACAACTCGCTCCTGTATATCTTTTATATTTTTTACTGAAATGTTCCCCTTCCAGTGGAGCGTTGCCTGCCCACACTACCTACAACCACCCCTGCCTACTGATATACTTTATCCATTACTATTTATAAAAATTGAAAGTGTTATACATTCTTCTTTGTATCTGGACCATATTCACCATGAAGGATGTAGATAGAATCCATGAGTGCAGAGGGATTTCTGTGATACCATAGATTTATTATCTCTGGAGACTAGAACAACTCCTGACACATAATACAACCTGAAAAGATCTGTTGAATGGATGAACCAATGAAAGAAAAGAACATGACACATCTGTGTCTCAAACATGACTCAGATGACAAGGGCATTGGAATGAACCAAGGAATCTAAGCTATACAGTCTCTCCAGTTGCAATGAATGGACACAGTCAAGGCATAAGCTGGCAACATCAGCTAAAACTCTTCATTGTTTGGGAGTCATGTCACCTCTTACCCCAGAAGAATGGCTCCCACAAAAGATCAATTCTCAAAAAGCACATGTATGCCATCAAGAACAAAGGGATGATCCAAATCAAACTGCTGTGTGTGTCCTTCAGATTGTCCTTTGATCCACTCCAGGATCATGCAACAAGTTTTTAGGGTGGTGATGTCCTAAAAATGCCCATGTCAACAGAAACCCTGGATTTCTGGACATTCCACTGAAAACCAGCAGCTTGAAAGTAGAAGACCGTGCCACTTTAGAAACGTAGAACCATATGTCCCAAGTAAGGAGAGAAGGAGCAAGAACATCATAAAATTGTGAAGAAGGGAAAGAAGCCTTATGTGAACTCATGTAAGACAACCAAGGATATCTTGAACAAGAGGGACAATTTAGGCAATCAGAAATGATGTTTCATCTACACTTATAATTTGTGGTTGAGCCTTTGCTTTCTTTTCTTCGTCATGTGTGGAACACTATGTACCTCAACCTGAGGTAGACAAAGAAAATGTGGATAACCAGTAGAAAAGTTTTGTACACAACTCTTCCTACTGTGATATTTCCCAAAAATGAAATTAGAAAACACTTCCCTCTTCCTCACACTCCAAGACAGATCTTGCCCTGTCTTTCTAGGAAGCATAATAATGACAGTTCAGGAAGGGGATTAATTACATACTTTTCCAGTAACCACGTCTGAACCAATGAGTAATCCATTGGCAGCTTCTTCACACACCACACTGAAGACCATGTAGGTAAAGTCTCTGGTTTCTTAGATATGGAAATACTCAAAATTTTAAAAATCTCATAAACACACAATGAAAGAACCACTTTGGGTCTACGTCTGGGATGCTGGGAAGTCCCTGATTTTAGCCACCCAAGATAAGCTCAGAAATTTTAGCCACCCAAGATATTGCTGAGAAATACTCCATCATATGAGCACGCTACGATGTGTTTATCCATCAGCAGCTGATGGACCCGCCCTTATTGTCCGGTCATTTGTCTTCTTTTAACTGAGGTGTATTCATTTCTTAGATGATTATTATATTTTAGAATATTATTTAATGTAATGATTGTTGAAAACATCAGTTAAACCTGTAAGAGTCTACTTGCATATCTTTCTAAGAAGGAAATCACATGTAGATTCTTATTTTTTACAAGCTACAGGGTGGATCTATTAAAAACCATATTATTGATGATATAACATTTAACTATTTTCAAATTGGTCTTAATATTTACTGACATAAAAATAAGGGAATTGTTGCTTGCACTCTGAAGTAACTTATAGTGCCATTGTCCTTCTCTGTATTAGATATGTATGGTTTTAAATGGTGGCAAAGGTGTAATAAATGAAATACGGAATACTTGAAAAAGGCAAGATGCAGAATAATATGAGAAAACAAATAATGAGGTTATAACATTTTTTGGCACAAGGTCAGATTTTTATTTATAATTTTAGCATTTATTGCAAGCAGAATTTGTGTTACATATTGTAGAAGACAGGAGAGTAAATAAAATAAGCACCTCTTTTGTTTTCTTTTTTTTTTTTTTTAGATGGAGTCTTACTCTGTTGTCCAGGCTGGAGTGCAGTGGCGCGATCTTGGCCCACTGCAATCTCTGCCTCCCGGGTTCATGCTATTCTCCTGCCTCAGCCTCCTGAGTAGCTGGGACTACAGGTGCTCACCACCACACCCAGCTAACTTTTTGTGTCTTTAGTAGAGACGGGGTTTTACCATGTTAGCCAGGATGGTCTGGATCTCCTGACGTGATCTGCCCGCCTCGGCCTCCCAAAGTGCTGGGATTACAGGTGTGATTCACTGCACCCTGCCAATAAGCATCTCTTTTCACAGAATATTATCATGTATCAAAGGACACATAGAGGGGAACGTCAGACACTGGGGCCTATCAGGGGGTGGAGGGTGGGAGGGAGGAGAAGATCAGGAAAAATAACTAATGGATCCCAGGCTTAATTCCTGGGTGACGAAACAATCTGTACAACAAAACACCATGACATAGGTTTACCAATGTAACAAACCTGAACATGTACCCCTGAACTTAAAATAAAAATTTAAACAAAACAAAACAAAGCAAATGGATTAATGTCCCAAGAAAAGCTTGTTAATTTGACCTGGGGCTCATATGCTGGTCAGTGTGCCTTCAACATTAGTGGTTAATTTACAGAGAAAGTAAACTTACTTCTCAAAATCAGCCCTTACACTCTCATGTGTCACTCTTCTGTGACAGTGCCTGGGCATCGAGGAGCTGAATAGTTTTAATTTTTGGCCCTGTGTCTCATGAACACATTTTATTTTGTTTGGCATCTTCTGGGTCTGAAGGTGAGGATTTAACTACTGTCAGTATTTAATATTCAGCAGAAACTTGAGTTCTTTTTAGGCCCATGAGTCAAAGCCCTGCAACTTAACGACACACGGGCTTTAAAAGAAGACATAGAAAGTTACACGGATGTAATAACCTTAATTATTTTAAGAAGATTTTTTTAAAGGAGGTATGCAGCTTTTAAAAAGCCTTTGTAGCTATCTTACTTAAGAATTAAATGGGAGGCCAGTTAGCCTGACATAGTTCCCAGCTTGACTTTCACCCAGGCCAGGTGATTTTGGTGTCCCAAGATTTATTTTCTTTTCACAGAATGAAGCAGTGACACCCGCTTCAATGGGGCTGGACCTTGAAAACATGATGTGGTGGGAACACAGCCAGGCCTAAAAGGCCACATAGAGTCTGATTCAATGTATGTCAAATGTCCAGAACAGATAGATCCACAGAGAGTGTGGAGCCAGGGGCTGAGGGATGGGACCCTCAGTGGTGACCGGGGGCTGATGGATGGGAGGGATGGGGGTGATAATGAAAGGGTATAGGGTTTTATTTTTTGAGATGACGAAAATGTTCTAAAATTGTTTGTGGTTATGGCTGCACATATCTGTGAATTTACTAATCAACATTGAATTTTAACTTTCACGTGGGTTAACTGTATGGTATGTGAACTGTAGGTCATTAAGGCTGTTTTTCCTTATGACAATGGTTACACCATTGTGTTTAGGCTGAGCCCTGAGGGAAGACCCTGTGGGCAGCCCAGGCCTCCCGGCTGCTGCAGCCCCACAGAGTGGAATCCATCCTTAGCTCCTGCCCATCAGTCTCCTGTGCTGGTTTCCAGGTTCCTTTTATTTTTTTCCACACACATTGTCTGCTAGGGTTGCCAGATAAAATACAGGATGCCCATTTATCTCTGAATTTCACACCATCAGTGATTAAACTGTTAGGGTGTATATGTCCTAAATATTGCATGGGACATACTTAGACCAAACATTATTCTTTGTTCATCTGAATTGAAATTTAACTGGGCACCCTGGATTTTTAGATGCTCAATAGAGCCTCTTTGACTGGACCCCTGCTGGGTGGCATGCACCCAGGGCCCAAGTCTCAGAGATTGTAGGACTCCAGAGGCAGGTGGGGGAAGGAACTGGGCTGGTGGCCATGCCCAAGACAGAGATGGTGCCTGCAGGGGTGGACACACCACCAAGAGACTTTGGGTGCCGAAGCTTCCTGGGGCTCAGCTGGGCCCTCAGAGACCTGGGGCAGGGCAGAAGGCCAGCACCCCACAGCTGTAGAGCTGGCTCTTCTTCCACATTTCTTTCAAGGCTTTGCAGCTGAGAGCTCCAAATCAGCAAAGATGCAGTGGGGTGGTGTGTTAGTCTGTTTTCATGCTGCTAATAAAGACATACCCGAGACTGGGTAATTTATAAAGGAAAGAAGTTTAATTGACTCACAGTTCAGCATGGCTGAGGAAGCCTCAGGCAACTACAATCTTTACAACGTGGCAGGAGACAGAGTGAGAGCCGAGCAAAGGGTTAAGCCCTTTATAAAACCATCAGATCTTGGGAGAACTCACTCACTATATTGAAGAAAGCATGGAGGGACCACCCTCCTAATCTAATCATCTCCCACGAGGGCCCTCCCGTGAAACATGGAGATTATGGGAACTACAATTCGAGATGCGATTTGGTGGGGACACAGCCAAAACATATCATTTTGCCTCTGGCCCCTCCCAAATCTCACATCCTCACATTTTAAAACACAATCACGCCTTCCCAACAGTTCACCCAAAGCCTTGACTCATTCCAGAATTAACTCAAAAGTCCAAGTCCAAAGTCTCATCTGAGACAGGCCAAGTCCCTTCCACCTATGAGCCTGTAAAATCAAAAGCATATTAGTTACTTCCTGAATACAATGGGGTTACAGGTATTGGTTAAATACACCCACTGCAAATGGGAAAAATTGGCCCAAACAAAGGAGCTACAGGTCCCATGCAAGTCCAAAACCCAATAGGGCAGTCATTAAATCTTAAAGTTCCAATATGATCTCCTTTGACTCCATGTCTCACATCCAGGTTATGCTGATGCAAGAAGTGGCCTCCCATGGCCTTAGGCAGCTCCACCCCTGTGGCTTTGCAGGGTATAGCCCCACTCCTGGCTCTTTTCACAGGCTGGTGTTGAGTGCCTGTGGTTTTTTCAGATGCACGATGCAAGATGTCATTGAATTGGTCGTTCTGGGGTCTGGAGGATGGCGGCCTCTTCTCACAGCTCCACTAGGCAGTGTCCCAGTGGGGACTCTGTGTGGGGGCTCTACCCCCACATTTCCCTTCCACACTGCCCTAGCAGAGGTTCTCCATGAGGGCTCCAGCCCTGCAGCAGAATCCTGCCTGAAGATCCAGGCGTTTTCTTACATCCTCTGAAACCTAGGTGAAGGTTCCCAAACCCGAATTGTTGTCTTTTGTGCACCTGCAGGACTAACAGCATGTGGAAGCTGCCAAGGCTTGGGGTTTGCACCCCTGAAGCAATGGCCTGAGCTGTACCTTGGCCCCTTTTAGCCATGGCTAGAGCAGCTGGAACTCGGGGCACCAAGTCCCAAGGTTGCACACAGCAGGGTGGGCAGCAGCCCTGGGAACAGCCCAGGAAACCATTTTTTCCCTCCTAGGTCTCCTGGGCCTGCAAAGGGAGGGGCTGCTGTGAAGGTCTCTGACATACCCTAGAGATATTTTCCCCAATGTCTTGGTGATTGACATTTGGCTTCTGGTTACTTATGCAAAGTTCTGCAGCAGGCTTGAATTTGTACCCCAGAAAATGGGTTTTTCTTCTCTATCAGATCATCAGGCTGCATATTTTCCAACTTTTCTGCTCTGCTTCCTCTTAAATGTTTTGCCACTTAGAAATTTCTTATGCTAAATACCTTAAATCATCTCTCTCAAGTTCAAACTTCCACAGATCTTTAGGACAGGGGAAAAATGCTGCCAGTCTCCTTGCATAGCAAGAATGACCTTTAGTCCATTTCCCGACAAGTTGCTCATCTCCATCTGAGACTGCCTCAGCCTGGACTTCACTGTCCATATCACTGTCAGCATGTTGGCCAAAGCCATTCAGCAAGTTCCTAGGAAGTTCCAAACTTTCCCACATCTTCCTGTCTTCTGAGTCCTCCAAGTCCCTAAGAAGTTCTAAACTTTCCCACATTTTTCTATCTTCTTCTGTGCCCCACAAACTGTTCTGACCTCTTCCTATTACCCAGTTCCAAAGTTGCTTGTCCACTAACATCTGGCACCTAGATCACTGGGTGGTGGTGGGACCTCCACTTTTCATTCTATTCTATTTCTATTTCTAAGGGATTTTAGTCTTTACTCCAGATACCCTGCCTCTGTCCATGCCTCTGTGGCTCCCCATCCCTGACCAGGACACAGCACTGGGCCAGCAGCATTTGATGCCAGACTCCACCTGCTCTCCCCTTGAGATCCAGCATGAACACCAACCTCACGCTTTGAGGCCAAAGATGAGCCCAGGGTGGGTTAGGCCACGGTGGGGGATTCAGTGCAGTCCTCCTCCAGCAGCTCCTCCTCACAAATAAACGTGTGACCTGTGTCTACAGCGAGCTTGCAGTGTAAGTGCTGCTTCCAGAAACCCTGCAGGGAAGGGTCCTGTGAAGAGGACAGGAATGCAAAGCAGAGAGAAGGTGAGGGATGATCTTGCAGTCAGATGCAAAGTTCTGCAGCAGGCTTGAATTTCTACCCCAGAAAATGGGTTTTTCTTCTCTATCAGATCATCAGGCTGCAGATGTGGGATGCTCCTGCCAGAAGCCAGGACTAGGAAGAGGCAGGAGATTCTGCAACCTTGGAGATAGAGGGATAGTGGGAATGAGGGAGAGTGGCTCAGGATGGAGGTGGGAAACAGGGAAGGACCTCTCAGGGATGGTGGGTATGGGGGGCTAGCTTGGGTTAGATGGATTCCGCTGAATCAAACTGAACAAGATCATGATAACAAGCAGGTTGGGGGCCATGATGGGTACTCTTGACCTGGAGGGTTTCAGTTGCTGAAGCCTCCTGAGGAGCCAAATGGAGCTTCCAAAGTCCTGAGCCCTGGGCTGAGAAAAGTAGACCCAGGCTGGAGGGGGCAGTGACAAAGGGTGGGTTGAGTCCCTGGAGTCAGCACGAGGATCCAGCCTTAGGGGTGGTTGAGAGGCCAGCAGGGCTTGATAGAGTGAGAGCTTGGGGCCCAGAAGGTACCACACCTATGCCATAACAGAGTTCTCAGGGACCTTAGGTTTCCAGAGCCAGGAAGCTCAGTTTCAAATCCCAACTGCCTCACATCCTGACTGTGTAACCTCGGGCAAGTTGCTTAACCTCTCTGTGCGTACCTCCAGAGTGGGGCTGCCATTTGATGAGGTAACATATGTGGAGTACAGGGAACTGTGCCCAGCTTAGATGCGGGACAAAAGTTCAAAGTCATCATTGTCCCCTCACAGTTCTGCCTTACATGAGGACCTGAGGCTTTGAGGAAGGAGCCTGTGGGTGAACAATTGTTTCCTGGGGGACCTCTGAGCTGTGTGACATGGTCCCACCATGATGTGGGGACTTGGCTGGGAATGGCTGGGTTGGGGGTGCCAGTGGTTGGGGGCCTGGGTGGCAGCCCTGTGCACAGGCTGGACAGGACCCCCAGCATGTGGACTCAGGGTCCTCATCCCCGGACACTGAGCATGGCTTCCCATGAGGGTGGATATGGGGCTGGGAGCACAACCTCCCTGCTGGACACAAACTCTTGGCAGAGGCAAGGCCAGGCAGGCAGGACCCTGAGACCCCCAGCAGCTTTCATTGCCCTCATCAGCAGTGAGCAGAGGGGAGAGGGTGCCACCCACCTGGGAAGTCCCCGCTGTAGCTGTTGGGCTCTGCCTCACCATAATGTGGGCTTTGCCATGGTTTGTTTCCCTCCCTATTTTTGATATTTGGAGGCCCACTTTTATATTTTAATGTGTGTTTTTATGGAAATGTTCATGGCGCACATAGAGCACATAAAACACCATTGTAGAGGAATTTTACCCCAGTGCTGCTAAAATAAATGATGTTAGTGTTATGATTTTACAGAGTTTGCAGGTGCTGGCAAGGTGGTAAATAATGGAACAGTCACTGTATGAAAGCTCCCAGGTGGGTGAGTAACAGGAATCAGTATTAACAGCAATCCTACCTTTCCACAATTCTGGGGCAATAAAGCAGAGTAGATTGCACAGGTAAACAGGTGCCAGGTGACTCAGGTAATAGCAAAGGTTGTCCCAGGCAACAAGCATGACCTGGCCTCAGAGGAGCCAGGTCTCCTTCCTGGTTCTGCCCTTGTGAGGCCCTGGCAACCCCTCCATCTCTCAAAGTGGTTTCTTCAGCTGCATAACTGGGACCATCCAGACTTTCTCATGAATACGCCGTGAATACCAAGCAAGACAGACAAACAAGTAAACAAAAAACCAGCATCCACACAGCCATGATGGGGCCAAGAAAATACAGGTTTGGCTTGCCAGGGTCGGGATCTTCATGGGGACAAAGCCTCAGGGCTCAGGTTCTGGGGCAGCAGTGTCAGAGCCCAGAGGGAAAGACACCACAAAATCCGCATTGTGACTCACAACATCTCTGATGGTGGCAGCAGAGTGGATGCAGGCTCAGAGAGCCCAGTGAGCTGTCACCAGCCCTGGAGTGACCCCTGGCCTGGGCCCCGAGTTCTGGCATATGAGTACAAGTACAGACGTGGACATAGATAAGTGTGTACAGAAGTGGATGCATGACGATGCAGCCCAGGTGCACACGGAAGCAGGTACGCAGGCATGCTGCTGTGGCCTCTTGGTCATAGGCTGTAGCCACACGTGTACAGAGTTGCAGTTTCTTACACCCATGTACACACTGTGGCTGTCATGGCTGGGAATGCCCTTCCCTGACCAGGACCCTAGATGCTGGCAATTTAGAGACCTGGCCCCAGTGCACAAAATCTGCCTTAAGACTGGAAGGGCCTTGGGCCCTGGGTTTTGGGTGACGTCCTCGGGAGTGTGTGTGTGTATGTACATATGTACATATGCATGGTGTGGGCACACATGTAGACGCATGGTCATGTATGTTGATGTGTTGGCGTGCATGTGTATGGCTGAGTACAGGCATGAATATAAGTGTTCTTGTGTGTGAGAGTGCATGTGTTTTCATGTGTGAACATGTGCATATGTGTATGTGGGTGGGCACACATGTGCATGGTTGTGTGTGTGTGTTTTGTTCATGCATATATGTGCATGTGTGTAAATGTGTGTGCATGTGCCTGTGTTTCCCGTGCAAGCGTGTCTTGTGCATGTGTGGACACGTGGACTGGCCCCAGGCTCCTGCAGCTTTTGTCTCTCAGGGGTTGGCAGCCTGTTGGAGGGGATAGCCCCATGCAGAAAGCTCTTCAAAGTCACAGAGCGAATAGCGCAGTTGTGACCAAGTCTAGGTTGGCCCTAAGGCTTGTCTCAGGTCAGAGTCTTTAGGGCTGGGTAGTCTGTGCATGTGACATTGGAGGTGATCACCCTCCAGCACGCTGGCACACAGTTCCTGCTCTGTTCAGCCAGGACCCCAAAAGGACTCTGTCCTCCCTGAGTCCCCTCCTGAGATATTAGTTTTGAAAGATCTCACAAAAACCCAGCAGAAATGCATGGGGAAGGTGTTTACGTCCCACCGTCAGAGCTCAACTTGGTGATTCAAGTGTTTGGGCAACCAAACCAGAATACACAGGGACAAACTGACCTCCTGTTTGAGCCACCAGTCCCAGCCCCAGCCACATAGGCAGCACTGCTCATCCCTCTGAGGATCTGCCATGGGGCAGGCTCCACATGCCCACATCCACTCCAGCAGGACTCAGTTGCCGGCCACTCCTGCCTGGGTCCTTCCTGGAGGGAATGTGAGTCTGGGGTCCATATCTCCATCTTTCTCAGGGGGCTTTTCTGGAGGAAGAGCTTTCTGCCTCCCTGTAAAACTCTCTAGAGTCTCCCACAAGCCGAGCCCCCTTCTGCACAGGCATGGAGTAGGCAGGAGTGTGTGCACTGACTGGATGTCCCTGGATCTGTGTGACTTCTGCTAGGCAACGCCGAAATCACTTGTCAGTCTTGGGATGCTGGCACAGCCCAGCCTCCCTCATCCTGCTCAGAACCTGGCGCCCCTTCTCTGTCAGCATCATCATTTGTGTTTTTCATACAATAAATCCACATAGAAAGGGAGTGGAATCCCTCAATGTCCAACCAGCTATTCCTGGGGCCTCTTAGGAAGAGGCCTTTTGACCTGGAACCCACCAGCCAAGGGAAGTTTCTCTGGTGAGCCCAACAGGTAGATATCCTGGAATGAGAAGTGGAAAAGGTGGCTTAACTGGCCCCAAAAAGAAAGGGCCTGGATGTTCCTGGAGCAGAATTGATCCACAGGCTCTTTCAAGGAAGATGCTCCCTGGGGAGGGGCATAATTCAAGGTGGGGCTTGAGGCCAGCCTGTGCCTCTCTTGGTCACTTTGCCCACTGAAGATCTCCTGGGGACAGGTGGAGAGCACTGCGGGCAAAACGAATCTAAACCACAGTCTGTTATAGCACCACTGACGCCAGGTGTCCTTGCTGTTCCTCCTGGGTTCAACAGCCCCAGTGACCATGACCCTAAAAGTGGAGTCTGCCAAGTGATTTTGAGAGCTGTACAGGAGCCCCAGAAGCCTGGAAGGTTGGTCCTGAGGACTGGCCCTAAAACCAGGGGCTGGGGTTTGGCATCTGAGGACTGTGGATCAGTCCCAGCTCAACCATTTTTCATCCACATGAGCTTAGGCAAATCAGTCAATTTGGGTTACTCTCCTCTAGGATGATCCAGACTTCCAGCCCATGCTGGCCACTGGGAACCTGAGGAAGACAGAGGGTTGGGACAAGCCTTGTCTGCTGTGACCCTAGAGCACAGGGTCTCCTCTGGGCCTGTGGCAGGGCACCAGGAGGAGGGCAGTGCAGAGCTCTGGGACCCACAGAATCTTGGGAGATGTCTCAGGGACCCTGGTCCCTCTGGCCCCTGATCCATCCTCAGCAGGCCCTGGCAAAGTTATCCTGCCTGTGGGAACCCCCAGGTGGGGCCCTGGTGCCATCAGATAGGCCTATGGACAGAACCAGCTCCGTTCTCATTGGTGACTAAGCCAGGCTCTGAAAAGAGGCCTCTGAAAGTCACTGACCCAGTGGCAAGATCTGTGCCTGGAGAGCAGGAGACTGTGCCTCCAGCCAGGCAGGAGTGACTGAGGGCTTTCTCCCAGGGCCCCTGACGATCTCAGTGGATGTCCCAGAGGGGGAGGCCAGAAAGGCTGGCACAGAGACTCTTGTTGCATCCCAGGCCTAAGCTCGTGATGCACGCGCAAGCCTTCGAGGGCCGAGCTGGGCTGCAGTGGCTGGAGGGCCGCAGGATGCTGCAGCAAGGCTGCACTTGGGGTCTCCAGCGTGCAGGGCATGAGGCTGTGGAGATGGGCAGCCCCACTGCGCAGGAACCGTATGTGGAAACCAGCTCTTGGGAACATCGGGGACTGCCATTTTATTCTCGCCTCTTAGAGGTAGTAAGGGATTTTTTTTCCTATTTTACAGATGAGCAATCTAAGGCAGAGCGGTGGGGTAATATCCCTAAACACGGGTGGTATATTTAGCTCTGGGGCTTAAGTTTCAGGATTCTCGGTCTCCAGTACCTTGATGTATTACGAGCTTCCTTTCCATAGTAAATTAGAAACTCAGAATGCAAAGGAAACAATACAACTTACCCATTCTCTCACTGCTCACATTTCCTCCTGGTCATTTCTTTGTGTGCATATAAAATATGTATCTCAAAAAACTGAGTTAGTGCTGTATATGCCAGGGATGTCCAATTATTTGGTTTCCCTGGACCACATTGGAAGAAGAAGAATTTTGGGGGGCCACACATAAAACACGCGAACACTAACGGTAGTTGATGAACTAAAATGAAAAAAAAAAAGGAAAAAAATCACAAAAATCTCTTAATGTTTTTAAGAAAGTTTACGAATTTACATTGGGATGCATTCAAAGTCATTCTGGGCTGCATGCAGCCCATGGGCCATGAGTTTGACAAGCTTGGCATGTGCTGTTTATACCGTACTTTTTTTTACTCAATAGTTCACGTACATTCCCTTGTTGTAAATGTTTCTCGGCAGCTCCGTGTCCGTCTATGCACGTGCATGCCTTCGGTCATGCCTGTGCCTGCCTGACTGGAGGCACAGTCTCCTGCTCTCCAGGCACATATCCTGCCACTTGGTCAGTGGCTTTCAGGGGCCTCTTTTCAAAGCCTGGCTCTGCACCACTCTAAGTTGCAATGCATCATGGGCGATATCCTCTCTCCACAATGTTTTGTCCTTAAGATGGAGACAGACGTGGAGCTCCCGGATCGGGGAACACAGCCACCTGCAGGCTCCTTGACTTCAGGAGCTGTCCAGAAACCATCTGGCCACCTCCCATCTCCCACTCAGGCTTGAGGCACATTTTGCATATTCTTTGCCAACAATGGGTGAACCCTCAGCTGTGGGTTCTGGGTATGGTGTGACATGAGTGGCATAAGGGTCCTTCCATAGGGACACAGGTCTCTGCAGGCTCATGAGAAGAAATGTGCCCAGGCCAGCATGTGGGGACAGGATGTACCTGTGGCCCAGTCACCTGGGTAGGTAAAGGAGGTGTCAGCAAGGGGCTGGCTTACCCTGAGGTACTCACCCCATAGGGATGCCCCTGGTGTGCACCAGCCAGCCACACTGCTGATGGAGCTGGACATGGAGGATGAGGCCTCATACCTCTTGGCAGCCGACACTGTACTTCCTGGGCCACCTGGAGGAGACAAGTCCCTGATGGTGGCACTTTCCTGGAGGACCCAGGTGGCTCCCACACTGGCAACACTGGCCCTGCTGCCACTAAGGAGGGGTTTCTTCTATGATGCCAACCAGGTGAAGATGCCCAGGTGGGCCACAGAAGGCAGGTGGAAATGGAGCCCAGCTTTGAGGAGGGCACAGGCCTCCTATGGCTCTTGGTCTCTGCAACACACAACCTGGGCTTTGGAGCAGACAAACCTAGTTCAGCCCCACTTCTGTCACCTGTGATGGGACCTCACCTCTCTCACCCTCAGTCTCCTCATTTGTGTCCCGGTCTTGCCAGTTGTCATAGAAATCAGCTGGAGCAGGTACCCAGGGCCCGGCAGGTTTCCTGCATGCAGTGGGTGTTTTGCATTTGTTTTGCTGTGGTTATGAAGAAAGAGGCCCAAGAATTGACTGTAGGCTGAGCTTCTCTCCAACTCTCCCACATAAACTAGGTCTGAACATGACCCTGCCGTGGGGTGGGTAGCAGACGGGTCCCTGCCCACCTGCCTCCAAGAACCCTATCCTCCTGGGAAAAGCAGAACCTCACCTGCCTCAGATCTTACACAGGTTTCCCGTTTGAACTGAGGTCAGAACTGTATGCTCTGAGGGGGATTTCAGGCTTTGAGGCCCAGGGTGAGGAATCTGTCAGTTTCTTCCTTTCCCTGTGGCCGGGTTTAGATTCCTGAACTCCTTGCCTTGGGTAGAACAGGTGGGAGGGCAGGATGCCCTGAATCTGCCATGTTTTCCTTGGTTTGGGAACCCCTGTGCCCACCAGCAGCCAACGGGTCCCTGCTGAGCGTACGTGCGTACTCGGCCTCTTGGCTTGGCCTAGCAGTCCCGCTGACCACCGCCCCGGGACACTTGGGGAACACAATGGTGCTGCTCCGAGTCCTGGAGTTGGAGCCAGGAAAAGGAAAGTTTATGTGAGCTTAGGGGTCTGGCCTTATCCATAGACCCGGTTCTGCTTGGCCCACGCTGGTATTTTCCTCCATGCTTTCTGAAGGATTCCCTGGAGCCCTCTGTCACTTTCTCATCTGAAGGCTCCCTCAGTGGCCCCACTGGGATGGGGTCTCCACCTCCACAAGCTAGAGGAGAAGATTACCACACAGCAGAGAGGAGCACCTCTAATTGCAGTGCAGAGCGGGCTCACAACTCTGCATACATGCCTGTTCCTGTGGCAACACACATTTTCTTTCTACTGTGAAAGCCACCCCACCCCCTATGGGGAAACAAAGTACCCCCAAAACTCAAATGGCCACTGCTGCAACACGCTCCTAATCTCCTAGTGCTCAGAATAGATAGAAAGCCACCAGACTCATGGAAACAGCAGGGCCCAGTGGAAGCAGCAAGGATGGTGTGGGAGATTGCCATGACAATGGTGTAGGATGGAATCCTGCACAGCAATTCTGCTCCACTTGTGCAGATGCTGAAGAAGGTGGTCCAGTCTGGGGTCACAGTCTGCCTCCAGCCTACCCTGGACATCTCCCACCAGAAGGACCAGCAGCTGCTGTGAGGCTGCCACCGTGCCAGGGCTCTGCCATCCTGCAAGCACAGCTGGGTAGGCCTGATAGCAGGGACCAAAACAGGAAGGCCATTGCCTACCTCTCTCTGGCCATCTGTGCTACAGGGAGGAGCTGCCTGTCTGCCCAGAGGACCTAGTCCTGTGTCAGGCCTGTGGAGATATAGGGAGCCTGTGCCACGCTGCGTTTGGGGACATGCGTGCTTCCTGGGTGCCCATCCCTCAAAAGCATCTATAGGGTGGAAGGGGGCAGGAGGGCATCTTGCCATCCAGATGAATGCACCAAGGCCTGAGAAAAGGGTGTGGACAAGCTGGGGGCTGAGATGATCCCCTACCCTGGTTGCTGGGCTGCCTTCCCATGCACTCCCAGCCCTGAGGGTAGAAGGTCCCCTTTCTCTCTAACGAGGGGGAGGTGAGGTCTTCCTACTGCCCTAAATCCTTCCTGGAAATAGTGACTGAGGCTTTGTATGTGCACACTCAGCCTCCTCACTTGGCAGAGCCATGCTGCCCACCTCCTCAACCTGGGGACTATGGGGGTGCTGCTCCCAGTTGGGTATTCTTGGGGCTATAGGGGACGCCAGACATCTGGAAGAAAGAGGCCTTTCCCAAAGGCTCTCAGGGAGCTCCTAGGGTATAGAAGGTTTAAAAGTGTGGACCTCAGAGCAGGCTGCAGCGTGGATTCTTGCCTGCACCCTTAGTGGACACCTCCACACTCTCCTCTCTCAAAGTGGAGTGGCAGAGAAGCCCATGTGGTGTGGGAGTGGGGATTCAGTGAGCTCATTCTGGGACAGCACTGGATGGCACCTGGCACAGAACCCATGCCCTGCATGCACTGGTGGGGAAGGCACAGAGTCCAGAGCAGCCCAGCCTGGCCGAGTATACAGTTAGTTCCCTGTGTTTGCCACTAGATAGTTGCCCAGGAGGGGCACGGTGGTGACATCCTCTTTGGGGAGGGGTTTCCTATGCTCTGAATTCAAGGGGCTCCTCCCAGGCTGCCTCACACCCAAGCCTCACACCTTCATGCTGCTCTCATTTTAGGCCCTCCCCTGAGGACCCTCTCCTTCTCACCCTCCTCCTGGCCTCAGAGGCAGCTGCAGTGCCCCCCATTATCAGAAGTTCCCCCTGGCTGTTTCCCAGTCCTGCTTGGGTTCCTCTTGCCCCGCAGCCAATGATCCCAGGTCGACTCTGGGTGTCTCTTTTTGTCCTGGTGACCAATGGTGTGCGAGCCCCCCAAATTGGGCCCCAAGGCTTACATACCCTCTGCCTGCCCTGGATGCCAGGAAGGACACTGAATGAGGGGCCCACCTGTAGTCATGTCCTGACCTCACTCACACCGTCTTCCTGCAGGGAGCCAGGCAAGCCTGTCCCTTCTCGTCCTAGCCCACTGTAACAGGTTCCTGGGTCAGAAGACCATTGGGTTTCACTGAAAGAATGAGCTGTGGGCTGAGCCAGAAATGTGCAGACACTGTGTGGATGGGTGCTTGCACATCCAACTTGGATGGCCAAGTTTGAGGTAGCCACCAGGAATGCTGTTGCTATTGTAATCTGATGGCATCAGTGTAATTTGAATAAATGAAGTCAACCCAGAATCATAGGGTATCCCAAATGATTGTCAGGAGAGTGGAGATTACATCTAGGTATGCCCTTGTCTGGGTAATTACCAGAGGTGCCCTGGCATTAGGGTAGAATTTGTACTGTCAGAGACTTCTAACCACAAACTGACTCCCATAATAGTACTTTAAGGGCAGTGTCACTGTGTCTGGTGCTAGATAAGGCATCCAACCACAGGCACAGGGCTGGTGGTCATTTGGTCAAGCTATGCTGCAGCAGTTTACACAGAAGGCAGCTGGGTTTCTTCTGTCATACCCAGGCAATTGTCTAAGCTTGGCATCACCAATATCTGTTGTTATATGATGTTCTATCTTTGTTAAGTAAATATTCCTGCAGGGCATTATATTTGGTAAGAACCTTATGATAGAGACACCCTGAAAAGGGAGGGCCCTCAGGGAATGTGTTGTGTTTTCATCTTCATTCATCTAAGTGTTTTCTAACTTTCCTTGCGATTTCTTCTTTGATCCATAGGCTATTTAGAATCTGCGTCATTTTGCAGAGGAAAAAACTGAGGCACAAGGAGAAGTGATTCAACTGAGGTTACCCAACTCTTCTAGGATCCACTGCCAGTGCTCAGGGCAAAAGGCCTGGGGTGAGGACACAGGTCCAATGTGAGTCCCTGGGGTCAGACCATGTTGAATACAGCACAGTTGGAAGCAAGGAATGTCCATAAGGAAACAAACAAAACAGAAAGTGTCTTCTAGCACACAGGTCCCCACATCTGAAAGGGATTTCTATTCTTTCCAGCACCCTCCTCTCAGCTTTTATTTTAAATTGAAGCAGTTGCTGCAGAAGAAGGTCCTAAATGTATAGATATCTAACATAAAAATCAGGTAAATTAAGCTAAAATCAGAGTTCCAGGGGCTTCATCCCTGCACCCATGGCAGACATGACTAACCAAGGCCAACACTTATTCCTTCTGTTTGTGTCCTCCAAGCCTTTTGCCACACAGGGAGCCAGGCAGCCCCCACAATGCAGCCAAAGGGACACCTTCTAGGCAACCCCAGAGAGATACTGCATCCACTGAGTATTATTTAAGCTGGGGAGAGCCCCTGGTACCAAGAAGCCTTGCACATCTATCCATGCAGACTGAGGCTGGGAGGATGAAAGGACTGAACTCCTCAAAACTGGGTTTCTGAGGAGAAGGCTTAGTGACCTATAGTGCAAGTGGGGATGAGGGCACAGGTTTTAATGGGCATCTCACTGCTCTGGATGGCCTGGCCCAGTTCCCTCTCTCCTTAAGGTGGAGGAGGGCAGTGCCCTGGGTGTCTCCCATCCCCACTTTTCCAGGCCCAGGTTGGGGGATGGGTGGCACCTGCCTGAGTCGTTCCTGAGAGGAGCTCCTGAAAGCCCTTGGTCCAAGACCAGTTTTAGATGGTAAATGTGATCTCAGACCACTATTCTTAAAGAACAGGCCTCCAAGTTGGATGAGGCAGGCATTGGGGCCACTGTAACTAATATAAGGATACTCCTATGGGAAGCTGGTGGGCTGTTTTGGCTAAGAAAAGCACATGGTGTCCTATTTCCCTCTGAGTTTGTGAGAATAGAAAAGGAGAATGGTTATGACTTCAAACCACTTGGAACCCCAATTTCTCCCAAATTTGGCTTCTAATATCCACCCTGATGGGACATGATATTTGGCATTTGAGAAAGGGATGTTTTTGTTGTGAGGGACAACAAAATGACACTAGAATTATATGGCTCCTCATATATGAAACCTCTTGTTCTCTCCCAAATACCAATAGATGGTGCAACAAAAAAGAGGTGGGAAAAATAGATTTGTCAACTGTAAACAAGTCCTATGACAATTTAGACATTGAAGATCCTAAGCTTCTTGAATGTGATTTATATCCTGATATAATTTGGATATTTGTTCCTGTCCAAATCTCATGTTGAAATATAATCCTCAGTGTTGGAGGTGGGGTCTGGTGGGAGGTGCTTTGGTCATGGGGGCAGATCTCTCATGAATCGGTCCTGTCCTTGTAATAGTGAGTGAGGACTTGTGAGATCTGGTTGTTTTAGGGTGTGGCACCTCCCTACCACTCTCTTTTGCTCCCACTTTTGCCTTGTGATGTGCAAGCTTCTGCCCGAAAGCCGAGCAGATACCAGCATCACATTTGTACAGCCTGTAGAATTGTGAACCAATTAAACATTTTTTCTCTATAAATTACCCAGCCTCAGGTATTTCTTTATAGCAATGAAAGAATGGCCTAACACAGAAAATTGGTACTAAAGAGTGGTGTTTTGCTATAAAGATACATGAAAATGTGGAAGTGACTTTGGAAGTGAGTAACAGGCAGAGGTTGGAAGAGTTTGGAGGGCTCAGAAGAAGACAGAAAGATGAGGAAAAGTTTGAAATTTCTTAGAGACTGGTTAAATGGCTGCATTCTGTTCATGCCCTAGGAATTTGTGGGAGCTCAAACTTAAGAATGATGATTTAGGGTGTCTCATGGAAGAAATTTTTAAGCAGGAAAGCATTCAAGGTGTGGCCTCGCTGCTTCTATACTCAGATCCAGGAACAAAGAAATGACTTAAAGTTGGGATTTATGTTTAAACAGGAAGCAGACCAGAAAAATTTGGAAAATTTGCAGTCTGGCCATGTGACAAAGAAAGAAAAAGCTTTTTCCAGGAGAAGAATTCGAGCAGGCTGTGGAGAAAACACTTGCTAGAGAGAGTTGCATAATTAAAACAAAAGCCAGATGCTGATAGACAAGACAATGGGGAAAAGGCCTTGCATGCATTCCAGAGATCTCCATGGCAGTCCATCACATCACAGACCTTGAGGCCTAAGAGGAAAGAATGCTTTTGAGGGCCAGGACTTTACTTCTCAGCACAGCCTCAGGACACTGCTCCCCACATCCTGGCCACTTCAGCGGCAGTCTCAACTCAGAAGACCCTCGATACAGCTCAGACTACTGCTTCAGAGGGTGCAAGCTATAAGCCTCAGCAACTTCCATGTGGTGTTAAGCCTATGGGCATGCAGAGTGCAACAGTGATGGCTTGCCATTCTCTGCCTATATTTCAGAGGACTTATGAGAAAGCCTGGGTGTCTAGGCAGAAGCCTGTTGCAGGGGTGGAGCCATCACAGAGAACCTCTCCTAGGGCAGTGCCAAGGGGAAATGTGGGGTTGGACCCCCACGCAGGGTCTTCAATGGGGTACTTTCTAGAGGAGCTGTAAGAACGGACCATCATCTTCCAGATTCCAGGATAGTGGATCCACTGGCATCTTGCAGGCACTTGACCCCAAACCCTGAAAGCAGCTGTGGGGGCTGTACCCTGCAGAGACACAGGGACAGAGTTTGCCCCAGACCTTGGGAGCCTACCCCCTGCACCAGTGTACCCTGGATGTGGGACACATAATCAAAGGAGATTATTTTTGAGCTTTAAGATTTAACGACTACCCTGGTAGGTTTCAAACTCACGTGGGGCCTGTAACCTCTTTCTTTTGGCCAATTTACCCCTTCGGGGATGGGAATGTTTACCCAATGCCTGTACCCCAATTGTGTCTTGAAGTAAATAACTTGTTTTTGATTTTACAGGCTCATAGGTGGAAGAGACTTGCCTTGCCTCAGATGAGAACTTGGACTTGGGACTTTTGAGTTAATGCTGGAATGAGTTAAGGCTTTGGAGGACTATTGGGAACGCATGATAGTATTTTGCAATGTGAGAAAAACATGAGATTTGGGGCTTGTCCTGGGGTGAAATTATATAGTTTGGATGTTTGTCCCTGCCAAATCTCATGCAATTTTAATTCCCAACGCTGGAGGTGGGACCTAATGGGAGGCATTTAGGCCAGGGGGACAGATACCTCATAGCTTGGTGCTATCCTTGCAATAGTGAGTACTCATGAGATCTTGCTGTTTAAGGATGTTGCACCTACCCCGCAACTCTCTCTCTTGCTTCTGCTTTGCCATGTGATGTGCAAGCTCCCACTTTTTACCTTTGGCCAACAGTAAAGGCTCCGTGAGGCCTCCCCAGAAGCTGAATGGATGATAGCACCATGCTTGTACAGCTTGCATTAAAGCTTGTGAACCCATTAAACATATTTTCTTTATATTTACCCAGTCTAAGGTGTTTCTTTATAGCAAGGCAAGAATGACCTACCATATACCATCCTGATATAGTTTGAATATCTGTCCCTGCCCAAATCTCATGTTGAAATGTGATCTCTAGTTCTGGAGGTGGGGCCTAGTGGGAGGTGTTTGGATCATGGGGGTGATTCCTCATGAATGGCCTGGGCCATCCCCTTGGTGATGACTGAGCTCTTGCTCTGAGTTCTCATGAGATCTGAACATATACAGGTATGTGGCACCCCCGCCCCCGCCAAAAAAATAAACTTGCTCCTGCTTTCACCATGTGACATGCCTGCTCCTCCTTTGCCTTCTGCCACAGTTGTGAGCTTTCTGAGACCTCCCCAGAAGTGGATGCCAGCATTATGCTTCCTATACAGCCTGCAGAACTGTAAGCCAATTAACTATCTTTTTTTCTTTTTCTTTTTCTTTCCTTCTCTCTCTCTCTTTCTCTTTCTTTCTTTCTTTCCTTCTTTCTTTCTTCTTTTTTGACAGAGTCTCACTCTGTTGCCTGGGCTGGAGTGCAGTAAGTGGTACGATCTTGGCTCACTGAAACCTCCACCTCCTGGGTTCAAGTGATTCTCCTGCCTCCGCCTCCCAAGTAGCTTGGGATTACAGGCACCTGCCACTACACCCAGCTAATTTTTGTATTTTTGATAGAGATGGGGTTTCACCATGTTGGCCAGGCTAGTCTTGAACTCCTGACCTCATGATTCGCCGGCTTTGGCCTCCCAAAGTGCTGGAATTACAGCCTCTTTTCTTATACATTACCCAATCTCATGGAGTTTCTTTATAGCAGGGCAAGGATGGCCTATTACACCCTCTCAGGATGTTATCCTTATTGAGACCAGTTGGCCAGAAGAGAAATTAAGTTTACTGCACTCTGATTTGGTGTTGGTCCTACAATCCTCAAATAAGATTGATCATAAACTTCAAAAGTCTATTGACAAGGAAGATACACATGTTGTAAGTTTGATTAAAGAATATGATGATGCATGTGGGGACTTTTTTGGCTGTTTGTGTTGCTTACTGTCCTCTGATTCTATCTACAACTTTCTTGTATGCCCAATCTTCACTATTTTTATACATGTATTGCTATTTTATCATTATATATCTCTTGTCAATGCCATGCCTATTGTAGGAAAAGAAAAAGATGCAATCAAAGACCCAGATCATAATAAATTGCAGGATAGATCTGATCCAGGATGGCTTTTCAGATTGAACCCTAGGCCTTAACTCCCTCTCACCACTTAAACAATTGGCTATTAAATCACGTCAGACTGTGTCCTTCTTCTATGATCTGAACTCACTAATATTGACACTATCATCACCAATGAGAGATGACCAAATAAACAACCCTGGGAATGAGACTTCCTAGCATTGTGGGACTTCCTGCTGGTTGTTGGCCTTCACATACATTCCATAAAATGATCTTTGGCCAACAGTGGGGACTGAGGCCTCAACTCTGACCTTTTATTCTCTTGCCCAAAATCCTGTCTGAGGGGCCTGGAGATTCACACTCTACAAACCATAAAATCTCATGACTTTTTTTTCAATTAACCTGGTATAATGTGGCTTATTTTCCAACCTGATCCTGCGATAGCGTCACATAAAAAATGGCAGACCCCCTTACCTTAACTCAAGTGTTCCTTTCTACTGACTTCATGTCTTTACACAATAGTTTAACTCTCTTGACCAACTGTCAACTAAAGAATTCCTAAAACTCACCTATGACTTGTAAGCCCCCAAGTTGAGATGTCTTGCCTTTTCAGGATGAACCAATGTACACCTTACACTTATCGATTTACAATTTAATTTGCAATTTGTGTCTCCATGAAATGTATAAAATCAAATTGTAAGCTGACCACCTTGGGCTCACTCAGGAGCTCTTAAGACTGTGTAACCCTAGGCCATGGTCACTCACATTGGCTTAGAATAAAGCTATCTAAATACTTTGGCAGAATTTGGTTTTTCCATCATCAAAACTGAAAAAACTTGACCTTCACAAAACCACTTTTCTGTTTAGTAGAAATTTCCCAGGGCTACAAAGGCTTAACTGTATGAGCTGCAAATCAAGCCAAAATGTTACCAGAGATGAAGAGATGGGGATGGCCATCAGGCCTGGGGGTGGACCTCCCTGGAGCTGGGCATTCAAGAGGATGACTGCAGCAGAAGGCATATCCAGGGAGGTCTGGTCTGCTGATTTTTCTAGGCATAAAGCAAATTTATTTTCTAAATTAAAGTAAAAATGCATGCACTATCAAATGTACTTAGTGCAACATATTGAACTTAAATTCCAGTTTTCCTGGAATTACTTGTATCTTGGGCTAAAGGCTGTATTTGGTATAACAGGGAAGGAAAGAAATTATTTTTCCCACAAAATTAGTTTAAAAACACATATAATTGGGATGGAGCCAAGATGACGGAATAGGAACAGCTCGGGTCTACAGCTCCCAGTATGAGCAACACAGAAGACGGGTGATTTCTGCATTTCTGTTTGAGGTACCAGTTTCATCTCATTAGGGAGTGCCAAACAGTGGGTGCAGGACAGTCGGTGAAGTGCACTGTGCGCGAGCCGAAGAAGGGCAAGGCATTGCCTCACTCGGGAAGCACAAGGGGTCAGGGAGTTCCCTTTCCTAGTCAAAGAAAGGGGTAACAGACGGCACCTAGAGAATCGGGTCAGTCCCACCCTAATACTGCGCTTTTCCAACGGGCCTGGAAAACAGCACACTAGGAGATTGTGTCCTGCACGTGGCTCAGAGGGTCCTATGCCCATGGAGTCTCACTGATTGCTAGCACAGCAGTCTGAGATCAAACTGCAAGGTGGCAGCGAGGCTGGGGGAGGGGCGCCCACCATTGCCCAGGCTTCTTTAGGTAAACAAAGCAGCCAGGAAGCTCGAACTGGGTGTAGCCCACTACAGCTCAAGGAGGCCTGCCTGCCTCTGTAGGCTCCACCTCTGGGGGCAGGGCACAGACAAACAAAAAGTCAGCAGGAACCTCTGCAGACTTAAATGTCCCTGTCTGACTGACAGCTTTGGAGAGTAGTGGTTCTCCCAGTATGCAGCTGGAGATCTGAGAATGGACAGACTGCCTCCTAAAGTGGGTCCCTCACCCCTGAGCAGCCTAACTGGGAGGCACCCCCCAGTAGGGACAGACTGACACCTCACTCGGCCAGGTACTCCTCTGAGACAAAACTTCCAGAGGAACTATCAGACAGCTGAATTTGTGGTCTCATGAAAATCCGCTGTTCTGCAGCCACCACTGCTGACACCCAGCCAAACAGGGTCTGGAGTGGACCTCTAGTAAACTCCAACAGACCTGCAGCTGAGGGTCCTGTCTGGTAGAAGGAAAACTAACAAACAGAAAGGACATCCACACCAAAAACCCATCTGTACATCACCATCATCAAAGACCAAAAGTAGATCAAACCACAAAGATGGGGAAAAAACAGAGGGGAAAAAACAGAGCAGAAAAACTGGAAACTCTAAAAAGCAGAGCACCTCTCCTCCTCCAAAGGAACGCAGTTCCTCACCAGCAACGGAACAAAGCTGGATGGAGGATGACTTTGACGAGTTGAGAGAAGAAGGCTTCAGACGATCAAACTACTCTGAGCTACGGGAGGAAATTCAAAACAATAGCAAAGAAGTTAAAAACTTTGAAAAAAAATTAGAAGAATGGATAACTAGAATAACCAATGGAGAGAAGGGCTTAAAGGAACTGATGGAGCTGAAAGCCAAGTATCGAGAACTACGTGAAGATTGCAGAAGCCTTGGTAGCAGATGCAATCAACTGGAAGAAAGGGTATCGCTGATGGAAGATGAAATGAATGAAATGAAGCAAGAAGGGAAGTTTAGAGAAAAAAGAATAAAAAGAAATGAACAAAGCCTCCAAGAAATTTGGGACTATGTGAAAAGACCAAACCTACGTCTGATTGGTGTACCTGAAAATGACAGGGAGAATGGAACCAAGTTGGAAAACACTCTGCAAGATATTATCCAGGAGAACTTCCCCAATCTAGCAAGACAGGCCAACATTCAGATTCAGGAAATACAGAGAATGCCACAAAGATACTCCTCGAGAAGAGCAACTCCAAGACACATAATTGTCAGATTCACCAAAGTTGAAATGAAGGAAAAAATGTTAAGGGCAGCCAGAGAGAAAGGTCGGGTTACCCACAAAGGGAAGCCCATCAGACTAACAGCTGATCTCTCGGCAGAAACTCTACAAGCCAGAAGAGAGTGGGGGCTGATATTCAACATTCTTAAAGAAAAGAATTTTCAACCCAGAATTTCCTATCCAGCCAAACTAAGCTTCATAAGTGAAGGAGAAATAAAATACTTTACAGACAAGCAAACGCTGAGTGATTTTGTCACCACCAGGCCTGCCGTAAAAGAGCTCCTGAAGGAAGCACTAAACATGGAAAGGAACAACCGGTACCAGCCACTGCAAAAACATGCCAAATCGTCAAGACCATCGAGGCTAGGAAGAAACTGCATCAACTAATGAGCAAAATAACCAACTAACATCATAATGACAGGATCAGATTCACACATAACAATATTAACTTTAAATGTAAATGGGCTAAATGCTCCAATTAAAGGACACAGACTGGCAAACTGGATAAGGAGTCAGGACCCATCAGTGTGCTGTATTCAGGAAACCCGTCTCACGTGCAGAGACACACATAGACTCAAAATAAAGAGATGGAGGAAGATCTATTAAGCAAATGGAAAACAAAAAAAGGCAGGGGTTGCAATCCTAGTCTCTGATAAAATAGACTTTAAACCAACAAAGATCAAAAGAGACAAAGAAGGCCATTACATAATGGTAAAGGGATCAATTCAACAAGAAGAGCTAACTATCCTAAATATATATGCACCCAACACAGGAGCACCCAGATTCATAAAGCAAGTCCTGAGTGAACTACAAAGGGACTTAAACTCCTACACAATAATAATAGGAGATTTTAGCACCCCACTGTCAACATTAGACAGATCTATGAGACAGAAAGTTAACAAGGATATCCAGGAATTGAACTCAGCTCTGCACAAAGTGGACCTAATAGACATCTACAGAACTCTCCACCCCAAATCAACAGAATATACATTTTTTTCAGCACCACACCACACCTATTCCAAAATTGACCACATAGCTGGAAGTAAAGCTCTCCTCAGCAAATGTAAAAGAACAGAAATTATAACAAACTGTCTCTCAGACCACAGTGCAATCAAACTAGAACTCAGGATCAAGAAACTCACTCAAAACCACTCAACTACATGGAAACTGAACAACCTGCTCCTGAATGACTATTGGGTACATAATGAAATGAAGGCAGAAATAAAGATGTTCTTTGAAACCAATGAGAACAAAGACACAACATACCAGAGTCTCTGGGACACATTCAAAGCAGTGTGTAGAGGGAAATTTATCGCACTAAATGCCCACAAGAGAAAGCAGGAAAGATCCAAAATTGACACCCTAACATCATAATTAAAAGAACTAGAAAAGCAAGAGTAAACATATTCAAAAGCTAGCAGAAGGCTAGAAATAACTAAAATCAGAGCAGAACTGAAGGAAATAGAGACACAAAAAACCCTTCAAAAAATTAATGAATCAAGGAGCTGGTTTTTTGAAAAGATCAACAAAATTGATAGACCGCTAGCAAGACTAATAAAGAAGAAAAAGAAGAATCAAATAGATGCAATAAAAAATGAAAAAGGGGACATCACCACCGATCCCACAGAAATAGAATCTACCATCAGAGAATACTACAAACACCTCTATGCAAATAAACTAGAAAATCTAGAAGAAATGGATAAATTCCTCGACAAATACACCCTCCCAAGACTAAACCAGGAAGAAGTTGAATCTCTGAATAGACCAATAACAGGTTCTGAAATTGTGGCAATAATCAATAGCTTACCAACCAAAAAGAGTCCAGGACCTGATGGATTCACAGCCAAATTCTACCAGAGGTACAATGAGGAACTGGTACCATTCCCTCTGAAACTATTCCAATCGATAGAAAAAGAGGGAATCCTCCCTAACACATTTTATGAAGCCAGCATCGTCCTGAAACCAAAGCCTGGCAGAGACATAACCAAAAAAGAGAATTTCAGACCAATATCCTTGATGAACATTGATGCAAAAATCCTCAATAAAATACTGGCAAACCAAATCCAGCAGCACATCAAAAAGCTTATACACCATGATCAAGTGGGCTTCATCCCTGGGATGCAAGGCTGGTTCAACATACGCAAATCAGTAAATGTAATCCAGCATATAAACAGAACCAAAGACAAAAACCACCTGATTATCTCAATAGATGCAGAAAAGGCCTTTGAAAAAATTCAACAATCCTTCATGCTAAAAACTCTCAATAAATTAGGTATTGATGGGACGTATCTCAAAATAATAAGAGCTATCTATGACAAATCCACAGCCAATATCATACTGAATGGGCAAAAACTGGAAGCATGTCCTTTGAAAACTGGCACAAGACAGGGATGCCCTCTCTCACCACTCCTATTCAACATAGTGCTGGAAGTTCTGGCCAGAGCAATCAGGCAGGAGAAGGAAATAAAGGGTATTCAATTAGGAAAAGAGGAAGTCAAATTGTCCCTGTTTGCAGATGACATGATTGTATATTTAGAAAACCCCATTGTCTCAGCCCAAAATCTGCTTAAGCTGATTAGCAACTTCAGCAAAGTGTCAGGATACAAAATCAATGTACAAAAATCACAAGCATTCTTGTACACCAATCACAGACAAAAAGAGAGAGCCAAATCATGAGTGAACTTCCATTCACAATTGCTTCAAAGAGAATAAAATACCTAGGAATCCAACTTACAAGGGATGTGAAGGACCTCTTCAAGGAGAACTACAAACCACTGCTCAACGAAATAAAAGAGGATACAAACAAATGGAAGAACATTCCATGCTCATGGGTTGGAAGAATCAATATCGTGAAAATGGCCATACTGCCCAAGGTAATTTATAGATTCAATGCCATCCCCATCAAGCTACCAATGACTTTCTTCACAGAATTGGAAAAAACTACTTTAAAGTTCATATGGAACCAAAAAAGAGCCTGTATCGCCAAGTCAGTCCTAAGCCAAAAGAACAAAGCTGGAGGCATCACGCTACCTGACTTCAAACTATACTACAAGGCTACAGTAACCAAAACAGCATGATACTGGTACCACAACAGAGACATAGATCAATGGAACAGAACAGAGCCCTCAGAAATAATGCCACATATCTACAACTATCTGATCTTTGACAAACCTGACAAAAACAAGAAATGGGGAAAGGATTCCCTATTTAATAAATGGTGCTGGGAAAACGGGCTAGCCATATGTAGAAAGCTGAAACTGGATCCTTTCCTTACACCTTATACAAAAATTAATTCAAGATGGATTACTTAAATGTTAGACCTAAAACCGTTAAAATCCTACAAGAAAACCTACGCAATACCATTCAGGACATAGGCGTGGGCAAGGACTTCATATCTAAAACACCAAAAGCAATGGCAACAAAAGCCAAAATTGACAAATGGGATCTCATTAAACTAAAGAGCTTCTGCACAGCAAAAGAAACTACCATCAGAGTGAACAGGCAACCTACAGAATGGGAGAAAATTTTTGCAACCTACTCATCTGACAAAGGGCTAATATCCAGAATCTACAATGAACTCAAACAAATTTACAAGAAAAAAACAAAAAAAACATCAAAAAGTGGGTGAAGGACATGAACAGACACTTCTCAAAGACATTTATGCAGCCAAAAAACACATGAAGAAATGCTCATCATCACCAGCCATCAGAGAAATGCAAACCAAAACCACAGTGAGATACCATCTCACACCAGTTAGAATGGCCATCATTAAAAAGTCAGGAAACAACAGGTGCTGGAGAGGATGTGGAGAAATAGGAACACTTTTACACTGTTGGTGGGACCGTAAACTAGTTCAACCATTGTGGAAGTCAGTGTGGCGATTCCTCAGGATCTAGAACTAGAAATACCATTTGACCCAACCATCCCATTACTGGGTATATACCCAAAGGACTATAAATCATGCTGCTATAAAGACACATGCACCCGTATGTTTATTGCAGCACTATTCACGATAGCAAAGAGTTGGAACCAACCCAAATGTCCAACAATGATAGACTGGATTAAGAAAATGTGGCACATATACACCATGGAATACTATGCAGCCATCAAAAATGATGAGTTCATGTCCTTTGTAGGGACATGGATGAAACTAGAAAACATCATTCTCAGTAAACTATCGCAAGGACAAAAAACCAAACACCGCATGTTCTCACTCATAGGTGGGAATTGAACAATGAGAACTCATGGACACAGGAAGGGGAACATCACACTCCGGGGACTGTTGTGGGGTGGGGGGAGGGGGAGGGGGTGGGACAGCATTAGGAGATATACCTAATGCTAAATGATGAGTTAATGGGTGCAGCAAAACAACATGGCACATGGATGCATATGTAACAAACCTGCACATTGTGCACATGTACCCTAAAACCTAAAGTATAATAAAAAAAATACAAGTTAAAAAGCAAAAACAAAAAAACAAAAACAAAGTACGGAGGCAACAAAGAGCGCGATGAAAGCAATGGTATCTCACTTTTTAATACTAATGTTGGTTGTAAACGGCCTAAATGCTCCACTTACAAGATACAGAAGGACAGAATGGATAAGAACTCACCAACTAACTGTCTGCAGCCTTCAGGAGACTCACCTAACACTTAACGACTTACATAAACTTAAGGAAAGCGGTAGAAAAAGGCATTTCATGCAAGTGGACACCAAAAGCGAGCAGCGGTAGCTATTCTCATATGAGACAAAACAAACTTTAAAGCACAGTAGCTAAAAGAGACAAAGAGAGACAGTATATCATGGTAAAATGTCTCATCCAACAGAAAAACATGACAGTCCTAAGCATACATGAAGCTAACACTGGAGCTCTGAAATTTATAAAACAATTACTAGTGGACATAAGAAATGAGATAGACAGCAACGCAATAACAGTGGGGGACTTCAATACTCCACGGACAGCACTAGACAGGTCAAGACAGAAAGTCAACAAAGAAACAAGGGATTTAAACTACATTTTGGAACAAATGGACTTAATAGATCCATACAGAACATTTCATCCAACAACCACAGAATACACATTCTATTCAACAGCACATGGAATTTTCTCCAAGATAGACCATACGATAGGCCATAAAATGAGTCTCAATAAATTTAAGAAAATTGAAATTGTATCACGCACTCTCTCAGATCAGCGGAATAAAACTGAAAATCAACTCCAAAAGGAATCTTCAAAACCATGCAAATACATGGAAATTAAATAACCTGCTCCTGAATGAGTATTGGGTGAAAAACGAAATCAAGATGGAAATTTTAAAAATTTCTTCGAACTGAATGACACAACCTATCAAGACCTCTGGGATACGGCAAAGGCAGTGCTAAGAGAAAGTTTGTAGCCCTAAACACCTACGTCAAAAAGTCTGAAAGAGCACAGACAGACAATCTAAGTTCACATCTCAGGGAACTAGAGAAGCAGGAACAAGCCAAACCCAATCCCAGCAAACAAAGGAAATAACCAAGATCAGAGCAGAACTAAATGAAATTGACACAACAACAACAAAAAATACAAAACATAAATAAAACAAAAAGTTGGTTATTTGAAAAGATAAATAAAATTGATAGACCATTAGCAAGATTAACCAAGAAAAGAAGAGAGAAAATCCAAATAACCTCACTAAGAAATGAAACAGGGGGTATTAGAACTGATACCACTGAAATATTAAAGATTATTCAAGGGTACTATGAACACCTTTTGGCACATAAACTAGAAAACCTAGAATAGTTGGATAAATCCCTGGAAAAATACAACCCTCCTAGCTTAAATCAGGAAGAATTAGATACCACAAGCAGACCAATAAGAAGCAGCAAGATTGAAATGGTAATTTTAAAATTACCAACAGAAAAAGCCTGGGACCAGACAGATTCACAGCAGAATTCTACTAGACATTCAAAGAATGTCTTCTTTCAAACAAAGAAGAAATGATACCAATCCTTTCGCACCATTCCACAAGACAGAGAAGGAAGAAATCCTCCCTAATTCATTCTATGAAGCCAGCATCACCCTAATACCAAAACCATGAAAGGACATAACCAAAAAAGAAAACGACAGACCAATATCCTTGATGAACGCAGATGCCAAAATCCTTAACAAAATACTATCTAACTGAATCCAACAACATATCAAAAAGATAATCCACTATGATCGAGTGGGTTTCATACCAGTGGTACAGGAATGGTTTAACATATGCAAGTCAATAAATGTGATACACCAAATAAACAGAATTTAAAAAACTCACATGATTATATCAACAGATGCAGAAAAAGCATTCGACAAAATCTAGCATTGCTTTATGATTAAAGCTCTCAGCAAAATAGGCATACAAGGGAATTACCTTAATGTAACAAAAGCCATCTATGACAAACCCACAGCCAACATAATACTTGTGGGCGGCAAGCCACCCAGGCGCCGAGGCAAGAGACCAAGGACACGAGCTGTTCCAGTATAATAAAATATAAAACAAGAATAGTCAGTCATACCAGATATAGATCCTAGATATGATTATATATAAATATCGTTAATCATTAGTTGGTAGTAATTACTCTTTATCCCAATATTATAATAATCCTCGCTCTATAATCATAACCTAGGAAAAACCAGGCCATAGGAGCTGAGGGGACAGTGAGGTGTGACCAGAAGACGAGTGCCTTCTGTTATGCCTAGACAGGGCCACCAGAGGGCTCCTTGGTCTAGCAGTAACGCCAGCATCTGGAAAGATACCTGTTGCCAGGCGGATCGTGGTCTAGCGGTAGCAAAAGGTGTCAAGCAACAACACCCGCTACTTAGCAGACAGGGAAAGGGAGTCACCTTTTCCCCGGGGCAGTTTAGAGAAGACTCTGCTCCTCCACCTCTTGTGGAGGGCCTGACATCAGTCAGGATTTCCCGCAGTTATCCGGAGGCCTAACCGTCTCCCTGTGATGCTGTGCTTCAGTGGTCACGCTCTTAGTCCACTTTCATGTTCCATCCTGTACACCTGGCTCTACTTTCTAGATAGCAGTAGTAAATTAGTGAAAGTACTAAACGTCTCTGATATGTAAAAATAGTGGTGTAAGCTGTCTTTCTCTTTGTCTTCTCTCTCTCTCTGCCTCGGCTGCCAGGCAGGGAAGGGCCCCCTGTCCAGTGGACACGTGACCCACGTGACCTTACCTATCATTGGAAACGACTCACATTCTTTACCCTGCCCTTTTTGCTTTGTATCCAATAAATAACAGCGCAGCCAGACATTCGGGGCCACTACTGGTCTCCGCGCATTGGTGGTAGTGGTCTCCCGGGCCCAGCTGCCTTTTCTTTTATCTCTTTGTCTTGTGTCTTTATTTCTACACTCTCTCGTCGCCGCACACGGGGAGAGACCCACCGACCCTGTGGAGCTGGTCCCTACAATACTGAATGGGGAAAAGGTGAAAGCATTCCCTTTGAGAACTGGAACAAGACGAGGAGCCCACTCTCACCACTCCTCTTCAACATAGTACTGGAAGTCCTAGCCAGAGCAATCAGACAAAAGAAGGAAATAGAGGAAATCCAAATCGGTAAAGAGGAAGTCAAACTGTCACTGGTTACTGACGATATGATCTTAAAAACCCTACGGACTCCTCTGGAAAGCTCCTAGAACTGATAAAAGAATTCAGCAAAGTTTCCAGATACAAGATTAATGTACACAAATTAGTAGCTCTTCTATACATCAACAGCTGCCAAGCAGAGAATCACATCAAGAACTCAACCCCTTTACAATAGCTGCAAAAAAAAAAAACAGAAACTTAGGAATATACCTAGCAAAGGAATCGAAAGACCTCTACAATGAAAATTACAAAACACTGCTGAAAGAAATCATAGATGTAGCCAAGCATAGTGGCGCACACCTATAATCCCAGCTACTCAGGAAGCTGAGGCAGGAGAATCGCTTGAACCCAGGAGGCAGAGGTTGCAGTGAGCTGAGATCACGCCATTGCACTCCCACCTTGGTGACAAGAGTGAAACTCCCTCTGAAAAAACAAATCATAGATGACACAAATACTCATGCTCATGGATGGGTAGAACCAATATTGTGAAAATTACCATTCTGTTAAAGGCAATCTACAAATTCAATGCAATCCCCATCTGAATACCACCATCATTCTTCACAGAATTACAAAAACAATTCTAAAATTGATATGGAACCAAAAGAGAGCCATGTAGCCAAACCAAGTCAGCAAAAAGAACAAACCTGGAGGCATCACACTACTTGATTTCAAACTGTACAATAAGGCCATAGTTACCAAAACAGCATGGTACTGGTTTAAAAATAGGCACATAGACCAATTGAACAGAAGAGAGAACCCAGAAATTAACCCAAATACTTACAGCCAACTGATCTTCGACAAAGTAAACTAAAACATAAAGTGAGGAAAGAACACCCTTTTCAACACATGATGTTGGGATAATTGGCGAGACACGTAGGGGAATAAAACTGGATTCTCATCTCTCACCTTATACAAAAATCTACTCAAGATGGATTAAGAACTTAAACCTAATTCCTGAACTATTAAAATTCTAGAAGATAACACTGGATAAACCCTTCTAGACATTGGCGTAGGCAAGGATTTCATGATCAAGAACCCAAATGCAAATACAATAAAAACAAAGATAAATAGCTGGGACTTAATTAAACTAAAGAGCTTTTGCATAGCAAAGGGAACAGTCAGCAGAGTAAACAGACAACCCAGAGAGTGGGAGAAAATCTTCATAATCTATACATCTGACAGAGGACTAATATCCAGAATCCACAACAAACTCAAACAAATCAGTATGGAAGAAACAAACAACCCCATCAAAAAATGGGCTAAGGGCATGAATGGACAGTTGTCAAAAGAAGATATGCAAATGGCCAACAAACATGAATAAAAATGCTCAACATCACTAATGATCAGGGAAATGCAAATCAAAACCACAATGCAATACCACCTTACCTCCTGCAACCCAAAAATAAAAAAACAGTAGATGTTGCCGTGGATGCAGTAAACAGGGAACACTTCTACACTGCTGGTGGGAATGTAAACTAGCATGCCACTATGGAAAATAATGTGGAGATTCCTAAAATAACTAAAAGTAGAACTACAATTTGACCCGGCAATCCCACTACTAGGTATCTACCCAGAGGAAAATAAGTCATTATTCAAAAAAGATACTTGCACACGCATGTTTATAGCAGCACAATTCACAATTGCAAAATCGTGGAACCAACCCAAGTGCCCATCAGTCAACAAGTAGATAAAGAAACTGTGAGATACATACATATATATAATGGAATACTATGTAGCCATAGAAAGGAATGAATTAACAGCATTTGCTGTGACCTGGAAGAGATTGGAGACTATTGTTCTAAGTGATGTAACCCAGGAATGGAAAACTCAACGTCGTATGTCCTCACTGATATGTAGGAGCTAAGCTATGAGGACACAAAGGCATAAGAATGATGCAATGGACTTTGGGGACTTGGGAGGAAGAGTGGGAGGGAGGCGAGCAATAAAAGACTACGAATATGGTACAGTGTATACTGCTTGGGTAATGGGTGCACCATAATCTTACAAATCACCACTAAGGAACTTACTCATGTAATCATCTGTACACTGATAACTTATGAAAAAATAAAATAAAAATAACAAATGAAAAATAAAATATAACACACCAAGAAAGTGAAGAGATAACCCACAGAATGGGAAAAAATGATTGCAAACTATCCATCTGACAAAGGATTAATAACTGCAAGAAGCTCAAACAACTCTACAAGAAAAAATGTAATAACCTGGTCAAAAATGGCCAAAAAGATTTGAATATATATTTCTCAAAAGAAGACAAACACATGGCAAACAGTTATATGAAAAGGTGCTCAACATCGCTGATAGAGAAATGCAAATGGAAACTGCAGTGCGATATCATCTCACTGGAGTTAAAATGGCTTATATTCAAAATACAGGAAATAGCAAATGCTAGTGAGAATTTGGAGTAAATGGAACCCTCATTTACTGTTGGTGGAAATGTAAATTAGTGCAACCACTATAAAGAACAGTTTGGAGGTTCCTCAAGAAACTAAAAATTGAGCTACCACATTATCCAACAATAGTACTGTTGGGTATATACCCAAGAGAAAGGATATCAGTATGTTGGGAATCTGCACTCCTGTGTTTGTTGCAGCACTATCTACAATAGCTAAGATTCGGAAGCAACCTGAGTGTCCATCAAGAATGGATTAAAAAATATGGTACATATACACAATGGAGTACTATTCAGCCCTAAAGAAGAATGAGAATTAGTCATCTGCAAGACCATGAATGGAACTGGAAATCACTGTGTTAAGTGAAATAGCCAGGCACAGAAAGACAAACATCACATGTTCTCACTTATTTGTGGGATCTCAAAATCAACCCACTTGAACACATGAACATAGAGCGAAGGACGATTACTAGAGGCTGGGAAGGATAGTGGGGAGCTAGAATGAGGTGGGCATTGTTCATGGGTACAAAAAATAATTAGAATGAATGAGAGTCGCCATTTGATAGCACAATAGGGTGACAATGGTCAATAACGTAATTGTACATTTTAAAGTAACTTAAAGAGTGCAATTAGATTGTTCACAACTCAAAAAATAAATGCTTGAGGGGATGGATGTCCCATTCTTTGTGATGTGATTATTTAACTTTGTATGTCTGTATCAAAACATCTCATTTATGTTATAAATATATACACCTATGTACCCACAAAAATTAAAAATTAAAAAATTATAAGACACTTGACTCAATTTGAATTTTGGGTAGGTAAGGTTATTATTTGTATAAATATCTTCCAATACTTACTTAAATATATTACACACAAATATGCAAATATTGCTTAGCTATACTAGAAAGTTATTCATTGCTCATCCCAATTTTAAACTTTACTGTGTTCCTTACATTTTCTTTCAGTAAATTTGGAGCGTCTCTTCCCGGCCCCCACACCGTGTGGAAAGTGAGCAGTGCCTCTGCCCAGCCGCCCATCGTCCGGGAAGTGAGGAGCCCTCTGCCAGTGCCCACTGCCGGAGTGAGGAGCCCCTCTGCCCAGCTGCCCACTGTCTGGGAAGTGAGGAGCGTCTCTGCCGGGCCGCCAACCGTCTGGGAAGTTTGGAGAGCCTCTGCCCAGCTGCCCACCGTCTGGGATGTGACGAGTGCCTCTACCTAGCCGCCGCCCCGTCTGGGAAGTGAGAAATACATTTTCTCCTTGAGGAGTAGACTTGCTGTGTTAGAGGAACTCATGGTTACCAACCTTCTAGTTTAATAAACATGACCAGAATACTCTATCTTAATATGAGTAGCTAGGTACTCACAAGGCATCTAGAAGGTTAATACTCATGGTCTGAAAATAGCCACATTTTTTAGCTGGCCACAAACTACAATTGCAGAATATCTGTGGCCATACAAGACATCTTCCACTAAGCCTGAAAAATGTATAGATGTCCTAGGAGTGCAGCATTTTTTTTGTAAGTATAATATTAATGAGCTAGCTTAGATCAACGGGTTAATGGTCATTGTTAAAACAAATAGCCCAGACTTTAGTGAGTACATCTGCACCTTCCAAGTTTAATTATAACTCTTTCTCTTTATAGTTACTTATAAGTAGAGACACTAACAAAAGACAATGCATTCCTGCTCTAGTTTTCTGAGGATGTCCAACTCTGTAATGGAGTCATTTCTAATAAACTTGCTTCTTTCACCTCAAATTTTTTCCTGCACAAGATCTAAGAATCCTACTTTGTGGTCTGTGTCAGGACCCTCTTTTCCAGCAACATCTTTCAGCAATACCATGAAGGGACACCAAGACAAGACCCCCACTCCAAGGAAAACAATCCACACAGAATCAATCAGCTAGCAAGTGGGCCGTCTTTTACAGTCTTGAAGCCATTCTGCTGGGCAAGAATGATTATCAACTATTACTTAAGTGAGAGACCCTAGGGCATAATGTTAGGGTGAGAGACTCAGCCCCAAAAGTTAGAGGTCCAGGGGCATCAGACTCAGATTAGAGGCCAAGCTCACAGGGTTAGAGGCCCTGGGGAATATTGAGAAGAATGGGTTTGGCTAAACAAGATGTCTGCCACTTTCTCTTTTTGGACTGTCCATCTCGCGCTCTCTGTCCCTCACCTCAGTGCTCTGCATCTTGTCACCTTTCTGCTCACCGCCTCTGTTTTGTAGTAGCCTGGAGGCTGCCCCAGGAAAGAGGCCCCAAACAGTCTAGCTTTTACTTTCCTCAACTATCCTCTGACTTTTAGCTGATTGCTTGTTTAATTTGCCACTGGTCCAAGTGACACTGAAAAAAAGAGTTGTCTTGGAACCTAGTATTTTTGTACCTTAATTATCAGAAAAGATCAGCAGTAACCTGTCCATCATCATGACTAGAAGCTGAAATGTGGTATTTAACAGCCTTCATGATAAGACCAGATATGCCTCTTTAGTGACAGCCTCTTTTGTAACAACCCTCTGCAAACAATTAGCCTCAAGATGGAGAACATGAGACTTTTTCTTAACAGTTTTCTCTCATTTCTTAACCATAAGGTCATCTTTGATGGGCTGGCATAGGGCAGCTGGACCCTGCTTTCTAAACCCAGCATGTCACTTTTTTCCTGAAAGAGTTTTGTCAGTTTTGTCATAGTAGTGTGGAAATGGACTAATACATTACAATATACAAGTTACAGCCTTCCCATTTCCCCTATTTGGTCTGACTCCTTTTTTTGCAGCTTAATTAGTCTTATAGAAGAGAAACTATGTGGGAGGAAATACATTATATACAGGCTTCTCTGATGCTTGGTCACGATAAAAAATTAAAATGGACTTCTATATGTTCGATGGAGGAAAAGACAAAATAGGGATGGCACATAATTGATTACCCTTTTAATTCAAGTGCCTCTTAATATTAGGCTTTTCTTAGCTGGGGCTGAAATCCCCCTGCCAGTCCAAGCACCCCATAAGAACACAGCCAGACTCCTTCCAGTTCTGGTGGGGTGTGCAACATGTTATTAATTTCTCCTAGTTTTCCAGGGTTATCTAGTGTCTAGTCATCTTCTTCTCCCTGCCCTTCGAGTCCTGTCTTACATACATACCCCACTCTTGAAACACCCGAACTTCACCGGAACAACATGCAGCTGGCAAAGTTGAATGTTTGCCCTCTCTGGGAAGTGAGAGATGATAATAGGGACACTATATAGGTATATGTGCCCTTTTCTATGTCTGAATTAGCCATATGCAAGGAAAAACTAAAACAATTTTCAGAGGTTCTGGGAAAATTCATACAGAAATTTAAGAGGCTAATCTTGATGTATAATCTGATGAGGCAGGATTTGCATGTTTATGTTTACCTACTGCATGGTAGAAAAGCAGTGCATTATGGGAGTGGCTAGAGTACACGCTAATAGGGTGACAGCCTGCAACCAGGGATGTGACACCTATCAAGTAGGAGGCAAAGCAGTGCCTGACCAGGACCCAAAAGAGAACTAGAATCTAGAAAAGACAAACGAATTAGGAGAAAGTGGGATACAGAGAGCAAAAATTATGATCATTTGACTCCTTGAAGGAATTTTTTTAAAAAGTGTGATAAAGCTTTTTAATTTTTATAAAGTCTGGAAAATTACTCAGGGAAAAGATGAAAACCTAGCCTTATTACAAGGGTGGATAATTTAGACCTTGAGGAAATACACTAACACTGACCCTGACTTAAAGAAGGGAAAGGCATTGCTAGCAGTTTATTTTACAGCCCAGTCTGCTTCTGATATCTGCAAGAAGCCGCCAAAAGCAGCCTTAGGCTTCCAGACTCCCATGGATCAGATTTTAGACTTGGATTTTGCAGTTTTCCATCACAGGAATAGGGCAGAGGAAACATAAAATAAAGCAAATCTCCCAAGAGGCCCAGCTTCTAGCTGCAGCCTTGTGCTCTCCACCGCTTCAGAGGCAGCCCCTTAACCCCTGGCCCTCGCAGAGGAAGTGAGAAGGTGAAAGCCCCAGTCTGTGCCTCTGAGCCACTGTGCCTTGGACACAAATCAATGTGCCTTCTGTAAGATCGGCCACTGCCAAAGGAAATGCACTGTGCTTCCAAGGGAGCCATCCTCACAGCCCAGCAGACTCGAAAGTGGGAGGGCCTGATACTTCCTCCACTTCCCATTGGACTATTAGCTATGGAGAGATGGAGGAGCCTCAGGTGACTCTTGAAGTGGCAGTATTAACTTCGTATTAGGTATGGGAGCAGATGACTCTGTCCTGATTCAATACAATGGGCTCCTGTCTTCTCGCGATGGACAAGCCCAAAAACACTGGTTTTCATATCTTCTAAGTTGTCCTCCAGGGCCTCTGGGTTTCTTGCCTGCCTTTTTAGTACTGTCTGAGTGCCCTAGAAAGTGTTACTTTTGTTCCTGACTCCTCAGGAAACACTTTCTAACATAGAAACACTTTCTAACAGGAAACACTTTCTAACATAGAAAATGTTACTTTTGTTCCTGACTCCTCAGGGGAAATTAAAAATGAGCTGTCACATTTACCACCTGAGGTGTTGTCTCAAGTAAATCTTGAGGTTTGGGCCACACAGCTCTGGGAAATGCACTAAACACCTCCCCCATTCAAATCCAACTTCAGCCTAGTGCTCCTCTCCCTCAGAAGAGACAACACATATTAAGGCAAGAAACATGAGGGGAAGTTCAACCCCTTATTGCCAAATTCTTGCCATATGAGTTATTAAGGCCATGAGAGTCTCCTTACAATACTCTCATGTTACCAGATAAAAAGTCTAATGGCAAGTAGAGATTTGTCAGAACCCTTAGAGCATTAAGAAATGCAGTTGTCTCCATACACCTCATTATCCCCAATACTTACCAAGTCCCAGGGGATGCAAGCTGGTTTACATTCTTAAATCTGAAAGATGCATTTTTCTGCATTTCAATGCATCCAGATTCACAATATGTTTGCCTTTGAATGGGCTGATCCAGATACACATTCAGCCTCAAAACTAACCTGGACAGTCATCTCTGAAGGGTTCTGGGATAGCACCAACTTATTTGAAAATGCTCTAGCTAAGGACTTAAGAAATCTACAATTGGAAAGGGACAAAATTATTCAGTATGTAGGTGACTTGCTCATTGCTAGCCCAACTAAAGAAGACTCATAATAATACTGTTAAATTGGTAAATTTCCTAGGAACTTGCAGATATAGGGCATCACCATACAGGGCTCAGATTTTGACTCAAAGACTTAAATATTTGTAATCTGTCTTAACCTCTGGAACTGATCAACATCCCTAGAAGTTAAAAAAGTTATTTTAGTCATCCAAGGGTCCCAGTCCAACAAATGACTGTGGGCTTTTTTAGGAGATGGCTGGGTACTGCTGCTTAAGGGTGCCCAGATTTGGACATGTAGCCAAGCCTTTATATGATATGCTAAAGAGAAAGATTTAGAGCTCCTAGAATGTAATGAGAACTGCAAGCAAACCTTCAATACTCTCAAGGAGAAACTGGGCTCTGCTGCGGCTGTGGGAGTCCCCAAGTTGGATGAACCATTTTTTCTTTATGTGGCCAAAAAGCAAGGCATAGGCCTTGGGTAATCTTGTCCCAAAACTGGGGGACAGTGCAAGGCCAGTAGCCTAATTTTCTAAGCAGATAGACTAGGTGGCCTCAGGGCTTGTCAACTAGGCTGGCCTGCCTAGGAATTGTCATCGATTTCCAGGCAGAAATTAGTTAGATTGAACTTTCCACATACTCCTCCTTCCTGGGCTAGGAGGTAGTCTAAAGCTAATCTGTTCTGATAAATAGCATTCTTCATTTTTGTGGCTTGCTGGGCCAGTAAATCTAATGCATTTGCTGTTTCATTAGTGATCATTTCAAGTACTGCCTGCAACCTTATGATGCGGCTAAGCACGCAAATAGGAGTGCGGTACCCTCATGACCTATCTTGTGCCTAGGTAGCTGGCCTATAGTATTGAATTATTCTTTCAGGGGGCCAATCTGTGTCTTTCTAATCTCCTATTTCTATATCTCTTTTTATGTCTGCATCTCTTTTGTTTCTTCTAACTTCATCATGGGCGGGATACCTTAAAGTTTCTCCCTGTTGCAGTGGGAGTAGGAAGAAAGACGGTCTAATTGTTTCAAATACACAGGACTTTGTCCCTTTAGCTGGCAACTGTCGATATGCCTGTGGCTTACAGATCCAATAAAGACCAGGGAGTGCTTGCCAAGTATTTGAGCTTCAAGCTGATGCCACGTGTGGTTTAGAGTAGAGAAACGGGAGAACGGATTTGGATGAGGTGCTTTGGAGTCATCTCTGCCTTGCCACAAAGTTTTCTTTAGTGTTTCATTATAATATTGCTGTCCTAAGCAGGTTAGTTCTCCTACTTCGCCTGTAAAAGCCTTTCTTCAAGGAGCAACACAGTATCTCCTGATAATAGAAGTTTTTAAGAGCCAGACGCTTGAACTTGTGGGCATCGGTTTGGGGGAAGAGTCTATTAGAGTTAAATTATCTTGTGGCATTAACTCTTTTGCTTCCTAAGGCCATTGGTCTCCTACGTTAGTCTTTCTACAAACATAACATGAAATGCCTAGGCCGCCGGCAGTGTTTTCAGCCAGCTGAGCAAACAGGTTTTCGGCTAAAGGAGAAGGCTCTGGTAACTTCTGATCTACATGCTTATAGAATGATTTAAAGAGTTGGAACTGTTGCTGGGCTGGATGGGTCCGGGTTCTTTTTTTGATAACATATAGGTAGATTGCTGGGTATGTGTGTATATACACATGAATGGGGTAACCTGCAGTCTACATGGGTAAGTCTGGCTTTAGAATGGTGAAATTTACAGGATTACAGGTTTTTGCTTCACAATCTGGTTTCACCACCATTTTGGTAAAAGCATAATTGACCTTTGTTGTGTGTTAGGGTGCTATGATATGCAATGCCAACCATCTTTTTCTGGGGTCCTAGGGGAACAAGATGGAGTTACTCTTGGCATGCATACATATTTGCAGTCATTTCTATAGTATCTTTCTAAGGGCAGGTTACCACAAACAAGGGAGTCTTGGTCTGCTGCCTGACAAGCATCAAAATACAGAGAAATAAGCCCTTGGTTAAAGGGAGGGACCCTGGTTTGATTTAAGAGGGGATCTTCCTTTGACCTCTTATAATGAGTCTCTTGGCAATATTTCTTCAGTAGCTGTTTGAGTGTCTGGTTCATGCGTTCTACTTTTCTTGAACTTTGCGGCCAATAGGCTGTGTGTAACTTCTATTTTATTTTTAACAGTCTTGTTAAATCTTGCACTATTTCAGCTACAAATGCTGGCCTATTGTCTGACTTTAAAGTTAGAGGCTGTGAAAACCTGGGGGATAATGTCTTTTGGTAGTACTTTAGTCACTTCTCATGCTTTTTCTGTCCTGGTAGGGAAAGCCTCAACCTATCCTGAAAAAGTGCAAATAAACACTAGCATATACTGATCGCCTCTGGCATGGGGCATTTTGGTAAAGTCCATAAGCAAGTTTTCACAAGGCATGAAGGCGTTGCTCCTTCTCCTGTTCAGTTTCTTAAAGGAGGGGTTCTTTTTTCTCTCTCTCTCTCTTTTTTTTTTTTTGTAACTTCATATAATGGCTTAGCCATCGGTGAGAAATTTATAATCTAGATACAGCAGAATCTTGCTGCTTTCAACTTCTAATGTGACGATGGGCTCTCGGAGGCCTAATGAGAAGGAGTGCAGTCTGCTTTAGTCCTCACATCTTTCAGCTCCTGCTAGCCTGATCAGATCAGTATCTGGTTCCTCTAAAGTGTGGCAGCCTTTGACCAATGGCCTCTTTGTCTCGTGGCCTTGGCCATTTCTTTCATTGCCTTCTTGACATTCATCTTTCTAGTATCCTTTCTTTTTGCATCTCACACACTGACCCTTCTCTTGCCTTGGTCAACTTTCAAGTCCTTGTCTAACTTAACTTCTTCTATGTCCACGTCTGCGTCCACATCATCTTACATTGCTAATCTCTTTTTCTATAAGGGCTGCTGCCAACAGATCTGAAGCCTCCAGTCTGCTTCTTTCTTTGCCTCCTGGTCACGGTTAACATACACTTTGGTGGCTACTTCTACAAGCTGGGTGGCATTCATACCTGCAAAACTTTCTAACTTCTTTTTTTTTTTTTTTTTTCAGATGGAGTTTCGTTCTGTCGCACAGGCTGGAGTGCAGTGGCACGATCTTGGCTCACTGCAACCTCTGCCTCCTGGGTTCAAGCAATTCTCTCCCTCTGCCTCCCAAGTAGCTGGGATTGCAGGCGCCCACCACCACAGCCGGCTAATTTTTTGTATTTTTAGTAGAGACGGGATTTCACCATCTCGGCCAGGCTGATCTTGAACTCCTGACCTCGTGATCCACCCACCTTGGCCTCCCAAAGTGCTGGGATTACAGGTCTGAGCCACCGCACCCGGCCAAAATTTTGTAACTTCTTAAGCTTTCGTTTGATACCACTTTGGGCCTGTCCTACAAATGACGTAATCACTATACGCTGATTTTCAGTGGCCTCAGGGTCAAACGGGGTGAAAGCCTCACAGAATCTTTCATAAAACTGGCTAGGGATCTCATTACTTCCTTGAAGCACTTCTGAAATCTTCTTTATATTAATGGCTTTCTTTCCATCATCTCAGCCTTTGCAGAAGTGCCTCTTGGTACCTCAGCAAACACTGAAACTGAGGTGCATCCCCTGGGTCCTAGTTAGGATCTTAGTCTGGGAACTGACCTTGAGTGTATGCCTGAGCATGCACTGCATCTGCTGATGCCTGGGCTTCTAGCCAGCGTCTGGGAACTGACCTTGAGTGTGTGCCTGAGCATGCACTGCGTCTGCATCACGCCTGAGCATGCGCTGCATCTGCTGATGCCTGGGCTTCTAGCCAGCATCTGGGAACTGACCTTGAGTGTGTGCCTGAGCATGCACTGCGTCTGCATCATGCCTGAGCATGCGCTGCGTCTGCTGATGCCTGGGCTTCTAGCCAGCGTCTGGGAACTGACCTTGAGTGTGTGCCTGAGCATGCGCTGCGTCTGCATCATGCCTGAGCATGCACTGCGTGTGCTGATGCCTGGGCTCCTAGCCAGCGGAGAGCTGCCTAGGTTACTCTCCTGTGCTCCTCAGTGTTAAATAACGTGAGAAGGAGCTGCTGGCAGTCTGGCCAGTTGGATTGTGTGTCAGAAAGATGGGTTGCATCAGATCTATAAGAGCTTGAGGCTTCTCTGTGTAGGAGGGAGTATGGTGTTTCCAGTTTAAAAGATCAGTGCTTGAAAAGAGCTGACTGATGACAGTCCATTGCCTTCTTTGGACTTGGCCTTGGTCGTCACAATAAATGGGTCCTCTCGTCTCCTAGAGAGGCATTTGCAGAGCTTGAGCGCCGCCAGATCTGAGGCAGCCTGCTTGACTGTCTTGACCTCCTTCCCTGGCCCCTCAAGGCTCTGATCCTCCCCTTCGCGGTGAAACTTGGGGCATGTTGGCTCTTGAGTCTGGGTCCTGGGGGGCTGTTGGACTCAGTAAAGGGAGGTAGGCTGGGACATATGGAGGAAGAATCTCTGTCCTTTCTGGCAGCTCCTGCAAAACTGACTTTTCTTGCTCTCTTTGGGACTTCTTTAACTCTGTGCCTGCCAGTGAAGCTGCTCTTACTTTCATTCTTGGCTGGGCTCAGGCTATACGTGTTTTGCAATAAGCTGCTAAACAGGGCTGGATCCAAGCCGGTCTTGTCTGTGCTATATTTAACCATTAATCAATATAAGGAAATTGATCTGGATGCCTTGGCTGTCCTCTGACTCTTGTCACCACCTTGAATACACAGCCAGTTATTTCCTTATCTATAGTTCCTTCGGTCGGCCATCTAACACTAAAAGAAGGCCACTCTAATTCACAGAGAGTTCCCAACCTCTGTGGGGTTAGCTTAACTCCATAATCCTCTGCAAAACCTTTCTTAAAGTTCTGTAATATGCACTCTAATGGAGCAAGTTTTGATGACTTTCTTCCTATTCTTTCTTTTACAGCACAGCACACTCTTTCCTCTCATTTCGGCCTACTATACCATCTGCTATTAAGGGAGTTTTCAGAGGCTTCCTGGCTTTGGAGAGTTCCTTATTCCTGCTACAACTCTGAGCTGTAGGGCAGTTCTTATTAGCCATATGCAGATCACTACTAGTCTTAGTCGGCCTTACACTTTGCTCGGAGCACACAGTCCACGCTAAGAGACCTGTGACTACTTACTTCACGGCTGATGAGCTTAATTAGGACTCTTCTTTCACACACTTTCACACACTTCTCTACTCCTAGTTCCTGTGTACCTAACTGGGGTGGCAAGCCACTGTCACCATCTCTAGTTTCTTTTTCTTAACTGACTTAGCAAGCCAGTCTCACATCTTGTGTCAGTTGAAGTGTGAGTTTCATCTGAATTGGTGAGCCTTTCTCACCGCCTTTAGCCTCTCTGGGTTGGACTATTAGGCACACCTCAGGAGGTGATCAGGCTCCTCTTCCATCCCTATGGGATGGGTCCTGCCTTGGGCCTTAAAACTTTACTGCAGTTCTTGAAGTGCACTGTTTCTGGAATCATCCTGGAGCCTTTCTTTAGGTTCTGTTGCGCTGCTGGGTAGGGGTGCCGGGTCACGTGAAAGCCGATCTGCTCTCTGGGCTGAAGTTCTCCTGGTGGCACCTGGGGTCACAGGTCTCCTGTGGCCTGGGGCTCTAGCCCCTAGAGGCAAAGGAGACAGTAAACTTGCTGTCTCCGGTCCCTTCATGGTCGCCAAAAATGTTGCAGAAACTGAGGACTAGAGAGACTGATATGAAGAACAGGAGGATTGTTTATTTAAGGTATTTTAAGGTATGCACCGGCTCAGCCTTTTTTTTTTTTTTTTTTTTTTTTTTTTTTCATTTTTGAGATGGAGTCTGGCTTTGTTGCCCAGGCTGGAGCACAGTGGTGCAGTCTCAGCTCACTGCAACCTCCACCTCCTGGGTCAAGCAATTCTTGTGCCTCAGCCTCCCAAGTAGCTGGGTTTACATGTGTGCACCATCACACCTGGCTAATTTTTGTGTTTTTTGTAGAGATGGGTTCTCACCATGTTGGCCAGGCTGGTCTCGAACTCCTGACCTCAAGTGATCCACCCACCATGGCCTCCCAAAGTTCTGGGATTACAGGCATGTGCCACCGTGCCTGGCCCACTTCTTCTTTTCTAATCTAGATGGCTTGCATTTATTTCTGTTGCCAAGTTGTCCTGGCTAGCACCTCCAGCACAATGATGAATGGATGTAGTGAGAGTGGATTTATCTCTCTTGTTCCTGATCTTAGGATATAAGTATACAGGCTTTCAACATTAAGTATGCTATTTGCTGTGGTTTTTCATATATGCTTTATTAGTTTAAAGATGTTCCCTTCTTTCCTTCTTTGTTGAATATTTCATCATGAAAGGATGTTGGATTTTGTTTCTGCAACTATTGAGATGACTGTGGTCTTGCTTATTGTATTGGTGTGGTATATTATATTAAATAATTTTTGGCTGCTATCCAACCTTGTATACTTGGGATGAATTCAACTTGGTCATGAGGTATAATTATTTTTAGATGTTGCTGTATTCTGTTTGCTTGTATTTTATTTATTCATTTTTATTTATTTACTTTTTTTTTTTGAGATGGAGTCTCACTCTGTCACCCAGGCTGGGATGCAGTGGCGTGATCTTGGCTCACTGCAAGCTTCACCTCCTGGGTTCACGCCAGTCTCCCTCCTGCCTCAGCCTCCTGAGTAGCTGGGACTACAGGCGCCCACCACCACGCCTGGCTAATTTTTTGTATTTTTTAGTAGAGACCGGGTTTCACCATGTTAGCCAGGATGGTCTTGATCTCCTGACCTCATGATCCACCCACCTCAACCTCCCAAAATGCTGGGATTACAGGCATGAGCCACCACTCCCAGCCTCTCTGTTTGCTTGTATTTTATTGAAGAGTTTTGCATCTATATTCATAAGATATATTGGTCTGAATTTTTCTCTCCTCGTGATGTCTTTGTATGGCTTTGCTGTCATGGTAATACTGGCCTCATAGAATGAGTTGAGGCATGTATCTACCACTTCTATTTTTTGGAGAGTTTGGAAATAATTGATCATAAATCTTCTTCAAATATTGGACAAAATTCACCAGTGAACTTTCTGGGCTAGGGCTTTCCTTGGTGTGGAATTGTTTCTTTATTAATAATTCAATCTCTTTACTTATTATGTCTAGTGAGAGCATTTTTATTGCATCAGTGTCACTGGTTTGTGTCTAGGAATTTTTCCATTGTATCTAAATTATCTAATATATTGGCATACCATTGTTCATATTATTTTTCCTTAAATGTTCTTTTCTTCTTGCAATGCTGGTAGTAATATATCCTCTTTCATTTCTGATTTTAGTTACTTGAGTCTTCTCTCTATTTTTCTTAGTCAGTCTAGAAAAATGTTAGGAAAACTCGCTGCCAGAATTGAGCTGTCCTACATAATGGAGAGGAAGCTCTCAGACCAAAGAAAGAGATAGACCCTTCCAGGTTGGTAGATAGTCAAAGATTTATTCGGGAGGAACTTACTGGGATAGGCTTGGGCAGCAGAAAGATGACGCAGATCTCCACATTTGCTGTGCATGCCTGTCTAACCTTTTATATCATGAAAATAAAAAGGGAAAAAAGAAAAAAAGCCATCTAAATAGCTTTCCTAATTTATTTACTTTCCACTTAAAGGAATTGTTCAGGTTTCCTACAATCTGGTCAGCATTTTTAGGTGAGGGGATGCAGGGGGATGTTCCCAACAACAGCAGTTACCTTGGTCCTCCAGTTCCTGTGTCCTACAACTTACTACTTCTTGGTCCTATACCCAAAATACATTTTCATGACAATAAGGTTTGTCAATTGTGTTAAGCTTGTTTGAATGTGCTTTTGGTTTCATTGTTTTTCTCTATTGCTTTTCTATTCTCTGTTTCATTGGTTTCTGCTATGATCTTTATTATCTCCTTCCTTCTGCTTACTTTAGCTTCCATTTGCTCTTCTTTTTCCAGTGTCCTTATGTCAAAAGTTATGTTATTGATTTGAAATAGTTCTTTTTTATTATCTGTATTTACAGCAATAAATTTCCCTGTAAGCATGTCTCTAATTGCCTTTCATTAAGTTTTGTATGTTGTGACTTCATTTTCATTCCTCTATTTTCAAATTTCTGTTTTGATTTCTTCTTTGATTAGTAATTTGGATGTGTGTTGTTTAATTTTCACATATTTGAGTTTCCCTACTTTTTTGTTATTAATTTCTAGGTTCACTCTATTGTGATTGGAGTACATGCTGTTCAGTTCCTTCAATGACCTAGTGTAGAGTCTATGATGGACAGTGTTGATGAGCCCTTGAGAAAAATGTAGCTTCTCTTGTTGTGTGGAATGTTTTGCATGTGTTTTTCAGGTCTAGTTGGACTATGAAGTTGAGTCTTCTGTTTCCATGTTGCTCTTCTGCATAGTTTTTCTATCCATTAGTCAAAGTGCATTATTGAAGTCTCCAGTCATCATCAATTTTGACTGTAATTTCTGTCAGTTTTTGTTTCATGTACTTTGGTGATGTTTAATTGGGTGCATGTATGTTTATACTTGTACTTTCTTACTGATGGATTGGCAATTTTATTACTGTAAAATGTCCCACATTATCTCTAAAAACAAAAATGGTTTTTTTTAGACATAGTTTCTCTCTTGTCGCCCAGGCTGGCATGCAATGGCGTGATATCAGCTCACTGAGGAAATAACATAACTTTCACTCAACCTCCACTTCCCAGTTTCAAGCGATCCTCCTGCCTCAGCCTCCTGAGTAGCTGGGATTATAGGCACATGCCACCACACCCAACTAATTTTATATTTTTAGTAGAGACGGGGGTTCCCCATCTTGGCCAGGCTGGTCTAGAACTTCTGACCTCAGGTGATCCACCCACCTTGGCCTCTCAAAGTCCTGGGATTACAGGCATGAGCCATTGCACCTGGTCAATTTTTTTTGTTTTAAAATCCATTGTATCTGATATTAGTATAGCTACTTTAGAATAGCTTTCTCAGGGTTTCTGTTTGAATAATATATGCGTTTCCATCCTTTCACTCTATTTATATCTTTGAATCTAAAATGTTACTCTGGTAGATGGCATAGAGGATCTTATTTTTTATTGTCTGACAAGAATTGACTTTTGATTAGGTTGTTTAATCAAGTCATATTTAATATTATTATTGATATAGTTGGATTCATATCAGACATTTAATTTTTGTTTTTTATTCCTCATATGTCCTTTTAAATCTTCAGTCCTGTTTTCTGCTTCTTTTTGCAAACACAAATATTTTTTTCTTTTTTTTTTTTTTTTGAGACAGAGTCTCACTCTGTTGCCAGGCTGGAGTGCAGTGGCACAATCTTGGCTCACTGCAACCTCTGCCTCCCAGGTTCAAGTGATTCTCCTGCCTCAGCCTCTCAAGTAGCTGGGACTACAGGCACCCACCACCACGCCCGGATAATTTTTGTATTTTTAGTAGAGATGGGGTTTCACCATGTTGGCCAGGATGGTCTCAATTTCTTGACCTCATGATCCACCCACCTTGGCCTCCCAAAGTGCTGGGATTACAGGACTGCGCCCCGCAACAGTGAATATTTTCTAAAATGACAATTATATTTCTTTAATGATTTTAGAACCCTATTTTTGCCTTATTATCCCAGTCAGTGTTCTTGGGCCTACATTATACATCTTAACCTATCAGAATCAGCTTCAGATTCATCCTAATTCAGAATAGTTTCAGTTAGACACAGAAACATTAGCCCTACCTTGCTCCACACCATTCTGCATATAGCTTCATACCCTCTGTAGTTCTATACCCTTCTTACTGTACCTTTTTAAGGTATTATTCTTATTTATGTTACATCTGTAAATACTAAACACTCAACAATACATTGTTACAATTATTACACCATATAACCATGTCTTTTAAGAAGGTGAGAGGAAAAAGTAAAGCACATAAATATTTAAAATTTTAAGTTAACGTTCTTATTTATCATTTATGATTCTCTTCGTTTTTATAGATTTGAGTTGTCTGTAGTGTGATATATGGAGTTGTTGTCTTAACCCAATACAGCTTTGTTCCCACTCACCTGAGTTAGACTATTATTGGCAAACATATTAAATTTTGTATGTCACAGGACAAACAATACATTGAATAGACATTGTTTTATAAATTGCTTTCTAAATCAAGAGAAAAAATAGAAAAATGTGCATTTATACTGCCTTTTATTATTTTCATAATATAAAATATATTAGTTTTAGAGTTTCATATTTACCTTTACTGGTGCGTGTGTGTGTGTGTGTGTGTGTGTAAATTTGGATTATTGTCTGGGGTAATCATTTTCAGCCTGAATAACTTCTTTTAATATTTCTTGTAAGATAGGTCTGGTAGCAATGAATTATCTCAGTTTTGTTAATCTAGGCATGTCTTTGTTTCACCCTCAGTTTTGAACCATAGCCATGATGAATACAGGATATTTTCTTCAGACATTGTATATGTTATTCCCCCTTCTTCCTGGCCTCTATTGTTTCTGGTGAGAAATCAACTGTTAGTCTCCTTGGGATTCCTCCTATTTATAACAGTTTTAGAGGATCCCTTTGAAGCTCAATGGCTCCTCTTTCTTTATCTCACTTCTGCTTTCAGCGTTTCCTATGTGTCTTTAGCTTTCAGCGTCATTACTATGATGTGTCTGTGGATCTCTTTATGTTTGTCTAATTTGAAGTTCCTTGAGTTCCTGCATGTGAGTAAAACTTTATTTGCTGTATGCTCTTGGGACCATTTCCAGAGACTGTGAATGGTCATTTTTGTTTTGTGTAGTTTTTGAAATTTTTGCTAATTTTCAGAAGAGAACTTATTTCTCACTCACCTTCCTATGCAGGTCGGTGAGGGGCATGTGGTACTCCACAGATGCAGGTCAGTGAGGGGCGTGTGGTACTCGGCAGATGCAGGTGGGTGAGGGGCATGTGGTACTCCACAGATGCAGGTCTGTGAGGGGCATGTGATACTCCACAGATGCAGGTCGGTGAGGGGTATGTGGTACTCCACAGAGTGCCTCAGGGACTAGGTTGTTGCTAGCTCTGATATCTTACAGCTGCTCCTTCTGGAGCACACTGCAGGTTGCACAGCTGTAAGTGGACCACGTAAGAGTAAGTTTCCCCCTGCAACTTGATCAGGAGCTAGGCAGACTTAGGGGTAGGCCGATGCAACTGAGCTCGGTTCACGTGCCACGAGGTGACCCCTTTTCCAGATCCCAAGGTATCTCCTGGGTCTGCAGAGAATTTGCTTCATTCTGCCTTCTTGCTGGTTTGGACGTTGCTATTTAACCTGGCTCAGTCCTGCCTTCCAAATAGCTTTCCTTGAAAGTTCCTATAATATTTCCCACAATCAGAGGTCAAAGCAATCAATAACTGAAATTACTACCAACCTTGAAATAGATGAAGATGAGTTAGTTTCCACTGAGGCAAGATTCCAGCGGGGTTCTTGGGGCCTCAGACTTGGTGGTAGTGGGGTGCCAGTTGTGTGGAATTTGAAGCTAATCTGTAAGTAGGGAAAAATTTCGGATTTGGGGGCCAGTCAGACTTCACTGGGATTTAGACAGGTAGAGGCCACCCTTCAACTGGTGGATGAGAACACTTGCGTCCAACAAAAACACTTGGTGGAACATGACACAGCTTTTGATCACCACTTTGCCCATGCTGGGGGCTTGTGTGTGGTGCTGAGCAAAACTGAATGTTCCATGTATCTTTCCCCTGACTTTACTACCATGGAGAACTGAATTTAAAACGTGGCCAGTAATACTGTTTCTCTAAACACTGCCATTGAATACATTAAGGGAATTTCTCAGGGGAAAGAAACACATGATGTGCTTTTGGGAGCAGCATGTGGCTGATTTGTAGGTTCCCTGAATGATGGGTGGCATCATTCCAAAGTTTTCTAATTTTTATGTTTCATTTAGTCCAGTTTTGGACTTGACTGTTCCAAGGTTTTCTGATTTTTATGTTTCATTTAGTCCAGGTTACTATGACTTGTGTTACCCCACTGATATGCTTTGGATGTTTTCTCCACTCCAAATCTCACTTTGAAATGTGACCTCTAATGTTGGAGGTGGGCCCACTGGGAGGTATTTGGGTCATGGGGACAGATCCTTCATGAATGCTTGGTGCTGTCCTCATGGTCATGAGCAGGTTCTTACTCTGAGTTCACATAAGATCTGTTTTCTGTTGTTGTTTTTTGTTTGTTTGTTTTTGAGATGGAGTCTCATTCTGTCACCCAGGCTGGAGTGCAGTGGCACGATCTCGGCTCACTGCAAGCTCCACCTCCTGGGTTTACACCATTCTCCTGCCTCAACCTCCAGAGTAGCTGGGACTACAAGTGCCCACCACCATGCCTGGCTAATTTTTTGTTTTCTAGTAGAGACGGGGTTTCACCGTGTTAGCCAGAATGGTCTTGATCTGCTGACCTCGTGATCTGCCTGCCTTGGCCTCTCAAAGTGCTGGGATTACAGGTGTGAGCCACTGCACCCAGCCAAGATCTGGTTACTTAAAGAGGCTGGCATCTCCCTAGTCTCTCTCTTGCTCACTCTCACCATGTGATGGCCAGCTCCCTCTTAGCCTCCTGCCATGATTGTAAGTTTCCTGAGGCTTCCTTAGAAGCAGTTGCCAGCACCATGCTGCTTGTATAACCTGTAGAACTGTGAGCCAAATAAACCTCTTTTCTTTTTAAATGACCTCAAGTATTTATTTATAACAATACAAATGGAGTAAAACACAGACCAACTGAAAGCATGAAGACCTCTTTGAATCAGGCCACTTCAGTGTGAACTGTGGTTCGTAATCATCATCATACCCCAACAAAGACTATGACCAATAGGACTTGAATACTATAATGCTCTCTTTATTGCTTGAATTTTGAATTGTCTGATTTTAATGTTTTCTTTGCTGAAATTCCTGTTAAGGAATGCATTTCAGTTTCTTGGTATTATCCTTCTGATAACCATCATGATGGCATCACTAATGTGTTGTACTTACTTAAAAGTCTTACATACTAGTATGCAGCCCATTCTTTGCACATCAACTAGTCTCATTATGATTGCGGTAAAAAAACCTTGAAGAAAACATGAGAATCATGTAATTATTTTGACATTGTGAATTGTGAATACCAGACTGAGATCAAACGAATTCATCATGATGATGACAGAAGGTGGTGTCATTGCTCATGCCTTTGGTCAGTCTCACAAAGCTCCCTCTCCAAAGCAGGTAATTGTTAAATCAAGTTGGGCATAAAGCTGCTCTGTACATGGTGAACGGTAACATGACTGAATGTGAACACAAACTATAAGCCAAGAGTATACATTCCTGTGTCAAGGAGCCAAGTCTTGGCTGAAGGTTCCTGCAGCCAGTCTCAGGTTGAAAGCTGAGAAAACATGACCAAATAAGGCAAATGCTGACTGCGGCCAACAAAGGTTCTCTGTATGTCATTTTTTCTGGCTATAAATATAGCTTGCACCCCTACGTGGGGTGCAGGATTCTGAACCACTTTTGTCCTGAGTGCTACCCAGTTTATGAACCTTTTTCTGCCCGACTAAACTCTTAAATTGAACTTGTCTAAGGCTTTTATTTTAACGCCCCAATCCCTAACCCAGAACCAGACCCTAACCCTAACTTGAATCAGGCAACTTCACTGTGAACTATGGCTCTTAATCATCATCATACCCCAACAAAGACTATGACCAACAGGACTTGAATACTGTAGTATTCGTACTGATGGACATCCAGATAATTACAGATGAATAACTGCATGCATCTGTGTGGGAGGACAGAGCATCCAGGAGAGAGAACTGAGTGTGGCTGGATACTACCCAGGGTCTGTGAGGGAGCTGAGGATGGAAGGGAACCACCAAGGGTCTCAGTGAGGTTGGAGGGGCAGCACTGAGCTGAGGGTTTCAGGAGACCAAGAAGGAGCAACCCTGAGGACTGGAAATGAGTGGGAGGACCAGAGGCGGTGGTGGTGGAGGAGCACAAGCTGGCAGCCAGCAGGACAGGCCAGGGGTCTCCTGGCGGCAGCAGGGCCCCAGGTACTACCACAGGAGGCACCCTCTGTGTGCAGGTCCATGGGTTCCCAGTACGATTGCCTCTCACCAAGCATGTTAAAAATTCCGTGGGGTGTTGGACTGGTGCCATGGTTCACACCTGTAATCCCAGCACTTTGGGAGGCAAAGAAGGGTGGATCACGAGGTCAAGAGATCGAGACCATCCTGGCCAACATGGTGAAACCCCATCTCTACTGAAAATACAAAAATTAGCTGGGCATGGTGGTGTGCACCTCTAGTCCCAGCTACTCAGGAGGCTGAGGCAGGAGAATCGCTTGAACCCAGGAGGTGGAGGTTGCAGTGAGCTGAGATCGCACCACTGTACTCCAGCCTGGTGACAGAGCGAGACTCCATCTCAAAAAAAAAAAAATCCCAAGGGGTGTTTTAAGGACGCCCAGGTCAGACCCACACAGGACGCTAAGTCAGGCCTCAGACGTGGGCCCAGGCAAGAGGCGCATGGCCTGGGGTCCTTGCAAGGGTTGGCACCTAGGTCCCCAACAGGCCTAGGAGCACAGCTTTGGCCAGAAGAGATTGGCAATTTCAGCCCTGGGATATTTCAGGTGGCATCTGCAGCTGTGGCCACCCCGGTGACACTGAATCAGGCTCGCTGGGCCCTTCACACAGACACCCAATTACTGAGATGAGGGGCTTTGCAGTAAAGATTTATTCACTAAGGTAAAGTCCACTGTTTGCATCCAATTATTTTTGTTATTGTTTTGCAAACCTAAAAGTCTGTCAATATCTCATGGCTAGAATTCTGAAGCAAAAGCTACAGGATCTTTGTCTGTATGAGTGTGTATGTGTGTGTTTATGTGTATGTACATGTATTTTGTTACGTGTTTTTCATCACAAGGCAACAAATTTGGCTTAAACTTAAAGAGTACTCATAAATTAATTTGCCCAAATGTTTTTCAAGTTCACATGACTTATTGATCAAGCAATTTCATACTTATCTCTGCCACATACTGTAAGGTGTCAGAATTTGGCATAAAATTTATAAAATTGGCCAGGCGCAGTGGCTCACACCTGTAATTCCAACACTTTGGGAGGCCGAGGCGGTTGGATCACGAAGTCAGTTCGAGACCAGCCTGGCCAATACGGTGAAACCTGTCTTTACTAAAAATACAAAAATTAGCCATGGTGGCGAGAGCCTGTAGTCCCAGCTACTCAGGAGGCTGAGGCAGGAGAATCTCTTGAACCCGGGGGGCAGAGGTTGCAATGAGCCGAGTGGCACCACTGCACTCCAGCCTGGGTGGCTGAGCGAGACTCCATCTCAAAAAAAAAAGTTATATAACTATAAACCCAGCCACCAAGCAGAATTATCTCTGCTTGTGTAACTTTTAAACCAGTAAGATGTTAATATTGTGGGTTTAATGAAAACAGCTAAATCTTGAATTATTGGTAAAATAACCATGTATCTTAATGTTCTTAGGTAATCACCTGAAACTCACAGGCTATAAAAATAGGATGAATGTGAGGCAGACAGCCATGCCACCCTGGCAACACTACAGGACAAAATAAAAATTGGGTGGCCACTGACTTGGCCAGAAGGAGGGCAGTGTTAACCAAAAGTGGAATTCTAAGGCCCCCCAGCAGCCATCTGAATGGACCCCCCCTCTTGGCCGAGGCCATTCCGGAGTTAACCTGAAACTCTAGTTCAGGCCATGATGAAAGAGGGGGTTGGAGATGCCTCACTGTACCCCTCCAGCATTAACATCAATACAGACCTCAAGTGTAATAAGAAACATTTACAATCTATTTTCTCTGAAGCCTGTGACCTGGTGGCTTCATCTGCATGATAAAACCTTGGTCTTCATAACTGCTTATTGTAACACAGGCATTCCTTTCTACTAATAATAACTCTTTCAACCAATGTTTAAATCTACCTATGACCTGGAAGCTCCCCACCCTATCAGATCAAACCAATGAAAATCTTACATATATTAATTGATGTCTCATTTCTCCCTAAAATGTATAAAAGCGGCTGGGCGTGGTGGCTCACGCCTGTAATCCCAACTCTTTGGGGGGCCGAGGTGGGTGGATCACGAGGTCAGGAGTTCAAGGACAGTCTGCCCAACATGGTGAAATCCCATCTCTACTAAAAATACAAAAATTAGCCGGACGTGGTGGCGGGCTCCTGTAGTCCCAGCTACTCAGGATGCTGAGGCAGGAGAATTGTTTGAACCTGGGAGGTGGAGGTTGCAGTGAGCCGAGATTGGGCCACTGCCCTCCAGCCCGGGTGACAGAGTGAGATTCTGTCTCAAAAAATAAAAAAAATGTATAAAAGCAAGCTGTATCCCAACCACCTTGGGCACATGTCATAAGAACCTCCTGAGGCTATGTCGTGGGTGTGTTCTTAACCTTGGCAAAATTAAGTTTCTGAACTAAGACCTGTCTCAGATATTTTGGGTCCACATAGGAAACAAAAATATGATCATCATCTACATGAGGTTTCATAACATGTTTTACTCATTTAAGGATATGTCATCAATACTGACTAATTTTCATTGAATTCTTGCTATGTCCCAAGTACACTGTGTCCTGAGCACTTTACATTAAAACCCATTTAATCTTCCTAAAAATCCATTGTACAGATGGGGGATGTGGGGCTCAGAGCCCTTGATAATTTACCCAAGGCCACACAGACAGTAAGTATAGAGCTCAGATGTGAGTCCAGGTGAGCTTGCTCCCCAGCTGGAACTCTAGGCCATCACCCTACACTGCCTCTCTGAGACAGAAGATCCTTGAAATCCATTTTTAGCCATCACTCTACACTGCCTCTCTGAGCAGAAGATCCTTGAAATCCATTTTTATTCTCCTAAAGGTTGTGGAGTTGTCATCTGAATGTATGTGAATGAATTTAAATAATTTATTTCTTACTGATGGACATCCAGATAATTACAGATGAATAACTGCATGCATCTGTTGCATTCCAAATATTTCCTTTTGATAAATTCCTGGTAGTGGGGTTGCTGCATGAAAATTTATCTTAAGTGCAACAAGACGTTAGAGCTTCCCAGAGCTGCGTGAAGAAGGAAGATCTGTGTTCCCAGCCTGCTTTAGGGAGTTAGCGCTGATCTCGTGGTTTGGTGAGAGTGTGGACTGCAAATGCAGCCTCGTAACCCACAGCTCTGTTCAGAGTGCTCCTCTGCCGTGGCTACTGCATCCCATGGGAGGGTGTGAAAGCACTGGTAATGGTGGTGGGAGTGCACCCCAGTTCTTACTGTGCACCCCAGTTCTTACAGTGCACCCCAGTTCTTACAGTGCACCCGTTTCTACTGTGTACCCCAGTTCTTTCTTATAGCACAACTCCTTTCTTACAGTGCACCCCAGTTCTTACCGTGCACCCCAGTTCTTTCTTACAGCACAACCCAATTCTTACAGTGCACCCCGGTTCTTACAGACTCTGGCTGCCACTATTGGCTCAACCTGCATCTGGGGTTGCCCTTCAAGCAGCAGTGAAGAAAGTGGTAAAGAAAGAAAAAACTTTAGAAGAAAGGAGCTCCCATGTGGATTATGAGATTAGGGCTAATGAAAAGCATGTCCCCAAAGAAGAAAGCGGTATCCCAGCCCCTCTTCAATCATGGATAAACATTTTGAATGGTTACCTCATTTCTTCTAATTTCAGGTATATGTTTAATATCTATGAAAGGATTTGGAGCCCAATATTCAAACTGATCTGTGTACATACCTCCATATTTCTAATTCTCGTTCAGATTTTCTCTAGCTGGTTGTGTTCCTGGACCAAGCCAAGAGTCAGGCTGCTTGTTCTCATGGTCCAGTAATGAGATGCAGACAAATTTGGAAAGAAGAGATTTTATTTCTGTAACCAGGTATAGGGAGAAGGCTGGGGAAAACATCATCAGACCAACTCAGAATTACCAAGTTTTTCCAGTGCTTATATACCTTCTAAGCTGTACGTCTGTGTGTAAGTGTGCATTTTCCTAAGGACAAAAGTGATTGATTCCACCTCATCTATAACTAAGGTCTGGGTCCTGGAGACCATCCTCCGGAGCCTCAGTAAGTTTACCTAATCTAGATGGGGTCCTGGTGCTGGAGGTGATTACTGTTATCTTGTCTCCAGCTAAGGTGTGGAGGTCTGGGGGAGTTTCTTCAGACATCCAATAGAAGCTTTTTAATCCTAAACACATCCTGGTGTGAGGAATGTTAAGACTTTCTTTGTTATCTTGTCGCACTTCAAGGACCAGGAAAGGCCTAGGCCAGACTTTTGTTGAGCTTTTGTTACATTCCAGCCTTTGTGTAAGGGCAACTCCTCGTTCAGCCTTTAATATTTAACCCAACCTTTCAGTCAGTGTGGAAGCCATTGTCATGGAGGCCTGCCTGTTCAACTGTTAATAAGGCCTGGTCTGCCACAGTTTTGCTTCTCTTTTCCAGTATTTCTGAGATCAGCTGGAACAAGAAACAGAGTCTTTTTAAAGGAAAATACACTTGTTTGGGAATAGAGCATTGAATAGAAGTAGGTGTGCCATAGTAAACCATGTGCATATGCAGGGAGGTAGAGACTCTGCTAGAACATTTGTATGCTGCTGTAAAGAAATACCTGAGGCTGAGTTATTTATAAAGCAAAGAGGTTTAATTGGCTCATGGTTCTACAGGCCTTACAGGATGCATGGTTCTGGCATCTGCTTCTGGTGAGAGCATCAGGAAACTTTTACGTGTGGTAGAATTTGACGTGGGAGCAGGCACATCACATGGTGAGAGCAGGGGCAACAGAGGGAGGGGAGAGGTGCCACACCTTTTCTTTCTTTTTTTTTTTTTTTTAGATGGAGTCTCACTCTGTCACCCAGGCTGGAGTGCAGTGGTGCAATCTCGGCTCACTGCAACCTCTGCCTCCTGGGATCAAGCGATTCCTGTCTCAGCCTCCTGAGTAGCTGGAATTACAGGCACATGCCACCACACCTAGCTATTTGTATTTTTAGTAGAGATGGGGTTTCACCATGTTGGCCGGGCTGGTCTCAAACTCCTGATCTCTAGTACTCTGCCCAACTCAGCCTCCCCAAGTGCTGGGATTACAGGCGTGAGCCACTGTGCCCGGCCTCCACACACTTTTAAACAACCAGATCTCACATGAACTCAGGGTGAGAACTTATCACCAAGAGGATGGGGCTAAACCATTCATGAAGGACCTGCCCCCATGATCCAGTCACCTCCCCAGGCCCCACCTCCAACAATAGGGATTACATTTCAACATGAGATTTGAAGAGGACAAACACCCAAATCACATCAAAGACAAAGGTTTTCAAAGGAAAAAATGAGGAAGGTTACATAATTGTTTTGAAATAATTATCCTTGGCTACAAAAATCAGTAACAATCGTGATGCCAGTCCATGGTTGGAAGGCAGTAGTTGATGGGCAGATGTCCTTACAGAAATATTTTTTTGTATAACGTTGTCATGGACTTTGTGCAAGGTTGTAATTTTTGTAGACTCTTTTTCATCATCAGGCATACACGCATGAGAATGCTCTCTTCATGGCCTTCCCCAGCTCGAGCTGTCAGAGTTTTCTTACCACTAGTGACTCCATTTTGATTCGGACAACTTTCACATTTCCCTTTTGTGCTCCAGATCTTTTTCCAAAAGCATCATTGATCAATCATCTTTTAGTTTGGTTTTGATGGCCCTTGGTGTTAGGATGGACCTATTTTTGTTTCTGGTCTCGTCCCACATTGAGGCAGGAGATAATTGGCACCTAAGAGTCAGTGTCAAAATCCTTTTAGGCACATTTGGAGCAACAAGGGAGATTTGAAGGGAGTAGTTTTCAGGCTAAGTCTACCTGGAGTTCATTATTAAGTTCGATTTTGTCTGTTCTGTAGTCTTTTGCTATCATCTCAAAGTGCTGTGCCAGCATTATTCTGTTAGGAGTTGTACTTTTGAAAAAAAAACTTAAGTAATGGATACACAGTTTAAAAAGGGAAATTATGAAGTAAAGTTAATAGGAATAGGACAATTATAGTTTGCATAATGGCTTTGACCTAAGGTTCAGCCATTAACCTAGGCTTACAGACAACTAATTGAATAAATCAAATGACCATAGGGAATCAGGTGAGATGGTGTAACCATGTGGCCTGTCTTCTTCTTTTGTGTCTATAAATTTCTAATTTCCTGGAGAAATTTATCCAGGTACAGCATATAGTATTGACAATAACACAGTCATTTTCTCATTTAACTGAAGGATACTTATGAGCAGAAGCTATTGATTGTGAATTTTCATTCACATCATTATTCTGCCAAGTGAAAAATGTAGCATTAAGGAGGAGGAGGGGTAAAAATCTCATCACATGGAGTCTTGTTCTAACGACCTGGGAAAATCTGTTCTAATGACCTGGGAAAATCGGCATGAAAACATTAACTTCTCCTGCTTTGTAGTTTGAATGTCTTTGGTCATGACATCATGTGGTTTGGTGAATCCTTTCCATGATCCATACACCAGGCACATGTTTATTCTTTAAAATTTATCTAGTTTCATCTCATAGGGCTTTAGTAACAGAGCACCTTTTGCTTTTAGTTGGAGAGTTGTAGCCAAATTAGGAGAAATACATTAGGAAAATTCAGGATCTGGTATAATCTACACGTAGATAACAAGAACTTGAAAAGAATGCACAGGTTTACAATCTACTAACAGATGTATTATCATTTTTCTTTAGAAACAGAACTTTCTCTCTACATTAATCTACAGAAAGTTCAGGTTTAAAAACCTCTTGAGGCCAAAGCAAGGGAGGTTTTAGATTTTACTTACAATCTTAAAGTTCTTGAGCCTGCCGGGAAGTGACAATTTTTACTCATTCACCATCAGGCTGGAAGCACTGGAAGCCAGGCATTTTATGCACATTCTTAAATACGAGATTTCAGTCAAAGCCTTAATAATATAACCAATGTTTTCAATGGCATTCTGTTTATGAAGAGAAACATATTTATTGAGTAAAAATAAAAGAATACTCACAAATACTTTCCAAATTTTGGAGGAATCAAGTAGGGAGACAAAATGAATGCTTCCATCTTTGTTCAAAAACGTATACTTTACTGAATTTTTGTAAACTATAGGTAGCTTACAAGATAAAGTTTTCTTAAATCTGGAAAACAAAATATTTCAGAACCAATAATGTTTCAAATAAAAGTCATAAAAACATCATCTTCATGAATCACTTAATTTCATGTAATTGTTTTGTTTTGTTTAATCTTGATTAACAGTTTTATAAACCCATCAGTTTATTTATTTGAGCTCTGGAGATTTTTATTTAGTCTACTGATCTTAAACTATCAAAAATTTGGCCAGGCACAGTGGCTCACATCTGCAATCCCAGCAGTTTTGCAGGCTGAGGCAGGTAGATCACTTCAACTTGGGAGTTTGAGACCAGCCTGGGCAATATGGAGAAATCCCATCTCTACAAAAAAATACAAAAATTATCCAGGAGGCTGAGATTAGAGGATTGGGAGGTTGAGGATGCTGTGAGCCCAGATTGTGCCACTGTATACCAGCTTGGGCAACAGAGTGACTCTGTCTCAAAAAATGTATCAGAATTCTGTTTTCAAGAGTATTTGTTATTTTCTATTAAAAGCAGTTTTGGACTATAGCAGATTGCAAATGCTTTTAGAGAAATTTTCAAAACAACTGTGAATGACAAAAACTTGGAACAGCCATGGTTTAAAATCTGATCAAAGGTCCCAATTGACAATGAAACTTGGTTACTTTTATTACATGCAACCAGAATCATGACTGACTACATCACATCAAGACAATCAAACTTTTCTTAATTTCAAGTTATATTGGAGTAAAACACTGTTTTTCTAGATTTTTCAGGACATATATTTCAGCATCAGCACATAATAGCAGAGTTGGAACCACAGAAAAAAAGTTACAAGAGTTGACAAAAAGTTGAAGGAAAGTTATCACCTCAGCCAAGCAAAATGTTATGCCTTTTTAGGCAAGAAAAAAGGGCAGCTGAATCTCCATCCTCAAACTAGACAAATTAAATAGATCTCAGAAGGATATTTGACAGAAATGGAAATTGTCTGTAGTTTAGAAGATGGCTGTTAAGGGAACAGATTTCAGAATTAAAACTCAAAACCTCTTGCAATTTTATAAAAACTAAATCAATACTTTAAGAAAACCTTGTTGCTCTAACATAGGGGACCACATTTTTTCAGTTTTGTATTAGTGTATTTTTAATGCCAAATCTCAATCCTTAGAAAGACTTATAACTTAATTTTCTTCTGACTGTAACCAACTTGGTCACATGCAAAACATCTTGCATAAATTCTCTTTTCACAAATGAATTACTCAGACCATTGGTGACATGCTTGGGCTTCCCACTTTGTCCTATACTTTCCCTGTTAAATAACTAGCCATTTTGTTTAGGATGAAAATTTACCACACAAGATTCTTTGTCATGTGAAATATTTCTTTTCTTTTCAACCTTCTGCTATCTCCATCTCCCTATCAATAACTTTCTTCACATCACTCTCTTCTACTTACTGGTTCTTCTTTAACATTTCACTGTCCTTCCTGAATCAATATTTTGAAACAACCTTTAAATAACCTTCAAATTATATAAAATTATTATTTCTTTCTCAATAAAGAGCATATTTGTATGCATTTCTTATACACTTTTTCTTATTAAAAACACATCCTACTTTTTAAGGCACACTTTTATATAGAATTGTATATATTAGTTAGGCCAGGCATGGTGGCTCACACCTGTAATCCCAGCACTTTGGGAGGCTGAGGCAGGAGGATTGCTGGAGCCCAGGAGTTCGAGGTTGCAGTGAGCTATGATCATGCCACTGCATTCCAGCCTAGGTGACAGAGTGGGATCCTGTTCCCCACCCTACAAAAAGAATAATCCATATTAATTACAATTTTATTATTTTATTTTATTTGAGACAAGGTCTTACTCTGCCACCCATGCTGGAGTGCAGTGGCACAATCACAGTTCACTGCAGCCTCAACCTCCCATGCTCAAACAACCCTCCCACCTCAGCTTCCCCAGTAGCTGAGACTACAGACATGTGCCATCATGCCTGGCTAACTTTTGTATTTTTTGTAGAGATGCGGTTTTACCATGTTGCCCAGAGTGGTCTCAAACTCCTGGGCTCAAGCGATCCACCCATGTAGGCCTCACAAAGTGCTGGGATCACAGGCATAAGCCACTGTACCTGGCCTATATTAATTAGAATTTTAAACTTGTAGTAACCTTAAATTATAGTGAAAACCTAGGAAGCAAGAAATCTGTCACATATCAGTATTATCAGTATTTTATGGATGAGAACAATTTTATAGCAATATAGAAAGTTATATGAGTATAAAAATCCATATAACATATCCACATAAATATAACTCTAGGAAAAAGTTAACATAGCAACCAAAATTATGACTAATAATGTAGGGACCAGCCCCACAGGGTCTGTGGGTTTTTCTCCCCGTGTGTGGAGATGAGAGATCATAGAAATAAAGACACAAGACAAAGAGATAGAAGAAAAGACAGCTGGGCCCGGGGGACCACTACCACCTAGACACAGAGACCAGTAGTGGCCCTGAATGCCAGGCTGCACTGTTATTTATTGGATACAAGACAAGGGGGCAGGGTAAGGATTGTGAGCCATCTCCAATGATAGGTAAGGTCACGTGGGTTATGTGTCCACTGGACGGGGGCCCTTCCCTGTTTGGCAGCCGAGGTGGGGAGAGAGACAGAGAGGAGACAGCTTATGCCATTATTTCTGCATATCAGAGACTTGTAGTACTTTCACTAATTTTGCTACTGTTATCTAGAAGGCAGAGCCAGGTGTACAGGATGGAACATGAAGGTGGACTAGGAGTGTGACCACTGAAGCACAGCATCACGGGGAGACGGTCAGGCCTCTGGATAACTGCGGGTCAGGCCCTCCACAAGAGGCGGAGGAGTAGAGTCTTCTCTAAACTCCCCCGGGGAAAGGGAGACTCCGTTTCCCGGTCTGCTAAGTAGCAGGTGTTTTTCCTTGACACTGACGCTACCGCTAGAGCACGGTCAGCTTAGGCCACAGGCGCTTTCCCAGATGCTGGCATTACCGCTAGACCAGGGAGACTCTGGTGGCCCTGTCTGGGCATGACAGAAGGCTCCCACTCGTGTCTTCTGGTCACTTCTCACCATGTCCCTTAAGCTCCTATCTCTATATGGCCTGGTTTTTCCAATATTATGATTGTAGAGCAAGGATTATTATAATATTGGAATAAAGAGTAATTACTAGAAACCAGTGATTAGTGATATTCATATATAATCATATCTATGATCTATATCTAGTATAACTATTTTTATATATTTTCTTTATTACACTGGAACAGCTCATGCCCTCGGTCTTTTGCCTCAGCACCTGGGTGGCTTGCTGCCCACATAATAACAGACTTCTAGAAGAGACAAATATAAAACCATCTGGCCAGTAAACCCGGGTAAAATGTACACTGACCATTTTGAAGATATTTCTATTTTTATTTTACCACTAATTTTAGAATAGTTTATTTATTACAGATTTAATTAAGTAACATGAACTTAAAAGCATTTAGGTTAATTATTGTATATTTCATGAGGCCATTTATTTATCTAAATAGACTTTCTTAAGGGATTTCTGGCTCACTAGACCAGATTTTACCATGTAGACACAACATATAACAAAATACATGTGTATATGCATAAACACATCTGACCACATATACACACACAAATAACAGATCTTATAGTTTTTTTATTTTAGGCTTTTAGTCATGAGATAGTAATACTAATCCACTAGTTTATAAAAGACAGTTGGACCCAAATTATATTTTTTGGCAAAATGTAAAACATGGCTAAAATTTATTTGCCATGATAGGTAATCTAATAAGTGCCGTGAACCACAGTTTGGGTAAAGCAGTTTCCATGGCAGTTTGACCTCTTAAAAAACTTTTTTCACCTTTTCTTAAGTTTCAAATGAGTTTAGGTTTATATTTTCAATGTTTACATTTAAGCTGGGACTGGATAAATTGTATAAGAAAAATAAAATCTCCATGTAACCTTGAATTAGTAGCAAATCTATTTTCTGTTTGCCAGTGTGCTTTGCTTGACTAGCAAGTCTGGACAGGAAAGATTTTTAGCAGTTTTAAATTATTTATAATTTTTATTTTTTGCTTTTGCATGGCAGAAGTAGCAAAATTTTTCTGCTAGACGTACTTAGATTTTTGCTGTAAGGTCAAGATTTTGACCTGTTTGATCTGAGAGCCTAATTTCATAAATATGTTTCTATTTACTTTTCTCTTATATTAACTTTTAATTAAGTATTCTGTCATTGTACACCATTGTAAGTCAGGTAAACCTAAATTTATATTTCTTATTTTTTCTTAACACACGGTATTTTAGAATTAAATTTATATTTCTAAAGATTATCTCACTTGTTGACATCACGAAGCTGTTGTAATTTATAAAGCCATTAATTTGAAAACTCTTGAAGATTTGGGGCACAGGCCAGAATTCCATAAACAGTGAATGGGCAGAAGAAGAACAGAGAGAGGTATACAGAGAACTTAGAAAACTCTACATGTTAACTCTATAATTGCAGGTTTTTCAAATAATGACTATTGGAGATCTGAATTTTCCTTAATGTAATTTTCCCAGCAAGTTAAAAAAATGAGCCATAATATATAACCAGTTGGAGTCCCAGGAACCCTAGCATGCCTTAATGTTTGAGAATGCGATTCTGTTTTTTTTTTTTTTTTCTGGTTTTTTTAGATGGAGTCTTGCTCTGTCGCCAGGCTCTCATGCAGTGGCACAATCTCGGCTCACTGCAACCTCCACCTCCCAGGTTCAAGCAATTCTCCTGCCTCAGCCTCCCGAGTAGCTGGGACTACAGGCACAGGCCACCATGCCTGGCTATTTTTTTTTTTTTTTTTGTATTTTAATAGAGACGAGGTTTCACCATGTTGGCGAGGATGGTCATGATCTCTTGACCTCGTGATCCGCCCACCTTGGCCTCCCAAAGTGCTGGGATTACAGGCAGGAGCCACCGCACCTGGCAACCATTCTGTTTTTCATTAATCTTGCAAGAGAAGAGAAAATCCTATAAATCCTGTCATGGAATTTCAGGGGTTTAGGCCAGTGTTTTAGAGGGTGACAACTGCCGTGGCAGCTTTTAGTTAGCCATCTTGACCCACCATTTAGAATGTTTACTTTTGCTCTTGGGGGAATTTCAGAAACAAGGATAAAGAGTCAAACAAAATCAAAAGAAACCAAGACAAGATTGTTCACAAAAATTTTAACCTAGTGATGCAGATCAAAATATTAAACTAGGCATGCAGACCAATTTGCAAGTAAATTCACTAGAATATATGCCTCACAGACAGAATGTAAAATCTGTAGAAACCAAGACTAATCCAGAAAGACACTGATCTTTATTCCAGAAAGGACTTACCAGAAAAGACAAAAAGTCTTTTATCATCTCTGGAGGGATGTGTGGTCCTTCATTAAGGTAGCTTATCCAAACCAGTTCTCAAATGGTATAAAAAAGCCTCTACCAAAAGGAGGGCGTCTTAGCCTGAAAGAAGACAGGAAAAACAGGCAGGAAAGAAAGCGAAAGAAAGCAAAGAGCTCAAAGGGCTCAAAGGTGAGTACTGCACACTGGTTCTGGGAGTAATTCCTCTCAATCTTGGTTTCTGAACAAGAACTCAGTGAAAAAATAAAGTCAGCAAGATTCTTGGGGGGTGGTAAATAATTATACTTTCTGTGGTTAGTTAGGGAGAACATCTGTGGGCTTTTGGGTTAAAGGATCACTGACATCATGAAAACCAGTGCAGCCTCTCCCAAGAATACTATGTTCCTCCTTGTCTTCTTCATTAATAGACAGGCTTCCCTTCATCTGAGAAAGCCAGTTCTCATCTAAAGGATCCACCTCACACAAGTCCAGGATAATTATAAAGTATTGGCAACACCCTTTCACTATATTGTACATTTTGAAAAAGCTATTAATTTCACTACATCTGCATTTAACAGTTCAGCACACAATTGCAGATACTGTATGCAGTCTTTTTCTTGGAATGCTGATCTCCCGGGCTCAGTGCTTTCTCCGGAGGTTTTGCCCAATTTGGGGATTTTTTTTTTCTTCAGGATGGAGAAGGCTTTTTTTTGCTAAATACAAAAGACAAGCTCTTGAGAGGAAAAATCATGTTTCTATATAAAAGTAAGTGTGATTCCCAAAGGCCTACTTTGAAAGAAAAGGGACAAAACTGAGGTGTCATTCCAGACAGTGTGAAAGGTATGTCAACAAATGATAGGTATGTGCAACGGACATATCCAAATACACGCTTCCCAAAAATGGATCAATTTTTATTTATTCAAGAAATGTCTTTGTGAGCTGCTTTCCAAAAAGGCAAAATCAATTATTTTGAACGGGTAGAAAATCTTCAAATTTTGAGGGTAAATTGGAAGTTGAAGAACAATCAAGTCATTCTTGGCAGGGTCTGATAAGTCGGGAGGACGAATGAATGGAAAGAATGCTGTTGGTGTCCAAAGGTAAACCTGGCTTGCTTCTGGCAGGTGGCGTCTAAGGCACATACAATGTGGCAGCTTTGAAGGGCAGAGGGTCTTGACATTGACTCTCCACAATGATATGGAGATCAGCGTGAGTGCCCGCATGTTGACTCCTGGGAAGCTACTAAGCATTTGCCATCCCCTCCAAGGTGGAGGTCCACAAGAAGGCTCCAGAGTCATTCACAGGTATTGGCAACTTCCAGCATCAGTGCAGCTCTCCTTACCTGCTCAGCTAGAGATACAGACAATATAGGCAATACAGTATTCTTGTGGGATTTGTTTGCTTCCAGCAAAACAGATGAATTTTTCTCCAACAAACACAGTAATTCATTTTCAACAGGCACCAGTTCCTCCTAAATATGGAAGATTCACCATGTCTTAGTGTGGGTTCCCCCAGGAGCAGACTTTAAGACAAAGATTTCAGTGCAAGTAGTTTATTTGGGACATGATCCCAAGTAGACTGGAAGCATTGCTCAAGGAGGGACAGAACGGGACAGGGAACAGGAAGAAGACAAAATAAGGATGTGTTGCCAAGTGAGTTACACTGCAGATGACTGGTGCTTACTCCCATGACAGAACTCTGGGGAGCCACGTCGAACATGGACCTCAGAGTTACACAGCCAGCGGACAACGGAACTGAGGCATGTAGTCTCCAGTCCAGTCAGTAGTAGAAGGCTTTTCTGGGATGGGGAATGGAACCCAGGCCAAGTGGGCTCTAGCTGCAGAGAAGGGGATACACAACTTTAGGTAAGAGGGTGTACATCCCAGCCATTGGATGTGGGGCTGGAGGAAGACATAAGGCTGGGCTCCTACCGTGTATACTATTTGGGATTAGTAAGGGTTAGTAAGAGACAGGCGGTAATGATGTTGTCAGTTAAGAATGGCCATCATTTGCTTAGTGAAGTGCGGAATTGTCCTGGGAGTCTAACCTGCTAAGCTAGTTTCACACCTAATTCCCACACCTTGTCCACACCTAATTTCAGGATGTATGTCAAAAGGTAAGAATAAATGTGATATACTGGTATACAAGTTACATCAGTTGTCCCCAGCCTTTTTTGGCACCAGAAATGGGTTTCATGGAAGACAATTTTTCCACAGATGGCAGGGAGGATAGTCTCAGGATGAAATTTTTCCACCTCAGATCATCAGGCATTAGATTCTCATAAGTGCATGCAACCTAGATCCCTCACATGTGCAGTTCACATTGGGGTTGGTACTCCTATGAGAATCGAATGCTGCAGCTCATCTGATAGGAGGCGGAGCTCAGGTCATAATGCTCGCTCAGCCACCACTCATCTCCTGATGTGCAGCTGGGTTCCTCAGAGGCCACAGACACAAACCTGTCCGTGGCCCAGAGGTTGGGGACCCCTGAACATGGCAAAACCCTGTGTGTACAAGAAAATACTAAAATACACCAGGTGTGGTGCCTCATGACTGTGGTCTCAGGTACTTGGGAGGCTGAGGTGGGAGGATCACTTGAGCCCAGGAAGTTGAGGCTGCAGTGAGTTGTGACTGCACCAGCCTGGGTGATAGAGTGTCACCCTGTCTCAAAAAAAAAAAGAATTAAAACAGATACTGTGGTTTCTATATTTTTGGTCCTCTCATAGCAAAAATCAACAAAAGAAACTAATCTAAAACCTAGCAAAATACAGCAAGCACTAGGAATTTTCTATTTCAGTGCCTTAGGCAATCTGACAGATAACGTAGTTCAAAAAAAGTGTTTGCTCTACTGTGAAGTGTACATTTAGATATGCAGACAGCCTCTTGACACAGACATTGCTATAGTGTTTTCTAGAATAATTTAAGGCTTTTTGTTCTTGATTAACAGTGAGAGGCCATCTGCCTCAGTGTGTGCCCTAAGAAATTAAAGAGATGTCAGGAAGGAAAAGTATTAATGAGGAGTAAAAAATTCTACTTTTAAAAAATATCTTGGCTGGATGAGGTGGCTCGTGCCTGTAATCCCAGCACTTTAGGAGGCTGAGGCGGGTAGATCGCCTGAAGTCAGGAGTTCAAGACCATCCTGGCCAACATGATGAAACTCCGTCTCTACCAAAAATACAAAAAATTAGCTGGGCATGGTGGTGCATGCCTGTAATCCCAGCTACTCGGGAGGCTGAGGCAGGAGAATCACTCGAACCCGGGAGATGGAGGTTGTAGTGAGCCGAGATTGTGCCATTGCACTCCAGCCTGGGCAATAAGAGTGAAACTCCGTCTCAAAATCAAAATAATAATAATAACCACAGATTTTTGCAAGGCTACAGGGAAAAGAGTGCCTATACACTCGTCTTGGTAGGAATGCAAATTAGTTTAGCCACTGTGGAAAACGGTTTGAAGATTTCTCAAAAAACAGAACTATCATTAGACCCAGCAATCCCATTACTGGGTATATACCCAAAAGAAAATAAATTATAATTATTCCACCCAAAGACACATACACTAATATGTTCACAATAGCAAAGACATGGAATCAACCTAGGTGCACATCAGTGATGAATAGGACAAAGAAAATGTGGCATAGGTACACCATGGAATACTATGCAGCCATAAAAAAGAATGAAATAATGTTCTTTGCAGCAACATGGATGCATCTGGAGCCCATCATCCCAAGCAACTTAGTGCAGAAACAGAAAACCAAATATTGCAGGTTGTCACTTATAAGTGGGAATTAAATCTTGGGTACACACAGACATAAACATGGGAACAATAGACACTAGGGACTCCAAAGGAGGGAGGAGGGAATGGGGCAAGACCTGAGAAGCTTCCTATTGGGTACTATGCTCGCTCTCTGGTTGATGGGATCAATAGGAGCCCAAACTTAAGCACCGTGCTATATACCCTTATAACAAACCTGCACATGTACCCCTGAATCTGAAATAAAAAACAAAATAAAAATGTTTTATTAGTCTAAAACCTGTCAATACGACATAAAAATAATTATCAGGTTGGGCACAGTGGCTCATATCTGTAAACCCAGTGCTTTGAGAAGCCGAGGCAGGAGGATCACTTGAGGCCAGGAGTTCAAGGCCGGCCTAGTCAACATAGCAAGACCCCATTTTTACTAAGAAGAAAAAAAAGAAAAGAAAATACTCAAAATAAAAAGCAATCACCTTTCTTATTCGTTCTTCTCTCTTCATTCCTACACCAGTCTTATTTTTCTAAATGATAATAATTATCAATATTTATTAAGATTGTGAAATTCTAGTACTTTCCAATAACAAATATCAACTAATTGCATTGTTTTTAAAATCAATATTTCAAAAAGAAATCAATATTTCACATGGCTAAAAGCACAAAACATTGATTAAAGTTTAATAAAAACATGAAAATAAATTATTTCAAGTAAACATAAAGTTAATATAATTTAATTGAAGGAAAAACTACTTGAAAATAATTAAGGTTGTTCAGGTTCAAATCAACAAATTCCATGATCAACAATTTAAAACATTAAGGTCTGGAAAGTGAAAGAATTAATGCCTAAATATGCCTAAATGACAACACTGCTAACTGATGTTTTTGTTTATTTATTTATTTATTTTTGAGATGGAGTCTTGCTCTGTCACCCAGGCTGGAGTGAAGTGGCACGATCTCAGCTCACTCCAAACTCCACCTCCCATGTTCAAGCGATTCTCCTATCTCAGCGTCCTGAGCAGCTGGGATTACAGGCGAGCACCACCACGCCCAGGTAATTTTGTATTTTCAGTAGAGAGAGGGTTTCACAATGTTGGCCAGGCTGTTCTCGAACTCCTGACCTCAGGTAATCTACCCGCCTCAGCCTCCCAAAGTGCTGGGATTACAGGCGTGAGCCCCCACGCCTGGCCTGATGTTATTTAATTTTTATTTTAAAGAACAATCCCTAAGCAATTCATGGTGCTAAGTACAAATAAGTAAAAAATAAAGCACATAACTTTTTTTTCTGCAGGACTTCATAATTTAGTTGGGATGACAAGATTTAAAATAATAGTGATAAACCCTATGACAGAAGGAAAAAACGAAACTAAAGGAGTGTGGAGGAATAAGGCCTCTATTTTAATTTATGAGTTTTGCAGCCACTTTGTAGACATGACACTTGAATTTTAAATAAGTTAAAAGGAAAAAAAACTGACAACTTCCAAACCTTTCTCTCTCACCCAACTTTATTCATGTGTATTATTTCTATTAACGATTATCATAAAAGAAATTAGGACTTCTAAATTAGTAAATATTTGCCGGGTGCAGTGGCTCACACCTGTAATCCCAGCACTTGGGGAGGCCGAGGCAGGCGGATCACAAGGTCGAGAAATCAAGACCATCCTGGCCAACACAGTGAAACCCCATCTCTACTAAAAATACAAAAAAAAAAATTAGCTGGGCGTGGTGGCCGGCGCCTGTAGTCCCAGCTACTTGGGAGGCTGAGGCCGGAGAATCCCTTGAACCCAGGAGGTGGAGGTTGCAGTGAGCCAAGATCATGCCACTGCACTCCAGCCTGGAGACAGAGCAAGATTCCACTTCAAAAAAAATTAGTAATATGCTTAAAAATAATAAACTCAGTTCATGCTAACAAAATAGTATTTTAAAATATAACAAGTCCCCACATAGTTTGAAGAGTTGCAATGCTTTTACATTTTTGCAAAATGTCTGGCTTAACTGAAGACAGCTTGATACTCACATCTGCTTCTGAATTCAATCTGTTGCATTATGTTGTTTTGACTAAGTGTGTGAAGAAAATAGTGCCTCACACACACATGAAGTTGTAAAAAGGAAGAATAACTTAAAAGAATTTTGGGGCGAGGCGTGGTGGCACGTGCCTGTAATCCCAGCACTTTCAGAAGCCAAGGCAGGCGGATCACTTGAGGTCAGGAGTTCGAGACCAGCCTGGCCAACATGGTGAAACCCCGTCTCTACTAAAAATACAAAAATTAGCCAGTGTGGTGGTGAGCGCCTGTAATCCCAGCTACTTGGGAGGCGGAGGCAGGAGAATCGCTTGAACCTGGGAGGTGGAGGTTGCAGTGAGCCAAGATCATGCCACTGCATTCCAGCCTGGCGACAGAGTGAAACTCCATCTCAAAAAAAAAAAATTAAGTATTTTTGGCCAATTATTGTTCTTCTTCTTTGATCTCCAAACAAATGCTTTATTCAGTTCATTGCAATGGGAGGCATGACACCACATCATATGCTTTTTCTGCTCTATCACATTAAAACCTATATGTCTATTTTCAATGTTAATTGGCCTTTTACCAATCATGATTTTTATCATATTGGCCTGGCCATTGGGAAAATATTGGTTCACTGAATAATCAGATGTTCCAAATATTGATACACTTTATTAAAAATATTTTGAAAAATCTAAGTTTTGAAAAATTGTCATGTTCAAGCATGCAGATATGTCTTCCAAATTTTAATTTGCACTTGAAAACTTTTTACATTTTCAATAACATGCTCAGTTATTTTTCTTTAGGACAGCTCACTTGGTTTTTTTTTTTTTTTTCAGACAAGGTCTTGCTCTGTTGCCCAGTCTGGAGTGCAGTGGCGCAATCATAGCTCACTGCAACCTCTGCCTCCTGGGCCCAAGTGATCCTCCCGCCTCAGCCTCCCCAGTAGTAGACTGTGGGCGGCAAGCCACCCAGGTGCAGAGGCAAGAGACCGAGGGCACGAGCTGTTCCAGTATAATAAAGAAAATATACAGAATAAGAATAGTTATACTAGAAATAGAATATAGATATGATGATATATGAATATTATTAATCATTAGTTTCTAGCATTACTGTTTATTCCAATATTATAATAATCTCTGTTCTACAACTAGAACCTAGGAAAAACCAGGCAATACAGAGATAGGAGCTGAAGGGACAGGGTGAGAAGTGACCAGAAGACAGAGTGCGAGCCTTCTGTCATGCCCGGACAGGGCCACCAGAGGGCTCCCTGGTCTAGCGGTAACGCCAGCGCCTGGGAAGACGCCAGTTACTTAGTCTCCCTTTCCCCCGGGGAGTTAGAGGAGACTGCTCCACCACCTCTTGTGCAAGGCGACATCAGTCAAGCTCGCCTGCAGCCATCCGGAGGCCTGTCTCCCTGTGACGCTGTGCTTCAGCGGTCACGCTCCTGGTCTGCTTTCATATTCCACCCTGTACACCTGGCTCGGCCTTCTAGATAGCAGTAGCAGAATTAGTGAAAGTACTAAAAGTCTTTGAAATGCATAGAAGAAATAATGGTGTAAGCTGTCCTCTCTCTCTCTCCCCCACCCCCGCCTCGGCTGCCAAACAGGGAAGGGCCCCTGTCCGGTGGACACATGACTCATGTGACCTTTTCAACCATTGGAGATAGCTCACACTCCTTACCCTGCCCCCTTGCCTTGTATCCAATAAATAACAGTGCAGCCAGGCATTCGGGGCTGCTACCGGTCTCCACGTCTAGGTGGTAGTGGTTCCCTGGGCTCAACTGTCTTTTCTTCTATCTCTTTGTCTTGTGTCTTTATTTCTATGATCTCTCATCTCTGCACACGGCGGGGGGAACCCACAAACCCTGTAGGGCTCATCCCTACAGTAGACTACAGGGCTTACAGCATCACTCCTGGCTAATATTTTTTGTAGAGATGGGGTTTCACCATGTTGTTCCAACTGGTTTCAAACTCTTGAGCTCCAAAAGTGCTGGGATTACAGGCATGAGCCACTGCACCCTGTCACACTTAGTTCATTTTTAAGTAATAAGTGCTCTATGAGTCCTTACCATTTTATCAAATAGAATACTGAAAAGACATACTTGGGGATCTAGATTTAACGAAAATTATTTTTTTACTGCTTCATCAAGGATATTCTTAAGTAACATGAAAATAAAATCGGCATGTTTACTTATTTAGGCAACCGTGTGACTGTAAATAATAGAACTGCTACTATTGTTTGGAGCCACTGTCTTGTTTTGTGCCACAGTTTTACTTACTATTGCATTTGCACCAAAGCAGAGAACAAAAACAAGTGAAAAGGACAAGTAACATATCTGTATTATGATAGAAAGAGTCTTATTTTCATGGAGCACTCTGAGATCCACTGTTCCAGGTATAGCTCTCTGCCAGACCCATCACACCTGTTCTGTCACAAAGTTTTGTTAATTCTACTTCTTAAGTATTCTTCTACTCACTGCTTCCTCTCCATAACTTTACGACTCAGTGAAACCCTCACTCTCTCTCGCCTGAAATATTTCCATTTCCCATCATGTTCCCATCAGCCTGCACTCCTCGACTCAGTGAAACCCTCACTCTCTCTCACCTGAAATATTTCCATTTCCCATCATGTTCCCATCAGCCTGCACTTGACTCAGTGAAACCCTCACTCTCTCTCATCTGAAATATTTCCATTTCCCATCATGTTTCCATCAGCCTGCACTCAACTCAGTGAAACCCTCACTCTCTCTCATCTGAAATATTTCCATTTTCCATGTTTCCATCAGCCTGCACTCCTCTCGCTTCCCGTTATCTTGTTCACTTCCAGACTAATATCTCTAAACAGGTAACTGCATTCCTCAAGGACTTAAAAGCACTTAACAACAGCTTAAAACTTAGGTTCTCACTCTTTAGCAAGGACTTGAAGACTTTTAATGATTCAGCTCCAGCTCACAAATCTAACCTCACTTTTTCCCACATCAACCCTGAACAGAAGCTGAGTTCCACTCATATACAAAATCTTTCAATTTTCCTGAATAAAAAAGATTACGTAGCTGTCACCCATAATCTGACTCCAGAACTCTGTTTCTGCACCTTCCTGTCAAACTCATAATAAGTCTCCATATTAGTCTGTTCTCATGCTGCTAATATGGACATGCTCAAGGCTGGGTAATTTATAAAGAATAATAAGTTTAATGGACTCACAGTTCCACGTGGCTGGGGAGACCTCACAATCATGGCAGAAGGCAAAGGTCAGGTCTTACACGGCAGCAGACAAGAGACAGCATGTGCATGGGAACTTCCCTCCATACAACCATCAGATCTCATGAGACTTATTCACTATCATAAGAACAACACAGTCCTCAAGATTCAATTACCTCCCACCAGGTCCCTCCCACAGTACGCGGGAATTATGGGAACAATTCGAGATTTGGGTGAGGACACAACCAAACCTTATCAGTCTCATAATAAGGACCAAAGGCCAAGTCTTCCCTAAGTCGTCCTTAAGAGACTCATGCAGATTTCATACTTTGCTCCCAGTTGGGCCTTTTCTCAAGACCTTGACATTTTGATCTGGACTCAGATGCCTTTGTGGCTCATTATGAAACCCACTTGTGTTCTTACACTGGACTCAGTAAGATAGCTACTCTTTCATCAATTCGTGTCATTATTTATTAATTCTTTGCACAAATGGACTTCAAAGTAGGATTTTTAAAAAAGTTTTGACCGTGTGATCTTCACAATGAAAATCACTAGGCATTTGTTATGTGATTCTTTCTTTCCTATCATGTGGGAGAAAATAGGATTGGGCTGTGTGCCCTGAGAGGGAGGGCATATTTAGATATTTTAGGAGTTGTAAATAGAAGACCAAACATCAGAGAGAGACTTTGCTTCACTTGTAGTTCAAATGGTTAGTTAGGACAGGCACAGTGGCTCATGCCTGTAATTCCAGCATTTTGGGAGGTTGATGCAGGTGGATCACTTGGGCTCATGAGTTCAAGACCAGCCTGAGCAACATGGTGAAACCCTGTCTCTACAAAAAATAGAAAAACTAGCCAGGCATGGTGGTGCACAGTATTATGAGGTTGCACTTCACTGAAAAACCAAAGATGTTTAGCACTTCCATGAGAACCACACCATCTCACAACTATGAGGTGTAGCAGAAATCCAGTCCCAAGAACACAAAGAAGACACACCATGTTAATGGAATGACATGCTGCAGTGTATCTAGATAAATGCTCCTGGGCCTTGATGAGAGAGATAGACGCAGTCTTGAAGGAACTGATTATGCAGTGATTCTGCATTTAAATATTTGACCTAATTTTAATAACAAAAATGTATGCGCCTTTCATTTTCAAAGTACAGTTGTTCCTCAATATCCATGGGAAATCTGCTCCAGAATACCCCCACAGATACCAAAAACCATTGATGCTCAAGTCTTATATAAAACGGTATATTTGCATATAACCCATGCTTATCCTTCCATATGCAGTCATGTGCCTCATAATGACCTTTTAATCAATAATGAACCATGTATATTACCATGGTCCCCTAAGATTAAAAACACATATAGAAACCTTCTTGCAGGAAGTCAGGGACTCCGAATGGAGGGACTGGCAGGAACCGTGGCAGAAGAACATAAACTGTGAAGATTTCATGGTCATTTATCAGTTCTCAAAATTAATACTTTTATAATTTCTCATGCCTGTCTTTACTGCAATCTCTGAACATAAATTGTGAAGATTTCATGGACATTTATTAGTTCCCAAAATTAATAGTTTTATAATTTCTTATGCCTATCTTAATCCTTAATCCCATCATCTTCGTAAGCTGAGGATGTATGTCACCTCAAGACCCTGTGATGATTGTGTTAACTGTACAAATTGTTTGTAAAATGTGTGTTCAAACAATATCAAATCTGATTGTAAAACATGGGTGTTTGAAAAATATGAAATCAGTGCACCCTGAAAAAGAACAGAATAACAGCAATTTTCAGGGAACAAGGGAAGATAACCATAAGGTCTTACTGCCTGCGGGGTCGGGCAGAATAAGCCATATTTTTCTTCTTGCAGAGAGCCTATAGACGGACGTGTAAGCGAATATCACTGAATTCTTTTCCCAGCAAGGAGCATTAATAATTAATACCCTGGGAAAGGAATGCATTCCCAAGGGTAGGTCTATAGATGGCCGCTCTGGAAGTGTCTGTCTTATGTGGTTGAAATAAGGACTGAAATACACCCTGGTCTCCTGCAGTACCCCCAGGCTTGCTAGGATTGGGAAATTCCAGCCTGGTGAATTCTAGTCAGACTGGTTCTCTGCTCTTGAACCTTGTTTCCTGTTAAGATGTTTATCAAGACAATGTGTGCACAGTGGGACACAGACCCTCATCAGTAGTTCTAATTTTGCCTTCACCTTGTGATCTTCATGGCCCTTTGAAGCACGTGATCCTTGTGACCTACTCCCTGTTCATACACCCCCCCCTTTCAAAGTCCCTAATAAAAACTGGCTGGTTTTGCAGCTCAAGGTTGCCATCACGGTCCTACCAATGTGGTGGCACCCCCAGAGGCCCAGTTGTAAAATTTCTCTCCTTGTACTCTTTATTTCTCAGACCAGCCAACACTTAGGGAAAATAGAAAGAACCTACATTGAAATATTGGGGGCTGGTTCCCCCAATAAAACCTGATACGTGGGACTTGATACTAGCACTGCAGATCAAGTAGGGAAAGTGACCAATATTCAATGATGGTGCTAGAACATATGGTTTCTCATATGAAAAAATATAAACATATATGCCACCTAGGGTTATGTAAGTACACTTTATGATGTTCACAACACAAAAATGTTGCTTAGTAATGCATGTCTCAGAACGTATACATGTCATTAAGCCATGCATGACTGTACTTTATATCATCTCTGGAACACTTTGGTCAATAAAGAAAAATGACAGAGACAAATCTCAATCATTTTAGGAGGTTTATTTGCCAACGTTAAGGACGCACACCCAGGAGACAGGCTATGCCTTTCTTCAAAAATGATTTTGAGGGCTCCAAATTTAAAGGGGAAAGGGTGAAATATTGAGAAATACAGTTTTCATGTAAGACTGGGGTAGGGGGAAAACATTCATTGATGTGGTTTGGCTCTGTGTCCCCACCGACATCTCACCATAAATTGTAATAATCCCCATGTGTCGAGGGTGGGACCAGGTGGAAGTAATTGGATCATGGGGGCAGTTTCCTCTATGCTGTTCTCATGATAATGAGTCACATGATAACTGATGGTTTTATAAGTGTCTGGCATTTCCCCTGCTTGCACTCATTGTCTCTCCTGCCACCCTGTGAAGAGGTGCTCTCTGCCATTATTGTAAGTTTCCTGAGGCCTCCCCAGCCATGCAGAGCTGTGAGTCAATTAAACCTCTTTCCTTTAAAATGACCCAGTCTTGAGTATTTCTTCAGAGCAGTATGAGAACAGACTGATACAGTCATCCATGCCTTTGGCTCAGTGAATCTGCATTTATACATAACATAGACAAATAGGGGAACAATCAGATAAGCATTTGTGTCAGGTGGGCAGAGGGGTGACTCTGAGTTCTGTCCTATGCACTGTAAAGATGAGCTATCAGACCAGGCGTGGCAGCTCAAATCTGTAATCCCAGCACTCTAAGAGGCTGAGGTGAGTGGATCACCTGAGATCAGGAGTTCGAGACCAGCCTGACCAACATGGAGAAACCCTGTCTCTACTAAAAATACAAAATTAGCCAAGTGTGGTGGTGCATGCCTGTAATCCCAGCTACTTGGGAGGCTGAAGCAGGAGAATCGCTTGAATGGAGGTTGTGGTGAGCCGAGATTGTGTGACTGCACTCCAGCCTGGGCAACAATAGCGAAACTCCATCTCAAAAAAAAAAAAAAAAAAAAAGATAAGCTATCAATTTACATTGCCATGATGAATTTTAACACAAACACTTTAACGATCTTAAAGCACACCAGAAATTTCCTTGTGGGAAAAATATGAGGGAGGGGGCTACAAGATAAAAAGCTTTTTATCTTGTAGCCATCTTATTTAGGAACCAAAAGGAAGAGGCAGGTTTGCATGACCCAGTTCCCAGCTTGACTTTTCCCTTTAGCTTAATGAGTTTGGAGTCCTAAGCTTTATTTTCCTTTCACACTTAGAAGACCAAATATAATGTGGATGTAAATAGTTGTGTTGTTCAGGAAATAATGACAAGAAAAAGTCTGAATATGTTCACTACAGATGCAAGCATCTGATTTTATTTCAAATATTTTGCATCCAAGTTTGTTTACATACACAGATGTTAAACCTACAGATACAAAAAGCTAAGTGTACTTACAAATTAACAGCTGTACACAGGCAGCATAAAATTCTCTTTGTACATGCCAAAAAAATTCTGTGTCCACCTAGGCTAAACACAGCCACTTCACAAACAGGGTGTAAATAAGGAGGTTCACTAAGTACAGGAAAGTTACATGACCATATTGGCATTTTAACAGCCATTCCTGAGAAAGAGAACGGGAAAGGGCTTACGAGTCAGAGGAGAGGAAAAGAGGAAGATAGATGACCACCTACATCAGAAGATGGAGTAGTGAGAGTAGAGAATAGGGAAGCAATAGTTAAAAGGAAAAACGTAGAGAGGATTTGATGTCAATTTGCTGTGCAGAGGGTAAAAAGGGTGAGTTTTACTTCCAGGCTATCTGCCATGATCACAGCTAGTTTGTTACTGGTGATGTGAAATTTGGAAAAATAAAAGAACAATATGATGGCCAGAAGTGATAAAGACTTGGACACATCATGTTTGAAATATCTGAGGTCCCATATGTAGGGATGTCCAACTGGCAATTCGGAATACACTTCCAGAGTTCACGAGAGAGATCAAAGCTGGAGATAAAGATTTTGAAATTATCAGAATTTCAATGGTACCTGAATCCATCAGACCAAATGAACCTAAGAGAATGAAAGGATAAAAAGGAACAAGTACCGAATCCACAGAAACACTAATATTTACAAAGAGAAATAGACTGTTAAGGCCAAGAAGGAACTTTCTGAGTTTATTTCACAAATTAAGAAAAGCTCAATATTAGAAAGTCTACTAATACAATTCATCAGAGTCCTGAGGAGAAAAATCCTTTAATTGTCCACATAGGCATTAAGAAGATAAGTCTTAGAAACACATTCCAGGTTCCAATTTCTGGATGTAAGAAGCTTAGAAGTGGCCAGGTGCAGTGGCTCATGCCTGTAATCCCAGCACTTTGGGAGACTGAGGTGGGCAGATCACCTGAAGTCAGAAGTTCAAGACCAGCCTGGCCAACATGGCAAAACCCTGTCTCTACTAAAAATACAAAAATTAGGCTGGATGCAGTGGCTCACGCATGTAATCCCAGCACTTTGGGAGCCTGAGGTGGGTGGATCACCTGAAGTCAGGAGTTTGAGACCAACCTGGCCAACAAGGCAAAACCCCATCTCTACTAAAAATACAAAAATTAGCAAAGTGTGGTGGCATGTGCCAGTAGTACCAGCTACTTGGGAGGCTGAGGCAGAATTGCTTGAACCTGGGAGGTGGAGGTTGCAGTGAGCCAAGATCATGCCACTGCACTACAGCCTGGATGACAGAGTGAGCTCTGCCTCAAAAAAATAAAAAATAAAATATAATAATACAAAAATTAGCCAGCATGGTGGTGGGTGCCTGTAATCCCAGCTACTCAGGAGGCTGAGGCAGGGAGAATCACTTGAACCTGGGAGCCAGAGGTTGCAGTGAGCTGAGATTGCACCATTGCACTCCAACCTAGGCAACAAAGTGAGACTCCATCTCAAAAAAAGGAAAAAAAAAAAAAAAAGAATGTAAGTAATCAGTCCATCTTAACAACACATGAAAAGCTGAAAAGGTCAAGTGTGGTGGCTCATGCCTGTAATCCCAGCACTTTGAGAGGCCAAAGCAGGAGGATCCCTTGAGTCCAGGAGTTTGAGACCAGCCTGGGCAACATAGTGAGACCCCCAACTCTAAAAAAGAATTTTTAATAAAACAAATAAAAGCTGAAGAGACTGAAAAATCAACAATTCTTTTGGGATTTGAATGCGAAGAGAGGACATAGTGCAAACCACTGCCCCCAAGATTGGAGAAATAGAGAAGTGAATATAGGAATTTATGGCTTACAGGAACAGAGACTCACTATGGAAACCACCTTAGGAACCAGTGCTGGAGTAGAAAATCTTGAACTATAACTGGTGAATTGCTGCAGGTTCCATATGGACAATTCAAGGAGGTAAAAACGCCAGGGAGATACAGTTATGAGAGACCATAATATTGTAAAATTTACCTCCTGGAGCTTCACCAGGCTCCTGTGGCAAATACCTGAGAAAACTCACTTCCTGCTTCCACCTTTGGGAAGGAAAAAGGAAAGCCATCTTAAAATATGCCAGAGCACCCTGTTCTTAACAAGGCTTGTCCTCAGGAGAAATTACTGAACCTCAGTCTAATCTGCTCTCATATAATCAGATCCTAAATGACCTGCTAGAAGGGAAATACCAACTCCAGCCTACTCCAGTCATCCCTAAAGGGGAACATAAAAACAGAGAAATATGTGAAGTTCATAGTCCAAAAGCAGAGACTCACTTAAACAATGAGGTCCAATCGTAAGACTCCAGAACACTTCTGCTATGGTCTGAATATCTGTTCCCTGCCCGACCCCCTGCAAAATGTGCCTGTTGAAACCAAGTCTCCAATGCACTAGAATTAAGGAGTGGGTCCTTTGAAAGGTAATGGCAAAGCCATCCCAACTGGGATTAGTGCACTTATGAAAGAGGCCAAAGGAAGCTTCTTTGTCCATTCCAACATGAGAGGACATATAGTTGGCACCATCTATGAAGAATGGGTCTCATCAAACACTGAATCTCCTGGAAACTTGACCTTGGACTTTCTAGCCTCCAAACTGAGCAATAAATTTCTGTTGTTTACAGACTACTTGCTCTAAGTTATGCTGGTATAGCAGCCTGGATGGACTAAGATGGCTTCCCCTCCCCTCCACAGCTTCCCATCATTACTGGATGCACTGTTACAGTAGTTCCTTTTACATGGTATCTCGTATCTAGGAATAAAGAAAAAGTACAAGGCATACTAAAAGGCAAAAAACACAATTTGAAGTGACACATCATTGGAACAAGACACAGATATGACATTGGAATTATCAGACAGGGATTTTTTAAAAATCTCTGAGTAGTATGCTAAGGGCTCTGATGAACAAAGGAGACAGCATTCAAGAACAGATAGGCAATGTAAGCAGAGAGACAGAAGTCCAAGGAAAGAACAAAAAAGAAACAGTAGAGATAAAAAAATACTGCAACAGACCTGAAGAATGTCTTTGATTGGCTTATTAGTAGACTGAACACAACAAAGGAAAGAGTCTCTAAGCTCTGAAAATGTTGAAAGAAACTTTAAAAATGAAAACAATGGAACGTAATATCCAAGAACTGTGGGACAGCTAGAAAAGGTGTAACACAGAGTGATGAGAATACCAGAAGAATAGAGAGAAATAGAAGAAACATCTGCAACAATCATGTCTGACAACTTCCACTGTTAATGTCAGACACCAAACCAAAGATCCAGGAAGCTCAGAGCACACCAGGCAGGATACATGCCAAAAACCTACACCTAGGCATATTATTCTCCAACTGTATAAAACATCAACTCCAAAAGAAACCAAAGGTGGAGTGGACAACATCTTAACTGTAGAGAAATAAAGATAAGAATCACATTCAGGCTGGGCTCGGTGGCTCACACCTGTAATCTCAGTACTTTGGGAGGCCGAGGTGGGTGGATCACGAGGTCAGGAGATTGAGACCATCCTGGCTAACACGGTGAAATCCCATCTCCATTAAAAATACAAAAAATTAGCTGGGTGTGGTGGCGGGCACCTGTAGTCCTAGCTACTCAGGAGGCTGAGGCAGGAGAATGGTGTGAACCCAGGAGGCGGAGCTTGCAGTGAGCTGAGATCACACCACTGCACTCCAGCCTGAGCAACAGAGTAAGACTCCATCTCCAAAAAAAAAAAAAAATTACATTCAACATCTCAGAACCACAAAAGTAAAAAGAGTGGAATGAAATATTAAACAAGCTGAGAGAAAAAAAAAAAAACATCAACTTAGATTTCAGTGCCCTGTGAGATCTTCTTTCAAAAGTAAATGAGAAAACATTCCTTGGACAAACAAAAGTTGAGGAAACTTGCTGCCAGCAGATGTGTCATGTGAGAAAATGTTAAACATTATCTAGAGAAAAAAAAGATATACATCTGAAAACTGAATCTACATTTTATTTATTTTTATTTATTTTGAGACAGTCTCACTCTGTTGCCCAAGCTGGAGTGCAGTGGCACAATCTCGGCTCACTGCAACCCCTGCCTCCCAAGTTCAAGCAATTCTCTGCCTCAGCCTCCCAAGTAGCTGGGATGACAGGTGCCCTCCACCACACCTGGCTAATTTTTTTGTATTTTTAGTAGAGACAGTGCTTCACCATCTTTGCCAGGTTGGTCTTGAACTGTTAACCTCATGATCCACCCATCTCAGCCTCCCAAAGTGCTGGAATTACAGGTGTGAGCCACCACACCCGGCCTGAATCTACATTTTAAAAAGAACATTAGAGAAGGAATAAGTGGTGGTAAAAAATTTTTTTTTTTTTTGAGATGGAGTCTCACTCTGTCACCCAGGCTGGAGTGCAGTAGCGTGATCTCGGCTCAGTGCAAGCTCTGCCTTCCAGGTTCATGCCATTCTCCTGCATCAGCCTCCCGAGTAGCTGGGACTACAGGCACCTGCCACCACGCCCAGCTAACTTTTTGTATTTTTAGTAGAGATGGGGTTTCACCATGTTAGCCAGAATGGTCTTGATCTCCTGACCTCGTGATCCACCCAGCTTGGCCTCCCAAAGTGCTGGGATTACAGGCAAGAGCCACCGTACCCAGCCGCTTACTTTTTATTCTTAATTGACCTAACATATAACAGTTTGTATAAAATAACAATGTATGGAATTATATACTTCTTTTTTTTTTAGACAGAGTCTTGCTCTGTCACCCAGACTGGAGTGCAGTGGCAATCTCAGCTCACTGCAACCTCCACCTCCTCCCTGGTTCAAGCAATTCTCCTGTCTCAGCCTCCCGAGTAGCTGGGACTACAGGCGTGTGCCACCATGTGCAGCTAATTTTTTATATTTTTAGTAGAGATGGGGTTTCACCATGTTAGCAAAGAGGGTCTCCATCTTCTGACCTCATGATCCACCTGCCTCAGCCTCCCAAAGTGTTGGGATTACAGGCGTGAGCCACAGCACTCGGCCAATTACATACTTTAATATATACAAGGCTATGTATGCTTACATATAAGTGAAACAAATGGAACAATAACACGAGATGGGAATATGAGAGAAATTGGTATTACATTCCTATTAGAAGGCAGTCAAAGTAACTGAACTGGTATAGTGTTATTTGAAGGTGGACTTGGATTTGTTGCAAGTCTATACTGCAAACTCCAGGGCAATTAGTAAAAACCAAAGTATAAAAATGCTAAAAAGAGAAAACAGGCCAGGTACAGTGGCTCATGCCAAGGTAGAAAGATGGCTTGTGTCCAGGACTTAGAGACTATCCTGAGCAACACAGTGAGACCCTGTCCCTACAGAAAAGGCCAGGTATGGTGGTGCATACTTGCAGTCCTAGCTAACTGCATACTTGCAGTCCTAGCTAACTGCATACTGGCAGTCCCAGCTAACTGCATGCTTGCAGTCCCAGCTAACTGCATGCTTATATTCCCAGCTAACTGCATGCTTGTAGTCCCAGCTAATTGCATACTTGTAGTCCCAGCTAATTGCATACTTGTAGTCCCAGCTAGTTGCATACTTGTAGTCCTAATTGCATACTTGTAGTTCCAGATAAATGCATACTTGTAGTTCCAGCTAATTGCATACTTGTAGTCCCAGCTAATTGCATACTTGTAGTCCCAGCTAACTGCATACTTGCAGTCCCAGCTAATTGCATACTTGCAGTCCCAGCTAATTGCATACTTCTAGTCACAGCTAATTGCATACTTCTAGTCACAGCTAATTGCATACTTCTAGTCACAGCTAATTGCATACTTGTAGTCCTAGCTAATTGCATACTTGTATTCCTAGCTAATTGCATACTTGTAGTCCTAGCTAATTGCATACTTGTAGTCCTAGCTAATTGGGAGACTGAGGTGGAAGGATCACTTGAACCCAAGAGGTTGAGGCTGCAGGGAGCCATGATCACACCACTGCACTCCAGCCTCGATGACTGTCTCAATAAAAAAAAAAAGCAATGAAAGGAAACAAAAATTATATAAAATCATCAACTCCATAAAAGGCAGAAAAACAGTGGAGGACAAAGAAAGAACAAAGAACAATGGGAGTGAATGGAAAACGATATGGCAAAATTAATCCAACTGTATAATCACTTTGAATGTCAATGGTCTAAATGCACCAATGAAAAGACAAATTGTTAGAGCCCATCAAAATAGAGGCACACCTCACTTTATCGAGCTTCACTTTATTTTGCTTGGCAACACCACCTTTTTAACAAATTAAAGATTTGTGGCCATGAAGTGCTGAGCAAGTCTGACCAGCACCATTTTTCCAACACGGTGTGCTCACTTCACATCTGTCATATCTTTTGGCAATCCCCACAATCTTTCAAAGATTTTAGTTATCACATCTGTTATGATGATCCGTGATCAGTGATTTCTGATGTCACTATTGGAATTGTCTCAGGGTGCTGGAACTCTATGGAAGACAGCAAACATGATGGAAAAATGTTGTGTCTGACTGCTTCATTGACTAGTCATTTCCCTGTCTCTATTTCTCTCTTCCAGCCCCCCATTACCCAAGATACAACAATGAAATTAGGCCACTTCACTCTGCAGTGGCCACCATGTGTTCAAGTGAAAAGAAGTGTGCACATCTGTTACTTCAAATCAAAAGGTAGAAATCAAGCTTAGTGAAGAAGGCATGTTGGAAGCTAAGACAGGCCAAAGCTAAGGTTCTTGCATCAGCTACCCAAGTTGTGAATGCAGATAAAAAGTTCTTGAAGGAAGTTATAGGTGCTACTCCAGTGAACACATGAATGATTTTTAAAAAACAAAAGAGTCTTTTCACTGATAGAGAAAGTCTGAGTGGTCTGCATAGAAGATCAAACCAGCCCCAATATTCCCTTGAGACAAAGCCTAATCCTGAGAAAGGCCCTAACTCTCTTCAATTCTATGGAGGTGAAGAGAGGTGAGGGAGTTGCAGAAGAAATGTTTGAAGCTGGCAGAGGTTGGCACATGAGCTTCTAGGAAAACAGCCATAACTGTGACATTAAAGTGTGAAGTGTGCTGTAAAAATGGGAACAAGAAAGCCTGTATAATAGCCCATCTGTTACAGCATGGTTAAGACCTTCTTGTTGGTAGGCCAGGAGCTAATGGTCACCATTTGTGTCCATATTCTCCTAAACCGAGCATGGAGAAATCTATAATAGTAGCCGGAGAGGTGTAGGTTGTGGGTTCAAGGGAAAAAAGAGTGATTTTGAGGGAACACATAGCCTGCCTCAGCTACATCAGATTTCTCTCCTATATGGGTTTGTTGATGCCTGCTGAGGTGTGACTTCTGGCAAAAGGTTTTCCCACATTCTTTACATTCATAAGGTTTTTCTCCTGTGTGTGTTCTCTGATGTATACTGAGGCCTGACTTCTGGGAGAAAGTTTTCCTACATTCATTACATCTAAAGGGTTTTTCCCGTGTGAGTTCTGTTATGTACAAAGAGTTTTGACTTCTGGGACGTTTTCCTACATTCTTTACATTCAAATGGCTTCTCACCTGTGTGAGTTCTCTGATGTATGGTGAGAACAGTCTTATGGTAAAAAGTTTTCCTATATTCATCACAGTCATAGGGTTTCTCTGCTGAGTGAGTTCCCTGATGCATATTGAGGTTTGACTTGTGACAAAAGGTTTTCCCACACTCATTACATTCATAAGGTTTTTCTCCAGTATGGGTTCCATGATATACAGTGAGGACTGACTTCTGACTGAAGGTTTTTCCACATTTGCTACATTCATAGGGTTTCTCTCCCGTGTGAATACCTTGATGCTTCTGAAGATTTGCCTTCTGATGAAAGGATTTTCCACATTCATTACATTCTCAGGGCTTTTCCCTGGTGTGAGTTCTCTCATGTATAATAAGGTACGATTTCCAACAAAAAGTTTTTCCACATTCATTACATCCACACGGTTTTTCCCATGTGAGTTCTCCGGTGTACGCTGAGGAATGACTTGTGCTGAAAGGTTTTTCCACATTCATTACATACGTAAGGTTTCTCCCCTGTGTGAGTTCCCTGATGGCTGCTGAGATTTGACTTCTGATGAAAGGTTTTTCCACATTCATTACATTCATAGGATCTTTCCCCTGAGCTCTCTTGTGTATCCCAAGGTTTAACTTATTGATAAAGGTTTTCTCACATTCATTACATTCACAGGGTTTTTTTGCCAGTATGAGTTCTCTGATGTACAGTTAGGACTGACTTACAGTAAAAGGATTTTCCACATTCATTACATTCATAGGGTTTTTCCCCTGTGTGACTTCTGTGATGTACTGTAAGGTATGACTTTTGGCTATATGTTTTTCCACATTCATTACATGCATATGGCTTTTCCCCAGTATGAGTTCTCTGATGGGCAGTGAGGACTGACTTACTGCGAAAGGTTTTCCCACATTCATTGCATTCGTAGGGTTTTTCTCCTGTGTGAGTCCTTTGATGGGCAGTGAGGAAGAACTTACAGTGAAACGTTTTCCCACATTCATTGCATTCATAGGGTTTTTCCCCTGTGTGAGTTCTCTGATGTATCCTGAGGTTCCACTTATTGATAAAGGGTTTTCCACATTCGTTACATTCATAGGGTTTTTCCCCTGTGTGTGTTCTCTGATGGACAGTAAGCTTTGACTTACGGCTAAATGCTTTTTCACAATGGTCACATGCATAGGGCTTTTCCCCAGTGTGAATTCTATGATGTATTTTGAGGTATGACTTGTGGGTAAAGGTTTTTCCACATTCACTACACTGATAGGGCCTTTCCCCTGAGTGAGTTCTGTGATGTGAAGTGAGAAGTGACTTACGGTGAAAAGTTTTTCCACATTCAATACATTTGTAGGGTTTATCCCCTGTGTGAGTTCTCTGATGTGAAGTGAGGAATGACTTACGGCGAAAGGTTTTTCCACATTCATTGCATCTATAGGGCTTTTCCCCTGTGTGAATTCTCTGATGGACAGTGAGGCTGCACTTATAGCTGAACAATTTTTCACACCAGTTACAGGCATAAGGTTTTTCCTTAGTAGGAACCTTGTGCTGTATCGTAAGGTATGATTTGCTAATGGAGGGTTTCTCACATTCAACACATTCATAGGGTGTCTCTCCTGTGTGTGTTTGCTGATGATTAGTGAAGTCAGACTTTCTACACCAAGTTGGCTGTCCTGCCTGAGTTATCCCTTGGACAATAACAGCTGAGTTATGACAGGCTTTCTCAAATTCATTATATTTACCAAAGGTCTGTCCTATATCAGCCCTCTTATGTATAAAGAACATTGCCTCCTCTGGGTTGAAAGTTTTCCCTTGTTCATTACATTGAAAAGGCAGAGTTTGGATCTTGTGATGCTGAGTAAGATGCTCATGATGTCTGTGGGATTTCCTGGTTATATCAGGGACATGAGGTTTCTCTCCAGACTGTGTCTCACCAGGCTTAATAGGGAAAAGCACGTTCTGGCAAACATTAAACTGTCCAGGCTTCATTCCTGAACTGTTTCCATTATTTATAATCAGATTTAGAACATGGTTTGAGTTCAAATTAAATGCTTTTCCTAATTCAACTCTCTCTTGAGTTGATGTGTTGCTGTTGGTGATTACAATTTGCCAGAAAAATCTATCATGACTTTCATGGCTCCTTTCAATAAGGTCATCAATGATCTGGACAGCTGAAATGAGAAAAAGTATCCATGAACCACACATGATCATGTCTTACAGAATGCTTGTGTAAAGGTAAAAAAAATTACTTCCTATCCCAGTGGAGTAAGATTTGATAAAAATTAATAATGGGTATTGGTTTTATACGCATATGGTTCCTGTTCCTACTGACATAACGTAATAAATCAGTATATTTTCTAATATTCAATTGAGTTTTTCTTTGCATTTTGAAGTTTTCCTGTTCTTTTTTCACAAAGAATTATTTGGTAATAATATGCATCTACTTCCTACTCATAGGTTTTAATAAGTGCTCATTATCTGTCATTTGTTTTCTCTCTTTTTTTCTATTTATTCATATAACAATAGTCGGTGTTTTAATAGCTGGTATTTTTTCATTATTCTTCTTTGAAGATAGCCAGTTTTTCCTGGGTCAGCAACTGGCAGGTACAGGAGATGGCCATTTTTCTGTCTCCTAAGCATAGAAGTAGCTTGTGGACAGGATTTTTCCTATATGTTAACCTTTCACTCCTCCCTGAGAATGGTTAAAAGTTTTTAACCATTTCTGCTTGGAGGTTTTCCAAGCAGAAAATCTCTTATTCCTCATGTTAAACAAAAACAGATCCTGGCAAATTCCTACTTAAACATGACATCCCCTGCTTCCCAGATCCATAATAGGCACAGAAGCTCCAGTCGAAAAACCATACTGGTGATCTGAAGGATTGGTTCTGCAACTCAGGCTGTGCCTGTCATCTTTGAAAAGTGTATTTCTGGTTCCTTCTGAGATCAACAGCCCTGCCCCTCTCCACTCACACATCCCTGCTTGACAATTCACCATTTTTGAAGGGTTTTATTTTGTGTTTTGGAGTTTCAGATGTCACACAGTGTTATATAAAAATGAAGTTTCCTGTACATTTCTCATCTTCAAATGGTAACTACAAACTCCACTCTCAAACAGAAATCTGAGCCCTTCAACAGGAAATAATTGGTTTCTTTGGACTTGAGACCCAGAATTTTCTGGTTCTCCTCCCAAGTCCAGCACCACCCCTATCCAGGCCCCTATGATGGGTCCTCCTCAGCTTCATAATTTCTTTCTGAGACAGGATCTTACTCTGTTATCCAGGCTGGAGTGCACTGTTGCTATCAGAGCTCACTAAAGCTTCAAACTCCTGAGCTCAAGCAATCCTTCCACCTCAGCCTCCCAAGTATAAAAACTGGGATTAGAAACCCATGTCACCACACTGAGCTACGTTTTTTTTGTAGGTGGGGTCTACAAGGATCACTTAAGGCCAGAAGTTCGAGACCAGCCTGGGCAATAGAACAAGACCTCATCTCTACAAACAATAAACAATTAGCTGGGTGTGATGGCACACACCTGTAGTCCCAGCTACTTGGGAGGCTAGGGTGTGAGGAACACTTGAGCCCAGGAGTTCATCATTACAGTGAACTATAGTCATGCCACTGCACTTGAGTCTGAGAAACAGAGCGAGAACCATCTGTTTAGTAAAAAATAAAACAAGAAGAATAAAGCTACAGCTTAAAAAGAAACACTATTTTCATCATCACTGTTATAATGACTGATTCTTAAAAATCGCTTAAGATACATTCAAAGGATAAATAAATGCATGAATGTCTAAAAAATTTTTTAAGATACTACACCAGAATAGAGGAAAAGGGGGAAATAGAGAAAATAAATAGCAAAGAAAAAGGCCTAAGGAGAGGATGGCAGGGATTGGATTTGGGGTAAAAAGAGGAAGATATTCAGAAAAATAAGAGACTGGGATATATGCATGAGATCTACCCTGGGGACTATATAATGCACATTTAATGCAGACCAACAGTCTTCAGGTCTAAGACCCAGGGGAAAAAGTGGTGAAAACAAGATAACACTACCAAAATCTGCTGGGCATTACTCCTCCAGGCCTCCCTGCCAGTATTCACTGACTGACCTGAAAGTCTCAGGTTTGGGGTTTCTTCTACTATCCATGGCTCTGCTCCTTGCTCTAGCTTGAAGATCATCTCAGGTTTAGTAATGTGATGCCCTGGTAACGAGAAACAATGGAAGACTTTGTCAAACCACTAAGTCAAATCCTTTTCAGAATGACAACAGCTGGGCTTCAGGGACTGTGCAATGAAGGAGCCAATTTGAACATTTCATTACAGAGTAGTGACACATTTTTCATCAACTGGAATCTTATAAGTAAATATTATTATTTACCTTAAAAGGGTTCCTATATTTACCAACAACAAAACACATTCCTGGGAGTTACTGGGAAGTTTCACTCACCCAATGATACCAGGCTGCTGTAGGTCTCCAGCATCACATCTCTGTACAGTGTCCTCTGAGCGTCATCCAGGTTCTGCCACTCCTCCCAGGTGAAGTGCACAGCTACCTCCTCAAAGGACACCATATCCTGTAATGATACCAGGCTGTTGTAGGTCTCCAGCATCACGTCCCTGTACAGGGTCCTCTGAGCATCATCCAGGTCCTACCACTCCTCCCAGGTGAAGTGCACAGCCACATCTTCAAAGGACATCAACCCCTGTAATGGCACATTTTTCCTCAAGTCAAAGCATCAGCCCAGGGTCAAAAGAACAAGATCTGGGAATTCACTCTTTTGTGTGTCCATGTGTCTTATACGTATTTTACATAAGATGTAGCTTGTTTTGTACTGTTTATGGTGGGAGAAGCAGTAATCACAGTAGAAATATGCTTCCACTGTAATAACTTATGAATTAATAAAATTGTATTACAAAGTTCACCTTATAGATCTAGAACCACCCTTGTTGCTAGGGATAAAAGTATAAACAAAATGCAAGGCCCTCTCTCTACAAAAATAATTTTAAAAATAGACATAATCCTGCATGCCTGTAGTCCTGGCTACTCTGGAAGCTGAGGCTGAAGGATTGCTTGAGCCCAGGAGTTTGACAGTGTAGTGAGTTATGATCACACCACTGCACTCCAGCCTGGCCAACAGAGACCCTGTCTCTCAAAAAAAAAAAAAAAAAGAGGAATAAAATTCTACTCCTCAAAGGAGCTCATGATCTGGTTATGAATATATAAGTATAAACACATACTGGGAATAATGTTTAGGTGAACTCATTGAGACACAAGTTCAGTGCAGACTAGGATAAGAGAGAAGGAGAAAATAAATTTTGTTTATTTTGCATCATGAGGCTCCACTTTACTGAAAAATCAGGTGTTTGGCTCTTCCACATGAACCATGAATTCTCATGACTATGAGAAAGTATCAGAAGTCTACTCACAAAGGCAAAAAGAACACATACCACTTTAACGGAACTCTGGACAGCACCATGCCTAGATGAATGATCCTGGGCAGTGATGAAAGTTAAATGCAATATTTAAGGAACTGATTATGCAGTGATTCTGCATTTAAATATTTGACCTAATTTCAAAAATTCTTATGTACCTATCATTTTTACATTACAATACTTCCTCAGTATCCATGGGGACTGATTCCAAGACACCCCCAGATACTAGAATCCACAGATTGGATAACTCTTTTATATAAACTAGTCTCATATTTGCACATCCTTATGCACATCCTCCTGTATACAGTCATAAGCTGCATAATAACATTTCAGTCAATGATGAAACATGTATATCACAATAGTCCCATAAGATGATGAAACATACACAGAAACCTGATATTGGCATTGCAGATGAAGTGCAGAAAATGATATTCAATAATGGCTCAGCCATCTGGTTACCCATATACCAAAAACATATAAATAAAAATATACATGTCATGTAGATTTTTGTAACACTATGATGTTCACAAAACAATGAAATTACCTAAAGATGCATTTCTCAGAAAGTAATCCCATCAGTAAGCCATGCACAACTGAACTTCAAATCTTTAGATTACCTATAATACTGAATACAATGTAATGCTACATAAATGGTTGTTATACTGTACTGTTTAGGAAATAAAGACAAGAAAAATTTCTGTAGATGCTCTGCACAGAGACAGCCATCTATTTTTGTGGGAATATTTTCAATCTGAAGTTGGCGGAATCCACAGATGCAAAACCCATGGATACAAAAGGTGAGTATACTTAATTAAAAGCATATACACTGGCATTTCAAAATTTCCTTTCTACGGGACAAAAAATTGCTCTATCCACCCAGGGTGAACACAGCCACTTCACAAACAGGTGTAAATAGGGAGGTCCAGTAAGGACAGAAAAGTTACATGACCATATTGGCATTTTAACAGCCATCCCTGAGAAAGAGAATGGGAAAGGGCTTAAGGGAAAGTCAGAAGGGAGTAAAGAGGAAGACAGATGACCACCTACATCAGGACATGAAGTGTAAGAATACACAATAAGGGAGCAGTTCTTAAAAGGAAAAAAATGTAGAAACAGGATTTGGTACCAATTTGCTGTGCAGTGGGTAAAAAGGGGAGTTTTGTTTCCAAGTTATCTGCCATGATCCAGCTAGATTGGTACTGGTGTTGTGAAGTGAAATTTGTAAAAATGAAAGAATATGATAACCAGAAGTGACACAGACTCGGATATATCACGTATGAAACATCTGAGGTTCCATATTGGGAATTTCCAACTGGCAATTGGGAATATGGCTCCAGTGGTTCAGAAGAGAGATCAAAACTAAAGATAGGGCCGGGCGCGGTGGCTCACGCTTGTAATCCCAGCACTTTGGGAGGCCGAGGCGGGCGGATCGCGAGGTCAGGAGATCGAGACCACAGTGAAACCTCGTCTCTACTAAAAATACAAAAAATTAGCCGGGCGTGGTGGCGGGCGCCTGTTGTCCCAGCTACTCGGAGAGGGTGAGGCAGGAGAATGGCGTGAACCCGGGAGGCGGAGCTTGCAGTGAGCCGAGATCGCGCCACTGCACTCCAGCCTGGGTGACAGAGCAAGACTCTGTCTCAAAAAAAAAAAAAAACAAAAAAAAAACTAAAGATAAAGATTTGGAAATTACCAGAATTTCAATGGTACCTGAATCCATCAGACCAAATGAAAATAAGAGAATGAAAGAATAAAAGAAACAAGTACAGAATTTACAGAAACACTAACATTTACACCGGAAGAGAAATAGACTGTGAGGACCAAGAAGGAATTTCCTGAGCTTATTCCACAAATAAAGAAAAGTTCAATATTCAGAAGTCTACTAATATAATTCATCACGATCATAGTCCTGTGGAAAAAAATCCTTTGTGCACATAGGCATTGAGAAGATAGTTTTAGAAACAGATTCCAGGTTCCTATTTCTGCATGTAAGAAGCTTGGAAGTAATCAATAATTACTTTACAATAATTAATTTTAACAACAATCTTAACAACAAATAAAAAGCTGAAGAGACTAAAAAATCAACATTTCTTTCTAGATTTGAAACTCAGGGGAGGACACAGGGCAAACCACTGCCCCCAGGATTGCAGGGACAGAGAAGTGAACATAGGACTTAATGGCTTACAGGAAAATGGACTCACTACTGAAACCAACTTTGGAACCAGTGCTGGAGTAGAAAAACTCAAACTGTAAAGGGTGAACGGCTGGAGGATCAGCGTGGACAACTCTAAGTGGTAAAAACTACAAAGAGATAGAGTTATTGTGGGGGAGAGGGAACAATACTGTAAAATTGTCTCATGGAGCTTCACCAGGCTCCTGTGACAAATACCTGAGAAAACTCTCCTCCTGCTTCAATCTTTGGGAAGGAAAAAGGAAAACTATTTTGAAATATGCCAGAGAACCCAGTTCTTAACAAGTCTTGTCCACAGGACAAACTACTTAACCTCAGCCTAATCTGCTCTAGTATAATCAGAGCCTAAATAACCTAGGGGAAGGGAATTATCCCCTTCCACTGCAGCCCATTCTAGCCATGTTCCATCTAAGGTGGAAAATTAATTAAACAGAGGAACACTTCTGAGGTTCACAGTATAGACCCAATCATAGCATTCCAGAACATGGCTGCTGGGGTCTGCGTGTTTGTCGCTCACATACGATACCAAAACACTGCTCCTGAGGTCTGAATGTTTGTCCCTCACATAGGATTCCATAACACTGCTACGAGGGTCTGAATGTTCGTCCCTCACATAGGATTCCAGAACATTGATGCTTGGGGTCTGAACGTTTGTCCCTCACATAGGATTCCAGAACACTGCTGCTGGGGTCAGAATGTCCCTCACATAGGATTCCAGAACACTGCTGCTGGGGTCTGAATGTTTCTGCCTCACATAGAATTCCAGAACACTGCTATGAGGTTCTGAATGTTTGTCCATTACATAGGACTCCAGAACACTGCTACTGTGATCTGAGTGTCTGGCCCTCACAGGATTCCAGGACACTGATGCAATGGTCTGAATGTTTGTCACTCACATAGAATTCCACAACACTGCTGCTGTGCTCTGAGTGTTTGTCCGTCACATACAATTCCAGAATACTGCTGCAGGGGGTCCGAATGTTTCTTCCTTACGTAAGATTCCAGAACACTGTTGCTGTGGTATGAATGTCTGTCCCTCACATAGGATTCCAGAACACTGCTGCCATGGTCTGAATGTTTGTCCCTCACACAGGATTCCAGAACACTGCTGCCGTGGTCTCAATGTTTGTTCCTCACATAGGATTCCAGAACACTGCTGCGAGGGTCTAAATGTCTGTCCCTCACATAGGATTCCAGAACACTGTTACTGTGATCTGAGGGTTTGGCCCTCACATAGGATTCCAGAACACTCCTGCTGTGGTCTGAATGTTTGTCCCTCACATAGGATTCCAGAACACTGCTGCTATGGTCTGAATGTTTGTCCCTCGCATAAGATTCCAGAACACCCCTGAATGTTTGTTCCTCATGTACAATTCCAGAATGCTCCTGCTGGGGTCTGAATGTTTGTCCCCCACATAGGATTCCAGAACACTCCTGCTGTGGTCTGAATGTTTGTCCCTCACATAGGATTCCAGAACACTGCTGCCAGGGTCTGAATGTTTCTGCCTCACATAGGATTCCAGAACACTCCTGCTGTGGTCTGAATGTTTGTCCCTCCCATAGGATTCCAGAACACTGCTGCTGGGGTCTGAATGTTTGTCCCTCACATAAGATTCCAGAACACTGCTACAAGGGTCTGAATGTTTGTCCCTCACATAGGATTCCAGAACACTGCTATGAGGGGCCGAATGTTTGTCACATAGGATTCCAGAACACTGCTGCTGAGGTCTGAATGTTTCTGCCTTACATAGGATTCCAGAACACTGCTATGAGGTTCTGAATGTTTTTCCCTCACATAGGATTCCAGAACACTGCTGCCATGGTCTGAATGTTTGTCCCTCACATAGGATTCCAGAACACTGTTGCTGGGGTCTGAAAGTTTGTCCCTAAGATTCCAGAACACTCCTGCTGTGGTCTGAATGTCCCTCACATAAGATTCCAGGACACTGCTACCAGGGTCTGAATGTTTTGTCCGTCACATAGGATTCCAGAACACTCCTGCTGTGGTCTGAATGTCCCTCACATAAGATTCCAGAACACTGCTACGAGGGTCTGAATGTTTGTCCATCACATAGGATTCCAGAACACTCCTGCTGGGGTCTGAGTGTTTGTCCCACACATAGGATTCCAAAACACTGCTGCAACGGTCTGAATGTTTGTCCCTCACATAGGATTCCAGAAGACTGATGCGAGGGTTTGAATGTTTGTCCCTCATATAGGATTCCAGAACACTGCTGCTGTGGTCTTTCTTTTTCGTGTTTTTTAATTGCTTTATTTATATTTATTTTTAATTGACATATGACATTGCATGTTTTTGTAATGTAAAATGTGAGGGACAAACATTCAGACCAATGCAGTAGCATTCTGGAATCCTATGTGAGGGAAAAACATTGAGACTCTCACAGTAGTGTTATGGAATCCTACCTGAGGGACAAACATTCAGAACCCAGCAGCAGTGTTCTGGAATCCTATGTGAGGGACAAAGTATGTCTGGAATCCTATGTGAGGGACAAAGTATGTACGCATTGTGAAAAGGTCAAATCTAGCTAATTAACAAATACATCAACTCACATAGTTATCATTTTTCTGGTGAATGCACATAACATTAACTTTCTATTTCTTAAGAATACAATGTATCATCATCAATTACAATCACCTTGTTCTACACTACATCTCCTGAAATTTATTCCTTCTATCTTACTCTAAGTATGTATCCTCTGATTAACATCCCCGCAACGCCCCTTGACCCCAGCTCTGATACCCGCCATTGTACTTTATACTTCTATGAGATCAACTTTTTCACATACCAGTAGGAGTCATATCATGACATATTTATCTTTCTGTGCCTGGCTTATTTCACTTAACATATTGTCCTCCAGTTTCATCCATGTTGTTCACAAATGACAGGGTTTTCTTTTTTTTACTGCCAAATAATATATCACGTTTTCTTTCTTTTTTTATATTTTCCTTATTGAATTTTATATATTTTTTATTATACTTTAAGTTCTAGGATATATGTGGACAACGTGCAGGTTTGTTACATATGTATACATGTGCCATGTTGGTGTGCTGCACCCATTAACTCGTCACTTACATTAGGTATATCTCCTAATGCTATCCCTCCCCCCCTCCCCCTCCCCCCATCCCACAACAGGCCCCGGTGTGTGATGTTCCCCTTCCTGTGTCCACGTGTTCTCATTGTTCAATTCCCACCTATGAGTGAGAACATGTGGTGTTCGGTTTTTTGTCCTTGCGATAGCTTGCTGAGAATGATGGTTTCCAGCTTCATCCATGTCCCTACAAAGGACATGAACTCATCAGTTTTTGTGGCTGCACAGTATTCCATGGTTTATATGTGCCACATTTTCTTAATCCAGTCTATCATTGTTGGACATTTGGACATTTGGGCTGGTTCCAAGTCTTTGCGATTGTGAGTAGTGCCACAATAAACATATGTGTGCATGTGTCTTTATAGTAGCATGGTTTATATTCCATTGGGTATATACCCAGTAATGGGATGGCTGGGTCAAATGGTATTTCTAGCTCTAGATCCCTGAGGAATCGCCACACTGTCTTCCACAATGGTTGAACTACTTTACAATCCCACCAACAGTGTAAAAGTGTTCCTATTTCTTCACATCCTCTCCAGCACCTGTTGTTTCCTGACTTTTTAATGATCATCATTCTAACTAGTGTGAGATGATATCTCATTGTGGTTTTGATTTGCATTTCTCTGATGGCCAGTGATGATGAGCATTTCCTCATGTGTCTGTTGGATGCATAAATGTTTTTGAGAAGTGTCTGCTCAAATCCTTTGCCCACTTTTTAATGGGGCTTTTTCTTGTAAATTTGTTTGAGTTCTTTGTAGATTCTGGATATTAGCCTTTTGTCAGATGAGTAGATTGCAAAAATTTTCTCCCATTCTGTAGGGTGCCTGTTCACTCTGATGGTAGTTTCTTTTGCTGTGCAGAAGCTCTTTAGTTTAATTAGATCCCATTTGTCAATTTTGGCTTTTGTTGCCATTGCTTTTGGTGTTTTAGACATGAAGTCCTTGTCCATGCCTATGTCCTGAATGGTATTGCCTAGGTTTTCTTCTAGGGTTTTTATGGTTTTAGATCTAACATTTAAGTCTTTAATCCATCTTGAATTAATTTTTGTATAAGGTGTAAGGAAGTGATCTGGTTTCAGCTTTCTACATATGGCTAGCCAGTTTTCCCAGCACCATTTGTTAAATAGGGAATCCTTTCCCCATTTCTTGTTTTTGTCAGGTTTGTCAAAGATCAGATAGTTGTAGATGTGTGGTATTACTTCTGAGGGCTCTGTTCTGTTCCATTGGTCTATATCTCTGTTTTGGTACCAATACCATGCTGTTTTGGTTACTGTAGCCTTGTAGTATAGTTTGAGGTCAGGTAGCGTGATGCCTCTAGCTTTGTTCTTTTGGCTTAGGATTGACTTGGCGATGCAGGTTCTTTTTTGGTTCCATATGAACTTTAAAGTAGTTTTTTCCAATTCTGTGAAGAAAGTCACTGGTAGCTTGATAGGGATGGCATTGAATCTATAAATTACCTTGGGCAGTATGGCCATTTTCATGATATTGATTCTTCCTATCCATGAGCGTGGAATGTTCTTCCATTGGTTTGTGTCCTCTTTTATTTCGTTGAGCAGTGGTTTGTAGTTCTCCTTGAAGAGGTCCTTCACATCCCTTGTAAGTTGGATTCCTAGGTATTTTATTCTCTTTGAAGCAATTGTGAATGAGACTTCACTCATGATTTGGCTCTCTGTTATTGGTGTATAAGAATGCTTGTGATTTTCACACATTGATTTTGTATCCTGAGACTTTGCTGAAGTAGCTTATCAGCTTAAGGAGATTTTGGGCTGAGACAATGGGGTTTTCTAGATATACAATCATGTCATCTGCAAACAGGGACAATTTGACTTCCAAGAAACAACTAAGATCAGAGCAGAACTGAAGGAAATAGAGACACAAAAAACCCTTCAAAAAATCAATGAATCCAGGAGCCGGTTTTTTGAAAAGATCAACAAAATTGATAGACCACTAGCAAGACTAATAAAGAAGAAAAGAGAGAAAAATCAAATAAACGCAATAAAAAATGATAAAAGAGATAGCACTACCGATCCCAGAGAAATACAAACTACCATCAGAGAATACTACAAACTCCTCTATGCAAATAAACTAGAAAATCTAGAAGAAATGGATAAATTCCTCGACACATAAACCCTCCCAAGACTAAACCAGGAAGAAGTTGAATCTCTTAATAGACCAATAACAGGCTCTGAAATTGAGGCAGTAATAGCTTACCAACCAAAAAAAGTCCAGCACCAGACAGATTCACAGCCAAATTCTACCAGAGGCACAAGGAGGAGCTGGTACCATTCCTTCCGAAACTATTTCAATCAATAGAAAAAGAGGGAACCCTGCCTAACTCATTTTATGAGGCCAGCATCATCCTGATACCAAAGCCTGGAAGAGACATAACAAAAAAAGAGAATTTTAGACCAATATCCCTGATGAACATCAATGCAAAAATCCTTAATAAAATACTTGCAAACCGAATCCAGCAGCACATCAAAAAGCTTATCCACCATCATCAAGATGGCTTCATCCGTGGGATGAAACGCTGGTTCAACATATGCAAATCAGTAAACGTAATCCAGCATATAAACAGAACCAAAGACAAAAACCACGATTATCTCAATAGATGCAGAAAAGGCCTTCGACAAAATTCAGCAGCCCTTCATGCTAAAAACTCTCAATGAATTAGGTATTGATAGGACATATCTAAAAATAATGAGCTACTTATGACAAACCCACAGCCAATGTCATACTAAATGGGCAAAAACTGAAAGGATTCCCTTTGAAAACTGGCACAAGACAGGGATGCCCTCTCTCATCACTCTTATTCAACATAGTGTTGGAAGTTCTGGCCAGGGCTGTCAGGCAGGAGAAAGAAATAAAGGGTATTCAATTAGGAAAACAGGAAGTCAAATTGTCCTTGTTTGCAGGGGTCTGTTTGCCCTCACATAAGATTCCAGAACACTATTGCTGTCGTCTGAGTGTTTGTCCCTCACATAGCATTCCAGAACACTGCTGCTGTGGTCTGTTTGTCCCTCACATAGGATTCAAGAACACTGCTACAAGGGTCTGAATGTCCATCACACAAGATTCCAGAACACTGCTGCTAGGGTCTGAGAGAGTGTCCCTCACATAGGATTCCAGAACACTCCTGTTGTGGCCTGAATGTTTTTCCTTCACATAGGATTCCAGAACACTGCTGCTGTGGTCTGAATGTTTGTCCCTCACATAGCATTCCAGAACACTGTTACGAGGGTCTGAATGTCCATCACACAAGATTCCAGAACACTGCTGCTAGGGTCTGAGAGAGTGTCCCTCACATAGGATTCCAGAACACTGCTGCTGTGGTCTGAATGTTTGTACCTCACATAGGATTCCAGAACACTGCTGCTGGGTTCTGAGTGTTTGTCTCTCACATAGGATTCCAGAACACTGCTGCTGGGTTCTGAGTGTTTGTCTCTCACATAGGATTCCAGAACACTGCTGCTGGGTTCTGAGTGTTTGTCTCTCACATAGGATTCCAGAACACTGCTACGAGGGTCTGAATGTTTGTCCCTCACATAGGATTTCAGAACACTCCTGCTGTGGTCTGAATGTTTGTCCCTCACATAGGACTACAGAACACTGCTGCCAGGTTCTGAGTGTTTGTCCCTCACACAGGATTCCAGAACACTGCTGCTGTGGTCTGAATGTTTGTCCCTCACATAGGATTCCAGAACACTGCTGCTGTGGTCTGTTTGTCCCTCACATAGGATTCAAGAACACTGCTACAAGGGTCTGAATGTTTGTCCATCACATAGGGCTCCAAAACACTGCTGCTAGGGTCTGAGAGATTGTCCCTCACATAGGATTCCAGAACACTGCTACGAGGATCTGAATGTTTGTCCCTCACATAGGATTCCAGAACACTCCTGCTGTGGCCTGAATGTTTTTCCTTCACAGAGGATTCCAGAACACTGCTGCTGTGGTCTGAATGTTTGTACCTCACATAAGATTCCAGAACACTGCTGCTGGGTTCTGAGTGTCCCTCACATAGGATTCCAGAACACTGCTACGAGGGTCTGAATGTTTGTCCCTCACATAGGATTCCAGAACACTGCTGCTGGGGTCTAAATGTTTGTCCATCACATAGGATTCCAGAACACTGCTGCTGGGTTCTGAGTGTTTCTCCCTCACATAGATTCCAGAACACTGCTGCTGGGGTCTGAATGTTTCTCCCTCACATAGGATTCCAGAACACTGCTACAAGGGTCTGAATGTTTGTCAATCACATAGGATTTCAGAACACTCCTGCTGTGGTGTGAATGTTTCTCGCTCACATAGGATTCCACAACGCTGCTGCTGAGTTCTGAGTGTTTGAACCTCACATAGGATTCCAGAACACTGCTGCTGGGGTCTGAATGTCTCTCCCTCACATAGGATTCCAGGACACTGCTACGGGGGTCTGAATGTTTGTCAATTATAGGATTTCAGAACACTCCTGCTGTGGTATGAATGTTTCTCGCTCACATAGGATTCCACAACACTGCTACTGGGTTCTGAGAGTTTGAACCTCACATAGGATTCCAGAACACTGCTGCCGGGGTCTGAATGTTTGTCCCTCACATACGATTCCAGAACACTCCTGCTGGGGTTTGAATGTTGGTCCCTCATATAGGATTCCAGAACACTCCTGCTGTGGTCTGTTTGTCCCTCACTTAGGATTCCAGAACACTGCTACTGGGTTCTGAGTGTTTCTCCCTCACATAGGATTCCAGAACACTGACGCAAGGGTCTCAATGTTTGTCCCTCACATAGGACTCCACAACACTACTGCTGGGGTCTGAATGTTTGTCCCTCACATAGGATTCCAGAACACTCCTGCTGTGCTCTGAATGTTTGTCCCTCACATAAGATTCCACAACACTCTTGCTGTGATCTGAATGTTTGTCCCTCACATAGGATTCCAGAATACTGCTGTTGGGTTCTGAGTGCTTGTCCCTCACATAGGACTCCAGAACACTGCTAGGAGGCTCTCAATGCTTGACCCTCACATAGGATTCCAGAACCCTGCTGCTGAGGTCTCAAAGTTTCTCCCTCACATAGGATTCCAGAACACTGCCACAAGGGCCAAATGTTAGTCCCTCACATAGGATTCCAGAACACTCCTCCTGTAGTCTGAATGTTTGTCCCTCACATAGGATTCCAGAACACTGCTGCTGTGGTCTGAATGTTTGTACCTCACATAGGATTCCAGAACACTGCTGCTGGGTTCTGAGTGTTTCTCCCTCACATAGGATTCCAGAATACTTATACTGGGGTCTAAATATTTTTCACTCACATAGGATTCCAGAACACTGCTGCTGGGATCTGAATGTCTGTCCCTCACATAGGATTCCAGAACACTGTTGTGAGGGTCTGAATGTTTGTCCCTCATATAGGACTCCAGAACACTGCTGCAAGGGTTTAAAAGTCTGTCCCTCATATAGGATTCCAGAACACTGCTACAAGTGTCTGAATGTTTGTCCCTCACATAGGATTCAAGAACACTGCTGCCATGGTCTAAATGTTTATCCCTCACGTAGCATTCCAGAACACTGCTATGAGGGCCTGAATGTCCCTCCCATAGGATTCCAGAACACTGCTGCTGTGGTCTGAATGTTTGTCCCTCACATAGGATTCCAGGACACTGCTATGAGGGTCCAAATGTTTGCCCCTCACATAGGATTCCAGAACACTGCTGCTGGGGTCTGAATGTTTGCCCCTCACATAGGATTCCAGAACAGTGCTGCTGGGGTCTGAATGTTTGTCCCTCACATAGGATTCCATAACACTCCGGCTGTGGTCTGAATGTTCCTCACATAGGATTCCAGAACACTGCTTCGAGGGTCTGAATGTTTGTCCCTCATATAGGATTCCAGAACACTGCTACGAGGTTCTGAATGTCTGTCCCTCACATAGGATTCCAGAACACTCCTGCTGTGGTCTGAATGTTTGTCCCTCACATAGGATTCCAGAACACTGCTGCTGGGGTCTGAATGTTTGTCCCTCACATAGGATTCCAGAACACTCCTGCTCTGTTCTGAGAGTCTGTCCCTCACACAGGATTCCAGAACACTCCTGCTGTGGTCTGAATGTTTGTCCCTCACATAGGATTCCAGAACACTCCTGCTGTGGTCTGAATGTTTGGCCCTCACATAGGATTCCAGAACACTCCTGCTGGGGTCTGAATGTTTGGCCCTCACATAGGATTCCAGAATACTCCTGCTGTGGTCTGAATGTTTGGCCCTCACATAGGATTCCAGAACACTCCTGCTGGGGTCTGAATGTTTGGCCCTCACATACAATTCCAGAACACTCCTGCTGGGGTCTGAGTGTCCCTCACATGGGATTCCAGAACACGGCTACGAGGGTCTGAATGTTTGTCCCTCACATAGGATTCCAGAACACTCCTGCTGGGGTCTGAGTGTTTGTCCCTCACATAGGATCCCTGAACACTGCTGCTGCTGCTAGAGTCACTGCGAGTGTCTGAATGTTTGACCTTCACCAAATACCAAATATCCTGGCACTTTAGTCTTGGACTTTCCAGCCTCCAGAACTGTGAGCAATAATCTCTGTTGTTTATGAATTACTCTGTCTAAAGTATTTTGTTAGAGCAGCCTAAAGAGACTAAGAGAGCATCACCTGCCCTGACACCTCATCACAACATTACTGAAGCTATATTAACAGCAGTCACTTTTAGTGGGTACTTCATCACTGGGAATAAAGGGGAAAAAATTGCAAGGCACACTAAAAGGCAAAAAGTATATATACAATTTGTAGCAACAGAGCAAGCTTCAGAACAAGACACAGCTATGATTTTGGAATTTTTTTTAAACCTCTGGATAATATGCTAAGGGCTCTAATGAATGAAGTAGATAGCATTCAAGTGTAGATGGGTAATGTAATCAGAAAGACAGACATCATAAGAACCATCAACATAATGTAGTTATAAAAAATGTGGTAAATAACCGAAGAATATCTCTGATGGCTTATTAGTAGACTAGACTCAGCTGAGTAAAGAATCTCTGAGCTTGAGGATTTATCAACAGAAACTTCAAAAACTAAAAAAGAAAATAAACACTGAAAAGAACAGAAGATGATATCCAAGACTGTGGGACAACTACAAAAGGTGAAACAGAGTAATGAGAATACCAGGAGGAGAAGAAATAGAAGAAACATCTGCAACAACCATGTCTGAGAACTTCCAGTATTAATGTCAGACACCAAACCAAAGATCCAGGAAGCTCCGAGAACACCAGGCAGGATAAATGCCAACAACCTACACTTGGACATATAATTTTCAAACTATACGAAATAAAAGATAAAGGAAAACTCTGAAAGAAACCAGAGGTGGGGCAGAAAACACCTTACCTACAGAGACACAAAGATAAGAACTGCATTCAACATTGCAGAAAGCGTGAAAGCGAGAGTGGAATTAAAAATTCAAAATGTTGACAGAAAAAAACCCACCAACCTAAGTTTTTGTACCCACTGAAATCACCCTTCAAAAGTGAAGGAGAAATAAGGCCTTCCTCAGAAAAATAAAAATTCAAGAAACTTGTTGCCAGGAGACCTGTCTTGCAAGAAATGTTAAATGAAATTCTTTAGAGGGAAACAAAAGATATACAACTGAAACCCGGATCAACATTTTTTTAAAAAGAGCATTAAAGAAAGAATTGTGGTACAAAAAAACTTACATATTTATTCTTAATTGCTCTGACCAAGAAGTTTATAGATAATAATAAATACACACAGATAGATTATGTATGCTTATATACAAGTGAAATGAGTAACACTAATACAAGGAAATGAGTAACACTAATACAAGGAAATGAGTAACACTAATACAAGGAATGGAATGGAAGGATGGGAGGGAGGAACTGTGGTACAATAAAAACTTATGTATTTATTCATAATTGATCTGACCAATAAGTTTGTAGATAATAATAAACACACACATATAGATTATGTATGATTATACACAAGTGAAATGAGGAACAATAATACAAGGAACGGAATGGAAGGATGGGAGGGAGGAATTAGGTGTTTTCTTTGTTAAGCAGGTAGTCACCCATGAAGTGGGACAGTGTTATCTGAAAGTGGACTTGAATTGGTCGTAAATGTATATTGAGGAATTAGGTATTTTCTTTGTTAAGCAGGTAGTCTTATTTGTGGGATAGTGGGATAGTGTTATTTGAAAGTGGACTTGAATTGGCTGTAAATGTTATTGAGGAGTTAGGTGTTTTCTTTGTTAAGCAGGTAGTCTTATTTGTGGGATAGTGTTATTTGAAAGTGGACTTAAATTGGTTATAAATGTATATTGCAAATTCTATGGCAACTAGTTAAAAAAAGTTTTAAAAAAAGAAGTACATGCTAAAAAGACAGGGAAAACGTAGTCATCTAAAATCGTCAATGAAAACTGCAAAGGGCAGAAAAAGAGTGGTAGACAAAAGAATGAAGACTAAGGAGAATGAATAGAAAACAGTAACAAATATAGCAGATATTAATCCAATGATATCAATAATCACTTTGAATGTTAATGGTATGAATGTACCATTTCAAAGACAGAGATTGTCAGAGTCTATCAAAAGACAGACACATCTTGTTTCACTGCACTTTGCTTTATTGTGTTTTGTGACCATGTTTTTTACAAATCGAAGGTTTGTGGCCACCCTGCAATAAGCAGGTCTCACTGGCACCATTTTTCCTACAGCACATGCTCGCTTCATGTCTGTGTGTCACATTTTGGTCATTCTCACAGTATTTTAAGCTTTTTATTATTGAATCTGTTATGGTGATCTGTAATCAGTGATCTTTAATGCTACTATTGTCATTGTTTTGGGAACCACAAATCACACCCAGATAAGACAGCAAACAATTGACAAAAGTGTGTGTTCTGACTGCCCCACCAACGGGCCATTTCTCTCTCTTTTTCCCAGGCTTCTTTTTATTAATATTAAAATGTGCCCAATTGATTACCCTACAATAGCCTCTGTGTTCAAGTGAAAGAAGAGTTGCATGTCTGTCACTTTAAACCAAAAGGAAGAAATAATTAAGCTTAGTGAGGAAGGCATGCTGTAAGCAAACAGGCCAGTAGCTAGACCTCATGCAACACTTAGCCAAGTTGTGAATGCAAAGGAAGTGTTCTTGAAAGAAATTTAAAGTACTACTCCAGTGAACATATGAATGATAAAAAGCTAAACAATCTTGCTGCTGTTATGAAGAAAGTTTAAGTGGTCTAGATAGAAGATAAAAAAAACAAAAAACATTCCATTAAGCCTAAGCCTAACTCTCCTTTTTCTTTTTTCTTTTTGAGATGGAGTTTCGTTCTTCTTACCCAAGCTGGAGTGCATTGGCAGATCTCAGCTCATTGCACCCTCTGCCTCCCAAGTTCAAGCCATTCTCCTGCCTCAGCCTCCCGGGTAGCTGGGATTACAGGCATGCACCACCACGCCTGGCTAATTTTTTGTATTTTTAGTAGAGACAGGTTTTATCCACGTTGGTCAGACTGGTGTCGAACTCCCGACCTCAGGTGATCTTCCCGCCTCGGCCTCCCAAAGTGCTGGGATTGCAGGCGTGACAGCCAATGCACCCAGCCTCTCTTCAATTCTATGAAGGCTCAGAAAGGTGAGGCAGCTGCAGAAGAAAAGTCTGAAGCTAGATGAGCCTGTTTCATGAGGTTTAAGGAAAAAAGTCATCTCCATAACATAAAAGTGCAAGATAAAGCAGCAAGTACTGATGGAAAAGCTGCAGAAAGCTATCTAGAAGACAACTAATTAAGATGGCTACACTAAACAGATTTGCAATGGAGATAAAACACCCTTCTATTAGAAGGAGATGCCATCTAGGATGTTCACAGCTAGAGAGGAGTTGATGCCTGGCTTTAAGGCTTCAAAGGACACGTTGACTCTTTTGTTAAGGGCTAATGCAGCTGGTGATGTTAACTTGAAACCAATGATGATTTACTATTCTGAAAATCCAAGGGCCCTGAAGAATTATGATAAAACAGCTCTGCCTGTACTCTACAAATGGGAACAAAGCCTGGATGACAGACTATCTGTTTACAAATATGGTTTACTGAATATCTGAAGCCCACTGTTGACACCTACTGCTCAAGAAATAGCATTCCTTTCAAAGTATTACTGCTCACTGACAATGCCCCTGGTACTCAAGGGCTTTTACAAAGATGTATAAAGAGCTGAATGTTGTTTTCATGCCTACTAACCCAACATTCATTCTGCTGCCCTTGGATCGAGGAATAATTTCAACTTTCAAGTCTTATCACTTAAAAAATATCTTTCATTAAGCTATAGCTCCTCTATAAAGTCATTCCTTTGACGGATCTGGGCAAAATAATTGAAAAACTACTGGAAAGGATTCACCATTCTAGATGCCATTGAGAACATTCATGATTTAAAGAAGAAGATAAAAATAGCAACATTAGGAGAAGTTGGGGCTGCGCGTGGTGGCTCACACCTGTAATCCCAGCACTTTGGGAGGCCAAGGTGGGTGGATCACGAGGTCAGGAATTTGAGACCAGCCTGGCCAACATAGTGAAACTCTGTCTCTACTAAAAACAAAACAAAAAAATTAGCTAGGCCTGCTGGGGGGTGCCTGTAATCCCAAATACTTGGGAGGCTGAGGCAGAAGAACTGCTTGAACCCAGGAGGTGCAGGTTGCAGTGAGTTGAGATTGCATCACTGCACTCCAGCCCAAGCAACACTCCATCTGAAAAAAAAAGAAGTTGGGAAGATTATTCCAACCCTCACAGATGACACTGAGGAGTTCACAACTTCTGTGGAGGAAGTAACTGCAGATATGGTGGAAATAACAAGAGCACTAGAATCACAGACAGAGCCTGAAGATGTGGTGAGACTGCAGCAGCCTCCGGAGAAAACTGAGTGGATGAGTTGCTTCAACGGATGAGCAAAGAAAGTGGTTTCTTGAGATGAAATGTACTCGTGATGAAGACAGTGTAAACACTGTTGAGATGACAACAGATTTAGAATAAACTTAGTTGGTACAGCAGAAGGAGGATTGAACCCAATGATTTACAATAATACATAAACTTAGTTGGTACAGCAGCACGAAGGTTTGACAGGATTGAATCCAATTTTGAAAGTTCTACTATGGGTAAAAAGCTATCAAACAACATCGTATGCTACAGATAATTCTTTTGTGAAAGGGAGAGTCAATTGACACAGCAAACTTCAATGTTGTCTTATTTTAAGAAATTGCCACAGCCACCCCAACCCTCAGCAACCACCACCTTACATTAAGGCAAGACCCTCCATCAGCGAGAAGACTGCAACTTGGCCAGGTGCAGTGGCTCACACCTGTCATCCCAACACTTTGGGAGGCCAAGGTGGGTGGATTGTTTGAGCCCAGGACGTTGAGGCAACATGGCAAAACCCCATCTCTACAAAAAAAATACAAAAATACAAAAATTAGCTGGACATGGTGGCATGCACCTGTAGTCCCAGCTAGTCAGGAGTCTGAGGTGGGGGTTTGATTGAGCAGGAGGTTGAGGCTGCAATTACTCCAGCCTGAGCCACAGAGTAAAACCCTGTCACACACACCAAAAAAAAGATTGCAGCTTGCTGAAGGCTCAGATGACTGTTAGCACTTGTTAACAATAAAGTATTTGCAAATTAAGGTGTGCACACTTTGTAGACACATGCTATTGCACACTTTATACAGCACAGTATAAAGATACTTTTACATGCACTGGAAACCAAAAGAAATTGTATAACTCACTTTACTGCAGTGGTCTGGAACCAAACCCACCTATATCTCTGATGCATGGCCGTCCCATATTGTACACTTAAAAGAAAACTTAAGACGGTATATTTTAGGTGAAATGGTCATCACATTTTTTTTTTTTTTTAGACAGAGTCTCACACTATCTCCCAGGCTGGAGTGCAGTGGCGCGATCTTGGCTCACTGCAAGCTTCACCTCCCGGGTTCACACCATTCTCCTGCCTCAGCCTCCCGAGTAGCTGGGACTACAGGTGCCCGTCATCACGCCCGGCTCATTTTCTGTATTTTTAGTAGAAACGGGGTTCCACTGTGTTAGCCAGGATGGTCTCAATCTCCTGACCTCGTGATCCACCCGCCTCAGCCTCCCAAAGTGCTGGGATTACAGGCGTGAGCCATCGCTCCCAGTCTCATTTTTTAAAAAGGGTGAGAATGATAAATATTTGGGGAGATGTTGCGAGAAGTCAGGGACCCCAAAAGGAGGGACTGGCTGAAGCCATGGCAGAAGAACGTGGATTGTGAAGATTTTATGGACCTTTATTAGTTCCCCAAATTAATACTCTTATAATTTCTTATGCCTATCTTTATTGCAATCGCTAAACATACATTGTAAAGATTTCATAGACACCTATCACTTCCCCAATCAATACCCTTGTGATTTCCTATGCCTGTCTTTAATCTCTTAATCCTTTCAGCCAAGGAGGATGTATGTCACCTAAGGACCCTGTAATAATTGCATTAACTGCACAAATTGTACAGCATGTGTGTTTAAACAATATGAAATCTGGGCACTTTGAAAAACGAACAGGATAACAGCAATTGTTCAGGGAATAAGAAAGCTAACCTTAAACTCTGGCAGCCGGTGAGCCAGCTGGAACAGAGCCATATTTCTCCTTTCAAAAGCAAATGGGAGAAATATCGCTGAATTCTTTTACTCAGCATGGAACATCCCTGAGAAAGAGAATGCACACCTGGGGGTGGGTCTCTGAACTGGCCCCCCTGCGGAGTGGTCGTCTCTTATGGTTGAGGCTGCAGGGGTGAAATAGACTCCAGTATCCCATAGCGCTCCCAGGCTTATTAGGAAGAGGAAATTCCCACCTAATAAATTTTGATCAGACTGGTTGATCTCAAAACACTGCCTCCTGATAAGATGTCATGAATGACAATGGTGCCCGAAACTTCATTAGCAATTTTAATTTCGCCTCAGTCTTGTGGTCCTGTGATCTCGCCCTGCCTCCACTTGCCTTGTGATATTCTATTACCCTGTTACGTACTTGATGTCTGTCACCCACACCTATTTGCACACTCCCTCCCTTTTTGAAAATCTCTAATAAACACTTGCTGGTTTTTGTGGCTTGTGGGGCATCACGGATCCTACCAACGTGTGATGTCTCCCCCAGACGCCCAGCTTTAAAATTTCTCTCTTTTGTACTCTGTCCCTTTATTTCTCAAGTCGGCCAATGCTTAGGAAAAATAGAAAAGAACCTACGTGATTATCAGGGCAGGTTCCCCGATATGGAGTGATGGTCATGTTTATGGCATTATTTGTTGTGAAGAGTCCTTGGGTGAATATTTATCTCTAAACTAATTAAGATGTGTATATTCGGTGGCACACGCCTGTAATCCCAGGACTTTGGGAGGCCGAGGCAGGCAGATCATCTGAGGTCAGGAGTTCGAGACCAGCCTGGCCAACATGGTGAAACCCTGTCTCTACTAAAAAAAATACAAAAATTAGCCGGGCGTGGGGGCGCACACCTGTGATCCCAGCTACTCAGGAGGCTGAGGCAGGAGAATTGCTTGAACCCAGGAGGTGGAAGTTGCAGTGAGCTGAGATCGTGTCACTGCACTCCAGCCTGGGCAAGAAGGGTAAAACCTCTGTCACACACACACACATACACACAAGGTATGTATTAAATATGTGTAATTTTTGTATGTCAACCACACCTTAATTTTTTTTTTTTGAGAGAGAGTCTCACTCTGTTGCCCAGGCTGGAGTGCAGTGGTGCAATCTCGGCTCACTGCAAGCTCCGCCTCCCAGGTTCACACCATTCTCCTGCCTCAGCCTCCAGAGTAGCTGGAACTACAGGCACCTGCCACCACACCCGGCTAATTTTTTGTATTTTTAGTAGAGACGGCGTTTCACCATGTTAGCCCGGATGGTCTCGATATCCTGACATGATCTGCCTGCCTCAGCCTCCCAAAGTGCTGCAATTACAGGTGTGAGCCACCACGCCCAGGCAATTTTTATTTTTTTGACACAGAGTCTCACTCTGTCACCCAGGCTGGAGTGCAGTGGAACTATCTTGGCTCACTGCAACCTCTGCCTCCCAGGTTCAAGCAATTCTGCCTTAGGCTCCCAAGTAGCTGGGACTATAGATGCATGCTATCACACCTGGCTAATTTTTTGATTTTTAATAGAGATGGGGTTTCACCATGTTGACCAGGCTGGTCTCAAACTCCTGACCTCATGTGATCTGCCCAACTCAGCCTCCCAAAGTGCTGGGATTACAGGCGTAAGCCACTGCACCTGGCAATTGTTAAATATAGGTAATTAAAAATTAATAAAAAACAGGTATTTGCAAGTTTCTGTTTTGGTATATGTTTATTATTCTTTATGTCAGGTTGCTGTGTTAATACACTTAGGAGATCATAGTTTCTAAATTGAAATACATATAAATATGTCTGAAATGTTTTCTTTTTTCTTTTTTTTTTTGAGACAGAGTCTTACTCTGTCACCCAGGCTGGAGTGCAGTGGTGCAATCTCAGCTCACTGCAACCTCCGCCTCCCAGATTGAAGTGATTCTCCTGCCTAAGCCTCCAGAGTAGCTGGGATTACAGGCGCCTGCCACCACACCAAGCTAACTTTTAAAAATTTTTTTTCCATTTTTAGTAAAGACAGCGTTTCACCATGTTAGCAAGGCTGGTCTCCAACTCCTGACCTCAGGTGATCTGCCCGCCTCGGCCTCCCAAAGTGCTGGGATTACAGGTGTGAGCCACTGTGCCTGGACTGGAATTTTTCTAAAGTTTACATTTCTGAGTTAAGAATGCTTAAAATATTATAAAAACAGAAGCACAATTCATTATGTGTTTCATTAATCACCTTTATTAAAAATAATACAATTATATTACAATAGGACAAAAAAATGTTTAAGCAAATGAAAACAAAACCATGACATACCCAAACTCAGGAGGAGGCAACAAACATGGTGATAAAGGGAAGCTTACAGGTGCAGATGCTCAAATTAAAAAGAAGAAAGATCTCAAACCCATGCTAAAGGGAAGCTTATAGCTGCAGATGCTTAAGTTAAAAAGAAGAAAGATCTCAAACTCATGCTAAAGGAAGCTTACAGCTGCAGATGCTCAAATTAAAAAGAAGAAAGATCTCAAACCCATGCTAAAGGGAAGCTTACAGCTGCAGATACTTAAAAAGAAGAAAGATCTCAAACCCATGCTAAAGGAAGCTTACAGCTGCAGGTGCTTAAATTAAAAAGAAAGAAGATCTCAAATCAATAACCTAACATTACACTTGAAGGGAAAAAAAACTAATGACAAACCAAGCAAAAGGAAGAAAATAACAGATTAGAGCAGAGATAAGCAGTATAAGACCAGGAAAAAAAGGAAAAAAAAAACCACTGAGTTTGTTTTTTTAAAGATCAATAAAAATTTTAAAACTCACAGCTATATTAAGAAAAAAGAGAAATTTCAAATACTAAAATCATAAATAAAAGAAGTGACAGTAAAACAGATGCCACAGAAATGAAAAAGATTACAAGAGACTAATGTGAGCAACCATATGCCACAAAACTGGGCAACCTAGAATAAATTTATAAATTCCTAGAAACACAAACCACCATATTGCATCACGGAGAAATAAAAAATCCAAAGAGACCTGTAACTAGTAAGAAGATTCAACCAATAATCAAAAACCCCCCAAAAAAGAAAATTCCAGGTCCAGATAACTTCACTGGAGAATTTTACCAAACATTTCAAGAAGAATTAATGCCAGTCCTCTGCAAAATATTCCAAAAATGTTCAAAAAACAGGAGGGAACATTCCAATCCATTCTATCAGGTCAACATTTATCTGGTTCCAGAGCCAGATGAACACCTTTCATAATAAAAACACTCAAAGAATTAGTAATAGATGGAAACTCCTCAGTAAATAAAGATCGTACATGAAAAGTTCACAGCTAACATCATACTCAATGGTGAAAAACTGGCCGGGCGCAGTGGCTCACGCCTGTAATCCCAGCACTTTGGGAGGCCGAGGTGGGCGGATCACAAGGTCAGGAGATCGAGACCATCCTGGCTAACACGGTGAAACCCCATCTCTACTAAAGATACAAAAAATTAGCCGGGCGCGGTGGCAGGCGCCTGTAGTCCCAGCTACGCGGGAGGCTGAGGCAGGAGAATGGCGTGAACCCTGGGGGGCGGAGCCTCCTGCAGTGAGCCGAGATTGCGCCACTGCACTCCAGCCTGGGTGAAAGAGCGAGACTTCGTCTCAAAAAAAAAAAAAAAAAAAAAAAAAAAAAAAAAAAAAAAAAAAAAAAAAAATGGTGAAAAACTAAAAACTTTTCCTCTAGGATCAGGAACAAGATAGCAACATCTCCTCCTGCCACTTCTATTCACCACAGTACTGGAATTTCTACTTAGAATAATTAGGCAAGAAAAATAAATTAAGAGCATGCAAATTGGAAAGGAAGTACAAAATTTTGTTCACAGACAACAGGATGTAATGTGTAAAAATCCTGAAATTCCACAAAATACTGGTAGAATAATGAAATTCAACAAAGTTTCAGGATACAGTAACACACACAAGTCAGTTGCATTTCTATAAACTAACAAGGAACAATCTGCAAATAAAATTTTAAAAAGAGAGGCCAGGTGCAGTGGCTCACGTTTGTAATCCCAGCACTTTGGGAGGCCAAGGCGGGTGGATCACCTGAGGGCAGGAGTTTGTGACCAGCTGGGCCAACCCCATCTCTAATATAAATAGTAAAACTCTGTCTCTATTAAAAATACAAAAATTAGCTGGGCGTAGTGGCAGACACCTGTAGTCCCAGCTACTTGGGAGGCTGAGGCAGGAGAATTGCTTGAACTTGGAAGGTGGAGGTTGCAGTCAGCTGAGATTGTGCCACTGCACTCCAGCCTAGGAAACAGAGTGAGATGCAGTCTCAAAAAAAAGAAACAAAAGAAAGAGAGAGAAAGAAAAGAAAAAAAAGAAAAGAAAGAAAAAGAAAACAAAAGAAAAGAAATATTTAAAAAGAGTTACATTTGGCCAGGCGCGGTGGCTCATGCCTGCAATCCCAGCACTTTGGGAGGCCAAGGCGGGCAGATCACCTGAGGTCACAAGTTCAAGACTAGCCTGGTCAACATGGAAAAACCCTGTCTCTACTAAAAATACCAAAAAATCAGCTAGGCGTGGTGGCGCACACCTGTGATCCCAGCTACTTGAGAGGCTGAGGTTGGAGAATTGCTTGAGTAAGGAAGGCAGAGGTTGCAGTGAGCTGAGATAGTGCCACTGCACTCCAGCCTGGGAGACAGAGCAAGACTCCATCTCAAAAAAAAAGAATTACATTTACAACAGCATTTTAAAAATTAGAAATACGCTTAACCAAGAGGGCAAAAGATTTGAACACAGAAAACTACAAAACACTGTTGAAAGAAATTAAACACAAATAAATGAAAAGAAAAGCTGGGTTTGCAGATTAGATGATTTCATCTTGGAATGATATCAGCACTATTCGAAGTGACCTAGATTCAATACAATCCTTATAAAGATTCCAATGACATTTTTGATAAGCAGAAAAACCCATCCTAAAATTCATATGGACTCTCCAGGGCCCATGAATAGGCAAATCAATCTTGAAACAGAACAAAATTAAAGGTCTCAAAACAATTACTGCACTAAGCCAAAAAAAAAAAAAAAATGTGGTCATGGCATAAAGACACACTTGACACACTTATGGACCAACACAACAGAGACCTCAGAAACCAACCCTGGCATATATGGTCCGATGATCTTCCACAAGGATGCCAAGACCACTCAATGGTGAAGGACAGTTTCTTCAACAAATGGTGTTGGGAAAATTGTATATCCACATGCAAAACAATGAAGTTGGACTCTTACCTTACACCACGTTAAAATTAATTCAAAGTGAATTATAAACCTAAATGTAAAACTAGAACTATCAAACTCCTAGGGAAAACAAATTTGGAAAATGCTTTATGACAATGAATTTGTCAATAATTTTTAGGATATGATATTAAAAGCTCAGGCAGTAAAAGCAAAAATAGATCAAACCTAAAAGCTTCTGTACCTCAAAGGTCACAACCAACAGAGTAAAAGACAAACTGTAGAATAAAAGAAAATGCCAGTTGAGTGTCCCTTATTTGAAATGCTTGGGATGTGTTTCAGATTTTGTAATATTTGCATTATTCTTACTGGTAGAGCATCTCGAATTCAAACACCTGAGTCTGAGATGCTCCAATAAGCATTTCCTTTGAGTGTCATGTTGGCACTCAAAAAGTTTCAGACTTTGGAGCATTTCGGATTTCAGATTTTTGGATCAGAGACATTCAACCTATAGTTGCACATCATGTATCTCATAAGAAGTGAACATCCAGAATACATAAAGAACTCCTACAGAGAGACTACCAGAAGCAGAGAGGAGCAAACACGTTTTCACACTAGGGTACCTCCTATCTCTCCTGGATTCCAATTAGGGCAGAGTAAATGCTAGTTCTCTGCCAACCCAGGATTAGGCCCTGCAGCTGCAGTGAAAATAATCACAGAAGAAAACTAAGAAATAAAAAATGGAGAAAGTGAGACATCAAACTAAAATTACTAGAAACCCCAGGAAGAAGGAAAAAGAAACCAAGAAACCAGAAAAACAATCAAACCAGTTAATTAAACCTTGGAGTGACCAGATCAGAGTTTCCTAAAGGAGTGGAAATTTATTGATTTGAAGAGGATTTACTGATTATTGATTTGAAGAGGAAGAAAAACCACGAATGGTCTAAAGCAACAGCCTAGTGTCTGAAGAAGTCAGTAGGGTGAAAACAAGAGCTGGCCAGAATGTCCACAGATGGTGACAAGTTTGCAAAACCTCTACTAGACTACTCGTGAGGCTAACTAGAGGCCAAGGAGCCAACCCTGCCCCTGTCCTTACAGAGAGACCCTACACAGGATTCCCAGATATAGACAGAAGGACAACATCTTATCAGGTCCTCTCTGTGCAGATGTGGTTATCATTCCAAATAATGAGCTCCAGCCCCAAGCCTGTTCCATCCTCAATTGCTCTGAGTGGCCAATGTGGGCTCTCCACACATGAGCTACATGTAGGTTCCTTGGGTACCCAGATGGGAGCCGTGAAACACAAACCCTCCATGGCCAGGTCCCTATCTGTTTCCTGCCTTTTTCCCAGCAGTCCCCAGGCCTCAGCAGCAGTGGTCTACCTCTGCTGATTCTCATTCAGAACCTAAACTTAGAGACAATTAGAACCTGGACCCCAATTCTACCTGAAAGTAACAGAATAACATAATCTATACCCTGCAGCATGACTGTTTGCCCAACGTAATGAGGATGAACTGTGAGATAATGAATGATCATGACCAAAAAACCCCGCTACAACCCAACAACAAAATAAAGTGATTAAAAAATGGACAAAGAACATTTATCCAAAGATGCAAAGATGATATACAAATAGCCAACAGATACATGAGATATATGAGAAGATGTGTAACATCACTAATCATTAAAGAAATACAAATAGAAACCACAATGGGACATCACTTCAAACCCAACAGAAAGTAACAAGCGCAGGTGAAAGTGAAACCCTTGTACACTGTTGGTGGAAATATGAACTGGCTCCTCAAAAAAAATAAAATAAAATGACCATATGATCCAGCCACCCAACTTCTATAGAGAGACAGAATAATTAGTAGCAGGACCTCAGATATGTGCACACCTATGTTCACAGCAGCATTACACAGCCACAAGGTGGAAGAAACCAAAACGTCTATCCAGGAATGGATGGATAAACAAAAGGATGTATACATATACAAAGAAATATTATTCAGCCATAGAAAGGAAGAAAATCCTGACACATCTGACACATAACATGGAACCTACTTATCAAAACGACAAATATCATATAACCCCAGGTATATAAGTCAAATTTTTAGAAACACAAAGCAGAATAGTACTTTCCAGGAGGTGGAAGGAGAGGAAATTAATAGTTGTTGAATGCGTATAGAATTTTCCAAGATTAAAAAAAATCGATATCTGCTACACAACACTGTCAGTACTTAACTCTACAAAACTGTATACTTACAACTGGTTATTATGGTAAATTTTAAGGTATGCGTTTGTCACCAAAATTCGAAATAATAAATTTATAAAAAATGATCTCTTTTGACACAGGGTCTTACTCTGTTGCCCTGACAGGAGCGCAATGGCATGATCACAGCTCACTGCAGCCTCAACCTCCCAGGCTCAAGCAACCCTCCCACCTCAGCCTCCTGAATAGTTGCGACTACAGGTGCACACCACGACGTCAGGCTAATTTTTGGTTTGGTTTTTTTGTAGGCAGGGTTTTGCCATGTTGCCCAGGCTGGTCTCAACCTCCTGGGTTCAAGCAATCCACCTGCCTTGGCCTCCCACAGAGCTGAGATTACAAGCATGAGCCACCATGCCCAGCCTATAAAAAATTATTTCAAAAAGCCAAAAGATTAATCAAACTGGAATATTTAGAAATATTTAATTAACCCAAAAGAAGTTAGGAAAGAATATATAGAAAATCAAAAGACAGACGAAGGCCAGGCATGGTGGCTCACGCCTGTAATCCCAACACTTTGGGAGGCCAAGGTGGGTAGATTGCTTGAGCTCAGGAGTTCAAGACCAGCCTGTGCAACATGGCAAAACCCTATCTCTACAAAAAATATAAAAATTAGCCAGGTGTGGTGCCATGCACCTGTAGTCCCAGCTACTCAGGGGGCTGAAGTGAGGATTGGTTGGGCCTGGGAGGCAGAGGTTGCAGTGAGCCAAGATTGCACCACTGCACTACAGTCTGGGTGACAGAGCAAGACCCTGTCTTAAAAAAAAAAAAAATTAAACAAATAGAAAATAAGTAGAAAAATGGCAGACCTAAATCCAACCTTAGTAATGATTAGTTACAATGTAACTGGACAAATACTCTAAGACAGAGACTGCCAGACCTGAGAGGAAAGCAAGACCCAACAATATGGCATCCACAGAGACACAATTTAAACACAAAGACACAAAGTATGAGAAAAAATATGCCATGCAGACACTAACCATAAAAATATGCTATCCAGACACTAATCATAAAAAGCTTCAACGGAGATGTTAACACTAGATGAAAGAGGCTTCAGAACAAAATATATCAGCAGAAATAAACAGGGGACTTTCATAAAAATAAAAGAATCAGAGAGGATATTACAATTATAAATTGTGCCTCAAAGTGTACACAAAGTACACACACACAGAGCATCAAAGTACATGAATCAAAAACAACAGAACAAAAGCAGGAAATTGACAATCCACAATTATAGCCGGTGAATTAATACTGCTCTCTCAGTAACTGACGGAACAACCAGATAAAAAAATAGGAAAAATACAGATCTAAATGACAAAATCCTGACCCAAATGGTATTTATGAAGCACACAGTTGAGCACTACCAAGACAGACTGTATGTCGATCTACTGAGAAAAGATTCAAGCCTGAAATAGTATACAAAATATGTTGTCTGAAAACTTGAAATTAAATTAGAAACCAACAATAGATACCCCGAAAAGCCTCATATGTCTGAAAACCAAGTAATAAACTTTGAAATATCCTGTGAGTCAAAAAATATTCACAAGGGGAACTGGAATATATTTGGAACTTGTTATAAAAATCACATTTCTGGTAGACTAAAGGTGACAACTTCTTTCCTGCTCCTCTCTCTGTGAGAACCAATTCCCCTTGAATCTTGCTCAGACTACTGACTTATTTGGCCAACAGAAGGTGACAAAGGTGGTATCTGGGAACTTCAGAAGCCAGGCTGAGAGAACGGAACACTTATCCAGGAGAAAGCCAGTCACCAGGCAGGAAATACCACTCCCCTGAGACCCCCATGATGGAAACCACACAGCCAGTCCATGACTAGCTCCACGCATTGACAGCCCCCACTGAGCCTCCAGCAACACCCACTCCCAACCACTAGTGAGCCACCCTGCACACCACCCCGCTGTGCTTTCACACAATCCAGCTCGGCTGCTGCCCTGCTGCAACTGTGTCTGTGAGATGAGCTGGCCACCAAGACTTTCTAAGCCAAAAAACAGAATGAGTTGTTTTAAGCTGCCAAGTTTTGGGGCTTGTTTCTTCAGAATAGATAACTGGAACAGAATACGGCAGCTGGAAATGAGCCGCTGTGGTGGTAGAAGCTACAACATGTGCCACGACTGTGAGGCTGAGCTGTAACTGGGCCTCAAGGAGACCATTCATGCAAGCTGGAAGGGCATCAAGACTCTCGGTGAGGGCCTGAAGGACGGTGAGATAATGTCATTGGAAACTGGAGAAAAGGCCTGGGAGTTACGTGCTGAGGGACTGTGGGAAAACTACGGCCACAACATGGAAACTGAAAGGGCACTGCACCATCTCAGGGATCTGCCTAAGGACACATCTGGGAAGAACGTGGAAAGTGCTACTGGCCTCCCCTGTCACTGAATAAATATGACAGGAGACAGACATGATCTAAAAAAGGAGGTTCAGTTTTCAAACAGAATTTAGAGAAAATATAAAGAAATAATTTCTTGTCTCAAAAGGCCAAAAAAAAAAAAAGAAAAAGAAAAAAATGAAAAAGAAGCCATTGAATACCCTACTGACCATAAGAAAAAGGCAGAGAAAGTTGGTCAACGGTAACCCAGGCACTGAAGGAAAAAGAACATGAAGAATGACAAAAGCCCAGAGGGAGGAGTAAAAAGGCACAAACGCCGTTCTCAGGGACCAGAACTGGGCACTAATCAGAGAACTGCAACAGGCGCCCCATGGGAATGACCATGCACCTACCTTGCCTCCCACCAACCCCGTCTAAAGGGAAATGCCGACTGTTTTCACACCAGTCCCCTCACTGCGGCTGAGTGTGGGGGAGCGCAAATGACAGGCCACCACAACCTGATTCAGTCCTCACGGTGGCTGAGTGTGTGGGGGGGGCAGATGACAGGCCACCACAACCTGATTCAGTCCTCACTGCGGCTGAGTGTGTAGGGGGGCAGATGACAGGCCACCACAACCTGATTCAGTCCTCACTGCGGCTGAGTGTGTGGGGGGGGCAGATGACAGGCCACCACAACCTGATTCAGTCCTCACGGTGGCTGAGTGTGTGGGGGGTGCAGATGACAGGCCACCACAACCTGATTCAGTTCCCACTGCAGCTGAGTGTGTGGGGGGGGCAGATGACAGGCCACCACAACCTGATTCAGTCCTCACTGTGGCTGAGTGTGTGGGGGGTGCAGATGACAGGCCACCACAACCTGATTCAGTTCCCACTGCAGCTGAGTGTGTGGGGGGGGCAGATGACAGGCCACCACAACCTGATTCAGTCCTCACTGCGGCTGAGTGTGTCGGGGGGCAGATGACAGGCCACCACAACCTGATTCAGTCCTCACTGAGGCTGAGCGTGTGGGGAGGCAGATGACAGGACACCACAACCTGATGCAGGATTCAGTTGGGCTTCCAGACAGTGCCATAAGGAAAAGCATTCTGGGGCTCTTGAGAGGGGCAAAGCATATTTTGCATGTGGGAGAAATGTTAGTAGTTTGTGGCCAGAGGACAAGCTGTGGTTTATGAAAGACTGCTGCAGATTCCTACTACGCTTCTCATCAAGAGGTGGAATCTAATCACCTTCCCCCCTTGAATCATGGCTGGTCTCAGGGATGAGTATGACTAGTGATGAGTACGACTGGACAGTGTGGCAGGAGAGATGCTCTGGGACTTCTGAGGGGCGATCATGAGAGGCCTTACAGCTTCTGCCTGGGCCTCTTGGACACACACCCTGGGAGAAGCCAGACAAAGCTGACTACCTGACGCTGCCAGACTGGGAGGAAGTCCATGCTGGCCACAAAGAGAGGGCTGGGTGCCTGCTCCACGTCCCCAGCCACTAGTCCTTCTGGGTGCCTGCTCCACATCCCCAGCCACTAGAGTCCTTCCAGATGAGACCAGAGACATCATGAAGCAGCCAACCCACACTGCCCTGTCCAGTGTCTTGACCCAGAAAATTGTGACATGTAAAAAGAATAAATTCCTGGTTTAAGCCAGTAAGGTTACTGGTACGTTGTTACATCGCAGATAATTAAAACCTTGAAAAACTCATGAGAGATCACAAGTAGAACCTTGATCTGAAACCTGGCATGTGGAGATTTATATTGAATATTAGATTAAAAATGCAAGAATGGAGCATAGTTAATATTTTTACGTTAAAGCTAAAACTATAATTGCCTACTTAAAATTTTCAGTTAATTAGGTTGTCACTTTTTGCTCTTAACCAAGAAATCAACTAGTTTTAGTCCATAAACAGAACTGATGCACACATCCGTTTTTCCTTACTCATTTTAAGCGGCTATCTGAAATAGGAAGCGTAATATAATCTTTAAAGAACCTGAAAACATGACAGAAATGTTTAAACTACAAACATATATTGTATATGCTAGCATATTGTATACATTGCATATTAACATAAACTAGAATCATTGACAAATTTATATAAACAAAAGGTAGAAAATACGACAATGTGCTTCTTGCTTTTTGTCTTTGCATATTTCTTTATTGGCCCTTGTCAAACGTGTCCCACTAACTCCTGAATGCTTTCTCTCTCCCCATGGATTCCTAAGGATGTCCCCACAGTGCTGGCCAGATGCACAAGTCACAGGGGACTGAACCTCATTACCCCACAAACACACCCTTCAGGTTTTGCCAAGAATGACACTGTAAATGTAACAAAGCTTCTATGCTTGTTAGTGAACACCAACTCAGCTCCTCTCCTGTATTTGGATATCAGGATGAGATGAAAACAATAAGCAGGCCAGGCACGGTGGCTCACGCCTGTAATCCCAGCACTTTGGGAGGCCGAGGCGGGTGGATCACCTGAGGTCAGGAATTCGAGACCACCCTGATCAACAAGGAGAAATCCCATCTCTACTAAAAATACAAAATTAACCAGGCATGGTGGCACATGCCTGTAATACCAGCTACTCAGGAGGCTGAGGCAGGAGAATTGCTTGAATCTGGGAGGCGGAGGCTGCAGCGAGCCGAGATTGCACCACTGCGCTCCAGCCTGGGCAACAAGAGCAAAATTCTGTCTCAAAAGAAAAATAAAATAAAAATTAAAGAACAAGCAAACAAAAGTAACAGGACTTGACACCAGATGAGCCTGGATCTAAGCAAGAAAAGCCCAGAAGAAATCCCATTTTGGTTCACTGGCTGCACAGTAGTAATGCCATACACATAAGGAAAAAGAGGAGGATGTGGCTTTCACTTTGAATTTTTTGAGCTTAAGGTAACTTTTGGATAGCTACAAAGAAGCATTCAACAGAGAGTTAAACCTATGATGGAAAGACTGAAGAGGTCCAAGCTGTAGAGAAACAGGACTGCAAACTACAAAGGGCTGAATCAGTCAAAGAGAACTGCAGGGCGGGATGAACAGGGACCGACGGAACATTTGGATAAGCTGTTGAGAAGAAAGGAGAATTCAGAGAAAAAGAACTGTCAGTGAGGTCATAATAGGAACTGTTACAGTGAACTAAATATGGCCTGGAAAGGACTCTGTACTTCTAGATTTGAGTCCCTGTGGACAAACTGCAACCTAACTTAATAGGTAGAAAGAATGAAAACCTTAGGAGTATGTGCCTGTAACAATAGCTGAGCCCTGGCCAATCCCAACAGCCAAACTTCTGCCACTCACACACTGCTGAGTGTTCAACTGTGTTCAAATAAGGCAAATGCTGAGCACTGTAACCAGTCCAGTTGTTTCTGGACCTCACTGCTGAGAACTGTTAACGGACCCAGTTGCTTCTGGACCTCACTCCTCACTTCAGATTTCTGTACATCATGTTCCCTTTATTGTGTATAAATCTTCCACCATGTGGCTGTGCTGGAGTCTCACCGAATCTGCTGTGATTCTGGGGGCTGCCTGATTCGTGAGCCATTCATTGCTCAATTAAGCTCCTTTAAATTTAATTCGGCTGAAGATTTTCTTTTAATAGATGGTGTCAGAAGTGGGATCTGTGGGAGCAGGACTGCAAGGGCCTCCGGAGCTATAGTGTGGCGAGCAGGGTTGCTAGGGCTTCTAATGACCCCCAAGAGTGCTGAGGTACAAGCAAGGCACCTGCAAGGACCCCTTTATGATGGCAGCAGTGGCCCACGTGGAGCAGTCGCTAGGGAGACACTGGCTGCAGTGGGGAGGAGTGGCTGGGGCTGTGCGCTCCTCGAAGCTGGTGGGAGCCAGGAACGGGTGGGAACCCTGCCCCTTCTAAATTGGCAGGTAGGAGCCCCGCCCTCCCAGGCACAGCTGCAGCCGTCCAGCCATGACTGCAGACCCGGGCATCTCTGCACTCTCAGAGGCCCAGCAAGCTCCCCTGCCCCCACAGGCTCAGTCGTACCTGGTCCCGCCACCTGGTGTCTCTCTCCTCCCAGAGCCCACTCTAACTTTGGATCCAAGTTGAGGCCAAACCAGGGTACTGTCACAACCCGGCCTGGGGTGTGCAAGCTCTGGGCAGTGCTGACATGCCAGCCCCCTGCCACTTTGGCCCCCTCCAGACTTTGGGCACTGACAAGCACAGGAGGGAGGTTGAGGTGGGGCTAAGGGTGGCTCAGCACTGGCCTGCAGGCACCCCTCAGCTCGAACAGCCTGGGCGCTGTGGGCACAGCTACCCACCATGGGTCTCCTCTCAGCTGCTGAGAGCTGAACAGACGTCAGGATGACCTGCCTGCAGAAAGGAGCTACCCACTGCAGGTCTCCTATGAGCTGTACTGTTGCTCAATAAAGCACCTCTTCACCTTGTCACCTTCTACTTGCCCACATACCTCATTCTTCCTGGACGCAGGACAAGAACTCAGGACCCGCTAACCAGCAGGGCTGAAAGAGGTGTAACAAACAGGGCTGAAATGCGCCCCTTGCTTGCCAAATTGCAGGCAAGAAGAAGAGAAGAGAGAAGGAGAGAAGAGCTGTGGCCCTTCAGGGAGCCCAGACCTAGGAGCTCCCCAAGCCAGGGCTGTGACACCTTCTTTGGGGCTCTGCAGTTCCCGCACCTCCAAGCTTCCAGGTGCCACTGCATTCCCTGATACCCGCAGTGGAGGCTGTTTGCAGTCAGCCTGGTCCAGCTGCAGCCTCACAGGGAGCTGGCACCTGTGCCGGTGCCTGGAGCTGCCTGCCCCACCGCAGCTGGCATGCTTGGCTGTGTGCAGTGGCCAGATCCCATGCTCGCTTGCTCACACACCCCTCACTGCTCTGTACCCAGCTCGCCCTTGGCAGGTGTGGGATCCAGACCATTAGCATGAGCTGAGTGGACAGAACGAGCCCAGTGGGCCCGAGCAAAACACAGGTAAAGGTGCCACCAGCCAGAGGTTTCAGGCAGAAAAAGTGACACCCCAGGATTCTGTAACACTTGTGCCCTTTGACCTCTCGGAGCAGCTGGGGATTGTGGCAAATTCTCTCTCGGATTTCAGAGCTCCATGGATTTGTGTTTTGAGCTCTGAGTTTCTTTGAGCAAATTTCTGTTCCAAACTGGGAACAGAAACGGGACCGGGTCCAGGATCAGATTTGATCCAGTAGTTAACTGGCTTGAATTCAGTTCCAGTTAGAGGCCTCCTACATCTGACTGGGTTAGAAGGAAAGTGGTAGTAAATGATAATATTGGAGGGGTTGTAAAATGTGGCTTTTGAAAATTCACAGGGATTTTTGTGTTCTACCCCTTTGTTTCATTTTTCTCACACACTTACACAGGAAGAAAAAATCACTGGCTAAGTTAATCAAGGGAAGCTAGGAGTAAAGCCAATATTTTAGGTAAAAACAGGATCCTTAATTTCTGGAAAACTAAGTTCCTTCTGGCTAATACATTAGGCCTGGGAAGCAGGAAAGTCTTACAGAAATGGCAAAATCTTACTAAAGATAACTTACAGTGGAACACTCCAAATGAATAATGCCCTGAAGTGCATTTAAAAATAAGGGCTCCCAAATTAGTCTCATCTAACGATGCCTATTAATATGCAAAAGCTTCTAAAAAGATTTAGAGATGGCACGGCCCATCTGGGAGCAAGTTTGAGTCTTACCAGTTTGATACTGGGTGCTAAGCAAAGTGGCTTGTGTCTGTCTATGTTTTGTCACATATATTTTGCTCTGGGCAGAATGAAAAATGTTAATTTGGTTACTCCAAGCAACCCCTTGGGCAGCATCTTGCAAAGCTGAGTGGATTCTTCCTGTGGTTCCATGATTTTCCATTGTGATGCAACTTGGCCCCCAGAGCTATAATGTGGTGAGGACGGCGACAGAGCAAGACACTGTCTTTAAAAAAAAAAAATGGCTGGGCGCAGTGGCTCACACCTGTAATCCCAACACTTGGGGAGGCCGAGGCAGGTGGATCACCTGAGGTCAGGAGTTCGGGGTCAGCCTGACCAACAAGGAAAAACACCGTGTCTACTAAAAACACAAAATTAGCTGGGCGTGGTGCACAGGCCTCTAATCCCAGCTGCTCAGGAGGCTGGGGAAGGAGAATCACTTGAACCCGAGAGGCAGGGGGTTGCAGTGAACCGCGGTCGCACCATTGCACTCCAGCCTGGACAACAAGAGGGAAAATCCATCTCAAAAAATAATAATAATAATAGATTTGTCTATAAGGTTTTATGAAAAATTGGATGACATTCAGCTTTCTCTCTTTAAAGAAGATTTTCAGGTAATATTAAAAAATAATGAAAAATTTGTTTGCCTTGTAAATAAACTACAAAAAAAAAAAAGAAAGGAAAAACAAGAGGCAGATCGTTTGGGAAGATAAGTCTTCCCTCTATCAATGAGTAAAGATTTTTGCCCTTTAAAAATTTTTTAAGTCATGATTTTAGGTAAATGAATGACTTACGGTGACCTGGAATTCTATTTCATAACATCAAGTGTTTAAACCTTTAATATATTTAATAGGCTTCCCAAAATCAAATTTCAACTTCAAAATTGTCTTTTCTGACCTCTAACTTTGGGATGCTACAGAGGCCCCTGAAGCACCCAAAAGAGAGGTAAACAGGACTATTTACTATTTAACATGTCAAGTCACATGGGAAGCACTGTCAAAATAAAAAATAATGTTGAACCTTCTTCAGGGTATATTTAGTGTATGTCATCAATCCGTTCTAAAATTGTATAGGATTTCTGAAATTCTTGGTTTTTTTTTTTTTTTTCTTGAGACGGAGTCTCGCTCTGTCGCCCAGGCTGGGGTGCAGTGGCGCAATCTCGGCTCACTGCAAGCTCCGCCTCCCAGGTTCACGCCATTCTCCTGCCTCAGCCTTCCGAGTAGCTGGAACTACAGGCGCCTGCCCCCACACCCGGCTAATTTTTGTATTTTTAGTAGAGATGGGGTTTCACCCTGTTAGCCAGGATGGTCTCGATCTCCTGACCTCATGATCTGTCTGCCTCGGCCTCCCAAAGTGCTGGGATTACAGGCATGAGCCACCGCTCCTGGCCAGGATTTCTAAAATTCTAATATGTCTATATGCTATCTATCATAATTACTTGTTTTGTTTTGTTTTGAGACAGAGTTTCCCTCTTGTCGCCCAGGCTGGAGTGCAATGGTGTGATCTAGGCTCACTGCAGCCTCTGCCTCCTGGGTTCAAGTGATTCTCCTGCCTCAGCCTCCGAAGTAGCTGGGATTACAGACACCTGCCACCACACCCAGCTAATTTATTTTTAGTAGAGACAGGGTTTTACCATGTTGGCCAGGCTGGTCTCAAACTCCTGACCTCAGGTGATCCACCTACCTTGGCCTCCCAAAGAGCTGGGATTACAGGCATGAGCCACCACATCCACCCTAATTATGGTTATTAAGTTACTGTAGACCACAGAAATAACCAAATTTCCTTGTCAATTGTCTTTAACTGTAACTATTTAAAGTCATTTCCACAGTTAATTGCTTAATGGTGATGCAGTTTCTTTTTTTTTTCTTTTTTTTTTTTGAGACGGAGTCTTGCTCTGTCGCCCAGGCTGGAGTGCAGTGGCGCGACCTCGGCTCACTGCAAGCTCCGCCTCCTGGGTTCACGCCATTCTCCTGCCTCAGCCTCCCGAGTAGCTGGGACTACAGGTGCCTGCCACTGCGCCCGGCTAGTTTTTTGTATTTTTAGTAGAGACGGGGTTTCACCATGTTAGCCAGGATGGTCTCGATCTCCTGACCTCGTGATCCGCCCGTCTCGGCCTCCCAAAGTGCTGGGATTACAGGCGTGAGCCACCGCGCCCGGCATGGTGATGCAGTTTCTAAAAACTTCACAAGCGTGCAAAATTTTAGAATATAGTGTCTCTTAGAAGATTCATGAAAGAACGAAAAGGACCCTGAAAAACAATCGTGAACATAGGTTTCTAATAACTTTAATATCACGGGTAAAAATTCCCCGTAAGTTCCCCAATTCCACAAGAATTGGACTGGTTAAGAATTCCCAAAAGTTAGGCCAGGCGCAGTGGCTCACGCCGGCAATCCCAGCACTTTGGGAGGCCAAGGCTGGCAGATCACTTGAGGTCAGGAGTTTGAGACCAGCCTGGCCAATGGTGAAACTCCACCTCTACTAAAAATACAAAAATTAGCCGAGCATGGTGGTGTGCGCCTGTAATCCCAGCTACTCAGGAGGCTAAGCCATGAGAATCCCTGGAACTCAGGAGGCAGAGGTTGCAGTGAGCCAAGATTGTGCCACTGCACTCCAACCTAGGTAACAGTGAGACTCTGTCTCAGGAAAAAAAAAAAAAAAGAATTCCCAAAAGTCTAATTAAAAGACTGACTGGTTTATAAAACTGCTAACCCAAGTAAAACAAAAATTGAATACTATAGGTACCAGCCCCACAGGGTCAATGGGTCTCTCCCCGTGTGCAGCGATGAGACAGTGTAGAAATAAAGACACAAGACAAAGAGATAAAAGAAAAGACAGCTGGGCCTGGAGGACCACCACCACCAAGACGCAGAGACCAGTAGTGGCCCCGAATGTCTGGCTGCACTGTTATTTATTGTATACAAAGTAAAAGGGGCAGGGTAAAGAATATGAGTCATTTCCAATGATAGGTAAGGTCACGTGGGTCACGTGTCCACTGGACAGGGGGCCCTTCCCTGCCTGGCAGCCAAGGCAGAGAGAGAGAGAAGACAAAGACAAAGACAGCTTATGCCATTATTTCTACATATCAGAGACTATTAATACTTTCACTAATTTACTACTGCTATCTAGAAGGCAGGGCCAGGTGTACAGGATGGAACATGAAGGTGGACTAGGAGCGTGACCACTGAAGCACAACATCACAGGGAGACGGTTAGGCCTCCAGATAACTGCAGGAAAGCCTGACTGGTGTCAGGCCCTCCACAAGAGGTGGAGGAGCAGAGTCTTCTCTAAACTCCCCCGGGGAAAAGGAGACTCCCTTTCCCGGTCTGCTAAGTAGCGGGTGTTGTTCTTTGACACTTTTCGCTACCGCCAGACCACGGTCCGCCTGGCAATGGGCGTCTTCCCAGACGCTGGCATCACCACTAGACCAAGGAGCCCTTCTGGTGGCCCTGTCTGGGCATAACAGAAGGCTCGCACTCTTGTCTTCTGGTCACTCCTCACTGTGTCCCCTCAGCTCCTATCTCTGTATGGCCTGGTTTTTCCTAGGTTATGATTATAGAGTGAGGATTATTATAATATTGGAATAAAGAGTAATTGCTACAAACTAATGATTAATGATATTCATATATAATCATATCTAAGACCTATATCTGGTATAACTATTCTTGTTTTATATTTTATTATACTGGAGCAGCTCGTGTCCTCGGTCTCTTGCCTTGGCGCCTGGGTGGCTTGCTGCCCACAGAATACCAAGGAAATATTTTGCCAGATTTGCATGCTAAATCAGCCAGTACTGAAATTGTTTAGATATATAATTTAAATAAACTCCATGGTCTAAGTCAAATTACCTAGAACTCATCAGTTACCAGTGCCATGCACCTAATTTGGAGAAACTGCTGGTATTCAAGAGGATGTAAGTCTAATGTTAATTAAGCACAGACTTATGAAGAACCAGGATGGCCGCCTTGTCCTTCTTAAGTCCTTAAAGCTTTTGTTATTTAAAGTTCTGCATTCCATAATGCATCATGGAAAAGAGAAAATGATCCAAATTAAATATATTGGTGTGGTGATTTCTAAATTGCTCAAATAGTTTATAACCAATGTTTGGTTTGTCAAACCTATATTCCTAGGAAAACAATCAAAACTTCAGGTCCATTTGGTTACCCGATGAACCATTTAAACATTTTATAAAGAGATTTCATTCAGTTGTCATTTTCAATGCATGTTTTCTGATGGTATAAAAGCTCTTCCATGCAAGAGGGTTGATGTTAAAACAGTAGATTATTATGCTGCAGTGTATTTTCACCAACTAAAGAAAGCTTTTTCTGGTTCACTGAGGACAGTCAACCCCTTCACAATCTAGAATCTGATGACTGAATCTTCTGAGAACATCAGAGAAGGACTGCCCTTGCCATCCACATGGTAGCAAAACTTTAAAACCTTAAACATTGGGTTCATAGTCTCACAACTCAGAAGGGTCCCTCCACACTTGGAACCGTATACCCACTGGAACCCTTAAGGTAATGCTTACCAGGACAGTTTCCCCCCAGAAGAAGATGGCATCCTTAATGTGAACAGCTTTTCCCAAGATCACAGATCAAGACTTTTCTACTATCATGAGACTCTTAGCTTAAGTATCTGTGCAGCTGTTAACACTTATGGCATATGGAGAAAACATTGGGTATTATAAAGATTCGGTTGTAGGGAATTAACAAAAAAACCCACTTAGTTAAGTGAGTAAACTCTTTATCTAACCCATTCTTTAATCTATTTGATTTTAGGTGGTTTGATTTATGGGGACCCTGAGTAAGGAGCATATGTCAAATTCTTGGTGTTATCCCAATAGTCATAAGAGTCTCCCTGGTGCACTGTACTTCCTCAAATGTCTTAAGAATTTGCATGCAGCCATCTCTAAAATGTCAAATGGTATATCTTCAACTGGAATGACAAGAGATTAAAAAAAAAATGTGCAACCATAAGGACACTGTAACCTATGAATGACATGCTAAACTGGAACCCGAAACAATGGGAGTGATGTGCTAAAACCGGAACCCGAAACAATGGGAGTCACGTGCTAAAAGCCGAACCCGAAACAATGGGAGTGTCACGTGCTAAAACCGGAACCCGAAACAATGGGAGTGACGTGCTAAAACCGGAACCTGAAACAATGGGAGTGTAAAACCGGAACCCGAAACAATGGGAGTGACGTGCTAAAACCAGAACCCGAAACAATGAGAGTGACGCGCTAAACCAGAACCCGAAACAATGGGAGTGACATGCTGAAACCGGAACCCGAAACAACGGGAGTGACATGCTAAAATCGGAACCCAAAACAATGGGAATGACGTGCTAAAACCAGAACCCAAAACAATGGCAGTGACGGGCTAAACCAGAACCTGAAACAATAGGAGTGACGTGCTAAACCGTAACCCGAAACAATGGGAGTGACGTGCTAAACCGGAACCCAAAACAATGGGAGTGACGTGCTAAAACCGGAACCCGAAACAATGGGAGTGACGGGCTAAACCCGAACCCAAAACAATGAGAGTGACGTGCTAAACCGGAACCCGAAACAATGGGAGTGACGTGCTAAAACCGGAACCCGAAACAATGGGAGTGACGTGCTAAAACCAGAACCCGAAACAATAGAAGTGACGTGCTAAACCGGAACCCGAAACAATGGGAGTGACGTGCTAAACCAGAACCCGAAACAATGGGAGCGATGTGCCAAAACTGGAACCGAAAACAGTGGGAGTGATGTGCTAAACCAGAACCCGAAACAATGGGAGTGACGTGCTACACCAGAACCCGAAACAATGGGAGTGACGTGCTAAACCAGAACCCGAAATAATGGGAGTGACGTGCTAAACTGGAACCCAAAACAATGGGAGTGACGTGCTAAACTGGAAACCCAAAACAATGATAACTAAAAGTGGTGCTAAGGCCCTATGTTTTGGTCACACTCTCAACCAAGTGAGAACTTGACTAAAAAGGAGGAATTTTTTTTTTTTTTTTTGAGACAAGAGTCTCACTCTGTCCCCCAGACTGGAGTGCAGTGGCACGATCTCAGCTCACTGCAACCTCCGCCTCCCAGGTTCACACCATTCTCCTGCCTCAGCCTCCCAAGTAGCTGGGACTACAGGCGTCCGCCACCACACCTGGCTAATTTTTTGTATTTTTAGTAGAGACGCATTAGCCAGGATGGTCTCAATCTCCTGACCTTGTGATCCACCCACCTCGGCCTCCCAAAGTGCTGAGATTACAGGCATGAGCCACCACGCCCAGCCAAAAGGAGGAATTTTTTAAGCAAAATTATGGGAGGCCATTGTTTTGAACTAACCTCATGCCATAGGTCCCAACAGACCAAACCAAACCAAAATGGAGTCACTCACGCTAAATGTAACATATTCAAACTAAGACTTTAAGGAAACACATAAATCCTAGAACAAACCAGGTTTTTTCTCCTGTAAACAGGACGTTCCAGCATAAGAAGGTACCTTCTACTCAAGTCCTTGTTCCACCTTTTCAAAACTCACTGGTCTATTTCCCAGTGGGTTTCTAAACCAAGTAAGTACATTTGCAATGGTAATAGTGACACCAGTGACTAAAGTTTTGGCCAATCTCTCAAAATTGGGAAAATAACCAAAGGGAACGAATTCTTAAAGTGAACTAAGTATGGCCTGAGAAGGACTCCATAATTCTATATATGAGTCCTGTGGATGAACTGCAACCTATCTTAATAGGTAGACAAGAATGAAAACCTAACTTGGGAGTATGCACCTGGAACTACAGCTGTGTCTTGGCCAATCCCAGTGGCCAAACTTCAACCACTCAGGCACTGCCAAGTGTTCAAACTGTGTTCAAACAAGGCAAACGCTGAGTTGTTTCTGTACCTCACTTCCGATTTCGGTATGCCACTTCCCTTTTGTCTATAAATCTTCTTACACCACATGACTGCGCTGGAGTCTCTGTGAATCTGCTGTGATTCTGGGGACTGTGCGATTCATGAACTGTTTATTGCTCTATTAAACTCCTTTAAAGTTTTTCTTTTAACAGAACATACAAGAATTTCCAGATCATGAACAGACGTTTTGTAATACCCAACCTTGTATTAACATTAATAGACTCTTCCTTAGATACCTAACCTTGTTTTTAATACGAATAGACTCTCCCTTAGCTGAGAAAACCGGACAAACTCCATTTGCCTCCTTCATTTACAAGACATCAAGGGCTCCTTACCCACCCCCTTTCCTCAAGGACTTTAACTTGTGCAAGCTGACTTTCAACACATCAAAGAGTGCAATAACTGATACAGTGCTGAGGCAAGCGATGTCCGCAGTTCCCAGCAATTTACTCGGAGATAGTACCATAAAGCCCCCACATTTGTCCAGCAGATAACGCCCAGAGCCCCCTCACCTATCACTTTGTGATGAATTTAAAGCCCCTGCACCTGGAACAGTTTGTTTTCCTGTAACCATCTGTCTTTTTAACTTTTTTGTCTGTTTTTTCTTCTGTAAAGTTGCTGCAGCTAGAATCCCCCCTCCTCTCTCTAAATCAAAGTATAAAAGAAAATCTAGCCCCTTCTTCAGGGCTGAGAGAATTTCGTGCGTTAGCTGTCTCTCAGTTGCCGGCTAATAAAGGACTCCTGAATTTGTCTCAAAGTGTGGTGTTTCTCTCTAACTCGCTCGGGTATGACAGTTTCAACTACGGTAGAAGACTCGAGTAAGGCAAATACAGTTCCCCTAAATTTGACTATTATTTAGATTAATGGTGAGTTTAGAAGAAATAAGTCAAGACTACACAGAGTGGGCTAAAGTGCAAATAAATACTGGAAATATTTCCCAGAAAATATAACTATGAACAGGCTTCTGCACACCCTGCACGTAGAGATGAACTAAGAAAAAGGTATGGAGAGTTACTTAAGGACCTGTGGTTAACTCAGTCCTCAAGATGTTCCGGGTTTCATCCATGCATCAAGGAGGACCTCCCAAAAGCTGTTTGGGACCACACTCTTTGAGCAAGGAGCATACCTTACGATGGTAGCTGTGCTTTAGCGGAAGATGACCATTTCCACTACACAACACGCTGTGCTTTAGCAGACGATGACCGCTTCCACTGCACAACTCGCCGTGCTTTAGCAGAAGATGACCATTTCCACTACACAACACGCTGTGCTTTAGCGGCAGGTGACCATTTCCACTACACAACACGCTGTGCTTTAGCAGAAGATGACCATTTCCACTACACAACATGCTGTGCTTTAGCGGCAGGTGACCATTTCCACTGCACAACTCGCCGTGCTTTAGCAGACGATGACCATTTCCACTGCACAACATGCCGTGCTTTAGCGGAAGATGACCATTTCCACTACACAACACGCCGTGCTTTAGCGGAAGATGACCATTTCCACTACACAACACGCCGTGCTTTAGCAGAAGATGACCATTTCCACTACACAACACGCCGTGCTTTAGCGGAAGATGACCGTTTCCACTGCACAACATGCCGTGCTTTAGCAGAAGATGACCATTTCCACTACACAACACGCCGTGCTTTAGCGGAAGATGACCGTTTCCACTGCACAACATGCCGTGCTTTAGCGGAAGATGACCATTTCCACTACACAACACGCCGTGCTTTAGCGGAAGATGACCGTTTCCACTGCACAACATGCCGTGCTTTAGCGGAAGATGACCATTTCCACTGCACAACATGCCGTGCTTTAGCGGATGACCTTCCACACAACACCGTGCTTTAGCGAAGATGACCATTTCCACTACACAACACGCCGTGCTTTAGCGGAAGATGACCATTTCCACTACACAACACGCCGTGCTTTAGCGGATGACCTTTCCACTCACAACACCGTGCTTTAGCAGAGATGACCATTTCCACTCACAACACGCCGTGCTTTAGCAGAAGATGACCATTTCCACTACACAACACGCCGTGCTTTAGCAGAAGATGACCATTTCCACTACACAACGCCGTGCTTAGCGAAGATGACCATTTCCACTCACAACATGCCGTGCTTTAGCGGAAGATGACCATTTCCACTACACAACACGCCGTGCTTTAGCGGCAGATGACCATTTCCACTACACAACACGCCGTGCTTTAGCAGAAGATGACCATTTCCACTACACAACACGCCGTGCTTTAGCAGAAGATGACCATTTCCACTACACAACACGCCGTGCTTTAGCGGCAGGTGACCATTTCCACTACACAACATGCCGCCGTGCCTTTAGCCAGGCAGCGATGACCATTTCCACTACACAACATGCCGTGCTTTAGCAGACGATGACCATTTCCACTACACAACACGCCGTGCTTTAGCAGAAGATGACCATTTCCACTACACAACTGCCGTGCTTTAGCAGAAGATGACCATTTCCACTACACAACACGCTGTGCTTTAGCAGAAGATGACCATTTCCACTACACAACAGCGTGCTTTAGCGCAGTGACCATTTCCACTGCACAACACGCCGTGCTTTAGCGGCAGGTGACCATTTCCACTGCACAACACGCCGTGCTTTAGCGGCAGTGACCATTTCCACTGCACAACACGCCGTGCTTTAGCGCAGGTGACCATTTCCACTGCACAACACGCCGTGCTTTAGCGGCAGGTGACCATTTCCACTGCACAACACGCCGTGCTTTAGCGGCAGGTGACCATTTCCACTGCACAACCGCCGTGCTTTAGCGAGATGACCATTTCCACCACAACACGCGTGCTTTAGCGGAGTGACCATTTCCACTGCACAACTGCCGTGCTTTAGCAGACGATGACCATTTCCACTACACAACACGCTGTGCTTTAGCGGCAGATGACCATTTCCACTACACAACACGCCGTGCTTTAGCGGCAGATGACCATTTCCACTGCACAACATGCCGTGCTTTAGCAGACGATGACCATTTCCACTACACAACACGCTGTGCTTTAGCGGCAGATGACCATTTCCACTACACAACACGCCGTGCTTTAGCGGCAGATGACCATTTCCACTGCACAACACGCCGTGCTTTAGCAGAAGATGACCATTTCCACTACACAACACGCCGTGCTTTAGCAGAAGATGACCATTTCCACTACACAACACGCTGTGCTTTAGCGGCAGATGACCATTTCCACTACACAACACGCTGTGCTTTAGCGGCAGATGACCATTTCCACTACACAACACGCTGTGCTTTAGCAGAAGATGACCATTTCCACTACACACCCGTGCTTAGCATGACCATTTCCACTACACAACACGCTGTGCTTTAGCGAGATGACCATTTCCACCACAACCGCGGCTTAGCAGAAATGACCATTTCCACTACACAACACGCCGTGCTTTAGCGGAAGATGACCATTTCCACTTCACAACACGCCGTGCTTTAGCAGAAGATGACCATTTCCACTACACAACACGCCGTGCTTTAGCGGAAGATGACCATTTCCACTCACACCCTCCACCACACACACCGCCGTGCTTTAGCGGAAGATGACCATTTCCACTACACAACACGCCGTGCTTTAGCAGACGATGACCGCTTCCACTGCACAACACGCTGTGCTTTAGCAGAAGATGACCATTTCCACTGCACAACACGCTGTGCTTTAGCAGAAGATGACCATTTCCACTACACAACACGCTGTGCTTTAGCGGCAGGTGACCATTTCCACTACACAACACGCTGTGCTTTAGCGGCAGGTGACCATTTCCACTACACAACACGCTGTGCTTTAGCGGCAGATGACCATTTCCACTGCACAACACGCTGTGCTTTAGTGGAAGATGACCGTTTCCACTGAACAACACTACAAGTGTTTACTGCCAGGCCGGTGTGAAATATGTTCCAGCACATAATCGATGTCACCAATGAAGGTGGTGGTTCAGACTTGGTGCACGCAAGCTTTCCTGTCCCACAAGAACACGGCATGCTCTTTTCTCGGGTTCCATTCCAATCACGTAACAAACATGACTGCCTTTTTTGTCGCAGCATCAGAAAGATCAAAGGAAAATTTGCACTCAACTTAGACAACTCTAAGCTCTTATAACCTGCCTATATCTACAGGTCAGCTTTATCCTATTTATGTATATTTCCTTCAAGCTGAGTTTCACTTATTTCTACTTTTCCTTTTTAATTCACAGACACCCATAAACTCAGAAAATACAGTGTAAAACAAAGTGAAGAACAAATAAACAACTCACCAGAGATTTTTTCGTTTCTTGTTGCTCTTGGAAACACCTAGAGGACACTGGAAACATAGCTGGGAGAGAAGGCAAATGACGTGGATTAAGGAGAGAACTGGTGTGGTGTGGTCCCAGATTCTTCCGCCCAACACTCTAGACACATTACCTGGAAAAGCCCTCCTCCCTCCTGAAAAAGAAAAACTTCCCCGTGGGAGAGGAGTCCTTCACGCCTCATTAGGGGCAGCAAAGACTCAAGATACATCTACAAGTACACTAATTGGTAGACATTAGATGCACAATTTATTTTTGAATAAAAATATATATATTACCTACTAATTTAGCAACAATATTACCTAAAGATATAATCTAATAATTTAATACAAAGAAACATTATAAGTTCACTAAAATAAATGTTATAGAAATATATTGGGCTGTATTAACTGTTTTCCTATTAATATGTGGATTCCACAAATAACTTCATATGAGTGTTCCCATGACAGTACATCTTGCTTTTCTATACCAGAACATCATGGAAAGTGCATCTTGCAACCCAGCAATTTTGGCCTACAATTACGTTTTTTTAAATGTACATAATATGTATTTCCTGCAGTACACCATTCTACTCATGTTTCCCAATAACACCTTTCCCTGTATCCAAGCCCTCATATTACACCCTGACAATAAATTGGGCTTTTCCATCTGACTTGTCCAGTGAATGGACAATGGAAAACGTGATGCAAATACCCATTGGTTCTTGCCTTTTTGGACACAGTCATATTGTGAAGAGGTCTGGAGCTACCCTGTTGGAGACACAGGGCCTAGCCAAGAGTCACCAGAAACCGCCAGATTGTGAAGGAAACTATCTTCAACCAACCAGGCTCAGTCAAGTCACCAGGTGACCAAGGCCTCTTTTGTGATCCAGGCAACACAAATATATCAACTACCCAGCTGAACCCACCACACGAAAATGCAGATCCGCAGAACTTCGAACAAATAAAATGGTGGTTTTCTATAAGCCAGTAAGGTTTAATTAGTTCCTTAAACAGCAAGTATTAACTGTTACACCTAAGCGAACAGAATTCAATATGTTTTTAACAAAATTACGTAGGGGGACAAAGTCTTAAATTACAAATCAAATACAATCAATAGAACTTCACAATCTAATGCTAAATTTGGTGAGGCACTAGGTTTAATGTATCTCAGACGCTGGAAACAACGGGCTAAGGTTGAAAGAATGGGACTGTGTTTGGAGAGTATTTTAATCTTCTCAGGTATGACAGGTCACTCCTGCACCCCAGACCACACTTTCAGGCCCCTTCAAATAAGGAAGATTTCCTAGGTCCTTGCCTGTTCTTCTCAGCCGAATTCACCTCAACCTTCTGAAAGTTCGTCCAAACCTTCCACTATCACCTAGTCTTTGCAAATCTCGTGCATTCTAGGCAGTAGAACTAATATTTCCTCAGCGAGGAAAACTGGGATCTTCACCTGTGACCCTTTTTTTTCCTCCTCTGAAGCACCACCAGTGAGAGATTAGACCAGAGGGCTGTTCTTTCAAGTGTGCTTCTTATTCATAGGGAACCCTCCCCTTCAAACTTTATAACACACGGTTAAGACTGAAGTACCCGGCCGGGCGCGGGGGCTCACGCCTGTAATCCCAGCACTTTGGGAGGCCGAGGCGGGCGGATCACGAGGTCAGGAGATCGAGACCACGGTGAAACCCCGTCTCTACTAAAAATACAAAAAATTAGCCGGGCACAGTGGCGGGCGCCTGTAGCCCCAGCTACTCAGAGAGGCTGAGGCAGGAGAATGGCGGGAACCCGGGAGGCGGAGCTTGCAGTGAGCCGAGATTGCGCCATTGCACTCCAGCCTGGGCGACAGAGCAAGACTCCGTCTCAAAAAAAAAAAAAAAAAAGACTGAAGTACCCTTAAGGCTGAAGACCATCATCCAGTACCCCACCTCCCTCGCGGAATCAGTGAGTTCTTCCCTGGAAACTAGGTCTCGTATAAACTTCTGTAAACGCAACCCAGGAGGACTAGGCAGGTCACACAGTGAAGGAGGGAACCAGAAACTTCACTTGCTAAAGAGACACCGGGAAACCCAACTAATACAAACGCCCAGTTTAAGACTCGAGGAGCACGCGTTTCGCACTACTCCTCTGGGAATGGGGAACGTCTCCCGAGAACTGTGTGTTAGCACCGGGACAGATGGGCAAATTGAGCGTCATGGGGGTTGGTAACCGGGTCCCTCAGCGGCAGGGCAGGAGCGTGGCCTGCAGACTCCGGGCCCAGGGCCACCGGCCTCGCCTACCCGCTCCTGCGCCTCTAGAACCCGCTTCAGTGCCGGGACCCCACGCCTGTCCTCCCAGCCCCCGCCAGGGTCCGCGGCCCGCACCTGCACGTCAGGCCCCGCCCGCCCGCGATGCGCCCACGCTTCTGCTCCCACCAACTGGGGAACACTGGTCCGGCCCCCGGGATCCCCTGAGGCCCACGGGTTCCTCTTCGCCCTCGCACGCACCCGCAGGAACATACAACCAGGTCTCAGGCGTGCCGAGCTGCAGGAGTGCCTCTGTGTTCCGCACTTCCGGAGGAAAATGGCGGAGTGGGCGGAGCGGCGCATGCGCAGAGAGAAAAGCTGGTTCCCAAGGTCCTTGATGGTAACATCATTGGAAGGTGACACTACATTTCCCATGAGGGTCTGCGGTCCCCTGTTAGGAACGCACGCCGGACATTCTATTTTGCCCAGCAGTGAGTCCGGTTACGCGGAGACCCGGACTTATTGGATCAGGACTGGTCCCTACCCACGTGACACAGATGTGGCATTCTAGTTCTTTATTAAATCCTGGTTTCACAACCTGGGATATTGTGAAAATAATAGAGAAATTCCAATAGAGGCCAATTGGTCTATGCTATTAATGAGTAACTTTTTTTTTTTTTGAGACGGAGTCTCGCTCTGTCGCCCAGGCTGGAGTGCAGTGGCACGATCTCGGCTCACTGCAACCTCCGCCTCCCAAGTTCAAGTGATTCTGTTGCCTCAGCCTCCTGAGTAGCTGGGATTACAGGCGCGCTCCACCACACCCTTTGAATTTTTGTACTTTTAGTAGAGACGGGGTTTCACCAAGTTGGTCAGGCTGGTCTCGAACTCCTGACCTCGTAATCTGCCCTCCTTTACCTCCCAAAGTGCTGGGATTACAGGCGTGAGCCACAGCGCCCAGCCCTCAAGTCTATTTTTTACAGATGCATTCGAAAGCATGAAAAAAATCATGTCTCTATTTTACTTTAAATTTTTAAAGACACAACTAATGAATATAGTAATTCTCTTCCAATCCGTTATCTTTTCTCTCACTAAACTAATTTGTGAGCCTTCAATAGATTAGCCTTCCTCCCTCCCTCCCTCCCTCTCTCTCTCTCTCTCTCTCTCTCTCTCTCTGTCTCTCTTTCTCTCTTTCTCTCTTTCTCTCTTTCTTCTCTGTGGCCCACGCTGCAGTCTACTCGGCTCCCTGCTGCCCCACCCCGCAGGCTGCCTGGAATTGCCGGCGCCCGCCACCACCGCTGCCTGCTTTTTCTCCTTTGCCTGCAGGCGCGGTTTCGCCATCTTGGCCACGCTGGTCTCCAGCTCCTGACCCCGAGTGCTCTGCCCGCCTTGGCCTCCCAGGGTGCTGGGACTCCAGACGGAGTCTCGCTGACTCGGTGCTCGGTGTGGCCCGGGCTGGAGTGCGGTGGCGTGGTCTCGGCTCGCTGCAGCCTCCGCCTCCCAGCCGCCTGCCTTGGCCTCCCAGGGTGCTGGGATTACAGCCCCTGTCCGGCCGGCGCCCCGTCTGGGAGGTGGGGAGCGTCTCTGCTCGGCCGCCCCTCTGCCTGGCCGCCCCGTCTGGGAAGTGAGGAGCACCTCTGCCTGGCCGCCCCGTCTGGGAAGTGAGGAGCGCCTCTGCCCGGCCGCCCCATCCGGGAAGAAGTGAGGAGCGCCTCTGCCCGGCCGGCCCGTCTGAGAAGAAGTGAGGAGCGCCTTTGCCCGGCCGCCCCGTCTGGGAAGTGAGGAGCGCCTCTGCCCGGCCACCCATCGTCTGGGAAGTGAGGAGCCCCTCTGCCCGGCCACCCGTCGTCTGGGAAGTGAGGAGCGCCTCTGCCCGGCCGCCCCATCTGGGAAGTGAGGAGCACCTCTGCCCGACCACCCATCGTCTGGGAAGTGAGGAGCGCCTCTGCCCGACCACCCATCGTCTGGGAAGTGAGGAGCACCTCTGCCCGGCCGCCCCGTCCGGGAAGAAGTGAGGAGCGCCTCTGCCCGGCCGCCCCGTCTGGGAAGAAGTGAGGAGCGCCTCTGCCCGGCCGCCCCGTCTGGGAAGAAGTGAGGAGCGCCTCTGCCCGGCCGCCCCGTCTGGGAAGTGAGGAGCGCCTCTGCCCGGCCACCCATCGTCTGGGAAGTGAGGAGCCCCTCTGCCCGGCCACCGTCGTCTGGGAAGTGAGGAGCCCCTCTGCCCGGCCACCCGTCGTCTGGGAAGTGAGGAGCGCCTCTGCCCGGCCACCCATCATCTGGGAAGTGAGGAGCGCCTCTGCCCGGCCGCCCCGTCTGGGAAGAAGTGAGGAGCGCCTCTGCCCGGCCGCCCCGTCTGAGAAGTGAGGAGCGCCTCTGCCCGGCCACCCATCGTCTGGGAAGTGAGGAGCCCCTCTGCCCGGCCACCCATCGTCTGGGAAGTGAGGAGCCCCTCTGCCCAGCCACCTGTCGTCTGGGAAATGAGGAGCGCCTCTGCCCGGCCGCCCCATCTGGGAAGTGAGGAGCGCCTCTGCCCGGCCACCCATCGTCTGGGAAGTGAGGAGCCCCTCTGCCCGGCCACCCATCGTCTGGGAAGTGAGGAGCGCCTCTGCCTGGCCGCCCCATCTGGGAAGTGAGGAGCGCCTCTTCCCGGCCGCCCCATCCGGGAAGAAGTGAGGAGCGCCTCTGCCCAGCCGCCCCGTCCGGGAAGAAGTGAGGAGCGCCTCTGCCCGGCCGCCCCGTCTGGGAAGTGAGGAGCACCTCTGCCCGGCCACCCATCGTCTGGGAAGTGAGGAGCCCCTCTGCCTGGCCACCCGTCATCTGGGAAGTGAGGAGCGCCTCTGCCCGGCCGCCCCGTCTGGGAAGAAGTGAGGAGCGCCTCTGCCCGGCCGCCCCGTCTGGGAAGAAGTGAGGAGCGCCTCTGCCCGGCCGCCCCGTCTGGGAAGAAGTGAGGAGCGCCTCTGCCCGGCCGCCCCGTCTGGGAAGAAGTGAGGAGCGCCTCTGCCCGGCCGCCCCGTCTGGGAAGTGAGGAGCGCCTCTGCCCGGCCACCCATCGTCTGGGAAGTGAGGAGCGCCTCTGCCTGGCTGCCCCGTCTGGGAAGTGAGGAGCGCCTCTGCCCGGCCGCCCCATCTGGGAAGAAGTGAGGAGCGTCTCTGCCCGGCCGCCCCATCTGGGATGTGGGGAGCACCTCTGCCCGACCGCCCCGTCTGGGAGGTCTACCACGGAGGCCAGAAGCAATGTGGGGGCTGGACATGGTGGCTCACGCCTGTGGTCCCGGCACTCTGGGGGGCCGAGGCGGGTTGATCACTTTGGGCTAGGAGTTCGAGACCAGTCTGGCCAACATGGCGAAACATATGAAAAATACAACAGACAAACCAACCAACCAACCCAGTGACAACAAGGCAGGTCTACCCTGGAGTCATACTCTAGTTTTTTCTATTTTCCTCCCTTTCTGATCCTTTGTCCCACTTTCTTTTTCTTCCTCTTCCTTCTCCTTCTTCTTTGTCAGATAGAGGATTGAGTTGTTGTCACTGATCCATATAAAGTCCCTCTCTCATTTGTTTTCTTTGATTCCCACTCCCCATTTCTATTCCCCATCTTCCCATGTGCAACCTCCCTAGTATGTTTGATACGCATCTTTTTGTTTGTATGTATTTTCAGAAAATGTTTATTGTTTTGTGTGCAAAAAATTAATAAAAAAAGATTATATTACACAGTTAGAAAAAATGCTCTAGTATATATAATAGGATAAAATAACAGGGCATAAGGCAGGGTCATAATCTTTGTGACAACTTACACTTCCAGTGTCTGATAAATATTTTCCCATAAACTCCCACGTTTCATCCATCCATCAATCAAATCTACCTATCTTTATTTATTTATTGTGAGAAAGACCAGAACTTTGCCTTTCTGTCCCTGATTTCTGCCACAAACTACTCAAGAAGTTCTGCCCTAGGGGTTTCTCAGAGCTCCAGCTACTACCGAGGTTCCTAACAGGGAAACGACTGCTTGAATGCTCAGGATTGATGTGGGAGTGCGTGTGAAACGGGGGTGGGGTGAAAGGGCAGTGAAGTTTGTAGGTGGGCAGATGGGGGTGTGAAGGGCTTTCAGGTAAGAGGCACGCAGGAAACCGGGAGAGGCAGCGAAAGCACCTCATGCCTCAGATCACGAGAAGATGCTGCCACCAGCGCCGTGACAGTTTGCCAACGCCATGGCAGCACAGGAAGTCCCCACACCTTGCCATGGAAACAGCTGGAAGTTAGTGCCCATTTCTAGCTATTTCTGAATAACCCTCCCCTTAATTAGCATGCCATTAAAAGTGAATTATAAAAATGACTGCAAGCCAGCCCTAGGCTGCTACTCTGGGAGCACAACCCACGGAGGGCTCCCTGCCCTGCAGGAGCGGACGCAGGGCTGTAACAGCGCCAATGCCTCCATGGAGCTGCTTTCTTCCACCACAGGCTTGCTTTTGAATTCATCTTCCTCAGCGACACCAAGAACCTGCCCTTCCTCAGTGTGACTCTTGCCTAAAATCTATCCCTGGTTTTCTCTTTTCCTAAGCGTGCCCTGACTTATTCTTCCATCTTCTCTGATCTTGCAATTGCTCCTCAGTGACTCTACTCTGCAGATCCAGAAAACTCAGCCTTAATCTTCCCAGAGCCCTGTTGTCTCCAATATTGCAACCTCTAGCCTTGCTTTCTCAGACGCCTAGATTACAGGCCTCTCTCTTGAACACCTATTGGTATGGTATCTGGGGATCCTTTAAATACACGATGATTGGCAGGGGTTACATAGCGGAAATCAGTGCCTGACAATTCGCCTTCCAGGATATGGACTATCATTCGGTCTCTTTCTGGGCCTCAGTCTCTTTTCCATAAAAGTAGAGATTGTAATACTCATTTGAATTGCAGATACCTCACCCCGAACCCACCTAATATAAGGTAAAAGCCAAAAATACAACCCCTCTCCTCATCCCATGAAGGTAAAGTCCTCAGAGCCAAGGAGAGAAGGCTCAGGGAAGGTACCTGGGTGTTTCCAACACTAACCACATATTGTAGTTTTTAGTGTTCAAGTTTAAGCTTCTTATGTTAAAGTTACCCCAGCTTTAATTTTATTGTAACAAGATTTATTTTTGTAATTCCATTTTTGGATTCTTGATTTCTTGCTAAAGAAATACAATTATTTTTTATACCAATCTTGTATAGTGTTACATTCCTAAATTTGTTCATGAGTCCTAATACTTTTTAGTAAATTTCTTATGATTTTCTAAATGCAAGATCATGTCATCTGTACATAAAGATAACTGTACTTCTTCCTTTCCAATCTAGATGCCGTTTATTTATTTACGTTGCCAAGTTGTCCCAGCTACCACGGTTATCAAGTAAAAGGGTCTCACTGCCCAAAGCACTAGAAGCCGGTACCATGACACTGAGTTTTTGAGAAAAGAAAAACTTTAAAGTCAAACCAAAACCTATGGGATACAGGCCGGGCGCAGTGGCTCACGCCTGTAATCCCAGCACTTTGGGAGGCTGAGGTGGGCAGATCATGAGGTCAGGAGATCGAGACCATCCTGGCTAACACGGTGAAACCCCGTCTCTACTAAAAATACAAAAAACAAAAATTAGCTGAGTGTGGTGGCAGGCGCCTGTAGTCCCAGCTACTCGGGAGTCTGTGTTTTGCTTGATTTCAGTTAGAAGTTGTCATTCAGCTTTTCAGAGTCCTGGAAGATTTTCCTAGTCCAATGATATGATCCCCAAAGTTATCAGAAACCATATTTAGGAGAACTTGTCAGAGTCCTTTCCATTAAAAGTAATTTAGATGATAGCTGATTGTAAAAGCTTTTTCTTTTTTTTTTTTTTCTTCTTTTTGAGACATGGTCTGGCTCTGTCACTCAGGATGGAGTGCAGTGGCATGATCTTGGCTCACCACAATCTCTCCCTCCCAAACTCAAGCCATCCTCCTACCTCAGCCTCCCAAGTAGCTGGGACCATAGGCATGCACCATGCCTGGCTAATTTTTGTATTTTTGTAGAGACAGTGTTTTACCATGTTGCCCAGGCTGCTCTCAAACTTCTGAGTTCAAGCAATTCACCCACCTCGGCCTTGCAAAGTGCTGGGATTTTTACAAGTATGAGCCACCGTGCCCTGCACCAGGCCCAGCACCGCGCCCTGCACCAGGCCCAGCACCGCGCCCTGCACCGCGCCCAGCACCGCGCCCTGCACCGCGCCCAGCACCGCGCCCTGCACCGCGCCCAGCACCCTGCCCTGCACCGCGCCCTGCACCGCGCCCAGCACCGCGCCGTGCATGGCATCCAGCACCGCGCCTGGCCTGTAAAGGTTTTAGAGAAGAACTTTAAACAATCACCATAGATGACAAAAACTTAGAATAGCCTTTGGTTAAAATCCAGTGAAGGTTCTCAACTGGCAAGAAAATTTAGTTATTTCTATTATATGTAGCATTTTAAGATAACAGCCAGAATCATGACTGACAGCAACACATCAGATCCATCAGACTTCCACAAATTTTATATAATCTTTAGAATATTTATATTAATAATATGTCTATACACATACAACTTCAGAAAAGATTTAACATCATCAAAATTATGACTGATACCATATTAGATTTTTATAAATTTATATAATGTTTAAAACATTTATATTAATAACATATCTATAAATGTAACCAAAAGAAGATTTAGGCCACGCACAGTGGCTCACGCCTGTAATCCCAGCACTTTGGGAGGCCACGCTGGACAGATCACCTGAGGTCAGGAGTTCGACACCAGCCTGGCCAACATGGCGAAACCTTGTCTCTACTAAAAATACAAAATTAGCCAGGCATGGTGGCACGTGTCTGTAGTCTCAGCTACTTGGGAAGTTGAGGCAGGAGAATCCCTTGAACCTTGGGGCAGAGGTTGCAGTAAATTGAGATCACGCCACTGCACTCCAGCTTGAGTGACAAAGCAAGATTCTGTCTCAGAGAAAAAAAAAAAAGAAGATTTAGTGTTACTGGATTTTTGGCAATGCTTCCTATACAATGTTATCAACTAAGTTTTAGCAAAGATGTCAAAAAATTAAAAACATTTGACCAAAACAGAATGACAGTTTTTTTATTTTATTATTTTTTTGAGACAGGGTCTCACCCTGTTGCCCAGGCTGGAGTGCAGTGGTGCAAACATGGCTCACTGCAGCCTCAACCTCCCAGGCTTAGGTGATCCTCCACCTTAACCTCCCAAGTAGCCAGGACTATGGGCACGTGCCACCACACCTAGCTAGCTTTTGTATTTTTAGTAGAGATAGGGTTTTGCCATTTTGCCCAGGCTGGACTTGAACTCCTGGGCTCAAGTGATCCACTCACCTTGGCCTCCCAAAGTGCTGGAATTACAGGCATGAGCCGCTGCACACAGCCACATGTCATTTTTAAATAACAGTCATTCATTTAATTAGCATGACAACCAAAAGACATCAAAAGCAACATAGAAGGTTACATGGATGTGAAAACTGAAAACCCTCAATTTTCCAAAGTAATTTAAAAAAAACAAAGGCAACACATGGATCATGTTGATAAAACCTAAAATCTTTATTACAGGCCAGTCATTTAAAAGGTAAAAGCTCCTGTGGCATAATTGTGTCTTCTTATGGGAAGCTAATTTAAATCACTTGGAAGTCAAACCTGATGACAAGGGGACTTGGATTTAATTAGACATAGAAAGAGTGTGTCCAGGGTCATGAGTGAGCATAATATTACAGAGGTATGTAAACAGGAAAACCAGAGCATAGAGCAGTGGGGATCCATAGCTCACAGTGATAGCATGGAAGTTTCCTGGTTACATGAAGTAATTCAGACATATTTAAAAGCCAAGAGTACAAAATTAGACCTGATGAAAAAGCTGAAGGAGTTATCATCCCAGCCAAGCAGAAAAGCCAAGCCTTCTATTCCTTGTAAAGAAGGAACAGAAGACAATATGTGATCTGTGAGTGATGTGTAACACGAAAGTACAGGAAAAGTTGAACTTCTGATATATAAATCTGAAAAGTTTTTTATAGTAACAGATTTCAGGATTAAAAGTCAATATTTATTACCTCATTAAGAGCAAATAAATACTTTAAGAAAACCTTGTTGTTTTAACCAAAATTTTTAGTTTTGTATCACTATGTTTTTAATATTACAGCCAATTTAAATAAACTTTATAAACAATCTATCTGATCTCAATCAGTTTTGACCTCAAGGTAAGATTTACATAAACTTTTAATCACCTTGTATAATTTTTTCCATCTTTCCCAAGTTTTTATACACATTTAGTTTTATCTATCTTTTTTATTCCTTCAATTTAAAATAATCCTTAAAAATCTCTAAGTGAATTTACTTTCTCTGAAACAAAAACCGGTATACATTTTGCATACAGAATTGTTTCTCTTGTATCTAGTAGTCTTAATCACATATATCTACCACAATATTAATACTTAGTAACCCTTATTTTAATAAAAAACCTAGGAAGAAAGAAATCTTGAATTGTCATATAGCAGTATCTTACAGATGAGAATAATTTCATAATTTAGAAATATGTGTTCCTAAAGCATATTTTTTTTAAGATGGAGTTTCGCTCTTGTTGCCCAGGCTGGAGTGCAATGGCACAATCTCGGCTCACTGCAACCTCCGCCCCCCAGGTTCAAGCAATTCTCCTGCCTCAGCCTCCCGAGGAGCTGGGATTACAGGCGCCCACCACCACACCTGGCTAATTTTTTGTATTTTTTAGTAGAGACGGGGTTTCACCATGTGGTCAGGCTGGTCTCGAGCTCCTGACCTCGGGTGATCCACCTGCCTCGGCCTCCCAAAATGCTGGGATTACAGGCGTGAGCCACCACGCCTGGGCTAAAACATAAGTTTTTAAATTGGAAATAACCCAGATATTTAATGAGTATCTATTATTTAATTTAACATAACTAAAACTTCCAAAATAGGCTGGGCATGGTGGCTCACACCTGTAATCCCAACACTTTAGGAGGCCAAGGCAGGAGTATCATGAGACCAGCCTGAGCAAAATAGTGAGATGCTGACTCTACAAAAAAAATAAAAATTAGCTGAGCATGGTGGTGCATGCCTGTAATTACAGCTACTTGGGAGGCTGAGGTGGGAGGATCCCTTGAGTGCAGGAGGTCAAGGTTGTACTGAGCTGTGATCATGCCACTGCACTTCAGCCTGGCTGACAGACAGAGACACTGTCTCAAAAAAATTTCAAAAATACATTAAGATGTCTTGTATAGACATTTATCCATTTACATTTACTTATTTTTAACAGTTTAGAGTGTGAGAACTGAGCTATTAGACAAAGCTAGTCATCATTTCTAGGTTATTTTCTTGTTAACCGTGTTATAGCCTGTGAATATCAGGTGTTCATGTAAGTGAGGACTTCAAAGTTAAATACATGGGTATTTTACCAATAACTCAGAAAATTCCATTATTTTTGTTCAACAAACCATATTAAATTGGTCTTATGTATTTAAAAAACCACATAAACAAATATTCTTTTTTTCCTGTGTTTATAGCTTTATAACCTTCATGCCAAACCCTAGCACCTTAAAATATCTAGCAAATGTAAATATAAAACACAGTCAAAAATGTATGCTGACAATTCTGAAGACATTTTTATTTTTATTTTATCAATACTTTTTAAATTATTTGTATTTATAAAAGAACTCTTTTGTCTGGGCACAGTGGTTCATGCCTGCATCCCAGCACTTTCAGAGGCTGAGGCAAGAGGATCACTTGAGCTCAGGAGTTTGAGACCAGCCTGGGCAACATAGTGAGACCCAATCTCTACTAAGAATAAGATAAAAAATTACCAGGCATGGTGGTGCATGCCTATTGTCCCAGGTACTGGAGAGAACGAGGCAGGAGGATTGCTTGAGCCTGGGAGGTTGAGATAACAGTGAGCTATGATCCCACTACTGCACTCCAGCCTGGGGAACAGAGTGAGACCTTAGAGAGAGACCTTGTCTCAAAAAGAGAAAAAAATTAAGAATTGTTTCATTTTTTTGTTTTTCTTCAGACAAGTAACCTTCAATTTGTAACATCACAGACAGTAAGTTTCATCTCAACACCAGTAGACAAGTCAGCAGATTCAAAGTAGGCAGGGAAAAAAAATAGATAGTCAAAAGAACTGAGACTTTTTCATTTTAGGGTTTTTAAAAATAGAAACTATTTGAGTTCTGAATTTTCTTTCATGTAATTTGGCCATCAGGTTTAAAGTGTGCTCTAGAGGCCAGGCACAATGGCTCATGCCTGTAATCCCAACACTGTGGGAGGCTGAGGCAGGTGGATCACTTGAGGCCAGGAGTTCGAGACCAGCCTGGCCAACATGACAAAACCCCATCTCTACTGAAAATATAAAAATTAACTGGGCGTGGTCTTGTGCACCTGTAGTCCCAGCTACTCGGGAGGCTGAGGCAGGACACTTGCTCAAACCTGGGAGGCGGAGGTTGCAGTGAGCCGAGATTGTACCACCATACTCCAGCCTGGGCAACAGAGCAAGACTCTGTGTCAAAAAGAAAAAAAATATATATATATGGGCTGGGCGCAGTGGCTCATGCCTGTAATCCCAGCAGTTTGGGAGGCCAAGGTGGGTGGACTACTTGAGATCAGGAGTTCGAGACCAGCCTGGCCAACATGGTGAAACCTTGTCTCTACTAAAACCACAAAAATTGGCCAGGCGTGGTGGTGCACACCTGTAATCACAGCTACTCAGGAGGCTGAGACAGGAGAATCACTAGAACCTGGAAGTGGAGGTTGCAGTGAGCCAAGATCACACCACTGCACTCCAGCCTGGGCAACAGAGCAAGACTCTGTCTCAAAAAAAATGTGTGTGTGTGTGTGTGTGCGTGTGTGTGTGTGTGCGTGTGTGTCTAGAATGGTCCATAATATATAGCCAGCTTGAGTCCCAGAAAACCTAGCAAGCTTAAGGGTAGAGCTTCTCATTTTGGCCTTTTCAACATTAAATCTCCTTTAGTAAGCCCTTCCCCTCTAGGGAGGTACTTGCCGGAGCGCTGCCTGAAGTTGGTTTTCTGACGCCTTGTTGTTTCTGTTCTGAATGATTTATTTCTCATTATAAGAGCTCAGCAAAGCAGGCAGAGTTAAAAAGCAGAGACAGGAAGAATTTTTTAAATTGTGGACTTCACTCCTACACTGAATCTCAGGTCCCCAGAAAGACAGAAACACCATGGGACCACAGCAAAGGCAGAAGGAGTGAGGGAGGGAGGTGGGCAGAACAACTAACAGGAGTTGGCTCTCAATTTTTCACGTGTGCCATTTTCTTTAGGTTTTTTTTAGTTTATGGAGTCTCTTTGTTCCATTTGAGCACACAGATAAAAACTAGAGATCTCACAAGGTTTTTGCTGAGACCATCAAAGCCTTTAACCTCTGTTGGGCCAAATATTTTAGACCAAAAATACAGATAGACACACAAAAGCCAGAACCAGACCAGCTTGAGTATTTCAGTGGCTGCAGCCTTTATTCCCTTTATTCTTTAGGATTTGAACTCAAACCAGATTCAGGGTTCTAACCCAACCAGGATCCCCCTGGAGTGAAACTGAAACCCACAGTCTAGACAAGGTTGGGGGTCTTTATCTTTTTTTTTTTTTTGAGACGGAGTTTCACTCTTGTTGCCCAGGCTGGAGTGCAATGGTGCAATATTGCCTCACTGCAACCTCCGCCTCTCAGGTTTAAGCACTTATCCTGCCTCAGCCTCCCAAGTAGCTGGGATTACAGGCATGTGCCACCACACCCAGCTAATTTGTTTTTTTAGTAGAGACAGGGTTTCTCCATATTGATCAGGCTGGTCTCGAACTCCCAACCTCAGGTGATCCGCCCGCCTAAGCCTCCCAAAGTGTTAGGATTACAGGCATGAGCCACTGCACCTGGCCTGCTTGTTCTTTTCATTTCATCCTGATGTCCGAATACAGGAGAGTAACTGAGTTGGTGTTCACTAACAAGCACAAAAGCTTTGTTACATTTACAGAGTCATTCTTGGCAAAACCTGAAGTTTTGCCTCCTGGGTGCACGTCATTCTCCTGCCTCAGCCTCCCAAGTAGCTGGGACTATAGGTGCCCGCCACCTCGCCCAGCTAATTTTTTGTATTTTTAGTAGAGACAGGGTTTCACTGTGTTAGCCAGGATGGTCTCGATCTCCTGACCTCGTGATCCACCCGCCTCGGCCTCCCAGAAGGCTGGGATTACAGGCGTGAGCCACCACGCCCAGCCAGAAGCTCTGTAATTTCAATGATGATTGTGCTTTTAATCTCTTTCTTGGCATCTGGTTCATGATAAAGTTTCAGGTGTCTTGATGGTATCTAAATCAGCTGTTGATTCCATCCTGGAGAAACACAAGCATAACCTCTATGCCAAGTTATTATTTTATATTATTTTACCTATTTCCCAACTTTTTGTTATTGGATCTCTCCACCAAACCAGTTGTTCTGCTTCTGTCTTTGCAGCTGGTTTCTGTAGATGCTGTTCAGCTGCTGATAACATCTGGCTTTTGGGCAGGCTCAAAAAATTGAAAGTTAATAATGGTAGATCCAATTGTGTCTGGGCTGTCCCATAATCCCTGTTTCTTCCCTTTTTTGTTTTTATTGTCAGGTGTTCATCTGTATGAAATCGTAACTGAGCATTTTCAATTAACGGTGTGGAATGAACCACGTATGAAGAATCAGAAATCACATTAATAGGCATATCGAAAGCAGTCAATACCTCAATTACAGCTACAAGCTCCATTTTTTGAGCTGAAGTATAGGGCGTCTGGAAAACTTTACCTTTTGATCCAGAATAAGAAGCTTTACCATTACTAGACCCGAATTGTAAATGCAAACCATTCACAGTGTTGCTCAGCTAAAGGGATAGTAAAGAAACAGTCTTTTAAATCTATGACTATTAAAGGCCAATTTTTTGGAATTATAGCAGGAGACGGCAATCCTGGCTGTTATGCTCCCATAGGTTGTATGACTGAATTGATGGCTCTTAAGTCAGTTAACGTTCTCCATTTACCTGATTTTTTCTTAATTACGAAAACTGGAGAATTCTGAGGGGAAAATTTTGGAGCTATGTGCCAATTTTCTAATTGTTCAGTAACTAATTTCTCTAAAGCCTCCAGTTCCTCTTTGCTTAGCAGCCATTATTCTATCCATATTGGCTTATCTGTTAACCATTTTAAAGGTATAGGTTCTGGAGGCTTAACAATGGCCACCATCAAAAATGGTATCCTAATCTTTGGCGGGAACTTTGTCTTTCCGCTTGAAGCGGTTCTTTCAAATCTTGCAAAGATTTTTCTAGTCCCATACGAGGGACATGCCCCATTTCATGAATTATATGTCGACTTTGAGGGCTGTATAATTATTCTGCAATTAGAACTTGTGCTCCCCATTGTTGTAATAAATCTCTCCCCCATAAATTTATAGGTACAGAAGTTACAATTGGTTGAATAGTCCCAGGTTGTCCATCGGGCCCTTCACAATGCAAAATGTAACTACTTTTTTTTTTTTTTTTTTGAGACGGAGTCTCGCTCTTTCACCCAGGCTGGAGTGCAGTGGCGCAATCTCGGCTCACTGCAGACTCCGCCCCCCGGGTTCACACCATTCTCCTGCCTCAGCCTCCTGCGTAGCTGGGACTACAGGCGCCTGCCACCTCGCCCGGCCAATTTTTTGTATTTTTAGTAGAGACGGGGTTTCACCGTGTTAGCCAGGATGGTCTCGATCTCCTGACCTCGTGATCCGCCCGCCTCGGCCTCCCAAAGTGCTGGGATTACAGGCGTGAGCCACCGCGCCCGGCCATAACTACTTTGATATACTTCAGGGGCTTTACCAACTCCAACTAAGTTAAATTGAGTGGGTTGAATTGGCCACGCGGACAGCCAGTGCTGTAGAGAAATGATTGAAATGTCCTCCTGTATCTACCAAACCTTTAAATTTCTTTCCCTGAATAGTTATTTCACAGGTAGGATGTTTATCAGTAATTTGATTTACCCAATAAGCCACTTTGCCTTGTTTATTTGTGCTTCCAAATCCTCCTGTTCGTTTAATTTCACTTTTCCCCATTCCCACATACAGCACAATCAGGAGCTGTGCTATATGCTCTCCTGGCTCTGCTTTCCAGGGAACAGAAGTAGATATAACAATTTGAATTTCCCCAGTGTAATCTGAATCAATGACTCCTGTATGTATTTGTACCCCTTTTAAACTTAAACTAGACCTTCCTAAAAGTAATCCTACCGTCCCCACTGGCAAGGGTCCACAGACTCCTGTTGGGACCTTTTGCAGGGGTTCCCCAGGCAGAAGACTCACAGCTATTGTGCAGCATAAATCTACTGTGGCACTACCGGCTGTGGCGGGGACAGACATTGTACAGGGGTGAGGGAATGGCCTGAGCTGGAAATGCCCCGGTTTGGAACGGGGCCCAGGACGGGCCCCTCACGGTGTTTCCCGAAATCGGGTTCCCTTCTTTATCAAACTTAGAGTGACACTGATTAGCCCAATGTTTTCCTTTTTTACATTTTGGACATATTTCAGGCTCAGCAGTTTTCTTTCTTCCCCTATCTGGCAGCCTGACTTGCTGATTATTTCTACATTCTTTTTTAGTATGAACAGCTTGTTTAAATTCTTTGAGCAATTTAAAAGGAAAAGGCTCAAATGTAGCTATAATATTTCCCTGTTGATCTGGGGGGCGTGTATTCTAACAGGGAACTGCCAAGCCTCTAAATCACCCTCTCTTCTAGCTTGCTGAATTCCTGCCTGAATAGAACTAAGAGCGGTCGCTCAAGGCGCTGCTCGAACAGTCACTGGGGCAACTACTTTTCACCCACTGTCCACTGGAAAAGAAAGATCTGGAGGGTCATTTTCTTCAAAATAATAATGAGGGGGTGCAGAAGGGTAGGGATGAACCTCTCCCTCCTTTGCCACTTTACCTTTAGCTGGCAAACAAACCTGGTCTGTAACCTCTTCTGTTACGTCACTATACTCTCCTTCCTCCTCATCATCAGTGTGAAAAGGTTCCAAGGTGAAACGAACCAGACCCCACACCTGTCCCATTGTTACCCTGATGCTTCCGAGCTCCCCTTCTTACTCCCCACGGGGATGGCTTTAAGAGCACTCAGGTGTCCTCCAGCTAGTTCCACGTTCTCCAACCGTCGCTCCGGCGACCCTTCGACCTGGATTCGAGCCCCCACGATGGACGCCACTTGCAGAGACCAGCTCGGTCGGGGACACCCTAACCCAGCGGCACTAGAGGAATTAAAGACACACACACAGAAATATAGAGGTGTGAAGTAGGAAATCAGGGGTCTCACAGCCTTCAGAGCTGACAGCCCCGAACAGAGATTTACCCACATATTTATTAACAGCAAACCAGTCATCAGCATTGTTTCTATAGATATTCGATTAACTAAAAGTATCCCTTATGGGAAACGAAGGGATGGGCTGGAATAAAGGGGTGGGTCTGGCTAGTTACCTGCAGCAGGAGCATGCCGTTAAGGCACAGATCGCTCATGCTATTGTTCGTGGTTTGAGAACGTCTTTAAGCAGTTTTCCGCTTAAAGCGGTTTTCCACCCTGGGTGGGCCAGGTGTTCCTTGACCTCATTCCGGTAAACCCACAACCTTCCAGCATGGGCGTTAGGGCCATTATGAATATGTTACAGTGCTGCAGAGATTTTGTTTACGGCCAGTTTATGGCCAGATTTTGGGGGGCCTGTTCCCAATAGTAACCAATATTAAGTCATTCTTATTTCAACATTTAAACTCTCCCAACTGAATGCATTAAAAAACAAAAGTCACACACCACTATACCCCTTATATGTACACAGCGGTGGGCAAACATGTGACAGGTGGAGGTCCTGAGGCACCGCTGGGGGCTTGTGAGCGGATGGGCGTCTTCCAGAACGCACTCTGCTGGCACTGGGCAACGTGAAGTGTTCATGGCCTGTGATGCAGCCCGCTCCAGGCCACTTCCAGGACTGCGAGGGAACAGCTGTGGGCATGCTCATTTCATCTTTGCTTGAGATCATGGCAGTTGGGGGCAACTTCTTTTTTTTTTTTTTTTTTTTTGAGACAGAGTCTTGCTCTCTCGCCCAGGCTGGAGTGCAGCGGCGCAATCTCAGCTCACTGCAAGCTCCACCTCCCAGGTTCACGCCATTCTCCTGCCTCAGCCTCCCGAGTAGCTGGGACTACAGGCACCCACCACCACGTCCGGCTAATTTTTTGTATTTTTAGTAGAGACAGGGTTTCACCATGTTAGCCACGATGGTCTCGATTTCCTGGCCTCGTGATCTGCCCATCTCGGCCTCCCATAAAGTGCTGGGATTACAGGCGTGAGCCACCGCGCCCGGCTGGCGGCACCTTCTGCCCCACAATGAGGGAATAAGCAAACCAGAATGGGGGTGCCTGCACGGGATACTCCTAAGTGCTCAGACATGGCGTCCACAGATGGATCCAAATCAGTGCTGGATGATGGGCACTCACCCCAGGTCTGCAGTCCAATAACATGGGCCTGAGCAGAAAGCACGTGGCACAGAGCCCCATGGCAGATATGGGGACAAGCGGCCAATACATCAGCTCAGGTGTCCGAGGGGTTTTGGGGACATCAGAGAGAGTGGGGAACAAAGGGGGAAATCGCTTGGAGACCCGGGACGAGCCTGGCACGCCAGGATGCTGATTCTGAAAGGGCGATTAAGGAGATTCCATGTTTTAAAAATCTGGATTTCTGGCTTCTTCTGAAAAAAAATCAGAAGATGTTTAGCACAACAGCGTCGCATCATCAGCTGTACTCCTGCCCCACTGTCCCCCAGGCAGCCTGGCTCATCCCATGGCTCACAGAGGCCCACACTGTGGCTCAGCACGTGCACCTCGGCTGCAGGGAGACGGGTACCAGCCCAGGAAGTGGGACACTGGCTAAAAGAGGATGGGATGCAGGGATGGGGTGGGATGGGAGACCAAACCAGTGTGAGGAGTGAGGATAAAGGAGATGCTGGAGATAAAATCTGGGCAAGTGAGCAGGGGCTGCTCCTGCTAGCTGAGGCCAGAGATGCCAGCCCAAGGGCCACTCAGACTCCTGCGCTGGCCCTTCCACACCATCCCAGGCCCAAGGCCTCCCACACACAGCGTCACACCCACAAACAGCACCCTCCTCACAGCGACAGTTTACCCTGCCCCTTCACAGACCTCCCTTCCCCCACAGTCACCCCACATTTTAAAGGGAACTTGAGTCCATCCTGATATGTAAACGTGATTGGTTAAATATCTATCATGGGGGAAAATAGACAAATCTCCAGTGCGGAATAGTTCTAAATAACCTATGTGGAGGCTCCACTCTCAAGGAGATACAGCCTAACTCCCCACCTCTCCGATGCGGCTCATCCCAGCAACCTCCTTCTTCCAATGCAGCTCATCGCAACGACCTCCTTCTCAGGAGTGCAGAGTGGAGGTCAGTGGTGGAGTGAAGACGGGCCAGGGTTAACATCAGCATTGATCACTTGACCTCTGCACACTTGACTCTGGGTCTTTCTCCCCCAAAAAAACCAGAACCTCAGTATAATCGTGAGGAAAATAGACAAATCCTAATTGAGGGACATTCTCCAAAATACCTGACTGGCCCTCCTCAAAACTGCCAAGGTCACGGAAACAAGGAAAGTCTGAAAAACTCACAGTTTAGGAACCTAAAGAGACTTGACTACTAAATGGAATATATCCTGGGATCCAGGAAAAGAAAAGGACATTATGTAAAAACTAAGAAAATCTGAAGAAAATGTGGCCTTTAGTTAATAAGAATCCATCAATATTGGTGCATTAGTTGTAACAAGTAGTTGTAACACGTGCCACGCTAATGTAAGACGTTAGTACTAGCGTAACTGGGTGCCAGGCGTTTGTAAACTCTGTTCCTTCTTCTCAATCGTTTTGTGAATCTAAAACTGTTCTTTAAAAAGAGTTTAGTTAGTAGGCCGGGCATGGTGGCTCACACCTGCAATCCCAGCACTTGGGAAGGCCAAGACTGGTAGATCACTTGAGCTCAGGAGTTGGAGACCAGCCTAGGTAACATGGCAAAACCCCATCTCTACTAAAAATCCAAACATTAGCCAGGTGTGGTGGCGCACACCTATAGTCACAGCTACTTGGGAGGTTGAGGTGGGAGGATCGCTGGAGCCTGGGAGGTCGAGGCGATAGTGAGCCAAGATTGCACCACTGCACTCCAGCCTGGGCAACCAGAGTGAGACCCTGTGTCCAAAAAAAAAAAAAAAAAAAAAAAGAGTGTATGTAAAGTGAAAACAGAGAGAGTACGAGAGAAGAGGGAAATCAGGGGCTCAGTGGAGGTGGGCAGGGGCTGGTCCATGTGCATGCAGCCCACCTGGTTGGCAGCCACCCAGGTGTCTCCTCAGGCGTTGGAACAGGAGTTTCTTCCACAGCCTTCAGTTTGCTCAGGTGGGCATGTGGCGATGGCAGACCCTTGGGCTGTGAGAAACTATGTTGCTGTTTTGTCCAGGTCTTCACAGACCAAAGACGCGGCTTTGCCCAGAGGAGGCCTCGAGGAGCCAGGCTGGAGTTTGTGGAGAGAGTGTGTGTCACTCACAGGACATATGACGCGTTTGCGACATGCGTTCTCAAAGTGGGAGCCACAGCAGTGTTCATTTTACTATTGCTGGGCCTGTAAATGGAGCGTTTTATCTTTTTCATCAGCTGGTTCACTGAACAAGTGTTCACAGAGCACCTGCTAGGCAAATCCATCGTGACAGAGACTCGGTGTGCCCCCAAGGAGCTCACAGTCTAGCAGTAAAGATGGTGCATAAACTCTCTGACACTCAGGGTGACAACGGCCACCCCGCCTGCTCACCCCTTTCCTAATGCCCACACAGAGCAGACACTCGAGGGCTGCTTTTAGGAGTGCTGACTACATGCTTACCTACCTCCACGTAGGCATGTGTGTACACAAGCATGGCCTGTTTTCACCTTTTCACAAAACTATGTGAAAAGTGAAACATTTTGGAATACATTTCCAGTTATGCAAAATGTTTAAAGTATGAATTTCTTTGGTTAACACAAATTAGGCATGAAATGCAGGCAACCCTGTTTACCAAGAAACATCAGGGTGCGGTGTGCCTCTGGGAGGTGCCCATGAGCACCTCATCTTGAGGCCAGTCTTCATGCTAGACCCTGGGTGGAGAGAGCGAGGTGGGTGTGACGCCAGGTGACTTAGCAGCCCCAGGAGGGTGACTTCCCCTCTGGAGGTGCCATTTGACTGTACGGCTCAGGAGCACTCGGGGTCACCTTCAGGAGGGGCAACTCCTGGGTGTCTCCCAACAGAGCCCAAAACCTGGAAGTGGACAGAGCACCCCCCGCTCATCTCCTGGGTCCTCATCTCAGGGGAAGGACTGCCATTCCGGCCAACACTGCCCTGCACTGCCTAGAAGGAGAACCTAGGTTGGGCTCCAGACAGGAGAGAGGGGTGGGTTTGTGGGGCTAATTAATAGTAATAATAGGCCGGGAGCGGTGGCTCATGCCTGTAATCCCAGCACTTTGGGAGGCCGAGGTGGGTGGATCACCTGAGCTCAGGAGTTCAAGACCAGCCTGGCCAACATGGTGAAACCCCGTCTCTACTAAAAATCCGAAAAACTAGCTGGGCGTGGTGGTGCCTGTAATCCCAGCTACTCGGGAGGCTGAGACAGAATCACATGAACCCGGGAGGCGGAGCTTGCAGTGAGCCGAGATCGCGCCACTGCACACCAGCCTGGGCAACCAGAGTGAAACTGTCTCAAAAAAAAAAAAAAAAAAAAAAAAATCGTAATAATAATCCCCTCTCACCTGAGTTCTGGGGAGTCAATCCAGGTTCAAGATTCCTCCTTTGAAAGGTAAACTGGGTTTGGATAAAGAGGGTGCCCATGCGTGTGGGGACGAGGGGGCCGGGGATGCAGGTCAGGGGTGAGGCGACGAGGAGGCCTGGGATGCAGGTCGGGCGTGAGGGGGTGAGGGGGACCCGGGATGCAGCCCAGTTTGAGGGGATGAGGGGCCCCCGGATGCAGGTCCGGCCTGAGCGGGTGAGGGGGACCCGGGATGCGGGTCTGGCGTAAGGAGCTGCAGAGTTGCCCCATGCTAGTCATTGCGGCCGCCATAACCGAGCCCCACCGGCTGCGCGGCATCTTCCACAAGCGTTTATTTGCTAATTCTGGGGGCTGGAGGTCCGCGGTCACAGTGTCCACAGACTGACTTCTCCAGAGGCCTCTCCTTGGCTTGTGGACACCGTCTTCTCCCTAGATCCTCATCTCCTCTTCTTTTAGACTGTATCAGGGCCCGCCCCATGATCCCATTTAACCTTAATCGCCTCATTAAAGACCCCATCTCCAAACAACCATATTCTGAGGTCCCGGGGTTAGGGCTTCAGCACAGGAATTTGGGGCGGGGGCACACACACTCTTGAGTCTGCACCACCTCCCCACCACTGCGTGGTGTGTGCTGCAGTTTAGCTTGTGTGACTGTGATCTTTTTCATCAACTGGTTCATTGAACAAGTGTTCAACGGGCCCTCTAAGGAAGTAATTAAGGTAAAATGAGGCCCTAAGAGTGGGGCCCTGATCTGATACAATTACTGTCCTTATAAAAGAGGCACCAGAGCACCCACTCCCTGTCTCCATCGTGTGGGGACAGAGCAGGCGGCCGTCTGCAAGCCAGGTATGAGCCCTCGCCAGGAAAGGCCCAGCTCACACCTTGACCCTGGACTTCCAGCCTCTAGAACTGTGAGAAAATTAATTTCTGTTTAACCTACCCAGTCTGCGGTACAGTCATCTGTCAGTATCTGTGGGGGACTGGTTCCAGGATCCCCACAGATACCAAAATCCACAGATGTTCAAGTCCCCGAGTGGGCCCTCTGCATCCATGGAGGCAGCCCCAGCCTTGGAGACCGACTGTGTTTCATTAGGGCAGCCCTAGGCGCAGCGGTGCAAGGAGAGCCAAATCTACCCCCCCCTGGCGCTGCACGGCCCTGAGGCTGAGCAAGGCTGTCCACCCTGCTGTCAGAACCCCAGCAGGGAAGGTGTCTAGAAGGCAGTCCTGGGAACCCTGCACAGAGGCCCAGCGGGCACAAGGTTGGGGCAGCTCTGTTCCTAGCAGGCCGAGCCCAGGTGGCCGGAGAGGGAGCTCTGGAAGGTCAGCGTAAGGGCTGTGGGCCCCTGTGGACTCCGTGCCCAGCCCAGCATCCCGGGGAGCTGCCTCCACGTGCTCATCCCACGAGGTTCCTGCTGCACTCAGAGTGGAGGATGGGAGGCCTGGGGCAGAGGGCCGGGGGTTTGGAGGGGCTGAGGGGGACAAGGATGCACAAGGGGCCAGTGCAGAGGACAGCGCGAGTTCCAGGGGCCCGGTGTCCTGGTCTTCCTGGTCCTGCCGTTTTTATTAGAAGCGAGCCCTCCACCCCAGCGGGTGTAGAGCCCAGGACGCAGCAGAGAGTGGGGGTTGGGGGGCGGCATCGGGGCAGGTGGCAACCCCTTGGACGCAGGCTCAGGACGCCAGGGTCAGGGCGTGAGTGCCGGGGCCCCCTCTAAGCCGCGGGGTCCAAAGAGGCCGCCGTCCCTGCCCCGCCCCCTCCTCCTCCCCCTCAACCCCCAGTCTTGCGTGGCCGCCTCCTCCGAACGTGGCCGCTTCAGCAGCGCCCGGCGCAGGCCGCACTCTGCCACCAGGGGGCGCCGCAGCTCCTCGCTCCGCCGCCTCCCGCGAACACAAAGACCCGCGCGGCCACGACGGCCGCGTGCCCGGAGCGCCGGGGTCCTTCCTGGACACCAAAGTCAAGAGCTCACGTTCCAGGAGGATCTGTCCGCCGGAATTCGGTTCTGAGCGTTGCCGGACTCCGCCGCGGGGAGGACGTGGAGGGGAGGCGGGTGAGGGGAGGGGGGCGGAGGGTCGGGGGTGCCGGGGGGCTCGGGAGGGCTGCAGGGGAGGCTGTTGGGGACGTTCGTGGCGGGGGGAGGCTATTGGGGGACGTTCGTGGCGGGGGGAGGCTGTTGGGTCCCCTCCCCGCCCCGCCGCGTCCCAGGGAACCCAGGGAGGGCACCCAGCGAGGGGGGCCGGGGCGTCTGCCGATTCCTCACTGCTGTCCCCGCCTGTGCCCGAAACCCCCGTTCACGTTCACCGAGAAAACAGACATAAACCCAGCCAGGCACATCCACTAGAATGGCTGTGATTTCAGAAAAGCAGAAGTAAGTGCTGCTGAGGAGATGGGGGCATTGGACCCCCTCGCGCATTGTCGGGGTGGGCGCAGCCGCGGTGCAAAAGGACCTTCCTCAGAAAGTTGAGCACGGAATTCCCATAGGCCCGGAAATTCCCCTCCCGGGCGCTCCCCGGAGAGCTGAAGACTCAGGCGCATGCAGGCGGCGAATGTTCACAGCAAAGGGCGGCCCAGTGCGCAGCTGGAACATCACCCCCAGGCACTCGCTGCGACAGGGACGAGCCTGGGAAACGTGAAAATGTCCAGAACACGGAATCCACAGATAAAGAAAAGACATCGTGGTTGCCAGAGCTCGCGGGAGGGGGCAACAGGGACCTACTGCTTAATGTGTATGGTTCTGCTTTAGGGTGAGGACGTGTTCTGGGACGAGCTGGAGGTCAGGGTTGCAGGACAAGGTGAAAGCGCTAAATGCCACTGAATTGTTTGCTTTAACGTCATTAATTTTGTTATGTGATTTCATCTCAATAGAATAAATAGGTCAAGCTGGCTGCAGGGCCCACCCCACCACGGCCTGGAGCAAGGTCTTCTGGGGTGTAGCCTATGGCTTCCTCTCCCTGCAGGCTCCTCCACCTCCGCCTTTCTCCCCACCTCTGCCCTCACCCAGGCTCCACCACGACCAGCTTCATCCACCCCCCAGGAGACCATGAAGGCCCACGTCTGAAATCCTCACTGAGCCCACCCTCCCATCTCCCTGAACTATGGGTAGGACCCCTCTGGCCCCCAGCCCTGCCCTTGACCCGGCCCACCAGGCCCCCACCCAGATCCACACCACCAGGCACTCTTGCCCTTGGCCTGCTGCCTGGCTGGCCCTGCTCCTTCTGGGCCTCCTGGAGCTTCAGCCCCTGCCTCCACAGCAGACCTTGGCCTTTAGCATGCTCAGTCTCCTCAGTGGCAGCCCCGGGAGCAGCCCAGGGCCATCTTCTTGGGTCAAAGCCTCCCTCACTACCCACCCTCTTGCCAGGACTAGCTGTGTCCTGCAGCAGCCCAGCATGTGCCATTGAGCTGGCCTTTTCTCAGGCCCAGTGCCCAAGGAGGAGCTGATTGCATAGGCTCAGCGGTTCCAGGAAGAGTGGGGACTCAGGAATATCTGCCCAGGTGTCTCCACTGCCTCCGCCAGGGCCTCCAGCTTTCCTAACCAGGACCCTGGCCTCTGGCCTTGGTTGAGTATTTCACCTTCTTCCATGTTTAGTGCCTTGGGCTCTGCTACCCTCCTGCTGGAGGTGAGAGCATCCTGGGTGCAATCAGAGATGCCCTCTGGCTTTCAGACCTGCCTGCTTTTCACCCTCAGCCCTTTCTCGCTCAGCAAAATTGTGGTGGTCCCTACTCAGCAGCTCCCTGGGCAGCTCTCTGAGCAAGGTGGTCTCTGTGGTCATGAAGGAGAGCTGGCTACGACAGCGCCAGAAACTCAGCTGCCTCTCCCCTTCAACTCAGCCGGCCCCCACCTGAAGTGCACAGGAGCTGGGAAGAGAGTCTGGAGCCCGCCCCGGAGGGCAGCACAGGAGGTGTCTCTGCAGCTGGTGTCCTGCCACCCCTGCAGGCAGCACACGTCCTGGGCACTCTCCTTAGCCACAGACAACAGCCAGTGCCAGAGTCTGCTGTCACTTCCCCTTTAAGCACACTCATTCACCCACACCCAAGGGGGTCAGAAGTGCAGGGAGCATGGGCTGGGTACGCCTCCGCCGGTGAGAAGGCTGAGCCACCACCGCCCCGGGAGCCCTGCTCCCAGGCCTCTCATTTTCCCCTACCTCTGTAAGACTTTTCTGTCACTCTCTAGCCATTGAAAGGCTTCTGTTCCTTAAAGTCCTGTTACACTCTTCTTTCCCAGGATGCAGCGAGCCAAGACTGTACCACTGCACGTCAGCCTGGGTGACAGAGTGAGACCCTATCTTAAAAAAAAAAAAAAAAAAAAAAAATTGGCTGGACATGGTGGCTCACGCCTGTAATCACAGCACTTTGGGAAGCCAAAGTGGGCGGATCATTCGAGGTCAGGAGTTCAAGACCAGCCTGGCCAACATGGCGAAACCCCATCTCTCCACTAAAAATACAAAAATTAGCATTGCATGGTGGTGCACACCCATAATCCCAGCTACTGGGGAGGCTGAGGTGAGAGAATCGCTTGAACCCAAGAGGTGGAGGTTGCAGTGAGCCGAGATCACACCATTGCACTCCAGCCTGGGCAACAGAGGGAGACTGTGTCTCAAAAAAAAAAAAAAAAGTCTTCTTTCCATGATGAGACTGTCAGGCCCTGCGGCCTCGTGCACTGGCCAGAGGGGCCGGGGTCACTGTCTGTTTCCTTGCCCACCCTCAAGGGACAAGGAGGAGAGGTGAGGCTGTGGGTGCGCCTGATTTTACCTGCTGGAGTCCGTGTTCTCTGGGCTTAGGGAGCATCTGGAGTCGACTCTTTCTCCATGGGACCCTCCCTTTTTCAGGAAAACTTCCCCTCCGCGGGGACCCCGCAGGGCTAAGAAACACCCTCTTCACCTCCCTCCTGCCCAGTCCTTCTGACCAGCCAAGAGAGTGCAGACCCTCCCCGATCTGGGAGGAGGGCCCATCACCGGCTCCCTGCCCCCTGCTCGCCAAGCCACCCTGGGACTTCCCAGGCTGCTCCTTCCACCTGAAGGGTCTCCCTCTGGCCAAGGCGAGGCTCACAGGTCCCCTGTCAGGATGGGGCCTTAGACACCCGGACTGACCCAGTGACAATCACCTTAATTCTCCACAGATAACTACCTGGAGTTTTCTTATTTATTCATTAGTGGATTTGTTCGTGATCAGCCCCACACCTGTTAGAATGGAAGCTGCAGGCAGCAGGAACCAGTGTGGCCAAGTCGGAGGGCAGCACAAGCCGGTCCTCCTCATGGACAGCAGGTTCACGGACAGCAGGTTCATGGACAGTAGGTGTGGAGCAGGCCAGGCCCACAGGAGGGCGGGCAGGAGGGCAGGCGCCAAGAGGTGCGGATGGCCTCTCAGAACAGGGGTGCAGGCTGGTGGGGGCAGCAGCTGGAAGGGGAAGGTCACAGAGCCAGAAAGATAGGGTGTCCGCCACAGCCAATTCTTTGGAAGTTTTCCTGAAAAAGGGAAAAGAGACAAGGTATGGTTCGAAGGAAAGCAGGGCCTGGGAGAAGCCTGTGTGCAGTGTGTCTGCAAAGGGAGGAGGAAGCAAAGATACTGGAGGGGAAGAGGGAAAGGAGGAAGGGACAGGGGAGGTGACAGAGGGAGGGGAGGGGAGACAGAGGAGGGGGAGGAGGGGCAGGGGAGGGGATGAGGGAAAGAGGGAGGGATGGGACTGGGAGAGAATGAGGGAACAGGTGGGAGGGGAGGAGGGGGTGGGGGAGAGGAGACAGGAGAGAGGGGAGTAGGAGGAGGGGATGAGGAGAAGTGGGGAGGGGAGAGGGGACAAGTGGGAGGGGAGGATAGGGTCGGGGAGGAGAGAGGGGAGTAGGAGTGGGGGGATGAGGGAAAGGTGGGAGGGGAGTGGGGACAAGTGGGAGGGGCAAGATGGGGGAGGCAATAAGGGGACAGGTGGGAGGGGAGGAGGGGACAGGAGGGAGGGGATGAGGGGTAGGTGGGAGGGGAAGGGAATGAGGGGCAGGGGGTAAGGGAGGGGGTTTGGCCCTGCAGCAGGTGGGATTCTGCTCAGCCCACTTCCTGGGCCACAGGGATTCATGAAGGGCACTGGATCAGGCCCCCAGGGCGCACTGATGCTGGTAAATGCGGTGGTCGTTTTTGGTGTCATCACTGCTATCTCCGAGGCCGGGAGGAAGGACCGAGGGTGGGCCCGGCGCGGGTGGGGTTCGTGGGCAGGGGCGGCTTCCAGGGCGGCGGCGCGGCTGGGCTGGTTCTGGCGCTGGGACCCGCAGCTGCGCCCTGTGCCTGAGCAGAGACCGGGGACCCCACGCTCCGCGCCAGCACCCGGCCGCGCTGCGGAGAGGGAAGGGTTACGGCGGGGATGGGGGTGGGGGGTTGGCGGGGGCGCGACTGACTGGCTCGGGATTGGCTCGGCGCGCGCAGGACCCGGGGGCAGCTGCGGGCCCAGACTTCCCGGACGCCCTGGCGCCTCTGCTGCCCACGGCGGCCCCGAGGCCGCGCCCGCGGAGGGGGGGCCCCCATCTCTTGTCAGCCGCAGTGACTGCGGGTGCCTGACGGCGCCGCCAGCCCGGGTGGCCCCTCCCGGCCCCAGCGGGGTCTCCCGGGGCTGCCTCTGTCGGTCCCGACCTGCCTGGTCCTTGGAGCTGGGGTGGGAGCCACGCTTTGATCAATTGCTAGGGGCGGGGGGACTGGTCGACCACACCTGAGGGCCTGGGACTTGTTTGCCACACCTGTGGCATCTGGAGGGGTCCTGGTTGAGCAACTAGGGGGATGTCTGGTAACCAGCCAGGCCCCTCAGGCTCCCTCCCGGGCGGAGGAACCTGGCAGGCCCTGAGCAGACAGACAGGGATGGACTCGCCTCCGGGCACCCTGTGCCTGCCTTCAGCCTCCCCACTGAGGCCCAGGACTTTAGAGGTGGGCGTGCCCACCAGGCTGCCAGGCCGTCCATCCTGGGCAGCTGAGCAGGCCACAGTGTGGAAGAGGCTCCAGAAAACCCAGCCCTGCCGCTGCACACGTGCGTGGCCAGCAGATAAAGTCTCCCTTGTTACTGTGGGCAGTGTAGCTGCACCTGTGGTGAGGCCAGCACTGTTGAAAAGATGTCAATTCACAGAGCTTGACTATGACCCAAAGATGAGGTTAGGACTCCGGGAAAGGATGGTGGCAGTCTTCAGGGGAAACCCTCCTTTTCTTCTGTCTGGACACTGGAGCCGCACACTCGCCTGTCCCCATCCTCCCACAGCACAGGGCCCCTGGGATCTCGGCCCTGGACAGGATTTGGGGGATGGCCACATCTCCCCGAGTGGGCTCTGCTCATGGTCCTCACAAGGCCCAGGACAGGGATGAGACCAGGCCTGCGTCCTCTGTCTCCCCGCCCCACTGTGGCTGTGCCAGCCTCCCTGACAGGGGCTCCTCTGTCCACGTGCCCCTCCTAGGCCACCATCCTGTTATAAACAGGGAGGAGTCTCCTTCCAGCCTCCCTCTGGGGCGGGCAGGCAGCACGGCGATCACCTGCCCCCACTCCCTCATCTATCACCCTGAACTGTGTTCACGGTAAAATTACTCATCCTCGGCCGGTGATAAATGGCATCAGTCTAGAGCCAGCACGCAGCATGGGGTGGGGCTCCCTGCTCAGGGTTCCCAGGCCTGGGCCAGATAAACCTGGTGAGCCGTGCCTTTGTGCTCACCCACAGCTGGCAACAGCAAGTCAGTGGATTTGTACGTGTCTGATGTGTGCCCTCGGTAAAAGCACGCGTGTGCACGATTCTGTGTGCATGTGTTCGTGGGGGCTGGGGGCTGAGGGAGGCCATCTGGGATGTGGGGGTCTGGATGTGGTGGCCAGGGTGGGCGCTAGGCAGGCGGCAGAGTGGAGAAGGTGTATCGCCAGGAGAAGGGACCCAAGGAATCAGAAGAGCAGGGGGAGCCACTGAGTGGAGTGCAGGGAAGATGGGGTGTCTGGGAGCTCAGCCTGGTGCAGAGGGAGGGAAGCAGGCAGCTCCTGGATGCACGGGTGGGGCATACTCTCTACAGATTCAATGCTGGATTTGTATAGCGTATAGATTTTCAATAGTTATTAAAAATCATCAAAAACAATCGTGTTTACAATTTATTGGGCAACCACTATATTCTGGTCAACATCTAGAATTTATCAACAATTGTACAAGCCAAGTATTTTATCCCCATTTTTACAGAGGATAAAACCAAGAATAAGGAACTTTACATTGTCAATGATCAAACCCCTAGTGCACCCATGGCCGTGCGTCCGCAGGACAAAGCAGCCTTTGGCAGTCCTGGAACTTAAGAGGTCCAGAGATCAGCAGCTCTCGGCTCAGGTCCAGGCAGCTGGACAGCACCCAGTGCCTCCTCCAGGTCCTCCTGGATCCTCTCCTTTCTTTCACTTTCAGCCCGGGAATCTCCGTGAAGTCTTAGCTGATAACTAAGGGGTTAATGAATAATCACAGTGATGAGCTCTGGAGGAGCCGTGGCCAGAGTAGCGGTGGGCTCCTTTGATTAAACCACAGAGGTCCAGAGGATCAGGCCTCGAACCTCCTCCACCACCTGCCAGCTGGCACCTGTGAAGGAGGTGGAACCAGCACCCACCTCGCAGTGGCTGCAGGATCACCTGAGATGGTGATTGCAAAGTGCTGAGCCATCGGGACACATATTTCCAAGACCTCCTGAGTGCCGGCTGGTCCCTGGAGCAGAGATGAGGCCGCTGTGGGGCCTACAGTCCAGTTATGAAGGCAGGGCTCCTGTGTAAGCCAGCAGGCCCAGGTCTGGAAAGGCCAGGACGTGGGTTCAGAAGCTCAAGGACAATGGATTCATTCTGACTGGAGGGATCCAGGAAGGCTTCATGGAGGAAGTGGCATTTGACATTGGCATCAAGGATGAACAGGATTAGACAGAGGGGACTGGTGTCTGCGTGAAGGAAGGCCAAAGTGCTGTTCTGGGGTGAGGGCGGTCAGCCCCTCCTGCCCCTCCTGAACTGCTCGGCTTGGGAGGCTTTGGCAGAAGGTGGCTCTGCACGCCCCAGCTGCAAGGTTGGAGCTTCCTTTTCTGCACTCCACAGCAGGAAGAAGGGCTGTGTGAACTGCTCACCACTGTCTTCCTGGATTTGCAGCTCCGCGCCTGGCACAGAGACAGGCTCAGTGACGGTTGAAGGAATCGGAGAAATAATGAAATGTGTGTTCATCCAGCAGGCGGCGGAGCCTTGGGTTAAGGGTTAACGTCAGGAAATGACAGATCCAACGCTCCTGCTTGGGGCAGCGTGGAGGCCAGCGGAGGAACTGCAGGAGCCTAAAGGAGATGGCGCACAGGCCTGGCTTGGGAGAGCAGCCGTGAGACAAGGGGGCTCGTCTGAAAGACGGCGAAGGCTGCTGGAGGAGATGCCCCGGGCAGGGGCTTGGCGGTGTCTGGCACCGAACTTCCCAAAGCAGCTGCCTGTGTGGACTGTGCCTGGCAGGGAGGTAGCCACACCGGGAGTGACCCTAGACTCTGGCTCCCCAGGGGTGGCTGGAGGCAGTGTCTCCGCCCGTGTGGGCCTCCTGCTTGGGGTCCGCAAGCTCTGCCCTGCCGCTGGCTGCAGTGAGAGAGGTGGCCTTCTGAACGGGCCCTGTCCCCGGGGAGCCTCTGGTAAAGAGATTTACCTGCGCCCTCAAAACACGCCATGTCCACCGGAGTCTCTGGGTACAGGCTGCCCCCAAATGGAAAACCACACCCTGTTTAAGACCCAAAACCAAGGAGAGAGCCCCTCATGCCCCCTTCTATCTCCCCTTCTGTCCAGGGCCCCCTGCCTGCTCTGGTCCACCCCATCCTGACCCCCTCTGCCTGTTTATCTGAGGGCTGTGAGCCAAGGCCTGGGCCTGGCTGAGGGTCAGGGATCCTGGACCTGCTTGAGACCATGCTCCATACGCTCCCTCGGTCACAAGGCCAGCTGTGGAGACAACCCCCCACCCTGAGCCGGCAGTGTCAGCAACGCCCTGTCCTCACAGTGCCGGGTAGTGTCTGGCTGAGACCCGGGGCCACCTGCTCCAACGTCCACTCCAAGCAAGCCAGAGCCAGGTGCTGCCAGCCTGCCCATGTGTACACATTAGCAGACAGGTTTCCTGGTGTGGCACACACGTGTTATGACCTTGGCTGCTGTCCCCAGCCCAGAGTGCACTTCCAGGTAATAAATCCAGCATCCTGAGGCTTCACTGCTCTCCTGAGGGTCTTCTCAGATTAAATCTCCTTCACGATGACAGCCTCCTGTCACCTGGGCCCTGGTGACGAAGCCTTCGGAGAGGAAAGGACCCATCCAGGGTGTTCCCAGTGGGCGTGCTGTCCACCCTCCGCCCCTGTCCTGGCCCCTGCAGTGGGGCGGCCACCTTGGGTAACGAGGCTGCCTGAGGTCCAGGAGGAGGAAGAACCAGGTGGCCCACCTTCGGTGCACAGGGAGCAGCAGGCACCTGACGGCAGCCTCCTCACCCCTCCCTGGGCTGAAGTTCAGGCTGTCTCATCCCTTGCCAGGAGCTCAGGGCTGAGCTAGGTTGGCAGGGGATGGGTTGAGGGTCTGTTGTCCAGCAGGTTGCCCGGGCCCCACCCAGGCCACTCAGAAAACACCTGCAAGAGCCCCGAAGGCATGCAGGGCACTGTCGTGAGCACACCAGTGGGGACAGACGTCCAGGCAGGAGGGAGCAGCCAGACCCCCAGCCCACCAGGATCACCAGGTGAGCAAGGCTGGGGAACGATGGAGGCGGAGCCCCGCAGCTGCCCAGCTCACTGCCCAGCTCACTGCCCCGAGTGTCCAGGCTGTGGTGCAGGCATGGGGACCCAGGTGTGTTCAGGGGTCTCCTTCAGGGGAGGAAACCAAGCTGGGAGTCTGGGGAGGCCGAGGTGTGAGGTGACAGCAGGTGAAGAGTGAGCCACAGTCCGCATTTTCACATGAAAGGAAACTACAGGGCCTGGCGTGGTGGCTCAGGCCTGTAATCCCCGCACTGTGGGAGGCCGAGGCGGGAAGATCACCTGAGGTCGGGAGTTCGAGACCAGCCTGACCAACATGGAGAAACTCCATTTCTACTAAAAAAATACAAAATTAGCCAGGCATGGTGGCACACGCCTGTAATCCCAGCTATTCAGGAGGCTGAGGCAGGAGAATCACTTGAACCAGGGAGACGGAGGTTGTGGTGAGCCAAGATCGCGCCATTGCACCCCAGCCTGGGCAACAAGAGTGAAACTCCGTCTCAAAAAAAAGAAAGAAAGAAAGAAAAAGAAAAAAAGAAAGGCAACTACAGAAGGCGAGGGAAGAACCACCCGAGATCAGCAGACGGAACCATGGCCGGAGCCCACCAGGACCCTGGAAGGTCCGTGGTCCACCAGCCAGGCTGGGGCACCTCAGCCCCTGGGCAGAGCACCAAGCAGGGCCGTGCCCTGGTAAAGGAGGGTACAGTCAGCCCCAGACTACATGCTGCCTTGGTCCTCCCAGCAGGGCTTAAAAGCAAGACCCCAAAGGACCAAACAGCTTCTAAGTAACTTCCTAGAGTCCTGAGCAAAGTCAGCTTCTCTCAGCTTTGCTACAAAAATAGTCAGCACCCAGCAAAATTCACAATCCCTGTCACCCACTCAGAAATCACCAGGCATGTGAGGGAGCAGGAAAATGCAACCCAGAATAGCAGGAGCACCCATCAGTGGAGCCGCTTCAGAAGCGACCGACAACCAGGCAAGTCCACAGGGCACTGAGGCGCCTGCCACCTCTGCGCCCGGCGCTCCCAAAGCCAGAGGGCAGGTGGGACGCAGGTGGGGACGCTCTGAGCAAAAACGCACGCGGCCAAGCTGGGGTCACCCGTGGGAAGAGGGTGAAACGCTTGCACGTGGGTAGGGCAGTCTCTGCAAGGGGCTGTGTGGGCTCCGGGGCCAGACGCTGTGAGGGCCTCACCAGCTGTGAGGTGGCTGTCTCTGCCCCACCCCACCTGCTCAATGCATGTTAATTTCATCTTGTTTCACTCTCATTCCCATTTTACAGGTTGAGGTTCAGAGAAGTCAGAAGTGGGCACAGCGTCCTGGGGTGAGGCCTCACGCCCTCTGCACCACCTACCCTCCAGGTCCCACCATCCTCACAAATTCAAGGCAAGGTTCTGGAACCCCCAGCCCTCCAGAAAGGGGAAGCTGAGCCCAGGAGACACGTCAGAGAGTTCGAGTCTGTGAGTTTACCCTGTGCTCACGCCGATTCCTCCTGCATCCTCTGTCAGGATGTCTGGATTCCAGAGTCCCCACCCTGATTTTCCAACCTTGTCTCAGCCTTGGCTCCTCCCTTTTTGGGGCAGGACAGGGAACCCCAGCAGCAGGCGTGTGAGGGCATGAGAGGGTGGGAGGTGCCCTATGCCTGCCCGCCAGACCAGGGCCCCAGCCCTGGACACAGGAAGACAGTGTGAGTGCTGTTCCTGCTCCCACTCCCTCATCCGGGCAGGTGCTCCCAGGTACAGGTGCTGAGTCCCACCCAGAGGGGCCCTGCCACACCCAGAGGACTGACAAACCCAGACACAACTGTCTCTTCCCCTGGTCAGGGTCTGGGCAAGGGGCCCTGTGGGCCGCTGTTGTGAGTGTCCGTGCTGTGGCCCGGTGTGTGAGGTTGCGTTTCCAACTGGGAGTGATTTGGCTTCGGTTACCTGAGGGTCTGAGGACACGCACTAAAGCCCCACCTTTCCGACTTCCAGAGCTGCCGGCTCCAGCAGCAGCCTCCAGGCCTGAGCAGGCTCTGGGGCTCCCACACCTGGGGGGCCAGAGTGGGAGTGACAAAGGGCCCCAGGCGACGGCTGAGAGCCGGCCCGGGCGGGCAGCAGAACAGCCACCAGCTCCCGCCAGGCCCTGGCAGCATGAGCGATGGCAGGCCCAGCGATAAGAAACTAATAATTTATGCTTCCAGCTCCTGGGCCGGCGCCGAGGGAAGGCTGGGCCACAGCCTTCCCCACACTGAGCGGCCGCAGCCCTTTATTGCACGAATTATTAACGACCAGAGAATGAATGACTCTGTAATCAGATCAGGCTGCCAGCACTTTTCATTGCATTTATTTGTATAAATTCTGAAGTCGGGGTCTGCTCTAAGCTCAGCAAGACAGCCTCGTGCTGGCTGGGCGCCCAAGCCCCCACCCAGACAGAGCACGGGTCCCTCACCCTGCCCACGGGATCCAGAGGACAGAGGGCTCAGGAAGGGGTGCAGGGAACTGCTCTGAACCAGAAGTCGAGTTTATGGGCACCCAAAGCAGCCCTGGGCCAGGGTCAGAGCTCTGTCCTTGAATCTGCCTCAGGGAAGATTCCCAACTGTCCTCAGAGCCAGGGGCACCCAGGGCTTGGGAGCTGAAGTGGGGGTGGGTCTGAGACCAGGAGAAGGCTCCCCAGCCCTGAGGGAACCCTCGTCACCCCCCTGCTCTCCTGAGAAGGCTCCCCAGCCCTGAGGGAACCCTCGTCACCCCCCTGCTCTGCTCGATCCAGGAGCCATCCCAGGGTTGCCTGAGGCCTCCTGGCTCTCCTGCCTCCATCCTGTGGGCTTCCCGGGAGCCCCAGGCTGGTCTCCCCCCTGCCCCCTCCTTTTCTGGTCTTGCCTGGGCTGGGCCCAGGGGCTCTGACTGTGGGTTTTCTGTGCAGCACCTCGCAGTGAGCCTGACGCTGGTCCTCTCCTGGGCCCCCGTTTAATCTTATTGACCTCTCGTTATGCTACAGTGCATAAATTCAGATTTGGAGATCTTATGTTCCATCATAAATTGGGCCAGCAGACTTCCGATCAACAAGATAAAGCTGTCTTCCGTGAGGCGGGTGTTTTATTAGTCTTGGTCCCAGTGCTGCAGGTGTGGGCTGGGGAGTGCATGAGGGCAGGGCCTCTGCTTGGGACCCTTCCTTCTGGGCGAGGGGCTGAGTCCCTCCTGCCGCCCGGGCTGCGCCCCAGGTACCTGGCGAAGAGAGGGACCCTGGAATTGCCGCCTTTCCCCTGCACCTTGGGCTTTGCATACGATTTCAGCCAATCCCTGCCGCCCAGCCTCGCCCACCTGCTTCTGGGGCCACCCCCGGGGTCATGCAGGGCTGTGCAGCATGGGGGTCCTGTTCTCATTCAGCCACCTGCACAGCCACCCCAGTGTGATTCCTCAGCAGCCACATAGAAGACAGATGGTCCATAGGAGACTCAGAAACAGAGAAGCCTCACAGCAGGTCCACAGAGGCACCCACGCCTGCCAAAAGGATGCCATGCACTCACCCTGCCCTCTGGGGAGCACAGTGGGAGTCCAGGACACCACCTTGGATGGGGTGAGGCTCCATCTGTGACCTCAGAAAGGCAGTCTGGAGCTGGACTTGACATGAGAAACAGAATAAAACTGCCTGTCCACCTGAGCTTGCTGCCCTGAAAATCCCTGACATGACACAGAAGTCAGTGCTGACAGAGGGCCTGCTGCTCCCAGTGACCCTGCCGGTGGGGTCTCAACCCACCCACTTCTTCTGGAGCAGCCGGTCACAGCTGTGGCCCTGCTGGGGCACACGGGGATGAGATCCTAAAATACACAGCAGCTGCACAGCGGAAACCTGCATATCCCATTTGGGTACAACTTTCATTACCCGAAGAAACATGGGGAGGAACCCCAGAGCAGCTCCCGCGTGGGTATCCTCCGCTGTGTTAGCATCCGGCCCTCACACAGCACCCAGGCCTCGTTGGGACAAGGCCTTGTGCACACACGGTGGGATCTGCGTGTGTACTGGGGCCTGTGCCTGGGCTGCTGCTCCCCAGCCACCGGTGTCAGGATCTCCAGGACCCCCATGAGTGGTCAGTGGAGCAGAGATGGCACAGACGCCAGTGACCTGGGTCATTCTGTACCTGGGATGCGGGACCCCAGAGACCACACCGTGGGTCTGTATCTGCCTCTTGGTGCAGGAGCAGGTGCAACCCCTGCCTGCCCCAGCCATGAGGCTCTGTCACGGGGGACCTCTGTGGCACCCTCTGCTGCAGGCAGGGCCTTAGGACAGATGCCACGCCACTGTCCATGCCTCCTGAGACTGACCTCCCCTTGCACTGGGCAACGTCTGCTGAAGATAAGGACATGTTCACTGGGCCAGGCCTGGAATTCTCCCACGTTGTGAGCTTTCCTCTCTCTGACGAAGAGGTTACCTGTGGTCAAACTCCTACAGAACACCAGGGACAGGAAGGCAGGCAGAGTCCCACCTGGGCAGGTGGTAGGAGTGGAGGGAGCAGGCAGGCAGCAGGGCTGCCCGGGGCTAGGAGGCTGAGCTGCCCTGGGCGAGCCCGGGAGCCCACCTGGGGCTGCACCCAGTCTGGCTGCGAGCAGGGCCCCCCCTCCCCTGGACACAGTGGAGGACCCCCTGTGTGTGGTCTTCACTGACAGCACCTATCTCGTGCCAGACATGTGGGATTGTCGGTGAATTTTAAAAAGCCCTGTTCTCAGGGGGCTCCCATCCCAGCACATACACTGTCACATCTGGGGTCCACCCTGGACCCCCCCATGCAGTTGGAGAGGGTCTCAGGGCCAGGTCTGAGAACAGCAACTTCCAGCCACCGCACCCCGCCCCTCCCCAGCTGGCCTGGGCTCCAGCTCCTTGCACTGAGGCTGTCTGTGCAGGGCCCCAGGCTGGTGCCCGTCTCCTCTAAAGCTCGGGGGTCGGCGCAGCCTGGCATCATCGGGCCTGTTATGCGGGTTCTGGTCTCTCTCTGCCCACAGACCCGCCAAGCTCACCAGCTAGTCAGTGTGCAGCCAGCACAGCAGGAGCGCGGCTTGCTAGGGCCCTCAGAACAAGCCGTGTGGCCCGAGGCCTTCACACAGGATCTGTGCTGAGAGTGAGCTGATGTGGACGGCGGCACCGTGGCCATGGCAGAGGCACCATCCCCCCACCCTCACTCACGTAGGGATCCGCTCTTCCCTCGCACTGGGCCCTGCTGGCACATTCCAGATGTGGGGCACAGGGGCTGGAGCCCAAGGCCTGCGGGCTGGGCCCTGGCTCTGCACTCGGCTCCCGGAGTCTCCCTGACCCAGTGTCAGAGAGGGTGCCACTCTTGCCATGAGGGCTGAGGACCCCCTAGGCCCACGTCCGCCCAGCAGGTGGCAGCTGCATCCTCTGGTCCCCTCCACAACCCCAGCCAGATCCAGGCTGCAGGCCGCAGTGTTGGCAGGGGGAGGAGAGGGTGAAATTGGCTGAGTCCATCCACTGGGACAGACCTTCCCGCTCCTTGGGGCTCTGGAGAACTCTATTCCTTCCCTTTGCTTAGCCTCAAGGTGCTGGTGCCTCTGGCTGCTGCATCATTTACAGAGGAATTGTCTGGGATGTGCCAGGCCTAGCACTCTGGCTCTCGCTGGTGTGCGTGTCAGCACACTAGTGACATGGCAGGTGAGGACCACGGCACCGCCCCTGCGATCTGGCAGTCAGAGCCCACCTGTGTGTCTGCAGGAGCATCCCCGACTACACACCATGGGAGGGCAGGGAAGGGTCCCTTGGGCCCACCCCTTTGTTCTTTCAATGGTAAAGGTTCAGGTCGGTGGACAGACTGGACTTGGAAACACCTTCTTGTGTCCTCGAAACGACGTGGCGCACAGCCAGCTCACAGCACCCAAAAGCGCGGGCAAGTTGCAGCGCGGCAGCTCCTCCTGTCTGAGCAGGAGCAGGTGCGTTCCTGAGGTCCTGGCCACTTCTGCAGGAGCATCTGAGGGAGCCCAGCTGATTTACCACGACCCCTGACCTCCCAGGTTAGCCTTTCCGTCCAACAGCACCAGGACTGGACCCTGGCACTGGACAGGCCACCTTGGCTGAGGATCGTGTGTGCCTGGGTCTGTGCGGTGCTGGTGCCCACAGGCCCTGGGTCTGTGTTGCACGGCCTTGGAAAGCAGTGCACATCCTGTCTGCACCGTTCGTCTGTGGTGAAGCCATCTTTGTCTGTGTGGCCATGGGAGGGTCTGTGCTGTGTGTGCGTCGTGCGAGAGTCGGGAGCTGCTGCACCACACACAGGCACGCAGGGTGTGGGCACATCTGTGCTTCTGAGCACGCGTGCCCTTGCCGGTGGCCAGGCACACACACAGCTGTGCATCCTTGGCCCAAGATCAGCTGTGCCACACCTGCAGGCTGCAAGATCTTTTCTGTATATCTCCCTCCATCACCAGAAGTAAGCTCAGGACGGAGGCTGACGGGCTGGCCTCAGCACTGCTCACCTGCACCTCCTGGCTGCACCTGTGGCCCCGGACTCGGCTTCCCCATCTCTCTCCTCCCCACCCCACCTCTGGTTCTGTACCACATCTGGGCTCAATAAATGGTTGATTGATTGATGAGGGGATGGATGAGAAGGGCTCTAAGAGAAGTGCTGGGGAGCCTGGGCAGGCACTCCCGGATGGCGGAGGCGGCGTGCGGGCTGGGGCAGTGGCCCCTGGCGCCCCCACACTCCCCCAGGACGTCTGGGGTCACCGTCTGCTCCATGGCCGCCCCAGGGTTATTTATGACCTCCTCCCTCTGGTGGCGGGAGGCAGCGGCTCCAGCCTCAGCCCAGCGGCAGAGGGGCCCCAGCAGGGGGACCCGGAGCAGCGACAGAGGCACCAAGGCCCAGGCAGGCGGGGCTCGTGGGCCGGAGGAGGGGCGGTGGAGCCCACACCGCCACGTCCCTGCCTCGCTCGGGATGATTCTAGTGCCAAAACTCCGTGCCTCTGGCCTCTGCCACCAGCCTGAGGAGTGCAGGGGAGAGTGGGGCCCAGGTGTCCCAGACCAAGACAGGTGCGTGAGTGGACACGGGACACAGGTGTGCGAGTGGACACGGGACAGGTGTGAGCAAGTGGACACATCACACGGATGTGCGAACAGACACAAGACACGGGACACAGGTGCGCAAGTGAACAAGGGACAGGTGTAAACCAGTGGACACAGGTGAGTGGACACATCACACGCGTGCGTAAGCGAACACGGGACACGGGACAGGTGTGAGCCAGTGAACACGAGACATGGGTGTGAGCGAGTGGATACAGGACACGTGTGAGTGGGCACGGACAGTACAGGTGTGAGTGAGTGGACACAGAACACAGATGTGCAAGTGGACATGAGATACAGGTGTGGGAATGGACACAGGTGTATGCGAGTGGACACAGAACAGGTGTGAACATGGACACGGACACAGGTGTGTGTGAGCGGACAGGACCAAAGAAGGGGCACAACCCCGCGGAAAAGGGTGATGCTGGGGGTGAGGAGCCTGGTCCTGTGGGAAAGAGGCCTCGGAACAGGTGCCTGCTTCCCAGGAAGACAGGCAGGTGGTGGGGAAGGCTGCCTCACCCAGCCCCTGGAGGGGCCTCCAGAACATCGGGGGTGGATGGTGAGGATAGAGGGGTGCCTCCAGCTTTGGACCCAGTCAGGGTCTTTTCCGGAAGACACCCTGGGTCCTCCAGAGACAGGTGGAGCCAGACTGTGGGCTGGAGGTTAGGCTGGGGGGCCCAGGTGGGACCCCACACCCAGCCAGAAACCCAAGGCCAGCCCCATGCCCCTCCTTAACCACACTGCGGGCCTGAGCATGGTGAGACGCTGGCGAGCAGGGAAGGGCTCCTGGAAGGGAAAGGAGGCCCCTCCGCTGGCCCAGATCAGAGGAGAGGCCTGGCCCAAGGGTCTCAGACCCAGAGAGGCACTGCCATGCAAACCTGCGCCTCCCCAGCCTCCCTCCCCACATCACTGTGTGAGCATGAGGGAGTCAGGTGCAGGCGAACCTAGAAGGAGGATCAGGTGCAGGCGAACCTAGTAGCCCGCACACGGGCAGTAGGGTCAGGGCTGTGGCCAGACGGGGGCACTCAGGGCCAGTCCACACGGCCTCCAGCTGGCCCCAGCAGTGGACTTTCCATGGCATCGGACCTGGGAGAAGACACAGACTTCAGGGGAGGAAGGCACGGGAACTCGCTGGCAGCCACCTGGGGTCAGGGATGTGCTGATGTCCTGGATGCAGACAGGTTGATATGGCCAAGGGTGGCCACATAAGGAAGGGTCACCCACACTCACACCTGGCCCCTCAGACCCCAACAGACCAAGGAGCCCCCACAGAATGGGGCCAGGATAGCAGGAGAGGCTTCTGGGCATGTTCCTTGTCTGAGCAGAGCACCGCTGGCCCAGACCTCACTCCGCAGGTTGGCTGTGGGACCAGCAGAAGCCTCCGGTGAGATAGGGTGAGGGAGCCCAGCGTGGTCACCCAGGGTCAGGTTTATGCTCAAGGAGGCTGGTCTGGTAGGAGGTGGTTGTGGGCTGTTCCCTCCCTCGAAGAAAGCACCTGTGCAAACAGTCCTGTGGCCCACTCACCCCTGGACCTGGTCAGGGAGATGCCCACAGGAACATGCCAGGTGCATCTCAGGGGGCAGGGGCCAGGGTCAGAAGAGGAGGCCCCTTTCTAGTGGATGCAACGTGGCACAGCAGGACAAGGCTGTCTCACCTGCTGTTACCAACGCCCCCAGGTTGTGTTTCTCTTCGGAACCCTCCAGATGCAATGCCGATCTGGGCACGCAGGGAGGTGTGGGGTGACAGGAAGCTCACCAGGAACCAGGGACTGGGGCCCAGACTGACCTGTCAGAAGGCACCAAGGTGGACGTGATGTGGCCGGTCCTGCTTCACTAGCCTGGCTCCTAGTGGGAGGGTGTGCACCCTGCCAACCCGCTGTCCCCCACCCTCACCCTGACTCGGATCCACACCACCTTCCTGCTGGGAGGTGTGGGGTGACAGGAAGCTCTTGCCCCACACCATGGCCCTGGCGCGGTCCTGGCGTGAGACATCCTGCATTTGAAACAGCTGTGTGACTTCAGGAGAGTTACTCAACCTTTCTGTCTCAGCGTCATCTATAAAAGACTAAAGAGGAACTCAGTGGCTCGGGCGAACTCACTCCTGTGAAGTGCATAGGAAGCGGCACGAATGGGCGGGGAGGTGCTGCCCTGTTATTCACAGAACACTTTGCCCAGGCAACACACTACAAATCCACAACCTCGCTCCCTGCAGGTGCACTGAGACCACCCACGCCCTCCCGGACACCAACGCCCACCATCAGATTCGCTGTGCAAAGTCCCAGCGCCGCCAGCGCACGCTCACACCCCGGCGAGCAGCCCCCAGCTCCCTCCCTCCCAGAGGAGCCCGGTCCGCGACCAGCCCAGCGCATCCCAGTCCCGCGCGGAGTCCTGGATTCCAGCCGCTCCCAGTGACTCGGTACTCGGGATAGCGCCAGGGGCCGCAGCCCTGTCCCGCTGCCGCCGCCGGATGCCCCGAGTCGGCCGTCACGCACCCCCCGCGGGAGCCCGCGCCTCCCGCCGCGCCGGGGCCGTTTAAATGGGCCAAGTTGTGGCGGCGGCGGCGGCGGCGGAGTCTCCCAAGTCCCCGCCGGGCGGGCGCGCGCCAGTGGACGCGGGTGCACGGCTGACGCGGCCCGGGCGGCGGGGCGGGGGCTTGGGACCCCCGGGCGGGGCGGGGACTCTGCAACTCCTCGCTGCCAGGCTCGGCCTGGCGGGTGGGTCGGCGAGCCGGGCGTGGGACTGCCCTGGGCGCGGACGCTGGTGGCCGGGGCGCGGGACTCCAGACGCCCCGCGGAGCCCCAAGGCCCTGGAACTGCGGCGCTCCGCGAGTTGATCCGGGATCGATAGCAGCTCCATGTCTCGGGCCGCCGAGGCCCCGCCGGCCGGCTGGGCAGTCCGGGGAGGCCTGGGGGGCGGCGCGGAGGAGGCGGCTGCGGGCGCCGGGGCGCAGTAGCGGACGGGGTGGGCTCGCGGCCAGGCGCCTCCGCGCCCCCCGCGACCCAACTCCAGCCCGGGTCGGAATAAGTTGCTGCCGCCGGCAGAGAGCGGAGCTGCGGCCGGCGGAGAGCAGAGCTGCGGAGCCACCGGGGCGCCATGCCGGCGGTCAAGAAGGAGTTCCCGGGCCGCGAGGACCTGGCCCTGGCTCTGGCCACGTTCCACCCGACCCTGGCCGCGCTGCCGCTGCCGCCGCTGCCGGGCTACCTGGCGCCACTGCCCGCGGCGGCCGCCCTCCCCCCGGCCGCCTCGCTGCCCGCCTCGGCCGCCGGCTACGAGGCTCTACTGGCCCCGCCGCTCCGCCCCCCGCGCGCCTACCTCAGCCTGCACGAGGCCGCCCCGCACCTCCACCTGCCCAGGGACCCGCTGGCCCTCGAGCGCTTCTCGGCCACCGCGGCCGCGGCCCCGGATTTCCAGCCGCTGTTGGACAACGGCGAGCCGTGCATCGAGGTGGAGTGCGGCGCCAACCGCGCGCTGCTCTACGTGCGCAAACTCTGCCAGGGCAGCAAGGGCCCGTCCATCCGCCACCGCGGCGAGTGGCTCACGCCCAACGAGTTCCAGTTCGTCAGCGGCCGGGAGACGGCCAAGGACTGGAAGCGCAGCATCCGCCACAAAGGTGCCGCCGCCCCTCCCTTCGCTGCCGGGCCCCGCGGGCCCCGACCCCATCCCAGCCCGACTCTGACACCCGCGGGGGCGCGGGCCGCCGCAGTCCCTCCCTTCGCTTCCAGGGGACCCGCGGGCCGCGACCCCACCCCCTACCGGACTCGGACACCCAGGAGCCTCCGGCTCGGCTGAGGGGGCGCTGCAGCTCCAGGGCTGCGCGGGGACACCCCCTCCGCGCGCGGAGGCCTCGGTGGACCTCCCCCCAGCTTGGGCCACAGCGCTTGGGGCTCGCGGGCCGCTCCCTCCGCTCGGAAAGTCTCTGCGAGGCTCCTGGGCCTTAAGGCCCGAAGGAAGTTTACGGGAACTCGAGAGAGCGGGCAGGAGGCGGGTTGGGAGGGCGCGGAGCCCCGGGTTCGGGGAGAGTGGAAGGGCGCACGTGCGGCCGGGTGCGAGCGTGCGGCAGGCGAGGCTGCGGGGCGGGGCGGGGGCGCGCGCGGAGCCCGAGCGGCGGCGCCAGGACACGCAACCTGTTTTGGCGCCTGCGGGCGCCTGGCCCCAAGGGTACGACGCCGGGGCGCCTGAGCCGGGACACAGAGGGCGAGGTGAGCGCCAGGCGCCGCGGGGAGTTTAAAAAGTTCGGGACCTGAGCGGTGCGTGGCTCCGCGGTGGCCGCCTCCTCCTGCCGCGCAGGCCGAGGGTCCCGACGGAGCCGCTCACCGCTCCGGGACTCAGCCTTTTTGGGCCCGGCCTGCGGTTCCCTCGGGGCCGGGGAGAGGGTGGAGCGCGGGAGGAGGGGCGCCGGGTGGGGACGCCCAGGCCCTTCGTCGGGGGAGGGCGCTCCACCCGGGCTGGAGTTGCAGAGCCCAGCAGATCCTTGCGGCGTTCGTGAGGGTGGGGCGGGAAGCGGGCTGGGAAGTCGGGACGAGGTGGGTGTGGGGGGTTGGGGTGTATTTCGCCCACGAGCCGGGAAGGGGGTACTGGCCCTGCCGCCGACTGCGCCGAGAAGCGTGCCGCTCCCTCACAGGGTCTGCCTCGGCTCTGCTCGCAGGAAAAAGTCTGAAGACGCTTATGTCCAAGGGGATCCTGCAGGTGCATCCTCCGATCTGCGACTGCCCGGGCTGCCGAATATCCTCCCCGGTGGTGAGATGCGGGGCTCGGTTTGGGCTGGGAGTTACTCTTCCCTGCGGAGCTTGTCCCTGGGGTTTTCAGGGTTTTCAGGATCGAGAGTCCTAACCTCACCCCTGCGGGTGTGCTGGAGGGAGCCTCCGAAGGGCGGGGGAAGCGGCTTTACCTCGTGCTCTCCCAGCCCTTGTACCTGGACACGGGGAGGAGTCCTCGGGCACCCGAGCCCCCTCCCCGTGTGGAGACAGGGTGGCCGCGCTTGTCTTAGAGCCTCCCCTTGGGTGCCTTGGAGCTGCTTCTCCTCGAGTCCTGGGTCAGGGTCTTTTCCTTGGGAGGAGTAATTCAACGCGGGCCTGGCACTGTGCCCTGTCACCGCCTGGGGGTCACCGTGTTCTCTGGCCCAGCTGGTGAGGTGTGATTCTGGGTACGGCAGCGTTTTGGGGAGCTACAGGCTTGGGTGTAAGTGACTTGTGTCTCTGGGTGCTGAAGGCCAGAGGATGCAAGGGCCTGGACGTCGAAGTGTGTCCTAGGGACGCAGAGGCTAACCAGGGGCACAGTCTTTGCAGTATGGGCCTTTGGTGTCCAGGGAACTGGAGTTGGAGGCTGGTTCAAGGCCCCAACCCAGGGTAGACAGCTATGGAGACCCTCACTGAGGGAGCAGGCAGGAGAGACGGGGATGCTGGGAGCTGCCTTCTGCTCAGGGAGGCACCTGCACCCCGAACCCAGTCTCCAGCCCCCTAGTTGGGTAGCGAGGGTTAGAGGATTGATCTGAAAAGGAAGAATGCCTGTTGGGAAGGACCAATTTGGAGCCAATTAGGGCCACGGCTGCTGGGGGTAGGGGCTGCAATTCCTGACACACTCAGGAGTCCCTTCTTCCAGGAAGGGGTAGGAGAGGCAGAGGTGCAAAGTGGGCCTGAGGGGCCCGGGCCCACCTCCGCTTGCCTGCTTTGGGCCTGAGGTAGGGTGGGGGAGGGGATGCCCAGGGGCCTGTGAGCCATAAGTGCTGTAGCCTGGGGGCTGGGAGGCTGCAGGCACACCTGTGAAGACAGCTGGTCCCTCAGACATAAAGCATGTTGGGCAGGGGAAGGGGACACAGCTGCACCTCACCCATGTGCCCGCCTGACACACAATCCGACACGGACCTGCACGCACAGGCAGGCAGCTCACAGAGTTGGCAGGCAGCTCACAGAGTTCCCAGGCAGGTGTGTAGAGAGCCGGCAGCCCCCTGCCTGCTGTCAGAGACCTACCCGGGGCAAGAGGCCAGTTCCCTCCTTTCAAGCAGCTGGTGCTGGAGAGGGCTCCTCTGGGCAGCCCGCTGTCTAGCCTTGGGTCTCTGGATGGGAGCGGCCCCCTTGAGGGCCCCCCCAGGAGTGGGGAGCAGGCGGCCTGAGCCCAGCGTCATCTCTTCTGACATTGCTTCCGTGGGCATCTCCTCCCCAACCCGCGGCCACAGCCAGGAGATACCCCCCCACCTGGGGCTCCCAGGTCCCTGCCCTGCGTGAGGGACGGCTCAGATCCAGGCCTGCCTCTGCCAGTCCCTCCCAGGCCTGTCCCGCACCCTCCCCCCGGCCCCTCCCAGGCCTGTCCCGCACCCTCTCCCTAGGAGGCAACTCCAGGGGCCCATTCTTTCCAGCCCCCATATTTCTTACTCAGAGGCTGTCTCCCCCAAGCCCCATGCCAGGTCCATAGGTGTGTGCACCTCATGGTCACAGATACTCCAGGGCAGAATATGAGTGTGTGTGTGCCTTGGGGACCCTGCAGGGCCAAGCACCTCCCAAGACGAGATGCTGTCAGGGGCGGAGTCTTCAGATCTGTGTGCTGTGGTCGAGGTCTCTGGTGTGGAGGAGGTGTGTTCTGTCCTTGGGCAGGGTGGGTGGCAGGGGAGCTGTCCTGGTCCTCAGCACCCCCATCAGCCACCCCAGACCTGCCCTCCAGGTGCCTTGGGGTGTGGCTGGGGTGCCGGTGTGTCCGCACGCTCAACTCTGCGCATCACGGGGCTGAGGCTGGCACACAGCCTGGGCTGCATTCCCAGCCAGCCGGCCCTGGCCTCCTTCCAAGGGGCAGTCTTCTGGTCCCTGCTTCCCTCTCTTCACCATCCCACAGACAAGAAGCAGAGAGAAAAGCATTGTGTCTTCTTCTCAAAAGAAGGGAGGTGGGAGGCCGGGCGCGGTGGCTCACGCCTGTAATCCCAGCACTTTGGGAGGGCGAGGCGGGTGGGTCACGAGGTCAGGAGATTGAGACCATCCTGACTAACACGGTGAAACCCCGTCTGTACTAAAAATACAAAAAATTAGCCGGGCGTGGTGGCAGGCACCTGTAGTCCCAGCTACTCCGGAGGCTGAGGCAGGAGAATGGCGTGAACCCGGGAGGCAGAGCTTGCAGTGAGCCGAGATTGCACCACTGCACTCCAGCCTGGGCGACAGAGTGAGACTCCGTCTCAAAAAAAAAAAAAAAAAAAAGAAGAAGGGAGGTGGGAGAGGAGAGGCTGTCAGAGCCTCTAAGCCCTGGTGCTTGGGCTGCAAAAGGGTAGAGCTAAGTGGAACTTCCCAGCACAGGACACTCCAGACAGGCTGTGGCTGTTGAAGGGACCCCTGAGCTCCAGCTGACACGCGGAGGCCTGGGCACAGACAGGCATCGCACCTACAGCCATGGCTCCACTCTATTGTCATTGGTGTTGGGGGCAGCCCAGGGCCAGGGCAGGGTCTTAGCAGGGGCCTCGGACCCCAGGCCCCATCCCCTGACCAGCAGTGCTGCGGTTTCCCACTGAGCTGTTGTGGAGAGAACAGAGGGGACCCAGCGCAGGCCCAGTGGCTGGTGAGGGGAGACGTGGCTCTGGGACAGTGGCCTCCACGTGGGTGGGGGGATGCTCCAGCTTCCAGACCCTTGGGGAGGGGGCACTGCCCAAACCGAGCTGGCGCTGGGGCTATGCATTTGAAGGTGATGGTGGTTCTAGGTCTGTGGAGGACACCCTCCTAACAGCCTCATCCCCAGCTCCGGGCTGTGTTTTGGCAACGGGAGGGAAGAAGTCCGAGGAGACCTCGGGGACTGAACGGAGGAGAGAGTTAGCTGGACGCGCTCAAGGGCTCCGCCACCTCCCGGAGCCAGCGGCCTGTTACTACATTTAAAAAAGCCTCCCGCCCACTGGAAAATAATCAATAGCTTTCCTTTTTCCCTGGGGGTGGCGGGACCTAAAAACACTGGAGGAGTCCAGAAGTGCTGTGGGCACGTCCACCGCGTGTGTGCGTGAGCTCGGGTCTCGGCTGTGCTCGGCAGGGATCACAGCGGGCATGTCTGTGCTCCCACTCGAGGCACCCACAGCTCCACACACTCGTTCGTGGGCGCAAGGGAGATGGGAGAAAGGGGCCGTGTGAGAAATGCCAGGCAGGGCTGGCAGAACAGAGGAGCTGGGCTGGTCAGGGCTCCTCATCTGGTGACCTGTGAGCCCCGGGCCTGCAGTCTGCGAGGGTTCAGCTCAGACAGTTGCCAGTTGCCTTGCACCAGGCTGCAGCTGCCCCCAAGCTGGGCTGTGCGTGGCGCTGATGAAATAGAAAAGGGCATTCGCTTGTCAACGTTGGCATCGGTGGCAGGGTGTGGTGGGGCAGAAGGGTCACAAAATATGGGTGGGATTGGCAGGCAGATACGTGGAGGTAACGTGTGCACTTGAGGGCACGTCCACTAGAACCAGCCCCAGGCCACAAGCAGATCAGGAGACACACAGGAGCCCTAAGAAGGGAGCTGGGAGTGAGGGGCACACAAGCCCGGACGGAGGCCTGTTGCACATGGGGTGGCCCCAACTCAGGCCCTGGAGTTGGCCGGGACCCTCTAGCATCCTCAAGGGCTGGGCCAACCAGGCTGGTGTGGGGTGGGGCAAGGGAGGGCTGAGCCAGTGGGCATCGTCTGTAGGAGGATGCCCAACTGAGGCCCCGTCTCTCGCTCTCCTCTGGGTCTCTGGCCAGCTGTGGCTCCTGTTGGCCCCAGGCCCATCCCAGAGGCAGGTGGAGGGAGGATGGCTGCTCTGAGGGCACCTCCACCATGCTTGGGGCTGGGCCTGGGGTGCGAGGCCAGGGCAGACCCCCGGGAGATGGAACGGCCCGGTCCAGCCTCACCTTCCTCTCCTCCTGCCCCACCAGAACCGGGGGCGGCTGGCAGACAAGAGGACAGTCGCCCTGCCTGCTGCCCGGAGCCTGAAGAAGGAGCGAACTCCCAGCTTCTCTGCCAGTGATGGTGACAGCGACGGGAGTGGCCCCACCTGTGGGCGGTGGCCAGGCTTGAAGCAGGAGGATGGTCCGCACATCCGTATCATGAAGAGAAGGTACTTGGACCAGGGCCGGACAGGAAGGTGCAAGGCTCAGATGGGGCTGGACGTTCAGGCCTTCAGCTGCTCAGATGAGAGCATCCACACCGGCCTCCCACACCTTCCCTCAGATGCTGGTCTTTTTGGGGTCCTGTGTAGGTCGTAGGCAGGAGCTGTTTCCTCATCTGCCCCATCTGGTGTCCTCTCCCACCTCTGCTCTGCAGCGCTCACTGGCAGGAGGCAGGTTGGCAGCAGTTGGGACCCAGAGGTCTGTACCTTCCTGGGCCGATGCTGCAGCTACCCTTGCCGACCGGGTCTCAGTCTGGCCAGAGCAGCTCCAGCAACAGGGAGCTCCATTCAGGCTCATGACTGGCTGTGCAGAAGCAGCCTCGGCCCCCACCTGCTGTACAACACGAGGGCTCCTCTGAGTGCACGGCAACAAGCCAGAGGGAGAAGGGGCCTCGGTTCTGTTCTTCTTGACGCATGTGTCTGCTGAGGCTAGGAGCTGGCTTTGGCCCATGGGCCTGTTCTAGTAGGAGACCCCAGCACGTTGAGCCAGTAGCAGGTGGTGCTGGGCACAGCAGCTGCCTTCGTTCACTGCCCAGGGCTGTGGCCCAGCAGGGCACTGACCCGAGACAGGTCTGCACACGCCCTGCTGTCCTGCGGCTGGGGTCTGGGGCCTCCAGAGCAACCTGGACCTTCTGCTTCCCTTCCTGCAGAGTCCACACCCACTGGGACGTGAACATCTCTTTCCGAGAGACGTCCTGCAGGTAGGAGCCGTGCTGGGCATGCATAGAGGGGGCCGTGACTCCCCTCCCTCCCTCCCACCCCTGCCCGTGGCCTGCTGTCTGCTGTCCGCTGTCTCAGCGTGAGCTGATGCTGGCTGAGCATCTGCCAGGTTTGACGTGTGCTGCAGGGTTGTCCCCCAGCCCGGGAGGCAGACAGTGTTGCACCCAGTTGAGGCTGAGGGACCCCAGACCTAGTCAGATGCAGCTCTCGGCAGCAGCTCAGCTGTGAGTTCCGGGCAGCCCGGCCCTGGAGTTAGAGTGCACTTCCTCCCATGTGAGATTGGCCATTTGAGCCCAGAAATGAGACCCACCGGCAGGTGAGAATGCTGACGTGTGAGTGGGGCCTTGGAGGATGTGTGGAGCTCACTCCGGCAAGGGGATGTCTGCAGAGTGGAGGAACAGGGAAGGGCGTGTAGGAGGGAGGCGGAGTGAACCTGGCAGCTCTGGCTCAGTTGGATGCTGAAGGGTCTTGGATGCTGGGCCTGTCGGCACCGTCCTCTAGGCCGGGAGCCAAAGTTCTTAAGCAGGGCAGTGACCAGGTGTATGTTTGGAGAAGGTCCCTCTGGAGGCCCTCCTGGCAGACAGGGGATTGGATTCAGGCTGTGGAAGCAGGATGGTAGGGGGTGTGATTCCAGGATGTGGGAAGGAGACAAAAATGAAGAGCCCCGGGGAAGAGGTCAAGGGAGTTGGGGGACGTGAGTTCCTGGCTCCAGCGGGAAGCGGGTGGTCAGTCTGTGAACAGAGCTCAGCTGTGGATTCTGTCAATGGGGTCAGGTCTTACCCTGTGGCTTCCAGGGCAGCAAGGCAGGAAGGAGGCGTCCGCCGCAAGGCCAGCTTCCTGGGGCCAGAGCCGTGAGGGCCCAGGGGACCTGCATGTCCTGGCTCCACGCCAGATGTGTTTATTTATGTCTCTGAGAATGGCTGGATCTCAGAGCCGAATTACAATAAAAACATCTTTAAACTTATTTCCACCTCATTTTGGGGTTGCCAGCTCAACTGATCATTTTTATGAACTGTCATGAACATTGATGACATTTTATGAGCCTTTTACTTGGGACACTACAGAATAAATTTGTCAGCGAGGCCTGTAGGGAAACCCAGCCGCGGTTCCCCCCAACCCGCTCCAGTAATGGCTCCTCCTGCCTGCAGCCCCCTCCTCCGTCCACCTGGCCTCAGGAATGTAGCGTCCCTTGGCAGCACTGACAGCTGGCAGCCTGGGGTGCCCTGGGAAGAGGCCAGGTCTTCCGTCCTGCACAGGCCCTAGAAGGGGCTAGAATGAGTTTCGAATCTCCCAAGGGCGAGGTTTCGGTCAGAGGGGAGGACGTGCTGGGGTCCCCGAAGGAGAAGGCGCAGCACGCCTGAGTGGACAGAAGCCTCCGCCTGTTGACCTGACCCTGGTGTCTGGTCAGAGTGGGTGGTAGTCCCTGAGCCCAGCGGCCACACGGGCTCCCAGGCCATGTCTGTGTTTCTTTCGGCCTGTGCCTGGGTCCTTCTGCCTCTGCAGGCTCCCACAGAACACACTGCCAGGCCACCTCCATCTGTGTGTTCATTTGCTCCCATCCATTGGTCTCCACCCATCTGTCCGTCTGTCCTTCCATCCCTGTCGCCCTGTCTGGCTGGCTCTGCAATGACCACCTGCCTTTTGGAGCCAGCGGAACCCCAGGCCATCCTCCTCTGCCTCAGGAACCCAGGGTGGCAGATGCTCCTCGAGCCATTGTTTGCAGGCGGGGACTTGGCCCCTCTCTCCTGGGCCCCTGAGCTGGTGGGAAAATGGGCAAGGGCCGGACTGTGTGGTCATCACTGAGGGGCAGTGGCGGGAGGCCTCTGCGTGGGGAGCTGGGGTCACACCTGCCAGGCTCTGGCCTCCCCCTCACCCTCTCCTTCCTGCGCCTCCTGCCTCGGCCCTGACTGCTTCTCCCAGCTTCCCCAGCTCCTGACCTGCGGCCCAGCCCCACCACAGAGACCCGCAGGGGTTCGTCCCTTGTGCGAAGCAGGGTGCAGAGGGCATTCTGTGGTTTGAGGACCACGCACTGATGTGCCCCGGCCAGGTTCCTTCTTCTCCACTCTGGGACGTCCAAGGCATGTTTCTTTACATAAAACTGGCATAACTGGCTCACTCAGTAGCCAAGTGACCAGAACAGGTTTTCAGGGGCTGGGCCAGGCCAGGCTGTGTCGGAACCTCAGGAGCAAACTCCAAGGCAGAGACCGGGGTGGGGAGGGCAGGTGGCACCCAGTTCCCCACCGGGTGCCACTGCCCAGCCACAGCCCCTCCACCTAGCTGTCAGGCCCTCTCTCACTTTCCTTCTGGGCGCCAGGCTCGGGGCTCACGGCCAGCCCCCAACCTCTGGAGTCTCTGCGAAGCTAGTTCTCCTCCTGCAGGCGTCCCAGGGGCACCAGAGGGGGGACCCCTGGGGAGAACTCCATGGCAGCTGTGGCTGCCAGGCCAGCCCGCAGCCCCCACCCCATGCTGAGGCCAGCAGTCCTCTCCTGACACCCCCGCATCGATTAGGATCATGGAAGGGATGAGACTCGCTGCCGATTAATCCCATAAAGTACTTACTCCCACCCAGCTGCCCTCCTGTGTGCCTGGGGGGGCTTCCTTTCCCACTGGGAGCCGGTGGGGGTGGGGGAGTGCCGTCATCTAGGTCTACTGGAAGGTTTAGAGCCCAGCCTGGGAGTCTTTGGTGCTGAAACGGATCTGCTTAGGGGCAGCCCTGGATTAGCCCAGCTCCAGCCAGCCCAGGTCAGGGGAGCCGGGCTATTTAACGAGGTTTAGGGTCGGCTCCCAGGTCACTGTGCAGAGGATTCACCAGCGTCAGTGCAGCCAGGAGGCTGCTGCGTTACAGGTGGGCAGGGGAGGCTGCTCCGTTACAGGTGGGCAGGGGCTGTGCTGCAGGAGGGCTGCTCAGGGAGTGGCGCCTGGACCCTGAGCCCCTTCTCTGCTGACCTGGGGGGAGGCTCACGGAACCAGGAAGGGGTGGAGGGCCGTGCTCCACACAGTTCCTCCCACTGCTCTCTGGGACTCCGTGGATGTGGGATTCGGCTGAATTAGCAAGAAGAGGAGAGACGAGGGAAGAAAAGAGTTAAATGCATGTTGATTCCAAGCCCCCACTTGTCGGGGGGACAGCGGGAGGTTGGAGTATGCAGCCCTGGTGCCTGGTGCGAGCTGCATGTGTCTGCTGGTGCTGTGTGTGCGTGGGGCGCATCTCATCAGCTGCAGGACTGTGGTCTGGGCCTCAGTTTCCTCGTGTGCAGAAATCGGGGGTCGGGATGGTTGCAAGTTTTTACCGAAATTCCTGCCCAAGGGGCTGGCAGCTCACATATGGCGCATTCTCTCCTGGGGCCTGTCCTGCAGGACTGCCCCCAAGCAGATTGGCCTCTTCCCGGGCGGGGTCCCTCTGCCTGGTGGGCCCCTCGACCCCCTTTGAGGCAGGGAGTGAGGTAACTGTGCAATTCCCTGTGAAGGGTGTGAAGGCAGAACCGGCTGGCTGCTCCACACAGACCCTCCCCGGAGCAGCAGTGGGGTCCCAGGTCCCAGTGCCAGGTTCTGTGTCGCTTTGACTTGCTCCGTGGGTGTGCACACAGTGGCACCACGGGCCACATGCCGAGGCGTGGGCACAGCAACGCGGCACTCAGAGGTCATCCCCACTCTCACACGCAGAGCTAGGCACTCTGTGTGCCCAGGCTGGGCTCCAGCCTCGCAGCTGCCCACGGGGTCAGCTTTTCCCGGTCTCATTCTGCAGCCAGGACGGCAACCTTCCCACCCTCATATCCAGCGTCCACCGCAGCCGCCATCTCGTTATGCCCGAGCATCAGAGCCGCTGTGAATTCCAGAGAGGCAGCCTGGAGATTGGCCTGCGACCTGCTGGTGAGGAGCACAGGAGGCCTGAGGGCGGGGTCGCAGCTGTGGGGCCAGAGGACAGTGGCGTCTCCACTCAGCACCAGCAGCCTTGGCAGGCAGCCAGAGAGGCAGGAGGAGCGGCCTGTCCCCCAGGGCTGCATGTGATGGTAATTGTGTTAATCCCAGCCAGCGGGGCAGACAGGAGGCAGACGCCGTGGCTCCGCTGTGGCTGCCGCTGGGGTGGGCTTGGAGTAGCCGGAGCCCTGCCACCCCCTTTTCACAGGGCAGACGTAGGCGTGACCTCAGGTTCAGAAATGCACACCCTGGAGAAACGCACTCCTGCAGCGCATGCCTGACTGGTCCCGCCTCCTAGGGCTCCTGGACAGAAGGGGTCCCAGTCCTGCCTTCTAGAGTTCCGGGAAGGATGGGGCTAGAGTTCCGGGAAGGATGGGGTTCCGGGAGGGATGGGGTTCTGGGAGGGAAGGAATCCGGAGCCTGAGGGAGGTGCTGCTGCCTGGTCACAGTTGTGGGGGGACAGGAGTCCCTGGCACAGGACCTCAGAGGGAGGGGGCAGTTTGGGGACCCAGGCCCCCCTCAGAGGGCACTGCTGTAGAGAGGGGCACAGCAGAGCCTCAGCGCCAGGGCAGGCTGTGAAAGGATGGGGGGGCGCCCCTGAGGCCCTGTGGACCCTGGGCAGGGGTGTTCCCAGCAGGGCCTGCATCTCTTGGGAAGGTGGGGTGGGGGAGGCCCACCCCCATCTGCGTCCCCCATCCGCGTCCTCGTGCGCCTGGGTAGGCCCTTGTGGGGCCGGGTCGGGGCAGCTTCTGATGCCGCGTTGGAGACAGCTGAGAGGCGGTTGATAAAATCTAATTGCCCCATCGATCCAGCAGAGCTGAGGGAGCCCCACAATGATTGAGATATTCTGAGCCAGCAGGCCCTCCCCTGTACCTTCACACAGGGAGACCTCCTCAGGTACATGCGTGTGCGTGTGCAGGCATGTGTGTGTCGGGTCCTGTGGGGTGCACATGATGGGGGCTGCCCGGCAGCTCTCACCCATGGAGTCAGGACATGTTCGTGCACTTCCGGGCTCACAGGCTCTACAGGGCCTCACGTGTCCTGTGACCTGTGTCCAGGTCTCCCACACGCACTCCATGTCAGGGTCCGGTCTGCTCCCCGGAGCTTCCTCTTCGAGGAGGCATTCACCTCTTCTCCCTTCCTGTGACCCCAGGAACCACACATCCATCCCGTTCCCAGCCTGGACCCTCCTGCTGAGCTGCACCTCCCTGAGCCCTGGGCTGTGAGGGACTCAGAGCAGGTTCTGCATCTGCCTCTGTGAGACCGCTGGGGTCCGTGAGTGAGGAGTGAGCATGGCCTCATCGGCCTTCCTGCGGTCTCCTTGCAGGCCCCCTTCCACCTGCCCCCCCCCCACCCAGTCACCTCCCCCAGGCTATGAGGAGGCCTTAGCCCCCCACAGAACGGAGAGGGTAGTTTCCACCGTGTAAAATGGAAAACTGACTGCCAGGAGGTGAGAGGCCTTGCTAACCCTGAGGGCATGTGCATGGTGGGCCAGGCGGCAGGTATGGGAAAGAGCCAGGTTCCCCCAGCCTTGGCCCACCCCCTCCCAGCCCACCGAGCTCTGGCACCGGAGGCTGTGGGGGAGACAATGGCTCCTCGGGGGCCAGAGCAGTGGTGCCTGGATCCGTGTGTGGCCAGGTGCCCCCGCCGCCCGCCAGGCCCAGCCACCCGATCTGTCACTGAGGTGGGGACCCTGGACCAGGCCGTGGGACTGACCCTCTCTCTGGGGCCGGGCCTGACAGCAGCCGGGCCAGGATCAATAAGTTATTAGCACCGCTCTGTCAGCTGTAATGTGGGATTGATCGGTGTGGCCGCCGCACTTCCCCAGCCTGATAAAAATGACAGATTAAGGGAATAAGAAAAAGGAATTAGGCCTAGAGCTGACGGCAGGGCTTGCAGGGGGACAGGCTTGGGAGCCCCACTGCCTAGGCCTCATGGAGGTCTTGGGTCACGGGGGGGTGGGCCCTCACCCCACCCAGCTAGAGGCCTCATGACGATGAGGAGGGGCCAGAGTCAGAGGCACTGGCTGGCCCGGGAGACCCCCAGGGCGTGGAGTCAGGCTTCCGAGGAGCTTGGGGTGGGTCGGAGATGGGTACATGGATGGTGTGGTCTGGAATGGATGTGGTCGGCAGGACCCAAGGGAGGACCTCAGGAGAGTGGGCTGGGCCTGGCCTGGGCCTCCCCTCTTGCCACCTGCTGGGCTGTGTTTGGGGCTGGGGCTGGGCTGGCCTTGTGGCTGAGGAGGTGGGTTAGGCTACTGGGAGGTGCACCCCAGAAGCCCAGAGCCTGGCTGGGCTGGTGGACAAGGGCGTGACAGCCACGCCAGGGTGCTAGCTCAGGCAGGACTGGGCCAGAGAGGAGGACTTGGCCTCCTGGGGGCAGGGATGGGTATGACCAAGTAGGAGGCCTGGGAGTGGAGGGGCCTCGAGGCGGCCTGGGGGGCCCACAGCCGGGTGACTCACAGAGCAGGAAGAGGTCAGGTGTGAGGTCCTTCCCGGCTTGTCTCACCCCACACTGGCATGTGACCCTGCACAGCCCGCCCTCACCCCTGTCCAGGAGGGGAAGGTGGTGCCTGGTCAAACCAAAAGCTTTTTATTCTTCTCCAGGCGGGTGAGAGGGGGGCTCGTTAACTTGCACAAGAGGCTAGGCTGGCGGGTGGGGCAGCTGGGTGCCTGCTGTGGATCTCTTCTGCACACACACACCAGCACCAGGGCCAGTGTCAGAGCTCCCCTGTGCCCCTGCCCTGCCACAGCCAGGCGTGATGTCCTCTGCGCTGAAGGCTGGGGCTGCCAGGGCTGGGCAAGGCCTGTACTCACCAGGACCAAGGGCCCCCTCTGAGAGATGGTGGGTGCGGTCCAGGCTGAGCGGGAGCAGGGGCTGGGTCCCCCTTCCATTCCTTGAGATGCAGGTGGGCACTCACTACCCTCCCGCAGGTGACCTGTTGGGCAAGAGGCTGGGCTGCTCCCCACATATCAGCAGCAACTGCTCCTCAGAGAAGAGGGCACGAAGCGAATCCCCTCAAGGTAGGAGTGTGGCTGGGACGAGGGACAGGTCACCAGGGGAGGGGGCAGTCCCTGAGGGTCCCCTGGACCTCGAGCAGGCGCTCTAGAGGGGTGTGGTCCTCGGCAGTGCCTGGAGAAACCTCTCACCCCGGGTCCTCCACAGCAGAGGCGCTGCTGCTGCCGCCGGAGCTGGGGCCCAGCATGGCCCCGGAGGACAACTACCGCCGGCTTGTGTCGGCGCTGAGCGAGGCCAGCACCTTTGAGGACCCTCAGCGCCTCTACCACCTGGGCCTCCCCAGCCACGGTGAGGACCCACCCCGGCATGATCCCCCTCATCACCTCCCCACCCACATGTGCTTGGCCATTCCTGTTGCTGAGGCTCTGCTGACACCAAGGCCAGGTTGGATGCAGGTCCCTGGAGGACCCTCTCTGCCACACATCCTGCCCCATGGCCACACCTCCATGTCCCCCAGGTCCCCAGGCTCATGACTCACTCACATTTTATATATGGAGAAATGGAGTCTGGGGTGGACCCAGGTGAGGGTGGGCAGTGGGCATTTCAGCAGCAGCCCCTGAGGAGAGCAAGCTCCTGGACCCTGTGGTCTGTGAGCCGTCTCTGCAGCCAGGGGACGCTGACCTGCCAGATGCCTGCCCCAGGATCCTGGGGAGGGGCAGTGAGCAGAAAGGCCGGGCTGGGTGCAGTGGGCACTTGGCCACCAGAACTCCCCAGGTGCTGAAGAGACCCCAGCTGGAGGGGCTGCCCCTTTCCCTGGGTCGGCTCTGACCCTGTCCACCCCACCTCAGGACGTTCTCCAGGGTCACTCCGGGATGCACTCGGACCCCCTGCCCGCTGCACTCAGCCTCCCAGGCCCCAGCCGCCAGCCTGGCAGGGGAGCTTGGCTTTTCCGGCTAGAGGTGGGTGGGGGCGCCGGGAAAGGAGGCAGGATTCCTCACACCAGGCACCGTCCCCCAGGGCAGCTCAGGCACCAAGAGCCTGAATAATTCACCAAATGTTAATAATTTAAAAATCCTCCTTTTCAATTGCTTTCCCTGCTCTGCCTGGGGCCGCTCTGCTGGCCGCGCGGGGGAGGGGGCGCCGGCCGCTGGGGAGCGCGCTGTCAATCAGGCCGCGCCGCCGCCCCCGCCCCGCCGCGGAGCAGGCTGTAAATAACCCCGGCAGCGAGCGCGGGGGCGCTGGACCCCGCTGGGATCGATGCGGGCGGCCGCGCCGGCTGGGCTCTGCGGGCTGGCACCCGGCCCTGGGCGGGACCCACCTCCGCTTTCGGGTAATTAATTTATAAACAGAGACGGCGGTGGAGCTGGCGGAGCCTGCACAGTGGGGGCTGCGGGGACTCCCGGGCCTGGGCGGGAGGGAGAGGCAGAGAGACCTGGGACGCGGCGCCTTAGACGCAGGCGCTGCGTGCGCATTGGGGCGAGTGTGGCCACGCGGGATGGTGACCCTGCGCAGCTGGGACTGGGCGACCCCTGTGCTAGTGTGGCGTGCATGCACGGGCGCTGCCTTTGTGACAAGCTTTGGCCAGCCGTGTCTACTATGGGGACCTCAGATTTTCTTGCCTCCCACCGAGGAGGGGGTCCCCTGGGCGGTCAACCCCCGGCTGGCTCTCCTGGACTCTCTCGCTGCCCCGCTGGCGCTGTAGCCTGGGGACCTCTGCACAGCCCCCTCCCCGCAAGGCTCAGCTGCCTCTCAGGCCAGAGGCCTCCAGGCACCCGGCTCCCCTTCGGGGAAGAGCTTTTCCCGACCCTTCCCCGCCCAGCATCTTGTCTGCCGCCTCGGCCCTGTGGCCGCCCATCCTCCTGCCCAGTGCCCGAGACCAGCCCAGGGGCAGAACACGGCCGAGTGGTGTGGTTAGTTCTCCACCTCAGTGTTCTACGATACGACGCGAGCTGGGGAGGGGGGCGCATAGCCGGGGAGGTCACTGCTGTTGTCCCCCACCCAGATCTTCTGAGGGTCCGGCAGGAGGTGGCAGCTGCAGCTTTGAGGGGCCCCAGTGGCCTGGAAGCCCACCTACCCTCCTCCACGGCAGGTCAGCGTCGGAAGCAGGGCCTGGCTCAGCACCGGGAGGGCGCCGCCCCAGCTGCCGCCCCGTCCTTCTCGGAGAGGTACTGGGGTGGCTGCCGTTTTCTGCTTGTTTCTGGGGTGCGGCCCGCACCCCCACGCTCTCAGCCACCAGCACGCGCCCCGAGTGTGCCAAGCATTGTGTTCAGGTCTAGGTTCGGGTCCGGGCAGAGGGTTTCGGGTGTGACACCGATCTGGGCTGCAGTGTCGAGGGCGCCACTGGGGTGCGTGAGGGAGGCTGAGGCCGATCAGGGGGTTCCCTGGAGGAGAAGCCAGAGAAAGGGAGAGCTCCAAGTCTGGAACCCAGGGGTCAGTCGTGAGGGGTCGGCCAGAGGACTCAGAGCTGGAGGCGGAGGGGGTCCTGGCTGGCGCTCAAATTTAGACGCCGGCGCCGGATCTGTTCCCGGCACAGACCCGGGTTTCTCGGGTCCAGGAGACAAGGCGGGGCGGGGGCGGGGGGCCTGGAGGAGGGAGGGGCCGCCTGAAGACCGAGGCCCCGCCCGGCCGCTGAGCCCGGCGTCTGCAGCTGCCTCCACCGCCGCCCGGATTGCGGCTGACGCCCCCGCTTCCCCCGCCGCTCGGGTCCGCAGGGGAGTGGAGCAGGCGGGGCCGGCGCCCCGCGCAGTAATTACCGCTGCAGCCGCCGCCGCCCGCCGGGTCAGCGCCTCCGCGCCGCCGCCGAGATTAATTGGCGCCGCCGGCGGGGGCGGGGATGGCGCGCGACCTGGGGCCGTAACGAGCTGCGCATCGACCGCCCGCGGGGCCGGCAATTAGCGGAGGCGGCGGGGGAGGGGCGCTGGGGCCTTTACGGGAATGGGGGCGGGCGGGGGCGCCGCTCATTGCGCTGCCGTCCACAGGGAGCTGCCGCAGCCTCCCCCCTTGCTGTCGCCGCAGAATGCCCCTCACATCGCCCTGGGCCCCCATCTCAGGCCCCCCTTTCTGGGGGTGCCCTCGGCTCTGTGCCAGACCCCAGGTGAGGAGGCGGGTGCGCGTCCCCTGGGATCCCGCGTGGAGGCCCGCGGACCCGTCCCTGCCGCTGTCGGAGCCGAGACGGACGGGGTAGGGGGCTGCAAAGGGCGGGCTCGGACCCGCCGACCCCGCGTTGTTCCCCTCCCCACCAGGCTACGGCTTCCTGCCCCCCGCCCAGGCGGAGATGTTCGCCCGGCAGCAGGAGCTCCTGCGGAAGCAGAACCTGGCCCGGTAGGTGCGGGAGACGGGCGGGGCCGCGCGGCCCGGGAGGCGACTGACCCGCGTCTACCCCCGACCCAGGCTGGAGCTGCCCGCCGACCTCCTGCGGCAGAAGGAGCTGGAGGGCGCGCGCCCACAGCTGCTGGCGCCCGAGGCCCCCCTGCGCCCCAACGACGGCGCCGAGGAGCTGCAGCGGCGCGGGGCCCTGCTGGTGCTGAACCATGGCGCGGCGCCACTGCTGGCCCTGCCCCCCCAGGGGCCCCCGGGCTCCGGACCCCCCACCCCGTCCCGGGACTCTGCCCGGCGAGCCCCCCGGAAAGGGGGTCCCGGCTCTGCCTCGGTCCGGCCCAGCGAGTCCAAGGAGATGGCGGGGGCTAGGCTCTGGGCACAAGATGGCTCGGAAGACGAGCCCCCCAAAGACTCGGACGGAGAGGACCCCGAGACGGCAGCTGCTGGGTGCAGGGGGCCCACTCCGGGCCAAGCTCCACCTGGAGGGGCCGGCGCCGAGGGGAAGGGGCTTTTCCCAGGGTCCACACTGCCCCCTCCGCTGCCCCTGGGCTTCCCCTATGCCGTCAGCCCCTACTTCCACACAGGTGGGCACCCCCACACTCTAGATCCTTCCAGAGGGCACAGGACTGGCAGGCCGCCTGTGGAAGGGTCTTGGGGGGAGGAGGGGCCGTGGGGAGGAAAATCCCCCTTAGGCACCCGTCCCACACCTGAGCAATTGGGGCACACGACGGTCAGGAGACGGGCGGGCATGGGAAAGCCAGCCAGAGCCCTAGTAACACGCCCCACAACTCAGGCGCCGTAGGGGGACTCTCCGCGGATGGGGAGGAGGCCCCAGCCCCTGAGGACGTCAGCAAGTGGACCGTGGATGACGTCTGCAGCTTCGTGGGGGGCCTGTCTGGCTGTGGAGAGTACACTCGGGTAAGGGGGGCCCCAGTCCCTGGGGCGGGGCTGGAACTGGCACTCACTACCTCCCTGGAAAGGATGGTGGGGTAGGGCTATTCCCCAACACCCTCTCCCTCCCTAAAAGCAGTGCGCAGCAGGGCCTGGACTGTGCACCCCACCTTTTTTTTGGCCAGGTGTCTTCTGCCTGACATCGACTCAAACCCAGATGATCATTGTTTTAAAAAAATTTCCACGAGCTGCACAAACAGCTCCCCTTGGCTCTGCTGGGCTGGAGGATGGAGCAGGCACCCGGTCCTGACCCTCCCTCATCTTCCAGGTTTTCAGGGAGCAGGGGATCGACGGGGAGACGCTGCCGCTGCTGACGGAGGAGCACCTGCTGAGCACCATGGGGCTGAAGCTGGGGCCCGCCCTCAAGATCCGGGCCCAGGTGAGCCACTGGGGAGTGAGGTCAGGGTCTCCAGACCACAGCTAGGCAAAAAGCTCTGGGTGGGTGTGCACCAGCCCTCAGCAGGCCATCTCTCTGCAGGTGGCCAGGCGCCTGGGCCGAGTTTTCTACGTGGCCAGCTTCCCCGTGGCTCTGCCAATGCAGCCACCAACCCTGCGGGCCCCAGAGCGAGAACTCGGCACAGGAGAGCAGCCCTTGTCCCCCACGACGGCCACGTCCCCCTATGGAGGGGGCCCCGCCCTTGCGGGTCGAGCTTCGCCCAAGCAGGAAAATGAGACCTTGGCTCTACTTCCAGGGGCCCCCGACCCTTCCCAGCCTCTGTGTTGAGGCTGCCGGGGGCAGGGGGTGGGGCCACACACATCTCCAGGAGCCACCACTCAATACAATGGCCTGCCTCCCACAGCTTTATTTCTTTCGGTTTTGGATGCAAAACAAATTTTAAAGGAAACTGTGACTTCAAAAGAAAGGAACACATTTCCAAAGACTTGGGGGAGTGAATGCAGAGCCTGATGCGGATGGACGAGGTTTGCAGGCGGAGGGCAGAGGTGGTGGAAGGGGCCAGGGGCCTGCAGGCCTTCCCCCTGGAACTGGGACTGGTCTCAGTCTGCTGACGTCAGGGTCAGCTCCCCCGCGGAACTGACTTCAACAGCCCACAGCTGTGGGGTTTCAGCACCCACGCCAGCCCAGTCCAGGTCTCGGTACGTTTGGTCTTTCACGCTGAAAAATAAATAATAAAGCCTGTCCCCTGTCGACCGCCTCCCCCAGCTGCACAGACGCCAGTCTCTAGGCCTGACTGCTGGAGAGGGGGAAACACTGGCCACCAGCCAGGCGGCCCCTATAGGCCCCCAGATGGGCTGCCTCAGTCCTCCTCTGAAAGCTGCAGATCCTCCAGCTCGTCCTCCGGCCCCTGGGCCAGCCGCTGCAGCTCCCCAGGGGCCAGCCCCGCCTCTGCGTCTGGGTCTCCATCTGTGGAGAGAGATGGAGGCTACATAAATTTTGCTTTATCGGGAAGCCAGCCTTGAGAGTTACTCATCACTAATTAATCACGGCACTAATTAATTTATCCCTGCCGCTGTTGCTGGCTGCCAGAGAACAGAGCATTTGGCCTGGCCTCCCCAGGGAGGGAAAAACCTGGCCCAGAAACCCCTGCCCGCCTGGCCCACGTGGCTCTGCCCTCCCGCCAGATGCGCTCACAGGGCCACACCCTCTCACCCCAAGACCATTCACCTTCCGAGTTGCTGCTGTCCTCCTCGTCCTCTTCATCCTCTTCCACCCCATGCCGAGTGCTCAGGCGCCTCAGTATCCCTGAGGAACAAGGAGCAGAGTCCACCAGCAAAGTCACAGCAGGGGCAGGAGGTGGCCAGGCTCACAACACCCTTCCCTCCGCTGACTTCCAGCAGGTGGAGAGGAGCCCTGGGGAGGAACTGGGAGGTCACAGGCCTGGGGACAGGGTTACCAATCCCAGTAGACCTTTACTTCAAGGAGGGAAGGCGCTGTCACCAGAAGCCTGGGAACATTGAGGTTGGCCCCAGCCAGGCCAGAGATGGGTGAGCCCTGCAGGGTAGGTACAGGTGGCCCTCGTGGCTCCAGGAAGCCCAGCAGAGCCCTCCAGGCCCACCCTTCCCCTGGGAGCACCAGGTAAGACCCACCTCTCTCCGAGAATCCCTCGGTGTCGTCTTCTTCAGAGCTGTTCAGGTCAAAGAGGTCTTTAAATTGCTTCCTGTCCTCATCCTTCCTGTCAGCCACCTTCCTTCTTTTGATTTCAGGGAAGTTCAGGTCTTCCAGCTGGAAGACCAAAGAGCCAGGGGCTCAGGTGGGAGAGGACAGGGGCTGGCGGCCACAGCAGGGCCAGGCATCACCAGACCCACCACCAGGACTGTGTGGCCAATTTCTAGTCCCCTCTCTGTTCCCGAATCACAAAGCCATCCTCCAAGTTATCCATCCCATGTCCAAGGTTAAAGGCAGAGCCCTTCCTGCTTCTCCCCACCTGCCCCTGGTGCCCACATGCTGGCCTGGGTGATGAGGTCAGTCTAGCCACTCCACCTGCCCAGAGCCCCCCAACCCATCAGGCCTGAGAGGGTGTGGCCTCCCCAACCCAGTGCAGCCTCAGGCTTCCCCTCCCTGGAAATGCCTGGCTCTGGCCAGTTCTGCAACACCTATCCCCTCTCCAAGTTGAATCATCTGGGCATGGCCCTGACCGCCTGGCACTGTTTCCAAACCCTTGCCCTGGTCTCAAGTCACAGTGAGCTAGATCTGAAACCCAGCAAGTCACACCACACCCCCAGGCCCCCTCGCCAAGCCGCACCCGCTCTTTGCCACTGATCTCCAGCTGGATCTCCCGGTCACGCAGCTTGCGCCAGTGGCTGTAGTACAAGGTCAGGGGGGTCCCCTCTTCCCGGGTCAGCTTCTCCCAGGCTTCCTGGGGGGTTGGGGGAGTTCAGGGTCATGCCTCACCCTGGGCAAACCCCCACATGTAGCTGGGGCTACACCTGGGCAGGTGCCCTCAGGTGGCACTACCCCCAAGGCCCACTAACCACTGCCTGCTGGTCAGAGACGCCGAAGGAAACCCTCTGGCGGCGGCTGCAGATGTGCGCCGAGTTCTCCTGAACCTTCCCAAGCAGCTGCTGCACCTGCCGGCAGTAGTTGGCCACTTTGCACTCCCGGAGGAACGACTTCAGCTGCGGAAGGGAGGGGGTCAGCCACTGAAGCCCAGGGCCGTTCCATGTGCACAGCTGGCCCAGGTCCCGTGCAAAACTACGCATGTTGGCCACAGGGATACCCCAGGAGGGGGCATGGGTCCCATCTCAGGGCTCAAGTGCATAGCTGTTGCTGCTGAGGTGGCACAGGCAGAATCAGCCCACCCTCTGGGCCAACCCTGCCCGCTGCTCACCTCTGGAAATAAAGTTTTATGCCAGGCGCGGTGGCTCACGCCTGTAATCCCAGCACTGAGAGGCTGAGGCGGGTGGATCACCTGAGGTCAGGAGTTCGAGACCAGCCTGGCCAACATGGTGAAACCCCGTCCCTAACTAAAATGCCAAAATTAGCCGGGTGTGGTGGTGGGCGCCTGTAAACCCAGCTCCTTAGGAGGCTGAGCCTGGAGAATCGCTTGAGCCCAGGAGGTGGAGGTTGCAGTGAGCCGAGATCACACCATTGCACTCCAGCCTGGGCAACACAGCGAGACTCCATCTCAAATAATAATAATACTAAAATACAGTCTCGCTGACGTGCAGCCACATGTGTCCGTTGCATGGTCCTGCAGCTGCCTGTGCAGCTGAACATCCGTGGGAAGCAACGTTTACCGTTTGGTCCCTTACCAAAAACATTTTCTGACCCCTACTCCAGACGCCAACCCCAGGCCCTTGAGTCCAGCAGCAGAGATGCCCCAGTGCCGGGCATCACCTCCCAAGAGGACATGGGAAGAACAGAGGCTGTGGCCCCTGCTGTGAGTGCCCTCCGGAAAGGGGGTCACGGCTCTGTGCATGTGACACGTGTGTGGCCATGAGTGACTGAGTACACACACATGCACACACCTGTATCTGGATGAGCCTCTGACCAGTTGTGGCTCAGGTGAGCAGACCCCTCCTCCCCACACTGCACAAACCTATAGTCGGCACATCTAATTCCAGACACCAGGGCCAGACAGCAGGGCCCCCACCCCTCCCACTAGGCACAGGCCTCCCTGAGGCTGGAACATCAGGGCTGAGAGCAAGCAGACCTCCCGTGGGGGCCCAGAAGCAACTTCTGAGGACAAGGAGAACCCCCTCCTCCACCCCACTCCTGCCTAAGGTGAGGCTGACGTGGGGTATTTGGTGGGGCAGGCTGGGCCTTCCTGTAAGGCTGACTTGGGGTATTTGGCGGGGCAGGCCAGGCCTTCCTGCCACCTGAGAAGCCACTCTACCCACTCCCCACACCCAGGATGGCCTGGGGAAGTGTGTGGTCAGGGTACCAGCCTGAGCCAGGGTTGGCACGCTCAGTCCCAGCCCCGAAGTGAAGATCAGCCTTGTGGTTCCCACCGGGGAGGAAGCTGTTGTGCTCCCAGGGTCCTCAGCCCACTGCCCAGGCCTGCCCCCAAACCTCCTGAATGGCTTAGAACCCCTCGTCAGAGCCCCCATGGGCCCCAAGGACACCCGCAGGCTCCCACACCCCATCAGCCCCTCCACGGGGGCCCTACGGGTGGGGTTGCCAGCATGGAGCCTCTACAGCAGTCAGGCTCTGCCTCGGCCCCTGGTACTCGGGACAAGGGCACCGCCTACCGGCCGGGGGCAGCCAAGCCCATTATAAGACAGTCTGAATCGGCCACAAGCCGGTGTGGGCAGGACACACACCTGCAGGACCACAGGCAGCACTAGCTCCGGGAAGCCGATGCAGTGTGCCTGGCTGTGCAGGTACTCCAGGGTGAGGTCGTACAGCTGCTCCACCAGGCCATCCTAAAGAGCAGGGGAGAGGGCCGAGTGCATTAGGGAGAGGCTGGGGCTGGGCACTCAGGCCCCTTCCCCTCAGGCTGTCAGGGCAGCAACATCTCCAAGGCAGGGACTGCAAGGAAGGGGCCCCTGGGCCCCCAGCCCTGGGAGACCATGAAGGTCCATGCTCGAACTCGGAGGATGCCAGCTCCCTCCCATCCACCTCAGCACCCCCAAGCCCACCCTGGGAACTGCCCAGGCCCCTCCCCAGGAGGCCAGCCTCACCCGGTACGCCTTCTCCTGCAGGTTGACATTGGACAGCTTCAGGATCACGGAGAAGTTGATGGGCTTGGAGCTCATGCGCCCTGGCTTCCTGTTGAAGTCGACCTGCTGGAACATCTGCCCCAAGGGCTGTGTCAGGCTCTCTCGGCCCCGTGCCTGGTCCCCCTGGCTGCACCCTGGTCCACCTGGTCCCCTCAGCCCCGCGCCTGGATGCACCCTGGTCCCCCTGGTCCCCTAGGCCCCAGGCCTGGATGCACCCTGGTCCCCCTGGTCCCCTCGGCCCCACCCTGGATGCACCCTGGTCTCCCTGCTCCCCTCGGCCCCACGCCTGGATGCACCCTGGTCTCCCTGCTCCCCTCGGCCCCACGCCTGGATGCACCCTGGTCTCCCTGCTCCCCTCGGCCCCACGCCTGGATGCACCCTGGTCTCCCTGCTCCCCTCGGCCCCACGCCTGGATGCGCCCTGGTCCCCCTGGTCCCCTCGGCCCCACGCCTGGCTGGACCTGATCACCCTGGTCCTCAGGCTTCAGCACGAGGAGACCTAACCCAAGACCAGAGATGAGCAGCTAGGCATGGTCCCAGCCCCATGGCCCCACACGGCCTGCTGTGTCCCCAAGTGGGGCTCTGATCAGCAGGGAAGGATCAGGAACACGGGCCCTCTCCCAAAATCCTGGGAAGCACTAAGGACCCACGTCTGGAGACCTAGAGATCCCTGCCACACAGAGTACCAGGACAGCCCCCATTCCTGACAACATGGCACTAAGGCCCATCCTGGCCCTCAGCACTGCAACGCCACATGGGGCTCCGTCCCGAGCAACCAGAGGACGCAGCAGCAATAGCAAAGACAGCAAAGAGTGCTGGACACAGGACGGGACGGATAGAGGTCAAGGGAGGCCTGGGGAGCCCCTCCCATACCCTCCATAGAAGCCACAGGCCGTGCACCTCCATAGGACATGCCAGGAGTAGCAGAGGAGTCAGCCCAGCCTCTCAGTCTTGTGACCTCTCCCCAACCACCAGGAGACCCCTCACACAGGAGCCCTCAGGCTGTGAACCAGAGAGATCCAGGGTACATGCTGGGGCACCCAAAGGACAGAAGCAGGTTATGGGGGGCCCAAGGGTGGAGGCCCCAGCAAGAGACCCCACTCAGCAGGGGTGGCTACCAGACAGCTGAGCTCAGGTCCAGATGGAAAAATGCCCTGGTACTGATGAACCTCTGGGAGGGCACTGCCCTTGTCTAGCCTGGGCCGAAGTATGGGCAGACAACTGGCTTCCTGTCCAGACACCAGGAAAGGGCAGGCACGGCCTACAGCTTTGCTTTAGCCTTTAGGGTTTGCTTTTTCCGGAGAGGAGAGGCCTGCATCCCTGCATGAGAGGGGCCTGCAAGGTGCAGCTGCAGTGAACCAGGGCAGTGCACAAGTGAAGAAACAGACACTGCAAGAGAGTAAGAAAGCACGCAGCCAGGGAGACTGGACACGGGAAACAGACACTGCAAGAGAGTAAAAAAGCCCGCGGCCAAGGAGATTGGGCAGGGGAAACAGACAAAGCATGCCTGGAGCTGGGCAGCAGAGCTAGAGGCCTGCAGACACAGGGGCCAGGCCAAGGGCTGGTAGTCAGAGACCACTGCTGGCTGCCATGGGAGTGAACCTGGCTTCCTGTGAATGTTCAGCATCCCTGCCTCGGTGGAAGGGGAATCAGAACATGCCTGGGGCTTCCATACCTTCTGGACCCGGCAACCTGGGGACCCAGCCCCAAGGACAGCTGTGACACAACTCTGGGCCTTCATGAGGCTGAGAACTCATTAGATAAACAGGGTGGAGACCTTGAATCCCTAAATTTACAGTGGGCTGGGGCCTAACCCACCCACTGAATGTCGAAGCTTCGGACTCCAACCTTTCCCTACCTGAGTGGCATGTGCACGTGCAAGGATGCATGCACACAGGTGCACACACGCACAGGTACACACACGCAGGCACAAATGCATGCACACAGGTGCGCACACACACAGGTACCCACGCAAACGCAGGCACACAGGTACACACATGCAGACGCATGTGCAAGCATACTGGTGCACACATGCACAGGTGCACACATGCAGACGTACATGCATGCACCCAGGTGAGCAGGTACACGCACGGGTACGCACAGGCGCACACATGCACAGTACACACATGCAGATGCAAATGCATGCACACAAGTGCACACACGCAGACGCATGTGTATGCAGATAGGTGCACACAAGTACACAGATACGCAGACGCACATGCATGCACACAGGTGCCCACACACAAAGGTACATGCATGCACAGGTACACACATGCAGATGCAAATGCATGCACACAGGTGCACACACGCAGACGCATGTATATGCATACAAGTGCACACACAGGTACACACGCAGACATGCGTGCACACAGGTGCACACACAGGTACACACATGCAGATATGCATACACACAAGTGCACATACAGGTACACACACGTGCGTACATACAGGTGCACAGACACAGGTACACACTGGTATACACACAGACATGCATACACAGGTGCATACATGCAAAGGTACATGCAAAGGTACACACAAGTGTACACATGCACACACCTGCAGGCACACACGCATTCATGGATATGCGTGCACACACACACAAACAGATGCACACATGGACTGATATGCACACACACACACAATTTACAGACCCATGCGCCCAGATGGTGCACCCACACACATGCATGCACGCAGACACAAATGCACCCACCCAGATATACACACACCCCCCATACAAATGCATACACATGCACACAACTGTCAGGGTAGGGCCTTTCAGAGTGTACAGTTCAGCAATCAGACTTGGGTTTTGGCCCAGCTCTCCTCCTGCAGACTGCAGTCTTGGGCAAGCACCTACAGGGTCAGGTCCTGGCATCCTCAAGCACAGCCCTAGCAGCAGCTGCCTTCATCCCCAGTGGCCCCACGTTCCCCAACACTGCCCCCAGCACGCGGAGAAGCACCATCCTCATGACACCCGTGACAAGGAGGAGGCCAGGGCTCTGGGAGGTCGCCAGACAACTCAGCACAGACGCCCTGAGCGGCAGATGCTCCCTACAGGAGCAGGCAGAGGTGCCACACACCCATCACAGCCTCACTCACCTCCAGGATGAAAGGCAACACTGGGATGAAGGCCCCCGAGCTCCCCGAGAGCAGCGTCAGGGCACGGATGCAGTGCATTCGCAGTGGGTAGAAGCGGGCAGTGGGGATGAGCCTGGGGGTGGGAAGGCCAAGTGAGCAGAGGCCCCGGCTCTGGCAGCCCCTGCCCCTCCCCCACTGTCTTGGACCCCCTCCCCACTCACCGACATCAGATCCCTAAAGCAGGACAAGGCAAGTCTGAACCCCAGGGACCTGCACCCCTTGCCCAGCTATGGGGCTGCAGGCACCTTACCCAGTTTTCAGCTTAATTTCATTTTAACACGGTGCCAGGAGTCATCTGTTCCTGCCTCCTCTCCTCTCTGTTCCCGGCTTTCGTGCTTCTTCCCTTGGACTTCCCACCCCCCTTCCCAGCCTTGAGTTTCTAAGGCTCAGCCAGACAGATGCTCCCTCCTGGTCAAAGAGGCCACAGAAGCGTCCGGCCAAACTGCTGTTCCCACCTTTTCCTGCTGCAGCCCCTACCATGCCCGGACCCTCCTAAGTGCTCACACCCAAAACGCAGTTCACTGCATCAGATGTGCTCCACCCAAGAACCCCACGTAATGAACCAAACTCACTGCAAACTGCACACAAGCCCCCAGAACACACGCCGGGTGGCACCCCAGGCGGCTAAATCGCTGTTGGAGGAGCTCATGTCACAGGTGCCCACCAGCCCTAGCTCTCCAGAATGCAGAGCATCTCCCCGTAGCAGGTACAGGGACCCCAGCCCTTCCTCAGGGATAGCCAGGACACAGACTCAGGCCCCAAGGCCCTGAACGCCAGAGGCACCACCCACACAGTCCCAGCAAATTTGCTTCTCCTGACCCTCCCGCACAACCCTGCCTACCCCACAACTCACTTGATACAGCCAATGATGACCTGGGCAAGCGGGTAGACCAAGGGCTGGAGGGCTTCGCTGGGACCCGCAGTGCTGAGGACCCGGCACCACAGGAAGAGGCAGTGCACGTACTGCCAGTTGTACACAGACTGGTACGTTTCCTGGTCAGACAGAACCACTTCAGCTACTGGCCAGGCTGACGCACATCCCTCCCGGTCCGGCACAGCAATCATTCCTCACCTCGCACACGGGGTCTCAACCCATCCACCCTTCCCCCACCTGCAAGGACCCACTGCACCAGGGTGCTGGGCTGTCTCCAGACAGGGGCTTCCGGGAGACCCAGGCCCTGCCTTGGGTCGGGCACCTGGGCTGCCCCACCCCATGCCCAGCATGAACCTGGAAAGGCCCCACCACACACCTTCTTGCGGGTGGTCATGGCGTTGCGCAGGTGTATGGCGAGCTGGCGGATGTAGAGGAAGGCGTGCTGGTAGGCCACACCCGGCTCCAGGGCCAGCAGCTCCGTCAGCGTCCGCTGCATGAAACTGATGAAGGGGAGGGCACCAGGCGAGGTGAACTTGCAGTTCCTCACATACGTGATGTACATTTGCTGCGGAGGGACCCGCGTCAGAGCCACCTGGGATCAGGGCCATGCACCTCCACCGCCCACTCCAGGCCCCCCTGGGCCTTTCCCTCAGAGCTGGGCCTCAAGGAAGAGCCGTAGCCCCTCGCACAGCCCCCACCCCCATGTGCCCACCAGCCTCAGGCCTGGGAGAAGCTGGGGCAGAAGCTCCTGCTGCACACTGGGCCTGTCTGGGGGCTGAGGGTCCCCACATGCAGGCCACCCATGGCTTGGGGATGGGCAGTAGGACTGTACCCTGGCCATGGCCTCAGGTCCCAACACTCAGTGTCCTCCTCCAGCCAGGGAGGCCCTCACCTGGGGAAGTTGTGTGAAGCAGGGTCCAGGTGGGGCCCTGAGAAGGCCGAGGGCGCTCTTCCCTGCCCACCACCCCCAGGTGCTCTGTGGGACATCCATGATCCAAGGGCCCGGGTCTGCTCAGAGCTGCAGTGCATGGCCCAGTGCAGGGGCACCAACCACAAAGGCAGCCTGCCCCGCCCTTAGGCCGAGATTTCCAATGCAGATGCTGAGGGACACAGATGCAGGGCCCACCACTACCTTGAGGACGGGGCCGAGGAAAGTGTCCTTCTTGTGCCGGCAGACTCTGCTGAGGACCAGGAAAGCCAGCACCCGCAGGGACTCCTCCCCAGTGCTCCATACGACCACCATTCTCTGCGGAAGGTCAGACGTCACTGCTGGCCCCCCAGCCTCCTCAGTGGGGATGCCCCAGGGCCAGCACAGCCCTCCCCAGCCAGGAAAAGGCTCTCATGGCCACCAGCAATTCCCAAAGCACCTCGGGGGAGCCCTGAGTTAGGAGCTCAGTTACAGAAGTGAACAGAACAGGTGCGTTGCTCCTCGTGAGAAGAGGACCACAAAAGTTTACCACGTCAGACACACCGACGTATGTGAGATCACACCGGGAAGAAGACACCACCGTGGCTTTGCTCACGGACTGAGCCACGCTGCCCAGGCAGGTGGGGGCTGCCTCAGGTGGGGGTGGGGGTGGGGCCAGGTGCTTCTGTGGCCTCTCTAGCCAAGCGGAGCCAGTGGAGTGTGGGCACCACCCGTGCCCTGGCCAGGAGTGGGATGTGGCAGGGGTAGCCGCGTGGCCCCCCGACGCGATGACAGCCATGGGGAGGGGACTGGGCCACCCACCTTGAGCAGCATGCGGCACTGCTTGGGGAAGGTCAGGAAGCAGGACACCAGCACGCTGATGTGCCGCAGCATGGCTGCCAACACCGTCGTCTCCGCCAGACAGGACACCAGCTGAGGGCAGGAGGGGACAGTGAAGCCGCAAACCCATGCATTCCAGGATACAAAAAAGGACGGGACCACCGGACACAGCCAGGCCCCCGTGCCCTCCCCACCAGGACAGCACCTGTATGACCGAGCCCAGGTATGCCTTGATGTCCACACGGAGCTTCCCCCAGAGCGGGCTGCTAGACGGCTGCAGCATCCTGCAAAGACACCACCCATCCCTGTCTGGGAGGCCCCACGGCTCAGACGCGAGGCTGCTCAGCATGTGGCGCATGCCCTGGCCAGCACAGCCTCCACAACCCTGCAGAGACCCCCGTCTCTCCTCTCAAAAAAGCTCAGAGCCCTTACAGCTGGACAGACACGCGGGCTTAGCAGGACCCTCTCAAGGGCACTAGCCCCTTCTTCAGTGGCCTTAAACTCCTGTCTGCCCTACCCAGGGTTGGCCACCTCCCTAAGAGTCCCCAGAAGTCCCAGCCTCCAACTCCCTCTCTCAGACGTAAACCTTTTCTAGGTCCCCTTGATCACATCCCCATCACGAGACCCCACAAGGCCCCTAAGCCCAGCAGCTGGTACTCGGTGCCTCTGGGGTCTGCCAGGCACCACCAACTGCCGTAGACTGGTTTCCTTTGGCCCACATTTGCTGCACAAAGAAAAGAAAATCAGAGGGCAGGTGTGGAGGCTCACGCCAGTAGTCACTGCACTTTGGTTTGTTTTTTTGTTGTTTTTTTTTTTTTGAGACAGAGTCTCGCTCTGTCACCCAGGCTGGAGTGCAGTGGCGCAATCTCGGCTCACTGCAAGCTCCGCCTCCCGGGTTCACGCCATTCTCCTGCCTCAGCCTCTCCGAGTAGCTGGGACTACAGGCGCCCGCCACCACGCCCGGCTAATTTTTTGTATTTTTAGTAGAGACGGGGTTTCACTGTGGTCTCGATCTCCTGACCTCGTGATCCGCCCGCCTCGGCCTCCCAAAGTGCTGGGATTACAAGCGTGAGCCACCGCGCCCGGCCTAGTCACTGCACTTTGGGAGGCCAAGGCAGGAGGATCAAACTCCAAGCCCAGGAGTTTGAGACCAGCCTGAACAACATAGTGAGACCCCGTCTCTACAAAAATATACAAAATATTATCCAGGCCTGGTGGCGGAGTCCCAGTTACTTGGGAGGCTAAGGTGGGAGAATCACTTGAATCCAGAAGGTACGTGTTGCAGTGAGCTATGATCACTGCATTCCAGCCTGAGTGACAGAGCAAGATCCTATCTTGTAAGGAAAAAACAAAAAACAAAACAAAAAAACATTTACCAGCACCCACACAGTAGGCGCTCACTAAAATCTGCTGAAGCACAGGAAGAACAAAGGGCAGGGCCCCAGAAAGACCCCCCGTCCTCGACCCTCCTCACACCTGTGCTGACGCTGGCTGCTGGACACCTGCAGCTGCCTATCCAGACCCAGGAGGCAGCCCTGCTCCCCAAGGCCTGACTCCCTCCGGTACAGCTGCTGCCTCACAGGGGTCCCTGACCTGGTGGCTCAGGCTGCAGTGCTTGCTGCTCCCCAATAGCTGCCTGTCCCTCCACTCCCATCTGCCAGCTTCCCTGTCCCCTTCGGACAGCACTGCCTTCATGTGGACATGGCTCTGCTCTATCCATCCAGCCCCGACCATTACCACCAGCCCGTCTCCTGAGCCGCTGTCTCCTGCCCCCAAGGTGCTGATGGCGAGGCCTCTCCCTTGGGTCTCCTTTCTTCCTTTGAGGGTGTCCTGGGGCAATTTCAACTCTAGGCCTCCATTGACTCAAAGTCACATGGCTGCACGGCCCCAGAACCCCAGCGTGATCCATGCTCTATCAAATGCTTGGCTGTGCGTCTCTCTTCTCTGAAAACCCTCCACGGCCTTCTCTGCCCAATCTTCCTCTAAGAGGGAAGTTGAGGCCCTCAGGTTCTCAGCATTGATAAGGCCCCTGTCTACAGACATGCACAGCTCCAGGAAACAGGCCAGTCACAGTGCAGAGGTCAAGGAGCATGGACAGGACTTACAAGTCCTTACGAAGGGGAAGAGAGCAGGAACCCTAACCTGGGAAAATCTGAGAGGAAAGGCAGCTGCACACTCCACACTGTCTGAGACCGAGCAGACAGCTTCCCTTTTCAGAAACGAAAGAAGGTGGGGCCGCTCCAACTGGCCCCAAGTGCCCAGCCTCTCCCAACGGTCCCTCGTGCCCCACTGCCTTCTCAGGGTCTCCGAGAAGAGCCTGGCTCTGTTGCCACGTCTCTGTCCTGGCCACAGGGCCTCTGGCTTCTCCTGTATGTGGTCCCTATCCACCTTCCACCCCACCCCCCTTCCCCACCTCCCGTCTTACCTGCTGCTGTCCTTTGCCGCCTTTCCAAACAGCAGCTTCTGGAGACAGCCAATAAGGTCTCTGATGCAGAAGGTAACCAGAGCATTGAACACTGCAACGAAAAGGCCTGGATGTACTCACGGGATAGAGAACACAACAGACAGCCTGGATGCCAGGCTCCCCCCGAGCTCACCAGCGCTGTCCGTGACCTGGAATTTGTTGGCCTCAGCACTTTCCTGGTCCCCTTGGGTGGTGGCCACAGCTGCTCGGAACGCCTGTACCACTTCATGGAACAGCTTTGGAGTGAGGCGTTGCTGAAGGAGCCAAGAGTACCAGGGGCGTCAGGGGAGCTGAGACTGCACTCGGCAGAGTGGAAACGGCGGCCCCAGAGAAAGGCACTCCCACCCTCACCCTCAGACATAGGGCAGAGATTGGGGGGTGGGGCACAGAGCCCCATACTGATAACAAAAATGCAAACAAAGTCTAGAATTCTCTGGGAAGGGGAGGGAGTCTAGCTCAGGAGCCCCAGGGAAAGGACTAGGAGTGCCATCTCCAGGTGGTATCCGGAGCTCTCCCTATCCTTGTCCCTGGAAAAACCACTGTGAGAGGCTCAAAGGACCCCAGCTCCACCAACCAACAAAAGCACAGTCCATCCCACCCACAGCGGGGCTGACTTTGGGGAGTGGGGCGCCGACGAAGCCCCTGGAAATCTACCCAAAGGTGAACACGCAGTCCTGGGGCAACCAAGCAAGCAGGAGGAGCAACGTGTAGTCACTTGCGCCGAAGAGGGCTCCAGCGTCCCCTGAGTGGAGAAGAGCTCCTCCCACCAGCACAGCCTCAGGCACCTCAGGTGAGGCAAGGCCAGATTTCTGCCTGGGCAGCCGGCTGCCCACCCTTCACTGCTGCTCACCTTTGCTGCCTGCTTCCATCTCTCAACCATGGCGAGGGTCACAGGAACACAATTCTTCGTCCCCTTCAGCCCTCTGGGGGCTCTGTCCCCATCGTCCCCCCCCTCCGCTCCATCCTCCTCCTCACTGGCTTCCTGCACAGAAAGGCTGAGCTGAAGGAGAGTGTAGAGGCCACAAGTGCCCCCATTCTGGTGTGGCCCATGCCCTCACCTCCAGCACATCTGGCAGGGAGTGGAACGGCTCCTCTTCCTCCTCAGAGCTGTCCGAGTCGCTGAAGTTTAGCAGGCTCTGGTCATTCTCCTGCAGGAACTTGTAGAACTCGGGGTCTCTGTCCTTCAGCCGAGAGAGCTGGTCTTTGTGCTCAGAGGCACGGCCTTTACGCCGGCTGAGAAGGCAGAAGTCAGTGACCCCAGTGGGAAGTGGAAGTAGAGGGGGCAGGGAGTGGCCTACAGGATCAGTCTACTCCCTTCACAAGGGTTACCAACAAGCAAGGCAGGAGGATTGCCAGGAAGTACAGACCCATCTCTCCTACCTAACAGTCTCTACAACACACGCTCAAACACACTACACAGGCCCCCCAGCCGCGGTCTTCCCCGGACTTGCTGCGCCGGCGCCCTGCTCTACACAGGCTCCCCCAACCGCGGTCTTCCCCGGACTTGCTGTGCCTGCGCCCTGCTCTAGGACCCCCAGCCGCGGTCTCCCCTGAACTTGCTGCGCCTGCGCCCTGCTCTACAGAGGACCCCCAGCCGCGGTCTTCCCCGGACTTGCTGTGCCTGCGCCCTGCTCTAGAACCCCCAGCCGCGGTTTTCCCCGGACTTGCTGTGCCTGCGCCCTGCTCTAGGACCCCCCAGCTGCGGTTTTCCCCGGACTTGCTGTGCCTGCGCCCTGCTCTAGGACCCCCAGCTGCGGTCTTCCCCGGACTTGCTGTGCCTGCGCCCTGCTCTAGGACCCCCCCAGTCGCGGTCTTCCCCAGACTTGCTGTGCCTGCGCCGCGCGCTACTTTGCCTGATGGTGGCTTCACCCTTCCAGGGGCTCAGACTAAAGGCAAATCTCTGTCTCTAATACCCAGCATGCAACTTGTCATCAGATCTCATCAGCAACACCTTCAAAACCATTCGTGTCTCCTCTCAAACCACCACATAGTTCAACTCTCAGTTAATATAAGGTCTGTTTCCACCCTTGCCACCTACAAGGCACTCCACCGCTCAAACCCAGAAGTAACTCCGTGTTTTACGAGGCAATCTTATGACGGTCTACGGCACCTGGCTCTTCATCACCCTTCTGGGCTCATCTACCGCTATTCACCCCCTCACTCCTGCCACAGCCACGTTTACCTCTGCACTCTCCCCAAATGCTCCCACTGCAAGGCCTTTGCTGTTTCTGCTGCCTGAAATCCCAAGACACGCTTCCCCTACTGTCCGTGTGGCCTCCTTGCTCGAGGTCTTTATTCAGACATCATCTTCTCAAACAGCCACCTCCGCTTTTTTTATTTTTATTTTATTTTTCTCAGACGGAATCTCACTCTGTCGCCCAGGCTGGAGTGCAGTGGCGCAACCTCCGCCTCTCGGGTTCAAGCGATTCTCCTGCCTCAGCCTCCCGAGTAGCTGGGATTACAGGTGCCCACCACGCCCGGCTAATTGGGATTTCTCCGTGCTGGTCAGGCTGGTCTCGCATTCCTAACTTCAGGTGATCTGCCCGCCTTGGCCTCCCAAAGTGCTGGCATTACAGGCGTGAGCCACCGCGCCCAGCCTCCGCTCCTTCTAACAGACCAACTCGGCTCCCCTGCAACTATCTCTCCAGCCCCTCTGTCCTTCCTTTCCCTCCCCGGCACTTATCTGTCTTCTACCGAACTGCAGGCGGTGATTTCACCCAAGAACGTGAGAGCTCTCCTAGATCGGGAAGAGACTTTTGCAGAACTCACCAACATAAGCTGCCTCCCTAGGACAGGGTTATGGCACGGAACAGGAGCTCAGTAAACATCGGATGAAAGAGTAAGTTAAGCTGAAAGGACTGGGGGGTAGAGGTCGGAGATCCTTAGGCCTTGGCCCTCAGACCCCAGGCGAGGTCAGCAACCTTGTGGCGCGGTGGGACAGGACAAGCAAGGAGGTTCTGCTCACGCATGTCCCCACTCACCTGGCCGAGGGGCTCCCGCCCGGCTCATCCGGACTCCGGGCAGCCTCGCGTGCCTCCCGCGTCTCCGCTTCTGGGGAGTTTTCGGACTCAGATTCGGACTCGGAGTCAAAGCCCGAAGCTAGGAACTCGTCCACCGTCAGCTCCGCCAGGCGCCTGCGGGTCACGCAGGAGTCACAGCTGCCCGCAGGCCCAGCTCGCCCCAGCCCCGCTGAGAGGAGCAAGAAAAGCCCCCTTGGATACAGACACCCACCGGGAGGCCAAACCGGCCGTCGCACCCGCTGCTTACCTCTTGCGGCTCCGCGCAGCTGCCATGACACCAGCCCGCAGCGTGCGCCCCACTTCCGGCCCCAGAATGCCGCGCGGCTGCGCACTTCCGCCGTCCAGGCCCCGCCCCGTTCCCCGCCCCGCCGCGCCACGCCCAGCCAAGTGGCTCTACGGTTCTCCGACCGCAGCGCCGGCGGCCTCAGGGCGGGAGGGCGCGTTCGCGTGCTCGGTTGCGGGCAGCCCCGGTGGGGCCCAGATGCGCCTCCTGCTGGGCGCCCGGCTCCGTAGGACGCGGCGACGCCGGTGTCCTCCCCGGGGAAGAGAGACCAGGAGTCCCGCCGCGCCCGCAGCCCACCCGGCGCTCCGAGGGCACGCGCCTGCGAGGACGCCAGGCTGCGACGGCGGGGCCCCTATGCAAAGAGCTCTCACAAATCAACAATAAAAAGCAGACGGTCCAGTAGAAAACGCGAGGAGCGGTGGGAACCGCACTGATGTCGGCAGGTCGACAAAAGACGGGCGACCCGAGGGCCAGGCTGGCTTCGCCTCCTATCCGCGGAGACCGGGCCAGCGCCACGAACACCACGCAGGGCGCTCCCCGTCCACGGGCCTCTGGGTACAGACGGCGGCCCTTCTCGGGGACGCCGCACGGGGCGAAGGCGGTGGGGAAGCCGGCGCCTTCCTTCCCGCTACCAGCCTGACACCCGGGCCCCCAGGCCTGGACAGCCAGACCCCGCGACAAGGGCGCCGCGGGGCGCAGGCGCGGCTCCCCCAGCCCTGGCACTGAAGGGGCGCGTGAGGCGGACGCGGGCGGAGTGGCCTCGGGATCCCATTCGGCCTCTTGGTGCCGCGGGGCCCCGGGGCTCCCCGGAGGAGAGCCAGTTAGGGGGTCGGGGGAGCGGGGAGTCCTACGACCCCGTGACTAACATGCTTCCGGGGGAAGAGGAGGGCAAAACTTGGGGGGGTCCTAGGAGGAGAAAGAGGGCGAGGCTTAGGGGGGCTCCTCGGAGGAGGAGGGCGAGGCTTAGGGGGGCTTCTCGGGGGAGGAGGGCGAGGCCTGGGGGGCTCCTCGGAGGAAGAGAGCGAGGCTTGGGGGGGGCTCCTCGGAGGAGGGCGAGGCTTAGGGGGGTTTCCCTGGGGAGGAGGAGGGGGAGGCCTGGGGGGCTTCCTAGAGGAGGAGGAAGGCGAGGCCTGGGGGGGCTTCTCGGAGGAGGAGGGCAAGGCCTGGGGGGCTTCCCGGAGGAGGATGAGGGCGGGGCCTGGGGGGCTTCCCGGAGGAGGAGGAAGGCGGGGCCTGGGGGGCTTCCCGGAGGAGGAGGAGGGCTAGGCCGGGGGCTTCCCGGAGGAAGAGGAGGGTGGGGCCCGGGGGGCTTCTCGGAGGAGGCGGCGGACCCGGGCGCAGCGCTGGAAGGATCCGCTTCCAACGTCTAGTCCCCGAAGCCTCTCGGGAGGCGGGGCGGGCGGCGCCGAGAAACAGCGGCTGCGGGCGGGAGCGGCGGGAGTGAGCGACACGGCGCGGGCCGCCACCGCCGAGCAGCCCTCCGGCAGTCTCCGCATCCGTTCGCCCGCGCGTCCTCCGCGAATCGGCGGCGGGTCCGGCAGCCGAATGCAGCCCCGCAGCGAGCGCCCGGCCGGCAGGACGCAGAGCCCGGAGCACGGCAGCCCGGGGCCTGGGCCCGAGGCGCCGCCGCCGCCACCGCCGCAGCCGCCGGCGTGAGTGGGCGGGGGTCGGGGCGCGGGGGGCGGCCTCGGGACCTGCCCGGCCCCCGCCCTCACGTCTGCTCGCAGAAGGGGCGGGGGCTTCTCCCGAGGGTCCGGGGAGGTCGGGACTCAGGTGCGGAGGCGGGGTCGGCCTGGAGTGGGTTCCCCACCCGCGCCCCGCGCGCCCAGGACGCCGCTCCCGCTGCGGGCCCGAGAGGGCGGCTAGGGACGTGGAGGAGCTGAGCTCGTGGGGGCGCCGGGGAGCGGGGCCGGGCGCGGGGCTCTGCTCGCGGCTCTGACGACGCCCGGGGGAGCGGGGGAGCAGGGGAGCAGCGCAGGCCTGGACACGGCGCGCTCCGGGGCGGGGGTCCTTGGCAGAGGTCAGGCGAGGGCTGCCGGCGCCCCCGTCGCACCAGCGGCTGGGTCCCCGCGGGCTGCCCGGGCTCCCCAGAGGCTCCAGAGCGGGCGGGCAGCTCCCGTGGGGCGAAGCCTGACCCGCCCGCCTCCTGCAGACCCGAGGCAGAGCGCACGCGGCCCCGGCAGGCTCGGCCCGCAGCCCCCATGGAGGGAGCCGTGCAGCTGCTGAGCCGCGAGGGCCACAGCGTGTCCCACAACTCCAAGCGGCACTACCACGATGCCTTCGTGGCCATGAGCCGCATGCGCCAGCGCGGCCTCCTGTGCGACATCGTCCTGCACGTGGCCGCCAAGGAGATCCGTGCGCACAAAGTGGTGCTGGCCTCCTGCAGCCCGTACTTCCACGCCATGTTCACAAGCAAGTACCAGCCTGCGCGGCGCTGGGGGCTCCGTGGGTCCCTCGGGTCAGCCCTTCTGACCCGCTGTCCCCGCAGATGAGATGAGCGAGAGCCGCCAGACCCACGTGACGCTGCACGACATCGATCCTCAGGCCTTGGACCAGCTGGTGCAGTTTGCGTACACGGCTGAGATCGTGGTGGGCGAGGGCAACGTGCAGGTGAGGTTCCCTCACCCAGATCCGGGTGAAGGCCTCGCACCCAGATCCCGCTGCCCCCCCACTCTGTGTCTCCCTCACCCGCCTGTCGGTGCTCCGTAGACTCTGCTCCCAGCCGCCAGTCTCCTGCAGCTGAATGGCGTCCGAGACGCCTGCTGCAAGTTCCTACTGAGTCAGCTCGACCCCTCCAACTGCCTGGGCATCCGGAGCTTTGCCGATGCGCACTCCTGCAGCGACCTGCTCAAGGCCGCCCACAGGTACGTGCTGCAGCACTTCGTGGACGTGGCCAAGACCGAGGAGTTTATGCTGCTGCCCCTGAAACAGGTAACAGCTGGCGGGCCCAGCCCTCGCTCCCCACCCCACCCCAGTCTTTGCCTTTGACTCCCGACCCCATTTTGTGCCTGATACAGCCCCACCCACAATCCTTAGTGCCTGCTGTGCGTCCACAAGACCCTCCTGGATCCAGGCCCCCCAGGAGCCTCGTCAGTGGCTCCTGACTCTCGGCCCCTCCCAGTATGAACACTCAGCCCCCACCCCCAATCCTCCCTCCTAGGCATCCTCAGGGCTCCCTGGGCCCACAGGACCCTCCCCAGATCTCAGGTCTGAGGACCCCCACCCCCAGGTGCTGGAACTGGTCTCTAGCGACAGCCTGAACGTGCCTTCCGAGGAGGAGGTCTACCGAGCCGTCCTGAGCTGGGTGAAACATGACGTGGACGCCCGCAGGCAGCATGTCCCACGGGTGAGGCGCGGCCCGGGGGGCTCCCACAGCATCCAGGAGGGCGTGCAGGTGGCTGAGGGCCTGGTGCACCCTGACCTTGCCCGAGTTCAGGGACTCCGTGGGGGTGGTGACCCCCCCTGTCCGAAGAAGAATCCGTCACACAGGTGGTACGGGCATCTGGGGGGTTGTCTCAGCCCTGACACCCAGCGTGCCCGAGGGTCCCGCCTGATCTTGGCGTTCCCTGCACCCCAGCTCATGAAGTGTGTGCGGCTGCCCCTGCTGAGCCGCGACTTCCTGCTGGGCCACGTGGATGCCGAGAGCCTGGTGAGGCACCACCCTGACTGCAAGGACCTCCTCATCGAGGCTCTGAAGTTCCACCTGCTGCCCGAGCAGAGGGGCGTCCTAGGCACCAGTCGCACGCGTCCCCGGCGCTGCGAGGGGGCCGGGCCTGTGCTTTTTGCTGTGGGTATGGCCCCCCGCCCGTTTCCCTTCTGCCCTGTGCCTTCTACTCCCCACCAGCACAAGTGCACCCCACCTGTGCCAGTCAGGTCCTGACCTGCCCCTCCGCCCCTCCATCCAGGGGCCTCTCCAGGAGCCCGGGGTGTGGCCCAGCAGTGGGATCCACTCATGAGTCCCGTCTCCACCTGCCCTCCCCAGGCGGCGGGAGCCTGTTTGCCATCCACGGAGACTGTGAGGCCTACGACACGCGCACCGACCGCTGGCACGTGGTGGCCTCCATGTCCACACGCCGGGCCCGGGTGGGAGTGGCTGCGGTGGGGAACCGGCTGTATGCTGTGGGCGGGTAAGCCTGGAGGCTGGACTTGGGTCGGGTCTGGCACGTGCCCACCAGGCCAGTCCTGACCTGCAGTGGGTTAATTCTGCTATAGCTATGACGGGACCTCAGACCTGGCTACGGTGGAGTCCTACGACCCCGTGACTAACACGTGGCAGCCGGAGGTGTCCATGGGCACGAGGCGAAGCTGCCTGGGTGTGGCCGCCTTGCACGGACTCCTGTACTCGGCCGGCGGCTATGACGGGGCCTCCTGCCTGAACAGGTAGTAGTTGGGGTTGGGGCTCCGGTGACTTTGTAGGGTCCAACCGCAGGAGGCAAGTTTGTGTCCCTATCACAGAGGTCATATCTGACGAGGTGTTAAAGGGGGTGATCCACAAGGCCGTTTCACCCCAGGCCACGGCCACACTGGGCCTGAACTCTTGGCTTTGCTGCCCCAGTGCCTTTCCTCTCTGGGGTCCTTACCCCCAGTCCAGAGGCTCGGCCCAGGTGGGTGTGCGCCCAGGGTTGTTCAGGCAGCCAGGGTCTTGTGCCCACCAGCGGGCGCTGCCTGGTAGGACTTTGCGGTCTGAGTCTCTCTGACTCCTAGGGTAAGATTTCAGCCATTCTGCTGGGGAGGGCAGGTCCTGGGGCCGGGACGCCTTTCCGTCTCCGCTGAGCTGTGGCGGCGGTCCTGGTGCCCACAGTGCCGAACGCTACGACCCCCTGACCGGAACGTGGACGTCCGTCGCTGCCATGAGCACCCGGAGGCGCTATGTGCGAGTGGCCACGCTTGGTGGGTGATGGGGCCTGCCTGGGGGGCATCCCCACCTTCCCCCACCCTGGAGATCCCACTCCCAGCAGGAGTGCCACGGGTATGTTGACTTCCCGCAGATGGGAACCTGTATGCTGTGGGCGGCTACGACAGCTCCTCACACCTGGCCACTGTGGAGAAGTATGAGCCCCAGGTGCATAGTGCACCCCTCCTGGCCACCCCCTCCTGTGCTCCACGGGGCCCTCCTCCCTCTGGTTACCCACGTCCCACCCATTCCTGACACCCCACCCTGGAGTCGGGGCTGCAGCAGAGGAGGGATGCCCGTGGCGGGTCTGCGTCCAGCCCACGCCCTCGCCCTCAGGTGAACGTGTGGTCGCCCGTGGCGTCCATGCTGAGCCGACGCAGCTCAGCGGGTGTGGCCGTGCTGGAGGGTGCCCTGTACGTGGCAGGGGGCAACGATGGCACCAGCTGCCTCAACTCGGTAGAGAGATACAGTCCAAAGGCTGGAGCCTGGGAGAGTGTGGCGCCAATGAATATCCGCAGGTCCGCAGTGGGGCTACGGGGAGGGGGGCGCAGGTCCCCAGTGGGGCTACGGGGAGGGGGGCGCAGGTCTGCAGTGGGGCTGTGCTGCGGGGAGAGGGGCGCGGGTCCGCAGTAGGGATGTGCTGTGGGGAGGGAGTTCTCCCCACCTTAGCGGGCATGTCCCATCCCCCACCCCTTCTCATGGCGTGGCCCCTCCCCCCTCATCCCTTCCTGCAGCCAGGTGCTCACCTTGCCTTTCCCCCAGGAGCACACATGACCTGGTGGCCATGGATGGCTGGCTGTACGCCGTGGGGGGTAACGACGGTAGCTCCAGCCTCAACTCCATCGAGAAGTACAATCCGAGGACCAACAAGTGGGTGGCCGCATCCTGCATGTTCACACGGCGCAGCAGTGTGGGTGTGGCGGTGCTGGAGCTGCTCAACTTCCCGCCGCCATCGTCACCCACGCTGTCCGTGTCCTCCACCAGCCTCTGACCCACCCACCACCAGAGGCCTGCAGCCTCCCACATGCCTTAAGGGGGCCGTGGCCCCCACCAGGGACGTCCTGCGCCATCCGTTCACGTCTCTGTCTCCATCCCTTTATGTCTGTAGTTGTTTATTTAGTTATTTATCTTATTTATTCAGGGGTGACCAGTGCTGCGGCTGCCCGTTTATACCATTAGCGTCTGGCATTCCTGCGTGTCCTGCCCTCCACTGCCTGCATGGGGGGCAGCGGGGAGTGAGGGGGCAGTGGGGAGTGACCAGGTGGGGGCCTCGCCACCCCAGGGCCATTGCCTGCTCGGACCCTGCAGGCTGCGGAGCAAGAGGCCCTGGGTCTCTCCAAGCAGCTGCAGACCCCAGCTCGAATTTTGCACACGGCCCTCGCACACAGCGAGGTCCCGGGAAGGGTGGGGAGCAGGTGTCCTTCCTGTCGTCGTCTGCCGTGTGCCATCTTTCCTGGATCTTGTAGTGGGTGCACGCGTGTGCACTCGGACCCCACACAGCAATACGAGCCCAACTTGAACAATAAACACATTTTTGGGGCTCCTCAGGCTGAGCATCTCTCTCTGGCTTTCTGGCTTGGGCAGCTGCGCAACTTTGGGTCCTGTCTGGGGGTCCAGGGTGAGGGGTGTCCGGGGGGTAGCCTGAGATGCGCAGGCGTCTGGGAGCTGCAAGGCAGAGCTGTGCATCCAGGGAGGGGGCCTGTGGAGTTCCTGTGGACCAGCCTCCCAGTGTGGGTGGGGTTTGCCTGGGCTGGGTACTGAGGCCGAGGTCCCCGCCGCGTCGTGGGCTCTGGGGACGGGGCTGGGGAGGACAGCATTGCCCCTGAGTACGCTGACTGTCCTGGCCGTCTAGGAGGCATGTGACCTTCCTGAGTCCCCTTAAGCCTTGGGGACCCTGATTTGGGTCTGTGGTGAGGGGGCCCAGGCAGGAGGAGAGGCTGGGGTGGCTTTCGCCGCCGTCTCCCATGCTGGAACTCTTGCCTCAGCCCTCCCTGCAGTCACCGGTGACTCAGGCCGGCCAGGGTTTAGATGGAAACAGGATGTGTGGGCACGTTGTTGGGGGGGGGGCCTGGAAGGTCGCCCAAGGTTCACCAAGCCAGAGCACAGGCAAGTGGGGTGCCCTGCACACCGGAGGCCTTGTCTGGGCCAGAGGGGTGCTTGCCAAGGCTGGCCTCTCAGTGTGGAGGGCCCAGGGCAGAGACCTGCACGGCTCAGGTAGGGGCCAAGCCTCTTCCAGAAAGGCTCCACCCTCGCCCAGCCCTGGGTGCCAGGCGGGACGTCCCAGAGCCCCGCCTGCCCGCGGGAGGCGGGGGCAGGAGACTGTGGACAGGGACCCAGCTTGCCGACCTGCACGACTCTGGCCATGGGGAACAGCCACTGTGTGCCTCAGGCCCCCAGGAGGCTCCGGGCCTCCTTCTCCAGAAAGCCCTCGCTGAAAGGAAACAGGTGAGCGGGGCGTGGGTGCGGCCACCTGGGCGCAGGGCTCCCCCACCCGCTCCGGGGCCAAGCCACGAGACCCCGTGCCTTGTCCCCAGAGAGGAGAGCGCGCGGATGCCGGCCGGCCTGCTTGGCCCCGAGGCTGCTCGAAGCGGGGACGCCGCCGCCAACAAGCTCTTCCACTACATCCCGGGCACGGTGAGCGCGGCGCGCGCGGTGGCTGTGGTCTGGGAGTGTGGCTCTGCCCGCGCGTGTGTGCCGCGTGTCCGTGCAGCTCAGGGTCTTCCCCTCGCCCCGGGGGCATTCAGACCCCGGTAGGTGAGGAGCCTACGCTGACTGCCCCGCCCTGGGGAGCTCATCCGGCCGAAAGTCTGAGCGGAGAGCGAAACCGCGACGCAGGACTGAGTCAGTCGGGAGCAAGCTGGGCGGGGCGGGCAGTGGGCGGGGCCTCCCGGGACCTCCTCCCGCAGGGGACCAGCGCACGCGCGTCTCGCTGCAACGGGGCTCAGGGTCGTGCTGGTAGTGTAACTTGAGAGTAAAGGGCCTCAGATGAGCAGTGAACCAGCCGGTAACCTACACCGGCCTTTCTCCCTGGGTGTCCCGCAGAAAGTTGCTGCTGGGTATGGCCGCCTGGTCCACAGCAACCCCTCTGGGCACGCGCCAGCCTCCTCCCAGCCTGCCAAGGCCATGCAGCAAGGAGGTGTCTCCCAAGCACACACTAGGCCACCTCTCCGTGGAAGGAGCAGAAGACCACCCCCCCCCAGCCCCTGTGGGACTAAGGGTCTTCACAGGGTGGATGCCCAGCCCCTTTCAGACGTGTCTGGTGCTGGGTTGAGGGAACAGGAGGAGGAACCTGGGCTTCAGGGCAGACAGGAGCCCCCACTGCACCCCTGTCAGGCAGCCTGGATGGGTGGGCTCTGCTATGTGCAGGCCCTAGGAGCATCTGGGGGAGAGGACCCCTGCCCTGCACTCCTGGGTCCGGCCGCTGGCAGGCCATGCAGACCCCTTTGCCAACACGCCCCCGCCAGGCAGGAAGCTCGTGCCATACCCTCTCCTGACCTCCAGAGTTTCAGGGCTCCCTGCAGACAGGTGCTGGTTTCGGAAACCACGCTGCCTCAGAGGACTGGGCAGGGAGAGGGAGCCAGGCTGGGTTGGGGTGGGGTCCCTTTGGCTGCATCTCAGACTCCACTCCCTCTGTCCAGGCCCAGGACATGCAGTGTGACCCTGGGGGGTCCTATGAGGTGTGGTGGGTGGCCCTAGTGGTCCTCCCTTGCCAGGACATGGTAGCCAGAGAGGCAACAACCTGCCACCCTCAGGAAATGCAGCTGGATGGGGGAGGAGCTCTGGGCCAGTCCTGGAGCCAGTGCTCCGCAGGCCTGTGCCTGGGCTCTACACCCAATGCTGTGAGCTGGCTCTGCCATGGCTCCAAGCTGAGTCCTCCCCGCGGCCCCAAGGCTGAGCTGGGCTGCAGGGCCAGCTATGTGGCCCTTCCTGGTCTGTGGCCTATTTTTCATGGGTGCCAACCTGGCATCAGTTCCCACGCTGGGTGTGGGTACAGGAGGCCCCACCCGGAGGCAGAAGGCCGGGGAAGCCATGCGTCTGTCTGTTCACATTCCTGGGCCTGCTCAGGGGCAGCTAAGCTTGGCCAGGGCACGGCAGCTCTGCAGGTAGCTCTCGCCAGCTCCTAGAGGGAGCAGCACACCTTCCCACTTGCCCCTGAGCCTGTGGATCACAGAGGTCTCCAGCCCCACGTTCACACCCGTCCCCTTTCTGACTTCTAACCTGGTGATCAAAGCCTGCATTTGTAGTGGACTGTGTGTGCCAGGATTGGCTATATGTGGCATGGATGCGGAGTCTCCTCCCCTCTCAGCACATGCAGTGATACCCACAGGATTGGCTATACGTGGCGTGGATGTGGAGTGCCTTCCCCCCCCTCCCCAGCATCGTGGAGTGCCTTCCCCTCCCAGCACATGCAGTGATACCCACAGCACATCCCAGGCCCTGTCTTAGGCTCTGGGGGCACAGCAGTGAACGGAATAGACAACCCCTGTTCTGCCGGTGCTCCCATTCCCACGGCAGAGACACACGATGGGACAAATCAATAGAAGATCCAGTGAGGAGGGTGGGGTGGGTGCTAAGGAGAAAAACAGAGGGGATGGGTCCTGGTGCTCCCATTCCCAGGGCAGAGACAGATGACGGGACAAATCAATAGAAGATCCAGTGAGCGGGGTGGGGTCGGAGCTAAGGAGAAAAACAGAGGGGATGGGTGCAGAGGATCAGGGAAGGCTGGAATTTTAGAAGGGCTTTCAGAAAAGGACTTCTTGGAGCAGGTAATGTCTGAGCAAAGCTGCAAAGCGGGTAAGGAGGGGGGTCAGGGCTGAGCGGTCCCCAAAGCAGGAACAGAACATGCAGCGGCCGGAGAGCATGGGTCTGATGTGAGGAGACAGTGAGGCCGGGGCAGCCACGGAGACCCCTTGGGGCACTGCCAGAACCCAGCTGTCCCGAGTGAGGCATGCGGAGCGGCGAACACACACTCAGAGGATCGGCCCCAGAAATCTCCTCACATATTTCAGGCTGGGGGCTGGAAATGGGCGACGGTGAGGACACTGACACCGAGGAAATTGGCAAATGTTACAAATCAGGGCATCGGTGTGTTTCTGTGTCTGTTTTTTGTAGAACCAGGTGTTAAGCGTTTACCATCCAATACTGGAGACGTGGGAGGGTTTTGAGTGTTACTCAGACACCCCCAAATTCTTCTAACAAGTCTTCAGAGGTTGAATAACCAAAGCCATGTTACACAGTTTAGGAAAGAATGAAGATCGGTTTAATCCACTGAGTCCAGATCTCACCATCTCTACCACTAGACCAGGCAGCTCTGTGTGGGGAAGTGTGTCTGTGTGTGCGTGTGTGTATGCACGCACGTGAGTGTATGTGTGCACAAGTGTGTATGTGCATGTGTGCACACATCCGTGTGTCTGTACACAGGTGTATGTGTATACGTGTGTGTTGGTGTATTTGTGTGTGTGGAAATGTATGCATGTAGGCAGTGTTTGCATGTATGTGTGTGCAAGTGTGTATGTGTGCATGTGTGTGCATGCATGTATGTGTGTACGTGTGTATAGGTGCACATGTGTATGTGTGCACGTGTGTATGCATGCATCTGTGTGTGCATGTGTACATATGTATGTGCACTCGCATGCATGTGCGTGTATACGTGTGTATATGTGCACATGTGTATGTGTATACATGTGTATTTTGGTGTATTTCTGTGTGTGGATATGTATGCATGTATGCACGTGTGTGCATATCTGTGTATGTGTGCCAGCGCATATGTGTGCACGTGTGTATCCATGCATATGTGTGCATGTGTGTATAAGTGCGCATGTGTGTTCACGTGTGTATGTATCTGTGTCTGTATTGTGTGGCATGTATGTATGTGCCTATTGTGTGTGTATGCATAGGTGCGTGTATGCGTGTGTACATGTGTATGTGTGTGCATATATGGATGCATGCATGTTGCCTGTATGTGCACGTATCGGGTGTGTGTGCATGTACACGTACACAAATGTGCATGTATGCATATACGTATGCACGTGTGTGTGTAAATTCTGCCGTGACTGTTTTCCTGTGGAAAGGCTGAGTGTTCAGGTTCTGTGCCTGTGGGGGGCTGTTCTTCACATATGTGTTGTGTGGCTGTGCACAGGCAGACCATGCTATAGTCCTGTAGCTGTGTGGATGCGAGCGGAGGGGATGGGGGGCCCAGGCGAGGCCCCCTCCCGTGAGCTCTGCTCCTCCTAGGACATCCTGGACCTGGAGAACCAGCGAGAAAACCTGGAGCAGCCATTCCTGAGTGTGTTCAAGAAGGGGCGGCGAAGGGTGCCTGTGAGGAACCTGGGAAAAGTCGTGCATTATGCCAAGGTCCAGCTGCGGTTCCAGCACAGCCAGGTGGGGGCCGGGCTGGGTGGGGCACGCTCAGGGTGCAGCATCCCCATCAGCCTGGGGCTCCCCAGACTCCGCACTGACGACCCTGCTACCCGCGCAGGATGTCAGCGACTGCTACCTGGAGCTGTTCCCCGCCCACCTGTACTTCCAGGCCCACGGCTCGGAAGGACTCACATTTCAGGTGAGGCGGTGGGCGGTGGGCGGTGGGGTGGGGCCACGGCCGCCATTCCCTCCATGGATCCCTGAAGCTCCTCCCACCCTGTGCCTGGCAGGGGCTGTTACCGCTGACAGAATTGAGCGTCTGCCCGCTCGAGGGGTCCCGAGAGCACGCCTTCCAGATCACAGGTGTTTGGGATGCTTCCCGGGCCCCCAGAGGCACTCCTGACCCAGGCCTTGGAGGGGACCTGCCCTGTGGGCTGCGGAGCATGTGTGTGTATGTGTGTGCCCTCTCTGCCCTGCCCGCAGGCCCGCTGCCTGCACCCCTCCTGGTGCTCTGCCCCAGCCGGGCCGAGCTGGACCGCTGGCTTTACCACCTGGAGAAGCAGACGGCCCTCCTCGGGGGACCGCAGCGCTGCCACTCGGCACCCCCACAGGTCAGTGCCGGGGACCCCACGCCCCTCCCCACCCTGATCCTCGCAGCCTGCTCTGACCTCCTCCTCACAGGGGTCCTGCGGAGACGAGCTCCCCTGGACTCTGCAGCGCCGTCTAACCCGGCTGCGGACCGCGTCAGGGCACGAACCCGGCGGCAGTGCTGTCTGTGCCTCCAGGGTCAAGCTGCAGCACCTGCCCGCACAGGTGGGTGTGAGGTGCGTGGGGCTGTAGGGGGACAGGAGGGGTGCAGGGTGGTCGGCAGGGCGGGGACCGGCCCTGGGTGCACAGCAGCTCAGTTCCCCCATCGTTTGACTCCACCCCCACTCAGGAGCAGTGGGACCGGCTTTTGGTCCTGTACCCAACGTCCTTGGCCATTTTCTCCGAGGAGCTGGACGGGCTTTGCTTCAAGGTGGGCCCCTCCCCACTGTGGGCCTGCCCCAGGGAGGCACCTGCGTGGGGGTGGGAGGGGGCGGCCATGCAGGAGGAACCTGTATTTCGGGGCTTGTTGAGACAGAGCGCAGGGCCCTGCCCACCCAGCCCGCAGTCCTGGTCAGTCTGGTCTCGGCTGTGACGTGGAGGAGCCCCTGCCCGCCCTGAGGTTCTCACCCTGAGGTTCTTGACCGCCACCCTGGGGCGGGCAGCATGGGGCTGAGAGCCCCTCCCGGGGACTCCCTCGTGTGTGCCTGCCCGTGAGAGGTGTGTGTGCACACGTGCGTCTGCCTGTGTCCTCCAGGGTGGACGCTGGGAAGGGGGTGTGCACTCACGGTAACCTTCAGTCACTGAGGAACAAACACTGGGCCCTCCCCGTGGTTCCCCCGGCCCAGCTTCTTCTCTGGGGACCCCAGGAGGCCAGTCCTGTGGCTTTGTGTGTCTGCCCCTAGCCGGCGAAGGCCCCTGCGCCAGGGTTGGTGGTGGCCCCAGGAGACATGGGACCCACTGGCCTCCCTCAGGGTGGCGGCCTCGGTGCCCAGCTCTCCACGTACCCAGCCAAGCTCTGGAGGGCAAGAGGGTGGGATGAGGCCAGGCGGGGCCCCGGGGCTGCCCCCACAAAGGCCTGGCCCTCAATCTCCGCCGCAGGGGGAGCTCCCACTCCGTGCGGTCCACATCAACCTGGAGGAGAAGGAGAAGCAGATCCGCTCCTTCCTGATTGAAGGTAGGGCCCTGACCCCGGTTCTGCCTCCTGCCTGGCCAGGCCATGGTGGGGCAGGAGCCTGGGGGACGCCCGACTCTTTAGTGGGGGCGCTGAGGGGTGCACCCCACCCTGCCAGCCCCTCACAGCATCTGTATGCCAGGCCCCCTCATCAACACCATCCGCGTGGTGTGTGCCAGCTATGAGGACTATGGCCACTGGCTGCTATGCCTTCGTGCCGTCACCCACAGAGAGCGGGCCCCGTCGCTGCCTGGTGCCGAGAGCTTCCCAGGGTTGCAGGTGAGGGGTCAGTAGGCCCCACAGCCCAGGTCCTGGGCAGTGGTAAAAAGGGGGCAGCAGACCGGGTGTGGTGGCGCACGCCTGTAATCCCAACATTTTAGGAGGCTGAGGCGGGTGGATCATTTGAGATCAGGAATTCAAGATCAGCCTGACTGACATGGAGAAACCCTGTCTCTATTAAAAATACAAAAAAATTAGCTGGGCATGGTGGTGCATCCCTGTAACCCCAGCTACTCAGGAGGCTGAGGCAGGAGAATCGCTTGACCGGGAGGCGGAGGTTGCAGTGAGCCGAGATCGTGCCACTGCACTCCAGCCTGGGCGACAGAACAAGACTTCGTCCCAAAAAGATAAAAGGGGGGGCAGCAGGGTGGGTCCAGGCAGGGGTGGGTGGGGAGTGGGTGGGTCCAGGCAGGGGTGGGTGGGGAGGGGTGGGTCCAGGCAGGGGTGGGTGGGGAGGGGGGTGGGTCCAGGCAGGGGTGGGTGGGGAGGGGGTGGGTCCAGGCAGGGGTAGGTGGGGAGGAGGTCCAGCCCTCACTCACCCCCACTCACTGCCCACCCAGGTTATGGGCAGTGGCCGAGGCTCACTCTCCTCAGGCGGACGGATCAGCTGGGACTCGGGGTGCCTGGCGCCCCCCTCCACCCGCACCAGCCACTCCCTGCCTGAGTCCTCAGTGCCATCCACCGTGGGCTGCCCCTCCCAGCACACACCGGTGAGCGCTTATGGGGTGTCAGACGAAAGTGGGGCAGAAGGCTGTCGGGTGCGTGTGTGTTGGGGACCCTGGTTCCTCAGGGAACTCAGACCGGAGGGAGCCCCTTGCAGCCTCAGAGAGTTGCACGGGAGAGGGGCCAAAGGGCTCTTTCTGGAAGGTTTGTGGTCCCCACAGGACCAGGCCAGCTCTGACCGCACCAGCATTGGCCGACGGAGGACTGAGCTGAGACGCAGCGGCAGCAGCCGCTCACCCAGGAGCAAGGCCCGGGCAGAGGGCCACGGCCCTGTCACCCCACTGCACCTGGACCTGACCCAGGTGGGCCCAGCACACCCACCCAGCCCCGGCCTGGTTCCCACCATTCCGCTCCACTGGCCTCTGTCTCTGGGCCCAGTGGTCCTGGAGCCACCCAGAGCCCTCTTGCACAGAAAAGGGGTGGCCTAGGCTGTTTCTAGCCCAGAAGCCCATCTCTCCCATCTCTGCCCTGCAGCTGAACAGGCTGAGCCTGGAGAGCAGCCCAGACACCCCTGACCGCACTTCAGAAACATCACACTCGCCCCTCTATGCCGACCCCTACACACCACCCGCCACCTCCCACCGCAGGGTCACAGATGTCCGGAGCCTGGAGGAGGTCAGACCCCTGCTGGGTGACAGAAAGGGCGGGAGGTGCCTGCAGCCTGAGGTTGGGGAGGTCTAGACCGTGCTTCTCGACCTGGGGTCTGGGGCTGCCCCAAGCCTGAGGTCTGTTCAGGCTCCAATGGGAGGTTGAGATTCTGGGGATCCCTGGATGCCACCCAGGCTCCAGCCCAGGCTCTCCCGGCAGTTCCTCAGTGCCATGCAGAGTGCACCTGGACCTGTGCCCTTAAGCCCACTCCCCTCGGTGCCTGTGTCTGTGCCTGCCTCTGACCCTGGCTCCGGCTCCTCTGGCCCCGCTGGCCCCCACTTGCTCTCCAAGAAGGGAGCCCTGCAGTCCAGAGCCTCTCAGAAACACCGGGGCTCAGCCAAGGATGGGGGGCCACAGCCCCCAGACTCCCTTCAGCTTGTGAGTAGCAGCCCCCATGCCAGTGTGCCCTGGGCTCCGGGCTGGCTGGGGGGCTGGTGTGGGGCCTCCTGGGACTCTGAGGGAGCAGGGAGGGAAACAGGAGGACGGGGGCAGATGGAGACCAGGGGAGGCCAGGAGGGAGATGGGGAGACAGGACTGGGGAGGGAGAGCAGGGGGACGTGGGTGATGCCAACACGGGGGGTGGGGGCTGCACATCGACGGGTTGTCTCCAAGCTCCCTGCCTGGGGCTGTACCTGGCTCTCAGACTTGTGGTTTGGGGTTCCCAGGTCTCCTCTGCCAGGGAAGGTTCGCCCGAACCCCGGCTGCCTCTGACAGGTGAGTGAGGGTCCTGCCTCCTGGGGTGACTGCCTGTTGCCTCCCACAGGCTGACCCATCTCTGCCTTCCCTGCCAGGTGATCGGTCCCCCAGGAGGAGCCGGGACCCCGGCTACAACCACCTCTTGGACGAGACTTTGTCTTCCTCCCACCAGAAGTGCCCCCAGCTTGGAGGGCCTGAGGCCAGTGGGGGGCTTGTGCAGTGGATCTGATGGCTGCGGTGAGGCGGGTTCTCAGGACCACCCTCGCCAAGCTCCAGGGTACCTGCCCCTCTAACCCACTTCAATTACAAGTCAGGGTCTGAACCCAGTGTGATGGGGGGAGTCTCCGGGGCCCTCCGGCTCCTGCTCCTTGGTGCCAGCAGCTGGGGCAGGGAAGGGCGGGAGGGGCCCCATCCAAAGGATGCCCTGGCCAGCAAGGCTGGGTCACAGGTCACAGGTCACAGGTCAGGGAGGTCCTGGCCGTCCACAGAGTCGGCCCTCAGCTCAGCCCACCAGGAGTCTGGGAGGAGACTCACTGGGAGTGGGAGGGAGGCACGGGCGTGAAGGTCAGAGGACAGAGAAAGGTCAGCAGGGTCAGAGTATGTGAGGTCAGAGGGCATGAGAGTCACAGGTCAGCAAGGTGTGAGGAGCACAAGCCAGGGTGTCCCGAGGAGGAGGGCGAGTGGGTCCTTGCATGGCCTGGTGTGCACCATAGGGCAGCACAGGAGACGCTGACACCACCGGACGAGAAAGAAAAAAGAGAGAAGAGAGAAGAGAAGAGAAGAGAGAGAATGAGAAAAAGAAGAAAGAAAAAGAGAAAGAATTTTATTGGTGCCGCGTCCATGTGTTCTCCGCTCAGCAGCCAGGGTCTCCCACAGTCTTCGGGACCCTGCACCCGCTGCCTCGGCAGGACCCCCACCCGGCACCCAGCCAGGCAGCCCCCTTCCTCTGCCACCTCGGGCCCCTCACCGACCTTCCCACCTTATCTCTGACTCCTCTTGGCTGTGGGCCCCCAGCTGCCCACAGGAGCCCCCGGGACAACCCCAGGAGCCCAGCAATCCATTTAATGCCGCCGAATTCTCCCTCTGCACCTGCACCCAGGGCTCCCGGGGAGGGGCTTGAGGCTCTGCCACAGACCCCCACCCTGCAGGGGCCGCTGCACTGGGGAGGGGCAGGCAGAGCCTTCACTGTCTCAGGCCAGAGCCCACAGAGGCCTTGGCCACAGTCCTTCGAGGATCAAGAGTGATGGGCCTCGGAGCCCTTGCCAGCCCAGCACACCTGTGAGGAGGCTGCCCATCCCCTCTTTGAGGCCACCCTGTGTCCTCACCCCTGCCTCTGCCAGAGCTCCAGCTGGAGCCTCTTGCTGCTCAGACCCCTCTGAGGTCCAGGTCCTGTCCTGCCACTCAGCCCCCACTGCATCCCAGAAGAAACGCAGGGTGCGGTTACATTTGATTTCAGATAAACAACAAATAACTTCTTAGTAAAATGACCTCCCCACTATTGCATGTCTGAAATTAACCGAATGCCCTGTGTTCTCCTCTGTGAATCTGGCCACCCTCCTACCCAGCCACCTGCCTGCCCTCCACCCACCCAGACTTTAGCACCTCTCCTCCCCAGCGTGGGGAGTGGTCCTGGCCACTGGCTGGATCCTCAGGTGAGTCGGAGGGAGCAGCACCAGGACACGCCCCCGCTCCTGGACGCCATAGAAGAGAGGGGTCAGAGGGCTCAGGCGAGGGCGGCCCCTCCTCCTGTCCTGGGCGCCTGTGGTCGTCTCCTCATCCCGCATCTCCCTGGCCCCGGCCTGGCTCCTAGGAGCTGGGGCTGCGGCTGCGACTGCGGCTGCGACTGTGGCGCCCTTGCCCCACCTGCCGGCGGAAGTAGCGGATGGCAGAGATGGTGCCAATGTTGGCCAGCAAGACTGCAAGAGAAGCACAGGGTCTCCTGAGGGCCAGCCTGGCTGTCAGCACCGTCTGCCCACAAGACCCAGCCCTCAAAGGGCAGGCAAGGCCAGTGCAACTAGGGCCGCAGCTCAGCCTGGGGGGAGCAGGTCAGGGGAGAGCCCTGGGGCCCCCATGCACCCCTCGTCCTGCCAGTAACCCTCAGTCTGGCTTCTAGGCGCAGCTCCCTCTGCCCCCAGGCGCCCGAACCTGTTTTCCAGGCGTCTGGGGTATGCAGATCTGACGTCCTCACAGCCCAGGTGGCAAAGGCTACAAACACCAGGCACATGTCATTCTGGCTGAAGGCAAATGATGGGACAGGTCCCCGGAGCTCCCCTAGGACAGAAGCTCACCTTTAGCCCCACGGCTGCACTCAGAGATGGCCCCGCACAGGCCCGCCCCGGGAACCACCTGTCCCCCAACCCTGGGAACCGCCGCCCTCCAATCCCGGGAACCGCCTGCCCTCCCCCAATCCCGGGAACCACCTGCCCTCCCCCAATCCCGGGAACCACCTGCCCTACCAATCCCAGGAACCACCTGCCCCCCAGTCCCAGGAACCGCCTGCCCTCCCCCAATCCCGGGAACCGCCTGCCCTCCCCCAATCCCGGGAACCGCCTGCCCCCCCAATCCCGGGAACCGCCTGCCCCCCAATCCCGGGAACCGCCTGCCCCCCAATCCCGGGAACCGCCTGCCCCCCAATCCCGGGAACCGCCTGCCCCCCAATCCCGGGAACCGCCTGCCCCCCAATCCCGGGAACCGCCTGCCCCCCAATCCCGGGAACGGCCTGCCCCCCCAATCCCGGGAACCGCCTGCCCCCCCAATCCCGGGAACCGCCTGCCCCCCAATCCCGGGAACCGCCTGCCCCCCAATCCCGGGAACCGCCTGCCCCCCAATCCCGGGAACCGCCTGCCCCCCAATCCCGGAACCGCCTGCCCCCAATCCCGGGAACCGCCTGCCCCCCAATCCCGGGAACCGCCTGCCCCCCAATCCCGGGAACCGCCTGCCCCCCAATCCCGGGAACCGCCTGTCCCCCCAATCCCGGGAACGGCCTGCCCCCCCCAATCCCGGGAACCGCCTGTCCCCCCAATCCCGGGAACGGCCTGCCCCCCCAATCCCGGGAGCCACCTGCCCTGCACACGCCTGCCCTGCACACTCTTGGCCTGGGAACTGCCTGCCCTGCACACGCCCGCCCCGGGAACCGCCTGCCCCGGGAACCGCCTGCACCAGGAACCGTCTGCCCTGGACACGTCTGTTGGAGTCACATCTCCCCCGTGCTTCCTCTGCCTGAGACTTTGGTGACCTGGTTGAGTTGGGCCAGTTTGGGGGAACTGCCGGTGGAGCCCCTGTTTTCTGGTCTGTAAAGCATCTCCCAGAGGAGATGAGTGTGAGATGTGCCTCGCAGAGTGCCTGACCCTGAATGCAGTGAGGCCTAGATGGGAACCCTGCCAGAGGCTGGGGGAGGGACGCCGCCATCACATGGGCCTGGACACAGGGCAACGGCTGTGCAGAGCCAACCCCCTGAACAGCCCGGGTGCCTGGCCTGGGCCGCCCTGTCTGGACTGTGTCCTGGGATGACTGGGGGCTGGTCCCCAGGCTCCCCTGTTAGGGGATGACCTGAGCCCTGTCTGCCCGTCCCCAGCGGTCCCATCCCTGGCCAAGCTCCCTGGACAGTGTGTGCCTGGGACCTGGACAGGCTGTGGGATCCGAGAGCACCTACCTGCCCGTCTAAGAGCCAGGTGGAGCCGCTCTACCACGGCTGGCTTGAGGGGGGTCCCAGGCCCCGCCCCCTGGGAGGCCAACCCGGGAGGCTCCAATGCCTGCAGCGGGAGCGGGACAGCCGGCACCAGCACGCCCTCAAGCCTGTCCTCCCCGAAGAAGTGTTCATAGACCTCAGGGATGGAGATGGGCACGGGGTCTCCAGGTATGGGGGTCGGCACAGGATCAGCTCTCGGGAGTGGCGCCGGGGACCCCCACTGCCTCGACCTCTGGGCTCCACCATCTGGGAAGAAGAACTCGCACATGTCCGGCCACTGGACGCCTGCCGGATCCTGACCGGTGGCTGCCGCCTCAGCATCTTCGTCCTCCTCGATGGTGTCACAGAAGAAGAACTCGTAAGCCTCCGGGAGGGTCACGGCAAAGCTGCTCCCTGGCCCGGCCCTCGCCACGGCAGAGGGAGGGGGGCGAGGCAGGTGCTTGAGGATCCGAGGCTGGTGGGGCCGGGGCCCGACGGCCACAGCATCCCAGGCTCCGGGCCCCCCGTGGCCCCCAGTTGCTGTCCGGGGGGCTGAGGGCCGGGCTGAGGCCTCTTCTGAGCCTGGCTTGTTGGGGTCGGGCCCAGCCACGGAGAAGCGCACTTTCTTCTTCCTGGGGACTTGGGTGAGACCCAGTGTGGCCGCCCCAGAGCAGCATCCAGGGGCCCCTGCTGAGGGCTCAGACACAACAACCTCTGTCTCCACCACATCAGGCCCAGCTCTGCGGGTGGGAGACCAGGCAGGGCCAGCGGCGTCAGCTCTGGGAACAGGTGTAGACACAAGCCCACTGGACTCGGTCATCCTCGGCACAGCCTCTGAGACAGGTGGAGATGAAGCCACCTCTAGCTTAGCCACTGGGCCTGCTGTAGGCAAGGCCACATCCAGGCCATGCTTGGAGGCAGGTGTAGACACAGCCATGTCAGGCTGCAGCTCGGAGGCAGGTGTGGACACAGCCATATCCGTGTCCAGTTGTGGCTTGGAGATGGGTGTAGACAGAGCCACACTGGACTGAGGCTCAGAAGCTGGCATAGACACAGCCATGTCAGGTTGCGGCTCGGAGGCGGGTGTACACACAGCCATGTCCCTGTCAGGTTGCAGCTCAGAGGCGGGTGTAGACACAGCCATGTCCTGTCAGGTGCGGCTCAGAGGCGGGTGTAGACACAGCCATGTCCCTGTCAGGTTGCGGCTCGGAGGTGGGTGTAGACACAGCCATGTCCCTGTCAGGTTGCCGCTCGGAGGCGGGTGTACACACAGCCATGTCCCTGTCAGGTTGCGGCTCAGAGGCGGTGTAGACACAGCCATGTCCTGTCAGGTTGCAGCTCAGAGGCGGGTGTAGACACAGCCATGTCCCTGTCAGGTTGCAGCTCAGAGGCGGGTGTACACAGCCATGTCCCTGTCAGGTTGCGGCTCGGAGGTGGGTGTACACACAGCCATGTCCCTGTCAGGTTGCCGCTCGGAGGCGGGTGTAGACACAGCCATGTCCCTGTCAGGTTGCGGCTCGGAGGTGGGTGTAGACACAGCCATGTCCCTGTCAGGTTGCCGCTCGGAGGCGGGTGTAGACACAGCCATGTCCCTGTTAGGTTGCGGCTCGGAGGCGGGTGTACACACAGCCATGTCTGACTTAGCCCTTGAGACATCTGGGTGGGCTTCCCGGACAGGCGTGGACACCGTGTGCAGCTGGGCTCGGGGGGAGGTTCTAATTTGGTCTGTGCCTTGCTCAGTCACAGGGACAGGTGTAGACAGGCCCAAACCTGGCCCTGGTCTGTCTCCCTGCACAGGGGACCTGGGGCCAGGCTCAGGAGCTTTTGCAGGACCTGGCCCCGACTCCTCCTGCCCGGCTTTGGCTATCAGCTTTGCCGTCTCAGGACTGGCCGCAGGGAGCCGCGGGGAGCCCATCCGGGCAGAAGCAGAGGCTCCTGCGTGCCCACCCCCCTTGGCACCCACAGCTCGCCTCTTCTTTCGGCTGGGGCTCCGTGGTGGGGCTCCAGGGCTATCAGGGGGCCTCTGGGAGCCAGTGCTGTGGCCAGGGGACTCGGGACTTCCAGGAGGCTCACCAGGGGGCCGTGGGGCAGGGCCCTGCAGAAGCCTCTGCATCTGGTCTGCAGAAGATGCCGGAGCCGGGCAGGATGAGCACTGGCCGGGAGGGCTGGCGCAGGGGCCGAGGGACGGTGGAGCTTCTGCCCGTGCGGACGTGCTGGGTGTCTGCTGACCGGTCCCCAGGGCCAAGACAGGCTCACACCGAGACCTGGTGACCAGCTGCTGTGTGGCCACGTCCTCCTCCTCGCAGCCCCGCCAGCTCCGCCCTCCTGCAGCTGGCTGCCCAGTTGGGAGAGGTGGGGCCCTGGGGGGACTGCTGCCACTGCTGTCCCCTTGGTCAATGTCACTGGACAAGGGCTCGTCCCCAGAGGCCAGGCCTGCCTGCAGGAGGCCACACTCATCGGCGGTGGCTGAGAACTCGGCCCAGTCCTGGTCACTCAGCTGGACGCTGTACTGGAAATTTTCCATGTGGGGTCAGCAGAGGCACTGGAGGGTAGCAGAATGGGTCCGGTGGGGTCTTCATGGGTTCAGGCCCCAGGCATCACCCTGCACATGCCGCCCCTGCCCCACGAGACCTGGGAGCTCCCACAGCCTCGGGGCTCCATCTGTGCCCTGAAAGGAAGAGAACAGCGTCTCGAGGGGAGGGCTGCGCTTCCTTCAAACCTAGTGGTGACGATTTCCAAGTTAGAAGATCCCCAGCTCCCATGACCCTAGTTCCCAACGCACCCCAAATGATAGCTGTGTAATGATGCAGTGTTACATTCCTAGAATCAAAGATGGTTTTCGACCAGTGAAGCTATAAAACCAGCCATCCTCAGGTTTGAATGCTGTTTCCCATCACATCTCAGCTGGGGCAGCCTCACCTCCTCCACCTTCTGCCAGAGCTGTCTTTACACGGCAAAGCACCTTTCAGGGTCCACTCAATGGGAGCAGTGCCCTCGGGGGGGTGGGCAGCCCTGGTCCGTCCCAGTGCGCCCCAGCTGGCAGCCGGCCACAGGAAAGGTTTACAGGACCCAGCAGGTGCCCAGCCCTCAGTGATGACCTTCCAATCGCCTTGGCTGGGCCATGCTATTCTCTGAGCTCACCAGGTGGTGCTGGCCAGAGCTGGCCCAAGTCAGCAGGGAAAGCCTGGGCAGGAGGTGCAGGGTGCGGTGGGTCTCTTGACCCAGCAGCCACCTCGGGCCATCCTCAAGGTCTGCACCACGACCCAGGCCTGCCCGGCTGCCCAGGATGCCTTCCTTTGCCCCGTCTCAGAGAAGCAAGGAGACCCTAGCCGGCTGTCCGGTCTACCCCTAGAGGGGGCCGCCCTCGGCCTCAGGTCAGCCCCTCTGGACCCAGGAGTGGGAAGTCACTTTGGCGGGGACAGTCCTGAGACGGAGGCCAGGGCACGATGGCTTCCCGCCCACTGACCTTCGCCCTCCTTTCTGGTCTCTTGAGAAGCCCCTGTGGGGGTTGTTGCCATTGGGACCCCTTGGGTCAGGGCAAGCAGCTGACCATGTCCTACCTGGGTCCCGGCGGCCGAGCTGGGCGTCTGAGCTGCCCATCCCGGGGCGGCATGGTGCTAGGCTGGCTGCACAGGCTCCACCCCCTGTGCCAAAAATACCACGTCCCTGTGGTCACATGAGACTCGTGCCAGCCACAGGGTCCAGGCCACAAATAGATGGCATTTGAGGGCCCTCCAGCTACAGTACGTGAGGACGACTTCCTGGCACGGGGCCCGGCCGAGGTGGGGTCAGACACGGGCCGGAGGACGCCGACCAGCAGGCAGCACCGCTCAGTTCCCGTGCTTCCGCCACCCGCAGTGAAACCTCAGACCTGTCCTCCCTGCCGCCCCTGGAATGTTCCTGGCCTGCTTCTGAGATGGCCTCTGTGTCCTGGCCAGGGCTTGTGCCTCCCTGTCCTGACCTCCGGGGCTCATGTGGGGGTGAGTGGCCTGCGTAGCCACACAGCCAGGGAGCGCCAGGGTCAGGTGCCCCCATGCCCGGCTCCGCTCAGCTGCACCCTCCAGGCTGTCCTGACCTTGGGGTTCACGGTGCCCATTCCCAGGCAGTTTCCGAGCCAGGGGACAAGAGGACAGGGCGAGGGATCCAACAATAAGCATCCGATCAAACAGACAGATGAGCTCAGCTCCGATGGCAGCACGTCCTGGGAAAGAAGTAGGGAGAGGGGTGGCTGGAGGGCCGGAGACCTCTCTAAGGAGGAGGCTTGGACTGAGAAGCTCCTGAGAGTCCGGGGCACGAGACTAGGAGACCGGGGCCTGCGCCGAGAGGGGTGGCAGTGAGAGCTGGGCGTGCAAAAAGCGCCGCATGCCTGGTGCTGCACGATGCTTTTCCACGAGGCCACAGGACAAGGCGTCCTGCCACCCAGGGCCAGCCTGACTTGAGCTTTCACAAGTGGAACGCATCCTGCATCCCTGTCTGCGTCTGTGTCCTCGGGCCCACGCCGCACTCTGGAGAGAGCTGCCATGAGGGCTGCCGGCGACTGCCCGGGCGGGCGAGGCTGTCCTGCGTGAACGTGCCACGTGGCTGTGCCGTTTCCCGTGGGTGGCGATGTGGGTCGTTTCCAGTTTGCAGCTACCACACGGTGCGGCTGTGAATATCTGGGAACATTCCTTTCGGCAAACCTCTCGCATTTCCAGGACGGGTGCGGTCAGCGTCAGAAGGTGCCGCCCCGTTCCCCAGGCGGCTGCGTGGCCGTGCTCCAGGCTGGAGTTTCGCAGGAGCTGCGCATCTGCTTCTGTGCGGCGCCTCTCGGCTGCGGCCGCCTCCCTGTGCCTCCCCGCTGTGGGTCTGTAGGAGTCGTTACGTATTCTGGACGAGCTCTTCATTGAACTCTTGTACTGGGGAATCTTCTCCCTCTCTGCCTCCACTTTCCACCCTCGTAACGGTACCTTTGTTTGCTTGTTTGTTTGTTTGAGACGGAGTTTCACTCTTGTCACCCAGGCTGATGTGCAATGGCAAAATCTCAGCTCACTGCAACCTCCGCCTCCCAGGTTGAAGAGATTCTCCTGCCTCAGCCTCCTAAGTAGCTGGGATTACAGGCAGGCACCACCGTGCCCGACTAATTTTGTATTTTTAGTAGAGACGGGGTGTCTCCATGTTTCCCAGGCTGCTCTCAAACTCCTGACCTCAGGTGTGAGCCACCGCGCCCGGCCTATTCCTTCATTTAAAAAAAACCTTCATTGTGTTGCCTTTCACGCTCGGCTCTGCCACACACTTGGCATTGACTTTTGTGAGAGGTGGGAGATGGGGGCACGGGACTCCTGTCTTCACGTGGACGCTCAGCTGACCCAGCACCACATCCTGGGTGGGCATGCACGTGGCGTCCAGGCCCCACGTGGACCATCACGAGATGAGAAGGCTTTGGGGCTTGGGACAGGAGAGGCAGGGAGACCAACGGCAAGGCTGTGGCCAGGGTGCTGTGCCAGGGGGTCTAGGGTGGCGGAGGGAGGGGCCTACCCTGAGGCCTTTTCCCAACAAGCTGTCACTGGAGTTGGCCTGAGCCTTCAGGGGAATCCTTCCCCGTACTCCAGCCCAGTCACGAACCTTCCTGGTGGGAGCAGCAGGGGGAGGGCGGCTGTAGGATGAGGAGTAGTCAGGGCCCCCCTGCACTTTAGGCGGCAGCACCCCTCAGTCCAGGGAGGAAGAATAACCCAGTTCTACGGTGGAGGAAGAGACCAGACCCCGGCCTGGGAGGCAAGTGGTGGTTGGGCAGGGTCCCCTGGGAGGATGGGGACGTGCTGTGCCCCTAGCGGCCACCAGAGGGCACCAGGATGCCACTGCGCCCCGGACCGGGTCGGCTCAGCGGCTCCTGCCCTGGTCAGGGGGCACCAGGTCCTGCCCGTCCTGGGGAGGGCGGGGGGAGAAGGCGATTCTTGGGGGGTTGCTGGCTCCTTTTCCTGAGGCGTGTGGCCCAGGTGAAAGCCCTGGACCTTGAGACAGTCGGGGAGCTGATTCATGAGGAACCCTCCCATGCCGGGCACAGCCTCAAACGATGTACACAGCTGCGGAATTATTTTTCTTTTTTTTCTTTTCTTTTCTTTCTTTTCTCCTTCTTTTTTTTGAGATGGGGTTTCACTCTGTCGCCCAGACTGGAGTGCAGTGGCGGGATCCCAGCTCACTGCAGCCTCCACCTCCCAGGCTCAAGTGATCCTCCAGCCTCAGCCTTCCGAGTAGCTGGGATCACAGGCGCCATCGCCAAGCCCAGCCTCCTTTTCATTTTTTATAGCTTTATTGAAGTATAATTAACACGTAATACACTTCAAGTATTTATTTATTTAACTATCTATCTATTGTTTGAGACGGAGTCTCACTCTGTTGCCCAGGCTGGACGGAGTGCAGTGGCTCCATCTTGGCCAACTATAACCTCCGCCTCCCAGGTTCCAATGATTCTCCTGCCTCAGCCTCCTGAGTAGCTGGGACCACAGGCGCACGCCAACATGTCCAGAGAATTTTTGTATTTTTAGTAGAGATGGGGTTTTGCCATGTTAGCCAGGCTGGTCTCAAACTCCTGATCTCAAGTGATCTGCCCGCCTTGGCCTCCCAAAGTGCTGGAATGACAGGCGTGAGCCGCCCCGGTCTTCAAGTATTTAAAATGTGCAGTTCGCTAGGTTTGGACACATATACCCCTGGGAACCACCACAAACGTCTCCAACACTCCCAAATGTTCCTTCGGCCCCTCGGTGATTCTTTCCCTTCTCACACTCAGGCAACCCTGAATCTGCTGTCCCTGCAGAGTAAGTTGCATTGGCTAGAATCGTCCGCTGGGCCCTTCTTTGTATAGGACAGGTCCTCTGTGACAGCATTTCTTAGAGATTCACCCACAAGGCCGGGCGTGGTGGCTCACACCTGTAATCCCAGCACTTTGGGAGGCTGAGGTGGGTGGATCATGAGGTCAGGAGATCGAGACCACGGTGAAACCCCGTCTCTACTAAAAATACAAAAAAAATTAGCCGGGCGCGGTGGCGGGTGCCTGTAGTCCCAGCTACTCAGGAGGCTGAGGCAGGAGAATGGCGTGAACCTGGGAGGCGGAGCTTGCAGTGAGCCGAGATCGCACCACTGCACTCCAGCCTGGGCAACAGAGCAAGACTCTGTCTCAAAAAAAAAAAAAGAGATTCACCCACACTGTGGTATATGTCAATTGTTGCTTTTTATGCAAAGTGTTCCATTGTTGGATACACTAGTTTCTGTATCCATTCCTCTGTTGATGGACATTTGGATTATTTCTAGTTTGGGGCTATCGCAGCTAAAACTGCTATGAACATTTGCGTACAAGCGTTTGTACTGTGAAAGGAAAGTGAATCTTGGGACCCCCCAAATCACTGAGCCAAACGGAAAAGTCAAGCTGGCAACTGCTTAGGGCCCACTTGCCTCCCGTTCTATTCTTTAAAAAGATAGCTACTAAGATTTAAATAATAAAAAAGCTGCCTATCTCCCTCAGGATGTGTCCACACGGAAATTCCTTGCAGACACAGGATGGACAGAATTCAAAGTCGTTCCTCTGCTCACTGAGATGAGTGAACATCTAATCAGAAACTCAAAAGAATGTGACCCTTTGTTTTATCACCTGTGACCTGGAAGCCCTCTCCCCTTTTCAAATTGTCTTGCCTCTTGGGACTGAACCAATGTACATCTTACACATATTATTGAAGTCTCATGTCTTACTAAAATGTAGAAAACCCAGCTGTGCCCCGGCCACCTCGGGCACAGGTCATCAGGACCTCCTGAGGCTGTGTCACGGGCACGTCCTTAACCTTTAACCTTGGCAAAATCAACTTACTTTTTTTTTTTTGAGATGGAGTCTCGCTCTGTTGCCCAGGCTGGAGTGCAGTGGCACCATCTTGGCTCACTGCAAGCTCTGCCTCCCGGGTTCACGCCATTCTCCTGTCTCAGCCTCCCGAGTAGCTGGGACCACAGGTGCCCGCCAGCACGCCTGGCTAATTTTTTTGTATTTTTAGTAGAGACGGGGTTTCACCGTGTTAGCCAGGATGGTCTCGATCTCCTGACCTCGTGATCCACCCGCCTCAGCCTCCCAAAGTGCTGGGATTACAGGCGTGAGCCACCGTGCCCGGCCTGGCAAAATCAACTTTCTAAATGGATTCAGACCTGTCTCAGATACTTGGGGTTGACTGTGTGGACACATGCTTTCATTTCTCTTGGGTACATACTCGGAATTGGAGTGGCTAGGTCATATGATAGGTATATGTTTAACTTTTTGAGAAACTGCCAGACCGCCTTCCAGTGTGGTTGTACAATTATTTATTCCCACTAGAGGTTCCAGGCTCCGGGTCCTCACCCGCACTCAGCACCGGACAGCTTTGTAATTCAGCCATTCCAGTAGGCACTCATTCTGGTTTTAATCTACATTTCCCTAATGATGAACAACACTGGGCATCTTCTCACATGTGCATTTGTTATCCATGTATCTTCTTTGGTAAAAAGACTGATGAAATATTTTGTCCATTTTATTTTATTTGAGACAGAGCCTCACTCTGTTGCCCAGGCTGGAGTGAAGTGGTGAGATCTTGGCTCACTGCAACCTCCACCCCCCGGGTTCAAGCGATTGTCTCACCTCAGCCTCCTGAGTAGCTGGGATTACAGGTGCCTGACACCACACCTGGCTAATTTTTGTATTTTTAGTAGGGACGGGGTTTCAGCATGTTGGCCAGGCTGGTCTCAAACTCCTGACCTCAAGTGATCTGCCTGCCTCAGCCTCCCAAAGTGCTGGTATTACAGGTGTGAGCCACTGTGGTTAGCCTATTTTGTCCATTTTAAAAATTAGGTTGTGGCCTGGTGTGGTGGCTCACACCTGTAATCCCAGCAATTTGGGAGGCTGAGGCAGGCAGATCACTTGAGGCCAGGAGTGTGAGACATGCCAGGGCAACATGGAAAACCCTGTCTCTACAAAAAATTAAATTAGAAATAAAAATTAGGTTGTTTTCTTGTTTTTGAGTTTGCAGCATTTTTTTTTTTTTTTGAGAGTTTGACTCTTATTGCCCAAGCTGGAGTGCAGTGGCACAATCTCAGCTCACTGCAACCTCTGCCTCCCAGGTTCAAGCAATTCTCCTGCCTCAGCCTCCTGAGAAGCTGAGATTACAGGCACATGCCACCACACCCTCTGGCTAATTTTTTGTATTTTTAGTAGAAACGGGGTTTCACCATATTGGCCAGGCTGGTCTCAAACTCCTGACTTGAGGTGATCTACCCACCTCGGCCTCCCAAAGGGCTGGGATTACAGGCATGAGCCACTGCACCGGCCCAGGATTCTTCACATATTCTGCATGTAAGTCTTTTATCAGATATGTGATTTATTTTCTTCCAGCCTGTGGTTTGTCTTTTCTTGTCTTTTTTTGAGACAGCGTCTTGCTCTGTTGCCCAGCCTGGAGTGCAGTGGCATGATCTCAGCTCACTGCAACCTCCGCCTCCCAGGTTCAAGTGATTCTCCTACCTCAGCCTTCTGAGTAGCTGAGACTACAGGCGCCCGCCACCACACACGGATAATTTTTGTATTTTTAGTAGAGAAAGGGTTTCGCCACATTGGCCAGATTGGTCTCGAACTCCTGACCTGAGGTGACCCGCCCGCCTCAGCCTCCCAAAGTGCTGGGATTACAGGCCTGAGCCACCGTGCCCAGCCTTTTCATGTTTTTAACACTGCCTCTTGAAAAAGAGTTCGTGTTTAACAATGAGGATACACAAAATTTTTTTTAAAAAGAAAAAGAGAAGTTCTTCCTTTTAATGAAGTCTAATTTGCCCATTTTTCTTGATGTATTATTCTTTTGGTGTTGTAGCTAAGAAATCTTTGCCTAAAGGTCACAAAGATTTTTAAAGTTTTCTCCAAGAAGGTTTATGGTTAGATTTTGCATTTAGGGCTATGATCTATTTTTAGTTAATTTGTGTATATGGTGTGAGGTAAGAATCTGTTAATTTATTTGCATATGGATATCCGATTGTTTTTGAACCACTGTTGAAAAGACTCTCCTGGCTGGGCTTGGTGACTCAAGCCTGTAATCCAGTACTTTGGGAGGCCAGGGTGGGTGGATCACGAGGTCAGGAGTTGGAGACCAGGCTGACCAACATGGTGAAACCCTGTCTCTACTAAAAATACAAGAATTAGCTGGGCGTGGTGGCAAGAGCCTGTAATCTCAGCTACTCAGGAGGCTGAGGCAGGAGAATTGCTTGAATCTGGGAGGTGGAGGTTGCAGTGAGCCAAGATCGCACCATTGCACTCCAGCCTGGGTGACAGAGGGAGACTCCATCTCAAAAAAAAAAAAAAGAAAAAAAAGAAAGAAAGAAAGAAAGAAAGAAAAGACAAGAAAAGACTCTCCTTTCTCTACTGAATTGTCTGTCAAAAACAGCTGACCATCCATCCATGGGCTGGCCCATTTCTGGAGTTCAGGGTTGATTGTTACTGGAGTTCTGGGTTGAGTGTTTCTGGAGTTCTGGGTTGATTGTTTCTGGAGTTCAGGGTTGATCGTTTCTGGAGTTTGGGGTTGATTGTTTCTGGAGTTCTGGGTTGATGTTTCTGGAGTTCTGGGTTGATTTTTAGAGTTTGTTGTTTTGAGTTCTGGTTGATCGTTTCTGGAGTTCAGGGCTGACTGTTTCTGGAGTTCTGGGTTGAGTGTTTCTGGAGTTCTGGGTTGACCGTTGCTAGAGTTGTGGGTTGATTGTTTCGGAGTTCTGGATTGATTTTCTCTGGAGTTCTGGGTTGATTGTTTCTGGAGTTCAGGTTTTCTGGAGTTCTGGGTTATTTTTTCTGGAGTTGAGTTCTGGGTTGACCGTTCCTGGAGTTCTGGGTTGATTGTTTCTGGAGTTCTGGGTTGATTGTTTCTGGAGTTTGGGGTTGATTATTTCTGGAGTTTGGGGTTGGTTGTTTCTGGAGTTTGGGGTTGATTGTTTCTGGAGTTCGAGGTTGATCATTTCTGGAGTTCGGGGTTGATTGTTTCTGGAGTTCTGGGTTGATCGTTTCTGGAGTTCTGGGTTTACTGTTTCTGGAGTTCGGGGTTGATTGTTTCTGGAGTTCGGGTTGATTGTTTCTGGAGTCCGGGGTTGATTGTTTCTGGAGTTCAGGGTTGACTGTTTCTGGAGTTCGGGTTGATTGTTTCTGGAGTTCGGGGTTGATTGTTTCTGGAGTTCAGGGTTGACTGTTTCTGGAGTTCGGGTTGATTGTTTCTGGAGTTCGGGGTTGATTGTTTCTGGAGTTCTGGGTTGAGTGTTTCTGGAGTTCAGAGTTGAGTGTTTCTAGAGTTCGGGGTTGTTTCTGCAGTTCTGGGTTGACTGTGGAGTTCAGGGTTGATTGTTTTCTGAAGTTTGGGGTTGATTGTGTTTGGAATTCTGGGTAATTTCCTTGTCAAATATATATTTTGCCAACGTTTCCTCCCATATGTGATGTCTTTTCACTTTTTGATAATTCCATTTGAAACATAAGTTTTAAATTTTGATGGTGTCTAATTTATCTATTTTTTTCTTTGGTCATTTATGTTTCTGGTATCTGTTTTAGTCTATTTTGTGCTGCCCTAATAGGATATCTGAGACTGGGTAATTTATAATGAACAGAAATTTATTTCTCACAGTTCTGGAGGCTGGGAAATCCAGATGAAGTTTCTGTCATCTGATGAGCTCCTTCCTGCTGTGTCATCCCTGGACAAAGAAGACAGAGTCGGAGAGCAGGAGGGACTGGACCCCCCTTCCATGAGGAACCCACTCCCACAATAACAGTGTTCATCTCTTCGTGAGGGCAGAGCCTCCATAAGCTAAACACCTCTTAAAGGTCCCACCTCCCAACACTTCCACATGGGGGATCAAGCTCCCAGCACATAAGCTTTTGGGGCCACATCCAAACCACAGCAGTATCCTACCTAAGAAGGTTTTTGCCCAAGGACTTTCCAAACCCAAGAACATGACAATTTATTGCTACATTTTCTTCTAAAAGTTTTATAGTTGTAACTGTTAACTTATGTCTGTCATCCATTCTGTTTTGTTTTATTTTGTTTTTGTTTTTTTGAGATGGAGTCTCAGTCTGTCGCCCAGGCTGGAGTGAAATGGCATGATCTCAGCTCACTGCAACCTCCGCCTCCCAGGTTCAAGCGATTCTCCTGCCTCACCCTTCTGAGTAGCTGGGATTACAGCCGCCTGCCACCATGCCCTGCCAACTTCTTGTACTTTTGGTAGACATGGGGCTTCACCATGTTGGCCAGGCTGGTCTCAAACTCCTGACCTCAGGCGATCCGGCGTGAGCCACCATGCCCGGCCTGTCATTCATTTTGAGTTCACTGTGTTTGTGATGTGAATAAGGCGAGCAGCTTCCCTCACGTGCATGTGGATGTTTGGGTGTCTCAGCACCATTTGTTAAAGACGATTCTTTCCTCCGTTGAATTGTCCTGGCACCCGTATTGAAAATCAGTTGACTGTAGGCCGGGCACAGTGGCTCAAGCCTGTAATCCCAACACTTTGGGAGGCCGAGGCAGGAGGATCACTTGAGGTCAGGAGTTCGAGACCAGCCTGGCCAACATAGTGAAGCCCTGTCTCTACTAAAAATACACAAATTAGCCACGCGTGGTGACGGGTGCCTGTAGTCCCAGCTACTTGGGAGGCTGAGGCACAAGAATCGCTTGAGCCCAGGAAGCGGAGGTTGCGGTGACCCGAGATCACGCCACTGCCCTCCTGAGACTCCATCTCAAAAAAACAAGTTTCGTTTTTATATTGTTCGTTGCCAGTGTGAAGAAATACAATTGATTTTTGAAATATTGGTCTTGTGTCCTCCAAGAATTCTGTACCTTGCTGTACCTGTTTATTAGTTCTAATAATTTTTTCAGTGGCTTCCTTCGGATTTTCTATATATGAGATCATGCCATCTGAAAAGTTTCACATCTTTTTCTTTTTTTTTATTTGAGACAAGGTCTCACTCCGTCACCCAGGATGGAATGCAGTGGTGCAATCTCTGCTCACTGCAACCTCTGCCTCCTGGGCCTAAGCAATCATCCCACCTCAACCTGCAGAGTAGCTGGGACTGCAGGTGCACGCCACTATGCCCGGCTGATTTTTGCATTTTTTTCCTTTTCTTGGTAGAGACAGGGTCTCACTATGTCGCTCAGGCTTGTCTTGAACTCTTGGGCTCAAGCAATCCTCCTGCCTTGGCCTCCCAAAGTGCTGAGATCACATGAAGGTGTGAACCACTGTGCCTGGCCCTGGATGCCTTTTATTTCATTTTCATTTTTTTTTCTTTTTTCTTTTTTTTTCTTTGAGATGGAGTTTCATTCTTGTTGCCCAGGCTGGAGTGCAATGGCGCAATCTCAGCTCACCGCAACCTCCACCTCCCAGGTTCAAGTGATTATCCTGCCTCAGCCTCCCGAGTAGCTGGGATTACAGGCGCCCACCACCACGCCAGACTAATTTTGTATTTTTAGTAGAGATGGGGTTTCTCCATGGTGGCCAGGGTGGTCTTGAACTCCCGACCTCAGGTGATCCGCCTGCCTCAGCCTCCCAAAGTGCTGGAATTACAGGCGTGAGCCACCGTGCCCGGCCTCTTTTATTTCATTTTCTTTCCTAATTGCTCTGGCAGGAACTTCCTAGAATGTCAAAAGTAAGAGGCAGGAGTGAGCATTGCTGTTTCATCACGGCATTTTGTCGACGTGATTACGACGCTCTGGGAGTCTCCATCCAGGTTCTTGTGCTGAGCGGCTCCTTGGATCAGTGGGTTTATGGTTCCCGTCAAGCTTGGGAAAACTCCAGTCATTATTTCTTCAGCTATTTTACCTTCTTCCCCTCTTCTGGGACCAACTCCAGTTAAACGTATGTTAGGCCACTCAACGTTGCCTCACAGCTCACCATTCTATTTCTCTGTTTTTTAGTTTTTTTGCTTTTTTTTTGAGACAGAGTCTTGCTCTGTTGCCCAGGCTGGAGTGCAGTGGCATGATCTTGGCTCACTGCAGGCTCTGCCTCCTGGGTTCAAGCAATTCTCTGCCTCAGCCTCCCAAGTAGCTGAGATTACAGGTGCCTACCACCACGCCTGGATAATTTTTTTTTTTTTGTATTTTTTGTAGAGATAGAGTTTCACCGTGTTGGCCAGGCTGGTCTTGAACGCCTGACCTCGTGATCCGCCCGCCTCGGCCTCCCAAAGTGCTGGGATTACAGGCATGACCCACCGCGCCTGGCCTGTTTTTAAAATCTGTTTTATTTTAAATAGTTTTTATCGTTATAGTTTCGAGTTGACTACTGTTTTCCTTTCCAGTGTCTAACTTGTTGGTACTTCCACCCAGTGCATTTCTCGAATCACACATCATGATTTTCATCTCTAGAACTTCCCCGTTGGGATTTTCGTACCTTCAAAATCCCTAACGCATTCGATATTTCCTCTAGCTTCGGCTTTTCTAGTTTATTTCTGTTTTTGTTTAGAGATGAGATCTCGCTTTGTTGCCCAGGCTGGCCTTGGCATCTTGAGTAGCTGGGACTACAGGCACACACAACCACACCTGGAATAGCTTCTTGAATATCTGGAGTAAGTTGTAGCAGGGGCTTTCATACCCTTGTCTGGGAATTCTATCATCTCTAACATGGCTGGAATCTTCCTGTCCATGTGGGGAGGGTCCTGTGCCCATCGTCTGGAGAGGGTCCCTGTGTCCATATGGGGAGGGTCCCTACGTCCATGTGGGGAGGGTCCCTGTGTCCATCATCTGGGGAGCGTCCTGTGTCCATCCTCTGGGGAGGGTCCCTGTGTCCATCATCTTGGGAGGGTCCCTGCGTCCTTCATCTGGGGAGGGTCCCTGCGTCCTTCATCTGGGGAGGGTCCCTGTGTCCATCCTCTGGGGAGGGTCCCTGTGTCCATCCTCTGGGGAGGGTCCCCTTCGTCCATCATCTGGGGAGGGTCCCTTTGTCCTTCATCTGGGGAGGGTCCCTGTGTCCATCATCTGGGGAGGGTCCCTGTGTCCATCATCTGGGGAAGGTCCCTGTGTCCATCATCTGGGGAGGGTCCCTGTGTCCATCATCTGGGGAGGGTCCCTGTGTCCATCCTCTGGGGAGCATCCTGTGTCCATCCTCTGGGGAGCGTCCTGTGTCCATCCTCTGGGGAGGGTCCCTGTGTCCATCCTCTGGGGAGAGTCCCTGTGTCCATCATCTGGGGAGGGTCCCTGTGTCCTTCATCTGGGGAATGTCCTTGCCTGAGTGCCAGGAAGGGGGGACACTCTCACTGTAACATCAGCTGAGATCCTTCATGCTTTCATTGTCGCCCCCACATGGAGGTAGCATTTGCCCCAAGGATTTCTGTCAAGCAGGTGACAGCCTTCTGCCTGCAACCTGCTTGGTAACATTAAGCCCCTGGCTTGGTCAGGAAAAGTCCAGCCGAAATCCCACATAGTAGATTCATTGGCCACCTCCTGGAGTGCTGCTCTCACCCCTTCCCCAACAAACCAGCTTCCTGGGGATGTGCTGATGGAGCTTCCTCTTTTCCTAAAGCCAAACTGGAGAAACAGAAGGCACACAACGACATGATGTCGTGGCCCCCAGGCGTCTCCGCCGACAGCTCTTGCCTCCTCCCGGTGCATTTGAAGGAGGAAGTTTGGCCAGAGCCAGCAGAGCATCCCTGACTGGGGCTGGGAGGGCCAAGACGGAGGGTACCACTGGGCCTGGGGCTTAAGAGGCCATGGTTGGGGGGGATCGGCAGCTGGAGGGTCCCACGCTGGAGCACAGCCAGCCCTGCCATCTGCTGTGTTTGGCACACGCCACGGTCAGTGATACGGTTTGGATCTGTGTCCCCACCCAAATCTCATGCCGAACTGTGATCCCCGGTGTTGGAGGTGGGGCCTGCTGGGAGGCATGGACCATGGGGGCGGGTTTCTCATGACGGTTTAGCACCATCCCCCCGCCGTGGTACCGTCCTTGGGTTAGTAAGTGAGCTCACAGGAGATCTGGTGTTTAAAAGTGGGTGGCGCCCCACCCCCCACCCCCTCTCCCTCCTGCTCTGGCCAGGTGACCTTCCTGCTCCCTCTTCTCCTTCTGCCAGGATTGGAAGTTTCCTGGGGCCTCCCCAAAAGCTGAGCAGGGCCAGACGCGGTAGCTCATGCCTGTAATCCCAGCACTTTGGGAGGCCGAGGTGGGTGGATTGCTTGAGGTCAGGAGTTCAAGACCAGCCTGAACAACATGGTGAAACCCCATCTCTACTAAAAATACAAAAATTAGCTGGGCGTGGTGGCGCATGCCTGTAATCCCAGCTACTCAGGAGGCTGAGGCAAGAGAATTGCTTGAACCCAGGAGGCTGAGGTTGCAGTGAGCTGAGATCACACCACTGTACTCCAGCCTAACAGGGCAAGACAGTCTCAAAAAAAAAAAAAAAAAAAAAAAAAAAAAAAAGCTGAGCAGGTGCCAGCACCATGCTACCTGTGCAGCCTGCAGAAGCACAAGCCAATTAAGCCTCTTTTCTCTCCCCCAGGCTGGAGTGCGGTGGTAAGATCTCTGCTCACTGCAGCCTCCACCTCCGGGGATCAAGCGATTCTCCTGCCTCAACCTCCCGAGTAGCTGGGACTACAGGCACCGCCATCACACCCGGCTAATTTTTGTATTTTTAGTAGAAATGGGGTCTCACCATGTTGGCCAGGCTGGTCTTGAACTCCTGACCTCAGGTGACCCACCCGCCTCGGCCTCCCAAAGTGCTGGGATTCCAGGCATGAGCCATTGTGCCCAGCCTACAGGCAACTGATTTTTCAACACAGGTGCCAAGACAATTCAATGGAGGAAAGAATGGTCTTTAACAATCACACCACTGCACTCCAGCCTGGGCAACACAGCGAGACTCCATCTCAAAAAAAAAGCAACTGACAAATAGAAGAAGAGTGAGCTGTGGGACAACTTCAACTGATATACACGTAACTGGAGTCAGTCCCAGAAGAGGAGAGCTGCCCCAGCTCTGCCTGTCCCTACCTCCAGGGTCCCCCACACCCATTGCCCTGTCCAGGTCAGAGTGAGCCCAACGGCTCAGACACCACTGCCTTCCTCTGCCCACCACCTTCCTCTCTCCATGCTCCATGTTGAGCTTATAGGCTGAGCGTAAGTTCATTCTCACATTGCTACAAAGAAACGCCTGAGAGTGGGCCGGGTGCGGTGGCTCAAGCCTGTAATCCCAGCACTTTGGGAGGCCGAGACAGGCAGATTCCTTGAGGTCAGAAGTTCGAGACCAGCCTCACTTCAACAAGGTGAAACCCCGTCTCTACTAAAAATACTAAAATTAGCCAGGCATGATGGTGGGTGCCTGTAATCCCAGCTACTCGGGAGTCTGAGGCAGAAGAATCGCTTGAAGCCGGGAGGCGGAGGTTGCAGTGAGCCGAGATTGCGCCACTGTACTCCAGCCTGGGTGACAAGAGACTCTGTCTAAACAAAACAAAACCCAACCTAACAAAGAAAACCTTACTACAAAGCTATAGCCATCAAAAAGACAGTGTGATTGATAATAGGACAAGGATAGATGTATTGATCGATGGAAAAGAATTGAGGGTTCAGAAATAGGTCCTCACATTTACAGTCAACGGATTTTCTTTTTTTTTTTTTTTTTTTTCTGAGACAGGGTCTCACTCTCAGCCCATCACCTTGGCAGGACTCTACCGACCCAGCAGACCACTGGACCCTCAGGACACTGAGGTGTGAATGCCAGGAGGGGCCGGTGGGACATCAGGGAGGCTGCCAATCCAGGGCCCTTGCCCTGGCTGCGTCCGAGGTGGGTACAGCCCTGGGGCTCCAGGGGTCAGTGGGGGCAGCAGCCAGGCATGGAGCCAGGGGAGCCAGAGGAGGCTGGGACCCAGGTGAGCACAGGGACCTGGTGGGGCGAGCTTTGGCCTCACATCTCACAAGCCCCGGCTCCAGGCAGCCCCACCCCACCCCCATCCCTAACTTCCTGGCGCCTGGAGTTCATGGGCCTGGCCTAGACTTCTGTCACCATAGGGACTGAGGTTCTCCAGATTTCAAAAGCCTGTGATCTGTGGTTGTGTTACCCCGTTCCCCCCACAGCAGACAAGCCCAGACACACACGGCCCAGACACCACAGAGGCAAAGGAATTCAGCAAACATTTATTGACCCTTGGTCCTCATCAAGGAGGCAGTGGGAGATGAATTGGAAGTGACCAGGGGCCGCCAGCCACACCCCCTCCACCGAGAAGACGACTTTCATCTATTATTCAGCAGAAAACCAAAAGCCAAGATAAAAATCACCGGGGAGGGGCAGGGACGGGGGACTGGGCCAGACCCCAGCTGGTGAGTGGCCACCACCTGAGGTGGGGAGGGGCAGGAAATGTCTGGAAGGTAGAGAGGGCAGAAAGGACCCCTGCAGGAGGAGGAACCCCACGTCTGGGGCCACAGGACGCAGGGTGGGGAGGGAGAAAGGACCCCCCATGTGAGGGGGCACCCCACGTCTGGGGCCACAGGAAGCAGGTTCTGGCGGGCGTCCTGGCTGGGTGTAGGCAGAGGCTGGCTCCCCGAGGCCCAGGGGGGGGATCTGAGAAGGGGGTAGCCTGAGGGGGAGCCCAGGACAGCCCCTGTGCTGCCGGTCCAGCCTGGCCCCTCAGGCTGTGTTTCCTGAGACCTCCCTAGTCTAACCCAAACCTCCCAGCTCTGTCATTCAAATGGATGGACTTGGCCGGGCGTGGTGGCTCACGCTTGTAATCCCAGCACTTTGGGAGGCCGAGGCGGGCGGATCACGAGGTCAGGAGATCGAGACCACGGTGAAACCCCGTCTCTACTAAAAAAATACAAAAAATTAGCCGGGCGTGGTGGCGGGCGCCTGTAGTCCCAGCTACTTGGCGAGGCTGAGGCAGGAGAATGGCATGAACCCAGGAGGCGGAGCTTGCAGTGAGCCGAGATCGCGCCACTGCACTCCAGCCTGGGTGACAGAGCAAGACTCCGTCTCATAAAAAAAAAAAAAAAAAAAAATGGATGGGCTAGGTCCCTGCGGGTCCATTTCCCTGTTTTCGGTGCTGAGGACAGAGCTTCGAGCTTCCAGACAGACTTGGCCTTTGCCCTCTGGAGCCCCGTCCAGCTGGGCCCAGATGATACACCGAGCCTGCGGCCGATGGGATGGACCACAAGTTAGGAGGAAAGTCAGGGGAGAAGCCGGGGGCAGGTGGTGTGGAGCACAGAGGAACCCAGACTGCGAAGGGACTGCCCGAGGACTGTGATTCCCCCGAACCTGAGTGGTCCCTGGACAGCTATGCAGGGCCCTTTAGCCACAGTGGAGGGGGCATTCAAGGCCAGAGCCTGGTGGAGAGATGCCCTGCCCTCTTAGGACCCACAGCCCAGGTGACTTTGTGGGGTGCCCCTCCTGCCCCGAGCTCCTCCCCACACTCCCAGCTTCGCTGCCCCAGGCCCTCCTTCCCCTTCTGCACTGATGCCTTCTCTGCGCAGCTCCCCTCCCCCGGCCACGCTGAGCTTCCAGCTGCCCCCAAGAAGACCGTCCCTTCCCGTGCTAAGGCGGCCTCCCTCACAGGGTCTCAAGCTCCCAGGGAAAAGGGCTACTTTGAGGCTTCCCTGGGACCAGGACCCCCGAGGTAGGACTGATGGTGGGACCAAGAGTGGGGCCCCCAGCCCGATGCTACCCCGCCCAGGGTCACTGGCCTGGCCCTCGCAGCTCTGGGAGGGGGCAGGGCAGCCAGGGGCCAGGGGTGGCCTGACTTGCCAGGCCTGGGTGGCTCCTACGAGCTGTACACGGCTGCGTCCTGGAGGGCCCAGGGGACTCCTGATGGAGGCACAGACTGGAGCCTTGGAGGGCCAGCGCTGGTGGGACGGCTCACTCGCCTCCCGTGGGCCCCGGTAAACTCGGCCCCAGTTGGGAAATGGCCCTCGGTGCGGCTCAGAGGGAGACTCGGCTGAGTGCCTCGAACTGCGCCGGACCCCCCCGGAACACAGGACCGGGATGGCGACCACGGCGGTGGTTCAGGGGACCGGGATGGCGACCGCGGCGGTGGTTCGGGGGAACCTCCGGCGCTGCCTGGCAAGTCGGTGGTCGACAACTGCACGTGCTCAGGGCTATGAGGGAGAAGCCCCCAGTCTTCACCCACTGGGGAGGCGGAACCTCCCTTACCGGGGCAGGGGAGGCTGCGGGCAGGGCCGACGCCCTAGTGAGCGACGTCCTTGGCCCCGGCACTCGGTGGCCGCAGCCCAGCTCGGACGCGCGCGCGCGCTCCCGCCGGGCCCTCCCCGCACAGACGCCTGGGGGAGGGGTCTGCGGTGGGCACCGGCAGCTCTGCACTTCCCAGGAGAACCCAGCGGGGGTCTTCAGGGCCAAGGGCGGCCGCCCTGATCCCAGCGCGGCTCAGGACGGCAGCCTCCGCCTTCCGCGGTGCGGGGACTGGGAGTCGGGAAAGGGGCCTCTGAAAAGCAACTTGCCCGGCGATGCTGCGCGACCACCTTCCAGCACGGGGAAGATTCTGGGCACTCAGGGACGTTCAGCTTCCCACCTGGGCCTCCGGGGGTCCCCTCACAACCGCCACCGCAGAGCGAGGCAAACCCAACGCAGGGGCAGAGAGCGCGTGCGCGTGCGCGTGCGGGGCTGCAGGGATGCGGAGGGGAGGGCCGCAGAGGGGAGGGGAGGGCGCGGAGCGGAGGGGGTTGCCCTCAGCCCCGCCCCCAGCCCGCCCCCCGGGCCCGCCCGACGCCCCCAGCCACCTGCGGACCGCGGCCTTGGGAGTAGGGCGGGACCCAGGCGCGGCGTAGCTGCGGGGCGCTCCCAAAGTCAACTCTTCACCAAGACAAAAAAGGAAAACTCGTGACGCGGACTCTGGAATAATAAATACGTATTCTCTGCTGCAGTCTTGGCAAAGGCCGCGGCCCTAGAACGGGGCGCCGCCTCCGATGCAGTCCCAGGGCCACAGCCTCAGCGCAGCCATGGCCTCCAGGGCACCCCCGGGCCCTGCGGCCCCGCCCTGGGGGCGGCGGGCAGCCCCCCGGTCAGACCCGGCAGCAGCGGCGGCGCGAGCAGAGGCAAGTGGCCGCCAAGCGATGGCAGCAGCGGGCGGCCAGCGTAAACCTCGGGCGCTGGGGCCTCTGCGGGGGCAGCCGGGGACAGCGAGGCCGGGCGGCGGGAGGGTTCCAGCTGGCGCAGGCAGGCTGCCAGGTGGCCCAGCAGGCGGGAGCGCACGTCTGCCGGGACGCCCTCGCAGCCGGCCAGAAAGCGGTTCACCTCCGCCAGACACTCGTGGAAGCCGGCGCGGTACTTGCCCAGGACGGCGGGGTCGGCGCTGAGCGCGGCTGCGGGAGCGACACGGGAGGAGAGGTCGGTGCCGGGTCCCGGGGGTCCCGCGCCCTCCCCCAGCCTCCAAGCCGCCGCCGCCCGCGCCTCACCCGTCACCTGCACGCGACGCAGGCTCCGCAGGTGTCTCACGGTCATCTCCAGGATGTCCGCCTTCTCCAGCTTCGAGTGGCGGGAGCTCTGGGGGCGGGGATGGGCGGGAGGTCCAGGTCAGCTGCGCCCCAGACTCCGGGTCTCGGGCCTTCGCCCCCGACTTACCTCTTTTCTGAGGGCGTCCAGGATGAGGGTTTTGAGCTGAGCGAGGCTCTCGTTAATGCGCGCTCGGCGCCGCTTCTCCATGACCGGCTTGGAGGACTGCGGGTCGGGCACCGGCTGAGTCCCGCGTTCCTCCGTCCCTCCCGCCCCCGGTCGCCCCCCTCACGCCCGGCCGGGACCCCACCTTGCGGTGCTCAGCAGCGCTCCTGGGCTTGTCTGGGGTCCGGCTGGCGCTGGCTGGCGCTCCTGCCATCGGCGAGGCGCTCGGTTTCCCCGGCGTGTCTGCGGCCATGGTGCGCCCCGCGCCCCCCCGTGCCGGGTGGAGCACGCCGCCGGGGACCACGGCGGGCTGGCGGGCAAGCGGCGAGCGCGCGGGGATCCGAGCCCCTCCGGCGGGTCCCGGCTCCAGGCCCGCGCGCGCCTCAGGCCGTTCCCCTATTTAAGGCCTCGCCGCCGCGGGGTGTGTGAACCCGGCTCCGCATTCTTTCCCACACTCGCTCCAGCCAATCGGCGGCCGCGCTCCTCCCCCGCCCGCTGTCAGTCACGCCTCGGCTCCGGGCGCGGCCTCCGCGGGCGACAAAGGCATGCGGGGCCCCCCGCCCGGCGCCCCCCTCCGACACCTCTGGGGCCAGGGCTGGGTGATCCCGCGCCCCTCAATGCAGTCAGGGCCGAGCAGCGCGCCGGGAGGGGCCGCTGGGGGCGAACGGGGACCGGGACCCCCCGGGGCTGGGCGGAGTCTCGGGGCTCACTCTCCAGCCCAGGGGTCCGGGAGCCGGGGCTGGACGGAGCTGGGGCTGGCCGCGCGGGAAGTCGGGAAGGAAATTTCCCCAGTGGCGCAGGGTCTGGCGGCGCCGAGGGGTGGGCGAGCCTCGGTCTCGAGCCTCTTGGCTTCCTCCGCCCGCCCCGCCTCCCGTCCCGGTTTGGGCTCTGCTCGGTCTCCGAGTTTGATCCGACACTGGCTCGGCCTCCGGGCGTCCCACCCTCAGGTGTGCGGCCTGGAGCACGGAGGGCTGGAGAAAGCCTTGGGAGCGACAGAGCCGGGGGAAGGTCGGCGGCCGGGTCGGCCGGCTGGAGGGCAGAGTGAGCGGACGGCGAAGGGGAGCACGGGTGACCCCGCAGAGCAGGGCCGGTGATGGCGTGGGCCGGGCAGGACCACGAGAAGCAGAACGTGCGCGTGACGCGAGCGGGCTGGTGATGTCACCAGGCACCCGGGGCGATGACGCAAGCCTGCTGGGATGACGTCATGTGGCCCGTGTCGCCACGTGTTTCCAGGTGACCCGCTAGCGAACTCAGCAGCAGCAAAGTGGGGCTCACAGAAAAATGAGGGGCCACTGTTAATATAACTGCAAAGGGGCAGGATGCGTAAAACGGCTGTGGTTATTTTCGTGTTTGCTGTTTTTATTTCGAATGCCGCTGCGGGGCACGCTGGTCCTTTCCGCACTCGGGGTCCCCGGCAGCCTCACGCGTCTGTGCAGCGGAGGCTTCCTGAGCCCCCTGGAGAGCCGGGCCTGGGCCCGGGTGTGGAGACCCTCCCGGGCTTTTAATCCGGGCAGGAGGCAGATGGCAGGCTCAGCAGTCACGCCGTTGTAAGAGAACCGAATTAGGTGGGTGGCCTGGGTGGACAAAAGCCTTCTTTCCGTCGGGTGGTCCCAAAGGCTTCTGCGGGGTGGGGGGTCCTCAGGGGGGAAGCCTCAAGGGAAGGCGTGGCATTCCCAGGGTGCGAAGGGGGCGCAGGGGCGAGGGAAGTGGGGAGGAGGAGCTGGGCCAGGGAGAACCGGGAGCTTCTGGTCGGGGAGGGGGTCGGGGATCATTTTGGGGAGCTTTTCTGAGCCAGGGAGTCAGCTGATTGGCAGGTTCGCCCCTGCCGGGGCACCTGGACCCGGGGTTTCTGTCCGGAAGCCTCCCCTCCCCTCGGACCCCACGTCTAATCTCGCCCCAAGCAAAGTCCTGCGGCCCACGCGGGAAGGCGCCCTCTTCACGGCGCTGACCCCGGCCCTCCGCGGTCCCCCTGAGGCGCCCCCCACACCCCGCCGCTTGCACAGGGGCGCGCGCCTCTGGGGGGCTGCGAGGCCGGAGCGGAGGTGGCGCCCTCTCTGCCGAGAGGCTGTCCGCGCCCCTCGCCGACTGGGGAAAGCCGCGGGGGCTGGGCGGGCGTCTCGCAGGTGGCCCCGCGAGCACTTAAGCCCCGGCAGCGCCCAGTGGAACCCGGCTCTCCTGCCCCGACTCCTCTGCGCGGGCCTGGGCCCTGGAGAGGCTCGGACCGGCCCCGTGGCCCAGGAGGTGGTGTGGATGGTGTCCCTGTCCCGCGTCCCGCCCCGCGTCCCTCCCCGGCCTGAGCGCTGGGCCAGGGCGGGAAAGCCCGCGAGCGCCCCCAGTGGCCGCAGTCGCCGCCGCCTCCTGCTGGGGGTCATCCCTGGGGAGCTGCCGGCCTGAATCTCCCCAGCTTGGGAAGGGATTTGGGGGGGCTCTGGGCCTCCCCCATTCCCCAGACAGGCAGGGAGTTCAGGATAGAAGGAGGGGCCTGAGGATCGTTTTTTAATTTTTTTGTTGTTTTGTAGAGACGCGGATCTCCCTATGTTGCCCAGCCTGGTCTTGAACTCCTGGCCTGAGATGATGCTCCTGCCTCGGCCTCCCAACGTGCTGGGACTACAGGCGTGAACCTCCTCCCTGCCAAGCATGGCTGGGGCTGATCTTTCCCTCACTGGTTGTTAGATGGGCTCGCTTCCCTTCCTTGTACCTGTTTCCTCATCTGTAAAAGGGAGCTAACTTTTTTTTTTTTTTTTTTGAGGCAGAGTCTCGCTCTGTTGCCCAGGCTGGAGTGCAGTGGCACCACAACCTTTGCCTCCCGGGTTCAAGCGATTCTCCTGCCTCAGCCTCCCAAGTAGCTGGGATTACAGGCGTGCACCACCATGCCTCGATAGTTTTTTGTATTTTTAGTAGAGACGGGGTTTCACTATGTTGGCCAGGCTGGTCTTAATAGGAGATTCTACTTTTTTTTTTTTTTTTTTTTTTTTGAGATGGAGTTTCACTCTTGTCGCTCAGGCTGGAGTGCAGTGGCACAATCTGGGCTCACCACAACCTCTGCCTCCTGGATTCAAGCGATTCTCCTGCCTCAGCCTCTGGAGTAGCTGGGATTACAGGCATGTGCCGCCACACCTGGCCAATTTTTGTATTTTTAGTAGAGATGTGGTTTCTCCATGTTGGTCAGGCTGGTCTCAAACTCCCCACCTCAGGTGATCCACGCGCCTCAGCCTCCCAAAGTGCTGGGATTACAGGTGTGAGCCACTGTGCCTGGCCAGGAGATTCTACTTTTAAAGCCACTGATGGTGTCCAGCTCATAGTGAGCACCCATGCCCATCTACCAGGGTTCCTGCCCCAGGCAGCAGGTGGGGTCCTCGCTGAGCAGAGGCAGGAGGGGACACCAGCACTTGCCTCTGCTCTCTTGGAGAGGAAGAGACCCCCCCACCCCCCATCCCCCACCAGGGAGCCCACTCCAGGGTCTCCGGGCCTGTGTTCCTCCCACGGTCTTTGCCACAGGACAGCTCCCGTCTGTGTGTCTGTCTCTCTGGGTCTGTGCCCTTGGCCTCTGACGGTCCCCTCCCTACCTCTCGAATCTGGCCTTGATTTGTGGTAGGGGCCTCAGGGTTCCTGAGGGCCTTGGGGTTCCCTTGCTCTGAGTGTGGGGGTGGATCCTGGGCTGCAGCCCGGGATGGTGCTGACGCCCGGGCTGGGGGCAGGTTGCGTTTTTCAGAGACGGCCGTGGCAGTATCTCCCATCCCTATACCTTGAAATGCCTTCTACATGAGACTCTGTGACAGCCTCGGCCAGGAAGAATGGGGTGTTTGGCAGGACGTGACTTCTGAGGCTGACTTGGAAGCCACGCGTATCTCGCTGTCCTGGGACAGTCGCTCTTGGAACCAGCTGCCGTGCTGGGAGGGAGCACGCCCGGGCCTCAAGGAGAGACCCCGTGGAGGAACCGGAACCGGCATTGGATTCCAGACTCCTGAGCAGCTTCCGGCCCAGGTCCCAGCGCCCCGTTCCAAGCCGCCCGCACACAGTAGGGTGGTTACTGAGCGTACTGTTTTGGGGTGGTTTGTGGTGCGGCACTCAAGACTGGAATAGTGGAGGTGGGCTGGGCGCTGACCCAGGGAGAGTGACCCTTCCCTCCTCACCCCTGCTCACTCCTCACTGGTCCCTTCCTCTCTCCCACAGAGGCAGAGGCTCAGCGACTTCCCCACCCCTCCTCCCCATCTAACGGGTGCTTCTCGGGAGCCACTGAAATCCAGCCCACCTCCTGGCCCTGAGTGGGTCAAGCTCCAAACGGTGGGTGGCCCCGGGGCATCTGCATGGCCCTGTGTTAGCTAAGGGGGGTGACTGATGAGGACATTCACACGCCACTGGGGAGCCTGTGGGGGAAACCGGGGTGTCTTCTAGGCTGGACCTGGAGGGCCTCATTCTTGGGGGGGGTCTCCTCACATTGGGCCACTGTGGCCACACTCCATGACCCCAGCCAGTGTCCCCAAAAGGCCTGCGAGGTGCTGGCCATGACCTCCCCTCCCAATCTCTGACCCAGAGGTGGCGGCTGCCATCTCGCCATGGGCCTCAGCACCCCCCTCACACACCGACTCCTGACATCAGAGACCTGTAGCCACCCCTGCAGGCGGTCCTCAGTGTGGTCCCCAACTCCTGCCCAGGGCAGCGGGCTGTGCACTCAGGGAGCTCAGGCCAAAGCCACCGAGGAACCAAGGCTGGGGCCGGCGTGGGTTTCTCTCCCAGAGAGCTGAGGTGGGCGCAGAGCTGTTCCTGGGTGTTTGCTGGGATTGTAGTGATAGAAGGCCAGGGCTGCAGCAATCCAGGCTACAGGAGAGAGACCAGGACTCAGGCAGAAGCAGCAGCACCAGGCTGGTGCCACTGCCACCACACCTGCATGCCTTCTCAGCAGCGGTGGGAGCTGTGTCTCCAAGCAGGATGGTGCTGGAGTCTCCCCATCCTGCCTGTCTGGGATGCCCTCCCAGCCCGTTCCTGCTCCCGGCAGGCACTGCTTTTCTCTCTGCTGCACCAGGACAAGGTCGGTGCCCTTGTCCCTCCTCACTGGCACTCCCAGACTGCTTTCCTTTTCCACCAAAACCACCCCCACTTTGTGACCAGACCTCACTGTGTTGAAGTCATAGGCACCCCTTTCCTGCAGGAGGGGACACCTGCTCCCTGTCACTCTCCCGGCCATGCCTTCAAAATCCACACCGGCAATTCTCCAACTTTGACTTCCTCTCCTTCAGGGGTCCTGTTCCCTCCCTACTTAACCACTGGGTCCTTTCTCCCAACTGCACCCCTCCACGGTCCAGCCTTTCCACTCTCTCTGCCCACCTCCCAGCTCCTGGCTCTGCTGTCCGCCAGCCCTGAGATCTGCAGTCTTTGTGCATGGCCTGCATCTGCGGCTTCCTCATTCCCTGTCTGTTCTCCTCTCCTTATCAAGAGAAGCCTATCTGGCTGGCCATTGTGTCTGCCCCTCACCCTCCCTCCCTCCTGTTCATGTGGGCAGACCACAGCCCGTGTGGAATCCCGACCTTCTTGGTGGCTTAAGCACCACCTGCCTATTCTTTCCGTAGCAGGGATCAGGGTGGTGCCAGCGGCTTCCCGGGGCCTCACACAGCCCTGGGCCAAGGTCAGCTGGGTGGGAAGGGCCCGAGTGGAGCCATGCTGGACACCCGGGGCTGCTGTCCCTCGGCTGCCGAGCTCTCTGTCAGAGCCTTGCGGCCTGGAATCCTACCCACCCTCGGTCAGCTTCCTCATAACATGGCCAGCGTTCCAGGAGGGCGAAGTGGAAGCCTAGGGACTCTTGAGGCCGGGGTCCAGAACGCACGTGGTAAAATCTCCACCACATTCCATTGGCCAAAGCAAGTCACAGCAGCCAGATTCCAGAGGAGTCGAAGAACACACTGACCCCTCCTCCCCTCCACCACCTGCCTCTGCCCTCCCCTCGCAGGGGCAGGGCTGCCTGATGAGCCCCCTGGGTTTATCTGCCCTGCTGGCTCTGGGAAGGCCGGGATGAAAGTGTCATTTAGTGGCAGGGACTTTAGGGAGCCTGGTATGGCCAAGCCCTAGCCCCCTGCAGCAGTGCCCCCCGCAGCAGTGCCCCCAGGACAGCTGGGCCTGGGTCTCCAGTGGGTTGGAGTTTTCTGAAGGCGGCTGTGGGTCGACCTGGCACCCGGTGACTGCCCCAGGCGGAGGGCCATGCATGGCCCAGCGCAGGGGCCCTGCCCATGGCCGTGTGGGGTCAGGTGTCCAGCTCCGGGCTTCTGGGCTCCCTGCTCCCCAAAGATGTGCAGCTCCTGCGTCCATTGCCAGGTCCTTTAGGTCTAAGAGGGTCCCTCTTGTCCAGTGCGCCAGGCTCCACCTACCCCCGACCCCTCCCCAGCTGAGCGCCTCCTCCTGGCTGGAACAGCAGCCCTCCCTGGTCATGCACCTGCCCCTCCACTGTGTCCTCCCTGACGCAGCCAGAGGCGTGCCTCTAACCTGCAGAACCCTCCCTGGGGGCCAAGCCCACCAGACGCCAAGGGGCACTGGGACTGCCATGTGGAGTGGGACCCTCTGCTCTGTCCCAGGTCCTGCTGTCCCAGGAAGCCCTTACAGGGGGCTGCAGCTGGGGGGTGACATGCCTGCCAAGTGGGTGGGGAGGCTCTGGCCCAGTAAGATGGGATCCAGCAGTGCGAGATGGTGGCCCAGGTCAGGTGGTGGCAGCTCGGCCTTCCTGGTCCCAGGTAGAGAGACAGGGTGAGGCTCCTCCCCATGGGATCTGGAGGGGAGGGGCTGCCTGTGTAATCAGCCCAGCCTCGGACGTCAACAATCCATGTTTCTCAGGACAAGCGGCCAGCCCAGGCCTCGGACGTCGACAGTCCCCGTTTCTCGGGAAAGGCGGCCAGCCCGGGCCTCAGACGTCGACAGTCCCCGTTTCTCGGGAAAGGCGGCCAGCCCGGGCCTCAGACGTCGACAGTCCCGGTTTCTCGGGAAAGGCGGCCAGCCCAGAGTCTCCAGTGACACATTTCTGGGTCATCATCCACTGGCCACAGGGAATCACAGGCTCGGTGTGACTTTCTCAGAGCGCCGTGGTGCACCTGTGGGGTTTCCCAGCCCATCCTGTCCCGTGGGACCAGGCGGAGGCCCAACCGTGTCTTCAGAGTGACCTTCGAGCTTTAACCAAAGTCCACGTGTTATCAGGAGCCATGAGTCAATCAGATGTCATCCAGGGCGGCGGCTGAGGAGTGGTGACTGGCCAGATGGGAAGGCAGGGAAGGGTCTGGATTTCAATGAGAGCGAAGGAGTGGGCGGCAGGCTGGTAGACTCCTCCAGATGGATGAGGCCAGACCCCTGCAACAGCCGATCTGAGCAAGGCTCTAGCCTCCCTGGGAGTCGAGGGCACCAAATCAGCCCTGCACCTGGCCCCGGCCTCAGACCCTGACGGGGCTCACCCACCTGAGATCACCCTGGCTCTGCAGGAAGGCAGGAAGCTTTGGCGTGATCCTCCACTGGTGAGCATTACGTAGAGATGTGTGGAAACGCCACGAAGCACAAAGACCCGTGTTTGACGGGTTGCCAGGTGCCTACATCAGAGCTCATTAAATTACACATTAAATAGATGCAGCTTGTGTATGTCAATCACACCTAATTCAAGTCGTAAAAAATCACACTCAGAGTTTTTACACTTGAGAGTGTTTTAGCAGATGCGCCTCAAGATTCTAAACTCAAATGCACACTGAATAAAACATTTAGGTTTATCGCCGGGCACGGTGGCTCACACCTGTAATCCCAGCCCTTTGGGAGGCTGGGGTGGTAGGATCACCTGAGGTCAGGAGTTGGAGACCAGCCTGGCCAACGGGGTGAAACCCTGTCTCTACTAAAAATACAAAGATTAGCTGGGTGTGGTGCACGCGCCTGTAATCCCAGCTACTCGGGAGGCTGAGCCAGGAGAATCACTTGAACCCGGGAGGTGGAGGTTGTAATGAGTCGAGATCACGCCACTGCACGCCAGCCTGGCAACAGAGCAAGACTCCGTCTCAAACAAACCATTTAGGGTTATCATTTAAGGAGAAAGACTAGAAGATGTTATTGAATTTATTAAGAAATCAGAATGAGGCCGAGGAGGGAGGATCACTTGAGCCCAGGAGTTCAAGGCCACCCTGGGTAAGTGGTTGCATCTAGTGAGACCCCATCGCTGTTTAAAAAAGAGAAGGGGGGAAGAAATCAGAATGTTTGAGAACTTACGATTCAGCACATGTTTACATTTTACATTTAGTTTCATTAAACATACAAGGCAGGTGTAGCAGCGAACTAGCATTCCAGTGAGGGAGAAAAACCCTGGCAGCGGTTACTGGAGGGCGGAGGGCGGTGGGGATGTGCGGAGGATGGAGGGCCGAGGGCCGCGGGGATGTGTGGAGGATGGAGGGCGGAGGGCGGAGGGGATGTGTGGAGGATGGAGGGCGGAGGGCGGAGTGCGGGGATGGAGGCGGAGGATGGAGGGCGGAGGGGGACGTGCGGAGGATGGAGGGCGGAGGCGGAGGGCGGAGGGCGGAGGGCGGGGGAGGTGGAGGAGGAGGGCGGAGGGCGGAGGGGATGTGTGGAGGATGGAGGGCCAAAGATGGGTCTCAAGGGCTGCAGTGAGAGCGTTCCTGTGTGTACCAGGCATGGCCCGGAGGCCCAGGCTTTGGAGCCAAGAGCCTGGGATGGGGGGCAGGTGTGGGGTGACTGGAGGGGACACTGGGAGAGGCCAGAGGCCACGATGCGGGAACCGAGGCCCGGCTGGTTGCGCCGAGAGGTAAGGAGAGCCGTGGGAGGTTTTGTGCGGATCAGCCTGGCGACTGGGTGAAGAGCAGGTTGTGGGGTCAGCACGGGAGCAGGACCACCCGCCGTGTCCACAGGAGCCCGCGTGAAAGGCTACTGTGGTCTGGACCAGGGCACGCAGGTATAAGTGGTGAGGACCAGTCTTGGGACGATTTTTGTTGTTGCCAGATAGTTAAAAGGCTTAAAAATAAAATCAAAGCTGGACACGGTGGCTCATGCCTGTCATCCCAGCTCTTTGGGAGGCCAATGGGGGAGGATCGCTTGAGCCCAGATGGCTGCAGTGAACCACAATCACATCACAGCACTCTAGCCGAGGTGATAGGGCAAGACCTTGTCTCAAAAAATAATTTTTTTTTTTTGAGGCTTGCTTTGTCACCCAGGCTGGAATGCAATGGTGAGGTCTCAGCTCACTGCAACTTCTGCCTCCCAGGTTCAAGCATTTCTCCCACCTCAGCCTCCCGAATAGCTGAGACTACAGGCGCCCGCCACCACACCCAGCTAATTTTTGTATTTTTAGTAGAGACGGGGTTTCACCATGTTGGCCAGGCCGGTTTCGAACTCCTGTCCTCAGGTGATCCACCCATCTCAGCTTCCCAAAGTGCTGGGATTACAGGCGTGAGCCCACCGCACACAGCCAAAAAATAATAATTTTTTTTTTGAGCCTCGCTGTGTCGCCCAGGCTGGACTGCAGTGGCGTGATCTCGGCTCACTGCAAGCTCCATCTCCCAGGTTCACACCATTCTCCTGCCTCAGCCTCCCAAGTAGCTGGGACTACAGGCACCCCCACCACACCCAGCTAATTTTTTATATTTTTAGATCTCCTGACCTCCTGAGCTGCCTGCCTTGGCCAGGTGCGGTGGCTCACGCCTGTAATCCCAGCACTTTGGGAGGCCAAGGTGGGCGGATCATGAGGTCAGGAGATGAGACCATCCTGGCTAACACAGTCAAATCCCGTCTCTAGTAAAAATACAAAAATTAGCCGGAAATGGTGGCGGGCGCCTGTAGTCCCAGCTACTCAAGAGGCTGAGGCAGGAGAATGGTGTGAACATGGGAGGCAGAGCTTGCAGTGAGCTGAGATCGCGCCATTGCACTCCAGCCTGGGCGACAGAGTGAGACTCCGTGTCAAAAAATAAAAAAACCACATATATCCAACATTATTGATCTTGTATAAAAGGTTTAAGGAAGTTTAAGTTAGTTTGTAACTGAGCCCAAATATTAACCAAAGGCTTCTTTGTAAGCAGCTGTTATGATTTCCTACATCATAAATAGAATATTGAGGTTTGTAACTAGAAGTTATATATTGTGTGGCTATGTTATTGAATGCACACAAGTTTGAAATTAATTTACTATTGAGCTCAACCCTTTTTTAAAAAAGTGAAAGGTCTCACGTGTTTATTACGGAACCCAGCCAACCAACGCATTCATAACAGATTCAGAAAGAAAAAATAGATCCCCAGGCCAGGTGCAGTGGCTCACGCCTGTAATCCCAGCATTTTGGGAGGCAGAGGCAGGCAGATCACCTGAGGTTGGGAGTTCGAGACCAGCCTGACCAATATGGAGAAACCCCATCTCTAGTAAAAATGCAAAAAATTAGCCAGGCGTGGTGGCAGGCGCCTGTAGCCCCAGCTACTCGGGAGGCTAAGGCAGAAGAATGACGTGAACCCAGAAGGCGGAGCTTGCAGTGAGCCAAGATCGCGCCACTGCACTCCAGCCTGGGCAACAGAGCAAGACTCCATCTCAAAAAAAAAAAAAATAGAAAATTAGCCAGGCGTGGTGGCGCACGCCTGTAATCCCAGCTACTTGGGCGGCTGAGGCAGGAGAATCGCTTGAACCCGGGAGGTAGAGGTTATGGTGAACCAAGATCACACCACTGCACTCCAGCCTGGGCAACAAGAGCAAACTCTGTCTCAAAAAAAAAAAAAAAGAAAAGAAAAAAGAAAAAATTTATTCCCAATAAAACATGTTCAACTCTCCAGATCGTGGTGACATTTCCAGCTTGATATGGTAATGTGATTGTGACCTTCAGGTATGACCTTCAGCATAAATATGTGTGCCATCTCCCGTGCAATTCCCTACAGACCCAGCTCGGCTGTTCTCCAGTGTCTCCTTTGGGAGTTGTACCTGATTTTATTACCAGTTTTCATCTGAATCCACTGGGGAATGGGACGATTTTGCTTTTGTTTCTTGGCCAGGAATCGCTTAATTCCGAAAGTCTGGTGAGAAGACACAGCGAGAAGCAGGGTCCAGCACAGATGATGGCGATGGCGGAGAAGGGAAGGGAAGGTAGGGGAGGGAGCTCAAGCTTTTATCATTATGGGACCTCCTGTGTCTATTATGCTTTCTTCCATGATCTTTGTTAATATGTTAATGACATTGTTAATATATCTACACCTGCTTTCTTTACTTAATATTTGTGTAGTATGCTTCTTTCCATTGCTTGATGTTCAAACTTCCTGTGTCTTTAGGTTTCAGATGATTCTTGTCTCTGGAAGCCACACACAGCCAGTTGTTTGTTTTCTTTCTTTTTTTTTTTTTTTTTTTGAGACGGAGTTTTGTTCTTGTCCCCCAGGCTGGAGTGCAATGGCACTATCTCGGCTCACTGCAACCTCTGCCTCCTGGGTTCAAGGAATTCTCCTGCCTCAGCCTCCCGAGTAGCTGGGATTACAGGCACCTGCCTAATTTTTTGTATTTTTAGTAGAGACGGGGTTTCACTGTGTTGGCCAGGCTGGTCTTGAACTCCTGACCTCAGGCGATCCACCCGCCTCGGCCTCCCAAAGTGCTGGGATTACAGGCGCAAGCCACTGCGCCCGGCATTTTGTTTCATTTTTATTTTTGAGACACAGTCTTGCTCTGTTGCCCAGGCTGGAGTGCAGTGTCACAATCTCGGCTCACTGCATCCTCTGCCTCCCGGGTTCAAGCAATTCTCGTGCCCAGCCTCCCGAGTAGCTGGGACTGCAGGCACACACAACCATGCCTGGCTATTTTTTTTTTTTTAGAGGTGGGGTCTCACTATGTTGCCCAGGCTGGTCTCAAACTCCCAGGCTCAAGCCATCCTCTAGGCTTTGCTTCCCAAAGTGCTGAAATTACAGATGTGAGCCACCATGCCCTGCCTGATTTTTTTTTGTTGTTGTTGTTTTTTAACCAGCCTGATCATCTTGGTCATTTAGTCCACATGAATGTTGGGCTTTTGGCCTGGAGAATTATGAGAGAATACATTTCTGTGGTGTGAAGTTTAACACCCAGTTTGTGGTACACTGTTCAGCAACCCCAGGGAACTAAAGCAAGTGACTGCAGATCTGGTCACCTTCCTCGGTGCCTGTGCCTTGGGTTGGTTCTGTCGAAGCAGGAAGACAACTGGCAGAGATGGGATGAAGTAACCAAAAGAAAAGGAAGATTCTAGCACCGTACCTCAGCATTAAGAACTCAGCAAACAGGGGCCTGGCACAGTGGCTCACGCCTGTAATCCCAGCACTTTGGGAGGCCGAGGCAGGTGGATCACGAGGTCAGGAGATCGAGACCATCCTGGCTAATATGGTGAAACCCCGTCTCTACTAAAAATACAAAAAATTAGCTGGGCGTGGTGGTGGGCACCTGTAGTCCCAGCTACTCGGGAGGCTGAGGCAGGAGAATTGCTTGAGCCCTGGAGGCGGAGCTTGCAGTGAGCCGAGATTGTGCCATTGCACTCCAGCCTGGGCAACACAGCAAGACTCCGTCTCAAAAAAAAAAAAAAAGAAAAGAAATCAGTAAACATATACCATGTTTAACAGGGTATCTAAAATGATAAAAAGAAATAGAAAATCCTGGGTTTTTTGTTTGTTTTGCTTGGGTTTGGTTTGGTTTTGAGACAGGGTCTCGCTCTGTCACCCAGGCTGGAGTGCAGTGGTGTGATCTCGGCTCACTGCAACCTCCACCTCCCGGTTTCAAGCGATCCTCCCACCTCAGCCTCCCAAGTAGCTGGGACTACAGGTGGGAGCCACCATGCCTGGCCAATTTTTGTATGTATTGCAGGCACAGGGTTTCACCATGTTGCCCAGGCTGGTCTCAAACTCCTGGGCTCAAGCCATCTGCCTGCCTCGGCCTCCCAAAGTCCTGGGACTGTGGTGTTTGTTTGTTTGTTTGAGACAGAGTCTTGCTCTTGTCGCCCAGGCTGGAGTGCAGTGGCACGATCTCAGCTCACTGCAACCTCCATCTCCAGGGCTCAAGCAATTGTCCTGCCTCAGCCTCCCGAGTAGCTGGGACTACAGGTGTGCGCCACCACACCCGGCTAATTTTTGTATTTTTAGTAGAGACGGGGGTTTCACCATGTTGGCCAGGCTAGTCTTGAACTCCTGACTTCAAGTGATTTGCCCACCTCATCCTCCTAAAGCGCTGAGATTACAGGCGTGAGCCACAACCCCGCCTCCTCTTTGGTTTTTAGATGCTAACAATTTTGGTGACCCCTGAGATTTGCTGGGAGACGGGGAAGGGCCAGGATTCATATTCAGAATATGTTGATTTTTCACTCTTACACTTGTTTATTTAAAAATTATTTATTTATTTATTTGAATCTTATTTAAATATTTTATTTATTTATTACTGAGTTTTAGCTACCCTTCTCTGTTATGTGCTGTGTGTAACAACAACAATTTGGGAACAACCTAAGTATTCAATGATGTGGGATTGGTTAACTAAATTAACTGTACTATAACAGGTTCATTGTTCCACGGGAAACTGTTAAAACAACTGTTAAAACAACCTGCACAGATGTGTCCACCAACATGGATAGATGCATGTTTTTGTTTTTTGGGTTTTTTTTTTTTTTTTGAGACAGAGTCTCGCTCTCTCACCCAGGCTGGAGTGCAGTGATGCGATCTCGGCTCACTGCAACCTCCACCTCCCAGCCTCAAGTGATTCTCCTGCCTCAGCCTCCCAAGTATCTGGGATTACAGGTGCCCACCACCATGCCCAGCTAATTTTTGTATTTTTAGTAGAGAGGGGGTTTCACCATGTTGGCCAGGCTGGTCTCGAACTCCTGACCTCAGGTGATCCACCCACCTCGGCCTCTCAAAAGTGCTGGGATTACAGGTGTGAGCCACCGCGCCCAGCCCACGCCCAGCTAATTTTTTGCATTTTTTTTTTTTATGGATCAGTGATAATAACTCAATCCTCTATTTGACAAAGAAGAGGGAGAAGGAAGAGGAAGAAAAAGAAAGTGGGATAAAGGATCAGAAAGGGAGGAAAATAGAAAAAATTAGAGTATGACTCCAGGGTAGACCTGTTTTGTTGTCACTGAGTTGGTTGGTTGGTTTGTCTGTTGTATTTTTCATGTTTCGCCAAGTTGGCCAGACTGGTCTCGAACTCCTAGCCCGAAGTGATCAACCCACCTCGCCCCCCAGAGTGCTGGGACCACAGGTGTGAGCCACCACGTCCAGCCCCCACATTGCTTCTGGCCTCCGTGGTAGACCTCCCAGACGGAGCGGCCGGGCAGAGGCGCTCCTCACTTCTTCCCAGACACGGGGCGGCCGGGCAGAGCCGCTCCTCACTTCCCAGACAATGGGTGGCCGGGCAGAGGCGCTCCTCACTTCCCAGACAATGGGTGGCCGGGCAGAGGCGCTCCTCACTTCCCAGACAATGGGTGGCCGGGCAGAGGCTCTCCTCACTTCCCAGACTGGGCAGCCGGGCAGAGGCGCTCCTCACTTCCCAGATGGGGCGGCCGGGCAGAGGCGCTCCTCACTTCCCAGACGGTGGGTGGCCAGGCAGAGGTGCTGCTCACTTCCCAGACGGGGCGGCCAGGCAGAGGGGCTCCTCACTTCTTCCCGGACGGGGCGGCCCGGCAGAGGCGCTCCTCCCTTCTTCCCGGACAGGGCGGCAGGGCAGAGGCGCTCCTCACTTCTTCCCAGACGGGGCGGCCGGGCAGAGGCGCTCCTCACTTCCCAGACGATGGGTGGCCGGGCAGAAGCGCTCCTCCCTTCCCTGACGATGGGTGGCCGGGCAGAGGCGCTCCTCACCTCCCAGACGATGGGTGGCCGGGCAGAGGCGCTCCTCACTTCCCAGATGGGGAGGCCGGGCAGAGGGGCGGCCGTGCAGAGACGCTCCCCACCTCCCAGACGGGGCGGCGGCCGGGCAGGGGCTGCAATCCCAGCACCCTGGTAGGCCAAGGCAGGCGGCTGGGAGGCGGAGGCTGCCGTGAGCCCAGACCACGCCACCGCACTCCAGCCCGGGCAATACCGAGCACCAGGTGAGCGAGACTCGGTCTGCAGTCCGAGTACCTCGGGAGGCTGAGGCGGGCAGAGCACTCGGCGTCAGGAGCTGGCGACCAGCGTGGCCAACATGGCGAACGCGCGCCTGCAGCCAAAGGAGAAAAAGCAGGCAGCGGTGGCGCGCGGCGGCAGTCCCAGGCAGTCCGCGGCACGGGCAGCAGTGAGCTGAGTAGATTGCAGCCTGGGCCACAGAGGGGAAGAAAAGAAAGAAAGAAAGAAAGAAAGAGAGAAAGAGAGAAAAAGAGAGAGAGAGAGGGAGGGCGGGCGGGCGGGCAGGCAATTTTTTGCATTTTTAGTAGGGACGGGGTTTCATCATATTGGCCAGGCTGGTCTTGAACTCCCGACCTCAGGTGATCTGCCTGCCTCGGCCTCCCAAAGTGCTGGGATTACAGGCGTGAGCCACTGCACCTGGCCTTTTTTTTTTAATTTTTTTTTTTTATTTTTAGTAGAGATGGGGTTTTGCCATGTAGGTCAGGCTGGTCTCAAACTCCTGATCTCAAATGATCCGCCCGCCTCAGCCTCCCAAAATACTGGGATTACAGGCATGAGCCGCCTGGCCTGGATAGATGTTTATGATATACTGTTGCATGAATGAAGCGGGTTACAAAACGGTGAAAGTATGGTGAGGCCTTTTCACCTTTGCTTTTTATTGATGTGAAATTCATATAACATAAAACTAACCATTTTAAAGAATGTAATCCAGTGGCGTTTAGTTATTTACCACGTTGTCCAACTATCACCTCTGTGGAGTTCTGAAACATTATCACCCCCAAAGGGGCTCGTGGCTCTGAAGCAATCACCCCCCACACCCCCTCCCTGGCCCCCAGTAACGGAGTCGGCTTCCTGTGGCTGTGGCTCTAGCAGTTCTGGTCGTTTCCCCTGCAGTGAATGGAATCAACACTCTGCTGCCTTTGTGTCTGGCTCTTTCCACTTAGCATAATGTTTTCAAGGTCCTTTCACATGAATAAGTGCCTCAGTCCTTTTCATGGCTGCGTAATATTCCGTCGTGTGGACATTCCACACTTTGTGTGTCCATCCATCACTGATGGACGTGTGCTCGTTTTCCGCTACTTGTTTATTGTAAACTGTGCTGCCATGAACATTTGTATACAAGTATTTGAACACCTGTTTTCAATTCTTTTGGACACACGCCTGGAAGTGGAACTGCTGGGTTACCGATAATTCTGTTTAACGTTTTGAGCGTCACAGTGGCCACACTGTTTTACATTCTCAACAGCAATGCATGTACCAGGATTCCAGCTTCTCTGTGTATTCCCCAATGCTTGTTACTATCCTTTATGTTTATTTTATATTATTTTTTGAGACTGTCTCACTCTGTTGCCCAGGCTGGAGTGCTTTGGTGCAATCTTGGCTCACCACAATCTCTGACTCCTGGGTTCAAGGGATTCTCCTGCCTCAGCCTCCCAAGTAGCTGGGATTACAGGCATGCACCACCACGCCCAGCTAATTTTTGTATTTTTAGTAGAGATGGGGTTTCTACTAAAAATGTTGGCCAGGCTGGTCTCAAACTCCTGACCTTAGGTGATCCGCCCGCCTCAGCCTCCCAAAGTGCTGGGATTATAGGCGTGAGCCACCGCGCCCGGCCTGTCCTTTATTTTTATTATTACAGTCATACTAGTAGGAAATAGCATCTCACTGGGGTTTTGATTTGCATTTCCCCGATTAATAATGATGTTGAGCATCGCTTTACAGCCGTTTCTGTGTCATTGGAGAAATGTCTGTTGAAGTCTTTTGGCCATTTGAAAATTGAGTTGCCTTTATTTTTATTTTTATTTTTTATTGAGTTGTAAGAGTTCTCTATATGTCCTGGATGCTATGCCCTCATCAGATAGATAATTTGCAAATATTTCTTCCCATTCTATGGATTGTCTTTTCACTTTCTCAATAGTGTCCCAGAGTTCATTTTTGTAGAAAATAAAAGATAGGCCTCTTTTATTAAAAAACAATCTGAGGCCCCGGGTGCAGTGGCTCACGCCTGTAATCCCAGCACTTTCAGAGACCGAGGCAGGTGGATCACTTGAGCCCAGGAGTTCGAGATCAGCCTGGGCAAAGGGTGAGACCCCATCTCTACTAAAAATACAAAAAATTAGCCGGGCGTGGTGGTGCACCCCTGTGGTCCCAGCTACGTGGGAGGCTGAGGTGAGAGGATCGCTTTAGCCTGGCAGGCGGAGGTTGCAGTCAGAGATCGTGCCTCTGCACTCCAGCCTGGGCGACAGAATGAGACCCTGTCTCAAAAACACAAAAACAACATAAAAACACCAATCTGAGCAAATACTGCCCTAAACCAAGTGTTGTTATCTCTGGGTAGTTTGGAGTTTTTGTTTCTCAATTAACCGTGGGGATGTTTTCCAAGTTTACTAATTTTGCAAGTTGGTAAATGGAAAATGAAACCATTAGTCCATGTGATGGCAGCTTTAGTGCATCTTGTGAAGGACCTGGAATGCGCGATATTTAGGTGTTTCCAGGGTTTTGGGTGGGGATGGGGATGCCGTCTGCTGTCCGGAGTCCGCAGCCCTCACAGTGCCTTTGCGGCCCTGCCCACCTCCACCTCTGCTTTTCCCTATCTTTCGGTCATTCTGTTTTGTTTCCTCTGCTCACTCTGGGGCACGCCTCGGGAAAAGGAAACCGAAACTGAAGCCAAATCTGGCCGCCAGCGCAGGCTCGCCGGCACGCCCCCTGACGTGTGCGGCTCAGGCTTATAAAAGGGCTGGGTGCTGCCTGTGGGAGCCGGCGGCTGAGAGGCAGCGAACTCTTCTTTGCCAGTACAGGAGCTCGTGCCGTGGCCCACAGCCCACAGCCATGGTAAGGCAGATGTCACAGGTGGGGGGAGGTGGGCTCTGTGCCAGTCAATTTTCGTCTCCCTCCCCCAGCCAAGGTCTCCCAGGGGTGCAGGGAGACCGGAGCTGCTCAGAGCTTGGCCAGGTTCGAAGTGTGCTCCTGAAAGCAGGTCACCCCTGAGATCCTCAGAGGGGCACCCTAGCAGGTAAAGGGAGGCCACGGGATGGCTGTGGGCAGCTGGCCTTCTAGTAATGACCCCTCAGTGCCTTCTGTGCCCGAGGTCCCTGCTGACAGGATATAGAGGACAGACAGGAGGGAGCACTGTCCCTGGGCACAGGAGCTCGCCCTGCAGCCAGTGCCTTGTGTGTGGTGGGCCTGGGACTGGTCCACAGTCTCTGAGCCTGTGTGATGCCTGCAGGGCTGGCAGCTGACGGTGAAGATGCTGGCGGGCAACGAGTTCCAGGTGTCCCTGAGCAACTCCATGTCGGTGTCAGAGCTGAAGGCGCAGATCACCCAGAAGATCGGCGTGCACGCCTTCCAGCAGCGCCTGGCTGTCCACTCGAGCGGCGAGGCGCTGCAGGACAGGGTCCCCCTTGCCAGCCAGGGCCTGGGCCCCGGCAGCACGGTCCTGCTGGTGGTGGACAAATGCGATGAACCTCTGAGCATCCTGGTGAGGAATGACAAGGGCCGCAGCAGCACCTACGAGGTACAGCTGACGCAGACTGTGGCCCACCTGAAGCAGCAAGTGAGCCGGCAGGAGGGTGTGCAGGAGGACCTGTTCTGGCTGACCTTCGAGGGGAAGCCCCTGGAGGACCAGCTCCCGCTGGGGGAGTACGGCATCAAGCCCCTGAGCACCGTGTTCATGAATCTGCGCCTGCGGGGAGGCGGCACAGAGCCTGACAGGCGGAGCTAAGGGACCCCACCAGCAATCGAGCAGGATCAAGGGCTGGAAATAAAGGTTGTTGTAAAGAGAAATGGCTGCCTCTGTGTCTGTGCTTGGCCCTCCTCCAGCGTCCGCCTCAGACCCCTGGTGATGGGGCAGGAGATGTCAGGAGGGAGAGCCCAGGGTCCATCCTGGTGACCAGGCCTGGGTTGCCAAGTGAAGGGATAAGGGTGTGCAGTTACAGCTTCGAGGGATCAAAATAGGGAGCCCCCCACCCCGAAACTGAAGACAGCTCTCCCCACCCTTTGGGAAATTAACTTCTAGGAAAAGAAAAAGAGACACAGTTGCGGGAGCCCATCCTGCCTGTCCTCCATCTGAGACAGCAGACGGCTTAGGCAGGGACCAGCCTGCTCGGATCAAAAGGGGAGGCTCCCAGTGGGCCCCTGGAAGCAGTAAGGGGTGAGTCCTTGGGGCCTGCCCGGTGGGCTGTGAGGCAGGCTCTCCATAGGAACTGGGGGCTGGGGGCCTCAGCCGTCCCTAGCCCAGCCTACACAGCCTGCTCCACCTGCCTGGGCTGGGCTAGGGAGGGGTAGAGACAGGTCCTGAGCACTCACATCACCACTGGGGCCAGCTGCAGAAGACAGCCTGGGTGGCTAAGCACACCCTGTCAAGGCTGTGCGTGAAGGAGGGGCCGTGGCCAGCAGTGGAGGGCACCTGGAGTTGGGGCTGACACCGTCCAGGAAGAAGAGCTACAAGCTACACCCCTTCCCCCACCCATGCACCCTTCTCTGTCTCTCCTACTCCAATCTGCTACATGAGTCTCCTAGAAGCCAGCTGTCGGCTGGGACGCAGTGAGGACAGGGCACAGGGGGACATGCAGAGTCCGGACTCTGGGCACTTGAGCCTCAGCTTTCAGAGCCCTTGGGAGGATCCGGCTGGAGACACAGAGTCCCCCCTGGTCTGTGGGGGTCCATATCCAGGTGGGGAGATCCCCATCTGGCTACACCAGGACCACTGTGTGCCCGCATGTGCCCAGCAGGGGGTGTCCTGGCTCCAGCCTTGTGTCCGGGTCCCCACCTCACCCCTGTGTCACAATGGGCGAGTGAAGCACTTAGCCAGGGGCCTTTCCTGAAACCCCAAAGGGGGTACGGCAGGGCGTGGCCTTCTTTGTGGCTTCTGGCCCAGAGATCTGTAGCTAGCCTGGGGTAAGGGGGGCACCACAGGCCCAGTCCTTTTTATTATTATTTTTTTGAGACGGAGTCTCACTTTGTTGCCGAGGCTGGAGTGCAGTGTCGCGATCTCTGCTCACTGCAAGCTCCACCTCCTGGGTTCACGCCATTCTCCTGCCTCAGCCTCCCCATAGCTGGGACTACAGGCACCCGCCACCATGCCTGGCTAATTTTTTTGTATTTTTAGTAGAGATGGGGTTTTACCGTGTTAGCCAAGATGGTTTAATCTCCTGACCTCGTGATCCACCCATCTTGGCCTCCCAAAGTGCTGGGATTACAGGCGTGAGCCACCGCACCCGTACTTTTTTTTTTTTTTTTTTTTTTTTTTTTTTGAGATAGAGTCTTACTCTGTCGCTCAGACTGGAGTGCAGTGGCGCGATCTCGGTTCACTGCAACCTCTGCCTCCCGGGTTCAAGCGATTCTCCCGCCTCAGCCTCCTGAGTAGTTTGGATTAACGGTGCCTGCCACCATGCCCAGCTAACTTTTTTTTGTATTTTTAGTAGAGACAGTGTTTCACTGTATTGGCCAGGCTGGTCTCGAATTCCTGACCTCATGATCTGCCCGCTTCGGCCTTCCAAAGTGCTAGGGTTACAAATGTGAGCCCCTGCACCCAGCCTAATTTTTGTATGTTTAGTAGAGATGGGGTTTCATCATGTTGGCCAGGCTGGTCTTGAACTCCTGGCCTCAACTGATCCGCCTGCCTCGGGCTCCCAAAATGCTGGGATTACAGGTGTGACCACTGGGCCTGGCCGACCCAGTCCTTTTTTAAAAAATTACTTTTACCAGGGTCATACTCTGAGCTAGGCTGGAGTGCAGTGGCACAATCACCGCTCACTGCAGCCTCCACCTCCCACACTCAAGCGATCCTCCTGCCTCAGCCTTCCGAGTAGCTGGGATTACAGGTGCATGTCACCACGCCTGGCTAAGTTTTGTATTTGTTTTGTTTCGTTTTTCTTTGAGATGGAGTTTCACTCTGTAGCCCAGGCTGGAGTGCAGTGGCGCGATCTCGGCTCGCTGCAAGCTCCGCCTCCTAAGTTCAAGTGATTCTCCTGCCTCAGCCTCCCGAGCGGCTGGGATTACAGGTGTGCGTCACCAGGCTAATTTTTTAGTAGAGGCAGAGTTTCACCATGTTGGTCAGGCTGGTCCCGAACTCCTGACCTCGTGATCCGACCCCTTGGCTTCCCAAAGTGCTGGGATCGCCAGCGTGAGTCACCATGCCCTGTCTGTATTTTTAGTAGAGAAGGGGTTTCACCATGTTGGCCAGGCTGGTCTCGAACTCCTGACCTCAAGTGATCCACCCACCTCGGCCTCCCAAAGTGCTGGGATTACAGGCGTGAGCCACCACGCCCGGCCCGTCGGCTAATTTTTGGTTGTTGTTTTTTGAGACAGAGTCTCGCTCTGTCACCCAGGCTGGAGTGCAGTGGCACCATCTCAGCTCACTGCAACCTCCGCCTCCTGGGTTCAAGCGATTCTCCTGCCTCAGCCTCCCAAGTATCTGGGACTACACGTGTGCGCCACCACACCGGCCAATTTTTGTATTTTTAGTAGAGACGGGGGTTTCACCATGTTGGCCAGGCTGGTCTGGAACTCCTGGCCTCCCATGATCCACCTGCCTCGGCCTCCCAAAGTGCTGGGATTACAGGCGTGAGCCACTGCGCCCGGCCCATCCAGCTAATTTTTAATTTTTTTGAGAGATGGGGTCTTGCTATTTTGCCCAGGCTAGTCTCGAACACCCAGTGTCAAGAGATCTTGCTGCCTCCGCCTCTCAGAGTGCTGGGATGACAGGCTGAGTCACCACGCCCAGCCTAGACACAGTTCTGAGGGGACAAAAGGGGCCTCCGCTCCCTCCTTTCAATCCAGCTAAGCCAGGCTCCCACTTGGGCCCTCCAGCCCTCAGTTTCCCCCTGCACCCAGCCAGGCCAAGCTGCAGAGGCGACCGGCCCACAGCTGGGAGGGGGCGTGGCGGGACCCGCGCTTGCAGCCGCGGGACGGAAGGGGGCGCGCACCCCCTCGCGGCGGGGCCTGGGAGGGGCGGGGCCGCCCCCCGTGCTGGCCAATCAGCGCCCGCTCCGGCATCGGGACCCGCCTCCGCGCCGCAGCCCCCGGGGGGTCCGACCCGGCGGGGGAGGGGCGCGGCCTGCGGGGCGGGGTTGGGTCTGGGGCCCCTCCCGGCGGCCTTCGATCCCGCCGCCCGGCTCGGCGCCGCCGGGAGCCCCTCGGCAGTCCCGTCACGTCTCCTCCAGATTAGGCAGTAACTCCGGTGCAGCCGCACTTCCGGGGGGCCGCTGCGGGGGAGGGGCGCCTGCGGGATCCAGACCCGCACCCCACTCTCCCCTCCCCGCCCCCTCCCGGGCCGCCCCCTTCTTGCCCCACCGCCGCGCCGGGCGCCGCGTACTGGGGCTTTGTTCGCGGCCGGCGCGGGTCGCCGGCCTCCGGGCGGGCCGGGGGAGGGAGGAGGGAGGGGGCGGGAGGGGGAAGGAAGGAGGAGGGGGAGGAGGAGGGCGCGGGGAGGGGGGCGGGGAGGAGAGAGGGGGAGGGGCGCCACCCGGGCCCCGCCCCCGCGCCCGCCCGCCCGCGCTCCGCCGCCTCCGGAGCTGCTTCCCGTCCTGTCCAGTCCCGTCCCCGGCGCGGCCCGCGCGCTCCTCCGCCGCCTCTCGCCTGCGCCATGGCCAGCCCGTCCCGCCCGGGCCCGCTGCGGCCGCTGCTGCTGCTCCTTGTGGCCGCGTGCGTCCTGCCCGGAGCCGGCGGGACATGCCCGGAGCGCGCGCTGGAGCGGCGCGAGGAGGAGGCGAACGTGGTGCTCACGGGGACGGTGGAGGAGATCCTCAACGTGGACCCGGTGCAGCACACGTACTCCTGCAAGGTGCGCCCACCCGGACCCTGGCCTCCCTTCGCGACGCCGGCCTCCCCGCCGGGACTCCCGCCCCAGGCCGTGGGAACCAGCCCCGGTCGCTCCGCAGCCCCCGCTCCGGCTCCCTTGACGACCGCCAAGCCCCGGGAGGGGGGGTCGCCGGGTCCCGGGAAACTCGCGGGCGCCGGGGAAAGTTGCTGCGCCGCCGCCGTCCTCTGCCTGCCGCCCCCTCCCTCCTCGCAGAGACAAGTGCACCTTGCCCCGGGACTGTGGCTGCCGCGCGCCCTCCCTACCGGCCGAGAAGGAGAGGGGCCTGGGGAGGGGGGTCCTTTGCCCGGGCGGGGAGCGGGGGCTGGGCCTGGGGTCCGCTTGTCCCCCTCCCCAGAGGCCTTTCCCGGGGCGAGAGGGGGTGGTCAGGAGAGAAAAAGGGGCACACAGCCTGAGCTCCCAACCCCAGGAGCCAGGTGGTGGGTGCCGCAGTGGCGGGGGGGGGGGGGGGGGGCGTGCAGGAGCAGAGAAGTGGGCGGGGCCGTCACCGAGCCTCGTGTGCTTGGGGGCAGGGCCGGTGCCCCACCGCGCTCCTGCGGGAACCGGGGCTCCCCAGCCCGGGGAGGGGAAGTTTGCCCGGCTTCTCCTTCAGGTGCTTCTGGGAGCGCCCTGGGTAGGTACTCTGGTACCCCCATCATCTTCTCCTAGTGGGGGCTCGGGGGACCCAGAGCCGGCTCCCCTGTACCCCCAAAATCACCTCCTGGGACCAGAAATCCACTCATTTTCCTCCACGGAGGTAGAGAAGGTGGCAGCTTCTTTCAGACTGGCCGGTGCGGGCTACAGCTGGGCTCCCCCGCCGGCCCCGTCTCCTCCACAGCGGCCAGGGCACTTTGCCAGGTCCCTGCAGGATTTTCCCGACTTCCTCCCCGCTGCTCCTGGGTGTGGCTGGGGTGGGGGAAGGCGATGAAAGCCACCAGGCCCTCCCCTGCCTGGGTCATCTGCCTCCTGGAGCCTACTGTTGGGGGGCGTGGAAGAGGCTCTGCCTGCGCAACTGGAGGGGGTCCCTGCGGATGCCGCAGTCCTGAGGCTCCCAGCAGGGGCTGCGCAGTGGACAGGACAACCATTGTCTCTCCCCGCATCCGGCAGCCCCAGCCCCCCAGATCTCCTGAGGAAGGGGCTTCTTCTCCCGGCTTTGTTCTCAGGGGAGTGCATGGGTCCCTGTCCCTGTGAGGGCTGCCAGGTCGGCTGTAGGCTTTACCACAGGCCGCCATCAGAGCAGCTGCCCTCAGGGCCCCAGGAGCTGAGAAGGTGGAGGGTGGGGCACCCTGCGCTGCCCAAACTTGATTTCGTGGTTCACAGGCTGCCCTGACTGCACAGACTGTAGGTGCCTGAGGAAGGGGCGTCTCAGCCCAGCCGCAGGGCCAAGCTGGCCCCTTACCCCGAAGCCCAGTCCCCCTCCTCCACTGCCCAAGCTTGCTGGGAGGTGGGCCCTGAGCAGTGGGCAGGTGGGGAGAGGATGGGGGCGTGGAAGGCAGGCACCCCAAGCCAGATGGGCCCCCTTCCCATATTCGGCCTTAGCTGATAGGGACGTTATTGGAGCTGGGGTGGCTGAAGTTGGTTAGACCTGGGGGAGGGGACGTGTTCACAGGTGACGCATCTCTGAGCGTTCCTGCATGGGCCGTGGTGGCCAGTGTGTGCTTCCCCCAGCTTCCGCCCTGCGGGCTGACCCAGAGGTCTCCCTACATCTCTGCCCAGGGCTTGAGTCTACTGTGGACATTTGTCCTAAGCCCCTGAAGCCCCCAGTCTAGCCCCTTCCCCAGGAGAGGACTAATGACACCTACCGCCATGTCCACCCCAGGTTCGGGTCTGGCGGTACTTGAAGGGCAAAGACCTGGTGGCCCGGGAGAGCCTGCTGGACGGCGGCAACAAGGTGGTGATCAGCGGCTTTGGAGACCCCCTCATCTGTGACAACCAGGTGTCCACTGGGGACACCAGGATCTTCTTTGTGAACCCTGCGCCCCCATACCTGTGGCCAGCCCACAAGAACGAGCTGATGCTCAACTCCAGCCTTATGCGCATCACGCTGCGGAACCTGGAGGAGGTGGAGTTCTGTGTGGAAGGTGCGTGGTGGGGGGCTCATGTGGGGGCCGATGGGGGTCAGGGCGGTGGCCAAGGTGGACAGGTTGTAGGGGTCGTTGCGAGGGGCCCTTTCGTGCTCTGCCAGAGGCTGCAGCACATGGCGTCTTGTAGTCTGACCTGTGGTCTGACTGTGGTCCAACCTTATTCTCTGCTTCCCCCTCCCTGGCTCTCCATCTGCATCTCCAAGCCCTCACATTAGACATCTTTGGCCCTGGGGCCCAAGGCAAGTCCCAGCCCTGCAAACGGATGGCCTCCTGCCTTCTCCCTTCCTCCCAGCTCTCCACCCTTCCTCTTGGAGGCCCCTTCTAGGGAGAAGCTGGACAGGTGAATGTCCCCAGCTGTTTAAGCTCCTGTGTTAGCCCAGACCTCCGTCTAGACGGGCCCACGTGTTGAGCACCCCTCGCCGTGGGGATCGGGCGGGAGGGCGAGGCTGTGCGGCGAGGGCTTTTGTGGATTTGGAAGGTGTGGCATTTGCCATCATGAGGTCTTCTTGCTTGCTGTTCCGGTCTCTGCCGAATGGCCAAGGAGTGGCCCTCCCCGACCCCAGCCTGGTGGGGGCAGAAATCCCATGACAGCCCCCGCAGGACAAGTCCCAGTTGGGGACTGAGATCCTTGGCTGGGGAATGTGGCAGGGAAAATATAGGAGGTCCCTGTCGCCCCCACATCCTGTCTGCTCCCTCATGGCTGCCTGGGAAGGGATGTGTCGGTGGGGGGTCTGGAGAAAGCTTCCTCCCCAAGGCAAGGGCAAGGGTCTTGACTTCCTGTCTCTCCGATTTGCTCCGTTGGCCGGCAGGAAACTTTGCTGCCCTGATGCTAGCCTGGCTCTTGAGAGGCCTTGTGGGGTCCTGGACTGTCCACTGCTCTTGCCTTCTCTGTGCGTGCCTGGGGGCTGTGCAGGGGAAGGGGCAGCACCCAAAATAGGGAATGTTGTGGCCTTTTCCCCAGCCTGTGGTCAGTGGTCCCCAAGCTGCCTTCAGGGTCCAGGGCCTCAGTGTAGCACAGAGGAGGGTCCCCTGGGTCCTCCCCTGGAAGGACACGATAGCCGTGGGCCTCTTCTGGGCACTTGTGGTCTGGGGAAAAGATGGGGGCATCGTGGACTCAGGATAGGCTGTCGGGAGCTGAGGAGGGGCTGGAGAAGGGGGTTAGGGCAAGGAGAGGTTCCTGTACCTGCAAGATCAGGAGAGGGAATCACTAACCCCACAGCCAGGTGGGTCCAGCCCGAGGGTCCGTGACTTAGTAACTGAGAACTTGCTGTAGGGTCAGAGGGCACATGGCAGGAGAGTCACCCCGGCCGAACAAGGCTCTGCGTCTTACCAAAGCCACTCTACGCATGCCAGGCCCTGGCTCTGAAGTGAGTGCCCAGGCTGAGCAGAGCGCTGGGAGGAGGGTCCGTGGGGAGCCCCTGCCAGGAGGGTGTGGCTTAGCCCCACTGTGGGGAGTCACGCTCAGGGACAAGCTCCAGGTGGGAGCCGGGGACCCACAGCCAGTATGCAGCTTGGGGAGCACCTGGGAGGGGCTGTGGCCACCGGACCCCCTGGGATGGGGCTGGCCAGGGGAGGGTTAGCCAGGGGGGAGTGTCATGGGAGGGGCCCTGCAGGTGAGCCAGGGGCCAAGGGGAGCCTCAGGAGGGAGACAGCATGAAGAGTGGAGAGCCCAGGAGCTTCCAGTGGGACATGTGGAGCTCTCTGTGGAGGCAGACCAGGGATATCTCGGGTGGCTGGGGGCCCTGCTGCCGGGACAGGGTAAATGCCTCCCAGAAGCCTGGGGTGAGCCCTGAGTGACAAGGTCCCTGGAGCCAGTCTGGCTGAAGAAGGGACAATTCTGTGTGCCCACCCCTCCCCTCACACTGGGTGGGGTGGGAAGTGGGTCCACCTCCTGCTCTGTAGGAGATAAGGACATTGAACCCCATCCTGGGCCCTCTGGTAACCAAGGCCTCACCCTAGTGAGGGAGATGGATGGAGGGGGCTTGAGCCTAGCCAACCTCTCCCCATCTGACTCCCACCCCACCTCCCAGGGCACAGGATGACGTCTGGGCAGCCCCTAGTCTTCGGAAGCCACCCCTGAGACCACAGGGTCCCACCTTGTATGAGGAACCCCATCCTGGAGACAAAGGCCCCCTGAGCTCCCCGGGATGGGGAGGGCATGTCCTCCCAGGCCACGCCCCTCACCACCCCTGCCTGGACACCACCTGAGGTGCACCTGCTGCTGGGCCACACCTGGACTCAGCTCTACTGAGGACTTGCTTTCCTCAGTTTCTCACCTGGCCCTGCCAGGTCTTCCTGGCCCTGCCCAGCCGAGGCCCCTCCCCCAGTCAACAGCCCTCAGAAAGGCTCCTCCCCCGTTCTCTGCCTAGGGAGCCACATTCCTGGCATAACTAAGACAGGTATGTGTCCCTCCCTCTGCGCCACCTTTGGGCGGGGGAGGCCCGCTGCTCCCTCCGGAAGGAGACCCCCGCCCCTGCTTTGTCCAGGAAGTGGCCTGGCCTCCGCAGTGCCAGCTGCCCAGGGCTGGCGGCTGAGCGGGCGACTCCTCCGGCCCTCGCCACCCTGTCATGTCTGGGCACTACCCATGCCCTCCCAGCCCACCTCACAAAGGCTGGTCCTAGAGCCTCCCTGAAGCCCCCAGGAGGGACTCCTGGCTGAGGGCCGGCCAGGCCTCCTGGGGCCCATCCCTCCCTGCTAGGAGCCAGGAGCAGAGAAAGGAAGTGTTGTCTGCCCCTGCCGGGGCCTGGCACAGGGACAGGGCAGGGGGCCAGGGTCGGAGTGAGTCTGGCGCCTTCCCAGCCCAGCCCTGCCCAGCTCTGAAGCCTGGGGTCCCGGCGACCTAGTCCCAGCCCCGCCTGTATTCCGGCCTGCCCGCCCTCCCTTCCTCCCTGCCTGGCCAGCTGTCTAGCCCTCAGGACGGCAGTCCTGGGGAAGCCCAGAGTCCCACGGCACCAGGGACAGCATTGTTGCTGGGGTTGAGGGGCCCGACAACCCCAGACCAGGCTCCCCTCAGTGTGGGGCAGTCTAGGAGTTGGGGGAGCTTTCTGGAATACAGGAGGACCTCCCATAGGGCTGGGACCAGCCCCCTCTCCTGCCCAGGGCTCAGCTCCTGCCCCCAACTCCGCGTTCCTGCCACCCTCTCCTGCCCCCTCCTGACTCCAGGTTCTCATCCTGCCCCCTGGTTCCCCCACCCCCACCCCATGAGCCCCTCTCGGGCCCTCCCCCAGGCAGGTCTGGACTCAAGGCTGCTGCCCCAATCTCTCTCCTGCAGCTGGGAGGGGGTCTGCCAGGTGGGAGGGAAGGGCCTACCTCTGTCCCTCCCCACTCACCTCTGTGTCTCCCCACCCAGGGGCTCCTGGCAGGAAGTTGGGGCCCCACCTCTGTTTCTCCTGGAGCTGGGAGGGGGGTCTGCCAGGTGAAGGGCCCACCTCTGTCCATCCCAACCCCGGGGCTCCTGGTGGGAAGTCGGGGCTCGGTGCTTCCTGCCTGCGAGAATGGACTTGTCTCGTCTTTGACTTCACCTGGGCTTGCCCCTGCCTTGGCCTGGCGGGGGCTTTGCTGGCTGAAACCAAAGGGAGCGAGGTGGTGGGAGGGGTAGGGGAATCGAGTCGGTCAGTTCTTTGAGAGGGCGGGGCTGAGCTGGTGGAAGGAACTCTTGGCTTTTTCCAGACCCCACCCCACCCCCTCACTCCCCACCCGGAGAACAGCCCTGGCTCCATTGTTCCTGCAGACTGGAGAGGGAAGGTTGTTTTGGACCTGGGCTCGCTCCCGTTTGTCCACACTGGCCGCTCTGGTGGGGCCTCTGTGGGTGGCAGTGGGGATGGCACCTGCTGCAGCCTCCAGGCCGAGGTGAGGGAGAAGGAGGTTGGGGCAAGGACAGGTTCCTGTCCCTGCAAGATTAGGAGAGGGAATCATTAACCCCACAGCCTGCAGAAGGTGGGATGGGGCTGCTCCAGAGAAGGGGGTGACCATGCCTCAGGGCCACAGGTCCGGCCAGAGGTCATTCCGGCCAGGCCCGTGCAGCTTCCTTCCTGAAGGGTTGACTCTGCCTCCATCACTGCAGGAGGGTGGAAAACAACTGCAGAAGCAGGTGCCCCACGCCCAGGGCTTTGCTTCCACCTGCGGGACCCAGGTCCACAGCCCCACAGCGGCCCAGGCGGGGCAGGAACGGACCCCCTCCCTGCAGTCCTAGTTCTGGCACCCCCCTCCCCACTTGGACTGGGCTCCCCAAGGCCCCCAAAGCCCAGCTGGGCTGGGGCTGCAGATGGAAACACCATGGCGGCCCGCCCACCTCAGGATGGAACCCCGGGGTCCCAGGAGGTGCCTGCCCCTCAGAGATGAGAAAAAGGAAGTGCAGGGCTGAGATACCACCCCACAGACCGTCGCCCGCTGGAGGAGGAGGCTCTGTGCCCCTGCACCTCCTGCCTGCTGGGGGGCTGCACTGGGGCTCAGAGCAGTCCTGTGCGCCCTGCAGGCTGTGGCAAGATTGTGGCTGGGATCTAGGGAATGAGGCGCATTTGTAGTGGAGCCTGCAGCACCGAAGGAAGCTCCCCAGAAGGGGCCTCTCCCCCCAGCACAGATCCTGGGAACTTCCTCTGAGGAAGGCCCCCTGCCAGGGGCAGCTCGCAGCGGGACCTGGGAAAGGGAGACGGCCCTCCCAGCCCCTCCTCCTGCAGTCTCTTCACGGAGCAGAGGCGTGGGAGAAGGGGTGCGCTGTGTCCCACAGGCAGCCGGCTGTTTCCAGCTGTGTGGCCTGTGTGTGTGCACGCATGTGTGTGCACGTGCCTGCAGCCTCCACTAGTGGGCCATAGTTCTTGCCACCCTGTGTCCCTGGGCTCAGCCGGGGCCGGTGCTGCAGGCGTGGGGCTGGTGGTGGGTGACCCTGGCCTGTCTTGGGGACCTCGGAGCTGGGCTCTTCCTCTGTCCTAGTGCACGTGTCTCGCCTCAGCTTGCTGTTGGTTGTCCAGTCTCCTGCCCCCTGCTCACTGCATCCAGCACGCTGCCCCGTGTCTGGCAAAGGGCCCAGGACCTTCTGCAGGCGCTGCCTCTGAGATGACCAGTGTGGTTTCTGAAGGTGTGACGTGAAGGGCATGCTGGGTCCCTTGGGGCTGCAGTGAGGACAGGAGAGGGTCCTGGGTCACAGTCCCTCACATGCCTGCGGGACCTCGAGGCTGACACAGATGCCCACCCCTGTCCAGATGGGGCTCTGTCTGGGGGCAGCAGGGCAGTCTGGGAGTCAGACCAGGCCTGGTCAGGGTGGGAGCGGGGGTCTGTCGCTGGCCTGAGCCTCCCTGCCCCACCCCTTGGCAGCCACCTTGGCCACCCTCACACTGGGCCCTAGGAGAAGCAAGCCCCTGTATGTCCGCAGGTGGGAGGCTCCCACGCACCCCCTGCAGGAGAAGCACAAGCACAAACACCGGCCCACACGGCAGCTGTTGGGGAGGGGCTGTGCCCCCTTCTCTTCCCAGGGGAGGCTGGGGTGTGAGCAGGGCTCACCGTACCTTCACTGATTTGATCATCAGTGCCTTCCCCATTCACACACTCACGGTTGGCACCACCAGAGAGCTTCCCAAGGAAGCTGGGAGGGAGCTGTGCACTGAGGGGTGAAGGTCAGTGCAGAGAACGGTGGGAGAAAGAGGCTGTGGACACGGGGCAGGAGAGAGGGCTGGGGCGCAGTCGTCAGCTGCCGTGACCCCACAGCTAGGAGCAAGCTGATTCCTGCCTCGGAGGTGCCGTCTCCCCTGCTGGCCGTTCTCTCGCCCATGGGGAAACGCTCCCCTGCACCTGGCTGGCAGCACCTGTGGGCACTGACCGACCCATGCCAGCTGTTTTCCTTGGTTGGGGTTGGGGGCACTGAATGCTTGGGTGGACCAGAAGTCAGCGTCTGCATTAGAGCCTATGTGCGGTGCGTGGGCCAAGGGCACTCACACCCACCCCACCCTTTCCGAAAGAACCGAGCCCCAGCCCCTCTGGGGCCTGCCAATTGCCAGAGAGCCCCAGTGCTCCACCCTCTCCAGGCCCCAACCCCCACCTTCCGAGGGGAGGATAAGTACCTGTGGGTGCCCAACCAGAGTGTGCCTTTGTCCACACGGGAACATGTGGGAGGTGAGGGGAATGTGCCTTCCCAGTGTATGGGTGGGGGTTGAGGGACAAAATTAATGTTGCACAAAGATATGTGGGATGCCCAATATCTATGCAGGCAAGTTGGGGGGACACCCAGTGTCTATGCAGGCAGGTAGGGGGCATCAGTGTCTATGCAGGCAGGTGGGGGGCATCAGTGTCTATGCAGGCAGGTGGGGGGGCATCAGTGTCTATGCAGGTAGGTGGGGGATGCCCAATGTCTATGCAGGCAGGTGGGGGAGATGCCCAGTGTCTGTGCAGGCAGGTGAGGGGCATCTGTCTATGCAGGCAGGTGGGGGGGCATCAGTGTCTATGCAGGCAGGTGGGGGGCATCAGTGCCTATGCAGGCAGGTGGGGGCATCAGTGTCTATGCAGGCAGGTGGGGGGGCATCAGTGTCTATGCAGGCAGGTGGGGGATGCCCAGTGTCTATGCAGGCAGGTGGGGGATGCCCAGTGTCTATGCAGGCAGGTGGGGGGGACATCAGTGTCTATGCAGGCAGGTGGGGGGGACATCAGTGTCTATGCAGGCAGGTGGGGGTACATCAGTGTCTATGCAGGCAGGTGGGGGGGCATCAGTGTCTATGCAGGCAGGTGGGGGGGGCATCAGTGTCTATGCAGGCAGGTGGGGGGACATCAGTGTCTATGCAGGCAGGTGGGGGGGACATCAGTGTCTATGCAGGCAGGTGGGGGGGACATCAGTGTCTATGCAGGCAGGTGGGGGATGCCCAGTGTCTATGCAGGCAGGTGGGGGGGACATCAGTGTCTATGCAGGCAGGTGGGGGGGACATCAGTGTCTATGCAGGCAGGTGGGGGTACATCAGTGTCTATGCAGGCAGGTTGGGGGGGCATCAGTGTCTATGCAGGTAGGTGGGGGATGCCCAGTGTCTATGCAGGCAGGTGGGGGGGACATCAGTGTCTATGCAGGTAGGTGGGGGATGCCCAGTGTCTATGCAGGCAGGTGGAGGGATGCCCAGTGTCTATGCAGGCAGGTGGGGGACATCAGTGTCTATGCAGGCAGGTGAGGGGGTATCAGTGTCTGTGCAGGCAGGTGGGGGGCATCAGTGTCTGTGCAGGCAGGTGGGGGGGCATCAGTGTCTGTGCAGGCAGGTGGGGGGGCATCGGTGTCTGTGCAGGCAGATGGGACATCAGTGTCTCTGCAGGCAGGTGGAGGGGCATCATTGTCTATGCAGGCAGGTGGGGGTGCATCAGTGTCTATGCAGGCAGGTTGGGGGAGGGGGACATCCCACATCTATGCGGGCAGGTGGAGGGAGAGGATTGAGGCTGGGGCTGGGGGCAGCAGTGGGGCTGAACAGGGGGCGGAGTGGGGGTCAGGGAGCAGGGGTGGTGCTGGGCAGGCCAGGAATACCCATTGTATGAGATCATCGTGTGTGTGTGCAATGCATGGTGCTGTGTGAGATCAGCATGTGTGTGTGTGCAGTGCATGGTGCTGAGTGTGAGATCAGCATGTGTGTGTGTGCAGTGCATGGTGCTGAGTGTGAGATCAGCATGTGTGTGTGTGCAGTGCCTGGTGCCGTGTGAGATCAGCATGTGCGTGTGTGCAGTGCCTGGTGCCGTGTGAGATCAGCATGTGTGTGTGTGCAGTGCATGGTGCTGTGAGTGTGAGATCAGCATGTGTGTGTGTGCAGTGCATGGTGCTGTGAGTGTGAGATCAGCGTGTGTGTGTGTGTGCAGTGCATGGTGCTGTGTGAGATCAGCATGTGTGTGTGTGTGTGTGTGTGCAGTGCGTGGTGCTGTGTGAGATCATTGTGTGTGTGTGCAGTGCATGGTGCTGTGTGAGATCGTGTGTGTGTGTGTGTGCAGTGCATGGTGCTGCGTGAGATCAGCATGTGTGTGTGTGTGTGCAGTGCGAGATCGTGTGTGTGTGTGTGCAGTGCATGGTGCTGTGTGAGATCAGCGTGTGTGTGTGTGTGTGTGCAGTGCGTGGTGCTGTGTGAGATCAGCATGTGTGTGTGTGCAGTGCGTGGTGCTCTGAGTGTGAGATCATTGACCAGAGGGCTAGTGCTCTTTCCTGCACATGAGCCTGCGTGGGCTTGTCAGGGCTGAATGATTTTGTCTGAAGATCCCAAAATAGCTCATGTCGCCTGAGCTCCCCTCCCTGGCTGGGCCTGGGGCCTCAATGGCCCTTTGTCTTTCTGAAGGCATCTGGGCCTCTTCGGGGGGATCAGACACTGACTGGGGCTGGGTGGGGCCGAGCTGCCTGCCTGGTTCCCCTTCCCCCTGGCCCAGCCCAAGGGGCCCTAAGCCTCATTCCAGGGTTGGCCTGGGCCAGCCAGGCCCCCCACGTGACTTTCAGCTTGTTGGGCCCCCTTTACTGGCAGATCCCAGGGTCTCTCTGTGTGGGGGCAAACTTCCCAGGCAGTGTTTGAAGCCCCCTCTGCCAGCCCATACCTGGGGCTCCCCCACCCCTCCCACATTCTGGTACCTGCATGTCCTCCTCCTGTAGAGCCCACCAAGAGATGCCATGGCTGAAGGTGGTGGCAGCAGGCGGGCTGGCGCGTGACCTGGTAGCACGGCCTGGGTGTGACCCTGGCACTGCCCCTGGGACTCAGAGCTGGGAGGTGAGAAATGGGGAATGCGTGTGAACCACCTGCCTCTGCACAGCAAGTCCTGTTCTGGGTTTTCTCATCCCTGGGCCACACCCTGCGCTGGGGAGATTAAAAGTCAGACCCTGCCCGGGGCACCCACAGTCAGCACCGCCGGAACACTGTCAGCCTGGTGTGGACAGTGCCAAGGTCCAGCGGGGTGGGGTGGTTGGGGTAGGAGCTCCCCTGAGGAGAGTGAGGCCAGCAGGAGTGGGTCTCCAAGTGGTTCCTTTGACAGCTGCTCTGGATGGGACGTGGCTTGGGGTGGGTGAGAACCGTTGGCTGAGTTTGGATTTTCCTGCAAGGCTTCATTGGAACACCAGGTTCCAGGGCCGTAGAGATGTGGAGGCCTCCTGTCTGGGTGATGGGGCATGGTGCTGGTCCTTGGCTGTGGGGTGGAAAGGAGTCCCAGGAGAGGGAGCTGGCAAGACAGGACCTTCCCAGCTAAGGTGGGTTGGTGGGATTTGGCTGGGGCCCTTGGAGGAGCCTGACCAGGAGGGTGAGACAGAGCACCTGGAGGGAAGGGGGCGTCGGGGGGAGTCCAGATGGAGGCCATGGGGTTGAGGGGCCCACAGACCCGGCTGGGGGACTCTAGGAAGGCAGCAGGTGTGGGCAGTGGGTCCTCTGGGGTGGACTGAGGTGAGGCCTGGGTGTGACCATGCGGTGGCACTGGTGGCTGCCGGCAGCTGTCTGCAGAGTGGGTGAGACCGAGTGTGGCAGATGGCTTGGTCCGCGGTGCTAGAGGGGACTGGAGGAGCAGAAGCGCCCTGGCGCCGGGTCCTTGCTTTTCTGGAGCTGGGACTTGGGGGATGGGGTAGGTCATTGCAGGGACAGAGGAGAGGGCAGGTTAATGGGTGCGCAGGGGTCCCTTCCAAAGGCTGCGGCTGGCCAGGGGTGTGCGGGGGACTGAGGTGCGGTTGCGGAGGGATTCTGGCCTCCAGGGTGGTAGGACCTGACATGGACTCTAGGGGATGGTGCACACACCGGACCGGAGGGACCCCTCCCTTGCCCCCAGATCCCCCAGCTGGGCAGCGGCCAGGGAGAGGGGCGACCTCCGGGGCGGGTGTGGGGACGCCGGACTACGCATCAGGAGTCCCAGATGGGCCCAGACCCCCATTCCCCGCCCCGGGCCGCAGTGACGTCAGGGCCCAGGCGTTCCCGGAACGGCCTCTGGGGGGCGTTCCAGGCCCACAGACCCTCAGGGAGTCCCCGCCGCAATTTGCATGGGGCTCATTTGCATGACCCCGCCCCACGCGGGAGTCGGGGGCGCCGGTGACTGGAGGAGCCACTGTCAATCCCCAGGGGAAAGTGGGCGAGGCGATTTCTGGGCCGCTCACCTTACTCCACCCTACAGCTCGCGCCGCACCTGGGGCCCTTCCCCCTCTACGCCCTGCCAGGGTGGGGCCGCGGGCGCAGACACTCGCGGGCATACGCACGACGACGCGCACACGCGGGCGCACGCGGCCCCCCCGATCCCCCTGCGGCGACTCCTATTCACCCCAGCGGGTGCGGGGCGCGGACCCGCCCAGCCCAGCTCCTGCTCCTCAGGCGCTTCCTCCACCCACGACCTGCCCCGGCAGCACCCGCCTCCGCTCCAGCACGCGACCCTGCCCGGCGCGACCCCTGCTCCCCCGGCCCAGCTCCACCGCTACCCTCCACTCAGTCCCACCCCCGGCCCAGCCCCATCGCCCCCAGTCCCACCCCTGACCCCAGCTTCAGCCTTAGCGCCCCCAGGCCAACCCCTGGCCCCAGCCTCAGCCACCCCAGCCCCAGTCCCGGCCCAGCCCCAGCCCCAGCACCCCGGACCCCAGGCCCAGCCCCAGCCGAGCACCCCCGGCCCCGCCTGCCCGGCGTTCCCTTTTGTGCGGCGCTCTCCCGTTCGCGTCCGCCCGATCCTCTGGAACTCCCCGAGGACACCGGGGTCCCCGGAGGCGGCTTCCTTTGTCTCTGCTCCCGCCCTCCCTCCGCGGCGCCCTCGCCCCTCACTCACCTCCCCAGCCCCGCAAGGACGAGGGGAGCTGGCGGGAGCCCGGGAGCCGGTGCGGCCTCCGCAGGCGGCGCTTTCTTCTCGCTCCCGACGCGGCCGCCCCTCCTGCCTGCCCGCTCCCATCGCCGCTTCCGCCTCTGCCGGGGACAGGGACAGCAGACCCCGCGCACCTGCCGCACGCACCGCCTCTCTGGCCTGCGTGGCTCCGGGAAGACCAAGCGCTGGCGGCCGGCCCGGGGAGGCTGTGGGCAGCAGGGGTGGCCGCGGGCTCCCAGTCCCTCCTCCGCCTGCCTCGGAGCCCACATTTGGGATTTCTACTCCGGGAGAATTCTGCAGTCCTCCCACGATGAGCCTGGAGGACTGGAGCCGGGACCTGGCACCCCCAGGGCTGTGACTGGGTGAACTCTGAGGGCACAGCTGCTGTCCGCCGCCCCAGGGCTCCCAGGATGGGGCGAGCAGCCCTGAAGAGACCCAAGGGCACCCCGTGAGGAGCCCCTACGCTCTGAGAGTGGGGCGCAGAGCCGGAGGCCCGGGCCATGCCTCCGCTGCCGCTGGCGCGGGACACCCGGCAGCCGCCTGGCGCCTCCCTGCTGGTGCGAGGCTTCATGGTGCCCTGCAACGCCTGCCTGATCCTGCTGGCCACCGCCACGCTCGGCTTCGCGGTGCTGCTGTTCCTCAACAACTGTAGGTGGCCGCGGGCGGGGCGCCGCACTGGCCAAGCCCCAACCCCGAAGCCCCTGCAGGCAGAGGCTGGAGGCTGCGGCGGGTCCGTGGGGCTCCCGGCAGCTTCCCGGGGATGGGATGGGTCACTATGCGGACCCCCTCGGTCCCTGGAGGCCATCCTTGGGCTCTCAGTGGGCCTGGCCCTCACCCAAAGCTGCAGAAACACTTTCTGCGGGAGCTGGGGAGGGAGGGGCAGCTGGCTACACTGAGAGCCGGCAGTTGGGGGTGGGGCAGGGCCTGCGGTGGACTCTTCCAGGGAAGCGGGGCCTGCCTGCACTCTTGTGGCTGGGGCCCCATCTGACAGGGGTCAGGCCATGACTGTTTGGCTGGTGGGGCAGAGAAAAGGAGGGACCTCTGTCTCAGACCTCAGCCAGCCCATGGGTCTGGGCTGGACCCTTCAGCGTCCCTGCCTCCCCAGCCTGGATCCCTGGGGCTGGGGAGGGGAGTGGGGGTGGGCAGGGGCGCCCCTTTCTAGGCTGGGCAAAGGGATGGGACAGGGAGGGGCCTGCTCAGAGGAGCCTAACTTGGGGATTTGTTTTCTTCCAGATAAACCTGGGACCCACTTCACTCCAGTGCCTCCGACGCCTGCTGATGGTGAGTGGGGCTGAGTTTGAGGGCCCTGGATGGGCTGTGGCACTCTTGGGAGTCAGGGGCCACTGGGAGGTGTGCACCCAGATGTGTTGAGTGTGTCTGAAGTGGGGAGGAGGCTGGACAAGGGCACATGGGTCTGTCCTGGGAGTCCACGGCGGTGGGCCGCGGTAGGAACTCGGGGTCTGGAGTTCCCAGCCTGATGGCACTGGAGCTCGGCTCTCACTTCTCTGGGCCTCAGCCCCCTCAGCCTCAAAACTGGGAACAAGTCCTGGGACCCACAGGTTGTGAGGTGATGTCAGACCTGTAGGGTGGGGCCAGAATCTGGTCGGGGGCTCCACTCCATTGTCCTCCTTTCTCCCTGTTCAGCAAGGAGTGGGGCTGGACAGAGGCTGGAAGTGGACAGGAGCTTGGAGGGAAGCCTGAGCTGGGGGAGGGCCCTGGCCTCATCAGCGACAGCTGTCTGGGGAGGGGCCTGGAGGGCCGGGGTCTGTCCCTGGGACTCTGCAGGCTGTCATGGGGGTGGGGCACAAGTGATGGAGGGGGCGGGCTGACCTTGTTGACCTGCTTTGTGAGGTGGGGCCTGTCTTCCCCCGGGGGTGCTCCTGGTGTTTGGGCCACTGTCACTGGGGTGGTGTGAGGGGAAGAGAGGAAGCGGTCAGCACTGCAGGGGAACACGGACAGGGGGACCCGTGGCTCCCTCGCCAAGCCTGGGGTCCTTTCCAGCAGGTGGAGAAGGAGCACCCAGGTTTTCTCTCAGCACCTGCCCCATCACTGGGTCTCACTTGAGTTCAGTTGCGTGTGTAGGGCTGTCTGTGCGAAAGCTGTGCTGTGAGGCCTTCCTGACCAGGACGTGGGGTGGGGAGGACGACCTGGGAAATCCTGAAGTGATCTGAAGACAGAGCCCTGGGCTGGATAGATCGTCTCGGCCACTTTCCAGGTCTTGGGAGTGGGGGATGATGGCTGGAAGAGGTGGCCAGGCCTTGGCAGGGGGCCCTGTGATGCCCACCTGTGCTGAGAGGTTGGGGCAGGGGTGGGGGCAGCTTGGGACGCTCAGTAGTCTGAAAGATAGGGCGGGGTCTTCCCTGGGAGTGTGGAGTTTAGGCACCTGGGAACCGGAGCTGGATTCAGGGGTGTGAGATGGAGGCACTCTGCTTCCTCGGCCGCCTGCCAGGCTGGGGTGACCTGTAGTCAGCTGTGCTTTGCTCCTGAAGCTGTACACCAGCAAGTGGGCAGTGGTTCTCCCACACTTGGCTACTCAACTCCTGGTCCCAGGGACTCTGGGCTGGGGCAGCGCTGGGCCTGGAGTGAGGAGCTGGGCAGTGGGAATGGGGAATGGTGGCTGTGGGAACCCGTCCTACCCCTGGGCTCCAGCCCTGCAACCTGTCTGTTGTCCCCCAGCCCCTGATGGCCCTCCAACACCCACCCCGCCACCCCACCAGGCTGTTCCTACGAGATCCCAAAGGCTCCTCAGAGCACCAGGCTTCTCTTGGACTGTGGGGAGAGGAGACCGGTCTGCATGGCCAAGGTGATTGAGGCCTCTGAGGGGCCTCGTCCCGGTGGGATTGCTGTCCCCCATCCTGAGACTCAGGAGCCCTGTGGGTCAGGGCAGCACAGCGCCATGGGTGGTTTGTGACCTGAGGCATTTGAGGGGACACAGGGTTGCAGGGGCCTGCAACGGGCTGGGAGAGCAGGTAGGTGAGCAGCTGGCTTGTCCTGGAAGACCCTCTCCCTCCTGGCAGCCCCAGGACTGGGGGCAGGAGGGTATGGACTCAGAGAAGGACCCAAGTCTTGCAGGAAGGGGCCTGAACCCTCCCAGTGGGCTGAGTCCTGGGGAGGAGGCAGGTCTATGCTGGTGGCTGGGGCCGGGCAGGTCCAGGGCAAGAACTGAGTTTCCGCCACCTGTGAGCCAGAGGCGTGGAGCCAACTGGATTTAAAGATGTGCTCAGGTGGGAGGTTCTCTCAGCGTCCTCAGCCTCTTTTCCTGACACCCAGAAGGCTGGGGAGTGTCTCCTTTTCTTTACACACTGCCCCCTTCACCTAGCCACAGCCCACTCTGCCACACAGTCACGGAGAGTTCCACACCAAGGCCATCGTGACCCACAGGCCACCTAACTGTGGTCACAGTTACCGGCCAGAGCTCACAGCAGGGCTGGGGCATCCTCTCCATCCCCCAGCCTACCCAGGACCAGGAAGGGAGTTAAATATACCCGCTCCTATAAAAAGCACTGCCGCCTCCAGCATTGCACATGGTGGGAGGTCCTGTCACGCTGCAGGAGAGTGGGTGGGGAGGGGCTCCTGCAGGAGGCAGAGCTAGGACAGGTGTGGCAGGACCCCCAAAAATGACCCATCGGGAACACAGGGTTCTCAGGGGCGTAGATGTGTCACCTGCATCTATGAGGGGCCGTGTGGGCAGGTGACCGGAGCACAGATGTGTCTGAGCCCAGCGCTGGCATTTCTAGCAGTGTGGCCTTGTCAGGCGGCCTCAGCTATGTCTCACCTTCCTCCTGCCAGCTGGCTGGGGAGAAGAGTGGCCTGACATCTCGGGGCGTGGTTGCCGCGATGCGCTGTGCCTGGCGGGTACGTGCGTGTATGCCATCACCACGTGCTCCTGTCTTCAGGTGATCTCATGTGGAGCCTCTATGATCCCCTAGGCCTGTGGGGACTCAGCACGGTGGTGGGAGCGGCCCCTCACCTAAGCTCGCAGTGTGAGCCGAGAATGGGGGGGTGGGGCTTCTTGGAGGCGCTGATTCCTGAGCTCACTCTTGAGGGGCAGATGTGTTTCCAGCCTGGATGGGGATAGGAGGGAGGGACCAGCACTGTGACCTTTAAACCCTGGGCTGGCCGGCAGTGTCACATCATCAAATGCTGTGAGGGAGATCCACCCCTACTCCACAGCTGGGGCCACATCCCAAGAGGAGCAGACTCTCTGAGGCCCTGGAGGCAGAGGGGAAGCGGCCAGGACCTGGCCCTGCACACCAGACAGGGATGGGGGGCCAGTGCTGAGCCTAGCTTCAAGGTTCCCCCCAGGTACCCAAGGTCTCTCCACTGCCCTGCCACACTGGTCCAGAAGCTGGTCACTCAGAGCCTGTCCCTAAGGTATCTCTAGGCTCCCATCCCAGAGCCTGCTCTCCATGCCCCTGCAAGCAGTCCAGCCCGGCTCACCCTGGTGAGCTGCCATCATCACCTTCTTCCCCAAGGCTGTCTTGGGTCGCAGCAGGACCTCGGGCTGGACTATGGAGGGAGCTGCAGGTCTTGGTGGATGAGGAGAATGCCGGCCATCCAGGAACAGTGCCCTTGGCCATGGTGTCAGGGCCTTGGGAGAGGTCCGGCTGGGCCAAGGTGACCATAAGAGGAGAAAGGCTCAGGAGCCCTGGTGCAGGGAGGTGACTGGGTCCTTGGCCATGGGGTTGGGACCTGGGGGGAACCATTGGTCCATAGATCCAGCCGAAGCCCAGGAGAACAGCTGGCTGGGCATCTGCAGGTGCCCGTTGGATTTGGACTGGGAGTCCCAGGGCCTTGGACAAGGCAGGGCCAAAGGGAGAGGGAGGTGCTGAGGAGAGAGAGAAGGGGAACCGGAAGGGAAGTGAAGGAGCCAGGGGTACATGTGGTTTGAGTTTGGTTTGAGCCAGGACCGGGGGAGGCCAGTGGTGATGACAGTCCTCATGACTGTACTTATGATGGTAGCAGACGGGCCACATAGTGCTGTGTACTGGGCACCCTCTAAGCTTTGCAGATACTGGCCCATTTAACCCACAATCCTAGGAGGTAGGTCCTATTGCTTCTATTCACAGAAGGGGACACTGAGGCCCAGGCAGGTGAGAACCTGCCCACATTCCCACAGTGGGTAATGCAGAGGTGAGCAGCCTGGCTGCAGGACCTGAGGTGGGAGAGGAGCAGAAGAGGGGTGGGGGCACAGCCAAGGTTTGGGGAAGAGGACAGGGATCTGGCGGGGGGAGCATGGGTAGGTTGCAGGGATGGCAGGCTGACGGCCCTCACTCAGCCTTCTGGGGTGGGGGCAGGGACACCCAGACAGACAGCGCCAGAGCCTAGGGTGGGCTGTTGCCATAGCAACAGCTGGCTCCAGCTCCCAGTGCACCCACCTTCCTTGGAGATGGGGGGGTTTCCTCCTGCCCCATTTCGCGAGCCTGCTGGGAAGTGATGGGTGGTAGCCACCCCTCTGACACGACTTATTAATGATAATTGGACCCAATTAAACATTTATTAAATCCAGACAGCTGCAGCCCCTAATGGGCCCTTCCCTGATCCTGGGTGGGCCATGCTAGGGGTGGGGGTGCTCAGGATGGGCTGCCGCAGGGGGTCTGGGTTTTAACGTGCCTAAGGCAGCTTTGTTGGGCCACGTTGAGATCTGGTGATGGGATGTGTGTCAGGCGCTGTGGTCTGCAACAGTAAGAACCAAAATGGGCAACAGTTCCTGCACCTCTCCAAGAAGGAAGGTCGCTTTGACAGAGAGTGAGGGGAATGGAGGAGGCAGGAGTGAGGTGGGGGGCCAGGGGGACGCCCAGGGAGGAGGGGGCATGTGGATGCCCCAGGGATCCCAGGGAGCGATGGGAGGCTGCAGAAGAGCACAGGCCTGCCGCGGGTGGGGGGCTGGCCGGGAAGAATAGGAGATAGTAGAGGCGGAGCCCGGGAATTTGCACTTCTCCAGGGAAGCTGGGGAAGAGTTGGGGAGAGGGAGGCAAGAAGATTCCCCACCCATCTTAGGCGCAGGGAGCGGTCAGGGAGGCGCCAGAGGTGGGTCAGAGCTGTGACCTGGCCTCACACCCGGTCCCCGTGGGGCTCTCAGGTCCCTGAGGGCTGGACACGGGACCTGGGTGGACCCGGGCGGGAGGCGGCAGGGCTCAGGTGTGCTGGACGCTGCAGCAGCACGGGAAGGGGCTCTCCATGCTCCATGGGGTGAATCGGTGAGGGGCTCCGGTGCCGATGTGGAAGGAGCTCCTGAGCAGAACTGGGGCCTGGACTGCTTGTGCCTGAGTTGGTTTCGAGGCGTCTCTGCTTTTCGCTGGGGGCCCACGAGGTGGGTGGGAAGTGGGTGCTCGCCCGCGCCCGTCGCAGAAAGGGTCCGGTGCCGCCTGCGGGAGACGCCCCTCTCCGCGGCTGCAGGGGCGGGGTGGGGGAGAATGGTCATCCCTGGAGAGGCCCGGGGCTGGCGGGAATCCTCGGCGGGCGGGGTCTGCGAGGGGCAGGGCCGGTCCTGTGAGCGCACGCACGCGTGTCCGTGTCCGTGGTGGACTCCCGATGTGGCGCGGGGGGGTGAATGCGCGGGCTGAGAGCACGGCAAGGTCTCGCAGGCTTGTGGACGTGGGTACGGTCTCCTCGGCACCCTGAGCTTTCTCCCCCACCCGCCCCAGCGTGCCGGGGAATGCTGTGCGGCTTCGGCGCCGTGTGTGAGCCCAACGCGGAGGGGCCGGGCCGGGCGTCCTGCGTCTGCAAGAAGAGCCCGTGCCCCAGCGTGGTGGCGCCGGTGTGTGGGTCGGACGCCTCCACCTACAGCAACGAATGCGAGCTGCAGCGGGCGCAGTGCAGCCAGCAGCGCCGCATCCGCCTGCTCAGCCGCGGGCCGTGCGGTGAGCGGGGCGGGGCCGGTGCCTGGGGCGGGGAGGGGCGGGGCCTATGAGATGGAGCGAGGCTGGGAGGGGCCTCGGGGCCAGTGGGGTGGGGGCAGGGGCGGGGCCCGGCGGGAAGGAGCGGGGCTGGGAGGGGCCAGTGGGGCGGGGGCAGGGGCGGGGCCTGCGGGGCTGGGAGGGGCCTGGGGGCGAAGCGGGTCGGAGAGGGGAGGGGCGGGTCGGAAAGGGGAGGGGCGGGTCGGAGAGGGGAGGGGCGGGGAGGGGACGGCCCGTCTGACCGGCAAGTCCCGCACGCAGGCTCGCGGGACCCCTGCTCCAACGTGACCTGCAGCTTCGGCAGCACGTGTGCGCGCTCGGCCGACGGGCTGACGGCCTCGTGCCTGTGCCCCGCGACCTGCCGTGGCGCCCCCGAGGGGACCGTGTGCGGCAGCGACGGCGCCGACTACCCCGGTGAATGCCAGCTCCTGCGCCGCGCCTGCGCCCGCCAGGAGAATGTCTTCAAGAAGTTCGACGGCCCTTGTGGTGAGCGCGGCGGCGGGCGCACGGCTCGACCTCTGTGGGCGCGCGGCGACAGCGTCCTGACTCCTGCCCTCGACCCCCAGACCCCTGTCAGGGCGCTCTCCCTGACCCGAGCCGCAGCTGCCGTGTGAACCCGCGCACGCGGCGCCCTGAGATGCTCCTACGGCCCGAGAGTTGCCCTGCCCGGCAGGCGCCAGTGTGTGGGGACGACGGAGTCACCTACGAAAACGACTGTGTCATGGGCCGATCGGGGGCCGCCCGGGGTCTCCTCCTACAGAAAGTGCGCTCCGGCCAGTGCCAGGGTCGAGGTGAGCGGCTCCCCCGGGGCGGGCTCCGGCCTGTGCCAGGGTCGAGGTTGGCGGCTCCCCCGGGGGCAGGCTCCGGCCTGTGCCAGGGACGAGGTGGGCGGCTCCCCTCTAGGAGGGCCGCCTGCTCCCTGCACATCCCAGGGCAGGGATGGAGGGTGCTCCGGCCTTCCCATGATCCCCTCACCCCTGCACCCTAGACCAGTGCCCGGAGCCCTGCCAGTTCAATGCCGTGTGCCTGTCCCGCCGTGGCCGTCCCCGCTGCTCCTGCGACCGCGTCATCTGTGACGGGGCCTACAGGCCCGTGTGTGCCCAGGACGGGCGTACATATGACAGTGATTGCTGGCGGCAGCAGGCCGAGTGCCGGCAGCAGCGTGCCATCCCCAGCAAGCACCAGGGCCCGTGTGGTGAGCGCCCCGGGGCGGAGGCCAGGCGGGGTGGGCTACTCCTGCGTCAGTCCTTGCCTGGACATCACGTGCCATCTTCATCCATCACGCTCCTCTTGGGGTCCTGGGAGTCGGCCAGTCTCTCTGGGAAGGCTCTGGGGAGGGTGGAGGCTGTGTGTGGAGGGTACCTGGATACCTGAGGGCTGGTGAGGCAGAGGCGGGGCCTTGTCCGGGCTCCCTGGTCCCTGCCCTCAGCCATGCCCTCCCTGGGAGTCCTCTGGCCTGTCGGCGTGTCTCCACACTGTAAGCACAGACTGTTGCGGTGGGCAGGCTGGACATAACACCAGGGTCCTCACTCTTGGGACATGGGCAGCCACCGGCCCTTTTGGAGGCAGTGTCAGGACTTGAAGGGCCAGGGGGAGGCAGTGGCCATCGTGTCCTGGCAGGCCTGGCTGCCGTGGCTCTGCCTGCCTGTGTTCGTCTTGGTCAGTTCGCCCATCTTCTGGTCTTTCTCTCTGCGTCTGTCTCTTCTCTTTGGTCTCTTCTTCCCTGTCGGCTCCGCCTCTTGTGTCTTCCAGCCTGACCTACTGGCAGGATGAGGTGCCGTGCCTGCCCGCCAGGAGCCCGCAGCCCGAGGTCTGCCCCCGGTGCGGCAGGGGGGGTGGCTTGCTGCTGCCTGGCCTTGTGGTCCTCAGAGCAAGTGGACAGACACCTTCTCCCCCGTGCAGCCCTGGGTGTGACTCTGGGGTGCAGGCTCCTCCCACCCACAGAAAGCCCCCCACATGCATGGGTGTCCTGGGGATGCTGGTGGTCAGGGGTCAGTGGCCTGGGCAGGCTGGGGAAGCCTGGCCCTCCCATAGCCTGCTGTGGACAGTCAGGAAGCCCCAAGCTTGGGGGCAGCCCCGCCCACAGCCACCGGGGACTCCTGGGTGTGTGTTCCACTCGCCTCTGCCGCGTGTCTGTCCCTTTCTCTGCCGTGTCTGAGGTGCATCTGGCCCTTCTCCTGTGTTCTCTCTTCCTCCACCATCCCCTCCCTGGGAGAGGGACTGCTGCGTGGGGCTGGGGGCTTTGCCTGCAGCTGAGGGGGGGCTTGTGGGCCCACTGAGCACCTGTGTCCTCCCCAGACCAGGCCCCGTCCCCGTGCCTCGGGGTGCAGTGTGCATTCGGGGCGACATGTGCTGTGAAGAACGGGCAGGCAGCGTGTGAATGCCTGCAGGTGTGCTCGAGCCTCTACGATCCTGTGTGTGGCAGCGACGGTGTCACATACGGCAGCGCGTGCGAGCTGGAGGCCACAGCCTGTACCCTCGGGCGGGAGATCCAGGTGGCGCGCAAAGGACCCTGTGGTCAGTGGCGGGTGAGGGGTCTGGTGGGGGTCGGGGAGAGGGAGGTTCCCGGTCACCATGGTGATGGAAGCCCCTCCCCAGACCGCTGCGGGCAGTGCCTCTTTGGAGCTCTGTGTGAGGCCGAGACCGGGCGCTGCGTGTGCCCCTCTGAATGCGTGGCTCTGGCCCAGCCCGTGTGTGGTTCCGACGGGCACACGTACCCCAGCGAGTGCATGCTGCAGGTGCACGCCTGCACACGCCAGATCAGCCTGCACGTGGCCTCAGCTGGACCCTGCGGTGAGTGAGGCCGTGGGGCCGGGCGGGCCAGGATCCTGTGCCTCCCTCAGCCTGGGCCTGCCGACCCCTGCCTGGCTCTGTCTCCTGCAGAGACCTGTGGAGGTGCCGTGTGTGCCTTTGGGGCTGTGTGCTTGGCAGGGCAGTGTGTATGTCCCCGGTGTGAGCACCCCCCGCCCGGCCCCGTGTGTGGCAGCGACGGTGTCACCTATGGCAGTGCCTGTGAGCTACGGGAAGCCGCCTGCCAGCAGCAGACACAGATCGAGGAGGCCCGGGCAGGGCCGTGCGAGCAGGGTAGGCCGGGGGACGCTGGCGAGAACTGCTGGGCTCCGGCCTTGGCAAGAAGGTCCTGGGTGACCCTGCTCCCCTTCCCCGCAGCCGAGTGCGGCTCCGGAGGCTCTGGCTCTGGGGAGGACGGTGACTGTGAGCAGGAGCTGTGCCGGCAGCGCGGTGGCATCTGGGACGAGGACTCGGAGGACGGGCCGTGTGTCTGTGACTTCAGCTGCCAGAGTGTCCCGGGCAGCCCGGTGAGCCCTGTACCCCTGGCTCTCGGCGGGCGGCGGGGACGAGGCTGCGGCCGCTCACACTGACACCACCCTCCAGGTGTGCGGCTCAGATGGGGTCACCTACAGCACCGAGTGTGAGCTGAAGAAGGCCAGGTGCGAGTCACAGCAAGAGCTCTACATAGCGGCCCAGGGAGCCTGCCGAGGTGAGCCGGCTGCACGTGGGGTCTTAGGCACAGGCACAGCGGCGTCTGGGTTTCCGCGTCTGGCATGTGGGCGTGCCTGTGTGCTGCGTGGGCCCTGGTGGGCGTGTGTATCGTGTTGTAAGTGAGCATCGTCCAGTGTTGGTGCATGTGCACATTTGTGCAGCTGCGTGTGTGGGCGTGTGTGTCCCTCAGTCAGTGGGCATGCACCAGGCCAGGCCTCAGTGCTGGGAGGCAGCATGAACCATGCGGGGCTCCATCCTGTGGGCACTTTCTCTGCATACGTCAGTCCAGTCAATGTATCACATTAATTAGGTAAAAGTTGTGCCCGGTGTGTGTTATGCACGTGCACAGATGTGTGTCTGCAGGGGGCGTTAACTGTACGGTTTGGAGGAGTGTGGGTGAGAATGCATGCTGACGTCTTCAGATGTCTGTTTCTCGATTTGCAAAGATGCTCATCTGCGTGTGCACAGCTGTGTGTGTGTGTGCACACAGCTGCGTGTCCGTGATCTTTGGATGCTCTGTGTGTTGTGTGTTTGTGGACCTGCATTTACAGACATGTCCTTGCGTACAATGTGGGACCCTCACCTGTGTCCTCAGCCCCAGGCTCCTCTGGGAGCTGGGATCGGGAGGGCTGAGTGGTGACGGTGGGGGTAGGTGGAGGCAGAGTGGCTGGGCCCAGGGTGGGTGTCCAGTACTGCATGAAATCTGAGTCCCATACCCTTCCCTGCAGGCCCCACCTTCACCCCGCTGCCGCCTGTGGCCCCCTCACACTGTGCCCAGACGCCCTACGGCTGCTGCCAGGACAATATCACTGCAGCCCGGGGCGTGGGCCTGGCTGGCTGCCCCAGTGAGTAGCAGAGCTCAGCCCTGACCCCGGGCCGGGTGCGGCTGTGCGGCCACGTGACCTCATCCTGCCCTGGCCTTGCAGGTGCCTGCCAGTGCAACCCCCACGGCTCCTACGGCGGCACCTGTGACCCAGCCACAGGCCAGTGCTCCTGCCGCCCAGGTGTGGGGGGCCTCAGGTGTGACCGCTGTGAGCCTGGCTTCTGGAACTTTCGAGGCATCGTCACCGATGGCCGGAGTGGCTGTACACGTGAGTGACAGGACCCAGGACTGGCCACTGGCTATGCCCGCCTACCTGTCCACCCCCATCACTGTGCCCCTCCTCACCTGCCCAGGCCTTGGCCTGACCCACACGTGGCTGGGGGCTGGGCAGAGCCAGGGTTGGGGACCAGGCTCTGGAGGAGGTGGGGAAGCCTGTCCAGGTGCGGACATCAGATTCCTCCCCGATTTCCCCCAAAGCCTGCAGCTGTGATCCCCAAGGCGCTGTGCGGGATGACTGTGAGCAGATGACGGGGCTGTGCTCGTGTAAGCCCGGGGTGGCTGGACCCAAGTGTGGGCAGTGTCCAGACGGCCGTGTCCTGGGCCCCGCGGGCTGTGAAGCTGGTGAGTGAGGGCCAACGCTACCCTGCGGCTTCATGGGGTGGGGTGGGGCCGCCCGAGCCACAGAGGTTTCCCATGCCTGTGCCCCAGATGCTTCTGCGCCTGCAACCTGTGCGGAGACGCGCTGTGAGTTTGGTGCGCTGTGCGTGGAGGAGTCTGGCGCAGCCCACTGTGTCTGCCCGATGCTCACCTGTCCAGAGGCCAATGCTACCAAGGTGAGGAGTGTGGAATGTGACGGGGAGTGGGGAGGAGGCCTCGCCGTGAGCATGCTTGTTCTCTGCCCCAGGTCTGTGGGTCAGATGGAGTCACATACGGCAACGAGTGTCAGCTGAAGACCATCGCTTGCCGCCAGGGCCTGCAAATCTCTATCCAGAGCCTGGGCCCGTGCCAGGGTGAGGCCTGACGGCCACTGCCCCAGAACTGACCAGGAAGGCCTGACGCTGCCCTAAATCCAGCCCCACCCGCCCTGAGCCACCCGACCCTGTCCCAACCAGTCCCCCCGCCAACCTCCCTCTCCTTGCAGAGGCTGTTGCTCCCAGCACTCACCCGACATCTGCCTCCGTGACTCTGAGCACCCCAGGGCTCCTCCTGAGCCAGGCACTGCCGGCCCCCCCCGGCGCCCTCCCCCTGGCCCCCAGCAGCACCGCACACAGCCAGGCCACCCCTCCGCCCTCATCACTACCTCGGACCACCGCCAGCATCCCTAGGACCACTGTGTGGCCCGTGCTGACCGTGCCCCCAACGGCACCCTCCCCTGCACCCAGCCTGGTGGCGTCTGCCTTTGGTGAATCTGGCAGCACTGATGGAAGTGGCGATGAGGAACTGAGCGGGGACCAGGAGGCCAGTGGGGGTGGCTCTGGGGGTGAGCAGGGATCAAGGACTTGGGGTGTGTGGGCAGGCGCCGAGAGGTTCCACTAGAGCCTGGGCTCAGAGCATGTCTCCCCAGGGCTCGAGCCCTTCGAGGGCAGCAGCGTGGCCACCCCTGGGCCACCCATGGAGAGGGCTTCCTGCTACAACTCTGCGCTGGGCTGCTGCTCTGATGGGAAGACGCCCTCGCTGGATGCAGAGGGCTCCAACTGCCCCGGTGAGTGGACGGCTGGGCGAGGGGAGTGTGAGGATCAGCCTGGGCTCGGCCGAGGTGCTGCCCCCTCGCCTGGGCAGCAGGTCAGTGCCGGGGGTTATGGTCTTGGGACTCGGCCCCCTCAAACACGTGTGTGCCGGGGACCCCACGCCTAACCCGTCTCTCTCGTTGCAAGCCGGCGTGGCACACTGCTCCGAGGAGTCCTCCTGGTAACCAACACCAGCCCCACCCTGGGGTCCCCACTAACCTCATGACCATCTGACTAACATCCACCTTCCCGTGCACCCGCGTGGCTTGCTGCTGGGGCCTGTGCCCGGGCCAGCCTGGATGCCAGGCAGATGCCAGGCAGGGCCTCACTGCACCTCCCCCACAGCCACCAAGGTGTTCCAGGGTGTCCTGGAGCTGGAGGGCGTCGAGGGCCAGGAGCTGTTCTACACGCCCGAGATGGCTGACCCCAAGTCAGAGCTGTTCGGGGAGACAGCCAGGAGCATTGAGAGCACCGTAAGATGGGGGGCGCAGCCCCCACACACCCACTGGCCTTCCTCCCCAGATACCCAGAGCAGCACCAGGGCAGCCCGGCTTGGGCAGCCCCCCAAGTCCTTGCCTACCCCCTGCCACAGCTGGACGACCTCTTCCGGAATTCAGACGTCAAGAAGGATTTTCGGAGTATCCGCTTGCGGGACCTGGGACCCGGCAAATCCGTCCGTGCCATTGTGGATGTGCACTTTGACCCCAGTGAGACCCCCACCCCGGACCCTTCCTGGGAGGCAATGGGTGGGGGATGCCTGGGCCTCTGCCATGCTCAGAGCTCCCTCCTCCCCAGCCACAGCCTTCAGGGCACCCGACGTGGCCCGGGCCCTGCTCTGGCAGATCCAGGTGTCCAGGCGCCGGTCCTTGGGGGTGAGGCGGCCGCTGCAGGAGCACGTGCGATTTATGGACTTTGGTGAGCGCCAGGCCACAAGCCACAGCCTACCTGCCCCCTCCTCTGCCCCCGCCCCTCACCCCTTCCTGGCCCTGCCCTCGGGAAACCCTAACAGCTCCATGTGCCGGCAGACTGGTTCCCTGCGTTTTTCACGGGGGCCACATCAGGAGCCATTGCTGCTGTAGCCACGGCCAGAGCCACCACTGCGTCGCACCTGCCGTCCTCTGCTGGGACCCCTCGGGCCCTGCACCCCAGTCACACAAGCCAGCCCGTTGCCAAGACTACGGCAGCCCCCCCCACACGTCGGCCCCCCACCACTGCCCCCAGCCGTGTGCCCGGACGTCGGCCCCCGGCCCCCCAGCAGCCTCCAAAGCCCTGTGACTCACAGCCCTGCTTCCACGGGGGCACCTGCCAGGACTGGGCCTTGGGTGGGGGCTTCACCTGCAGCTGCCCGGCAGGCAGGGGAGGCGCCATCTGTGAGAAGGGTAAGGATGTCCACTGCAGGGGAGGGCGGGGAGGCAGCGGGGTCAGGGCAAGGATTAGGGATGGGGCTAAGCCACCATCAGGCTTTGAGTTGGATTAAGGCGGGGTTACGGCCAGGCACGGTGGCTCACGCCTGTAATCCCAGCACTTTGGGAGGTTGAGAGGGGCGGATCACCTGAGGTCGGGAGTTCAAAGACCAGCCTGACCAACATGGAGAAACTCAGTCTCTACTAAAAATACAAAATTAGCTGGGCGTGGTGGTGGGTGCCTGTAATCCCACCTCGTGAGGCTGAGGCAGGAGAATCGCTTGAACCCGGGAGGCGGAGGTTGCGGTGAGCCAGGATCGCACCACTGCACTCCAGCCTGGGCAAAAAGAGCAAAACTCCGTCTCAAAAAAAAAAAAAAAAGCAGGGGGCGGTTTCAGGGATAAAAGTGGGGAATCCTCGGAGCTTTTCCAGCCAGCCCTCCCGGTCGCCCTTTGCAGTGCTTGGTGCCCCTGTGCCGGCCTTTGAGGGCCGCTCCTTCCTGGCCTTCCCCACCCTCCGCGCCTACCACACGCTGCGCCTGGCGCTGGAATTCCGGGCACTGGAGCCTCAGGGGCTGCTGCTGTACAATGGCAACGCCCGGGGCAAGGACTTCCTGGCGTTGGCGCTGCTAGATGGCCGTGTGCAGCTCAGGTGGGCGGGGTGGGGGCAGGGCCAGGGCAGCTCAGGTGGGCGGGGTGGGGCCGGGGCTGGGCGATGGTCCTGAGTACCTGCTCCCGCCCTCAGGTTTGACACAGGTTCGGGACCCGCAGTGCTGACCAGTGCTGTGCGGGTAGAGCCAGGCCAGTGGCACCGCCTGGAGCTGTCGCGGCATTGGCGCCGGGGCACCCTCTCGGTGGATGGTGAGACCCCTGTTCTGGGCGAGAGCCCCAGTGGCACCGACGGCCTCAACCTGGACACAGACCTCTTTGTGGGCGGCGTACCCGAGGACCAGGCTGCCGTGTGAGTACCCTGGAGGGTGGTGTGGCCCCGACCCTGACCCCGGCCCTTTGGGGTCCCGGTGTGCGAGGTGGCTTTGCCTGTGGCCCCTGAGCCCTGACCTAGTGTACCTCCTGGTGGCAGGGTGCTGGAGCAGACCTTCGTGGGCGCCGGCCTGAGGGGGTGCATCCGTTTGCTGGACGTCAACAACCAGCGCCTGGAGCTTGGCATTGGGCCGGGGGCTGCCACCCGAGGCTCCGGCGTGGGCGAGTGCGGGGACCATCCCTGCCTGCCCAACCCCTGCCGTGGCGGGGCCCCGTGCCAGGCCCTGGAGGCTGGAAGGTTCCACTGCCAGTGCCCGCCCAGCCGCGTCGGTGAGGGTGGGGCTGGGGCAGGTGGGAGTGGGACCCCGGGGCCTGTGGGCGGTACCCAACCAATGCCTCCTGGGACCTTGGTCCCGTCTTCCTCCATCCAGGACCAACCTGTGCCGACGAGAAGAGCCCCTGCCAGCCCAACCCCTGCCATGGCGCAGCGCCCTGCCATGTGCTTCCCGAGGGTGGTGCCCAGTGCGAGTGCCCCCTGGGGCGTGGGGGCACCCTCTGCCAGACAGGTCGGGGGCATGGGGCTCTCAGAGCCGGCCGGGGGTGGGGGGGGTCGAACGTTTGGGCGGGTACAGGTTCCAGGTAGCATTGCAGTCAGGATGCGGCTCAGTCTAGTTTGGGTCTTGAGTTAGGCTCCGCACACAGCTGGCGTGGGGTGCAGGAGGCCCCGGGGGTCAGGACTGAGGCCTCAGTGACTCTCCCTACAGCCTCGGGGCAGGACGGTTCTGGGCCCTTCCTGGCTGACTTCAACGGCTTCTCCCACCTGGAGCTGAGAGGCCTGCACACCTTTGCACGGGACCTGGGGTCGGTGGGGCAGGAGCGGGGGGAAGGGCCGGCCCCCACCTCCGTCTCTCCTGTGGGGAGGGGACGGCGAGACACCCCGACTCCCCATGACCCCAGGGAGAAGATGGCGCTGGAGGTCGTGTTCCTGGCACGAGGCCCCAGCGGCCTCCTGCTCTACAACGGGCAGAAGACGGACGGCAAGGGGGACTTCGTGTCGCTGGCACTGCAGGACCGCCGCCTGGAGTTCCGCTACGACCTGGGCAAGGGGGCAGCGGTCATCAGGTGGGCCGGCAAGGGTGGCTCGGGGAGGCCTGGGGCACTGGCCCGGGGCTGGGGCACCAACAGGTCGCTCGGGCCCTGGGTGGTCGCGTGGCCGGTGGCGGCCAGAGCCCACTCACGCCGCCCCCTCTTCACCAGGAGCAAGGAGCCAGTCACCCTGGGAGCCTGGACCAGGGTCTCACTGGAGCGAAACGGCCGCAAGGGTGCCTTGCGTGTGGGCGACGGTCCCCGTGTGTTGGGGGAGTCCCCGGTGAGTGCCCTGGGCCGTGAGGGGGCTCCCGCTGCCACCTGCTCTTCCTCCTCGGGCGGTAGCCCCGCCCCTGCCGATGCTCACGGAGCTGTTTCTCTGTCCTGTTCTCTTGGCCGCCTGCCCTGTCCTCTGCCTCCTCTGCCTCCCTGCTCTCTGCTCTTGCTCTGCAACCCCACCCGCTCTTCGGAGGCCAGAAATCCCGCAAGGTACTGTCGGCCTCTCATCCGCTCACCGTCTCTGGCGCCTCAACCCCTAGGGTAGCCCCTTCCCCACCAAGGACCCTGCCATTTCGGTGTGATAACGCTGCCCCTAGATAGGCAGTGGGCAGGTGGGGCGGGTGCGCGCAGGTGCCTGGGCCCTGGGTCTGCACCGTGGTGGGCTCTGCACAGCCCCTCACCTGCTGTCCCCGCAGGTTCCGCACACCGTCCTCAACCTGAAGGAGCCGCTCTATGTAGGGGGGGCTCCCGACTTCAGCAAGCTGGCCCGTGCTGCTGCCGTGTCCTCTGGCTTCAACGGCGCCATCCAGCTGGTATGTGGGGGCGGGGCGTCCCACCAGGGCCTCCAGGGTGGGCGGGGTGGCAGGCGGGATGAGGCTCTCACCCTGCCCCTGCAGGTCTCCCTGGGAGGCCGCCAGCTGCTGACCCCAGAGCACGTGCTGCGGCAGGTGGACGTCACATCCTTTGCAGATCACCCCTGCACCCGGGCCTCAGGCCACCCCTGCCTCAATGGGGCCTCCTGTGTCCCGAGGGAGGCTGCGTATGTGTGCCTGTGTGCCGGGGGATTCTCAGGACCACGCTGCGAGAAGGGTGAGCCTGGCACAGGGCAGGGGGCACAGGCTGGACAGGCCCGGAGCCCACGAGGCCCACCCTCACATGCCTATCTCACAGGGCTGGTGGAGAAGTCGGCGGGGGACGTGGATGCCCTGGCCTTTGACGGGCGGACCTTCGTCGAGTACCTCAATGCTGTGACCGAGAGGTAACGTGCCATCCTCTGCTGGCTGCCAGTCTCGTCTGTGCCCTCGGGGCGGGACACCAGACCCCCACACACCCTCGCTCCGAGGCCAGGAGGGGACGGCCCGGTGCTGCCACCTTTGTCCTCCCGCCTCTCACCTCCCAGCCCTCCAGCCTCTCGCCTCCCAACCCTCCAGCCTCTCGCCTCCCAGCCCTCCAGCCTCTCGCCTCCCGGTCCTCCCGCCTCTCACCGCCCGGTCCTCCCGCCTCTCACCTCCCGGTCCTCCCGCCTCTCGCCTCCCAGTCCTCCCGCCTCTCACTTCCCGGTCCTCCCGCCTCTCACTGTCTGTCTCTTTGTTTCCAAGCGAACTGGCCAATGAGATCCCCGTGTGAGTAGAGCTCAGCCCCCACCTGCTCCCTCTCCCACTCCTCCATCCTTCCTGGTGGGGAGCACAGTCCTGAGCCCCCGGGGAACTTTCCATCCCTCGTGGCGGAGGATGGGGGTCTGGCACTATTTGGCTGCAAGAGGCTGTTTCCTGTCTCAGAAGTGCAGTCGCCCCTCCCAGGGCACAGGCCGAGGGTCGCCCCACAGCCAACCCCCACCACTGAGGCTGTACACACCTGTGTGCATATGCATGCATGTTCGTGCCCGTGTGCACGTCCGTGTGTGTGAACATGCAGGTGTGTCTATATGTGCGTGTCTATATGGGGTGGTTGTGCAAGTATGTGTGAATATCCAGCCGTGTGTGTGCACGGGTCCATGTGTGTGTGTATATGAGGGAGACATGCAGGTGTGTGTCCGAGTGTATGCATGGGTCCGCGTATATGCGTGTATATATGGAGGGATATGTAGATGTGTGTGTGTGCAAACAGGTGTAAGTGGGGAGCATTCAGGTGTGTCCGTGTGTGTTCATGTACACGTGTGTATGTGTGTGAACATGCAGGTGCGTGTGTGTCCGTGTATAGGTTTGCATGCATGCACACACGCATGTGTGTACTGGGGCATCCAAGCCCCTGGTCTCCACTCCATACCACCCTATGCCTACCTCCTTGATCTCTGCGCCCAGCCTTGACCGTGCTCCCCTGCTGTCTGCACGTGGGTGTCTGCATGTGGGTGTCTGCGCCCTCACGTGTCTCGTGTCTGCCCTCACGTGTCTCATGACTGCACCCTCACGTGCACATGTCTGCACGCGGGTGTCTGCACCCTCATGTGTCTGCGCCCTCACGTGTCTCATGTCTGCACCCTCACATGTCTCGTGTCTGCACCCTCACGTGTCTGTGCCCTCACGTGTCTCGTGTCTGCCCTCACATCTCATGTCTGCCCTACCCTCACGTCTCATGTCTGCGCCCTCACGTGTCTCGTGTCTGCACAGTGTCTGCACACGCATGTGTATGTGTCCCTGCTGGGCTCTTTGGTGGGCGGGCCGATGATCCTCGAGGTCACGCATGTCTTCTGTGGGTGCCTGCTCCTTGCACCCCACAGTGTTGAGACGGGTTTGCATTGGCCCCGCCTGTCCCCTGCTCACCCACCTCCCTCTCTTCCTGCTTCTAAGCCCCGAAACTCTGGATTCCGGGGCCCTTCACAGGTGAGCACGTGGCAGCAGTGCCTGCAGACCCCCGGCTGGCCCATCTGTCCTCCCGCCCCTCTCTCTGATCTCTCTCTGCCAGGCTGCCCCCGTCTCCATCCCTCTTCTCCCTCCCACTGTCGGTGTCTGCCCACCAGCCACCCCTGGGTCCCGTCACAGCCCTTGTGGCCTCTGCAGCTGGAGCCCTTGTCCTCCTGCCTCCCCCACCCTGTCCTGTTGCCACCTTCCTAGAGGCCCTGACCTGCCCTCTGCCCTCCAGCGAGAAGGCACTGCAGAGCAACCACTTTGAACTGAGCCTGCGCACTGAGGCCACGCAGGGGCTGGTGCTCTGGAGTGGCAAGGCCACGGAGCGGGCGGACTACGTGGCGCTGGCCATTGTGGACGGGCACCTGCAGCTGAGCTACAACCTAGGCTCCCAGCCCGTGGTGCTGCGTTCCACCGTGCCCGTCAACACCAACCGCTGGTTGCGGGTCGTGGCACATAGGTGAGTAGGGAACCCAGCATGCTGAGAACAGTGGCAAGGGCTGCCCAGACTTGCCCAGCTGGACTGTGTCCAGTCACTTGTGGCCGGGGTCAGGGAGGACACGCCTTGCTGCCTGAGCCAAGGTCACTGCCAGTGGGAGGACGAAGGGCCGAGAAGATGCAGGAGAAGCAGTGATCAGTTTCCAGGTCTGAAAGGCATCCCGGCCCTGCCCAGAGCCTGCCGGGGGTCGCTCCGGTCCGAGCCTGGCCGTCGCCTCCAGCAAAGCTTGAGCTGCAGGAATGTCCCCGGCCTTGGCTCCCAGTGCCCTCCTTGGGGTCAAGGCCACCTCATCCTTGCCCCCAGGGGTGACACCTGGGTGGTTTCCCAGGCTGAGGCACCTGCAGAGCATAGGAAGGATGCAGGGCTTATGGTCTAGAGGAGGCAGGGGGAACTCTGGGCCCTCATGGTCTCCCCCTCCCTGCACACCCAGGGAGCAGAGGGAAGGTTCCCTGCAGGTGGGCAATGAGGCCCCCGTGACCGGCTCCTCCCCGCTGGGCGCCACGCAGCTGGACACTGATGGAGCCCTGTGGCTTGGTGAGTGTTTGGGGGAGACTGGAGAGGGACGCCCAAAGGTCTCATGATATCCGAGGGACAGACTCCACCCCCCAGCGCCCGCCCTTGAGTCAGGGTGCATGTGAGCCGGCAGGCTGGGCTCTCCCAGGGCTGCATGTGAGCCGGCGGGCTGGGCTCTCCCAGGGCTGCATGTGAGCCGGCGGGCTGGGCTCTCTCTTATCCCGCTGTAGCCCCTGCAGTTCCCAGTGCTGTGGGGCCTGGAGGCGGGTGCCCAGGCATGGCCCCCCTGCTGGTCACCTGCTCATTGGGGTGCCCATCAGCATCACTGACTCCCACTGTCTGTGCTGCAGGGGGCCTGCCGGAGCTGCCCGTGGGCCCAGCACTGCCCAAGGCCTACGGCACAGGCTTCGTGGGCTGCTTGCGGGACGTGGTGGTGGGCCGGCGCCCGCTGCACCTGCTGGAGGACGCCGTCACCAAGCCAGAGCTGCAGCCCTGCCCCACCCCATGAGCTGGCACCAGAGCCCCGCGCCCGCTGTAATTATTTTCTATTTTTGTAAACTTGTCGCTTTTTGATATGATTTTCTTGCCTGAGTGTTGGCCGGAGGGACTGCTGGCCCGGCCTCCCTTCCGTCCAGGCAGCCGTGCTGCAGACAGACCTGGTGCCAAGGGATGGACAGGCGAGGTGGCAGCGTGGAGGGCTCGGCGTGGACGGCAGCCTCAGGACACACACCCCTGCCTCAGGGTGCTGAGCCCCGCCTCGCACTGCGCCTGCCCCACGGTGTCCCTGCCAGGAAGCAGCCCCAGCTCCTGAATCACCCTCGCTCCGTCTGGCGGGGCTTGTGTCCCAGAGAGGAAGGTGCTGCTGAGGTCTGATGGGGCCCTTCCTCTGGACGACCCCACAGGGCCTTTCCTAGCCCCCATTTGAGCTGCTCCTTCCTGTGTGTACTCTGGACCCTGCCTTGGCCTCCTGTGCCAATACTGTGACTTCGAAACAATGTTACTGCTGGGCAGCTCTGCGTTGCTCCCGTGCTGCCTGCACCAGCCCCGGGCTGCTGAGGAGCAGAGGCCAGACCAGGGCCGGTCTGGGTGCCCTGACCCTCAGCTGGCCCTGCCCAGCCACCCTGGACGTGGCCGTATCCCTCTGCCACACCCCAGGCCCTTCGAGGGGCTATCGAGAGGAGCGCACTGTGGGATGGGGTTGACCTCTGCCACCTGCCTGGGTATCTGGGCCTGGCCACCGGCTGTGTTCTTCATGTGTTGATTTTATTTGACCCCTGGAGTGGTGGGTCTCATCTTTCCCGTCTCGCCTGAGAGCGGCTGAGGGCTGCCTCACTGCAAACCCTCCCCACAGCATCAGTGAAAGTCGTCCTTGTCTCAGAATGACCAGGGGCCAGCCAGTGTCTGACCAAGGTCAAGGGGCAGGTGCAGGGGTGGCAGGGATGGCTCCGAAGCCAGAAATGCCTTAAACTGCAACGTCCCGTCCCTTCCCCACCCCCAGCCCCAGCCCCAGCCCAGTCCTCCTAGGAGCAGGACCCGATGAAGCGGGCGGCGGGGGGGCTGGGCGCTGTGTTACTAACTCTAGTACGTTTCTGTGTCGATCGCTGTGAAATAAAGTCTGAAAACTTTAAAAGCATTGCTTGTGTCCATCCTCACCAGCGCCCTGGCCCGTTCGTTGGCTTCTTGCTCAGCTTTGTGGTGGGAGCACAGACTTGGAGGTCCCTTGGGTGGCCCTGGATGGAGCCAGGCCCTGCACAGGGCTCCTTCTGGCTGATGAGGCCCTGAGTGGGGAGCACACACTGCTGAGCACTGTGGGAGGCCGTGGAGGCAGGAGGCTCTCTGGCGTGTGCGTGTGGGTGCGTGTGCCTGCTCTCCGGCATGCACATGTGGGTGTGTGTGCATGTGGGTACGCGTGTGTGTGGGTGCACGTGCCTGCTCTCCAGCGTGCACGTGGGTGCGTGTACGTGTGGGTGCGTGTGCCTGCGCACATAATTGGCCCACGTCTGTGTCAGAGCACAGGGTTGGGAGGAGGCTGCACCCAGGGCTGGAAGGGCCTGGGGGGAGCCAGGGTGTGTGGGGCGGTTGGGTAGCCTTTTCACTGGCCCAAGTGTGCAGAGCCAACCCTTGGCACTGCTGGAAGCCCCTAACTAGAAACCCCTGGGGTAATTGGGCTCCTGGACTCCCTCTAACCTGCTTCCTAAATTCGTGTGTGGGTGAGGGCACTGCAGAAGCTGAGCCTCGGAAGGTGGCGGTGGCTCACACCTGTCATCCCAGCACTGGGAGGCTGAGGGCGCGGTGGCTCACACCTGTCATCCCAGCACTGTGGGAGGCTGAGGCTGGAGGATCACTTGAGGCCAAGAGTTGGAGACCAGCTTGGGCAACATAGTGAGACCCCATCTCTACAAAAAAATTTTCTTTAATTAGCCAGGCGTGGTGGTACACACCTGTAGCTCCAGCTGCTCGAGAGGCTGAGGCAGGAGGATCACTTGAATCCAGGAGGTTGAGGCAGCAGCAAGCTGTGATTGCACCACTGCACTCCAGCCTGGGTGACAGAGCGAGAACTTGTCTAAAAAGCAGCTGGTGCCCAGCACCGGCAGATGTGAGCCCTGGGGAGAAGCAGGGGAAGAAGGGGTGGGGTGTGCAGCCAGCTGGGTGGCCCTTCACAAACTGCTGGCTCTTATGAAAAATAAGTGTACTTTTCTATTTTGTATTATTGATTAAAAAAAAAAAGGGCCGGGCGCGGTGGCTCACGCCTGTAATCCCAGCACTTTGGGAGGCCGAGGCGGGCGGATCATGAGGTCAGGAGATGGAGACCATCCTGGCTAACACGGTGAAACCCCGTCTCTACTAAAAATACAAAAAATTAGCCGGGCGAGGTGGCGGGCGCCTGTAGTCCCAGCTACTCGGGAGGCTGAGGCAGGAGAATGGCGTGAACCCTGGGGGGCGGAGCCTGCAGTGAGCCGAGATCGCGCCACTGCACCCCAACCTGGGCGACAGCAAGACTCTGTCTCAAAAAAAAAAAAAAAAAAAAAGGCCAGGTGCACTGGCTCCCACCTGTAATCCTAGCACTTTGGGAGGCCGAGGCGGGTGGATCACGAGGTCAGGAGTTCAAGACGAGCCTGGCCAACATGGTGAAACCCGCTCTCTACTAAAATACAAAAACTGGCTGGGCATGATGGCGGGTGCCTGTACTCCCAGCTACTCCAGAGGCCGAGACGTGAGAATTGCTTGAACCCAGGAGACGGTGGTTGCAGTGAGCCGAGATCATGCCATTGCACTCCAGCCTCGGTGGCTGAACGAGACTCCGTCTCAATCAAAAAAAAAAGAAAACCACAAAAACATGGAAATAAGAAAATAACACCAATGGCTGGGCACATTGGCTCATGCCTATAATCCCAGCACTTTGGGAGGCTGAGGCAGGCGGATCACCTGAGGTCAGGAATTCAACACCAGACTGGCCAACATGGTGAAACCCTGTATCTACTAAAAACACAAACATCTAGGCGTGGTGGCAGGCATCTGTAATCCCAGCTACTCGAGAGGCTGAGGCACGAGAATCGCTTGAACCCGGGAGGCGGAGGTTGCAGCGAGCCGAGATTGCACCACTGCACTCCAGCGTGGGCGACAGAGCGCGACTCCGTTTCAAAAAAAAATGAAAAAGAAAAAGAAAATAATACCCATAAGTTCCACACCCAGGAGGTTCCATGAGTCTGGGCGTTTGCTTTCTGGGCCTTTCATCACTTGGTCCTCTGGGGACATGCTGACCGACCCTGTGTGCCTGGCAGGTGTCAGGCACTGGGGGTCAGGGAGGAGAGAGTCCAGGAGCGGTGGCCCACAGGTCGCTGACGGTGGGGGGCCAGGGTGGGGGCAGACTAACTTTGGGCTTCAGGAAAGGTCCAGGGAAAACACGCCCAAACCCAGACCCGAAGCATGAGCAGGGGGAGGGCAGGTGAGGAGGCCAGAGGTGGGGCATGTGGTGTGGGTCCATCGGACGGTGTGCAGGGCCCTGTGGCTTGACAAAAGGAAGCTTTCAGCAGGAAGCGGAGGGCCAGCGTGCAGGACAGAGGCCACAGGTCAGAGCGGCAGGGGCTGGACAGAGATGGGCAGGGCAGGTCCAGCGGGGCTGCGTGGGCCTGGGGAAGAGAGCTGGGGGCGCTGCCTGAGGGGCTATGGAGGGCTCCTGGAGGGCTCGAAGCAGAAGGCCACCAGATTTCATGAGGTCGCCCCTGGCTGGGACAGGGTGCTCGGCTGCAGGGGGAGCAGAGGGAGGGATTTGGGGGAGAATGGGCGGGTCGAGGGGGGTGAGAAGAGGCGCTCAGGGAGGTGGAGATGGAGCTGGAGCCACCGGAGCTTTGGGTGGATTCGCCCTGATGCGTCTGGAGGGATGGCTGGGCTGAAGAAGCTGGGGTCCCCTGAGTGGGGTCCAGGGGGCCGAGGGGTGCCAGGCAGGGAGAGGCCGGGCTGAAGCCTGGGGCAGGTGCTCCTGCCATAAATGGAGGAGGGAGGAGGACCTCAGAGAGGAAGAGAAGGGGGCGCAGAACCAGGAGAGGGAGTTTGGGGAGCAACCGCTGCGGAGCGCGCAGGACCCAGAGGACTCAAAGGGGACCTGGAGGGTGAGGAGGCCTTCCGTGGCCGGGGGTGAGGAGGAGGGAAGCCGCGCGGGCGGAGAGGCGCTGGTGGGTCCCAGGTTGGAGGCTGTGGGTCTGAGAGGCAGAAGCCCAGGGGAGCCCGGGGCCACCCCTGAAAAGGATGGCAGCTGAGCGCAGGCGAGGGAGAGGCGCCCGTGCCGGGTCAGGCCGCGGTGGGAGCTCGACTCCGGAAACCGGCGGGCCTGGGGCTGGGACCTGCAGGAAGGCGGACGCGGCACAGCCAGGGAGGCCGGTCCTGCCGGCCCCGCCCCGCCCCCCAGCCTGGAGCGCCCCCCCCGGCCCTGGTCCGCAGTGGAGGCGACCCCGGAAAAGCCAGAGGGTCTTGGAATGGAGCGCGGGACGGAGCCGCCTGCAGCGCCCGCGACCCGCGACCCGGCTGCCCGCGGGACCCCCGGCTTTGAAGCGGGGACGGCCGCAGCTTCTGCCTGCAGCCCAACCTCCCAGGCGCCCGGCAAGACAGGCTGGCGCGGACCCTTTAAGAAAGCCGGGGGCGTGGCCTCGGGGCGGGGACCGGGTAGTGGCCTCGGGGGGAGGCTTCGGGGGCGGGGCCCAGGCAGGGCCTGCGCGGAGCTGCCAGAGGGTGCGGCCTCCCAGAGCGCTCCCAGAGCGCACCCAGAGCGCCGGCGAGCGGCGCGGTGAGACCCTCGTGCAGAGAGCCCGGCGCACGGCGGCCCAGAATCCTGGACCCCAGGAGAAGCGCCTACGGCCCCGACAGGTGGGCGTGGCGAAATGCCACCTGGGACCTCCTCGCGCTCCCAGCTGGGTCACCCCTCAGACCCGGGGTCCTGGACGCCTGCCCTCCTCCACCCGCAGGCCCTGCCAGGACACTTTGGTCCCCGGCCCGCCAGGCCTGGCCTCACTCAGGCGGGTGGAAAGGGCTGCAGATGTTGGACCCGGGTGAGGGTCAGCAGCGCCCCGACGCGGGGGGAAGGTGTCCTGCGGGTGGCGGGCACAGCCTCTCCCTCTGTCCCCTTACCCCGTGCCCTGCTCCAGACTCCCTTTTGGCCACAGGGGATGCAGTCTGTTGGGGGGCACCTCGCTTTTCCTAGTCCTGAAACTGAGGCAGCAACACCAGGGGATCCTGGAGGTGAAGTCTAATGCCCTCCCCACCCAGACGTGGCCTGCCCACCTGCCAGGACCAAGTTCTCTCTGGAGGACTCATTTCCCTGCCAGACCCCCTGGGGGCCCAGTGTAAAGGGTGGGATCCCTGTCTGGCTGGGGGGCTCAGGGCCAGATGTGCGTGGGAGTTGGGACAGGCCAGAGGTTGGGCCTGCTTCCTGACTCCAGGGAGAGGGGGGCGGTACGTGTGCGGCAGCCAGGCACTTCCCGCCCTTTCTGCGGAACCCCTGCACCCTGCGCGTGTGCGCACGTGTGTAGGCTCACCCTGCAGCGTGCATTGGCGGTCAGTCGGGAGCTTCAGAGGTGACAGCCACTTGTCACCTCTTCCCGGCTCCAGGCGCAGGACCCAGAGCCCCTCTGGAGCTTGGGGCTTGGCGAGCCTGGAGCTCACAGCAGTTGCTCTGTGACCCTGAGTGATCCCCTGATTCATGAAGGAACCAACACGGCTCACAGGGCTTCTCCTGGCCTGAACTCAAGGTCCGTAACCCAAAGTAGAGACCCTTGACCCACCCCTGCCCAGCAGTGCCCGAGCAGTCAGGGGCCGGGATCACTAGGGCTGAGGCCCAGGTGTGTGTGAGGAACCCAGGCAGCCTCCAGCAGGGTCTTGGGCCTCTCAGGCGCAGGAACAATGGACTGAGTTGGATCACTAAGAATCTGTTGGCCCAAAGCCCTGTGCCTCTCATGTTTAGCGTCCAGCCAGAACCCAGGAAGGAGGAGGCTGCCTGTGTACTGTCCGTCTCAGGGACTGGTTGGCAGGACCCCTGGGCAGAGTGCTGGTGCTCAGGGAGAGCCATGTGCCTGTCATCGGCCTATGACCCGGGGCCTGCCTGGGAAAGCCCCGGGCTGGACTCTGCCGCAACCTGCCATCCCCTCCGTGCCCCACCCTGGGATGACCATTTGGACTGTCACTCCCCTGGCCCCTGAGACCCTGCCCACAACCCCATCAGGCCTGGGCAGTCCCAGCCAAATCCCGGGGTAGAGCCCACACCGCTGCCCCCAGCACCCTCCTTGTGGGCTGCAGGCCAACGTCACCTCTGGGAACACCACTTGGCCCTGGGGCTCCTATGCAGCCGGGCAGGGCTGGCAGGGTTGTGCCTGGTGTGTGTCTTGCTGCAGTGCTGGTGTCTGGGTCCTGGGCCCCTCAGGGGTGGGCCCGCCGAGCTCCTGGGTTCCCTGTGCTTCAGGGGCTGGGGAGGCAAACGTGGCCGTGGCTGGTGTTGGAGGTAGAGCCCACCTTGGTTGTGGTTCCTCCAGGCCCCTGAGGGGTCAGCCCTGGGGACTGCAGAAGAGACCTTGAGGTTCTAGGGAGGGAGGTGGGAAGGGCACTTCCCGTGCTCTGAGACCCTCTGCCTGGTCTGCACACACTGCCCCGGCATGGGGGAAAGCAGCCCCCATATCGTGTGTGTGTGTGTGTGTATACGCAGCCCCCATACTGTGTGTGTGTGTTTACGCGGCCCCCATACCGTGTGTATATGTGTGTATGTGTTTGTGTGTGTTTGTGTATGTGTGTGTGTATGTTTTGTGTGTATATATGCAGCCCCCATACCGTTTATGTGTGTGTATGTGTGTGTTTGTGTGTGTATATGTGTTTGTGTGTGTGCATATGCAGCCCCCATACCGTGTGTGTATGTGTGTGTGTGTTTTTGTATGTGTGTGTTTGTGTATGTGTGCATGTGTTTGTGTGTGTGTGTTTATGTGTGTGTGAGTGTGTATGCACATTGACAAGCCATTCACGAACCCTCCAACGCATACTTCTCCTTAGGGGGAGTCCCAGTGTCCCAGGGCTGGAGCCATCACCCCTGCAGATCAGACGCCAAGATCAGGGCCATGCAGGGAGCTGCAGCAGCTGGTGGCCAGTCTGGGTCAGGCTGACCTCTCGGGTGACCTCATCTGTCTGGTGTCATTAGACCTGTCGGGGGACCTTGGGGGCCTGAAGCCCACTATGTCCTGCCCACTGCCAGTCCCCCCGCCCCTCCCGCTGTGGGTCACGCCACCAGGGCAGAGCTGAGCCACTGGCCTACACGGAGCCAGGACCCCTTCGGCACAGAGGTGACCCTGGGCCCTCTAGAGAGGGTCCAGGCCTTCCAAGCTCCTCTCCTTCCTGAGCAGCACCACGGGAGGGAGGGATGGGAGCTGGGAACCTGGGCCTCCCCCTCCTCCCCAACACCTGCTGGGCACCCAGCTCCACCTCCAGGCCCAGGGCTCAGCCTGGGATTGCGGTGGGCTGGCCGGAGCGGGGAGTGGGGATGGCGGTGATGCTGGGGGTGGTGGTCTGAGCTGTTGCAGCCTCGGGGCCCCACCCCTGGGGATTTCCACGCGACAGACTTGGTGGCAGCTTTCGGGCAGGAGAGGGGGATGGAAAGTATGATGGAAGGTCCTCACAAGGACAAATAAGGTCTCTCCGTGCTCTGCGTCTCCGCCCGTGTCCCTGCCTCCACACCCTGGGCATCGCCCATCTTGAGGTGGAGGCTGAGGCTGCGGGGCTGGGGAGGGGCAGCAGGTGTGGGATGTGGTTCAGCAGAGTGGGCGGCCCAGGCCGGGGACAGAAGCTGCCTCCTGGGTTCCAGTCTCTTCCCCCGGCCCCACAGCATTTCAGTGCCGGCCCAGGGACGGGCTTACCCTTTCCTGGTGGCCTCACCTGCTCTCCTGTGACTGGCCCTGGAGGTCACCACGTGGCACTCCTCCTGCAGGAAGCCTTCCCTGGTAGCCTACCCCATGGCCAGTCAGTGGGAACTGCCCCCAGGTCTGGCTCCCCCACGGAGCCAGTTTCATGGGGCCCCAAGTCCAGCAAGTGCCTGGCTGACGATCCCCCCTTCCCCACAGGCCAGGTGAGGACGGAGGTGTTGCTCACTGCTGGGTGGCCCTGCACAGATCATCTGAGCTCCTGAGCCTCCCTGAACCAGTGTGCAGTCCCTGGGGCGCCGTGAGGTTGGAAGGGGGCCGACCTCACAGGCTCTCGTCTGAAGACACAGGGACAGAGTGAATGCAAATGTGGGGGTGCTGCCTGCCATTATCAGCGCTGAATGCAGAAGCAGGGACAGGGATGGGGCTGCAGGGCCAGCCCGGGAGGACCCCTCTGGAGGTGTGTGCCATGCCTCATGGGGCAGGCCAAGGTGGCTGGCCAGGCCGGGGTGGACAGAACCTTGTATTTCCCGAGAGCCATAGAGGCCGACACTGAGCCGTAAGCAGCTCTGACGTGCAATTCCTGAGAGTCCCATCTGCCGTGGCTTGGCTGTGGGGTCAGAGTCGGGCAGAACGGAACCAATAGTCCCTGCAGGCCCAGGCGGTTGGGGGAGAAGTGGTTGGCTCTGGGCTGCCTTTTTTCTTTTTTTTTTTTCTTGAGACAGAGTCTCACTCTCTCACCCAGGCTGGAGTGCAGCGGTGCGGTCTCGGCTCACTGCAACCTTGGCCTCCTGGGTTCACGCAGTTCTCCTGCCTCAGCCTCCGGAGTAGCTGGGATTACAGGTGGCCGCCACCACGCCCAGCTAATTTTTGTATTTTTAGTAGAGATGGAGTTTCACCATATTGGCCAGGCTGGTCTTGAACTTCTGACTTCGTGATCCACCCTGCTGGGATTACAGGTGTGAGCCACCGCGTGTGGCCTCCAGGCACCTTTTGAAGGTAGGACGAGAGGAACTGATGGATTGGAGCCGGCAGGGAGCGCCGAAGGGGGCCGGGGGCAGGGCCGCCACCCTTGCCTGCGTGGGGAAGATGAAGAACAGGGTGTGGGGTGCGGGGACAAGATCAGGACCTTTGGGTTTTGAAGATGTTAGGAAAGAGGTGCTGCTGACTTTCCAAACGGAGTTGCTGAAACCAGGTGTCTGAGTTTGGAGCTCAGAGAAGAGGTGGCGCTGGACTGGCTGAGACTCTGTGCAGACAGAAGAGCCAGGGCCTGGGGGCTCCCATCGAGGGTTCCAAAAGAGCAGGAGGACAAAGGGCCTGGCCAGGGCAAGGTGGGAAGCTGGGAAGTGCAGCCTCCACAGAGCCATGCAGAGAAGGCGCCACTGGAAGAAGGTGGCACTGATGGCCTCGGACACTGCTGAGGACTGGCTGGGCCCCGAGGTCCATGGCGACCCTGAGAGCCAAGTCCTCCGTGGGCTTGGAGGGCGGGACACGGCTCTGGAGGTGCGGGAGAGGACTGGCCGTGCCGACCAGCACCGCTGCGTTCCTGAGCAGCGGCAATGTTGCTGTTGCTGAATTTTATTATTGTTAATTTATTTATTTACTTTTATTTTTTGATACCGAGTTTTGCTCTTGTTGCCCAGGCTGGAGTGCAGTGGCTGCTCCCGAACTCCTGACCTCAGGTGATCCACTTGCCTCAGCCTCCCAGAGTGCAGGGATTACAGGTGTGAGCCACAGAGCCCGGCCTCTATTTCCACAAGAGTTTTTCCTGTTAGTTACTGATTACCCATCGTGTCTTTTTCCTCGAATCACCTGGGAGGAACTAGCTTTAAATAAGTGTCGTCCCGTAATGCACTTCGGCCATCCGTGAGTTACCACATTAAGGATAGTTGTCAGTGGCCTCCATGCCTTTGGGTAAGTATTTTTTTTTTTTTTTTTTTTTTTTGAGACTGAGTCTCATTGGTCGCAGAGGCTGGAGTGCAGTGGCACTGTGTCGGCTCACTGCAACCTCCGCCTCCCAGGTTCAAGCGATTCTCCTGCCTCAGCCTCCTGTGTAGCTGAGATTACAGGTGCCCACCACCACGCCCAGCTAATTTTGTATTTTTAGTAGAGACGGGGTTTCACCATGTTGGCCAGGCTGGTCTCAAACTCCTGACCTCAGGTGATCCGCCTGCCTCGGCCTCCCGAAGTGCTGGGATTTCAGGCGTGAGCCATCGCGCCCGGCCATGAATTTTAATTCATTCCCATTTGCAAATCACACAGCCATACAAACTTCTTCCAGGAGAAGTTATGTTCAAAGGGGAGCAGAGGGGCAGGAGCTGCAAGGGGTGGAGGCCAAAGGAGGAGGAGGAGCTGGGGCCCCGGGAGAGGGACTTGGCCAGGGTGGGCTGGAGCCGGGGATGGGGTCCCCAGGGGGACCAGCCAGGACCTGCGGGTACTGCAGAGGAGGGGAGATCTTAGCCCCATTCTCAGGGGTGAGAGCCTGTGGAGGCCTTTATTTTTTATTTCTTCTTAAGTGAGATGAGGTCTGGCTATGTTGCCCAGGCTGGTCTTGAACTCCTGGGCTGAAGCAATCCACCCGCCTCCCTGAGTAATTGGGATTATAGGCATGAGCCTGGTCACGGAGGCCTTTAACAGAGACTGCGGTGAGGCCTCTTTCATCTGCGTCCGTGTGACGAGACCACCAAACAGGCTTTGTGTGAGCAACATGGCTGTTTATTTCACCTGGGTGCAGGCGGGCTGAGTCCAAAAAGAGAGTCAGCCAAGGGTGGTGGATTATTATTAGTTCTTATAGGTTTTGGGATAGGCGGTGGAGTTAAGAGCAATGTTTTGCGGGCAGGGGGTGGATCTCACAAAGTACATTCTCAGGGGTAGGGAAAATTACAAAGAAACTTCTTAAGGGCGGGGGAGATTATAAAGAACCTTCTTAAGGGTGGGGGAGATTACAAAGTACATTGATCAGTTAGGGTGGGGCAGGAACAAATCACAATGGTGGAGTGTCATCAGTTAAGGCTATTTTTACTTTTGTGGATCTTCAGTTACTTTAGGCCATCTGGATGTGTACGTGCAAGTCGCAGGGGATGCAATGGCTTGGCTTGGGCTCAGAGGCCTGACATTCCTGCCTTCTTATATTAATAAGAAAAATAAAATAGTGTTGAAGTGTTGGGGCGGCGAAAATTTTTGGGGGGTGGTATGGAGAGAGAATGGGTGATGTTTCTCAGGGCTGCTTCAAGCGGGATTAGGGGTGGCGTGGGAACCTAGAGTGGGAGAGATTAAGCTGAAGGAAGATTTTGTGGTAAGGGGTGATATTGTGGGGTTGTTAGAAGAAACATTTGTCGTGTAGAATTATTGGTGATGGCCTGGATACGGTTTTGTATGAATTGAAAAACTAAATGGAATAAGGAGAAAAACAGGTATAAAAGTTCTAAGAATTGGGAGGACCTAGGACATCTGATTAGCCTAAAGAGATTCAGCATAGTCCTGCCAGCAAAGATTATTTACTTTAAGAGTTAAGAGTGGCAGTTTGGGGATAGCACGAGGAGATATCAGCTGGGATGGCTTGGAGAAACAGTGTAAACTGGCAGTGTGAACAAGAGCAGGGCATGTGTGAGTAGTTGAGAATGGTGAATAGGAGTATGACTAGACAGAAGATAGTAGGGATGACAAGCTTTTTTGGGGCACAGTCTAAGTTGGTCTGGTGTCTGGAATGAGACTGGGGCCTAATAAAAAGGAGCGTCTATACAGGAGCTCAAATGGGCTGTACCTTGTAGCATTCTGAGGACAGGCCTGAATTCTGAGAAGGGAAAGTGGTAAAAGTATTGTCCAGTCCTCTTTAAGTTGGTGGCTGAGCTTGGTGAGGTGTGTTTTTAAAAGACCTTTAGTCCGTTCTACTTTTCCTGAAGACGGAGGACTGTAAGGGATATAAAGGTTTCACTGAATACTAGGAGCCTGAAAAACCGCTTGGCTGCTTTGACTAATAAAGGCTGGTCTGTTATCAGACTGTATAGAGGTGGGAAGGCTAAACTGAGGAATTATGTCTGACAGAAGGGAAGAAATGACTGCGGTGGCTTTCTCAGACCGTGTAGGAAAGGACTCTACTTATCCAGTGAAAGTCTCTACCTAGACTAAGAGGTATTTTAGTTATCTCACTCGGGGCATGTTGAGTAAAGCTAATTTGCCAGTCCTGGGTGGGGGCAAATCTTCAAGCTTGATGTGTAGGGAAGGGAGGGGGCCTGAATAATCTCTGAGGAGTAGTAGAATAGCAGATGGAACGCTGAAAAGTTATTTCCTTGAGGATAGATTTCCACGATAGAAAGGAAATGAGAGGTTCTAAGAGGCGGGCTAGTGGTTTGTACTATAGCATAGCCTGCCTTTGCTGGCGTGTGGCGATTAGACCTGGTGGAACTGCCATTAATAAATTAAGCGTGATCAGGGTGAGGAACAGGAAAGAAGGAAATATGGGGAAATGGGGTGAATGTCAGGTGGATCCGAGAGATACAGTCATGAGGGTCAGGTGTGGTATCAGGAATAAAGTGGGAGGCCGGATTGAAGTCCGAGCCAGGAACAATGGTAATTGTGGGACTTAACAAAGAGTGAGTACAGCTGAAGGAGCCAGGGAGCAGAAAGTATATGCGTCAGGTATGAGGAAGAAAATAGATTTTGGAAGTTATGAGAAATGTAGAGAGTGAGTTGAGCATAGTTTGTGATTTTTAGGGCCTCTAAAAGTATTAAAGCAGTGGCAGTCACTGCATGTAGACACGAGGGCTAGGCTAAAACAGTAAGGTCAAGTTGTTTGGACAGAAAGGCTACAGGGTGCGGTCCTGGCTCTTGTGTAAGAATTCTGACGGCACTAACCATTCCTAGGAAGGAAAGGAGTTGTTGTTTTGTAAGGGATTGAAGTTTGGGAGATTAGTCGGACACTATCAGCAGGGAGAGCACGTGTGTTTTTATGAGAATTATGCTGAGATAGGTAACAGATGAGGGTGAAATTTAGGCTTGACTGAAGTAACGGGGGCTGTCTGTGAAGACTTGCGGCAGTACAGCCCAGGTAATTTGCTGAGCCTAATGGGTGTCAGGGTCAGTCTAAGTGAAAGCAAAGAGAGGCTGGGATGAAGGGTGCAAATTAATAGTAAAGAAAGCATGTTTGAGATCCAGAACAGAATAATGGATTGTGGAGCGGGGAGGTATTGAGGATAGGAGAGTATATGGGTTTGGCACCACGGGGTGGATAGGGAAAACAATTTGGTTGATGAGGCATAGATCCTGAACTAACTTGTAAGGCTTGTCTGGTTTTAGGACAGGTGAAATGGGGAAATTGTAAGAAGAGTTTATAGGCTTTAAAAGGCCATGCTGTAGCAGGTGAGTGATAACAGGCTTTAATCCTTCCAAAGCATGCTGTGGGATGGGATATTGGCATTGAGCGGGGTAAGGGTGATTAGGTTTTAATGAGATGGTAAGGGGTGCATGATCGGTCGCCAAGGAGGGAGTAGAGGTATTTTATACGTGTGGGTTAAGGTGGGGGAATATGAGAGGAAGATGCGAAGGAGGCTTTGGGTTGGGGAGAAGGGCGGCAATGAGATGTGGCTGTAGTCCAGGAATAGTCAGGGAAGCAGATAATTTAGTTAAAGTGTCTCGGCCTAATAAGGGAACTGGGCAGGTGGAGGTAACTAAAAAGGAGTGTTTAAAAGAGTATTGTCTAAGTTGGCACCAGAGTTGGGGAGTTTTAAAAGGTTTAGAACCTGGCTGTCAATACCTACAACAGTTACTGAGGCAAGGGAAACAGGCCCTTGAAAAGAAGGTAATGTGGAGTGGGTGGCCTCCGTATTAGATTAAGAAGGGGATGGGCTTACCTTTCACTGTGAGAGTTACCTAAAGCTCGGCGTCCGTGATGGTTTAGGGGGCTTCCGAGGCGATCAGGCAGTGTCAGTCTTCAGCCACTAAGCCAAGAACATCTGGGAAGGAGTCAGAGAGCCTTGGGCCAGAGTTCCAGGTGCCCTGGGAGTGGCTGCCAGGTGAGTTGAACAGTCTAATTTCCAGTGGGGTCCTGCACAGATGGGACACGGCTTAGGAGGAATCCCGGGCTGTGGGCATTCCTTGGCCTAGTGGCCAGATTTCCAGCACGTGTAGCAAGCTCCTTGGGGAGGAGGTTCTGGAGGAATGCCTGGCTGCTGCAGTTCAGGCGTTTGGAAGTTCTTATGTGCTGGAGATGTGGTTGGGGTTTGTCTTACAGTGGGGGCAAGGAATTGCAACTTTTTTCTGTTATTGTACACCTTGAAGGTGAGGTTAATTAAGTCCTGTTGTGGGGTTTGAGGGCCAGATTTTAATTTTTGGAGTTTTATTTAATGTCGGGAGCAGATTGAGTAATAAAATGTATATTGAGAATAAGACGGCCTTTTGACCTTTTAGCGTCTAGGGCTGTAAAGCATCTCAGGGTTGCTGCCAAACAAGCCATGAACTGGGCTGGATTTTTATATTTGATGAAAAAGAGCCTAAATGCTCTCTGATTTGGGATAAAGAAAAAGGAGCATTAACCCTGACTATGCCTTTAGCTCTAGCCACCTTTTTAAGAGTAAATTGCTGGGCAGGTGGGGGAGGGCTAGTCACGGAAGGAAACTGTAAGCTGGACTGGGGGTGAGGAGGGGAGGTGACAAAAGGATTATAGGGTGGAGGAGCGGAGGCTGAGGAAGAATTGGGACCTAGCTCGGCCTGGCGAGGAGGGGAGAGGTCAGATGGGTCCGTAGAAAAGGAAGATTAGAAAGACTTAGTGACACTTGGGGTTGGGATTGAGGGGACGGGGGGAGGGAAAGAAGGAAGATTTGGGACGAGTTGCATTGGGAACAGAGACTAGAGAGGGACCAATGTGTAGAAGAATGCCTGGACGTCAGGCACCTCAGACCATTTGCCTATTTTATGACAAGAATTATTTTGATCTTGTAGGATGGAAAAATTGAAAGTGCCATTTTCTGGCTATTTGGAACTACTGTCGAGTTTGTATTGGGGTCAAGCAGCATTGCAGAAGAAAATAAGATGCTTAGATTTTAGGACAGGTGAGAGTTGAAGAGGTTTTAAGTTCTTAAGAACACAGGCTAAGGGAGAAGAAGGAGGAATGGAAGGTGGAAGAAGGAGGCAAGCCCAGAGAAAAGAGTAGAGACATGGAGAAGGGGTGGGGGGTTCTTGCCCTCCAGAAAAGCAGAGAAGGGGTTGGGGCACGGAAATAAGGGGTTGGGGCACAGAGATATAAGAGGTTGGGGCACGGAAATAAGGGATCGGGGCATAGAGATAAGAGGTCAGGGTGCGGAAATAAGCGATTGGGGGTCCTTGCCCCCTAGAAAAGTGGGACTTGCTGCTAAGGGTGAAGGAGAAGGGGTTGAGGGGTACTTGCCCCTGCCCCAGGAAAGCAGAGAAGGGGTAGAGACACAGAGAGAAGGGGTTGGGGTACTTGCCCCTCCCCCAGAAAAGCGGGACTTGCCGCTAAGGGTGAAGGACCAAGGCAGGCATCCCTGTGTGGTCTGACACCTTTGAAACGTGGGTAAATAATTAGAGAGGCGTCCTTGCAATGATTAAACGCCAAGGGAAGGCTGCCTTCCCAGTCCGTGACTGGTGCCGGAGTTTTGGGTCCATGGATAAAACATGTCTCCTTTGTCTCTACCAGAAAATGAAAGGAATTGAAATTAAGAGAAGAGAGAGATTGAAGTGTGGCACCAAGATTGAAAGGAGAAAGAGGTTGAGGGATAGTGAGGGAGGTTGGAGAAGAGAGTAAAAAGAGGCCGCTTACCGGATTTGAAATTGGTGAGATGTTTCTTGGGCTGGTCGGTCTGAGGACCTGAGGTCATAGGTGGATCTTTCTCACGGAGCAAAGAGCAGGAGGACAGGGGATTGATCTCCCAAAGGAGGTCCCCTGATCCGAGTCACGGCACCAAATTTCATGCACGTCCATGTGAAGAGACCACCAAACAGGCTTTGTGTGAGCAACATGGCTGTTTATTTCACCTGGGTGCAGGCGGGCTGAGTCCGAAAAGAGAGTCAGCAAAGGGTGGTGGATTATTATTAGTTCTTACAGGTTTTGGGATAGGCGGTGGAGTTAGGAGCAATGTTTTGGGGGCAGGGGGTGGATCTCGAAAAGTACATTCTCCAGGATAGGGAAAATTACAAAGAACCTTCTTAAGGGCGGGGGAGATTGCAAAGTACATTGATCAGTTAGGGTGGGGCAGAAACAAATCACAATGGTGGAATGTCATCAGTTAAGGCTATTTTTACTTCTTTTGTGGATCTTCAGTTACCTCAGGCCATCTGGATATATAAGTGCAAGTCACTTATACATAGCTTGGCTTGGGCTCAGAGGCCTGACAGCCTCTGTTCTAGACAGACCCCTGCAGCTGCCCTTTGTGGGGCGGAGGGGGCAGTACCGCCCTCAACCTTCCTCCTCCTCTGGACTAGCCATGAGGGCTGGAGCAGGGTCTGCCCAGGGCACAGCAACCCCCACCCATTCGTAGACAGGTTATGACTCCACTGACAACCAGGCAGGGCCAGCATGGGGTGGAAGTCCTAGAGCCAGCAGGCCCCACCTGGGTATCATCTATGCAGCCAGGAGATGCCCAAGAGCCAGGTGTCCAGAAGCTGCCCCTGTGTGGACAGCACAGCCGGGGAAGACAGGGCTGGGGGAGCCCCACTTCCACAGTTCCTTCCTCTGCCGCCTCCCTCCCTCCCCTTCCCTTCCTCCCTTGTCCCTGTCCCGTTCCCTCCCTCCCTCCCTCCCCACTTCCTTCCCTCCCTCCCTCCCTCCCCACTTCCCTCCCTCCCTCCCTCCCTTCCCTCCTTCCCTCACCACCATTCCCTCCCTCCCACATCCCCCTTCCCTCCCTCCCTCCCCCCTTCCTTCCCTCCCTCCCTCCCCCTTCCTTCCCTCCCTCCACAACCCCTTCCCTCCCTCCCCTTCCCTCCCTTTCCTCCCCCCTTCCCTCCCTCCCTCCCTCAGTCACTCACAGGTGTGGCTCTTTTTTGCTGACATTCTGGGCTCTGGAGCTGCCGCCTGAGTACAATGTAGTTCTGAGCTCTGGAGTCCAGTGCCACGAAAGTAAGGAGCAGTTGTGATCTCAGACATGGGCTCCGGGGCAGCCCTGACCTCATGGGGGGCTGCAGACGAGGAAGGTCCTGGGACAGGGTGGCTGTTCACCAGGAAGGGGCAGGGCTGCAGCCTCAGCCTCCCGTCCAGATGCTGGCAGCACCAGCCTCTGCCTGCGTGGGGCCCCAAGGTTTGCAGAGCCAAGATCCAGCTCCTCAGTGACATCCCCCAAGCTTCCTGACCTGCCCTGAGACACAGAGCGCGGCTCCCAGGGGCGGCACAGGCATCCGCCGGCATCTCACCCCACTCCCTGTGCACTACCCCCTGCCCCTGTCCCTCTACGGAGTGTCTCAATTCCAGTGTTACGGACCTGGGACGCCACAGTGCGGGGAACAGCTTCTGCCCTCTGGGAGATGAGAACCCTTCAGGCAGCTGGGCTGCTGAAGCAGTGACCATAAGCTGGGTGGGCAGGCGCTCCTTCCCTCAGCTCTGGAGGCTGGAAGTCCGAGATCCTGGCAGTGGAGGTTGGGAGGGGTGGAGTGGACGGGGCTGCTGACAGCCTCGGGGGCGTGTGGAGAAGGAGAGAGCTCCAGTGGCCCCAGGCCCTGCCGCTTGGGGGAGAACTCCCCTCCCTGTGCCTGGGACCCCACAGCCCCTGGCCAGTGGCCATTCCCGGCTTCAAGCACAGTGGCCTCAAGCCACCGTCGTGGGTGTTACCGTGGAAACAATGAGGCAGGTTTGTGTGGGGCCAGATTCCTCCTCTGGGCACTGACCTGCTCTCCCCACTCTAGGTGGTTTCACCCCAACGTCAGCAGGGTGGAGGCGGAGAAGCTGTTCCTGTCCAGGGGTCAGCGTGGGAACTTCCTTGCCAGGCCCAGTGAGAGCAGCCCTGGAGGCTTCACACTGTCCGTCAGGTGGGTGGGCCCTGGCTGGGCAGGGACAGGCTCTGGTTGAAGGCCTCGTGGGGTCTGGACACCCTCAGCTGGGGGCCTGGGGCAATTCACTCCTGGGTCCTCCTGGAGGGCCGGTGGGCAGCTTCCTGGACACACTCAGGGAGGCCTTGGTGCAGGGGGCCGATGCACTGGGAAGGTGGTGAGAGTTGGACGTGGTGCTGGGCAGCCTCTGGGCAGGAAGGAACTATTCAGAGAGGCCCTTGGGGAGGGCTCATTGAGTCAGGGGTTCAGCAGGACTCTGTCCTCCCCTGAGAGGGTCCTGGAGACAGGCAGGGCCTCCGTGGCTGTGACTGTGTTGCCAGAGCCTGGGGTTGCTGCTCCAGGAGTGCAGCGGGGTTCCCATTGAGCTCTGGTACCCGCTGGGCTGCCAGGACCCCACATCGGAGTGGTGAACCCTGGCCCAGCATCCATGTGTCAGCACGCATATGTGTGCGTGTGCATGTGTGTTCATGTGTGTGTGCGTGTGCATGTTTGTGTTCATGTGTGTGCGTGTGCATGTGTGTGTGTGTGCATGTGCCTGCATCCTGAGGGGCGGTGTCTGCTAAGCACTGGTTCAGGGCACAGCTGCAGCAAAGCAGAGGGTGCAGGGTCCTGCACCTGCCTCACCCAGGCCTCCTTCCTTCAGGTCTCAGGCACTGGAGTCCAGGGTGACTCAGGGAAGCCGGTGCCTCCCCTGACCCCATCCCTGCCCTCTTGGCTGGTGCCCTGGGCTGAACTGATTCCTCCAGCCTCAGTTTCCTCACTGCAGGAGGCTGCATCTGCAGGGAAGGAGGCCTGGTCTGGGGAGGCCCCTGGCCCCTCCTTGCTGAGGACCAGGCTGCCACCTGGTGGCCGCCCACCCCTGCAGTGCCCGCCTGCCTCCTGCTGGCTCCTGGGTGGGGCAAGGGCCAGAAAGGCGGGCAGAGCAGCTCGGGCCTGGGTGGGGGTGCTGCCTGGACCCCCAAGGTCTGCGTATGTCTCACTAAGCCTTCTGTCCCATCCATGTGGTTCTCTCCCCCTCACCTGGCCAGGCTGTGGCCTCCAGCCTCACCTGTGCTCCCCTATGCCTGGGCCAGGTGGTACTACGGGCGCCTGTCTGGCAAGGAGGCTGAGAAGCTGCTGCTGCAGAAGGGGCGTCCAGGAAGCTTCCTGGTGCACGAGAGTCAGAGCAATCCTGGGGACTTCCTGCTGTCAGCACTGACGCAGGAGTGGGACAAGGCGCAGGGCGCAGGCTGCCAGCCACGGGTCACACACATCATGACTCACTTCCAGGTGGGAGAGGGCGGCGAGCTGGGGCGGCCTCTGGGAAGGGCGAGTGGCCTTGGCCAGGCCCCTCACTGCCACCCCCGCAGCCTGACGAGAAGTGGGAGACGGGGAGCGCTTTGACACCCTCGGAGACCCGGTGGAGCAGGAAGAGCCTGGTGATGGGGAAGGTGGGGGTCGTTGTGCACCTCAAGCAGGTAGGCCCCTCCACAGGCACCAGGGCCATGGGCACAGCCTCACCCAGGAAAGCAGCTGGGGGTCCACTGGGGTCAGGGAAGACCCCCTACCAGGGGAGCCCCCAGGCGCCTGAATGGCCACGGGAAGGAAAATCTACCAGCCCCTCCGTGTGTCCTCCTGGCGCATGGCGACCTCCATGACCCGACCAGGATGCGGGCCCGGGGCAGGGCGGCCAGGTACAGGGGTGCGGGGCCCGGGGCAGGGCGGCCAGGTGCAGGGGTGCGGGGCCCGGGGCAGGGCGGCCAGGTGCAGGGGTGCGGGGCCCGGGGCAGGGCGGCCAGGTGCAGGGGTGCGGGGCTTGGGGCAGCTGCCCTCAGTGGGAGGGGTGTGGTGTGGTCTGCAGGGCTCTGGGAGGCTGTGGTGGGGTCTGCAGGGCCCTGGGGGGGTGTGGTGGGGTCTGCGGGGCCCTGGGGGGGTGTGGTGGGGTCTGCGGGGCCCTGGGCCCCCCTAAGCTTAGACGCAGGCCTCTCCCTGGCAGCCCCTCAAGGCCATGAGGATCAGCGCTTGGCGCCTGGAGGGCTGTGTGCAGGAATAGCAGGGCCACCGATGCCAGTGGGACGGCCAGGCAGGGCTTCTGGGTGGAGTTCAAGGTGCATCCTGACTGCTGCCACCCTCAGACTCTGTCCCCTGGGGCTAGAGCAAGTGCCCGATGGGAGCGCAGGGTCTGGAACTGTAGGGTCCAGCCTTACGGGGCTTAGCAGGTGTTCTCCCCGTGTGCGGAGATGAGAGATTGTAATAAAGACACAAGACAAAGAGATAAAGAGAAAACAGCTGGGCCCCGGGGACCACTACCACCAAGACACAGAGACTGGTAGCGGCCCTGAATGGCTGGGTTCGCTGATATTTATTGCTTACAAGACAAGGGGGCAGGGTAAGGAGGGTGAATCTTCTAAGTGATTGACAAGGTGAAACAAGTCACGTGATCACAGGACAGGGGGCCCTTCCCCCTTAGGTGGCTGAAGCAGAGACAGAAGACGGCATATGTCAGCGTTTTCTTCTATGAACTTACAAGATCAAAGACTTTAAGACTTCCACTATTCCTTCTATCGCTATCTACTACGAACTTCAAAGAGGAACCAGGAGTACGGGAGGAGCATGAAAGTGGACAAGGAGCGTGAGCATTGAAGCATCACAGGGAGGGGTTTAGGCCCCCGGATGACTCTGGGCAGGCCTGGATGATATCCAGCCTCCCACAAGAAGCTGGTGGAGCAGAGTGTTCCCTGACTCCTCCAAGGAAAGGAGACTCCCTTTCACGGTCTGCTAAGTAATGGGTGCCTTCCCAGACACTGGCGTTACCGCTTGACCAAGGAGCCCTCAAGCAGCCCTTATGCGGGTGTGACAGAGGGCTCACCTCTTGCCTTCTAGGTCACTTCTCACAATGTCCCTTCAGCACCTGACCCTATACCCGCCGGTTATTCTTAGGTTATATTAGTAATGCAACAAAGAGTAATATTAAAAGCTAATGATTAATAATGTTTATAATGATGGATAATTGTTCATGATCATTGCTATATCTAATTTGTATTATGACTATTCTTATTCTAACTGTTTTCTTTATTATACTGAAACAGTTTGTGCCTTCAGTCTCTTGCCTCGGCACCTAGGTACTCTTCCGCCCACACGGGATGGGGTGGGGGTGGCCATCTCGGGCTCTGGGAAGGGGCCGGGGCTGTGAGCTGAAGGCTCCATCACCTCCAGATGCTGCAGCAGCAGGAATGCCGGTTCCTGTACCCTCGGAAGGAGGGGCAGAGGGTGGAGAACAAGCCCAAGAATCACTACAAGAACATCCTTCCCTGTGAGGGCAGAGGCCAGGGTGTCACCCGTCGGGCCTGGGGGAGGTGGGGAGCAGGCGGAGCATCTGCCACCGCTGACCTGAGGCTCCCCCTCGCATACCCTGGACCCTCCACCTCTGCACACCACAGGGTCTGCGGGCAAAGAGGCAAGGTGGGGCCCACGAGCTGTGCCCTGGAGAACTGAGCGGCACCTCCCTTCCCAGTTGACACCACCTGAGTCATCCTGCTCGACTAGGATGAGGGCAGGCCTGGAGCCAACTACATCAGGGTGGGTGTGCGCGGGAGGCGGGGCCTGGGCCCGTTGCTCCTGGGGGGCTCAGGAAGAACCAGGGTCCCCAAGGGAGGGGTGGGTGGCAGTCCCCAAGGGGTCCTCAGAGAGGCTGGACGGGCATTGGTCCTCAGCCCCTTGCTGGCCTGGAGTGAGGAGTGTGTTTGAGCCACCAGGGCTCCTTTGCATAACATTTGTGTGCCGTTTGCATATCATTTGCATAATATTTGCATGGACTTGTTTGTCCTCTGGAAACAGCAGCAGTTGTCCTCATCCCCTTTCAGACTGACCCTGAGGAGGAGCCGGGCCATGGCGGGGGCAGGGCGTACATAGCCACGCAGGGCTGTCTGCAGGCCACAGTGGCTGCTTTCTGGGCCATGGTGCACCAGGAGAACACGCGTGTCATCGTCACTACCACCAGGGAGATGGAGCGAGGCCGGGTAGGGGTGCGGTGCCAGTGCTCCCAGTGCCCATCCCACCCCGTGCATCTTCAGCTGCCCAAGGCCCTTCCCGACCGGGCCAAGGAGCCTGTGGGACGCCGTGGGAGTGGGGAGGCTCCCACAGAGCCCCGTGGCTGCACATACACACCTGCGTCTCTGCAGGTCGCAGGGGCGGGGTGCCGGGGTGCTGCCGGCAAGGCTGATGCAAAGCGCTTTCCTCAGAACAAGTGTTTCCAGGACTGGCCAGAGCTGCCCGGCAGCCAAGAGTTCGGCCGTGTGCACGTACGCATCCTGGGTGAGGGCCAGGCCCAGGGCTGCTGCGTGCCGGAGCTGCAGGTGTGGCGGCCAGGCCAGGTGAGCCTGGCGGCAGTGGAGCGTGCCTGCTGTGGGCCTGCACTGGGAGACCCCCACACCTACCTGCATCCAACCCCACTGCCTTTGGGGGCTTCCACACCCCTCAACCCAGGAGGTGCATTCCAAGCCTGGACAGGGGTCACTGAGGTGGCCACGTTCTCAGCCCTGGGCTGGCGGCCGCTCCTCCCACACACCTCTCCAACTGCCGCTTTGATCTCCGTTGTATACCAGAGACGCCCATTTCTGTCTCGGGCAGATTACCTCCTGTTCCCTCCAGCCCCCGCCCTGTGTGTGTGTGGTGTGGTGGTGTGTGTGTGTGTGTGTGTAGCGTCCTCCAGGCCCCCATGGAGCCCTCACATTTGGTCTTTCCTTATAAAATAACCAGCCTGCTTCTCCCGCCCCCAGCTCCCTCTTCCCTTCCCCAGGCACCTGAGCCACCTGGGGCCATCTCGGCGTCCCCTCCCCATTTCCTCCCTCCTCCTCCTGGTCGCCTTGGCCCCCGCAGCCCCTCCGCTTGGGCACTCCCGGAAACCCAGCTGTGCCTCAGCCTCCTCCTCCCCCCCGGGGGGTTGCACTCACCGCCTGCCCAGCTCAGGAGGAGCCACAGTGTCCGGTGCAGCACTTCCAGTACTTCGGCTTGCCGGACCACGGCGTCCGGGCCGATCCCGCCGGCGCCCTCGGCTTCCGGGACGAGGTGAACCGGGCCCATGGTGGTGCACTTCAGGTGCAGCGGGGCGGGGCTGCGCCGGCTGTGCAGGCGCAGGTGCGGCGGGGCGGGGCCACGCGGGACGACGCGGGCGGCCATCGGGTTGGCGGGTGCGCCCCCGCCCCCTACTCTCATCAAAGGCCGCCTGGTTTGTCCTCAGCGCATCGGACGCACAGGCACCATCATCGTGATTGACATCCTGGTCTACGTCATCAGCAGGCAGGGCGAGCCGCTCCTCTCTGGGTCCCCCCACCCTGCCCTGCTATAGCCGCACCCCTCAGGACGACCCCACCCCTGCCGACAAGCCCCGCCCCTCATCAGTAGCCCCGCCCCTGCCTGCCGGCACCTTCCCCCCATCCGTAGCACCTCCTCAAGCGCGCTTGTCCCCAGGGCTGGACTGCGACATCGACGTCCCGAAGACGATCCAGCTGGTTTGGCGGCAGCGCTGGGGAATGGTGCAGACGGAGGCTCAGTACAAGTTCGTGTACCTGGCGCTGCATCAGCACATCCAGGGCGAGCAACTGCGCCTGCGCGAGCAGGTAGGGGCGTGGCCTGTGCGGGGCGTGGCCTGTGTGGACGTCGCCATGGTGACCGGCGGCCCCTCCCCCCAGCGCGAGCCGCTTCAGGAGCGCGAGAACCAAAACGTGGGCGCCGCCCCCCGCGAATCGGGTTGCAGCCCCCGGCCCGCGGCTCCCCAGGCGTCCCCAGTGTGACTGGAGCGCCAGGGCCGGTCCGGAGTCTTCCGGGAGGGACTGGGACGTGCGGGGTGCGGGGCTGAGCCGCTGCTCCGCGCCCAGAACCCCGCAGCCCTGGGACGGCGAGGACGCGAACTTGCAGAACCGCGGGTGTCTGAGGGAACCCCCGGCCTAGCCACGCCCGCGTGTGGCCGGAGCCGCGGGCCGGGACTGTGTCCAGGACGGAGGCACAAGCTTGTCCCCAGCTCAGGGAGGCCCAGGGGCGGCAGAGGGAGCGACAGGCTGCGAAGCCCACCGGTGACCACGTGTGAACCCGTGTGCGCCACCAGCTCAGCCACTCGGTGCGGGTCTGCCCTCACCGCGGCTCAGGCCTGCCGGCCCTGCCTGCTCCCGTGGTCTGGGATGTGGCCCCGGTGAGGACCTGGACCCATCACAGGGTGGATGTTTGTGGAGTGAGGTGTGTGAGACATATTCATGTGACCACCTGTGCAGCGTCACGCGCCTGGCCCTGCCGATGACAAGGGCGTGGGCCTGTGTGGGCATGACTGCGTGTGTGACACAGAGTGATGTCGCTGTGACCCGTGGCTGCACTCCCCACATCACCGGCTTTCACAGCCTTCCAGTAAAGTGCTGTGTTCTCCCTTCTGTGTCTTGGCTGGGACCTGGGGCAAGGGTAGCTGTGGCCCCCACAGCTGGAGTCAGCTTCTGTGGGGCCTTCCCCACCCCTTCCCACCCTGGACCAGAGGCCCAGCTGGTTGGAGCAGGAAGTACCTGGGCTCTGGGGTCAGGGATAAGGCTGAGGAGGCCTGCGTGAGCTGGAACTGGCCTGGGCCCTTGTGGCCATGCCTGCCTGGTGGTGCAAGATTCCTGGGGCTGATGACAGATGGGGTAGGGCTGGGGCTGGCGAGCCTCCTGCCCATACCTCACGTAGCTGACCTCTGCCTCTTCCCCAGCCAGGATGGCCCTGGGAGTTGCCAGAGAGTCAGTGGATCTGCAGGCTGCACGCTGGCTGTTATCTTTGCTTCTGGGTTCCCCCAGGGGTCATGGTTCTGTGGTTCTCCAGTCGGGGACCCTAGCAGGGCCATGGGGCGTGACTTCCTGGAGGTGTGGCCTAGTATGGCCACGGCGGAGGATGGGGGAAGAGAAAGGCCCCCTTTGTCAGCCACCGGGCTCTGAGCCAAGCTGAAGCCCTCCCCCTGGTCCAGCCTGCCCTGCCCCAAGTGTCCTGGGCCTCTCCCCATCTCCCTGGGGAGCCTCACATTGCTGAGTCGCCAGCTAACTCCAGAAACCCCCAGCCTGTCTGCAGCCAGAGGGGCTGGGAGTTGGACCCCCTAGAACCTTGGGCCCACCTGTCCCAGTGGCTGCTGGGAGTCTAATCCTGTCAGGGTATCCTCTGGGTTGAGGCTGCAGCAGGGGCACCCAGGGTGAGGCCTTCTTACCAAAGATGGATACAAATAATTTATTTTAAAAGGTACAATTCACAAGGGTTGGAGGCGCAGCTGGAAGTTTCTGTGGTTACCTGGCACTGGGGGCTGCCCTGCCTCCACTCTCTCCCCACAGTCCGAGGGGCAAGACGAGCACCCCCACCCAACGGCAGGACCAGCCCTGTGGGGAAATGTCAGCACGAGTGGAAGCATGGCAGGGCCCCTTCCTTCTTGGCAAGGGTCTTCCCTGGCAGGCAGTTCACAGTGTGTGTGGGTGGCAGGGACGCTGGCCAGCTGCTGTCCTGGGCCCTTCCTGTACCAGCCTGTTTTTTCGTTTTGTTTTGTTTTGTTTTGTTTGAGACAGGGTCTCGCTCTGTCACCAGGCTGGATGCAGTGGTGCAATCTCAGCTCACTGCAACCTCCGCCTCCCGGGTTCAAGCAATTCTCCTGCCTCAGCCTCCCGAGTAGCTAAGAGACGCCCGCCACGACACCCGGCTAATTTTCGTATTTTTAGTAGAGATGGGGTTTCACCATGTTGGTCAGGCTGGTGTCGAAATCCCGACCTCAAGTGATCTCTCCGCCTCAGCCTCCCAAAGTGCTGGGATGACAGGCGTGAGCCACCACGCCCGGTGAGCCTGTGGCTGTTGGAGGCTTTGGGGACCCTCTTGTCCACCCCATCAGGACCCAGCCTGGAGAGTGAGAGGTGGACAAGCTAAATGGAGCCTGGTCTTGGTGGGGCCCCGGTGGAGTCCTCAGAGATGCCCGGCTCCTTTCACGTCCTCGGGGACCGACTTCCAGTGGCTGCTGCGTCCTTGGGCCCCCCAGTGGGGGACCCCCCATGGAGCTGGGTGAGGGCGGCTGACCTGGGCAGAGGCTGGTGGCTCTAGTTGTCAGTCAGAGGCCCGAAGGGGGAGGCAGCTGTGGTGGTGGCCGGGGGCCGGGGAGGCAGCGGCAGGCAGCGCAGGTTCCCGGTCTTGAGTGCACACTGCACCGGCCAAAGTGCCACGCAGAATAGCACCAGCAGCAGGGCAGAGACCAGTGCCATGCGCCTCCAGTCCCGGCATCGCGCCCAGCAGCGGGCCAGGCGGCCCCGGCGGGGGGCAGGGTCCCGGGCGGGCGCAGGCGGCTCAGCAGGCTTGCTCAAACCCACGTCCACGCATACGAAACTGGGCTTGCGGCCAGGTGTGGTGGGCAGTGGTTGGCAGCACAGCTTGGTGCCCTCCAGCCACACAGGCTCCTCGCGCCGCAAATGCGCTGGCATCCGGGCCTGCAGCTGGCGGCTGGTGCGCAGCGCGGGGGCTCCAGCAGGCGGCACGGTCGTGGGCTGCCTGCAGAAGGGGCAAGGTACAGCCTCACCGCCAGGGCGGCCCACAGGCTGAGCAGCCGCCAGCCGGGCCAGGCACTCCAGGCAGAAGACGTGGGTGCAGGAGAGCTCCTTGGGCGTCTTGAAGATGTTATCATAGCCTGAGAAGCAGATGGAGCACTCCAGGGGGGAGGCCACCTTCTCCGAGCCAGGGGTGCCAGGGGACCTGGGGCTGCTGGCCGAGCTGGGGGACCTGGGCATCGAGGCTGTGGAGCTGCTCCGGCGAGGGGGTGGCACAGCCGTGTGCCACACTTGCTGGCCTGACATGTCTCTGAGCTGTGGGACAGGGACTGTGGTGAGCAATCACAGGCTGCCCCTTTCTGGTGGTGTTTTATCTCCCTCTCCCCTCTCTTGCCCCCAGAGATCCCAAGGAAGGACTCTGTTCCCTGTGCGCCACTCCAGAAAGTTCCTCCAGTGCCCCGGAGGTCATTCTGCCCCACGTGCAATCCTGCCCTCTCCACCCCATCACACGGCTGCACCAGGGGTGAGCCTCCTACAGGGCCCCAGGCCTGCGCCGGGAATGCAGGCCATGTGCACAGGGGTCTCGCTGACCGCTCGGCGGACACCTCCTGTCGGCCCTGCCCCACCTGGCTGGCCCTGCTGCCTGGGCAGAAATAATGGTGAGGATGACAGTAGCCACAGTCGTCACTGTTTATGTCGGAGCTCTGCAAGGCTGGGCCCACATCACGGGACTCACACAACGCCCCAGTGTGGAAAAGGTTGCCCAGAGCATGGGTGACTCAGCCAGGGCCACCACAAGGGAGCCAGCGGGCCCTGGACCCTGGCGGATACGGCTGTCAGGCAGGCCAGGGACTCCAAGTCAAGTGAAGTGAGTTTGAACTCGGATCCCAGAGTGGGTGCCTGGCTTGGGCCGTGCAGGCCTGATTTGCAGGCAGCTATGTGAGGGTGGGGTGTGGGGGGTCTCTGGGTCTGGGGACCGGGCTGAGCCCCGGGGGCTTCGGGACGATAGGGAGGGCCCAGGCAGGGGCAGGGGCAGGGGTCAGTGCCCGAGGAAGGTGCGTGTCAGGCATGACCTGCGGCCTGCGGGGCCAGCTTGTCTGGCTGCTGAGGGTCTGATATGCACGGAGCGGGGGTGGGACTTGGACAAGCCCAGCCATTCCTTCTGGGCCAGCCCACTGCCTGATGGTCAGGTGATGGTCAGGGCACCCTCAGCTGCCCACTGAGTGGGTGTTTCTTCTCCCTGACCCACTCCCACTTCATGGCAGGGACCCTGGGGGACGGACACTGTGGGATGCTGCTCTGCCCCTGGGTGTGGCTCAGGTGGGCATCTCAGCTGACCTGGGACCCTGCTCCACCTCCCGCCCCTCCCCTGCACCCAGGATCCGCTGCAGGGATCCACAGGGATCCCACCTGGAGGGAAGTGGGCAAGGGTGACGGTGAGCCTCAAGGGCCTGGCCGTGCGTCCCCGTGGGGCCCAGGAGGCTGCCCCAGAAGTGACTCCTGGCACTGCCCCACCCCGCCCCTGACTTGCCAGTGAGTCCCAGACAGGCTGGTGGGATGACACAGGTCACTGTGACCACCTGAGTCACGCGCCGTCACTGTGAGGCCGTGAGTGCCCCAGGCACCAGGACCTGGGGACTGCTCTGCGGCCTGTGTACCCCACAGAACCGGTTCCTTGGCACCAGGCCCCACCCCTCCACAATGGTGCCCCACCCTGAGCCTGTGCAGGTGAGGGGTGAACATGGGCTGAGCTGGCCTTACCTGGTGGCCGGGGGTCAGCGGGTCCTGGGCATGGTCCTCCTCGCCGGCCAAGGTTGGGCTCCAAGGCCCTGGGCTGCCCCGCCCTGGCGGTGTCTGCTTCCTCTTCTCCAGGCCCAGCCTGGCCTGTGCTTCACCCAGCAGGTATCCCTCCCCGGGGCGGGCCACCAGCAGCTGTCCCGGTGGCACTGGTCTGGCAGGTGTGGCTTCTGCTCCGTCCAAGACAGGTGGGGACACAGGGAATGCGTGCGCCGTCACCCGCACAGAGCTCTGGTCTGAGGCAGGTGTGAGTTGTCGGGTGTGGGCTCCCAAGCAGGTCTATTTATACCCTATGGGTCGTGCTGGCCAAGGGTGTGGCCACAGAGCCTCAGGGATTGGCTGGCTTCATCCTCTCCTTGGCGGGCCAGGCAGCTGGAGGGCAGGGAGTGAGGGGTGAGGGTCAGAACTGGGTAGGGGTCAGCACAGCCGCTGCAGCCTGGGCAGGTCTGGGCTGGGGTGTGTGCTTGCACAAAGCCCTCTCTCCCTATAGCCCCAGGAGGCTGGAGCACCTGCTGGAAGCTGCTCACTGCAGTTCCGGGTCCATGTGGCCCCTGAGCTCCTGGGTGGGCCTCCCAGCAGGGGCCCTCCCCTGAGCCCCCCACAGCCTATGCCCAGCCTGCCCCTGCCCTTTGCTCACTGCTGCCTGCCCTCAACAGCCCATTCCTGCCACTTCCCTGCCCACACCCACCCATGTGCTCACCTGCCTCATCCACACACATACATGGCTGCTCTCACACACGGGCCATGTGTTCACATGCTCCATGCCCCCGTCCACACGTTCCATGCCCCTGTGTCTACACACTCTCACACACGTGCCGTGTCCACACTCACGCGCCATGTTCACACACGTGCTGTGTTCACACACACGCCGTGTCCACATTCACATGCCATGTCCACACTCACACATGCCGTGTCCACACACACACACGCTGTGTCCACACACACGCCTTGTCCACACACACATTCCATGTCCACTCACATGCCGTGTCCACACATGCCATGTCCACATTCACACACATGCCGTGTCCACACTCACGTGTCCACACTCACACATGCCGTGTCCACACTCTCATACATGCCGTGTCCACACTCACATATGCCATGTCCACACTCTCACACATGCCATGTCCACACTCACATATGCCATGTCCACACTCTCACACATGCCGTGTCCACACTCACACATGCCGTGTCCACACTCACATGCCGTGTCCACACTCACACATGCCGTGTCCACACTCACACATGCCGTGTCCACACTCACACATGCCGTGTCCACACTCACATATGCCGTGTCCACACTCTCACACATGCCGTGTCCACACTCTCACACATGCCGTGTCCACACTCTCACACATGCCGTGTCCACACTCTCACACATGCCGTGTCCACACTCACATGCCATGTCCACACTCACACACATGCCATGTCCACACTCACACATGCCGTGTCCACACTCACATGCCATGTCCACACTCTCACACATGCCGTGTCCACACTCACATGCCGTGTCCACACTCACACATGCCGTGTCCACACTCACACATGCCGTGTCCACACTCACATGCCATGTCCACACTCACATGCTGCGTCCACGCTCACACACATGCTGTTCACATGCTCTCACACATGCCATGTCCACATGCTCTCACACTCATGCCCTGTGTCCACACGCACATGCCATGTCTACGCTCACATGCCATGTCCACATTCACACATGCCGTGTTCAGACGCTCTCACACACATGCCGTGTCCACACTCGCACACATGCCATGTCCACACACATGCCATGTCCACACACATGCCATGTTCACACGCTCTCACACACGTCATGTCTACATGCCCTAGCAGACTACAGGACTGGTCTGTGCAAAGACCAGGGCTGGAGCTGGTTGAGAGTCTGGGGGCTGAGGCTGGCAGGGCTGGGATGGAGGATGTGTGGGTCCCAGAGGAGCAGCCAGTGGCATGGGCTGCCCTTGTCCCCTGCACACCCCGCTGCGGGCCCGAGGGCCTGGTGTAGAGCTGCACCCCCCAGGTTGTCCAGCTGCCGGCTCCCCACCTCACTGAGGCATCTCTCCCCCAGCCCAGTGGACCTCATGCAAGGGCAGGTCCGACCCGGCTGCCATAGCCCCATCCCCGTCGTGAGGCCTGGGCCAGACCTGAGCTGGGACCCCACACGCCAGCCTGGGGGGGGTGTCACAATGGGTGGGGCTGGGAGTGAGGGACCCACCCTAGTGGGAGAGCTGTCCGGGCCACCCCACAGACTGCCCTCAGACAACTCCCCTGCAGGTGCCCGCTGACCCCTCAGTGGGGACCCAGAGGCTCCCCCAGTGCTGCCGCGGGCATTCTGGAGCCCAAGGGACGCTGGGAAGTGGGAACCAGGACTGCAGAGGCTGGGCAACGCCCTGTGGAGGAGGACGGGGACTTGGGTTCAGGAAGGGCGGGAACCCTGCCAGTTCCATGACTCTCAGTCGGGGGTTGAGGGGGTTCAGAGAGGGGATTTGGGAGCTCAGACAGGGAGCGGTGGGAGCTCTGAGGGGTCCAGGGTGGCTGAGGCTATCGGGACTCCGTGCAGGGAGCCACTGTGAGGCTTGGCCCAGAAAGCGCTCACTGGAGGCTCCTGCTTCCTGAGGACCGTGACTCGGGTCACATGCCGCCTCCAGGAAGCGCCCGGGCCCCTGCAGCTCTGGGAACGTCCTCCTGACAGCTCCTGGGAATATCCGGGCACTGAGGTCACTCTGGGCTCTCGGCTGACACTCATGCCGGAGGCAAAGGCGAGGAAAGGCTGGAGGAATGTGTCGTCTCGGGGCCGGGCCAGGCCTCCCTGTGTAGGAGAGGAGCCAGCAGCTCCCCTTCTCTCAGCTCAGACCGTCTCTCAGGGCTCTCGGAAGGCTCGGGGTGGCAGCGGAGCAGCTTGGCTGGCCGAGTCCAGGGCAGGGGGTGGGCCTGCCTGGTCCCCTCCGTCGCAGCCAGTGGGCAGGAGGCTGGGCTGGTGAGCGTGTGGGCGTGTGTGTGAGCACACATGCCCATGCTTGAGACGTGGATGCTGGTGTGAGCACCTGACCCCTCATCTCCTTCACTTTTGGTCTCCTCACGCCCTCTCAGGGACTCCTTCCCCTCCAGGCCTCTGGGTTACGGGTTACACCTGGCACTGCCAGGCCTGGGCTGCTGTGGGGCCCCCGGCCTCACCCCCCCCCCCCCGCCCCGTGCTGGGCCATTGGCTCAAATGCAGCGGCTCTGTTGGTTCTGGGGCTGGACTTCTTTCCCAAGGGCCCAGATGTGCAGAGGGGAGGCCGGTGTGGGGAAGCAGGGCTCTGGGACACGCGCTTGGGTCTAGCTTTGCCCCTGACGTGCTGGGGCCGACCCTAAACCCAGCTCAGTGTCCACTCTGGGCAGGAGGCCCAGCCAGTGCATCCCTCCCATGCCCAGTGAGGAGGGTGTGCCCCTCGCTGCCACAGGCCCTGGCTGACCATGCGCTGCCTGCCAGGGGCCAATCGAGAGTGCACAGGTGGGGGACGCGGGGAGCCAGCTGAGAGGGGGATGTGGAGGTGTCAGGATGACCCTGGGTTTTTGGTTTGGGCCACTGGGTGGGGTGAGAGGGAGGGGACCCAGAACTGAGAGGTGGGGCCTGGGGGGCTGCTCAGAGGGTGGGCTGGGAGGTGTCTGTGTCTGGCCTGGCCTCCAGAGCCTGCCTGGCTGGACCTGCTGTCCATGCCTGTTTCCGATTTTATCCTCCAAACCAGACGCCCAGCCTGGTGCAAATGCAGGAGTGGAGTTTCCAGGGGGACGTGGACTCCTTTCCTCCACCCCCACCTCGGTCCTTGTCTCCTTCCCTCCGCCCCCACCTCGGTCCCTGTCTCCTTCCCTCTGCCCCCACCTCGGTCCCTGTCTCCTTCCCTCTGCCCCCACCTCGGTCCCTGTCTCCTTCCCTCCGCCCCCATCTCAGTCCCTGTCTCCTTCCCTCCGCCCCCATCTCGGTCCGTCTCCTTCCCCACAGGAGGAGACTGGGGGCTCCCGAGACACAGGGGCATGGCCCAGGGCATCAGGTGGGGCGGTCAGTGCTGGGTTCAGAGTGGCCTTAGGCTGTCCAGTCCCTCCCTTTCTCCCCAGGACCAGGTGACCCTCCCAGCCCCAGGACACTTCTTGGGCCAGGGCCAAGGGCAGAGCCGATGCCCCCCCAGGCACTCCCTGGCTGCAAACCTCAGGCTGGGGGTTTTCAGGGACGGGGACACAGGTGTCTAAGGACACGACCCTCCAGGCAGTGGATGTTTCTGCCTGGGTGGAGGGCATGGTTACAAGAGCAGGGGCAGCACTCTGGCGTCCTGGCACCCGGGCCCTCTGCCCCTCGACGCCTATCGCCCCAGCTCAGCCCTCTCTGGCCAGGCCCATCATTGTCAGCAAACACCCCCACACTGCCGGCCCCTCCAAGGAGCCACCGATTGCTGCCCCCCTAATGGCCATGGCAGCCCCCCCGGGGCCCATGTCTGCAGCCCCCACGCAGCCCGGCCGGCCGATGGAAATGCACACCCACACTCTGTCCCACCTCAGTCCGAGCTGGGGGGTTGGGGGCCGCAGGTCCCACCTGCACAGGTTGCATCCAGGGAATGGGCCTATGGCAGAAAATGTGCAGGGAGGGGGGCACCCTGTGCTCGTGGCTCTCAGGGCCCCAACCAGGCAGCCCCAACCTGGACTCTCCTCCACCCCTGTCCCACCTCCTTGCCCCCAGCACACGGTGGCGGAGTGTGTGGGGCCAGCCTGGCGGGGGCTTTGCTCCCCAACCTGCACTTAGAGAACAGAGGATCCTACGAGAGAGAGCAGCTTGGAACGCAGCTTGCGTAACGCTGACTTTATATCAGCACCCAGTGCCCCCACGTTCCCGCTGGCCCAGGTCCCGGAGACCATGATGGCACCCACAGTGGACTTCGCAAAGGAGCATGGGGACCCCGAAGGCCAGGCCACCCCTCAGATGGGGATCCAATGCTAAAGCAGACAGTGCCGGTACCGCAGGGCATCTGAGACCCACAGTGGAGCCCCAAGCCTGGCGTGCGGGAGGCGGCCACAACGGCGCCTTTCTCCCGGGAACTCTGGGAGAGACCCCAGGACTCAGACAGCGCCAGGGCAGCCTTGGCAGGTCCAGTTAGGCAGTGACTTGCGGGGGTTAGATGTGGGCCTGCCCCGCGTGGGCAGGGATCAGCCAGGCATGGGGGTCCAGTGGATCCAAGCGGGCCGCAGAGCTCTGGAGGACTTTTCTGCACAATGAATTTCTGCTTAAAAACAAAGAGATCAAGAGGAAGCTCCATCCTGCAGCTCCGGAAATGGGCGGCTGCGGGCGCGGGGTCTCCGCCGCGTGGGGGGACAGCCCAGAGGCACCCTGGTCTCAGGCAGCTGGTTCCTAGGCTGCGTCCTCCTCACTGGCCGGGCACCGGCTGGAACGGCACGAGGACCAGCCTCACTGTTCTCAGAGGGGTCTCGGGCCACTGGGTGCGGTGGTGCTGGAAGAGTCCTGCCCATCGTGGGCTCCGGAGGGCACGGCAGCAGAGCCCCTGGCTTTTCTAGGCAGAGCAGCACCTGCCCCATAGATCATGCCAGCTTTGGCTGCCTGAGCCAGGCCTCCATCTTGGCTGCAGGCGCTGGGGCGTCACCGTGTTTCCTGGGGGGCCCAGACCCCCCAAGGCCTCGATCTGAAGCTCTGAGGTCTCACGGATGCCTGCTCTTGGTCCGATAAACGAGATGGCTATGGTGGGAAGGAGCCTCAGGCGGCCTGGGACCCCGTGGCATCTGTCGCTGGGAGACGGAGGGACTCAGAGCCGGGGCTGTGCCCAGGACTGTCCCGGGCACTGGGCGATGCCAACCCTTTGTGCTGGGCTCCCGCCAAGGGGTCGGCCTCCAGGTCCCTGCCGCCAAGTGCGTGGCGTGGTCTCGGCCTCCAGGTCAGACATTGCTGATACGGGCCTCCGCCGAGAAGGCAGCGGGTTCCGTGGCCCCGTCCAGGGGCCGCTCCCGCCTGACGTAGCGCGGCTTCCGTACTGAAACGGGTCAGAGACAGGCAGGGTCAGAGTGGGACCTGGACCGCAGGGACAGTGCAGGCCTCAGCCCTCACTGAAGGCTCTCGGGAGTGGGCATGGCACAGGCGCCCGGGGCTGTTTACTCTGACCAGGTGGGAACCCAGATGCCCCCTGCCCCTAAGGCGCCCTCAGAGCTCCGGCTCGGGAAAGGGACGGCTTCCTCCTGCCTGGCTGCATCCTCTCATTTACACCCTGGGCCCCAGGGCCTGGCCCAAGAGCCAGGCGATCCCTGAAGACAGAGATGTGGGTCCTAGAGCATCACGCACCTAAGGGGGCGACAAGCAGGCCATAGCCCCGAGCCCTTGAATGTGACCTTGTTTAGAAGAAAGGGCTCTGCAGGGGGTTACGTCAGGGTCTCGGGTGTGATCGCCCAGGGTTCCCCAGGCAGGCCCTGAATCAACAGCCAGGGCCCACCTCAGAGGGAGGCGGAGAGAGAAGACGCAGAGGTGGGGGAGATGCCGTGGGACCAGGGGACAGAGACGGGCAACACAGCCACAGACGCCTGAGCTGGCAGGGGCTGGGAAGGCAGACAGGGTCCTCCCCAGAGCCTTGGGAAGTGTGTGGCATTGCCTGCCCCTTGGTTTTGGACTTCTGAACTCTAGGACAGTCAGATTAAAGGTCTGCTGTTGAAGCTGGCAGCCCTAGGGCACTCGGGCACCGTGGGGTCTGCTGGGCACTTGCAGACAGGGCTGCTTTAGGGACGGGGCAGATCCAGCCTTGATGGAGAACTGTCTCCTAAAGGCACTGTCACCTGCCCCCACGAGAGACCTCTGCAAAGGTGGACGGAGGCCGGGTGAGCCCTGCTCATGGCCTTGGAGCTGTGTGGCTGTGGGCCAGTCACTCAGCCTCTCTGTGTCTGTGACCCTGCACATAAAATGGGTCGTAACCGGGCTGACTCTTGGGTCCGCCTGACCCAGCGCCACTGAAGCGATGGCTGCTCAGGAGGACCTGGCGGAGGCCGGCTGCGTCTGTCCTCGGGTGGAGCTGGACTTAAAGGAGGGGCAGGTATTGGGGGTCTGCCCTGTCGTGGTGGGTCCTCCTTTCCTGCAGACTCCACGTCTCGGGAACAGGAAAGAGCATGGAAATCATGGGTATTAAAGGGGGGCGGGTAGGGGGTGCCCGCCAAATTCAGCTGAGATCCAGAGCAGGGGGCGCCGCCAAATCTGGCCCTGGCCCTGCCTCGTGGGTGGGTCTCCTGGGGACCCGGGCAGGGGCGGCCGAGATCCAGAGCCAGGCAAACCGGTTTGTTTGGGGACAAACCCACAGAGCACCCCAGGACTGGCCCAGAGATGGGAAACCCCACAGGGGGAATACGACAGCTGCTGTTACCTGAGGACTGTGGCGGGGGGATCATTGCAGCCTTGAAAAGGAGAGAAAGGCAGAGTGAGGACTCGGGATGGCCCGGCACAGGCAAACGCGGCCGGGGACGCTCAGCCCGGATGACGCGGGTTACTTACGGCTTCGCCAGGCTGCAGGGCCGGGGCTGTGGGGAAGAAAGCGGAGTCACCCTGGAGCCGAGGACCTGCCTCAGCCTCAGCCCAGTGCAGCGTCCACGGAGCAGCAGAGGCCCTAGGGCTGCAGGGTCTCCCCCCACCTCTCCCTGTGGTGCTGTCAGCCTGGCCCTTGGCCCTGCCACATTCCTCCGGGGCACTCACGGGTGCGGGGGCCTCCCTAGCACCCAAGGGGAGTCCCCCCTCCCTGGACCCACCTTCCCGCCTCAGCAGAGGGGACAAGCCCCCCTCATGAGAAGCGCTTCCCCAGGCTCCAGGGTCCCAGAGGAAGGGCTGCCCTCCCACCCTCCCAGGAGGAGCCTCAGGCACGAGGTGGCTTTGAGCCCCAGGGCCGTGGGCTTCTGCCTCCATGGTGCCCCCGCGATGGGGGTGCCGTGGCATCGTGGCCAACCTGGCTTCTCCTTGTCCCGTGGCCACCAGGGCTGACCAAGCCCTGAGCCTTGCCCTGCTCCAAGGGTGCCCATAGGCAGCGGGCTCCCGACTGGAGGCTGGGCCCTGGGACCCCGAGAGAGGTGGAGGGGGGTGGACAGGGGTCTCACAGCAGCCAGGTGGGGCTGCCCAGAGACCTGGGAGGAGGCCCCAGCTCGGCTATGACAGTCTGGCCAAGTGCTCACCTCGGGGACCATCTGCCTGGCAGGGACCCTGCGAGGGCGGCCCTGGACGAGGGCAGGCGCCACGGACCCCGCTCAGAACCCGCCCCCGCCTGAAGGCGCCACGGACCCTGCTCAGAACCCACCCCCGCCTGAAGGTGCCACAGTCACAACGCTGTCTCCAGTGGGAACAGGTCGGTGCCCAGGCCCGGGGTGACCGTGTATACGGCGTGGTGTAGGCTGGGGTGTGGGACCCACACCAGCCTGGCCAGCCCTGACCCCAGGAGAGGGGAGGGGGGGACCATGGCTGCTGGAGGAGCCCGGGCAAGTCCAAGCTGCCGAAAGCCTCCTGGCCCTGCTCCACTCGCCCCTCGCGATGCCCTGGGGGCCCCAAGGAGATGCCTCTGCCGGAAGAGGGCTCCAGCGGAGGTTCTGGGCCCCGAGGAAGGCCCCTTGGTGCTTCGACCCTTCAAATCCACACACGGCTGTTTCCAGGAAGTGACAGCTCTTCTCACACTGGGACCCAAAAGCCACGAGACAGGCCCTGCTCCCTCCCGGCCTCAAATCCACACACGGCTGTTCCCGGGAAGTGACAGTTCTTCTCACACCGGAACCCAAAAGCCATGTGACAGGCCCTGCTCCCTCCCGGCCTCTGCCAGTCTGCTCTGGCCTGGGACATTCTAGTCTCAGGCCCATCTCCTTGGCTGGATCCTGCCTGCCCTGTGCCCTCCTGTGGGGCAGGCGCTGGTCCGGGAGATACCTTTGTTTCTTCTGTAGAAGACCCTGGGGAGTTTACTGGAGCGCTTGAGGTAGAAGAACCCAGCTACGGAGAGGATGAGGCCGGAGCTGATGAAGAAGGTGCCCAGGAAGAGGGAGGCAGCCACGCGCGGAGCCCCTGCAAACAGACACCACTGAGCGGATGGGCAGGACAGCGGCCCTGGCTCCTCGCCTGGCCCCCAAGTGCCCCCTGCGCACGGCAGATTCGCTGCTCCCTGAACACGCCTGAGCCTCACGGGACCGGCTGTGGGTGCCGAGGGCTCTGCACATGGGCCTGGGTCATCCCTGCAGGCTCAGCCACGCCTAGACATCTGGCCGCAGGGTCTGGGAAAGTTACCACCTGCCCCGGCCTCAGCTTCTCAAAGGAGCTCGGATGTTGGGAGCGTTACAGGGGCTGACCCTGGCCAGGGTCTGCGGAAACGCCTCTCCGATTCCAGTTGCCCCTGAAAGCCAGGGGATTCCCAGCCTTGCTCCTTCCTCAGTGCTCAGCACAGGCCCTGGGGCCCCCACACAGGGCAGAGCCTCAAGCTGGCAGCAGGTGCTCCTGCACCCCACTCACCTCCACCTGCCTGGGCCAGGACAGGCCGGGGCTACTGGCCTGGGGCTCGGGACAGTTGGCGATGGCTACTGGGTGTGCTCTGAGATGCTGGGGAGGAGACTCCCCAACCCTGAGACACAGGTGTGTTTGCCAAGCTTGGGGGCCTTGCTCCTTCCGGCCCCAGCACAGAGCCACAGGAGGCCAGGAGCCCTCTAGGCCAACCCCACCCTAAAACACTGCCACTTAGGTCAGCAATGGACCCAGGCCAGCTCAGGGCCCAAGTCCATGCTCTAAGGACATGAGGGTTTTGCCCTCTCAGAACACAGCCCTTGGCCCCGGCCCCAGGTCCAGCGTGTCCTCTGCTGAAGGATGAGGGTCTGCAAGCCACGCCTACATCTCAAGTGGGTTCAGAGGCCCAGGAGACGGGTCTGTCTGGGAGATGGGCCCTGTGTCCTCCTGAGAATCAGATGTTGATAGCCCCAGGTCCAGGCTGTGTGGCAGGTATTCCTGTCCAGCCTGCATGTCTGCTGCCTCCTGGGGCCCTACACTCTGGAAGAGCCGCTAGGCATGGTTAGCAGAGACCTCAGAGCACCTGCTCCTCCTAGTTCCTGGGACTGTGACTGCAGGCTGGGGTGGGCTTGGGGCGAGGCAGAGGCAGGACCAAGCTGTGAGCATGCTCCTAAGAGTGTGCAGTGTGGCCATGAGTGTGAACCTGAGAGTGTGCAGTGTGGCCATGAGTGTGAACCTGAGAGTGTGCAGTGTGGCCGTGAGTGTGAACCAGAGAGCGTGGTGTGGCTGTGAGTCGTGTGAACCTCAGAGTGTGCGGTGTGGCCGTGAGCCATGTGAAACTGAGAGCGTGTGGTGTGGCCATGAGTGTGAACCTGAGTGTGCGGTGTGACCATGAGCCATGAGTGTGAACCTGAGAGCGTGCAGTGTGGCCATGAGTGTGAACCTGAGAGTGTGCGGTGTGGCCGTGAGCCATGAGTGTGAACCTGAGAGCGTGGTGTGGCCATGAGTGTGAACCTGAGAGTGTGCGGTGTGGCCATGAGCCATGAGTGTGAACCTGAGAGCGTGCAGTGTGGCCATGACTGTGAACCTGAGAGTGTGTGGTGTGGCCGTGAGCCATGAGTGTGAACCTGAGGGTGTGCAGTGTGGCCATGAGCATGAACCTGAGAGCGTGGTATGGTCGTGAGTGTGAACCTCAGAGTGTGCGGTGTGGCCGTGAGCCATGAGTGTGAACCTGAGAGCATGCAGTGTGGCCGTGAGTGTGAACCTGAGTGTGCAGTGTGACCATGAGCCATGAGTGTGAACCTGAGCATGCAGTGTGGCTGTGTGAACCTGAGTGTGGTGTGGCTGTGAGTCGTGAGTGTGAAACTCAGAGTGTGCGGTGTGGCCGTGAGACATGAGTGTGAACCTGAGAGCATGTGGCTGTGAGCTGTGTGACCCTGAGAGTGTGCGGTGTGGCCATCAGGGCCTCCCCTAACTACGGCCCTATAGAGATGTGGCAGAGCCCCCCGCGGTGCCCCCAACATCCCCCACCCATGCCAGCTGACCCCACAAGCTGCAGGGGGCTGCCGCACTCCCCTCTGGCTGTTTTGCAGACCCTGAGCCTGCTGTGGCTGCGTCAGGGGTCAGGGTCTGCACTGGCTCCGAGGGCCCCCAGCCCCTAGGACACCGGCAGAGGTGGCTGTGGCCTGCTGAGACTTACCGGGATGTGGCCGCCCGGGGGTCCCTGAGCTTCTGTTCATGGGGAATGGCGCACCCCGGCCAGCGACTGTGGGAGAGCAGAGCTCTGGGAAGCCTGTGTGCACGGAACCCACGGGGACACCCACGTGCACCCTGAAGGGGATCTCAGGCCGGAAATACGAAAGTGAGGGGCTACGGGGGCAGAGCAGCCCTCACCACAGAGCTGTCCCGAATGGGCCAGCAGACTCGGGAAGAGGGGGCTCCCGGGGCTGTCCCCCAGTGGACAGTGGCTCTGGGGCAAGGTGGGGACACAGACAGCAACTCCCACAGTGTCTCCCACAGCTGGAGCTGTGAGAAGGGAGCCGGGGGCAGCCGGGCAGACCTACAGCTTCTACACTCGGAGCCATTGTGGGCTGGGAGGGTTCCGTTCCCACAGCGGACACAGCTGGCGCTCCCATCCGCGTTCCAGCGCCTGTAACAGCCTGTGTGGGGCAGAGGATGGGCATGTCAGCCAAAGCAAAATCCACACCAGCTGAGTCTCCTGGGAATGATTCTCTATTTGAGTTGGTGAGGTAACTTTCATTCCGGATACCAATGTGCTCTAGAGGGTGGGTGGGCGGCAGACAAGGACACCTCCAGGGACCCTGAGCACCACACGCTGCACACTCCATGCTGAGCACCCCAGACCTGAGTACCCCAACCGTGAGTACTCCACACTGAGCACCCCGGACCTGAGCACCCCAACCCTGAATACTCCACACTGCACACCCCGACCCTGAGTACTCCACACTGAGCACCCCGGACCTGAGCACCCCGACCCTGAGTACTCCACACTGAGCACCCCGACCCTGAGTACTCCACACTGAGCACCCCGACCCTGAGTATTCCACACTGAGCACCCCTGACCTGAGTACTCCACACTGAGCACCCCGACCCTGAGTACTCCACACTGAGCACCCCAGACCTGAGCACCCTGGCCCTGAGTACTCCACACTGAGCATCCCGACCCTGAGTATTCCACACTGAGCACCCCTGACCTGAGTACTCCACACTGAGCACCCCAACCCTGAGTACTCCACACTGAGCACCCGGACCTGAGCACCCCGACCCTGAGTACTCCACGCTGAGCACCCTGGACCTGAGCACCCCGACCCTGAGTACTCCACGCTGAGCACCCCGGACCTGAGCACCCCGGCCCTGAGTACTCCACACTGAGCACCCTGGACCTAAGCACCCCGACCCTGAATACTCCACACTGCGCACCCCGACCCTGAGTACTCCACACTGAGCACCCCAACCCTGAGTACTCCACACTGAGCACCCCAGACCTGAGCACCCCGACCCTGAGTACTCCACACTGAGCACCCTGACCCTAAGTACCCCACACTGAGCACCCTGACCCTAAGTACTCTACACTGAGCACCCCGGACCTGAGCACCCCGACCCTGAGTACTCCACACTGCGCACTCCACGCTGAGCATCCCGGTCCTGAGCGCTCCACACTGCGCACTTCAGAGAGCGGTAGGCGGCAGCATCCAGAATGAACAGGCCTGTGGCGGGGGCTTGTGCTCTGCAGGACTGGAGGCTGGGCCCAGCTTCCACCACCCAGCCCTCGTGCCATGGACTCCCAAGAACCCCCACTGCAATGCCGCCCCAGGCCTCCCTCAGGACCCCCCCCACAGCCTCCCCCAGGACCCCCCCCCATGGCCTCCCCAAGACCCCCTCACGGCCTCCCCCAGGACCCCCCACGGCCTCCCCCAGGAACCTCCACACCTCCGCCAGGACTCCCCCACGCCTCCCCCAGGACCCCCACGCCTCCCCAGGACCCCCACGCCTCCCCCAGGACCCCCCACGCCTCCCCCAGGACCCCCCACGCCTCCCCCAGGACCCCCATCTGCAGTGCCTGGAGCCGCTGCCTCTCACGCTGTGTTCCCTCATGCCACCCAGGCAGGATAGGCCCACCTGCCAGCAGCACAGCCTCCTGCCCCAAGCTGATCCCGACCCTTGGTCCATCTGTCACCTCCACACCCTGGCACCCTCCCCCGGGTCTCTCTCGGGGGATCCTGCAGAACCAAGCCTCATTCCCCCATCCAGGCTGACGCTGCACCTGAAGCCTCATTCCCCTCCAAGGCCGACGCTGTGCCTGAAGCCTCATTTCCGCCCACCAGCCAGGGCACCTTTAAGGACAGGAATTGACTCTTACTCCTTGACTTTCTAAATATTTCCAACACTTAGCCCAGAGCTGAGTAGACACACGCTTGATGCTGACTGCGGTGCGGATGCTGGTGCGGGCCACAGGTGGACCACACGCCTCGACCCTTCCTCACAGATTGATCTACATACAAACGGGCTGTGGTGACACGGGGACCCCGCGGTGGAGAGTGGGCCTGAGACCCCGGCATGGTTGTGACAGGGGTCACTCTGCAGACACACCTCTTGGGAGAATGGAAGTCCACCTGCTCAGTCCTGCCGGGGTGGAGCTGTGCTCTCCCAGCACTGGGGGCAGCCTCTGTCTCCTGGCGTCTCCTGGCACAGGGCTCGGGCGGACTTCAGCAAGGCTTGCTCTGTCTGAGAGTCTCTGCCCCGGAGGCCGAAGAACGGAGTCCACGGCAGGGAGCCAAACACCAGCGCAGCGCTGTCCCCAGAAGTGCCCACGGCCTCCCCAAGCAGAGATGTGACCCGGCTTCTCTACGAGCCGCCGAGGGCGGGGCCGCACGCAGGGAGAAGTGTATCTGACACCGCAGGCCTGGCCCCTCCCCACACACGCCAGACAGTTGCCACTCTGCGCCTGTGCGTGGGGCCACCTCGGCCCTTGGACTTCACGACCCACTGGCCTGGCCCCTCCATGGGCACCATGACTGTTGCATAGCTGCCTGCGCCCATGCAGTGCCTGGGGTACACAATCCCTCACAGGAGACGCCATGGCCCCAGCACTCTTGCTGCCATGGGGTGCCAGTGGAGTGGCTCTCACCCGGCCACCAGGGCTTCAGCATCAGAGGATGAGGGGCCCCAAGGTGCTCAGCTTCCTCCCAGCCCGTCCTCCCTCGGAGCGGTGCCCTCCTCCTCCTACCCTGCTTGTGCCTCAGATGTCATCACTGCCTTCCTGTGGCCTCCCCAACCCCCACGCCCAGCCTCAGACCCCCACGCCCAGCCTCACTGGCTGCCGCAGCCTCCATCTTGACCACGCCCTCCTCGTGAGGCCCCTGGGTCCCCAGGAGCAGCCCTTCTGGGTTCTTCCATCATGGGAGGGCTGGACCCCCAGGATGGGAGTGCCAAGGCCCTTGGAGGTACAGCCTGGGCACCTCAGCCCCAAGTCCACCAAGGGCCACCAAGGAGTGGCCCTTGCACCTTCTCACTCTGTCCTCGCCTCCCCTGGCTGTTCCCACTGGCTGCCCCCACCAGCCTCAACCTCCTGACATCCAGCTGCCCCCAGACAGTTTCTTCCACAGCCTCCCAGAATCTCCGATGAACAGGGCCTGCCCGTGGCACGCTGACACAGGCTGGCATCCTCTGGCGGCATCCTGTTGATTGGCATTCCACTCCACGCACCAGGGGCCAGCAGCACCTCTACCCGAGCACAGACAGGCAAAAATGTCTTGGGCTTTGCCAGAAGCCTCTGGAGCCAGGACTGCCCCGTGAGAATGGCTGAGCTCATGGGCCACTCCCTCAGACCCTTCTCCTAGCACCTTTCTGATCTCAGCTCCTGCCTCTGCTCCCAGCCCTCTGCTGGGCCAGTCTTCCCACGAGGCTGCCGCTCAAGGCCGCCCACCAGAAAGGAGGTTCAGATATCCTTCCTCAAGCTTCGCAGCCCTCACTGCGCCGTCCACTCCCCCGGCCCCGCAGCACAAATGAGCACTATCCTTGTCACCGAGGGGAGGGACCTGGGCACACACACGCCAGTGGCTCAGTGGCTGGTCTGGAATCTGCTTGGGACAAAGTGGCTTACCTGGGCCACACAGGCTTGCGCCTGGGCAGCTGGCGTTGACGCCCACCACATCCACACAGCACTCGGGCAGCTGGGCCTGGAGGGGACATGGCAGTGAAACTCCAGGACGTGACTGCCAGACAGGCTCATGCTCAGAGCAGCAGCGGCTGAGGGGTACCGTGTGAGCACATCTCAACGCCCGCAGCTCCGGCCGCTTCTAGAGTCAGCATCGGGTGGCCCTCTGTCCCCTGTGGGTCTGGGAGCAAGGAGGGGACTCACGGCCACAGTGCACATCCCTGTGGGACCCCGGGTGGGCGGTCTCCAAGGAAAAGCTGGGCCTGGAAGAGTAAACCACCCCCAGGAGGTGGCACCCGCAGGCCGTGGCAGCGCCACCGACATTCTCTGCAAGTCTCTGGACGCCCTCCATCAGGGGTTTCCAGCTTGACCCCACAGAGGAAGTGCCCGGGCCTGGCTGGCGTTTCAGGGGATGAATTCACACCCGGGTGCCCAGGTGCTGCACAGGTGCGCTGGGGGCTGGCACTTACGGTGTGTGTGAGGGCCCATTCCCCGACCACAGGCAGGCTGGACAGGCCTAGGGGTCTAAGGGTGCCCTCAGCTTGTGTGTTAATAACAGCTGTGCTGTTTCTCGTGACCTGAATGCAGTGAATGGTGAGGGCGTCCAGGGGTGACTGCGGAGTGCGGGAGAGAATCCACACCGCCAGGGAGGGGCCCAGGTCCGGTCCCTCAAACGCCCCAACCAGGCTAGTGAGGGGTCCCCACCCTCCACCCGCTCTGCCTGGGAGTCTGGAGCCGCTGCAGCTACACTCCGCGATAGCAACGTGCGGCGTGCTGTGCCGTCACTGCTGGCAGAGCTCCTCCCAGTGCAGGCCGGGATGCCTAATCAGGAGCTCACCCGGCAGGCAGCAAAGGGCTCCCCTCTGCGAGGCACAGGCCCCTCTGACCCCAACAGTGGACCCGGTCAGCACCTCTGGGGCTGGGACATCAGTGTCCTAAAGGTCGAAGAGTTAGACCGTCTAGGGGAAGGGCCCACTGCCCTCCACAGAGGTTCTGGCTTAGGCCGTGTGGACACGTGACGGAGGCACCTACCATGTTCTCCACGGACTTGCTGGCGACTCCCACCAGAAGGCCAGCCAGGAGGGCGAGGTGCCGCAGCGCCATGCCGGGAGCAGATGCGCAGAGCCTGCAACAGGAAGGACCATGCGGAGCCAAAGAGGAGTGGGGCCGAGGCAGGGTGGGTGGGGCCAAATAGAGATTTGGGGGTAGGGGGGGACGGGCCGAGGCAAGGAGGGCAGAGCCGAATGGATATGGGTGGGGCTGTGGTGGGGAGGGTGGGGCTAAATGTAGATGGGGTGGGGCTGAGGCGGGGAGGGTGGGGCCAAATGGAGATGGGGTGGGGGGGGCCGCGGCAGATGACTGAGTTAAATGGAGATGGGGCAGGGCCATGGCGGGGTGCAGGGCCATGACAGGGAGGGCGGGGCCAAATGGAGGTGGGGCGAGAGTGAAGGCTTGGGGCCTTTGGAGGCACGGGGTGGGGGTGGGGGGGGGACGAGGTGTAGGCGGGGCCTTACCTGCCCCTCCAGGATGGGGGCTACCGACATCAGCCCTTTGCCCGCCTGGGAGGTCAGGGGTTAGCTCTGGTAGCTCCTGGGCTCAGCTGAGCCCTGCAGACCCCAGCCCAGTCCTGCAGATGAAGACAGCAGGTGAGGCCGCGGTCACGCAAGGTCAAACCAGGTGGGCCGTGGCCTACAGTGCGGGGTCTGGGTCCAGGCCGGGCCCTCTGTCCACACCCTTGCTGGCCCCTGGCTGTCGAGCAGGGCGTCCTGGAGGGGCCGTCTCTGGGCTGTGGGGGCCTCGGCAGGGCTGTCTCCACGAGCGTTTCCCTCGAGCTGGCCTCCTGGCCTCCTGAGGGTGAGAGTGCCTGGGATACAGGCCCTCGGCCGGCCTTTGCTCAGGGAGCAGGTACGGAGCTCAGTGACCTAGGCTGCACGCGGTGGGCACCGGTCCTCCCGCACAAACCCCCCCTCTCCCCTGCACTTCCAGCCGCAGGACCTGGTACCATGGCCCTGCCTTCCTAAGTAAAGGGAGGAAACGCCTGCCGGGCGCACAAACCCTCAAGTGGTATCACGGCACTGGCTCAGGGGCCTCCCTGGCGTTACCCCGAGAGGGGCTGAGGCCCAGCCAGGCCTGTGGGGCTCCTCTTGATGGGCCTAGGCCAGGGGTCCTGGGACAAGGGCTGTGAGCAGCAGGGAGACAGAGGCCCTGGAGGACACAGCTCGTCTGTGCACAGGGACGGTCCACTCTGTCACCCATTCCATGCTGGATTCAAGTCATGGCCTCACGAACTGACCACGCTGCCTAAGTGTGAGCCTGCCGGAGGACTCTGGAAGGTGGGGGTGGTCGGAATGCTTGAGCTCAGGAGTTGGAGACCAGCCCAGGCAACACAGCCTGTCTTTACAAAAAGTTTAAAATTAGTTGGGCCTGGTGGCGGGAGCCTGAGGTCCCAGCTACTCAGGAGGCTTGGTGGGATGGTCACCTGAGCCCAGAAGGTGGAGGCTGCAGTGAACCGAGACTGCACCACTGAACTCCAGCCTATGCAAGGGGAACTCCTTCTCAAAAAAAAAAAAAAAAAAAAAGCATGCTTTCCTCTGATTCAGCTCCTCCTCTCTCTGATGTGAAATCCTTTTAGATGCAACGTGTTGAAGTCACAGACATGCTGCTCGCCCCACCCACAGAGTGCCATCAAGTCTTAGTTTTTCCTTTTGTCCCTTTAACATTTGCCCAGCAGAGACCGTCTTCCTCTGCTCAGTGGAAAACTCCAGGCCGGGCGCGGTGGCTCATGCCTGTAATCCCAGCACTTTGGGAGGCCGAGGCGGGCAGATCACGAGGTCAGGAGATCAAGATCATCCTGGCTAACACGGTGAAACCCCGTCTCTACTAAAAAAAAAAAATACAAAAAATTAGCCGGACGAGGTGGCAGGCGCCTGTAGTCCCAGCTACGCGGGAGGCTGAGGCAGGAGAATGGCGTGAATCCTGGGAGGCGGAGCCTGCAGTGAGCCGAGATCGCGCCACTGCACTGCAGCCTGGGTGAAAGAGCGAGTCTCCGTCTCAAAAAAAAAAAAAAAAAAGAAAACTCCAGACATCACAGACCCTCCTGCTCCCTCTCTGGTTAAAGGGCACCCTGAGGGCCACATTAAGTCACAAAACATCATTTTGATTCAGGGACCAGAAGTCCAAGATTTCAATCAACACTTTCATCTGCTATTAGTCAACTTCATGGAGGTCTACTTTACACACAATAAACCACATCCATGTAAAGTACACAAGCGGGCGAGTCTGACCACCCCCTTGAAGCTGCCACCACAGCCGGGACAGCGCCTGGTCCCACGCAGCTGCCAGCACTCGCTGCAGCCCCCACGAGCCCAGGCTTCTGGCACCCAGAAGCTGACCAGACTGCAGCTGTATCTTCTAGGGTCTTATACAAAGTTGCAAACACTGACCTTTAGAGCCTTCCATGTTGTTTTATCTGCACTTTCTTCCTTTCCACAGCCGAAGGATTTTCCACCCTGTGGCCAAAGGTCGCCGCCTTTGCCCATCGCCTGCCAGTGGGTACCTGGGCTGCTCCCAGTTCCTGGTGACTGGATGGAGCTGTGGCCGAGGGCCTGGCACATGTCCTCATGTGGACATCTGTCTTCATTTCTCTTGGGAGCGGAGTGGCTGGCTCACAGGGAGGTGCACATTTAACTTTCTAAGAAACTGCCTGCAGCCGTCTTCCACAGTGGCTGTGCTGTGTGCCCTCCCACTGGTGACGTGGGTGCACACAGGGTGTCCGTGCATATGCAGGAGGATCTCTGTGTTGTTACAATCTGCATTTCCCTGAAGACTAATGATGGCATCTTTCCATGTGTTTATTAGCCACTCATGTGTCTTCTTTTCTGAAGTGTCTGCTCCCGTCTTCTGCCCATTTTCTTTAATTGGGTGGAGTTGTAACATACACCTTTTTTTTTGGCGGGGGTGGGGGGCATAGGGTTTCACTCTGTTGCCCAGGCGGGAGTGCAGTGGCGGGATCGTGGCTCACTGCAGCCTTGACCTCCAGGGCTTAAGCGATCCTCCTACCTCAGCCTCCCGAGTAGCTGAGACTACAGGTGCACGTCACCACCACGCTCAGCTAAAACACATATTCTTCATCAGACTTATGTATTGCAAATATTTTCTTCCATCCTGTGGTTTATCTTTTTTTTTTTTTTTTGAGTCGGAGTCTCACTCTGTCACCCAGGCTGGAGTGCAGTGGTGCGATCTCAGCTCACTGCAAGCTCTGCCTCCCGGGTTCACGCCATTCTCCTGCCTCAGCCTCCCGAGTAGCTGGGACTACAGGTGCCTGTCACCACGCCTGGCTAATTTTTTGTATTTTTAGTAGAGATAGGGTTTCACCATGTTAGCCAGGATGGTCTCGATCTCCTGATGTTGTGATCCACCCACCTTGGCCTCCCAAAGTGCTAGGATTACAGGCATGAGCCACCTCGCCTGGCCCGTCTTATCATTTTCTTATGGACATCTTTTGAAGAGCAAATGTTTTTAATTTTAATGAAATTTTTAATAAAATTGAATACATCCATTTTTCCTTTTGTGGTTCTTGTTTTTTGTGTCCTAAGAAATCTCTGCCTTGACCTCACAGTCACTAAGATTTACTGCTTTCTTCCAGAAGTGTTACAGTTTTAGCTTTAGCATTCTGAGCCACCTTTGTGTATGGTGAAATGCAGGTCAAGCGTCATTTCTTTCCTTATGTATAAACAGTTGCTAAAACGACTTTTCTTTCCATGTGGAATTACGTTGACATCTTCATTGAAAATCAATGGACTATAGAGGTGGGGTCTATTTCTGGGCTTTCTATTCTGTTCCGCTCACCTGTGTGTCTATTCTTCAGGGACACTGTGGCTGACTGGATTACTGAAGCTGTAAGTAGAATAGAAACTTTGAAATTAGGGCATGTATCAGCTCCGTTTTGATTAATTGCTTTGGCAATTCCAGGTCACATGTGTTTCCTATTTTAGACTCATTGTGTCAATTCCTACAAAAAAGTCTGCTGCGATTTTGACTGGGATAGCTGATGTTTTAACAGGATTGAGTCTTTTCATCACGGACATGCTGTCTTTCTTCATCCCTCCGCATCTTCTTCAATTTATCTCAGCAGTGTTTATAGTTTTCAGTGAACAGGTCTTGTATATCTTTTGTTAAGATAATTACTAAGTATTTTACTTTTTGTTATTACAAATAGAATGTAATTTCTGATTTCATTTTCCAATAGTTTGCTGCTACTATATAACGATAAAATTTTGCACATTAGCCTTGATTTCTGAAATCTTGCTAAATTCACTTAATAGTTCTAGCAATTCTCTGAAGCTTTCTTAGGATCCTCTACATAAATAATCACGTCATCTACAAATAAATACAGTTTTACTTCTTCCTTTCTAATCCTTGTGACTTCAATTTGCCTTTTTTCTTAGCTTATTGCAGTGGCTGGGACTTTGAGTATAATGTTGGACAGAAGAGTGAGTATGGGTGTCATCCTTGTTCTTGATTTTAGGGATAAAATGCTCAATATTTCGCCATCAAAAGTACAATGTCTAGTGTAGGTTTTTCATAGATGTCCGTTTATCAGACTCAGGGAGTTTCCTTCTATTCTTAGTTTGCTGAGGTTTTTTTTTAAAAAAATCATAAAACAGGTATAAATGTTTCCAAATGTCTTTTCTGCATCTATTTCAGTGATCGTCCTTTCCTTCTTTATTCTAGTAATATGGTAATGACAAAGATTGATTTATGAATCAAAACAACCTTGCATCAATGGGATAAACCACGCTTGGCCGAGGTGTACTGCCCCCTTAGGCTATTGTTGGATTTCACCTGCCAATACCTTCGTAAGGATTTTTGCCTGTGTTCATGAAGGACAGTGGTCTATAATTTTTTTTAGGTGTCTTTGTCAGGTTTTGGTATTGGGTTATATTGCCTCATAAAACAAGCTGGGAAATAGGCCCTCCTTTTGTAAAGAGAGATAGGGTCTCACTCTGTTGCCAGGCTGGAGTGTAGTGGTGCGATCACGGCTCACTGCAGCCTTGAACCCCTGGGATCAAGGGATCCTCCCACCTCAGCCTCCCAAGTAGCTGGGGCTACAGGTATAATTTTTTTTGTACACAGGATCTCACTATATTTCCAGGCTGGTCTCAAACTCCTGGCCTCAGGTGATTCTCCTGCCTCAGCCTCCCAAAGTGCTAAGATTACAGGTGGGAACCACAGCACCCGTTCCCCCTCCTCTTATTGTCTGAAAGAGTTTGTGTAAGAATATCGTGGTTTCTTCTTTGAATGTTTGATAGAATTCACCGGGAAACCATGTATATTTGCAGGAGTTTTCTTGGTAGGTAGGTTCTCTGGCTCCATCCAGGTTCTCTTGGCTCACTGCACCTCCGCCTCCCAGGTTCATGCCATTATTCTCCTGCCTTAATTCAATTTCCTAAACAGCAAGAGGACCATGCCGATTTCATCGCTTTTGACAAGTTATATTCTTCCCAGAGTTTATCCATTGCATTGAAATTGCTACATTTACTGGCCTAAAATTGTTCATCATAGTCTCCTATTATTTTGAGACATGGTCTCGCTCTGTCACCCAGGCTGGAGCACAGTGGTGTGACCTCAGCTCACTGCAGCCTCAGTCTCCCAGGCCCAGGCCATCCTCCCACCTCAGCCTCCCAAGTAGCTGGAACACAAGCAAGTGCTGCCACCCCTGGCTAATTTTTTGATGTTTTGTAAAGAGAGGGTCTCATGATGAAACAAAACTGAAGCATGATGTTGCTGGTCCTGAACTCCTGGGCTCAAACAATCCTCCTGCCTCGGTCTCCCAAAGAGCTGGGATTACAGGTGTGAGCCACCACAGACGGCAGTAGTGTATTACTATGTCTGTAGGATCCTTATAAATAATGCCTCTTTTGTTCTTGATATTGGTGATTTGTGCTATCTTTCTATTTTTTTCTTTTGAGACCAAGTCTCACTCTGTCGCCCAGGCTGGAGTGCAGTGGCATGATCTTGGCTCACTGCAACCTCTGCCTCCCGGGTTCAAGCGATTCTTGCACCTCAGCCTCCTGAGTAGCTGGGATTACAGGCACCCGCCACCACACCTGGCTAATTTTAGTAGAGACGGGGTTTCACCATGCTGGTCAGGCTGGTCTCAAACTTCTGACCTCAAGTGATCCGCCCACCTTGGCCTCCCAAAGTGCTGGGATTACAGGAGTGAGCCACTGCGCCTGGCCTATCTTTCTATTTGTTTGTTTGCTTTTCAGACAGGTCTCTCTCTGTCGCCTGGGCTGGAGTGCAGTGGTGTGATCACAGCTCACTGCAGCCTCAACCTCCTGGGCTCAAGCGATCCTCCCACCTCAGCCTTCCGAGTAGCCGGGACTACAGGCTCGAGCCACCATGCCCAGCTCATTAAATTTTTTTTTTTTTTTATAGAGATGGGGTCTCCTTATGATTCCCAGGCTGGTCTTAAACTCCGGGGATCAAGCAGTCCTCCCACCTATGCCTCCCAAAGTGCTGGGATTACAGGTGTGAACTACCCACCTCACCTGGCTCTTTCCTATTTCTTAAAATTGACCATTCTTGGTAGAGGTTTGTCAATCTTTCCAATCGTTTAGGGAAAACATCAGCTTTTGATATTAAGTTTCTCCATTTTTCTCACGCTTTCGATGCCATCGATCTCTGTATTTGTCTTTATTTCCCTTTTTTGGCTTTGGGATTACTTTGTTCTTTTTTCCCTGGCTTCTGGGAGTGAATCTTAGGTCTCCGCTTTCATGCCTTTACACGCACTTACAGTTACAGAGTTCTAAGTATTACTTTAGCTACACCAACAATTTTGATGTTATATTTTCATCATCATTCAGTTGGAAATATTTTTTCCCCACCCAAGTTAGAATTTTTTTTTTTTTTGAAACGGAGTCTCACTCTGTCGCCCAGGCTGAGTGCAGTGGTGCGATCTCGGCTTACTGCAAGCTCCGCCTCTAGGGTTTTTAAGCAAGTCTCTGCCCCAGCCTCCTGAGTAGCTGGGATTACAGGTGTGCACCACCAGCCTGGCTAATTTTTTGTATTTTTAGTAGAGATGGGGTTTCACCATGCTGGCCAGGATGGTCTTGAACTCCTGACCTTGTGATCCACCCACCTCAGCCTCCCAAAGTGCTGGGATTACAGGTGTGTGCCACCACGCCCGGCCCCAGCCTGGAAATATTTTCTAACTTCCCATTTGAGTTCTTCTTTGACCCATGGTTTATTCAAAAGTGGGTTAATTTCCAAACATTTGAGTTTTTCCTATTTTATTTGTTGTTGATTTCTAATTTAATTCCTTTGTGCTCAGAAAGCGTACTTTGTATGATTCTTTTAAAATTCTTTGGAACTTGTTTTAGGACACAGCAGTTGGTCTGTGCTGGAAAATGTATCATGAGAACTTAGGAGTATTTGTGTAACTTTTTCTTTTTTTTTTTTTTTTTTTTTTTTTTTTTGAGAAGAGTGTTGCTCTTCTTGCTCAGACTGGAGTGCAGTGGCACAATCTTGGCTCACTGCAAGCTCCGCCTCCCAGGTTCACGCCATTCTCCTGCCTCAGCCTCCCGAGAGCTGGGATTACAGGTGCCCGCCACCACGTCCGGCTAATTTTTGTATTTTTAGTAGAGATGGGGTTTCGCCACGTTGGCCAGGTCGGTCCTGAACTCCTGACCTCAGGTGATCCACCCGCCTTGGGCTCCCAAAGTGCCTGGATTACAAGCTTGAGCCCCCACATGCAGCCTGAAATGTGTAACTTCCTATAAATACCATTCAGGTCAAGATGATGATAGCGTTATTCAGATCCTCCATGTCTTGACTGATGTTTTTGGTCTATTGCTCTAAGAATTGGAGAGAGAGAGGTTAAAATCTCCGACTATGATTGTGAGTTGTCTATTGATGTTTTTGGTCTATTGTTCTAAGAATCGGAGAGAGAGAGGTTAAAATCTCCTATGATTGTGGGTTGTCTATTGATGTTTTTGGTCTATTGCTCTAAGAATTGGAGAGAGAGAGGTTCAAATCTCCTACTATGATTGTGGGTTGTCTATTGATGTTTCTGGTCTATTGCTCTAAGAATCAGAGAGAGAGAGGTTAAAATCTCCGACTATGATTGTGAGTTGTCTATTGATGTTTTTGGTCTATTGTTCTAAGAATTGGAGAGAGAGAGGTTAAAATCTCCTATGATTGTGGTTGTCTATTGTTTTTGTCTATTGCTCTAAATTGGAGAGAGAGGTTCAAATCTCCTACTATGATTGTGGGTTGTCTATTGATGTTTCTGGTCTATTGCTCTAAGAATCAGAGAGAGAGAGGTTAAAATCTCCGACTATGATTGTGAGTTGTCTATTGATGTTTTTGGTCTATTGTTCTAAGAATTGGAGAGAGAGGTTAAAATCTCCTATGATTGTGGTTGTCTATTGATGTTTCTGGTCTATTGCTCTAAGAATCAGAGAGAGAGAGGTTAAAATCTCCGATTATGATTGTGGGTTGTCTATTGATGTTTCTGGTCTACTGCTGTAAGAATTGGAGAGAGAGGTTAAAATCTCCGACTATGATTTTGGGTTGTCTATTGATGTTTTTGGTCTATTGTTCTAAGAATCGGAGCGAGAGGTAAAATTTCCTACTATGATTGTGGGTGTCTATTGATGTTTTTGGTCTATTGTTCTAAGAATCGGAGGGAGAGAGGTTAAAATCTCCTACGATTGTGGGTTGTCTATCGATGTTTTTGGTCTATTGTTCTAAGAATCGGAGCGAGAGGTAAAAATTTCCTACTATGATTGTGGGTTGTCTATTGATGTTTTTGGTCTATTGTTCTAAGAATCGGAGGGAGAGAGGTTAAAATCTCCTACGATTGTGGGTTGTCTATTGATGTTTTTGGTCTATTGCTCTAAGAATTGGAGAGAGAGAGGTTAAAATCTCTGACTATGATTGTGGGTTGTCTATTTCTCCCTTTAATTCTGTTGGTTTTGCTTCCGGTATTTTGAGGCTGTGTTAGTAGGCACATTCATAATTGATGTCTTCCCTCCCCTGCTTTCCCTTTGGTAATAACTCCATATCTTGAAACTGATTTAATATTACATAAATATAGCCTCTCCCAGCTGGGTGTGGTGGCTCATGCCTGTAATCCCAGCAATTTGGGAGGCCAAGGCAGGCAGATCATTTGAGGTCAGGGGTTCAAGACCAGCCTGGCCAATGTGGTGAATCCCCATCTCTACTAAACATACAAAAATGAGCTGGGTAAAGTGGTGCATGCCTGTTGTCCCAGCTACTCCGGAGGCTGAAGTGGGAGGATCACTTGAACCCAGGAGGTGGAGGTAGCAGTGAGCCAAGATCATGCCATTGTACTCCAGTCTTGGAGACAGAGCAAGACTCATCTCAAAAAAAAAAAAAAAAAAAAAAAAGCCACTCCAGCCTTCTTATGCTCACTGATATATGTGTGTGTGTGTGTGTGTGGTTTTCGCAGTCACTTTCAGACTACTTGTGTTTTTCATATTTAAAGTGCATCTTTTAGCTGGGTGTGATGGCACATGCCCCTAATCCCAGCTATTCTGGAGACAGAGGCAGGAGGATCACTTGAGCCCAGGAGTTTAAGCAGCACTGGACTTCACCTTGGGCAAAAGGGCAAGACCCCATCTCTTAAAAACAAAAATACAGACAGACATACACACACACCACAGCACATCTTTTGTAGACAGCGTGTAGTAAATCTTGCTAATTTGTCCATTTTAGCAATCTCTGCCTTTTAACTGGAGAGTTTAGTTCATTAATATTTAATATAATTATCATTATGGGTAGATGTAGGTATGTTAATATTTAATGTAATTATCATTATGGGTAGATGTTAATATTTAATTATCGTTATGGGTAGATGTAGGTATGTTAATAATATAGTTATAGTTATCTCACAGACTCAGTCTATTGGCTCACGGTCTATCAGCTCATGGTCTATCAGCTCACGGTCTATCAGCTCACGGTCTGTCGGCTCACAGTCTATCAGCTCACGGTCTGTCGGCTCACGGTCTATCGGCTCACGGTCTATCAGCTCACGGTCTGTCAGCTCACGGTCTGTCAGCTCAGGGTCTGTCAGCTCACGGTCTGTCGGCTCACAGTTTATCAGCTCAGTCTTCACAGTGCTGTGCTGTGTGTGATCTGTTGTTTTTCTCTGGCTGCTTTCAAGATTTTTAAAGTTAATCTTTAGTTTTTAATGTTTTCAGGCCGGGTGCGGTGGCTCACACCTGTAATCTCAGCACTTTGGGAGGCCGAGGCAGGGGGATCACCTGTGGTCAGGAGTTCGAGACTAGCCTGGCCAACATGGAGAAACCCCATATCTACTAAAAATACAAAAATTAATCGGGCGTGGTGGCAGGCACCTGTAATCCCAGCTACATGGGAGGCTGAGGCAGGAGAATCGCTTGAACCTGGGAGGTAGAGGTTGCAGTGAGCCGAGATCGCGCCACTGCACTCCAGCCTGGGCAACAAGGGCAAAACTCTGTCTCAAAAAAAAAAAAAAAAGTTTTGAAGTGATGGGTCCAGGTGTGGTTTTATTCACATTTATCTTGTTTGGGATTCTTAAAACTATACATTTATGTCTTTCACCAAATTTGAAAGTTTCTGGTTACTGTTTCTTCAAGTACTTCTGTCCACTGTGCCTCTCCTCTCCTGGACCTCTGTAATTACCCGAGTGTTAGACACGTCGATATCACCTGCAGGTCCCTGAGGCTTAGACACTTCGTCAATATCACCTACAGGTCCCTGAAGCTCTGTTCATGGTTTTGTTTTTCCCTCCAATCACTTCCACCTTTTTTTTTTTTCCAGCTTGGACGATTTCTATTCCTCTGTCTTTGAGGACTCTGCCAATTTTCTCTGTTATTTCCCTTCTATTATGTTCATTCAATGAATTTTAAAATTTCAGATCTTGGCCAAGCACAGTGGCTCACACCTGTAATCCCAGCACTTTGGGAGACTGAGGTGGGTGGATCACCTGAGGACAGGAGTTCAAGACAAGCCTGGCCAACATAGCGAAACCATGTCTACTGAAAAAAAAAAAAAAAAAAAAAAAATTTGCCGGGCGTAGTGGTGGGTGCCGTAGTCCCAGCTACTCAGGAGGCTGAGGCAGGAGAATCACTTGAACCTGGGAGGCAGAAGTTGCAGTGAGTCGAGACTGTGCCACTGCACTCCAGCCTGGGTGACAGAGTAGGACTGTCTCAAAAATAAATAAATAAATAAAATAAAATTTCAGATTTTTTTTTTTTTTTGAGACAGAGTTTCGCTCTCGTCCCCCAGGCTGGAGTGCAGTGGCACGATTTTGGCTCACTGCAACCTCTGCCTCCTGGGCTCAAGTGATTCTTTGCCTCAGCCTTCCGAGTAGCTGGGATTACAGGAGCCCACCACCAAGCCCTGCTAATTTTTTTTTGTTGTTGTTTGTATTTTTAGTAGAGACGGGGTTTCACCATGTTGGTTGGGCTTGTCTTGAACTCCTGACCTCAGGTGATCCGCCCTCAGCCTCCCAAAGTGTTGGGATTACAGGCGTGAGCCACCGCGCCCAGCCAGATCTTGTGTTTGACCTAAAATTCCCATTTGGCTCATTTAAACATGCTTCCTCTGCTGAGATTTCCGGCACTTTGCTTACTGTGCGTGCATTTCCCTTTTCTTCACTGAGCACAGACACTAAACCTGCTGCAAAGTGCTTTTTTGATTATTCCAACAGCTAGGTCATAACACAATTGATATCTGTTGTCTTTCCCTTTGAGAATGGCTCACATTTTCCTGGCTCTTCATATGCTGAGTAATTTTGAACTGTATCCTGTACATTGCAAACGTTACATTGTGGAGACACTGGATTCTGTGATATTCCTCTGAAGAGAATCAATGTTTCTACTTAGCAGGCAATTAATTTCATTAGATTCTAACTGCAAAGGCTCAGGTCACTGCATGGCACGGGGTGCACGCAGGGGTCAGGGGTTTGCCAGAAACAAGTGGCATCTGCACACAGGACTCCTCCTCTCCGGCTCTTTCTGGGGCTTCTACTCTCATTTTCGAGGAGCTATTGGTGCCTAGCTCCTTCCCCTGCCTGCTCCTGGAACAAGGAAGATAGTGTACTTTCTTTTTTGTTTGTTCGTTTTTTGGAGACACATTCTCCCTCTGTCGCCCAGGTAGGAATGCAGTGGCAGCGATCCTCTCACCCCGGCCTCCTGAATAGTTGGGACCTCAGATGCACACCATGACACCCAAGTAATGTTCTTTTCTTTTGTAGAGACTGTGTTGCCCAGGCTGGTCTCGAACACCTGGCCTCAAGCAATTCTCCGTCTCAGACTCCCAAAATCCTGGGATTACAGGAGTGAGCTGCCCTGCCAGACAGTAGACTTTTTTTTTTTTTTTTTGAGACAGAGTCTCGCTCTGTTGCCCAGGCTGGAGTGCAGTGGCGCGATCTCAGCTCACTGAAGCCTCTGCCTCCCAGGCTCACGCAATTCTCCTGCCTCGGCCTCATGAGTAGCTGGGATTACAGGCACCCACCACCACACCTGGCTGATTTTTTGTATTTTTAGTAGAGACGGGGTTTCACCATGTTGGCCAGGCTGGTCTCAAACTCCTGACCTCGTGATCCACCTGCCTCGGCCTCCGAAAGTGCTGGGATCACAGGCGTGAGCCACCGCGCCCGGCCCAGACAGCGGACGTTCTATCAGTGCGTTAGTCACCCCACACTATCATGTGGGGACTGTGGCTGCCCTCAGGGCAAAGATGCAAAAACAGGAAACTGTGCTGGTTGCTTCCTCCAAGTCAAAACTTCCCTCCAAAATTTGCATTCTCCAGGGCCCTCAGGGAGCTGTTTTTCACACTCTGTCCATGGTTATGGTTGTGCCGTGGCAGGGTCACTCTGTTAGAAGTTTATTCTTTCCCACTGAAGTAGAACCCCATCATACGGCTTTCTGTGTCCAGAAACCAATGCGATTTTAGTTTCTAGATGGTGGGCGCCGGTGTTGCTTCCCAGGTGCTCAACTCTGGGCAATAACAAGCCTGCGCTGTCTGGACATGGTGGCTCACACCTAGAATATCAGCTATCTGGGAGGCTGATGCAAGAGGACTGCTTGAGCCCAGGAGTTCGAAGCCAAAGTGCAGATGCATTCGAGCTGGTCGAGCCGGGAATGCACCTGCTCTCCAGCCTGGGCAACGGAGCAAGGCCCTGTCTCAAAGGGGGGAAAAAAAAAAAGCTTTGGCAGCAGAGAACTTGGAGAACATGGACTGAAAAGATATCTTTTTGTGCCACAGATCCTGGGTCTCCAAGGGATGTAAACCTGTTCACTGTCCAACAACAGCAACAATCAACACTTACAGAGCACTTGCCACATGCCAGACACCACGCAGAGGGATTTATACACACAAACTGACTTCACCAATGTCAACGATGCCTCTTATCGCCCCACTTTAAAGATGAGGAAAAGACTTGCGTAAGACCACACGGTGAGTAGGTGGCAGGGTTAGGCCCAGGCCAGGCCCTCTGGCTCCAGAATAAACTGGTGTCTGACGGTTTTCAACTGCAACATTCAACAAATATGTTCAGCATGTCTGGCCAACTACCATAAAATTTTATAGAAATTCTCAATTTAAGAAGTAAAGGCCAGGAGCAGTGGCTCACGCCTGTAATCCCAGCACTTTGGAAGGCTGAGGCTAGAGGATCGCTTGAGGGCAGGAGTTTTAAAACCGGCCTGGGCAACACAGCGAAACCCCTTACAGAAATCAGCCGGGCATGGTGGCCCATGCCTGTGATCCCAGCTACTTGGGAGGGAGGTGGGATCACTTGAGTCCAGGAGGTTGAGGCTGCAGTGAGCCGAGATCGCGCCACCCCACCCCAGCCTGGATGACAGAGCAAGACCCCATCTCAAAAAATAAAAAATAAAAAGTAAAGGCATTGGATTTAAAAAATAATATACTCTTAAATATTAAGACTATTGACTAAAGTAAAAATAGTAAGTGTGGGCCGGGCATGATGGCTCACGCTTGTAATCCCAGCACTTTGGGAGGCCAAGGCGGGCTGATTACAAGGTCAGGAGAGCAAGACCATCCTGGCTAACATGGTGAAACCCCGTCTCTACTAAAAATACAGAAAAATTAGCCGGGCGTGGTGGCGGGTGCTTGTAGTCCCAGCTACTTGGGAGGCTGAAGCAGGAGAATGGCGTGAACCCAGGAAGGTGGAGGTTGCAGTGAGCTGAGATCGCGCCACTGCACTCCAGCCTGGGCGACAGAGCGAGACTCCGTCTCAAAAATAAATAAATAAATAAATAATAATAAGTGTGCTGTAGAATTTTCTAGCATACGTAGAAGTGAAATGTATGCCGACGAGAGCAACAGAGTGTAACTGGAGTCTGCTCGCTAAGGTTCTGTGAAGTACAGGAATATTTTTAAAGACAGATCACAGTAAGTTAAATGTGCATATTTAATCTCCAGAGGAACAACTTAAAAAACAACACAAAGAGGCAGAACTAAAAAGTCAGTAGAGGAGATAAAATTGAATTAAAAAAACAATTTGATTTATCTACAAAAAAGGAAGGAAAAGAGGAGCAGGGAAAAGCAGGTGGAAAACCAGAAATCAAACATAAAGGTGGTAGACTCCAACCGAAACACTCTAACGCCTACATTAAATACAAATGGTTAAATACTTCAATTAAAAAGTATCAATTAACGTCACTAATTATTAGGGAAATGCAAATCAAAATCAAAATGAACTACTACTCCACACCCACTAGAATGGCTATTACCAAAAAAACGGAAATAAATATTGGCAAAAGCATGAGGAGAGAATGGAACCCTTGTGCACGCTGCTGAGAATATAAAATGGTGTGAAAAATGGTATGTCAGTTTCTCAAAAAACTAAACACACACACACAAAATTAAACACAGTATTACTCTATGACCCAGCAACTTTACTTGTGGTTCTACACCCCAAAGAACTGAAAACCAGGACTCCAAGAGACATTTGTACAACCATATCTTAGCAGTATTGTTCACCATAACCACCATGTCTTAGTGAGAGGTGACAAGGTGCTAGCAGCCCTCGCTCGCTCTCAGCACCTCCTCGGCCTCGGCATCCACTCCAGCCACACTTGAGGAGCCCTCCAGCCCGCCACTGCACTGTGGGAGCCCCTCTCTGGGCTGGCCGAGGCCGGAGCCGGGTCCCTCTGCTTGCAGGGAAGTGTGGAGGGAGAGCTGCAGGCGGGAACCGGGGCTGTGTGCGGCACTCACGGGCCAGCACAAGTTCTGGGTGGGTGCGGGCTCAGCAGGCCCCACACTCGGGGCACCTGCCGGCACCCCCGGCTCTGGGCAGTGAGGGGCTTAGCACCTGAGCCAGCAGCTGCGGAGGGTCCCCCAGCACTGCCAGCCTGCCCGCACCAGGCTCAAATTCTCCCCGGGCCTCAGCCACCTCCCCGTGGGCCAGGGCTTGGCAGCCCGCCATACCCGAGGTGCTCCCACTCCCCCCGCCAGTGGGCTCCCACGCGGCCGGAGCCTCCCTGAAGGGCGACACCCCCTGCTCTGTGGCGCCTGATCCCATCGATAGCCCAAGGGGTGAGGAGTGCGGGCCCACGGCACGAAATGGTGGGCAGCTCCGCCCACCACCCCACGCGGGGTCCACCAGGCAAAGCCAGCTGGACTCCTGAGTCGGGTGAGGACTTGGAGAACTTTTATATCTAGCTGGAGGATTGTAAATGCACCAATCAGCACTCCGTGTCTAGCTCAGGGTTTGTGGATGTACCAATCAGCACTCTGTATCTAGCTAATCTGGTGGGGACTTGGAGAACCTTTATGTCTAGCTAAAGGATTGTAAATGCACCAATCAGCACTCCGTGTCTAGCTCAGGGTTTGTGGATGCACCAATCAGCACTCTGTATCTAGCTAATCTGGTGGGGACTTGGAGAACCTTTATGTCTAGCTAAAGGATTGTAAATGCACCAATCAGCACTCCGTGTCTAGCTCAAGGTTTGTGGATGCATCAATCAGCATTCTGTATCTAGCTAATCTGGTGGGGACTTGGAGAACCTTTATGTCTAGCTAAAGGATTGTAAATACACCAATCAGCACTCTGTGTCTAGCTCAAGGTTTGTAAACGCACCAATTGCTGCTCTGTGTCTAGTTAATCTAGTGGGGACTTGGAGAACTTTTATGTCTAGCTAGAGGATTGTAAATATCACTCTGTGTCTAGCTCAGGGATTGTAAACACAACAATCAGCACCCTGTCAAAACGGACCAATCAGCTCTCTGTAAAATGGACCAATCAGCCCTCTATAAAATAGGCCTATCAGCAGGATGTGTGCGGGGTCAGATAAGGGAATAAAAGCAGGCTGCCTGAGCCAGCAGCAGCAACCCGCTTGGATCCCCTTCTGCACTGTGGAAGCTTTGTTCTTTCGCTCTTTGCAACAAATCTTGCTGCTGCTCACTCTTTGGGTTTGCACTGCCTTTATGAGCTGTAACACTTACCGCAAAGTTCTGCAGCTTCACTCCTGAGGCCAGCAAGACCATGAGCCCACCAGGAGGAATGAACAACTCTGGACGGGAGGAACGAACAACTCCAGACATGCCGCCTTAAAAGCTGTAACACTCACTGCGAAGGTCTGCAGCTTCACTCCTGAAGCCAGCGAGACCACGAACCCACCAGAAGGAAGAAACTCCGAACACATCCGAACATCAGAAGGAACAAATGCCAGACACGCCATCTTTAAGAACTGTAACACTCACTGCGAGGGTCTGCAGCTTCATTCTTGAAGTCAGTGAGACCGAGAACCCACCAATTCTAGACACATTAGCAGCACTGTTCACCACAGTCGCCATGTCTTAGCAGCACAGTTCACCAGAGCCACCACGTCTGTAGCAGCACCGTTCACCACAGCCACCATGTTTTAGCAGCACAGTTCACCACGGCCACCACGTCTGCAGCAGCACCGTTCACCACGGCCGCCACGTATGCAGCAGCACCGTTCACCACGGACGCCACCTCTGCAGCAGCACCGTTCACCACGGCCGCCACGTATGCAGCAGCACCGTTCACCACGGACACCACCTCTGCAGCAGCACCGTTCGCCACGGACGCCACCCTGCAGCAGCACCGTTCGCCACGGACGCCACCCCTGCAGCAGCACCGTTCGCCACGGACGCCACCCCTGCAGCAGCACCGTTCGCCACGGACGCCACCCTGCAGCAGCACCGTTCGCCACGGACGCCACCCCTGCAGCAGCACCGTTCGCCACGGACGCCACCCCTGCAGCAGCACCGTTCGCCACGGACGCCACCCCTGCAGCAGCACCGTTCGCCACGGACGCCACCCCTGCAGCAGCACCGTTCGCCACGGACGCCACCCCTGCAGCAGCACCGTTCGCCACGGACGCCACCCCTGCAGCAGCACCGTTCGCCACGGACGCCACCCTGCAGCAGCACCGTTCGCCACGGACGCCACCCCGCAGCACCGTCGCCACGCCACCCTGCAGCAGCACCGTTCGCCACGGACGCCACCTCTGCAGCAGCACTGTTCGCCACGGACGCCACCTCTGCAGCAGCACTGTTCGCCACAGACACCACCTCTGCAGCAGCACCGTTCACCATGGACACCATGTCTTAGCAGCACCGTTCACCACGGATGCCACGTCTGTCACCACGGACACCACGTCTGTAGCAGCACGGTTCACCACAGACACCATTGTCTGCAGCAGCACGGTTCACCACAGACACCATGTCTTAGCAGCACTGTTCACCACAGCCAAAAGGTGGGAGCAAGTGTCCACCCACAGATGAATTGATAAACAAAAGGTGGTCTATACAGACCATGGAATATTCTACAGTCCTGAAAAGAAACTTTGGGCGCATGCTACAACAGGGATGAACCTTGAAACCACTATGGTAAGTGAAAGCAGCTCATCACAATAGGACAGATACCCTATGATTCTACTCATGAGGTTCCCAGGGTTGTCGAATTCATAGAGACAGAAGAGACAATGGTGGTTGCCAGGGGCTGGGGGGCAGGGAGGAATGCAGAGTTAGTGTTTAATGGAAACAGTTTCCTTTCCTTTTTCCTTTCCTCTTCTCTTTCTTTTCCTTTCCTCCTTTTTAAAATTTCTTTCTTTCTTTTAGAGACAGGGGTTTGCTCTGTTGCCCAGGCTGGAGTGCAGTGGTGCAATCGTAGCTCACTGCCATCTTGAACTCCTGGGCTCAAGCAACTCTCCCACCTCAGCCTCCCAAGTAGCTAGGACTACATGCCTGCCACCACATCAGGCTAATTTTATTTTTATTTTTTGGTAAAAAGGGTGTCTTGCTATGTTTCCCAGGCTGGTCTCGAACTCCTGGGCTCAAGCACTCCTCTCTCCTGTCTTAATGCATGTGTACTGGATAAACATGCATGTAACGCAGGACCCACGTTCACTGAGAGGTGAGACTTCACATTTACATGTATGACAACTAGGCGCTATATGGCCCAAGGTGAGGCGGGACCTGGGAGTCACTGCAGTCACGTCCTCCATAGACCAGCAGAACCAGTCCGTGGTCAGCAGTGTCTTATCAGGAGGAAGTTATGGAAAGTGACGCTGTAGTTATGGCCGTGAAACGGGGGGTCAGTTAGTGCCTGGCAGCAAGCCATCACCGTTTCCATACCGCTTCTCAGGCCAGTGCCTGCTTAACTGCTAGAGAAAAGGAAAACCCAAGCCTTATTCTTTAACTGTAGGGGTGTGTGACTTAACCCCGGCCTGGCACGGCCTTAGGTCCTGATTATAACTCGGCGTCTTACTGCCAGAGTCTGTCAGTCTTGTAATCTCCACTTTAACATTAATGTTGGTCAGTTGTGTCTAAACCGAAAAAGGGTGGGAGTATAACCAGGTGTGTCCAACCTCCCATCCTTTTATGGCCGGAAACTCAATTTTTAAGGTTTCTCTGGGGTCCCCTTGGCCAAGAGGGAGCTCGTTCAGTCGGCTGGGGACTTAGGATTTTATTCTTAGTTTATAACATCAGTAATAAAATTAATAGGCAAATCAAAGAATGGGAGATAGTCACAGTACACGTACCAGACAAAAGACCTGAATATGGAATATATAAAGGACTTTCACAATCTGGTCATCAAAAAAATGGGCAAAAGATGTCCTCGAACACTCAGAAAACATGTGCGAATGGCAACAGACGAGTGGACGGTGCCCGACACGGGTGAGCGTCGGGGAAATGCAAACTAAAGCCTCCACGACCAAACGGCCCTCGGCCTCTCGCCTATGGGGACACACGGAACCAATGGGACTCCCACACCTGGGATGCCGCCCTCCCCCCGGCACGTTCCCAAGAGAAACAACACATGCCCGCCAAACACGTGCACAAAAATAGGCCCAAGGTCTTCAGACACGGGAAACCCACCCGCACGCCCTCAGAGATGACAAGCACGCAACAGCGCATCCCACACCCACGCCTCGTGCAGCGCCTCAGAGGAAGCTCAAAAACAGTTCTCTGCGTGAGCTGTGGCAGATGCAAAACCGCCTGCACGTGTGACCCCTAACACTCACAGTGTCGGTAAAATCATAGCAACGCTCCTGTCCGGCATGGCAGGCGGGCGTTGGAACAGCCTGTGAGGTGATCTCCACAGATCACAGGCACATTCTACATCACGACAGGCGTCTGGTGAATCCTTTGTCAAAACAATTGAACTGGACACAAGCTCTGTGTGTTTCGCTCCATGTAAATTATGCCTCAGTAACTAAATAAATGCATTTTCTATTTTGAGAATCTCGTTGGAGCCAAAAAGCTAAATAATGGGATGAAAATTTCTACAAGGCAATGAAAAATTTAGTGAGAATTTAAATTGTGCTATACACTCTTTCACCACTCTTATTTTCCCTTAGAAGAACTGGTTTCAGGGCAGGTGTGGAGGCTCAGGCCTGTAATCCCATCATTTTGGGAGGCCAAGGTGGGAGGATCGCTTGAGCCCAGGAGTTCAAAACCAGCCTGGACAACAGAGATCTCATCTCTATCAAAAAAAAAAAGAGCTGGGCTTGGTGACACATACCTGTGGTCCCAGCTATTTGGGAGGCTGAGGTTAAAGAATCTCTTGAGCCCGGGAGGTTAAGGCTACAGTGAGCCATGATGGCACCACCGCACTCTACCTGGGCGACAGAGCCAGACCCCGTCTCAACAACAGCAACAACAAAGAATTGGTTTCAATGAAAAAAATGCCTCAGGTCACTGTGATTTTAAATAAGTAACATCTTGCAAAACAACCCCGCAAAAGCAACCACCGGCTGGGGCAGTGGGTAGACCACACCCACGCTCACCGTAACTCCGGCCGCCCAGGCAGCAGTAACTGAAAAGGGGAGGCAGGAGGGCTCATTGGCAGGTTTCTCACACTGCCGAACCTCGGTAAACACAGCACCAAGGGCCAGCTGGAGCTTCCACTGCATCCCTGTAGCTAATGCTGGTCATCTTCATAGCAAGCAAAGGAAGCCAATGTGAAACGTAGCTTTAAGGGCCCAATAAGAACTGTCTGGGAGCCTTAAACACAGGCCTCTCTATCTAAAGATCTCCTCTCGTACTTTGATAGAAAACAAATACCGCAAATCCCTTGATGGGGTGTAAAGGAGACATCCGCCTCTGTTGACGTGCACAGTAGACACTGCCCCAACCTACCCGTGGGCTCAGCACACCGGAGTCGGGCGGTTGCCGTAGGTGGCTCAGCAGAGGTTAGCAGGGCAGGATCGGGCCCACCCCCAACCAGGAATGTCAGGCCACCATCAGGTGATGGTCAGGTGGCTGTTAACTGTCTCTCTAAAAGAACTGGTTTCAGCCAGCGCCAGGGAAAGACAGACTCCCAATAGCTAGAAAACACATGAAACTAGGTGATTGGCAGCTTCCTAATACGATCTCAAGAACTGGGCGAGTTGGCTCAAGCGTGTGCACCGAGAGGCAAAATGGCGGCAGGTAACTGGTCTGTGACCTCCTAGAGAAGTTTGACCCGTAAGGGAAGAATGCCTCAGGTAAGCATGCGCACTACTCCAGTGAACACACGGCGCATGCTCCCTCCCTCCAGTGAACATACAGCGCATGCTCCCTCCCTCCAGTGACCATACAGCGCAAGCTCCCTCCCTCCAGTGAACATACAGGGCAGGCTCCCTCCCTCCAGTGAACACACATCGCAGGCTCCCTCCAGTGAACACACATCGCAGGCTCCCTCCAGTGAACACACAGCGCAGGCTCCCTCCCTCCAGTGAACACACAGCGCAGGCTCCCTCCCTCCAGTGAACACACATCGCAGGCTCCCTCCAGTGAACACATGGTGCAGGTTCCCTCCCTCCAGTGAACACACAGCGCATGCTCCTGCCCAAGTGCCAGCAGGCTGCAGCGTGGGTGCACAGCCCACGCCAAGGAAGGATCAGGGGAGAAGGGGTGCAAGACCCCAGAAGCCTGCCAGCCTATAAAACCCCAAGTCAAAAGGTGAAACCGCACACCTGATCTCTCACGTCGCCCGCCTGGCCCTCCTCCAAGGGTACTTCCTTTCCTTCCTGCTCTAAAGCTTCTTCATCAACTTTCACTCCTGCTCTAAAACTTGCCTCAGTCGGCCGGGCGCGGTGGCTGTAATCCCAGCCTGTAATCCCAGCACTTTGGGAGGCCAAGGCGGGCAGATTATCTGAGGTTGGGAGTTGGAGACCAGCCTGACCAAAATGGAAAAACCCCGTCTCTACTAAAAATACAAAAAATTAGCCGGGCGTGGTGGTGGGCGCCTGTAGTCCTAGCTACTCGGGAGGCTGAGGCAGGAGAATGACGTGAACCCGGGAGACAGAGCTTGCAGTGAGCCGAGATCGTGCCACTGCACTCCAGCCTGGGCAACAGACAGAGACTCCGTCTCAAAAAAAAAAAAAAAAAAAAAAAAAACTTGCCTCAGTCTCTCCTCTGGCCTCATGTCCTTCCGTCGAATTCTTTCTTCTGAGGCAGCGAGAATCCAGGCCGCCGCTGACATACTTTGGTGCCGAAACTCAGACACATTCTGCCGGTAACAGAGCTCTGCAGGCTCACCTGAGCTCCATGCTCCACCTCGGCACACACAACCCGCAGCCAGAGTGGTGAGAAGAGGTGGCTCTTTCTTTTCTTTGTGAAACAGGCTGGAGTGCATCGTTGTGATCTCGGCTCACTGCAGTCTCCACCTCCGGGGCTGAAGTGATCCTCCTGCCTCAGTCCCTCGAGTAGCTGGCAGAACATGTCCCACTTCTGCACTTCTGACACCAAAGCACGATAGCAGCAATGAACCTCAATTCTTCCCTCCTCAGAAGCGTTTGATGGGCGGGCAGGAGGCAGAAGAGACCTTAGAGCAGGAGCAACCGTTTATGAAGAAGCTTTAGAGCAGGGATAAAAGGAAGTAAAGCACCCTTGGAAGAAGGCCAGGCGGGAGACCTGAGAGATCAAGTGGGCAGTTTGACCTTTGACTTAGGGTCTTCCACGATGGAGGCTTCCGGGGTGTCACTTCTCCCGATTCTTCCCTCGGGGTGGGCCATCCACATGCACAGCGGCCGCGGGCACTTGGGAGGGAGCATGCGCAGTTTACTGCAGTTGTGCGCACGCTCCCTCAAGGCCTTTTTTTTTTTTGAGATGGAGTCTCGCTCTGTCACCCAGGCTGCAGTGCAGTGGCGCCATCTCGGCTCACTGAAACCTCTGCCTCCCGAGTTCAAGCGATTCTCCTGCCTCAGCCTCCTGAGTAGCTGGGACTACAGGCGCCCGCCACCACGCCCGGCTAATTTTTGTATTTTTATTAGAGACGGGGTTTCACCATATTGGCCAGGCTGGTCTCGAAATCCTGGCCTTGTGATCCGCCCGCCCCTCCCCAAGCCTTGCAAAGTGCTGGGATTACAGGTGTAAGCCACCGCGCCCAGCCAGGGACACCTTCTCTTACCAGCCAAATGTCCCTGGTAGAGGGGGGCCCCTCTTCTGCCCTGCTCATGTCTGACTAGCTACCGACTGTAACGGGCCACAGGCGCTTGCCCCCATGCCTGGATAATATTTTTTATTTTTTATGGAGACGAGGTCTCCCTATGTTGCACAGACTGGTCTCAAGCGATCTCCCACCCCAGCACCCACAGTGCTAGCTGTTCTTTAAATGAGCTACCCAGTAAGTCAGAGCTCAGGTGGAGAGCAGCCGCAAGGCAGGGAGGGGCTGGGAGGTATCTCAGGGGTTCCCGGGATGCTGCCTGTGGGCCCCAGGGCTGAGGTGACTGCGCGTGGAGACACCTGCCTGACCGGCTTTTAGGAGGAGTACTGGGGGCGGGATGTGTGTCAGGAAAAGAACGTTTCTGTATAATTCATAAACATGTATGTTAAAAACAACGTGGCCATGATGGATCCTGGCTGAATGCAAATGGGGAACATAAACCTGAGTAATCGGGAGCATCACTGAACATTGCAGGCGGCCGCCCCTACTCCGGGGCTCAGAGCCGGCTCCCTCTGGGAGGGTTTCGCAGGTTAAGCCATCAGGAAACAGGAAGACGCCTAAGGACGATACAATGGACTCTGGGGACTCGGAGGGAAGGGTGGGAGGGGGAGAAGGATAAAAAGCTACAAATAGGGTGCAGTGCGTACTGCTCGGGTGATGGGAGCACCAAAATCTCACAAATCACCACTAAAGAGCTTACCCATGTAACCACCTGCACCCCAGTAACTCACGGAAAAATAAAAGAGGAAGACGCAGCTCTGCCTTCTCTGCACACTGTGGTAATACTAAGAAAAACGAAAACCAAAAAAAAGGGGGCCAAGTTTGACATCCTGAAATTTAACAGGACGAGGTGGCTAAGAATTCATTCACAATGTAGTTTCCCGGGGAAGAAGCCGCGTTTGCTTTGAAACGCGGTAAGAAATGCACCCGAACACCTGGGCTTAAATTACACCTAAACTCAATCATCGACTCCGGAACATCTGCCACCGGAACAACGCGCTCCTGAAAAACTGCACCCCGACTAGCCCTCGGCTACTCCAGGTGACAAACGGACAAAAACAAATCCTAAAGCCTCGCAGGAAAAAGACCTGAATCCTGGCCGACTTCTAGGACACCGGGGACCGCGCCGGGGCCCCCATTCCCGGCTGCGGGGAAGGCGAGACGAGCGCGCCCCCTTTCTTCCCCCGGGCGCCCGTCCCATCCCCTCCCCAGGAACCCCCTCCCTGCCCCGGGAACCCCCTCCCCTCCTCAGGGACCCCCTTCCTCCCCGGGAACCCCCTCCCCTGCCCCGGGAACCCCTGCCCTCCCCAGGGACCCCCCTCCCCGCCCCGGGAACCCCCTCCCCTCCTTAGGGACCCCCTCCCCGCCCCTCCCCGGGGTCCCCCTTCCCTCCTCAGAAGCCCCTTCCCCTCCCCAGGCGTCCCGCTCAGCCCGGGCGCCTTTCCCCCACAGGACGCGGCAAGGCTCGCTGGGAGGCGGCGACGAGGACGTGGGCCCAGGCGCTGGCGGCTCCTCCGCGCGCCGCACGATGGGGGACGCGCAGGGGGCGTCCCTCGGGCCGGGCCGGAGCCGCCGACCTTTGTCTGCCTCTCGCACTCCCTGCGCCTACCCGGCCGCCAAGACGGACCCCGGCGCCTCCACCCGCTGCCCTCACGCCTGCCCCCAGCCCCTCACTCACCCCGGCGCCCTCCGGGTTTCTCTTTCGTACACCCCGCCCTCAGGCGGTGGCGCCGCGCCCCCTGGGACTTGTAGTCTTTCTTCCGCCCCGGCCCCGGCGCCAGCCCCGCAGCTCCCAAAGAAAACTACAACTCCCGGCGGCCCGCGCGAGAGCCGCCCTCACCTGGTGGTACCGTCGCGCGAGGCCGTGGGTGGGGTGCCGGGGCGGGGCGCGAAGCGCCCTGGGAAATGTAGTCCTGGAAGACCTGGCGCATGTCTCGGGCTCCCGACATGGAGGGACTACATTCCCCTGGATTCCTCGCGCGACGGCAGCTTGGCGTTGCCGGGAGACGGGGCGGGGCGTCGTCGGGGTCTCCCGGGCGACCGCACAATCGTCGGCGTCCTTCGCGTTCCGCCGGTTTAGGCGGAGGCGGAGCGTTTGGGGGCGGCCGGGGCGGCTTCGGCTTCATCGGAGAAGGCGGCGCGGCTGCACCAGGTTTGGCCACGGGTGCGCGGGGCTAGCGCCCTCCAGACCCACGGAGCGCCCTGAGCGCCTCGCGAGCCGCCGCCAAATGCGCCCGAGGTCCGCGGCTGGCGCCAGTGCTGGGACCTCGGCGACCGGGGTCGGAGCGCGGCGGGAGAGACCCTGGCTTCCGTGCGGGGCTGAGACGGCTCGGACCCAGAGGGCTCCCGGGGCTCCGCCTCTTGGACGGGTCAGGGCTCTGCGGTATCAGGACGCTCCCCCGTGAGTCTCGGCGGCCCCGGGGTCTGGGCGGCGTCGCTGCCCCATAGGCCGGGCTCGTGGGTTTTTCCGGGGCTCTGCCTCTGAGCCACCCTCGGAGAAAAGACGACTCTGTGCGTCCCGCGGCGCCCGCAGCTTTCGGCAAACACGTTTAAAGGAGCTCCCCGAAAGAACTGGGGGCGTCCGTCCGCTCATCAAAGGCTTGGGTCCTGTCGGTGTCCCCTCTCCTAGCTGGGCCAGCGCGCAGGGTGTGGTGGGGGGCGCTGCAGGTGTCGCGGGCCCCCCCAAACCTCTGCAGACCCTCCAACTCCTCAGACCCCCAAAAACCCCAGATCCCCCAACCCCCCAGAACCCCCAACACCCCATATACCCCCAACTCCTCAGACCCCCAAAACCCCCAGATCCCCCAACCCCCTAGAACCCCCAACCCTCTATATACCCGCAACCCCCCAGAACCCCAAACCCCCCAGACCCCCCAGATCCTCCAGCTCCCTTGCTCCCGGGAGCTCCCAGGCCCGTCCTGCATGCGCCTTGGGGTTGTTCCTCCTGATGGACGCCGCCTCCGTATTCCATCCCAAGTTTAAATGCCAGAGATTTCAATGGAAATAAAGCCCCCATCTTAACAGCGTGAGGATGTTTTCTAAACAGGAGTATTGGGGACAGGTGGGGAAGTCACGTTTGTGTCTTCTCTTTAGAGGGACAGTGTTCGCCTGAGAGTCCATCCCAGGGTTCCCTCAGGGCCTCTGGAGGAGTTGATGCCACCAGTGCCTCTGGCCGTGGGACGCCTGGGCGTGGGCACTCAGCACTAGGGGTTCGCTGACAGCTGCAGGGTTTCCGGCCATGCACCCGCAGACGTGCAGCTTCTGTGTGTCGTGTAGGGTCCAGCCCCACAGGGTCGGTGGGTCTCTCCCTGTGTGCGGCGACGATAGAGTGTAGAAATAAAGACACAAGACAAAGAGATAAAAGAAAAGACAGCTGGGCCCGGGGGACCACTACCACCAATGCGCGGAGACCAGTAGTGGCCCCGAATGTCTGGCTGCGCTGTTATTTATTGTATACAAAGCAAAAGGGGCAGGGTAAAGAATGTGAGTCTTCTCCAATGATAGGTAAGGTCACGTGGGTCACGTGTCCACTGGACAGGGGGCCCTTCCCTGCCTGGCAGCCGAGGCAGAGAGAGAGAGAAGACAAAGAGAAAGACAGCTTATGCCATTATTTCTACATATCAGAGACTTTTAGTACTTTCACTAATTTACTACTGCTATCTAGAAGGCAGGGCCAGGTGTACAGGATGGAACATGAAGGTGGACTAAGAGCGTGACCACTGAAGCACAGCATCACAGGGAGACGGTTAGGCCTCCGGATAACTGCGGGAAAGCCTGACTGGTGTCAGGCCCTCCACAAGAGGTGGAGGAGCAGAGTCTTCTCTAAACTCCCCCGGGGAAAGAAAAGGAGACTCCCTTTCCCGGTCTGCTAAGTAGCGGGTGTTGTTCCTTGACATCTTTTGCTACCGCTAGACCACGGTCCGCCTGGCAACAGGCATCTTCCCAGATGCTGGCGTCACCACTAGACCAAGGAGCCCTCTGGTGGCCCTGTCCAGGCATAACAGAAGGCTCGCACTCCTGTCTTCTGGTCTCACCTCACTATGTCCCCTCAGCTCCTATCTCTGTATGGCCTGGTTTTTCCTAGGTTATGATTATAGAGCGGGGATTATTATAATATTGGGATAAAGAGTAACGACTACCAACTAATGATTAATGATATTCATATATAATCATATCTAAGATCTATATCTGGTATGACTATTCTTGTTTTATATTTTATTATACTGGAACAGCTCGTGTCCTCGGTCTCTTGCCTTGGCGCCTGGGTGGCTTGCCGCCCACAGTGTCGGTCCCATTAAGAGGAACCTGGCCTGGGCAACGTTTGAGGACCACAGGGAGGACAAGGTCGCCGTCTTCTTCTCGGAGTCCAGTCTGCACCACAGGCTCTTGCCGTCTGCGGCAACTCATCGTGGAGCTGAGCCAGTGTTTCCACTTCCTTTTTGTTCTTTGTGTTTGAGAGGATTTCATGCTGTCACCCAGGCCGGATGCAGTGGCATGATCGTGGTTCACTGCAGCCTGGACCTCCTAGGCTCAAGCATCCTCCACCTCAGCCTCCGGAGTAGCTGGGACCACGGGTGTGTGCCACCACACCTGGCACATATTTTTTTTTTGTAGAGACGGGGGTCTATTTTGCCCAGGCTGGTCTCAAACTCCTAGGCTCAAGCAGTCCTCCCGCCTGGCCCTCCCAAAGTGCTGAGATTACGGGCATGAGCCACCGTGCCTAGCGTCCACTTTCTTGACTATTTCCTGAAGACCAGCGTTTCCTGGGTCGTTTCACAGCTGCGGAAGCTGCCTGTGTCAGTGTCAAGTCCCTACCCCTCGGCTTGGCCTGGGGCTGTGGCCCTGGGTGACCGTGTCCTTATGCTGGAGCTTGGTGCACAAGCATCCCCTCCCCTTGTTCTGTCACTCACGGTGGTCTGCACCTCGCTACACGTTGGCCCCTGTCAGGGGTAAGAGGTCAAAGCCCTGGGGCTGCGGGAAGCCCTGCAGTGCATGTGTGCATGTGCCTCAGGCCCGGGCTGCAGGCCCCAACAGGGCCCACCCAGCACCTGCTGAACTGTGCTCTGAGACCAGTACCCACCTGATCTCTGGGAGCAGAGCCCCTGCCAGCGTGGGCCAACCTGACAGCAGCTGCCTGGGCACTGGGCACTCCCTCGTCTGTCAGGCGGGCAGTGGATAGCTCGTCCTCTCCCTGGGGAAGGGAGACAAGGCCACGCGAGATGTCCCTGGAGGCTCCCTGTTGAGTAACCCCACGGAGTGCACATTCCCGAGAACACGAAAGGGTGCAGGATTCCACTAGGCCAGGTGGAAACGTAAGGACACCATAGAGTCACATCAAGTTGAAGGACAATCTCTAGACTAAAACAGAAACGACATTTACTACCCTAAGGGCCACACGGGCTGAATCCCATCCTCGGGTTATAGCAGAGATGCTAGGTCTGAAGGCCACAGGGGAGCATCGTAAGTCGCAGGTGCCCGCAGATCACACCAGGGACCCCACCTCTGCCGACTGGGCTGTTTATGTCCCCGAGAGGGAGCCCTTTCCTCCCAGATTTCAGGTGCAGTATGGGAAGGTCGGGGAACTGAAAAGTTGTGCACTAATATTTTTTGTATTGAAATAGAACCATTTTATGTTTGTAATGCATGGGGTTTTGTAGGGGCGGGGTGCTTTTTGAGATAAGGACTCGCTCTGTCGCCCAGGCGGGAGTGCGGTGGTGCCATCATAGCTCACTGCAGCCTCGACCTCCCGGGCTCAAGGATCCTCCTGCCTTGGCCTCCCACAGCAGCTGGGGCCACAGGTGTGAGCTGCCATGCCCGGCCCAGCATTCATAATGCTCAAGAGAACTTGTCCTGAGAGAGGGTTGGCTTTGCCATTGAATCATCGTTCAGATGAGGAAATTATTTAGGCTCGTAGTTTAAGTGAAATCTTACTGCATTTATGTAGGGTCTTGGAAAACAAGAGATTTTAGGAATAAACTATACGTTTAATGAGTCTGGAGATATATCAGTGATTTAGTGGGGAAGATTTTGTTAATTCAAAGTGTTTGCAAAGGAGTTAGAACATATGCATTTGTAAATACAGTGTAAAATGTTTGCTGGTGGGCTGTGAATTAAGAGCAGAAGGAGATGCCACCGCCTGTCCAGATGGCCAGGATTTAAACAGCCACAGCTGGTCCCTCATGCACCGCGGGGCTTGCGGAGCGGTGCGGCCCCCTGGAGAGCCCTTGGCAGTTCCTTAAAAATTGGAACATGCAGATGCCGTGGAAGGCAGCAGTGGCATTCTGGGGCATTCATCTCAGAGAAATAAAAACTTCACACACTCGCCGGCAGCTTCATTTTAATAGCTCCAAACTTGAAACAACACTCCCCCTCAAGGTGGGTGGTGAGCCCACTCCGTGCAGACACGCTGAGGAGCGGGCACCATGAAGAGGCCAGGATCCAGCTGGGCGTGGTGGCTCACGCCTGGAATCCCAGCACTCTGAGAGGCCAAGGTGGGAGGATCACTTGAAGTCAGGAGTTTGAGACAGGCCTGGCCAACATGGTAAAACCATGTCTCCATTAAAAATATAAAAATTAGCCAGGTGTGGTGACACATGCCTGTAATTCCAGCTACTCAGGAGGTTGAGGCATGAGAATCACTTGAACCCAGGAGACAGAGGTTGCAGTGAAACGAGATCGCGCTCCTGGGCCACAGAGTGAGACTCCATCTCCAAAAAAAACAAAAAACAAAAAACAAAAACAACAACAACAAAAAAGGAGGCAGTGTCTGTCTGTGGGGACCTGGACAACTCCAAGGGCCTTGGCTGGTGAGAAAATCCTGCCTCGAAAGGGCGCGTGCTCGGTGATTCCACAATCTACCATTCGCTCTTAAAAGTGTTTTTAAGCAGAGACAGTCTTGCTGTGTTGACCTGGCTGGTCTGGGACTCCCAGGCTCATGCGACCTTCCTGCCTCCCACAGTGCCTGGTTCTACGGCTCTTAAAGGGCAAAACAGTGAAGCTGGATCACAGATCACGGCAGTGAGCAGGGGTGGGGCGGGCATCCCAGGGGTCCAGGAGGTGAGACCACTCACATGGGCCTGGATGCCTCCTGGTTGTGACACTGCCTTCCTGTTCCTGCGGTTCTGCTGGGGGAAGCAGGGTTGGGGGGTGGGGGTCCCTGAGCTCCGCTGGGGGAAGCTGGGGTGGGGGGTCCCTGAGCTCCTCAGCCCTGACTGGGCTTGACGGTCTCTGGGCCATTGACTTTATCCTTTATTCTAGAACATGGCTATTTGGACAAAGTGTTCAAAACCCCTAGAAGATGCCAGGCTCGATGGCTCACGCCTGTAATCCCAGCACTTTGGGAGGCAAAGGCGGGTGGATCACCTGAGGTCAGGAGTTCGAGACCAGCCTGACCAACATGGTGAAACCCCATCTCTACTAAAAACACAAAAAGTAGCTGGACATGGTGGCGCACGCCTGTAATCCCAGCTACTGAGGAGGCTGAGACAGGAGAATCGCTTGAACCTGGGAGGTGGAGCTTGCAGTGAGCCGAGATCACACCACTGCACTCCAGCCTGGCAACAGAGCAAGACTCCCTCTCAAAAACAAACAAAAAACACCTAAGAGATGACTTCGGAAAGAGGGGAAACTGAGGCAGAGCTCCCAGCCATGACAAACAGCAGCTCCTCCTGAGGGCTCCTGGGGACCTCAGCGAGGCTCGGTTTTGGGGACCTCGGCGGGGCTCGGTTTGGGGGGCCTCGGCGGGGCTCTGTTTTGGGTACCTCGGTGGGGCTCAGTTTTGGGGACCTCAGCAAGGCTCAGTTTTGGGGACCTTGGTGGGGCTTGGTTTTGGGGGCCTTGGTGGGGTTCGCTTTCTGTTGCGTCACCTCTGTGCGGTCCCTGGGGCTGGCGTGCCAAGGCTTGCTGGCTTCCTGCTGCACTGGGACCCCAATTATCCGCAGGCCATTCCCAGAAGGGCTGCTCTTCCCAGCTGGCCAGGCCATGCCTCCCTGATGGGGGGCGCTCTTCAGCTCACGGGGAAGGGGCTCAGTCCCCACACAGCTACACCAGGACGTGCGTGGAGGAGGGATGCTCAGAACTGCAGCTGGGTGCCCTTTACCCCCGGCAGTGCTGAGTCTGGGCACCTTGTCCACCCCCCCCCCAACACCGACATGCAGGGCCCAGAGGCCTCCCTGCCCAAGGGAGGAGCAGGTGGAGGTGTTAGCTCCTCCAAACAGGCTGGGGAAGGCTCAATTATCAGCACACAGTTAATCCCCTAATTAAAGGAGGCAAGTGCTGTTCACAGCCCCACCTCCTCCCTAGTCAGGCCACTGCCCTGCAGCGAGGCTGAAGCCTCCTGGTCTGCGGCGGCAGGGCCCTGTGTTCTGTGCGGGACAGGGCTGTGGCGACCCCCAGCCCCTCCTGGTGCCCACGCTGCCCCTTCCCCCGTTGCCCCCTGGGATTTCCTCCCCCCACCGCCCTGCCCCGTCTGGGACTTCTGCCCCTACAGCAGCCGCAGCAGGCCCAGGGGTGAGGCCAGCCTCACGTGGCGCCCGTTCTGTGGATGGGGCAGGGCCTTCCTTGCTCTGGGCAGAGGAGTGCCAGCCCTGAGGTCCTGGAGCCTCCCAGGCTGAGCCGCTGGCCCCGATGCCCACTGGGCTCTCGGCCGATGGACAACCAGAAGACGTGGGGACCAGCGGGCTGGACTGTGGCTGCTCCCTCCTCAGAGCTTCAGGAACCCTCTGTGTGGGGGGCGTCTCTTCCCCAGAAACTGTCCTGCACTCGCTAAAGAGCCTCTGGCGGCTGTGGGACAGCCTCAACCTCCCAGGGCTGAGATGACCATGGTTGCAGCTGCCTTTGCAGCTCGGCTGCCTGGCTGGGCAGGAGGCTGGGGGGCCTCTGTCTGGCCATGGCCTCCCCCGGACCCCGCCCTCCGCCCTCCCCTGTGGCCTCAGTGGGCCTGGCACCCGGGCGGTTGAGTCGTGGGGCCCTGGGAGCACAGGCTGGGACATCCGCGGACCCTGTCTCCCCAGTGCCAGGTCCCTGAGCCCGCCTGCAGGTGGCGTCTCTCCCCCGGACCTGGGCACTGTGCTTGGCGTTGCCGTCCCAGCCACTCCGACTCCTGCCCGGGAAGTCAGGCAGTGTGGCCGGGACCTTCCCCAGGAGACCCTGAACGGGGGTTCTCAGGATCTGGGGGATCTCCGGAGCTGATGCGAGGCAGCCCCGCCGGGCTGGATGGGTGGCAGAGGGCCCCCCGCCTCGGCCTGTGAGGCCAGTTCTCTCGAAAATGAAGCTATGGCACCTCGAAGCTCAGTCCCCAGCCGTGCTCCTCACACCCCACGACGGCCCCCATGCCTCAGGGTCCCCCCTTCCTGAGCACACAACACACACACCTGAGCACACATCTGCACTCACACCCATGCACACACCTGCACTCACACCTGAGCACACACACCTGCACACACCTGTGCACACAGCTGCGCACACACCCGGACACACACCTGGACACACCTGCTGGTGACTCAGCGAGGTGGGGGCGTCTTCCCGTGCCCATGGTGCCTCTCTCTGGTGCCACATTCTACCTCCTAAATCAAGGGGTGCCCCTCACCCGTGGGGAGGTGGGGCCTGTGACCAACACCCTTGGGGCCAGCGTGGGGCAGACACCCCGGCTTCAAACCCCAGACGCCTACCTGGAGCCCCATCCACCAGCCCCTCCGCCCCATGCGGGTCTCTGTGCACCAAAGTCCTGCGTCCACACAGGAAACCCTGGTTCACCGTAGGGACGCCAGTCACTCAGACGCGGGCCAGAGCTTTGGTCGTGCAAAGATGCAGTTTAATTAAATACGACATAGACAGTGAAATACGTGCAAAACACGGAGCTGTGTCTGTGAAAATGAAGAGGAACGCCTTGAGGAGGGCATGAGGACAAGCCCCACACTTCTGCGGTTGCTGTTGGCCTCAGCTCTGCCTCCTCGGGGCACAGCCTTCTCCACAATTGCTCTCCTGGCCCTGCAGGGTCGTGTGTGCCCGCGTGTGCCTGCATGAAGCTAAAACAAAGTGCAGATCTTCTCAAAACTGCTCTACTTCATACCATTAACCAGTCAGCCACTAGTGCCACCAAATCCGCAGATGGGACGCAGAGGGTTCCAGGAAAACAGCAACACCAAACACGCCGGGCGGGAGTCCTGGCTGCAGGCCGCTCTACATCCAGGGCCCCCGGGGAGGCAGCCCTTGCTGTTCCCCCGTGCAGGCCCCTCCCCTGAGGACAAAGGCAGAAGTGAGGGCGGTGCTCTCCAGATGGGGCTGTAAACGCTGCCTCCTGTGTGCTCTGCCTGGGATGGCTGGCCCTGGACGCCAGCCCCGGCCAGTGAGAAGCCCAGGAGCAAGTACGGAAGCTCATGCAGCACACACCTGTGCACACACCTGCACACACTCCTGCACACACATCTGTGCACACACCACACACCTGCACACACACCTGAGCACAGACGTGAGCACACACCGCACACACCAGAGCACACACCTGGACACACACCTGCTCACACATCTGCACTGATCTGCACACACACCTGAGCACACACCTGCACACACTCCTGCACACACATCTGTGCACACACCACACACCTGCACATACACCTGAGCACACACCCGCACACACACCTGAGCACACAACACACACCTGAGCACACACCTGAGCACACACCTGAGCACACACCTGCACACACACCTGTGCACACCACACCCTGGAGCACACACCGGAGCACTCCTCTGCACACTCACTTATGCACACACCTGAGCACACACCTGTGCACACACCTGCACACACACCTGAGCACACACCTGCACACTCACCTATGCACACACCTGAGCACATATCTGCACACACCTGAGCATACACCTGCACCCTCACCTATGCACACACCTGAGCACACACCTGGACACACACCTGGACACACCGTGCACACACCTGGACACACACCTGTGCACAAACCTGGACACACACCTGGACACACACCTGTGCACACACCTGGACACACACCTGGACACACCTGTGCACACACCTGCGCACACACCTGGACACACATCTGCGCACACACCTGGACACACACCTGTGCACATACCTGAGCACACACCTGAGCACACACCTCACACACCTGCACACACACCTGGACACACACCTGCATACACACCTGTGCACACACCTGGACACACCTGCGCACACACCTGGACACACACCTGCACACACCTGGACACACACCTGTGCACACACCTGGACACACACCTGTGGACACATCTGCACACACCTGGACACACCTGGACACACACCTGCACACACACCTGGACACACACTTGGACCCACCTGGACACACCTGTGCACACATCTGGACACACACCTGTGCACACACCTGGACACACACCTGGACACACCTGGACACACCTGGACACACCTGCACATAACACCTGCGCACACACCTGGGCACACACCTATGCACACACATGCCCTGCAGTTGAGCTCTGACAAACCACCACCCTGTCCACTTCACAATTGTTTCTCCTGCTATGTCCACAGCTCTGAGTTTCTGAGCCCCGGAAGCAGACGTGATAAACGTCCATGTCCCAGCCACTGCATGTGGGGTCACTTGTTACATGGCAGCAGCTAACTCGTGCAGGAAGCCACGTGAATTCCGGGCGTTGTTGGGGCCTCCTTCTGCACCCAGTCCGCTCGCTGCTTGGTGCTGCCACATGCGTGGGGTTGCTGCCTCTGAGACCTCACATTCCCGGGTTCCCTCAGCCTCTGTTCTGTTGGAAACTTCAGCCCTGTGGGCACAGGCAAGGCAGGCACCGCAGGTTCTCTTTGGAAGGAGCCTCACAGGCTGAGGGTTGGGCCCTTCGCCACCCTCTGCCCCACCCAGGGGGAGGCTGCCTCGCATCAGCTCCAGGGTCTCCACGTTCTCCAGACCCCGAGAACCCCTTGGCCTTGCAGAGTCTCTGTGAGTCAGGAGCTCAGCGCTGGAAGACGCATCCAGGTCAGGCAGAGATCCCCGGTCCAGCCTCTCCCTCGCTTGCTGTCAGCCTGGGCCACGGCGCTGCTGCAGGCTCCGCGGACTTTAGGCTCATTTAATGCCTGACCCTGAGCAGCAAGCCCCACCCTGGACAAATATTTATTTGACAAATAAGGGCTCACCAGGACGAAGGCCGTGGAAGGCTTTCCCCAGGGCGGCCCCTGAGCAGCCGTGGAGGCCGAGGGGTCTGTCCACCTGGGGGAGGCAGGAGGGATGTGGGGAAAGGGGAGCCTCTGACCATGAGTCCCCAGCTCAGTTCAGGGGCAGTGGGAGCCCCGGCTGCTGGAGCCTGGTCTGCGTGGTACAGGACGGCCCCTGTGCCTGCTCTCTCTGTTCTGAGACGATAGGGAAGGCCATGGTGCTGGAGGGGCTCCCGGCTCCCGGAGCTGCAGCCCAGAAAGACGCCCCAGGGTGGCACTCAGACGGTGAGGCGGCCTGTTGACCCCGCAGGGAAGTGCTTGGTCTCAGGGCCCAGCACAGCTGCCCCCACAGGAGCCTCTACCACAGGAGTGGGCATGGAGGAGCTCGCATCGGCTTCCCAAAGTGCTGGGATTACAGGCGTGAGCCACCACGCCTGGCCCGCCGCAGCTTTGTTGATCTGAATAAGTTTTTCCTCGTGGATACTTTATGGCTGTGTTTCTTTAGTGCTTGGTGGATATTTTCCCTAATGCAGCTCCCTGGAGGCACTTCCCTTGTGAGGAGCAGGAGCCTGAGAGGGCGGAACCCAGCATGTCCTTCGCGCATCCCCTGGAAAAGATGAGCTGTGTCTGGCCCCCGCACATGATGCTCTGTTTTCTGAAATGGCACGCCTGGGTCTCTGGACAAGAGCCCTCCCCATCTTGTCCCTCCAGCCTGCCGGGCGCCCTCCACAGCCACTCCCAGGGGACCGGACAGAGTGGGGCTGAGCAGCGGTCACGGGAAGCCACCGGCCACCCAGACCCCCATCCTCCCCGGCTGCTGCCCTAGGCCAAGGTAGCCGGGTCTGGGGGGCTGACAGCACGGGCTACGCCCAGCCCCACCCGGCTCCTGTGTGGTATCAGGGGCTCTGGCATGCTGGCAGGCCAGCGCTCTCGTGAGAGGTGGGTCCCCAAGCCGGCCCCAGCGAAACTCAGTTAAAGGACAAGTCTGCTTTTGGGCCTTATGTTTCCCAACTCCACGGGCAGAGCCACATGGCCGCTGCCTCCGCCACCGTGGCTGGAGACAAGGTGGCCCCGGGTCTCTGTGTAGTCTTGGCCACGTTCAGCCGCAGGGCCCTGGGTGTCATCGCCACCGCCCCCCTGTGGCCCAGGACTGGGGCTTTGGTGGCCCCTGCTGTGGGGGTGGGGGCAGCCTGCAGCCAGGGTCACAGGCCTGAGCCTCAGACAAGCATAGAAGGAAGCCCAGGTCTGGCGCTCGTGCCGGCTGCCAAGGGCAGCGACTGCAAGATGGGGGTGCAGGTTTCGGGCGTGGCGCGGGCTCCATCAGGTTCTGGCATTCAAACATATTGTGCGGGACCAGGCCTGGGGTTACAGGTGGGACGGGCACGCAGGAGAGGGGAGCCGTCCCGGAGCCGCTCTGCACCCAGAGAAGTGTGAGGTGCAGCCTTTCCCCCCTGCCAGGAAGCGCAAACCCTGCTTTAGGCCCCAGGGAGTTGGTGCCCCCCCAGATGCCCGCAGCTTCTCCCACATGGGGAGCTGTCCATCTGTGAGGTCAGACCTGGGCTGCGGGCTTGGCCACCGCTGGACGCCAGCGAGATCTGCCAGCCCCTCTGACTTTTTTGCTCTTTTCTCTCTGCTTTTCCGAGGCCGGCTTTCCGCAAGGCGCTTACTTGAAAACGGAGCCCCGGCATTCCTGGGTGCACGGACACTAAACCCAAGGCCAGCTCCTCTTTCAGAGCAGAAGTTAAAAATTATTCAATGCAAAATTCCTGGGCTGTGGAGCGGCAGTGGTTGTACCAGGCAAAGGTTTCCGCCGCCTTCCGCCGGCCGGGCAGAGATAAGACCGTGAGGGCGCCCGGGGGAGTCCGCGCCTGGCCCACACTGCCCTCCGCCGTCCTGGGACCAGGCCCACACCGCCCTCCGCCCTTCCAGGACCAGGTAGGACTGAGGCTCTGTGGGTCTGACCCACAGAGGGAGGTTTTGTCTCGAGGGCTGGTGGCTTCTGATGAGCCGAAAGCCCCCGCACCCACGGCCCCACAAAACTTTTCTTCCGGGACCAGCCCCTCCCCAGTTGCCTGGCCGAGGCCCAGCCCTTAGGGGCCTCCATGGTGTGCTGGGGAGGAACTGGGGGTCCCGCTGGTGAGCCCAGGGCACAGCCGTGGAAGGCGGAGCCTGCAGGGAGGGCAAGGCCTCAGAAGAGGAGGTTTCAGCCGGAGGGCCTTCCCCAGGGCTGGCGGCTTCTGCTATTGGCTCAGCCTTGGTGGTGAGGGTCGGCTGGGGCCTGCAGGGCTGTGCTGGCCAGGTGGGCCGGGCCTGGGGTCCCACAGCCTGACGGCAGCTGCCTGGAGGGGGCCACAGGGTGACCATGTGCCCCCTGGGAGAAGCTGGGGTCTTGGGTTCCCGTGATGATTGTGGGTGTTTTGGGGTTCCTGTAGGAAAAGATGGCTGTGAAGGCCCCAGAGTTCCCAGGGGCCTGTGAATGACCCAGCCAGGGGGCCCTCAGAGCGGGAGAGAGACTGAGAAGCCATGATTTACATTTCCTGGCAGAGAGCTCTTGCAGGGAAACCAAATTTATTCCAGTTGACAAGGCGCGTGGGCACTGGGAACAACGTGGTGGGGGCACAGCCTCCTCTGTCCCGGCTGAAATCCAGTCCTGCAGAGATCTGGAGCTCAGAGCGTCAGGGCCGCCTGTGAGGCACAGAGCGAATGGGGCATCAGCCTGCCCTTGGCCTCAGACACGGAGAGGCTCCCACGGCGCTGAGCCATGCATGGCCACGCGACAGAGGAACAGAATGCTGTGGCCATGGTGGGGGAGCTGCACTCCACGTGGCCCTGGGATGGGAAAATCCAGGGAAACAGACACTGTTATGCATGAGCATCGGCCGCCAGAAAGAGAGGAAGTGGAGGAGGTGAAAAGGCCGATTATCGTCAAAGAGTTAGGAAAATCAATCAAAGATACCCCCTTGGGAACAGATAAGCTCACAGCTGTGAGTTTTGGAAACCTTTATGTTTTAAAAATGATTCTCAGGCCTCAGAGGGTAGAGCTTGCACCAACTTAATTTGTTATTGCCTTTTCTATCAAAGTTATGCTTGTGGCCGGGCACGGTGGTTCACACCTGTAACTCAGCATTTGGGAGGCTGAGGCGGGCGGATCACTTGCGGTCAGCAGTTTGAGACAAGCCTGGTCAACATGATAAAACCATGTCTCTACTAAAAATACAAAAAAATTAGCTGGATGTGGTGGCAGGTAGCTATAATTCCAGCTACTCTGGAGGCTGAGGCAGGAGAATCACTTGCACCTAGAAGGCGGAGGTTGCAGTGAGCTCAGACTGCACCATTGCCCTCCAGCCTGGGCAACAGAGTGAGACTCTGTCTCAAACAAAAAAAACCAGTTATGCCTGTAGGTTGCTTGAGAGTCAAACACTCTGCAAGGCTTGGACACACGTGAGCTTCTGGCAGTGCTGAGGCCACTAGCTCTGTGTGCTGGGAGGCTCCTGTGTTTACTTCCAACGTCACCGTCAAACGGCAGCTTCTCAGCACTCCAGCTTCAGGGTCCGCACCGAATCTGCCCTGGGGAAGGGGCTGTTTGCCGCCCTCCCACCTCTCGTTCTGCCATCACGCGCCACGCCTGGGGTCTGGTCTCTGCTGTCACTCCGCTGGGCGCCGAGGACTGGCTTGGTGCTGGGTCCACCACGGCCGCCTGTTCTCACCCGAACTCTGAGCTGTTTCCCTGAAGTTAATAATCGCCTTTGCTTTTCTTCTTGCTTAGCTTTCTCTGAACTCATTACTAATTCAGCCTCAGACTCTCCCCCATGACTTAAATTCCAGCACGCCAGGTATTTCTGAGGGGCCTCCTGGAGCCTCCTGCCCTGCCCGGTGCTGGTCTGCTCCCTCAGGCCTGGGGCAGGGCTGGCGTCTTGCAAGCTTCATGGTCCGTGTCACAAAGGTCCCATTGCTTCTCCCCTGGGTGGGGTTTTCCCGAGCCCCACGCCTCCCCTTTCTTGTCTTCTCGGTGTTTTGGTGGAACAAGCCCCTCGCAGCTCCCCGTGAGGGGCACAGGGCGGGCCCCCACCACGCTGCAGCTCCCCGTGAGACGCACAGGGCTGGCCCCCACCAAGGCCTTCTTCCCTGCGAGTTGAGAAAACCTTGCTGCAGGGTCCCCGGCTCCCGAGGCTGCTGTGGGTCCGGTGATGGCATCCCAACCCCGGGGCCTTGGTATGGAACCTGTTTCTGCTGATTTTTTGCTGAAAGTTTTTGGGGCCTTCTTTTTGTCTCCGTCTCTGCCGTCCTGTGAAGGTGGATCTTTGTGTGGTTCCGTTTTCATCCCTTTCACGGGGTCCTCAGTGGCTCTTTCTGTCTGGAAATGCCTGAGCTTCGACTCCAGGAAATGTTATTGAATTACAATTTTTAAATGATCTTGTTCTTTATCTTTTCTTTTTGTTGTTGCTCTCTCTTTCTCTGGTGAATATCGCTGCGATTTGGAGCAGGTCCTCTAATCACCTTTTCTATCCCATTTTCTTTGCCTTTTCACCTCACGTTCGGGGAACGTCCTGGCTCCATCTCCTCTAGCGCTTTTCGTTTCTGTCCTCAGAGTCATTTTTTTTTTTTTTTTTAAGACGGAGTCTCACTCTGTCGCCCAGGCTGGAGTGCAGTGATGTGATCTCGGCTCACTGCAAGCTCTGCCTCCCAGGTTCACGCCATTCTCCTGCCTCAACCTCCTGAGTAGCTGGGACTACAGGCACCCACCACCATGCCTGGCTAATTTTTTGTATTTTTAGTAGAGACGGGGTTTCACTGTGTTAGGCAGGATGGTCTCGATCTCCTGACCTCGTGATCTGCCAGCCTCGGCCTCCCAAAGTGCTGGGATTACAGGCTTGAGCCACCGCGCCTGGCCCCTCGGAGTCATTCTTTCTGTCGCATCCTCATCGTTTTCTGTGGCCACGTGTTTTCGCTCATCTCTTCAAGGACATTCCTAATAGTTTGTGCCTTCTTTTCAAGTCTTCTTCTCCTTGCACAGACGGTCTGGAGAAAAACCCGCATTTCCTTCCGTCACGCTGACCACATTTAACTTAAGATGGGAGGAGAGTGAAACATTCCACTGGCAAAGTCAGGACTATTTTAATGAGAGAGACAAATGCTTGGAATCAATGCTGCACTCTGAGCCTTAGAAACCGTCGCGAAGGACTCCACGGAAGGGTGGGGGCAGCCCCAGCAAGGTCGTCAGGGAGCAAAGCCCACGTCATGGGACACAAGGCTGGACCCCTCACCGCCAGGGAAGCGGAGTCACAGGCGCGCGGCCCTCTGCGCCCAGGGTCAGGGCACCGGAGGCAGAGCCTGAGACAGGGGTGCCCGTGCACGGGGTGCAGGGGTTGGGGTTGTGGGGCCTCTCAGGGGCGAGGGGCAGGGCCGGAGAGCAGAGAGATCCCACTCCTGCCTGAGACCCGCCACCATCGCCGCCACGAGCCCTGGGCGTTGGGTGTTGGGCGTTGGGGCGGGGCACCTGCCGAGAGGGCCTCGTCCGAAGTGGGGTGTCACCTGGGATGTGTTCGCTGGCAAATGGGAGAAACACCAGGGCGGCTGCTGGGGGGGTCGATGTCAGGGAGCCCGCGGCCCTGAGCCGTGTGTGGAGGAAGCCTTTGTCCGGGGAGCCTGCGGCCGCCTCGGCCCCTGGATGCTTGCAGGGAATCTATACAGGGTTATCAGGTACAACAATGGTGCCCAGGGCCAAGGAGGGTGCCCGTGCGGCCTCCTGCAGTGCGTACGGGAACCCAGTGAACGCCCTCCCTCGGGGCTGGCCGGGTGCGTCTGGGGTTGCCCTAGCTCCGGCTGCTGGCACAAAATACCCAGCCTGGGGACTTAAGCAGCAGAAACGTATTTTCTCACAGCCTCGGAGCGGGAGGGGAAGGTCTGGTGTCCCAGGGTTGCCGGGCTGGTTCTGCGGAGGCCTCTCCTGCCGCGTTCTCGCAGGCGGCCTCTGCGCACGTCCATCCCATGTCCCTCTGTCCTAACCTCCTCCTGCCACTAGGACACCAGTGGGACCCGGCCAGGGCTCATCCTCACGGCTGCTTCCCACATACTCACCTGTCTCGTAGCCCCTTTTCCACACACGCTCGCGTTGTGGGTACTGAGAGTTTGGATTCTAACCATGAACTCTGGGGGGCACAACCTGCCAGAGGGGTCACTGTGTACCCCGGGGAACCTCGCAATGTCTCATCCTTAAAACCCCAGGAAGAGCAGAGTTCTGCTGCGTGTGCTCGCATGTTCGGCATGAGAGCAGGGTGGTTCCGGGCTGTGTGTTCCGCGTGAAGCTGAGTTTTAGGAGCAAGCAGGAAACATGGAGGAGAAGGACCAGGAACCCCGGGGAGCCCGGGGGAGATACAAGTGGAGGAGAAATCTGCCCTGAGCGTGGTGGGGAGGGCGGGTCACACCCACCCAGGGAAGGTCAGTTGGGTTTACGTGGAGATGTTGTTTTGGGGTGACGGGGCCTGGGTGTCCAGCATCCCTGGTACGTCCCTCCTGGTGGGGTCCTGCCAAGGATGACGCTCCAGCTGGGCGGGCGTTGCAGCCTCAATGCTCGGGGTCCGGTGTGGGGGGCTCCCAGTGGCCGCACCCCTCGCCCTGCGCCCTGCCCGCCGCTCGCCTGCCCAACCTCCTCAGCAGATGCTGGGCTCTGACCCCAGTGTCAGGCAGAGGCTGGGCCGGCGGCCAGGACGACTCCGCCTGGGGTTTAATGTTCCACTTCCTCCCCGCTGACTGACCCCAGATGGGCCCTGGCCCTGCTCTGAGGCCTCCCAGCCTCCCTTCCACGGGTCTGGCCGGGGAGGTGGTTGACGTGGGGAGGGAAAGCTTCCCAGGATGTAGATTTTGTTTTCTTTTCCTGGAAAAGGGCGGCTGCTCATGCTTCCTTGCTGAAGTCCCCTCCCGTGTGCAGGAAAACTTAGTGGTTTTCACTCTCTCCTAAGAGAGAGGCCTCAGGTAAGGCCGGGCGCGGCGGCTCACACCTGTAATCCCAGCACTTTGGGAGGCTGAGGCGGGCGGATCACGAGGTCAGGAGAGCAAGACCATCCTGGCCAACATGGTGAAACCCCGTCTCTACTAAAAATATAAAAAATTAGCTGGGTGTGGTGGCGGGCACCTGTAGTCCCAGCTACTCAGGAGGCTGAAGCAGGAGAATGGCGTGAACCCAGGAGGCGGAGCTTGCAGTGAGCCAAGATTGTGCCACTGCACTCCAGCCTGGGCGACAGAGCGAGACCTCGCCTCAAAAAAAAAAGAAAAAAAAGAGAAATACAGGCCTCAGGTAACTAGTGCTGTCAAAACATCCCCTCACGGCAAAATCCCTCACGTCCCCGTCCCCACACACCCACGTCTGCTTTCTGCCCTGCCCCAAACCGTTCACCACCTCACCCTGCCACCCCGACTCCATTCCCAAACCGTCCACCCCCTCACCCCTGCCACCCCGACTCCACTTCCAAACCGTTCACCACCTCACCCCTGCCACCCTGACTCCACTCAAACTGTCCACCCCCTCACCCCGCCACCCCGACTCCACTCTCAAAAATCAGAACAGGTCACCAGCACTTCCCTCCCTAAACCATTCTGTGCTGTCCTGGGAGCACAGACAGGGGCGGCTGAGGCCTCGCAGGGCCCTGGGCGTCTCTGCCAGCTCCTCGGGGTCCACTGTCCTGCCGAGGTGCCCGCAGGACCCTCAGTGGGATGGGCACCAGCCCTTTTCAGCGTTCCGCCAAACAGGTGCCCCCAGGAGGCACCTGTGTTTGCGCATTTGGAGGCCGGTGGGGGTCCGTGCAGGCGCAGAGCCCCACAGTAGCAGGTGGCCCCGTGGGAAGGCTTTGGGGACAGTGGCCTGGGGCTGACTGAAGCAGCACCAGAGCCTTGTCCAGTCACCCTTCCCTGATGGGCACATCCCGCAGCAGCGTCTGACATCTGAGGCTGCAGCCCTCTCAGGAAGGGGACACCATGAGGGGTGTGGCTTCCTCACCAGGCTCCCTAGGGGCTGGGCAGGGATGGCTGGCTTCCCAGGAGCCTTCCTGAGTCACGGACCTGTGGGGTCCCCGCTGACCTCGCCTGCCGCGTCAAAGGGCTTGAATCTCCGTGTAGCCACCAAGGCCTCCACTCCTGGAGACCTCACCCGTGATCCCACCTCCCCCAGGCAGACATCTCGGCTGCAGCCGTTGACCATCCCCAGGGTCACCGTCCCCTCCCTGCCCCGATGCTCTGACCACCCAGGGGCTCCTCCCGTGTCCTTTGGGCCTTCAGGAGACCCCACTCCACCACGGGGGCCTGGATACAGGGTCTTGCCACCTCCCTCCCCAGGGAGGGGCCTGGGAGAGTCTGGAATGGGACGGTCGCAGGCAGTGGGAGCCCTCAGGGTAGGGGCCTGATCTGTGCATTTGGGCACAAATTCCCTGGGCGTAAATGTTACCGGAAAGGGGTCCCAAAGAGGGCTCTTGGACCTCGAGCAAGAAACAGTTCGGGCAAGTCCACTGATAAACTGAAAGCAAGTTTAATAGGAAAGTAAAGGAATAAGAGAAGGGCTGCCCCATAGGCTGAGCAGCGGCCTGGGCTGCCCCACCGAGAACTCTTATTGTGTCTTGACATGTGCCAAACATGGTGCGGATTATTCTGGAGTTTTCCAGGAAAGGGGCAGGCCATTCCCAGAAGTGAGGGTTCCTCCCCCTTTTAGACCATCTAAAGTTGCCAGCATTGCCATGGCAACTGTAAACTATCCTCGTGCTGGTGGGCGTGTCTCTCTCATGCTAATGTATTATAATCAGTGCATAATGAGCAGTGAGGACTGGCTGTCTTGGTTTTGGTGGGTTTGGGGCCAGCTTCTTCACGGTATCCTGTTTATCAGCAGGGTCTTTGTGACCGGTCTTGTGCCAACGTCCTATCTCATCCTGTGACTAAGAATGCCTGACGTCATGGGAATGCGGCCCAGCCGGGCTCAGCCTCATTTTACCCAGGCCCTGTGCAAGATGGAGTTGCTCTGGTTCAAAGGCCTCTGACATAAAGACCCCAGCCAGGCTGGTCTCATGCTGCCAGGACAGCCAGTGAATGCGGGCGAGCAGGGGCCACTGCCCCAGCACCCGTGGGCAAGGCTGAGGGTGAGGGGTTCCAGAGTGTTCCACATTCTCCTCGCACTGATGGAAGCACGGGTGTCTCCCATCCCGCCACGCCTCATTCTGTCCACAGCTCACCTGTGTGGACGCTGCACATGACCTCTGCAGCTCACAGGGCCCAGCTTCTGGAGCTCACAGGGCCTGGCCTCTGCAGCTCACAGGGCCCAACTTCTGGAAATTCCACTTTTGCATTTTGTACTCTGTCCAGGGGCCAAAACCCAGGTCTGGAATTGGTGTGGTCCCTGGTGGCACAAACCAGTCCTGGCTGAGAGGCCGGCCCCTCTCACTCCACTGAAGAGACAGGGGGCTGCATGCTGAGGGGGCCAAGGCCAAATGGAGCCTGCTGTTCACGGTGTGCCTGGGGACCACTGTTCACAGCCCTCTGGGTGCCTGGGGGCTGGGTTGGGGGCTACTGCAACCCTTGGCCTGTGGTGTGGTCGAGGGGAGGGGAAGGGGCAGAGCTTTGAGAAACACGGTGGTGGGGGTGAGGATGGGGACTGAGGACGGTGGGCGTGGAGGTGGAGGCCCTGTGGGTGCTGGGTAGGGCAGAGGAGCTAGGCCAGATGCTGTGTTTGTGTGGGGTGCTGAGTGGCCACCCTAAAACCTTCTGAGAAAGAAGAATCCAGCGCAGGGAGCTTCAGCTTCTCTGATGGGAGGCAGGAGGGGGTTCAGGTGGGAGCTGCAGGGCGTGTGGATCCCGCCCTGCCCTGGGTCCCTGCGGGCCGCCTGGCACACAGGAGGGCGGTTCCTTTCCTGTTGGACCCGGTCTCCATTTGCCCACGTTAATTGGGGCGCAGGTGCAGCTCTTGGGCAAACAAAGGTGCAGTCGCCAGGCGGACTTAACCCTTTCCCTGGCACTGGTGGGGCCTGGTGGGGGGCGGCAGAAGGGGCGGCTGGGTGGTCAGTTTGAGGACCTGGCCCCACGTGCCTTCGTGGGATGGTGGGGACCCCACACCCCCGCTGGCTGGGCTGGGACGGTCGGGCCCTGGGCGGGACAGGGGCTGCACCTGGGCCTCTGGGCCACCTGCCTGGCTCCGTCGCGCCCCTTCTTTGGTTTCCAGCTAATGACGCGGCGCCCACTGAGAGCTGGGGGAGCCCAGGGTGGGGAGGGCGCGGCCGGCCGGAGCGAGCACCGCCCGGGAAACCCGAGCCCCACCAGGTGCGCGCAGACAAAGGTGGTGCCGGGAGGGCGGGTCCTGGGAGTCCCCCTGCCCCCTCCGTGGTTGGTGCGTTGGGAGCTCCCATCCTCCTGCGCACGCTCAGGGAAAGAGTGGGCGGTCGAGGCCGGCGTGGGGTGGGGGCGGCAGCGGGGCGGACGGGGCTCAGAGCCCGGGACACGGGATGAGGGGCCGGACGCCGAGGACGCAAGGACCCTGCCCCCGCTGGGCCGGTTTTGGGGGCCCGGGACACTCAGCCCCGCCCCCCGCAGGCTCTCTGCGGCCCTGGGGTGGGAGGGCTGCGGTCGAGGACCCCCTACGCGGCCCCTCCCCGGAACCCTCTGGACTGAAGTCGCCCCGTCAGTCCTGGCTGGGGGGTTTCCGGGAACAGGGCCGATGCATTAAAGCAGGGGCGGCTGATCTTTTGGCTGATGTTTTGGCTGATGTTTTGGCTTCTGGGCCACATTGGAAGAATCGTCTTGGGCCACACATCAAATACACTAACGATAGCTGATGAGCGAAAAAAAAATTGCCAAAAAATCAAGACGGTTTACAGATTTGTGTCGGACCCCATGCACAGCAGCCTGCTGTCGTTGGACAGCTTTAAAACCTGGAGGGCTTGCGACTGGGAGTGTGCCCTCCGCCCTCCCTCCCCCTCCCTCCCAGCCCTTCCCTCCCGCCTCTCTCCCTGCCTCCCTCCCCCTCCCTCCCCCTCCTCCCCCTCCCCCTCCCTCCCCACCTCCCTCCCCCCTCCCTCCCGCCTCCCTCCCCTCTCCCTCCCAGCCCAGCCCTTGGCTGGGTCCTGGGGCCCCACACTCACGGGGCCTGGGGTCCTCTGTCCAGGAGGTCTGGGTCCCCCAGCAGTGAGTGGGGTGGGCCCTGCAGGGGCTCTCGGCCATTGCAGTGGGGACCCCTGAGCCTGCCAGCAGGAGTGGGGACTCTCAGAGGAAGGGGCGCCATAGAGGATTCACATGCCCTCCTCTCCCACCAGGCACATGCTCAGGTGTGGCCCAGCCTCTGGGTTCAGGCTCACGTCCTGTGTGGCCTGGAGGGAGTTCACGCCTCAGGGGTGTCTTCCCATCACAGGAGCCCATGGAGGCCTTCAGGACAGGGCTGTGCAAGAGGAGGTCGTCCCCACGAGTTCCTGCCAGGTGGGAATGAGCAGGGGGCGGGGCGGAGGGTCTCAGGGCGCGATCTCCGCTCACCGCAACCTCCGCCTCCCAGGTTCAAGCCACTGTGCCCGGCCTGGGGATTCATTTTAGAAAAGACAAAAGGTTGGCTGGGCGCGGTGGCTCACGTCTGTCATCCCAGCACTTTGGGAGGCTGAGGCGGGTAGATCACGAGGTCAGGAGTTCAAAACCAGCCTGGCCAACATGGTGAAACCCCGTCTCTACTAAAAATACAAAAATTAGCCGGGTGTGGTGGCGGGCGTCTGCAATCCCAGCTACTCGGAAGGCTGAGGCAGGAGAATTGCTTGAAGCTGGGAGGCAGAGGTTGCGGTGAGCTGAGATCACACCACTGCACTCTAGCCTGGGCGACAGAGTGAGACTTCGTCTCAAAAAAAAAAAAAAAAAAAAGGGACAAAAGGCCAAGGAAAGGAGAAGGGGAAGGAACATCCCGTGTGGCAGCCCCTGCAGAGGCCTGAGCGACCTGTTGGTGCAGGTGGGGAAACTGAGGCCCAGCCCAGAGGTCTGTGGTGGAGAGGCATGGGCCAGGGCCCCTGGAGGTCTGGGCTCCACATATAAACTGCACACACCCCTTTGCCCTCCAGGTTCAGAGAGGGGCAGATGCCCTTGATGGGCGAGGGGAGGGCCAGGAGGGACGCCCGTTCCGGACACCAAGCCTGAGCCTGTGAGACGGTTACCACATTTTTCTACCGATCTGTGATTTCAATTTTAATGTTGCTTTCAGCACCCACTCAGCTCTCGCCCTGGTGGCCTCCTGGCCCAGCCCACTCTGGCCCCACAGACCCTCCTGTGGGCCTCCTGGCATCCCTTCGTCCAGGAAGCCTCTCACGTCCACACCACCTCTGCCAGCTGGGCCACTCCTCCGAGTGCCGAAGCTCCTGGGCTCCCGCTGGGCACGGTGCCTGCCCACTCACTGCACACCCACAGGTCCCAAGGTCCCCGTGGCCCCGCAGACCCCACTCCAGGCTCTGGGTCTGAGCTGGGTCTCCCCGGGGCCCTCCGAGAAAAGAGCAAAGTAAGCATCACTTTGCAAAAGTGACAACCTGGAAGCTCGTGTGGGGGCCACCTCTGCCCTGCGCAGTGTCTCCCGGGCTGTTACGTCTGACACCAACAGGAGGGGTTGCTGACGGATGTGTGCTGTGTGTTTGTGGTTTGCACACCGGAGCTTACACACTCACATGCCGGCCTCGGCCCCGCCACATGGCCCCAGGAGCCCTGGCTGCTGTCAGCCCTGACCTCAATCAGCACAGATCCAGTGGAGAGACCTGCGATGGCCCCAGAGACACGCCAGCCCCAGGCTCTCTGTGAGTCCCTGCGGGGACACACGTGCGCTCCCACCTGCCACAGCGTGGACCCTGGGCCTGACCATGCTGCCTGGGACCTGGACATGGGGGAGAGGAGCCGGGGGTGGCAGCAGGGGTGAGAGCCCGGGACCCCAGCTGGGAAACGGGGATGAGCTGTGGGCCGCGTGTGGGGGATGCTGTGCTGGTGGGAAGGGGCTTTGAGAGCAGCCTCCTCCCTCCAGTGGGGGCCGGAGCATCCTGGGGGGCAGGGCACCATCTGACCAAGTCTGGGCCCGGCCCCTCCTCTGGGTGGTTGGGTGGCCACAGCTGGTCCCACCTGGCAGTGAAGGTGGCTGGAGTGACCCACAGGGCCTGGCCCACTCAGACACAACCGTCGGTGCCTCGGGCAATGGTCACCGCAGCAGAGGGCTGGGGTGCCACAGGCTGTGCTTGGGGGAGGTCCGGGGGGATTCTGCGATGTGAGAACTTGGGAAGCAGCTCCCCGAAGACAGACCTGCCCAAGCAGGGAGGCAGCCGTGCTGGGGACAGGTTGGGGGGCCCGGGGCCTGCAGTGTGTTGCAGGTGGACTCTAGGGCCCTATCTCTGCAATGGGACAGCCTCCAGGTCATGGGAGGGCCCAGCCTGCGGGTTCTGGACCCCAGGGACCACACTGGGCAGGACCCCGTTCACAAGGCGGGAGTGCTGCTCCAGGACCACGCGCAGAGGCAGCCTGAGCTGCATCCGGGGGAAGCAGGACTCCGAACCGGGGGGCCTGGGTCCTGGGGAGCTTCCTGGGGTCAAGGTGGGGGTGTCAATGTCAAATCGGGGGACCTGGGTCCTGGGGAGATTCCTGGGTTCAGAAGGTGGGGGCGTCAACATTGAACTGGGAGACCTGGGTCTTTGGGGGAGCTTCCTGGGGTCAGAAGGTGGGGGTGTCAATGTGTAAAGCAGTGAAATGGGCCCCAGAGAGTCCACAGGTGGAGAACGGCCTTCACCAGGCAGCCAGGCAATGGCGTGGGGTGCTCACCAACACCCCGTCACTGCTCCAGAACCCCTGGCAGCCACAGAGCTCAGGCTTCACGCTGGCCCAACACCAAGGCCAGGCCAGGAATCAGCCTGGGAGAAGCTGGGTCTGGCTCCGAGGCTGGCGGGCACAGCCCCACCTGGCTTTGTTCTTCGAGGTGCTGAGGCCATTAGTTTAGCCTCCGACGTACCGGACAAAGGTGCGGGAAATGGGACTGGCTTGACTTGTTCAGGTGGGCACTTGGGGGTCCCAGCAAACCGTCTCCTCAAAGGCCCCCCGTGCACTACCACTGCCTCCCCAAATCCCGTCCCCAACCCCCCATCCCCGTCCCTGCCCCCAACCCAACCCCCGACCCCACCCATCCCCGCCCCCATCCCCACCCCCAGCTCCACCCCATCCTTACCCCAGTCCCCACCCCCATCCCCACCCCAACCCAACCCCCGACCCCATCCCTGCCCCCATCCCCAACCCCTTCCTCACACCATCCCCCATCCTCATCCCTGTCCCCACCCCGTCCCCACCCCCATCCCCCCATCCCCACCCTCGTCCCCTCCCATCCCTGTCCCCATCCCCAACCCTTTCCTCAGCCCATCCCCCTGTCCTCACCCCACCCTATCCCCACCCCCATATCCACCCCATCCCCGCCCCATCCCCGCCCATCCCCGTCCCCATCCCCACCCCCACCTCCACCTCATCCTTGCCCCCATCCAGACCCCCATCCCCAACCCCATCCCCACCCCCGACCCAACCCCCGACCATACCCTCATCCCCACCCACATCCTTACCACCATCCCTACCCCTGTCCCCACCCTCATCCCCACCCCCGTCCCCCAATCCCTGCTTCCCCAACTGCATCCACCTGACTCCCTCCTGTCCCCACCACCCCGGCCAAGCGTCCTCCCTCTCAGAGGCTCTCACTTGTCCCCCACAGTGCCCCTCCAACCCCCAGCCTCAAGGAACGTCCCCAGGCCTGGCCTCCTGCACCCAGAGAGTGGCCTTCGGAGGCCCCAGCCGTCTCGCCCACGGCCCCCAGTCCATGCTGGTCACTCTTCTCAGCTCCCCTCAGCCCGAGCCCCAGGAGACAGGCACCTGGGCCTGTGGGCTGGCGGGGAAGACCCTGCATGGTTGTGGATCACTGGGGGCAGCTTCATGCTGGGCTTTGGTCCCCAGGGCCCAAGACCACTCCCCCACCCTCAGCTCCACAGCTGACCTGGCTACAGGAAACACCGGCCCCTCTTCGGCTTCCTGAAGACCCCACAGGCTCTTGCCACCCCCACCTGCCTCCTCCTCACGTCAACCCATCAGTCCTCGGTGTGGACACTGTACTTAGGAGAGGGGAGCCCCAGCCCTGGACCCTTCAGCTCTTCATGGGCCTCCCGGGGGCCCTGCTGTCCCGCTGAGCCGTGTCTGCCCTCAGTCCCCAGCACACCATCCTTGTCTCTCTTTTTTTTATTTTTTTTGAGATGGAGTCTTGCTCTGTCACCCAGGCTAGAGTGCAGTGGTGTGATCTCGGCTCACTGCAACCTCCACCTCCCGGGTTCAAGGGATTCTCCTGCCTCAGCCCCTGAGTAGCTGGGACTACAGGCATCTGCCACCACGCCCTGCTAATTTTTGTGTTTTTAGTAGAGATGGGGCTTCACCATGTTGGCCAGGCTGGTCTCAAACTCCTGACCTCAAATGATCCCCCCACCTCAGCCTCCCACAGTGCTGGGATTACCGGCGTGAGTCACTGCGCCCCGCCAGTCCCTGTCTTTCAATCAAGACCGTCCTCCCCACAGCACCCCTGCACTGCCGCGCTCTCGGCCTCCCGTTTAGCAAAACGGTTCCCCCACTGCCTCCTGCCATGACCCCAGCCTCCCCTCAGCCTCCAAAGGCAGCCGGGACCCCTGCTCTCCTCCCACCTCCCCACCTGCACCCTCTCCTCCTCCTACCCTCTAGAAGGATCTTCCTTCTCCAGGCACGTGGTCACCCTGCACGTCAGGGGCCCGGCTCACCCCTGATATTAGCAACCCCAAGCGTCTTGGCGCAGGGAGGGCCCCCTGTCAGCCAGGTCCCCACGCAGCTCCAGGCAGCCCCGGCGTCCACCAGGGAGCATGGGCAGCAGAGTCCTTCCCAGACACCCCCGTGTCTTTGGAAAATGCCAGGTCCCCCCCCAGCTGCTGTTCTTATCTTTGGAGGACCCGGGTTTACTGGTGCCACACGCCTGCTGCGGGCTGTGACATGGAGGGCGGCACCTGCCTCTTCTCACGTGGCAGCTCTGGCACCGGGAACTTCAGAGACCCCAGCTGGGCTGAGCCACCACCGGCTGTGGCCTTATGGGTTGTCTCAGATTCTAGCCTCATGGGCCCAGCTTCCCGCCCTAAAGGCCGCTGAAGTGTCCTGCTCTTACACAAACTTGTGTCTAAAACTGTGGTCTTTGCTTTTCTCCCAAACCCGCCTCCCCACACTGCCTACCTCAGGCCTGGGGGCTCCCCCGACTCTCTCTCTAGCCCCCCAGCCCCGCACTGCCTGGGGGCTCCCCCGACTCTCTCTAGACCCCAGCCCCGCACTGCCTGGGGGCTCCCCCGACTCTCTCTAGCCCCCCAGCCCCGCACTGCCTGGGGGCTCCCCCGACTCTCTCTCTAGCCCCCCAGCCCCACACTGCATCTCCGGAGCAGTTCCAGGCCGACCTCTGCTCCCCATGGCCGGGAGGTGTCCAGGTGTGGACAGAGCCCCAGCTCTCCATCAGGGCGCCCGGCCGCCCCACGCTCAGCCCTGTGTGGCTTCTCTCGTCCTTCCTAGGCATCCTCTGAGGGTATGGCCCTGTTGCTGGGCCCCCTCCTGCCCCCTTGCCCTGCCAGGTCCTGGAGCCTAGACTGAGGGCAGGGCCATTGCTGTGAACAAACTGGACAGGCTCCGTGGGAGCTCAGAGCTGCCCCGCATCTGAGGGCGCGGCTGTGTGAGGAGTGGGGTTCTTGGGGTCCCCTCAGCCAGGCGAGAAAGGCCCCAGATTGTGTGTGTTGTGTGACCCTGTTGCTGGGCAACCCCTGGGACAGGCAAGTCCATGGAGACAGAACGGGGCGGTGGCTGCAGCCTGGGAGCTCGGCCTCCCTCGGGGCAACGGAATGTTCTAGACCTTGATACAGGTGGTGGATACTCAGCCCTGTGAGTGCAATAAATGCCACCAAATTCTCACTTCAAAATTATTTTATGCTATGTGAATTCTGCCCCAATTAAAACACAAACTCTCTTGCAAAATGCACCCTTGTCTCCGCCCCTTCTCCCAGCACATCCAGCCCCTTGAGAACAGCCAGCACCTGCCTCCCAGGTCCGGGCAAGCAGGCTCCCCTCTCGACGGCCCTGGGCAGCCCACCCTTGGCAGCTGCCCAGGCCCAGGCCTGTTTCTGGCCCTCCTCTGAGCACCTGGGGAGGAGGAAGTGCGTCTTCTCTCCGGTGCCTCTGAAAAACAAGCCTGCTCCCCCGGGGCTGGGCGGCCCAGGGCACAATTAGATCTGGGAGTGGAAAAGGCGGTGGCGGTTTTCTTGCTCTAGTCCCAGCAGCATCTTTGGTGACACTTGCCCGCCTTTGGAGACCAATTACCCGGCAGAGGCCCAGCGGCCTCATTAACTCTGCTGCAGCAGCGAGAAAGGGGGAAGGAGCCGGTCCACTGGCAGGGCAGGGCGGGTGCAGACTCCCGCAGCTCAGGGGCCTGGAGGAGCCTGGCCACACCTGGCCCAGCTGGGTCAGGCCTCTGCTAACAGGAGCCCAGGGCCCCAGTGCTCCCCTCCCTGCCGGGGAAACAGCCCATAACGACAGCCGACAGCCTTTCCTGGAGCCTGGGTTGCGTCAGCCGAGCCGCCAGCCACAGGGCCCCAGCAACGGCACCTGGGCCCGGGACCTAGCCTGCCGGGTACACTCGGCTCTGAGCACCTCGAGGGGCTCTACAGCCTCTGGGGCCACGCCTGCCTCTCGGGGCTTCCAGGCGATTCCTCCTTCTCCTCCGTGGTGCAGGCTGTGCAGACGGGGACCGGGCCAGGCCAGACGCCGGATCCAGAGCGGCTTCCCAGACAGGCCACCCACCCCTCCGAGGCCTCCCTCATTCCCCTGGCAGGAGTCCCCAGCCTTCCTGGCCTCTCTCCCCTCCCTTCCCACCCCCAGGAGGCGAGAGGACTGAGGCCTGGGGTCACTGCTGCACCTGTGCTCTGAGACCTGCACTCGCCCAGGCCAGAGTCTCCACCAGGCAGGAACCCTGGCATGCGGCCGGCAGTGCCCACAGCACCCAGTCAGTCGGGAGGGTCCTCGCCCCACAGCCCCCCGCTCCTCCCCTCCCTGGAGGTCACCCCACACCCAACCACAGTCCCTCCTGGCTGACACCGTGGTCCCTCCTGGCCTGTGCTCCCCGGGAACCTCAGTCAGTGTCACTTGAACCCCAGCGCCGGACCTGGCCCCGTCCATCCAGCCTCTGCCCTGTGAGCCCTGCGAGCCCTGCCCATATCTCCAGAGGATACGTCCTGCCAGGGGACAGGCGGGAGCAGCTGAGGGCTGCCCGGGGAAGGAAGGCAAGGAGGGCATGTAATCGCCTGACCACATGGCTGACCCCCCTGTGACCTCATGACCCCCACCACCCCCACCACCTCATGGCCGACCCCACCTGACCTCATGGCCAAACCCAGTGACCTCATAGCGACCCCACCTGACCTCATGGCCGACCTGACCTGACCACATGGCTGACCTCACCTGGCCTCATGGCCGACCCGATCTGACCGCATGGCTGACCCGACCCCATCTCATGACTGACCCCACTTGACTTTATGGCTCACCCCAGTGACCCCACGGCCAACCCCACCTGACCTCATGGCCAACCCGAACTGACCGCATGGCTGACCCCCCTGACCTATGGCTGACCCCAGTGACATCATGGCCGACCTGATCTGACCTCATGGCCGACCCCACCTGACCTCATGGCTGATCCTCATGACCTCACTGACCCCCCTGACCTCATGGCTGACCCCCCGGGGGGGTCCCAGAAGGCCAAGGGCTGGGCCAAGGGCAGAGCCCAGGTGAGTCCAGGAGGCCGGAGGGGCTGCAGGTCCGGCAGAACCGGGGGACCGGCCTTCGACGTTGGCAGAGGTGGTGCCAGGGTGGGGCCTGCCAGGGCATCCGAGGCTCGGGGTGGACCTTCTCCACTGGCTGACCCAGGAGGGTCAGGGTTCAGAGGCCACAAAGCAGCATGGAGAGGCCGGGAGTGCAGGGGCTGGGAGGGCCGGGAGGCCACAGGGGATCCCGCAGAGCCCTCTTGGCCCCATCTTGGTGGGAGAGGAGCCTGTCCACTACCTTCCTGGCACCCTTTGGGGTCTGGGGACTGGTGGGCAGCCCTGGGAGGACCCATTCTGGGTACTGCCTGGCACTGCCTGGGGTTCCAGAGCCCCCCTGCCCCGAATCTGAGAATTCTCACTCAAATTAGATGATGATGCTGCCACCGCCACTGCTTTGGGAAGCAAATCTGTCACCTGTGCAAACGTGGCTGCGTCAGAGTCAGGTCTGGGGGAACCCCTGGGCCCGGCCGGTGCCAGGGCAGGGTCTGCACCAAGTCGAGGCCTCCAGGGAGCAAAGCTGCCCCCCAGCCTGGCAGTGCCATTGGTCTGTGGGTTCTAGCAAGGAACACAATGTCCAGCCCCTCCAAGGGTGCACAGAGCCGCCTTCCTGTGGCCACCTCTGGCTGGAATTTCCCACGGGGGTCCTGGCCGTGGCCTCAAAAAGGGGCTCAGCTCCTCCTGCTCGGGCAGCCCTGTGCCTTGAGGGAGGAGGGTGGTCAGCGGTGGTGGGAGGCCACTGTTAGTTAGAAGCAGAGCCAGTTAGAAGCTGACCTTGAATGGGTTTTTTGGGGTTTTGGGGTTTTTTTTTTAACTGTCATTTCACCTCTGCTTGGGGAAACATCCAAGTGGCTTTGCTGGATCTGCTGGGCCAGCCAGGAGGGGCATGAAAGCTGGTGCTTGGACCCGACCCAGAAATGCACAGACACTGGGGGCTGCTCTGGAGGGGCCCTGCCTGGGCAGAGGGTGGGAAGGGGGTGCAGGGAGTGGGGACTGGGCAATATGGACTCTTAGGGACTCGGGCCTGCTCTGAGTGCAGGGCTGGCCCAACTCACGCATCCTTACTGGCTGCAATGGTGCAGGGTGGCCGCAGGGCCAGTGGGCGTCATGGCGTCAGCCAGCCTGCAGGCATTGGCCGTCGGGGGCAGTGCCTTTAGCTGCGAGGACCCAGGGTTCTGGGCACACTTTGAAAGCACAGCCTGCTCTCCCAGGGGCTGGGATGTGGAGGATCCCAGGGTTTGGGAGGCTGGCGGGGGCGGGTCCGGGGAAGCTTGGCATCTGAGCTCAGGTTTGCATGGACCTGAGTGGCCCCTGGCCACTCGCACTTGCAGAAGGCATTAGAGCCTGGGGACCAGGTGACACCAAGGACAGCCCTGTGGTGGTGGGTTCAGAGGTCAGAACAGGAGGTGCCAGAAAAGGAGCCACCAGGGGCAGGGAGGTGGGAAGTGGGACCTCTGGTGCCTGGAACCCAGGTAGGAAGGTGGGGACCCCTGGTGCCTGGAGCCCGAGAGGAAAAGTCCTCAAGGCAGAGGTCCCAGCCCGAGGTGCCAGCCCTGCTGAGGGGCCGAGCAATGTGGGGTTGGGGGATTGGAGTCGGTGAGTCTGGGCCCATCTTCCAGGCTCTGCAGTGGCCCCAGCCTGCTCCCCACAGGTGGATGACAGGACTCAGGCTGCAGTTTGCAAGGGGTCTGATAAAAAGAGGGAGGGGTGGGGGGCACAAGGGCAATCCTGCCCGGGACTCAGTGTAAGTTGGTGAGGAGAGAGGATGGTGCCCGTCTTGGTTGTTGAGGCTCATATTGTTTGGGGTTCTCCTTAAGAAAAAGCACAGGCTGGTCACAGCAACTCACACCTGCCATCCCAGCACTTTGGGAGGCCGAGGTGGGAGGATGGCTTGAGCTCAGGAGTTTGAGACCAGCCTGGGCAACACAGCGAGACACCGTCTCTGCAAAAAATGAAACAACTTAGGTGTGGCAGCACCTGTGGTCCCAGCTACTATCCAGGAGGCTCAGGTAGGAGGATCACTTGAGCCCAGGAGGCTGAGGCTGCAATGAGCCGAGATCATGCCACTGCACCCCAGCCTGGGAGACACAGTAGACCCTGTCTCAAAAAAAAGGGAAGAACAAGAGTACAGAATAAAGCATGAAAAATTGGAAAGAAGTGAAATATTTATTTAGAACCTGAAACAAAATCACAATAAATGGCAAATTTTGAAAAGCTGATAAATGCCACAAACATCATACAATCCAGAAGGCTGGATGGGCCGGAGCCCATGGATCCCGTCACAGCAGGTGGGGGTGGAGAGCCGAGGCGCAGGTGCGTCCGTGGGTTGCTGCACATACATCCCTGAGCTTGTCCACCCAGCGACACCCCAGGAGCCACGAGCTCACCCACACCCAGCTCTTGCCTTCTAAATCCCATTCTCCACCGGGAGGTACTAGGCTGATTCCTGGGCTGTGCAGAAAAGATACAGGAGGAGCCTGGAGCATCTTGCAGTACCGGGAAGCAAGGAAGGACTCAAGGAATGACGGAGAGGACAGGAGCAGAGCCCAGCATCCGAGCGTCGAAGCAGACAACAGGAACAGCCCATGACCCGCTGCGGAAGCAGGAGGTGCCGGGGCCACCCTGAGGGCTGTAAAGTAAGTCAGTGGGGAGCGGAGAAGCTTCTCCTCACGGTGGAATGTGGCTGATGGTGTGGAAGGAATGAGGTTCCTGGGAAACCGCCGTGGGTGACAGTCGGGAGCAGGACTCAGCACCGCTCTGTGCCTTCCTAGCGCCACAAGGACCTGAGACCCACGTGCAACGTCCTGGCCCGGAACCTGCGAGGTCGTCGGGGAACGGCCCAAGCGTGTCCCGGGCTGATGGAGACGGCAGAGACTAACGGCTCACCGTGCAGCCCGGGCTGGGTCCTGTCTACAAAGGGGGGCGAGGTGTGGGAAGGTCACAGCCTGCACTCGGACTGCGGGTGTTTGGAGGTGTGGGAAGGTCACAGCCTGCACTCGGACCGTGGGCGTTTGGAGGTGTGGGAAGGTCACAGCCTGCACTCGGACCGTGGGCGTTTGGAGGTGTGGGAAGGTCACAGCCTGCACTGGGACTGCGGGTGTTTGGAGGTGTGGGAAGGTCACAGCCTGCACTGGGACTGTGAGTGTTTGGAGGTGTGGGAAGGTCACAGCCTGCACTGGACTGTGAGTGTTTGGAGGTGTGGGAAGGTCGCAGCCTGCACTCGGACCGTGGGCGTTTGGAGGTGTGGGAAGGTCGCAGCCTGCACTCGGACCGTGGGCGTTTGGAGGTGTGGGAAGGTCACAGCCTGCACTTGGACTGCGGGTGTTTGGGGGTGTGGGAAGGTCGCAGCCTGCACTGGGACTGTGGGTGTTTGGGGGGCCCCTGTTCGCAGGATGGACACCCGAGTGTCAGGATAAGAGCGTCAGGCCCAGAAGAAGCAGCACCTGCAACTCTTCCAGAGAAATTATTTCAAAATGAAAAGAAAAAGCTCCCACAAAGGAAAGTCTCTAAAACTAATAAACCAGTAACCAAGGCCACAGCCAGGCCTCCAGCCCCCGAGGGAAGGAGGAGGGAATGAAGCGGGGTCCGGGATCAGAGGTCAGGGGCATGCAGTTGCCACGGGGGCACCCTGTGTGGTGTGAGCAGCCGAGGGGGACCCAGGGCCCTGGTGAGGGTGCGAGAGGGAGGGGCTGGGGCGAGTCACCCCAAACAGGAGGCCTTGCAAAGAGGAACAGACAGGGCCAAACACCCCGGAAATTCAGGCAGGTGGGTGAGGAGGCTGGAACACGAGGTGCGGGGCCTGGGAGCCGAAGGTGGGGACAACTGCTGACCCCTCCCCAGCCCCAGGGTTAGGAGGTGGCTGAGTGGCTGGAGTGGGTTTGCTGGAGGGCTGAGGGTCCGCAGGCCCCGCCCCGTGGTGGGAAGGGGCAGAGGAGGGCAGGTCCCATGGTGGGAAGGGGCGCCCTGTGGTGGGAAGGGGCAGAGGAGGGCAGGTCCCGTGGGTCGAACCCCGGTGCTCTGGGAGTCTGGGGGTTCCTGCAGGTGACACAGACATGGGGTTGGGATGTCAGGAGGTTGGTTTTGGGGATGCAGTGGTCGGAGGCTATGAGGATGGAGAGTGTCTGCGGCCCTCCCTTGGAGGAGGGGGAGGCCTGGGGGCTGGTCGGAGACCCGACGGGGGTGCTGAGTGTGGGCTGCATGACTGGCAGTGGAGGGGGGCTGTCCAAGGACCCCTCCCAGCTACTCTAGGCCCTGCTGAGCAGTGGAGAAGTTTGCTGTGAGAGCACGGGGCTGCGGGCCAGGTGAGGGGTGGCCAGCGGAGGCCTGAACTCAGGAAGGTCCTCTGCCCCCAAGGCTTCCCAGCCAGGCCGCTCCGGGTCTGGGGCTCCTGGTACCCTGGAAAGCTGGGAGGTGGCGGCCCAGGGGTGCACAGAGGCCTCCAGCTCCACTGGCCGGGTAGGGCCACTTCCCGTCTCCCCAGCAGGTGCATGACCTCAGGCCCAAGCTGCACGCCTGTTTGCAGGGCACACACGGACACACAGGCCCACCCAGGTGTGTCCCAGCACCTGCAGGAAGGCCTTGCCTGCCCTGTGTTCCTTCCTGGAGGCCGGTGAGTCATCAGCCGTCCCCACCTAGAAGCCTTCCCAGCAGGGCCAGCCCCACCCGGCGAGGGGCAGGAGGGCTCACCCTGTCGGCTTGGGCCCCCAAAGCAGGCCCGGGTTTCCCCAGCAGAAGACCCAGAGCCCCAGACCCAGAGCTTCTCGGTCTGGCAGGGGCGGGCCAGGACCATCCGAGGGCTCAGGGGACACATGGGGCTGTCTCGTCCTCCCCAGGGCCCTGTTTGGGAGGAGGCCAGACCTAGGGCCTGAACCCTCACAGGGGCTACAGGGGCTGCAGGGGGAGGCAGAGCTGGGGCCCCCTCACTGACCTCTTCCAGGGCGTCCACCCCAAGGCCTGAGGGGGCCGGCCCGGTAGCTCTCACGGCTGCTCCTCCCAAAGACAAAAAGTGGCCGCCCTGGAACAGCTCCGACCCCGGGTGTCCTGCCACCCACCGGGCCTGAGGGCAGCCTCGGACTCCCTGGGGACCCCGGGGCAGTCGCCCTCATCCCTCTCTCAGGCCCCAAGTCCCCAGATTCCCGCTGGGCCTCTAGGAGCCCGGGAGGGGGTGCCGGGGAGCGGAGGTAAGGGGCCGGGAGGGGTCCTGGCGAGCAGCGGGCTGCGTCTAGGGCCTGCGTGCCTGGTGGGGCTGCTGCCGGGTGATTTGCCTGAGACATTTCCATAGCTGCTTTGGTTCCGCGGGCTGGGATTTCCATGCCTGCTCCCTCCCAGGCCTCGCGGAGCCTGCAGCGATAGGTTCTGTTTCTGCCAGGTGCCCTCACCTTCTGGGACCCGGCCAAGCCCTGGGAACACTGGCAGGGGAGTGGTTATCCAGGGCCCATGGTGCTGAGGGCCACCGCCCGTCCCTTGAGGCTCCTCGAGTTTGGTCCTAAGGGCTTGGTCTGGAGGCGTCTCTGGTCCAGAACCTCAGGACTCACGGTGTGTTTAAGAACCGGGTCAGCAGCCCCTGGGGTGGGCCCTGCCCGTCTGTTCCGAGGAGCCAGCTGGGGGCCGTTCCTGCGAGGCTCAGGACGTCTGAGAAGCCCGGGGTCCTCACCGCTCAACGGCCTTCTCCGGCACCCAGATCTCAGGCTCCAGGCCCCTCCCGCAGTTCACCTGTCCCGGGACCCCCACCCAGCAGGAGTGCCGCCCGCCTCCCACACAGCCGGCCTCCGTGTCCCAGGCAGGGTTTGTCTCCGGGGCCCCCTCCCCACAGTCTCTCAGGGCAGGACACCCGGCGAGGTCCCCGGTGTCGAGGCCACAACCCCAGCATATAACACATGGAGGTGACGGCGGCACTGCCAAGCCCAGGCCAGGCTCCCAGGAATGCTCAGACCCAGCCAGAGGCCTCAGGGTGAGCTCAAGGCACCAAACCGAGAACGGCCCCGCCCAGGGGGAGCCTGGAATGTGAGGAGGGGCAGCCACGGTCCATCCTGGCGGCCTCGGCTCTCCAGGACTCGGAGGCTCCGCACCCCTTCCTGCTCTGCCCAGCCTGGGGCTGCCCCGTTCCCCTCTGCCTCTGTCTCCTACTGCCCCCGGGGCCTCGTCTCTGTCTGCTCTGCTACCCCCGGGGCCTCCGCTCACAGCAGCCACTTCTGACACCAGCAGGACATCAACAAAGGTCACTGGTGGGACTTTAAATATACATTTAAATAGACTTTTTATTTCTAATAGTTTCTGATCAACAGAGAAGTTGCACCGGGGGCTCAAAGATCACAGAGACCCGGCATGACTGTGAGCCCCGCACGTCAGCTGGTCCGTCTGTCACAGCAGCCAGTGATGACGAGCAGCTAAACCCCACACGCTGGCCGGCCTTTTTCCCTCCTGTCCTTTCCGTCCCGGAATCCCATCCAGGCCCCATGGCCTCGTCACCTCTCCTTGGGCTGTGACAGCTTCTCAGACTTTCCTTGGTTTTAGCGACCTTGACAGTTTTGAGGAGTACTGCTCAGGTGTTTGGTAGAGAGTCCCTCAGTTTGGGCTTGTCTGATGTTTTTCTCACGGTTATACTGGGGTTATGGGTTTTGCGAAGAGGAGGATGGACCCCTAAGTTCCAGAGCCCAGTGTCCTTCTCACCCCATTGAGTCTGGGTTCCAGGCCCTCCACACGACCCAGCTCTATCATCCCATTGGGGATCCAGGCTCTCCACATGACCCAGCTCTATCATCCCAATGGGGATCCAGGCTCTCCACAGGACCCAGCTCTATCATCCCACTGGGGATCCAGGCTCTCCACACGACCCAGCTCTATCATCCTCTCAGGGATCCAGGCTCTCCACACGACCCAGCTCTATCATCCCATCAGGGACCCACGCTCTCCACACAACCCAGCTCTATCATCCTCTCAGGGATCCAGGCTCTCCACACGACCCAGCTCTATCATCCCATCAGGGACCCACGCTCTCCACATGACCCAGCTCTATCATCCTCTCAGGGATCCAGGCTCTCCACACGACCCAGCTCTATCATCCCATCAGGGACCCATGCTCTCCACACAACCCAGCTCTATCATCCTCTCAGGGATCCAGGCTCTCCACATGACTCAGCTCTGTCAATGCTCACCTCCATCACCCAGCTGAGGCTGTGCCCATCAGGTTTCTCCACTAGTGGGACTGTAAACAATTGGATTTTATTTATTTATTTTTGAGACAGGGTCTCACTCTGTCACCCTCCTAGGCTCAGGGGATCCTCCCACCTCAGCCTCCCGAGTGGTGGGACTCCAGGTGCACACTCCCACGTCCAGCTAATTTTTTGTATTTTTTGTAGATACAGGGTTTCACCATGTTGCCCAGGAAGGTTTCCAACTCATCCCCCAGCCTTGGCCTCCCAGTGCTGGGGTTACAGATGTGAGCCATGGCACCTAGCAAACAATTGCATTTTAATTCCAAATATTTAAAAACTTTGCAATTCATTGTTATTATTATTGCTGTGCAAAGCCAAAATCAATGGAGATTTCATCACTTTTTGCACAGCAAACGTTCTGCCTGGAATCCTCCTGTGGCTGCGTGTGCTTTTCACATTCTCTTAGCAAACGTTTACTGGTGGCAAATGTTCTCAGCTCTCTTCTGGTTGTTGTTTGTTTTGCTTTCTGGCTGGTGTGTATTGTAAAGCAGCTGTTCCACTGTCCTCTGTCTCCATCGTCCTGTAGGCATGTCTGCCATCAGTCCCACCGCTGGTCTTCGGAAGTGAGCCTGTCTCACTCTTCCCTGGCTGTTTTCAGCTGATCACTGTTGGCTTTCAGCATGGCTCATGTAGGCAGCAAGCTGGGGATTTCTGTGTATTTATCTGGCTTAGGATTTATGGGGCTTCTTGAATCTGTGTTTGGATGTCTTTTAACAGTTCTGGAAAATTCTCAGATAGTATCTCTTCAAATATTAATTTCTCCCGTTCTCTCTTCTTCCAAGTCTCTATATTTTATATATGTATTTCACCCTCCCACCCTTATCCATATTGTCTTTTAAAAATATCTCTAGCCAGCCAGGTGTGGTAGCTCACGCCTGTAATCCCAGCACTTTGGGAGGCCAAGGTGCATGGATCACCTGAGGTTGGGAGTTTGAGACCAGCCTGATCAACATGGAGAAACCCCATCTCTACTAAAAATACAAAATCAGCCAGGCGTGGTGGTGCATGCCTGTAATCCCAGCTACTTGGGAGGCTGAGGCAGGAGAATTGCTTGAACCCCGGAGGAGGAGGTTGCAGTGAGCCGAGATTGTGCCATTGCATTCCAGCCTGGGCAACAAGAGCGAAACTCCATCTCAAAAAAAAAAAATCTCTAGCCTTCATTCTGGATAATTTACACTTACCTGTCTTCCAGTTCCCCAATTTTCTTTTCCTTCCTTTGACAGAGTCTGGCTCTGTCACCCAGGTTGGAGTGCAGTGGTGCAATCTCAGCTCACTGCAACCTCTGCCTCCTGGGTCCACGTAATTCTTCTGCCTCAGCCTCCTGAGAAGCTGGGATTACAGGTGCCCGCCACCATGCCTGGCTAATTTTTGCATTTTTAGTAGAGACAAGGTTTCACCATGTTGGCCAGGATGGTCTCAAACTCCTGACCTCAGGTGATCCTCCCACCTCAGCTTCCCAAAGTGCTGGGATTACAGGTGGGAGCCAACACATCCAGCCCCCAATTTTCTTTTCAGCGATTTTAAATCTTCTGTTAAGCCTATCCATTGAGTTTTAAATTGTGGTTATCATATTTTCATTTCTAAAAGCTCATTCGGTTTTTTTAAATCTACTACATAAGTTTTATAAGCTAAAGTTCTCTGTGAATATAAAACATCTTTTTTTGTTTTCAACACACTGATTTTAGTTGCTTTTTGGTCTGTGTCTGATAACTCCAATATCTCAGGCCCCTGTGGGTCTTGCTGGTGTCTGTCTCCATCAGTTCTTGCTTCTATCATATCTTTGCGAGACTGGTTATCTTCGACGGTGTGCTGGTCATTGTACTTGAACAAGTATAGGACGATTTGATGCCTCGGGCAAAGGCACTGCCCCATTCGGCTTTCCTCTGCCAGACACCTGGGACAATACTGCCTGGGTCTGAGTGGCCTTTGGAAGATCACTTTGGAAGTGGCTTGAGCTGGGGCTGCGAGGATGGAGTCACGTTCACTTTGTCCTCACTTTGGGAGTGGAGCCCTTTGGGACTCCCAGGTTTTGTGGGGAGGGTCTCCTGGTGGATGATTTCCACATTGGAACAAAAGTTCACATCTGCTGACCCCCGAGGAACGAGGCATAGTGCTCTAGGCTGTATTTCCTCCATGGCTTTGGCTTAGTGAGTTCTTACCAGCTCCTTGGCTCTTCGAAGCTTTAACAGACGGTTGAACATTTCAGTACTTTTCAGCCAGCAGGTGGATCTGAGAACCTCCGCCAGCATGCCTGCAAACAGGCCACCCCTGTGGGCATTGGCCACGTCCCCTGCCTGGGGCACTCTCTCCCTTTGGCCTTCAGGACCCCACACTCTTCCCATCCAGGAGTCCTGGGATTCCTCAGGGCATGGCCAACCTGACCGCAGCCTCCGTTCCCTCCATCATCAGGCACAGCCAGTGCACTTCCGCCCAGGCTCTGCCAGGCTCCATAACCAGCATGGAATCCCCACTCGGGAAACTCCCACTCAAACTACACCTGCTCAGCTGGAATCCACAGGAAATCTGTGCCGACGATACCAGGGAAGAGCATGCACATTCTTCCCAGCCTCCAGATGCCTTGTCTCCATCTCCATCCACCCCCTCCATTTCCCTGGCACAAGCACCCCAGCCTGCTGGTTCCCAGGGATGCCTGTGCTCCGGTGGCTGAGTGGGCCGAGCCTCGGAGGCACGTGGTGACTGGCTGTCCACAGGCTGGGCTGGGAGGCCATAGGGTCGACCCCTGGATTTGGCGCCTTAGAGGCCTCTGGGGACGAGGGTGGCTATGGAGGATTGGGGCAGATCTCAATTAATAACTAAGAAGAAAACAAAGTGACAGGCTCCCGGGAGAGGGCTGTGTCTCAGACCACGGGCAAAGCTTCCAGACTTTTGGTTAATGCCTTCCTGAGAATTCAGTAGAGGCCGTGGCTAAACATCACAGCTATCAGGGATACAGCCTGGGGGAGGACATGGGAACATCAGGACCTCAGGTGGAGGTGGGTCCGGTCAGGGTAAGCTAGGCTGCAGGAGCCTGTGTTGACCCACAGGCCCCGGCTGGACACGGGCAGGTCCCAGAGCTTGGTTCAGGGCAAGAAGGTCGGGGGAGGGTGGGCCAGCACTTGCTCAGGAGGGCGGGGGAAGGTCCCGGGCGCTGGGCTGGTCTGACCTGTGGCAACCCTCTGTGGGCAGACCCAAGGTCACACAGCATGACCAGGACCCAGGACCTTGGGCTGGGGACAGAGTGACCTTCTGGCTTGAACTGTCCTGCCCTGAGCTTGCAGTGGCCAGCAGGTGCCTGGGGCCTTGGGTCAGGTGGGAGGAGCCGGGACAAAGAGGGAGAAAAGGTAGCTGGAAGAGAGTGCAGGAGGCTCCCGGCTCTGTGCAGCATTGAATCATGGTGGGGTCACCCGCCTTGTCTGGCAGCATGGCAGAAGGACACGGCCTGGGCAGGGAGCACTCGGCCCTGGAATCAAGGTCCAGAGGCAAAGGCAGCAGGTGGGTCCAGCGAGCCCTAGGGACTGCAGCCCCCGCCCCCAGCCCACCCATCCCAGCCATCCCCGCCCCTCCATCCCCACCCCGCCCCCAGCCCCGCCCCAGCCCTGCCTCCCATCGGCCTGGAGGCTCCCTGGCCTTCCTGCCAGAGTGGAAACGGGTGTTTGCTACTGGGGTTCGTGTAGAGCAGGAAGGGGGAAGGCGACGGGGTGGAAAAGACCGCTGGGCGCCCCGAGGAGGCGGAGCTGGTGGGAGGGGCCTCCGCCCGATCCTGTTTAATCTCAAACTCTAGGCCCTGGGGACGCCCCACCCTTCCCGCTGAGGAGACTGGGTTTTCCTCCCAAGGTTCTCGAAGCAAAGCCTGTCTGTGTTCCAGGGTGGTGCTGACTAGAGAAGCCAAAGCCAAAATTAGCCCCAGGCCCTCCCTCAATTAGTGGAGGGGCCACCGGGCCTCCCCTCAACCAGTAGGGGGGTCACGGGCCCCTCCCACCTCCCGGTCAAGACCCTGACATTGCGGAGGGTCAGGAGGGGTGAGCAAGGACCCTGGGCCTGGCACCCTGGGTGGGGCACCATCCCCAGGGAGGGCTGGGCAGGTGCCCCCAGCCTCCACCCGTCCCGTCCGGTGTGGGTGCCCCAGTGGCTGAGGAGCCAGGAGCGGCTCCCGAGGCTGTGCGCGGAGGACGCAGGAGTGGAGGAACCCGGAAGTGGAGGAGCCGCGGGCGCCCTGAGCCTGTGTCCCTTCCTGAGAGGGGCCCCAGGCTCCAAAGGCTCCTGGGCCCTCCCCTTCTTCCCAGCACCGTCCCAGGGGGAAGGTAGCCCCTGGAGCAGGTGGGACCCTCGGCAGTCTGGCCCAAGAAACGGGGACCTTGTGGCTTCCTGTGGCTGGTGCCATCAGGAAGTAGCCCAGAGCCAGAGCACAAAGGGCCTTTGTCCTGCCTGCCCCGCCCAGCGATACCTCCGGCCCAGCCAGGGCTGGGGGCTGGGGGCTGGGTCCCCTCTGGCTGGCTCTGCCATCAGCTGCCAGCCTAGTCCCCGGAGAGCCACACCCCCTCCCCTCCACTGTCCCCACCCAGTGCCCCCACCCGGCTGCCATGACAACGTCCTACCCAGCAGGAGGAGGAGGCCGGTACCTTTGGCAGCCACCGGTTCCTGGCGATTCCGACACCAAGTGCAGCCACTGTGCGGGGCCGGGTGTGGAGTGGCCCCTCACTGACCAGCTCACGCCAGCTGGCAGAGCCACTGGGCCCTCTCTGTGGAGGAGGAGAGAGGCCTCAGGCGCCATCCGCTGTGCCCCAGGGCCACTCACTTCCTTGGTAGGTGGGGGATGCCGACCTGGGCCTCCCGAGACTTGAGCCCTGCCCCTGCCCTTGCCCCCAGAGAGACCCGTGCCAGCGAGCATCACAGGCCTCCCCTCCCTGACCCTTGCACCCGGGCGGTGCAGGGGGTCTGCTGCACTTCAGAGCGGGCATCAGCCCTCAGCCACTCCATTAGCAGTCCCCCCACAGCTCAGGGCCTCAGAACTGGCCATCCACGGAGCTCAGAGGCACCCGAGGGTCCTGGGGCCTGGGTAGGGACTGGCCGGCTCGGGGTCCTCCAGCAGCCATACCCAGGTTCATCCAGGATGAAAGCAGGGCAGTGGGAGCCATGCAATTGGTTTAAAAGCAGGTGAGGGGCCGGGCATGGTGGCACATGCCTGTAATCCTAGCACTTTCGGAGGCCAAGGCAGGCGGATCACCTGAGGTCAGGAGTTCGAGACTAGCCTGGCCAACATGGTAAAACCCCTGTCTTTACTAAAAATACAAAAATTAGCTGGGTATGGTAGTGCACACCTGCAGTCCCAGCTACTCGGATGGCTGAGACAGGAGAATCGCTTGAACCCGGGAGGTGGTGGCTACAGTGAGCGGAGATCGCACCACTGCACTCCAGCCCAGGCGACAGAGCCAGACTCCGTCTAAAAAAAGAAAAGCAGGTGAGGAAGTGTGAGCAAGTCTGGCCCGTGCTGCCAAAGCTCCCGCTTCTCTGAGCAGCTCCACAGGAGGAGCAGAGGCGGCTCCAGTTCCACAGCCAGACACATGTCATTTTCCCTCTACTCGGGAATTAGGCAGGATGGTAGGGCCAGAGTGCCACCATGAAGCCAGGAAGCAGGTGTTCAGCCAGACGCAAATATTCCTCCTCAAAGCCAGGGGAGCGGCCACAGTGGATTCTATTATGGGGAGACGGGGGCACGCCCAGTGCCCCGCCGCTCTCCACGTCCACAGCAGCGAGGGTGGAGGGCCCTGTGCTGTACAGGGCAGAGCTCGGCTGCACCTGGGCCAGGACACAGCTGCCCAGGTGGGAGGAACCGTGGACGGGGCTGGGGCCTTCCTTGTCCCGGGGCCGGTGAGCTGGTCGCTCACTGTATCACAGTTCCAGGTAGACACAGTTTATTAATCTGCAGAAAACTCTGGGGCCTTTTACCTTTGTGTTTTCTTTTTTGAGATAGGGTCTGACTCTGTGGTCCAGGCTGGAGTGCAGTGGTGCGATCACGGTTCACTGCAGCCTTCGCCTCCCAGGCTCAGCAATCCTCCCACAGGTGGGCCCACAGGTGTGCACCACCACAGCCGGCTAAGTTTTAAATTTTTTGTAGAGACGGGGTCTCAACATGTTGCCCAGGCTGGTCTCAAACTCCTGGGCTCAAGTGATCCGCCCGCCTCAGCCTCCCAAAGTGCTGGGACTACAGGCGTGAGCCACCGCGCCCGGACGGTGTTTTACCATTGAGGTCAGAGGGCAGACATTGTTCCAAGCGTTTCGTCTGCGGATAGAGCTTTGGAACTGATGGAGAAGGCAGAGTCCAGACCGGGGCCGCCATCAGAGCACAGGGACGGCAGGGGGGATGCGCAGGGAGGAGGGAGGGGAAGGAAGGAGGCGCCAAGCTCTCTGCTCAGTGGAGGTCAGTGGAGGTTTGCTTCCTGCTCACACTGGGCCTGGCTGGGTCAGAGGGCACGCGGGGGCCACTGTCTGTCCTCCGTGGGGCCTTGGCCTGTGTCCGAGGGAGGGAGACGGTAGAGGAACTCACGGCTCTGTGAGGCGTTCCCTGGCATGACCTCACCTGTGTGCTCTCTCTCCCTGTCTCCATCAGAGCTGAACCCAGGCTCCCGCGGACCAAGAGGGGGTCCAGGAAGAACTGCTCCTGGGACCTGGACAAAGCAGAGGCCATGTGCACCAGCAGTGTGGACCAGAGGGGCCTCGGGGGCCACCTGCTCCATCCGACCGGGCACCAGTCCTGCCAGACTCACCTGAGGATGCCCGTGGGCCCCAGCGACACCTGGGGTGCCCCCCACACCCCTGCACCTGCCTGAGACCAAGGGTGGAGGTGGGGCTGTGTGCCTGCGTCCTGGCCCTCCCAGGGCACCCTCAGGAGCAGCTGCACAGGCTCTGGCCGGCCGGGGCTCAGAGCAGCCCACAGAGCCAGGCCCATCCTGGGAGGCTCAGGGCTGCAGCCCCTGGACTCATGAGGGGGGCTTCTGGGGGTCTAAGGCCAGCAGTCACCTTTCTTCTCACTGAGGCACCCCCACATCACAGGCCCCAAGCTCCCACCCGGAGTCCCCAGGCAGCAGGTTTCCCACCATGGCCGGGAAGAGCCCCACCTTCACCACCCACCACCAGCCAATCCCGAGACCACGGAAGCCCCCAGACTGGGCCCTTTGCCCCTCCTGCCCCCCGGCTCTCCCTACTGCCCAGAGCCTCGGCCAGCACCCGGGGACCCACATCCACCTCCCAGAGTGGCCCTGCCCAGGGTCCTTTCCTGCCCTCCACGACTCTCCGTGGCCCTTGGAGAAAGAGCAGTTTCTCCCCAAGCTCTGCCCCCGGCCCTTCCACCCCAAAGCCTTTGCCCAGACGTCCCATCCCGTCCCGTCCCGGGGGGCTCTCACGCTCCCACCCGACCTCTCGCCCATTCCCGGACAGTCACAGCCGTGGAACAACGCAGCGTGTGGACCCAGCCCCGGGGGAGCCTGACTCTGCCTGGTCCCCACGGCGTCCGGTGGCTCACCAGCTGCCCCCATCGCTCCATGAAATCTGACCACACCTGTCCCAACACTCGACCAGCTCCCAGGCAGGTCCTGCCGTGCAGGGAGCCAAGGGCCACACCTGGGACCAGTGAGTGAGGCGGCATGCGGGCAGCGGGGGTGTGAGCCCGAGACGGGGGTCCAGCCTTCTCCCACTCGGATGCCAACAGCAGACTCTGGATTTGGAGGTGTGGGCAGTGCCTCAGTCTCCCCACCCGCCGGGTGTGTCCTGACCCCACCCCCACCTGCCCCACACAGACACCTGAGTGGGCATCAGAGTGGGCCGGGCCCTGACTGTCCGGGGGAGGGACTGTTGGGGCGAGGGCAGTGGGTCAGAGGTCACCGGTGCCCCCAGGACCAGCTTCCAGCAAGAAGAGAGCCAGGAGCCCCGGGCACAGGCCCACAGTGATGAGGCTCCTGACCGAGCTCCCAGAGCTCATTATGAAAAATCATGGGGTCTGCCGGGACCTCTCTGCCGGTCGGGCTAATTACGGACCGTTTGTCGTTTCATTATGGGCTCTTCCGCCGGGAGCTGTGAGAAGCAAACACTTTGCCGTGGGAGGGGCGCTTCCCGGACCGGGCAGGGGCCCTGCCCTACCCACCCCCAGACCCCTGGTCCCCAAGGCCTTTGAAGCTCCCAGAAGAAAACTTGTACCCCCACTCCAGGGGCTCCAAAGTAACCTCCAGAGCCCAAATGGGGATGTTCCGGGGGCTGCTGGGGCCTCAGCTGTCCCTGCCTCGCAGGGAGGCTCAGGAAGGCACCCACACCCCTCCCTCATTCCCCCAGCCTGTGGGTCTGTGGGGTCTCGGAGCCTCTTGCCCATTGGGGTGGGACTGGGGGCACATAGCCGCTGAGCCCCTGGCGAGGAGACTGATCCTGAGACCCACCTGGGCCGACGGGGGTCCCTTCATTGCTCCAAAATTAGGGGCTGGGGGCCTGGAGCTAAGACAGGCAGATCCGGCCCCTGCCCTCTGTCCGTGAGAGGCCTCAGCCCCATGGGGCAGGGCACCACCGCTGCAGGGAGGCGGGGGCAGGTTGTGACCCCTCACCCTGGGGCCGCCCCACCTGCTTCTAAGGCAGCCTGGGAAGGAGCCCTGCAGAGCTGGGGGGCGGGGAGACAGGTGTGGAGAGGGGAGAGTTGCCCGCGGCTGCCCGTACCCCTGCCCCTGTCGCCCACGCTCCACACAGGCCCCACAGAAGCCTTCCCATCCTGGCTTTTGTTCAACCTCGGTGGGCGGCAAGGTGGGGGCAGGATGGAGTGTGCGGGGCCTGGGCCTGCGTCACTGTCACTGGCCCGCCTCCCGCCCAGCCTATGGGAGCCCAGGGGACACACCTGTCGGGGGCCAGGAGCGGAGATTGGCCAGCGGGAGCTCGCACCTGTGTGGGGCGGGGAGCACTGCTCCTTGTAAGGCGAGCCCCGCCGAGCCGGCTCTTCCCTCCGGAGGCCCCCACCTCGCCACCACTTCCCATTGTCCCGTCGCCCTCGAAATTCTCCCAGAGACGGGCGAGTTGTCCACCTGTGCAAGTCTGAACTGACTTCCTGTGCCAGGGCCTCGCCTGCGCGGGGGCAGAAAGCTCACCTTTGCAGGTCTCCCCGCGCCGACAGACTCCCTGAGGCCTGACCTTGGCTGAGGCAGAGCACCCAGCTCTGTGGGCTGGGACGGACGGGCTCACGTCCCCCCCATTCCTTCCGAAGCCGGTTCACACCCACCTGGGCCTGGCACAGGGGAGGCGCTGGCTGCAGGGTTGGGGCGGGAGCAGCCTCAACCCGGCTCCTGGGCCGCGGCAGCAGCGGTGGAACCTGTCGGGGCAGGTAAGGGTTGGGGGGGCAGGTAAGGGCGGGCAGCGGGGAGCCTGAGGCGCGGAGGGAGGCCGCTCCCTGCAGGGGGGCCCTCGCCAGCCCCCTCCGTGGCTGACGCGGGGCAAGGGCGCAGGTGACAGATGGGCTGTTGCCAGCCTGGCCAGCGTCCAGGGGAGCTCTGGTCACTGCAGACACAGGCTGGAGCAGGTCCTTCCCCTCCCAGGGAAAGGTGGGCCCCCGCTCAGATGCGGCTGGGTTTCGGGTGCGGAGCCATCTTGGACCCACAGGCTGCGTCTTCCGGGCACGGGCACAGTGTGTGGGCTCCAGGCATGGGGTGCCCTCAGGGCAGGGCCTGGGCAGAGGGCAGGCTCCGAGAGGGGTCATGTTCTTGCCGCCTACCTGACAGCAGGCCTTCTAGAAAGTTCTCTCCAGAAGCAGCCACCACCGTCCTGAGGCGCTTTGTGCAGAGATGGGAAGCTGTCTCCTCAGAGGTGGGTGCGTAGAAGGGTCTGGCCAGGTGTGAGGATGCCCGCGTCTCCCCTGGGCTCTGGAGTCTGCGGTGGGAAGGGCTTGGTTTCAACACCCTCTGGTCAGAGGCCGGCCGAGCCTGTGGGCAGTGAGGTTGGCGCCTGGGGTCGTGGCTGGTCTGGTACAGGTGGGGCTCAGCCCGGAGAAGCTGGAGCCGGTTCCCAGGCCCCACGCTGTGACTGGGGTGGGGGCACTGTCTCTTGTACAGTTTTTTACTTAAATGCGAAACGGCACAGTACAGTGGCCGTAGCCAGGAGCAAGGTCTGACCCACCGAGGCCCAGCCTTGAACTTGCCGCGGGGGCACCTGAACGCGGTTTTACAGCCCGGATCATTGGCTTTCTTAAAGTTTGGGAACTGATTGATCATGGTGGCGGGAGGTGAGGTTCATTGTTCTTGATGAACAAAATTCTTAGGGCGTGAAGAGCCGATGCTTTAATTAACCCCCTGAGAGCGTCTCAGGCCCCGTTTGGGCTGAGTGTCTGGGGAAAGACGTGGTTTGGTTTGGTTTTTCTAGTAACCTAGATGAAATGTTTAAAAGCATGGTTGGCAGCACATTGAATTTGGCAAAATTAAGGTTTGCATTTGTGAAAATGCGGATGCAGTTTGCGGTTCTTTTCAGACATTTTGGTAATTTGCAAATACTTATTTGCGAAATGAGTTTGTCAGAACATTTTTTAGTGTATGTAGGAGAAGATGAGATGGGCCGAGGAGGTTGCGCACCCCTGGAGGAGCCTGGTTTGTTCTCTGTGGGGCGGGTGGACGTGGCCCGGACGCAGGGGCCGTGCTCACAGCCGGCCTGAGAGGGCTGCAAATCCATGCCCGCCGTGTGGGTGAAATGGCGGCTTTGCAGCTCCGGCGACGCAGAGGGAAGAACCTGCAAGCCAGCCAGGCTGAGCTCCGCCACCCCACCCCCAGCAGCCTCTGGCTCCCGGCTCCGCTCCCGCGGTCGGGGAGGGTTGGATTTCACGCTTTGTTCTCCAAGGCCTCACCATTGATTAAGCCCGTCGGGCAGGTTAACCAACAAGTTAGGTTTTCACGCTGGGATCACATTCCTCGCTGGGCGCTCCCACCCCACCCCGGCCTGTGCAGGTGGGACCCGGCCAGGCAGGCGGGCAGGGTGGCCAGGTGAGCCGAGGGGCGCCTCCACGGGGCGTGTGCTCCGCAGAGAACCCCTTGCTGGGGCGGCTCTGGGCCTCCTGACTCACTCCTGGATTTTCCCAAGCTGAGTCTGGCCCCGCGGTGATGATTAACCCAACACCTCAACCGGCACCGCGACGCTGGCTCCACTTCCCGGCGACGGTTGACAAGAAAGCACCGCGTGGGGCTCTCGGAAAACAGGGAACGTCCGTTTTCACTTTTCATTTCTTGACCTGTGGCCACGGTAAGACTCGGCCGCCTGCCCCCCCCCCCGACTCCTTGCCCCTCACCCCGTGCCAGGCACAAGGCCCTGCGAAGCCCTGGGTCCCCCAGCTGAGCCTGCCGGCCCAGGCCACCATCTCCCCACCCAGCCCTGGTGCCAGGGTCAGCCTCTCCTGCTAGCTGCTCGTTGGCTTTACAGCTTCTGCACTCAGGAGGCGCCTGGGAGTCCTGCCCTGGAACTTAGGAAGGAGGCTTCTCCCACCCGCCTGCCACATGGGTCTGTCCCTGGGTCCGAGCCTCTGCCGTGTGCCCCTCAGCCTCCCGGGTGAGAACGCAATGGCTGACGAGCCTGGGGTGGCCAGGCCAGCTCTGGCCCTGTGGGGTTCCTGAGAAGGCTGGCCCTGGGTGGCCAAGGGCCTGGGGACACTGGCCGCGGGCCTTGAACCTAGCAGTGGGAGGCCGGCCTGTCCGTCGTGTGGGCTGGGGACTGTGTTTGGCCCCAGCTGCGAGGGACGAGTGCCGGGCACCTGCTGCCCTCCCCACGTGGCCTGGCAGCCAGGAATGGAGCTGAAATTCAACTCTGCTCCGAACGGGAAGTCTTAGCTTTCCTTAGCTCAGAAAACAGGTGAAATTGTGTTCCTGAAGCACTGATTTGATGGGATTTGATGGGATCGGTGGCGAAGGCCTGTGAGGCGCTGGAAAGGGAAAGCCAGGTGCCTGGAGCCTGACAGGCTGGGGCCAGGGCAGGGCGCCTGGTGTGGGGCCTCCGGAGAGGGTCCAGGCATGAGGGACGCTGGGTCAGGTCCTCAGAGACGTGGCCTTTGGAGGAGGAGACCGGAACCGGGTGGACCCGGCAGCAGGCAGGGGCGGGCGGACACGACCTTTGTAGGCATAGGGCCTGCGCACCCCCCTACAGCCTCTGTGGGTGGAAGGTGCCAGAAAACTTGAAGAGTGGCTCTGGCCAGCTCTCTGGGCCCAGTCAGCACTGGGTGGGTGCAGAGAAAGGGTGGGAAGGAGGACAGGAAGGATGGCGTGTCCAGCGGGCAGGGAGCCTTGGTCTGGCCTGAGGGCTGCACCTCCCTCGGGTCCTGACTGTGCCTGGAGTAGGTGCCTGGGATCTCTGGGCTCCAGGCAGGGCCCTGAGCAAGGAGGGGCCACAGGGCTGCCCACTTCCTCCCCTGCAGAGGCGGCTCAGCCCCCGAGGCGTCTGAGGCTTGACTGCCTGTGTCTGTGTTTGTGGCCGGTCTCCCTCTGTGCCTGGGTCAGACCCCAGACCAGCAGACACACAAACCGCAGGGACGGCTGGGCATAGCCAGGAGCCTACCCCACCCACACCCCCACCCACACCCCCACCCACACCCCCACCTCCACCCCGGCCCCACCCGCACCCCCACCCACACGCCCGCCCCCGCCTGTACCCCTGCCCCACCCCCACCCACACCCACACCCCCGCCTGCACCCCCTGCCCTCAGACGCTGTGCAGTGAGCGGGACAGCATGGGAGAGGGGTCTCCAGGTGGGAGGGACCGTTCTGTCTCGAGAGCGTGGCAGACACTGGGCCTTTGAGAAGAGAAGGGGCTGGGCAGGGAAGCAGCTCCTGGAACACCATCCTGGAGACAGGCCCTTGTCCCCTGCCTCAGACAGACAGCACGCGGGGCCCAGGGCGCTGGGGCTGCTGTCCAGGCCTTCCTATGGGAGAGAGAAGATCCCCCGCAGAGGGGTGGGGGCGGAGGGCCGAGCGGGGCGGGCAGAGGGCCTGTGTCAGCCTCACTCTGACCTGGTCCGTGGCCGTCTGGCCAGGACACTTCGGCCCCCCAGGTGCCCACCCCAGGACCCAAAGCTGGTGGCTGCTGGACTCGGCAGGGCTGGCGGGTGGGGCTCACCCCAGCCCCTGCCCTCCAGCGATGCTGTCCTCAGTGCCCCAGGAGGACGAGGCCCCCCAGCTACTGAGTCTCCCAGCGAGTCCCATGCAACCCCCAGCCGGGCGGCCCCCAGACCCAGCTCGGGCAGCCGTGGCCATCTTACTGGGCAGCATTGGATGGAGTCAGGTCTCTAATACTGCCTGGTAATGATGACGGCGGAGCCCTGCACGCAGCGACCGGCCGACCCCATCCCGGCCCCCAGGGCCTCCCACCAAGCCCCACGCTCCCCTCCCCCACAGCCCGCTCACCGGACCCCACCCTGCCCGGGCAAGATGGCTCAGGGGAGAGTGATGGGGGGACGTGACCTTGAGAAGGGGGCTGGGGCGCCCCCCACCAGCATCTCAGAGACCCCGGAATGCAAGGCCTCCTGCAGCTGCACCCAGGGCGCTCCACAGTGATCCGGGGATTAGGACGCTCAGGTGTCCGGGCCCTGCCCACAGCGCCGGGCAGGAGCTGCTGCCACACCCGGCAGGTGCGGGCCGAGCAGGACCCGACAGAGGGCTCAGGAGGGCAAGGCCCAACCGGGAGCCACGTGGAACCCAGAGGAAGCTGCCCCACCCAGCTTGGGAGCCCACCCAGCCTGGCCGCAGCCATCTTCCCTCCTGCCAGACAGGGTGGGCCGGCCACCGAGCAGACCAGCGCCCCCGCCTTGGTCCCGGGTCAGCGGCCCAGGGTCCCCTTGCCCTGGAGGAAGCAGGGAGGGTGGGCCTGTGTGCAGTCTCAGGGCCCCCAAGCCCCTCTCCACCAGCCCTGTCCCGTCCCGGCACCACCCCTGGCTGCTCACCGCTCTGGCTCTTCCCTGGGCTTCCACAGCAGCCCCTGCCTGCCTTGCGGGACCCCACGTCCCTCCCGGGCCCCTGTGAGCATCTTACCGGACAGTGCTGGATTTCCCAGCTTGACTCTAACACTGTCTGGTAACGATGTTCAAAGGTGACCCACCACTCGCCGGGGATCCCACCGAGGCACGTCCAGAGCTCCTACTCCAGAGATGGGCTGGGGCTGGGGGCCAAGTGGGGCCAGCAGATGGGTGAGGGCCGAGGGCTGAGTGGGGTGGCAGAGGGCCTGTGCCGGCTCCGAAGCCCAGCCCCCAAGGGAGGGGCTGGCCTCTGCCGGGGGTGCCCCCAGGGTCACACCCAGGCTGGGTCGGACACCTTGAGGACCCCTTGGTGCCTCCACAGGTGGCCTGGAGTGCATCCTGCTCCCCCTGCCGCACCCGCTGTGCCTCATCCCCCCAACCTCCCAGGCTGGGTTTTAGGGTGACCTGGCTCCAGGAAAGGCCATAGAGCTGGAATGCCAGGGCTGGAGAGGGAAGAGGAACAGTGGCCTCCCTCACGTGGTCCGGGCTCCATGGAGGGTCTGTTGGGGGCGTAGGAAGGACAAGGTGGGTTCAGATTCCCGAGCCCCACCACGCAGGGGAGTGGGGACGCTCTGTGCTTGTCCTCTGAGGGACAAGGGGTCTCATTCCTTCCCCCAGTCAACAAGAACAGGAGCTTTGTCCAACACCCACCAGGCCAGGGTTACCCATTGTTTAATGTTTTCCATCTGCAACCAGGGCACCTGGGACCGCACCCTCACACAGGGCCCCAGCCTGGGGAGGGGGCAGCCACTGGGGAGAGGCCGCCCTTCGCTGTTACTCATTAACCTGACAGAGCGTCAGGAAGCCAGCGAGGGGCGGCAGGGAGCCTTTGCCAAGAGCAGGGCCAGGGTGACCAGATGGCTCCCGGGTGCCCCGACACGGCCAGGCCGGTCTGGGACCAGGTGCTGGGATGGGGGCTGTCAGGGAAGTGCCTCGGAGGCTCTTCTGCAGACCCAGGAGGGATCAGGGTAGCTGCAGGAGGTGGGGGGAGCCGCCCCCAGGGCCTTCCCTTCACAGGCCCCGCAGACACCAGCCCAGGACCCAGAGGGCACCCACACCACCGCCGGCCGATGGGCGTCTTACCAGACATGGTTAGACCTGGCCCTCTGTCTAATACTGTCTGGTAAAACCGTCCATCCGCGGCCTGATCACCGTTAGAGGAGAGAGCTGCCTGCCCTGCAGCTTATCAGTGCAAAGCCGCCCGGTCTGGGGCTCTCGTGCCCCCCTCACTGTGGCCTGTGCTCACCTGCAGCCCATCAGAGCAAAGCCGCCCGGTCTGGGGCTCTTGTGCCCCACCCTCGCCATGGCCTGTGCCCACCTGGCCTCCTGGGGCCCTCGAGCCATAGCCCCTGGGCAGATGCTGTGGACCCCATGCTATCAGCCCAGCCCCTGGGGCCACAGTCACAGACACCCAGAGCCCCACCCCACAGCCTCAGCCCCCTCCCCACCTGGGGAGGCTGAGACAGAGGCAGCTGGGCCCCCCAAAGTGCCTGAGCCCAGGGCAGGGAGGAGCACATATGCCCGGCAGGGACAACGTCACAGCCTCTCAGCGGCCAGGCAGCAGGACCCAGAGACCTCTGGGAGGTTCCTAGGGCTGGCCCTGAGCCTCGTCCCCCAGGGGCCAGCTGTGGGGTGCAGACCACACTCTCCCCGAGGGCCCATCTCTGGGGCTGAGGCGGGCGGGGCCGGTGCCCAGCTGCAAGACCATGGGATAGGGAAGGCAGGTGCTTGGGGCCACACAGCCCTGCACTGGGGGCCCCTCCACCCCAGGCGGCTCACGAGGTGTCATCTGGAACTGTCCCCAAGCTGGGCTCTGCAGGTTGAGCCCCCCCACCTGGGGCTATCCCCAGACCCCCTTTACTCCCTGGGGAGATGGGGTGGTCCCCTGCAGGGCTGGCTGAAACCACCCCCCACGCTGCTGAGGCCTGAGCGACGTGTGTGGGGAAGAACTTGGAGTGCCACCCCCAGAATGTGGCGTCCGCCTCACCAGACCCCACAGGTGAGCCCTGGACTGCAAGGTGCATATAACACAAGGTTTGGACACACCTGGAGAGCTCGGGCCAGGCAGGGCCACACCTGTGAGCCTGAGCTCACCCAACACTGCCCGGACCTTGGGGACCTTCCCCATCCCAGCACCACCTCGCCGCTGTCCCCGTCTGGCCAGTCCCTCCAAACACCCCTCCAATGAAGATGCGCCCCACACTGCAGTGGGGCTGGCTCTCCACAGAGCCTGCTGCGTTGCACAGGGTGTGACAGGAAGGACCCTGCTGGGGCTGGCAGGGTCGTAACCAGAGCCTCCCTGTGCGGTTTCTCCTCCTCCTCCTCCCCTCTGTAAGCACTGGGAACAAAACAGAAAAAAAGTCTTTGTATAGTAATAAAGCCTGCGGTTCACGCACCCATGCTTGGACCAGCTCCTTATTTTAATCACACGAGCACGGACCCCCGCCGTGCAAAGGGCCCAGCTGAGGACAGAGCCCCAGACACTGCATCTGCCCCGGAGGCCCCTGAGGTTCCTGGGAGAGGCTCCCTCCCACCCTTCCCTCCTCTTTCCCTCCCCCTTCTCCTTCCTCTCCTCCATCCTTCCTTCCCCCTCCTCCTTCCCCCTCCTCCCTCCTCCTCCTCCCTCTGTCCGTCCCTCCCTTCTTCTTTTGCTCAGGAATATTCCCTGACTCTCCTGTGCTCAGCTCAGGTCGAGATTCTGGGGGAAGGGAGAGTCCCTGAGTGGAGACACCTCAGCCTGTGCTGAAGGAAGCTACTGAGGGGGAAGCTGGTGGCCCTGGGGGGCCTCTCTGAGCAGGTGACCAAGAGCATATGGTGCAGGCCAGCAGGAGCGAGGCCTGGGGACAGGATGGAGGCAGACAGGCGCCAGCGAGGAGGGCTTCCTGGTCCAACCACACCTGCCCTGGTGACAGCCACTGGTTGGTGGCAAAGGGGCCACCTCCCTTCCCGTGGCAGGGCCTGGCCTGCCTGGAGACCCCACCCACTGCCCAAGGGGTGCCGGGCCTCCCCCACTGTGCCTGGCCCTGGGGGCTGCACCCACCTGGACACGAGGGCCAGGCACACCCACAGCCCGAGGCCCCGCTCCCACCCGCCCTGCGCAGGAACCTTGCTGGGGCTGCAGGTATCCGTGGCTGCCACACCACCCAGATTTTGGGATTAAGAGGCAGAGTTTTCAAGTTTGAACTCAGGGAAGCTGTGAGGGATGAGGTAGTGCCTGGCTGGGGAGCCTGGGGGCTTCTGAGGGCGGTGGGGAGTCCTCAGGCCTGTGTGGGGCCCCAGGGAAGGGAGGCTGCAGGAGTTGGGGGACCTGCCCGCTGCACCCCCTCTCCCCCCACACAGGGAAACCCGTCCTCCCAGGTGTGTGTCCAGATCACATCCTCCAAAGGCTGGTGTGCCATGAAGACGAACACGGGGCTCCCCCTCCCAGCCCAGGGGCCAGGACCCTGCCTTGCTCTGTTCCCGGAAGGGTCAGCTCTGGAGAGGAGCTGGGCGAGTCCTTCCCATCCCCATCAGCTCCTGCCAGGCCACCTGCCTCGGCCTCGGGGAGGAGGGGACACACGTAGGCCCCTTCCCAGAGCCAGAGCTTCCGAACCCGGATCTGCTGCTCCCACCCTGGAGAGCCACAGGAGCCACTGAAGGGGCCCCCACCCATCACCCCCACCAGGTGGGCCCCACTCCCCGAAGGCCCAGCCACTCAGTCCAGGACCTGCCCCAGCCCCACCTGCCGCCTGACCTGAGGCTCCCAGAGGGCAGAGGGGCCTCCTGGGTCTGCTCCTCACCAGGGTCCGGCGGGACCATCCCAAAGCTTGAGCACCAGGCACAAGGTGGAACTGCGGGGAGGGGACGAGGACACTGTTCCCAGCTGGACAGAACCAGGAAGACGGGTGGGAGACGCCCCCCACCGCCCCGCCTCCGAGAGCTCCCTCTTCCTTGCAGGGGCTCCCCAGGGACAGCCGGGGCCCCTTCTTCCCCCACAGCTCAGGCTCCAGGGGCCCAGAGCGGGGAACCCCCAGGCTGCAGCCCCGGCGTGGGTCGGGGAGGTGGCTCTGGAGCAGGCACTACACTCTCGCAAGGGTGCCTTCTCCTCCCGGCTGCTGAAAAACCATACAGGCAGGCACAACAACAGACACTTAACGCCCCCATCTGGAGGCCAGAACTCCAAAGCCACGGGGCAGGAAGGCTGCACCCCCCTGGGGGCTTCAGGGGAGGACGCTATCTGCCTCCTCAGCCCCTGCCAGCTCAGGCGTCGGTGGCTGTGGCCGTGTCACTCATCTCTGCTCCCCGGTCCCATGGCGTCTCCCCCACGTCTGCGTCTCCTCTTTCCTCCTCCCTCTCAGAGGGGCAGAGGTCATTGATTCAGGGCCTGCCCAGGGAACCCTGGGTGATGTCACCAGAGATCCTGACGTAACCCCACCTGCAAAGTCCCTTCTTCTAAATAAAGTCACATTCGAGGTTTCAAGGCTAGGATGTGGTTTTCTTTTGGGGACACCACCAGCCCCCTGCAAGGGGACCCTAAGCAGAGAGGCCCTTGTGACCCACACAAAGCTCTGAAGGACACGGGTGGGTAGGGGACACGTGGCTGGAGGCTCAGGGTTTGAGGCAGAGGGGATCAGACCATGCTAGGGGTCATGCCAGGAGCCCAGGACTCCCAGACCTGGTATCATTAGGTGTTTTAAAGAGAAGGCAAGGGCAGACCGGGCGCAGTGGCTCATGCCTGTAATCCCAGCACTTTGGGAGGCCAAGGCAGGCAGATCACCTGAGGTCAGGAGTTCGAGACCAGCCTGGCCAACATGGTGAAACCCCCTAAAATTAATAATAATAAAATAATTATAATAATATGTAAAATAAGATATAAAATAATAAATATATAAAATATAAAATAAAATAATAAAAAATAAAATTAATAATAAAAATACAAAAATTAGCCGGGCACTGTGGTGCACGCCTGTAATCCCAGCTACTCAGGAGGCTGAGGCAGGAGAATCACTTGATCCTGGGAGGCGGAGGTTGTGGTGAGCCAAGACCGTACCATTGCACTCCAGCCTGGGCAACAGAGTGAGACTCCATATATAGAAAAAAAAAAAAAGAGAGAGAAGGTGAGGGTTAAAGACACACAGAGATAGAGAAAGGGCGGCTTTACAGCAACACAGGTACACTGGTACACCTGCGGAGGCGGGGACCAGCTTGATGCCTGAGCGCACCGCCACCTACGGGCTTGGGTGCCTATAGGTATGGGTGGGAGCGGCCCGGGGCCGCACGGCTTCATGATGAGGCCGTTTGTTTGGCCCTTGTTCCCGCAGAAGGTAATCGTGATGTTCCTCGGCGTTTTTCCCAGCAGTGTTCAAGTCAGGTGTCAGGCAGGCTGTTCCTCACGGCCCAAACCCCTGCGGAATGCTTCACTTTGGCCGAGGTCTGTGACACGGCGAGGGGCTTACAGAATGGTGCAGTTTGGACTGACAGATGTGAGTCCGCCTCTGGGGGGCACTCACTTTGCGAAGCCCCCGGTTCCTGTTTGCAGAGGGGGCACAGCGGCACTTCGTCCTGGGCTGTGGAGTGAGAACAGGGACCTGACCACGTGAAGCACAGAGAATGCTCAGGGATTGGCAGCCGTGTATCCGGCCAACATCACCAGGGTGCACGCGGAGCCTGGCCTAGGCCAGGTCCTGGGGGGCTGAGCATGGGTGGGGCCTGACAGACGGCTCAGGGACCATCCTGGAAGGGCCGGGCGGAGGGGCGGCGACCGGGGCTCAGGCCCAGCAGTGACTGGGAGGCAGCTGTGCCCATGAGACCCCTTCTTCAGCCTCAGCCCCCAGCCCGGCTTCCCGGGCTGGCCCCGCCGCTCAGCAGCCCCTCCCGATCCTCCGAAAACCCACGCTCACCTCTGGGTTCCGCCTGGGCGGCGGTTGCCAGGAGACGGTTGCCGGGTCACCACTGTTGTTTCCTGGCCCAGGCTCCCAGGACCTTGTGGGCAGGGCAGGTAAGAGGCGCCGGCGGCCACCAGCCGGGGTCCAGTGGGCTCGGCCCCGCCCTCCTACGCCCTGCCTGCGGGTCCGCTCGGGAGGCTGCCCAGGAGAGAAGGAGGCTGGGGAGGGGACTGGACAGGGATCGGGTAGGGTGGGGCCAGGCTGAGCCTGCTCTGCGGGTCCCGGACCCTAGCGCCACCGTGCCAGAGGCTCGGGCCCAGGCCAGGCCGGGAAACGGCGTGTATACCGGGCGGGGTGGGAGGGCTGGGCAGCCCTGGGACGAGCTCTGTGGCCTGGGACCAGGTCTGCCTCCGCAGAGCAAGTCCTGGATGGACCGCTGCTTGAGACCACAGGTCATGCGTCCTCTGACAGCGGCCTCCGGCAGGGAGGCACCAGCTCTTCGAAAAATGTCAGTACCTTCCTAGGGCCCCAGGTGGCCAAGCTTGGATTCTGGGGGGAGAACTCGCAGCAGTACACTAACATGTGGTCGCTTTTCGGACGATTTCTTCAGGTTTAAAAGTCTCTTCTGTTCATCCTACCGGGGTGCCGTCTCCTGCCGGTCTTTTCATCTCACCAGGTGAAACGATTATTTTACAATTTATCGTAAGGTCGTGAACTGAGTTTCCATGCCACCTTTACACCATGTCCCCATCGAGGGGCATCACAACCGTTCTCCACCCCAGGCGTCACCTGTTTTCCGAGTCCCACTACTATAAAGGACGTGTCAGTCAGCATCTCAGAGTGAGACGCTTTCCTTCTGGATTTAGAATCGCGTCCGTCAGAGACTCCAAAGAGCATTTGCTAGATCGACAGGCGTGTGGAGCCAGCGGCCTCCGACACTTGGGAGACTGCGTCCCACCTGCGTTCAGGCCCCAGGTTCACCACACACACAGTGGGCAGCCGCTTAAGGAACCTTTGATTTCAGTCCAGGGGCGGTGGCTCACACCTGTAATCCCAGCACTTTGGGAGGCCGAGGTGGGTGGATCACGAGGTCAGGAGTTTGAGACCAGCCTGGTCAACATGGAGAAACCCCGTCTCTACTAAAAATACAAAAATTAGCCAGGCGTGGCGGCGGGCGCCTGTAATCCCAGCTACTCAGGAGGCTGAGGCAGAAGAATTGTTTGAACCTGGGAGGCAGAGGTTACAGTGAGCCGAGACTGCGCCATTGCACTCCAGCCTGGGTGACAGAGCAAGACTTTATGTCAAAAAAAGAAAAAAAAAAACCTTTAATTTCAATGACAAGAAATAACAGCTCACAACTTATTTAGTTATTTGTGAGCATAGTAAGGACACAAAGTTAGAAAAGCCCAAAGGAGGCCTCAGGCTTACAATGAAATCAGCACCTGGCCGCCTCTTCCAGCTGCTGCTTCTGCAGCAGAAGAGACGGAGGCAGTTTCCTGGGTAGGGGGGATGGGTGCTGTGCTTCCACTTTCTAACTGCCTGTTTCCAAAAAGCACCTGATGCTGTTGCTTCTGGAGCTTCCAGTGCAGAAATTCCCCGTGGACGGTGAAAGGGGCTTGTCTTCCACACGCTGCCCTGTCCATATCATCCCGGCACGAATGATGTTTAGGGCAGAGCTGCCCGGCCTCCCCGGGTTGCGCCCATTTGTTTTCCTCAGAGTTGGCGATCGCCTTGCTTTTCACATGTGCTTGTGTTCCCGCCTATCCTGAGCCGTCCCTGAGCTCTCTGCCTCCCCCTCACCCACACAATCACCATCACCATAGCCCTGTGGACCTCGCAGTGTGTAGTGGGTGCTGTCCTGACATTACATGTGGAAACTCCATCTTTGCAGCAACCCTGCGAGGCTGCTGCTCCCAGCCGCTGTGCAGGTGGAGAGAGGCTGCCACTGTGCAGGTGGAGAGAGGCTGCTGCTCCCAGCCACTGTGCAGCTGGAGAGACTGATGCTGTGCAGCTGGAGAGGCTGGGGCACACAGTCATCAGGTCAGCTGCAAGCTCACAGCTGCTGCATCTTTTCCCTGACACCTCACTCCTGTGAGAGTCTTCCAGGCTTCCCGGAGAGAAGGATGTCTCCTCACCTTTTCCCACCTCCACACCTTTTCCCACCTCCACACCTGGTAGGCCAGGTATGGAATTCCTGGAATTCCCGGCTGGGAGCCTCCTGGGCAGGTTCCAGCCCTGTGTGTCCCCAGGAAGGCTGGAGGGCTGCTGGTGGCCTCGGTGGCCTGGGGCTCCACGGTGACCCTGCTGCGGGGCACCTCAGCTTCACACCCACAGCCCCATCCCCAGGGTTCCCTTCTGGGCAATTTCCTTGACTTAAATCCCAACCCTGGTGTTGCATTTTTAATTCCCACCGGCTCTTTTGTATTCTCTGTGCCTTTGCTTTAAAAGCATGCGGCTCTCTGAGGGGTCCTGCCTCCACCACCCCAGCCTTTTCCAGGCGGGTTTGTTTCCCTGTTTCTCCCCTTTCCTCTTCCTGTGTGTGTCTGTGTGTCTGTGTGCGTCTGCGTGTCTGTGTGCGTCTGCGTGTCTGTGTCTGCGCGTCTGTATGTCTGCATGTCTGTGTCAGCGTCTGTGTGTGTGTGTCTGTGTGTGTGTGCGTGTGTGTGTATAGACATGTCTGTAGGTGTCTGTAGATGTCTGTGCATGTGTACAGGTGTGTGTGTGCATGTCTGTAGATGTGTCTGTGCATCTATGTGTAGGTGTGTCTGTGTCTGTGAGTGTGTGTGTGTGTGTAGATGTGTCTGTGTGTCCCTTTGTTTTTTTGAGACGGAGTCTTGCTCTGTCGCCCAGGCTGGAGTGCAGTGGTGTGATCTCAGCTCACTGCAAGCTCTACCTCCCGGGTTCGAGCTATTCTCCTGCCTCAGCCTCCCGAGTAGCTGTGACTACAGGCGCCCGCCACCACACCCAGCTAATTTTCTGCATTTTTAGTAGAGACAAGGTTTCACTGTGTTAGCCAGGATGGTCTCAATCTCCTGACCTTGTGATCCGCCCGCCTCGGCCTCCCAAAGTGCTGGGATTACAGGCGTGAGCCACCGTGCCCGGCCGTCCGTGTGTCACTCTTGTTCACACCTGGGAGTCCCTCTGATGATGCCTGTTGGGCCTGGGCAGCCCCTTTGGCTGGGAGTCAGTACTTTAGAGGATCCCCTTCCCCAGCAGGACTCCTGGGTGCTGAGAACCCACGAGAAGGAGCTGAGGTCTCCCATTTAATGCAGAGTCTCGCACGCACCTGCTCCGTGCCAGCACAGGGTCCAGCCTCTTCCAAAAGTCCTCCTGTTCTGGGTGGGGAGGGGGTCTCAGGGCTCCTGACTTCTTCCATTCTTGCCCAGCCCACCCTAGGAAGAGGGTGTGAGGCTCTCCTGGCCACAGGTGCGGGGCCCAGACTGTGTTCTGCTCCTCCCTGAGGATGGGCCCCAGTGGCCCCACCCAGCTGGGTCATTGTGCGGACGGCTGCCTTGGTTTCCCCACCTTCCCCCGCCCCTGGGCTTCCTCATTGTCTCCTTCCCTCCTGTCACTCAGGCAGGGCAGGGAGGGGCAGACACAAAGGCCTCGTGTGGGCAAAAGCGGTGCTGCCGCCTCTGCAGGTCAGATCAGCTGCAGGGGCTGCCTTTGGAGAGCTCTGCTCCCAGCCTGGAGCCTCAGGCCTACCCCAGCCTTCTCCAGCCTCAGAGCCTCCACAGCCTCTGCCCAACACTGCCGTGTGCTCCCGTTTCCTGGGCGAGTTCCTTCAAACCCTTGAAAGTCCTCACCTAAGCTGGGTGCGGTGGCTCACACCTGTAATCCCAGCACTTTCGGAGGCCGAGGCAGGTGGATCACCTGAGGTTGGGAGTTTGAGACCAGCCTGACCAACACGGAGAAAACCCATCTCTACTAAAAATCCAAAAAGTTGGCCAGGCGTGGTGGCGGGCACGTGTAGTCCCAGCTACCTGGGAGGCTGAGGCAGGAGAATCGCTTGAACCTGGGAGGCGGAGGCTGCAGTGAACCGAGATCGCCCCATTGCACCGCAGCCGGGGCGACAAGAATGAAGCTCCATCTCAGAAAAAAAAAAAGCCCTCACCTCCCAAGCGGCCCCAGGATGGGTTTGTCGCTGGAGACAGAGGTAGAAAGATCTGTCCAGGGACTGGCTGAAAATTCCTGAGATGTTCCTAAGTTGCAACATGGGAAGGTGTTGCTGGGGACAGTGTCCTGGGGGTCAGGCCTGGCGCCCAGGGGTGGCCGCAGAGGAACCCTGATGGCAGGTACCAGGAGGCGGCACACAACCCACAACTGGGCTCCAGGTCAGCAGCAGAGACAGAGGAGACCCCTGCTTAGGCCAGGGTGGGAGGGCTCCCTCCCACCCTCCACTCTTCAGGCAGGCGCCCCACCCAGCAGGCCTGACGCTGCCCCTCCTTCCAGCTGGCACCCAGGCCGAGCTCAGCCACGCCTGAGGAGCAGCTCCGGCCGGGGAGGACGCGCCCGGCAGAGACAGGGTGCAGAGACAGCCTCGCCCCCACACAGCGCCAGGCCCCACAGCTGCCACGGAAACGGGAGCCAGCCACACGCAGAGGCTCAAGCCCACGGCCCTGGGAGGTGCCCTTTCCTGGGCAGGGTGGGCCTGACTGCCTGCTCCATCCAAGCACTGGGGCCTCGGGCCGCCCGGAGTTCCCACAGGAGGGTCAGAGCGGCATCTTCCCTGCAGGGCCCTCGCCCTGGCGCCCCCCGCCCAATGGCCCACAGCTGCACGCAGTTCGTCCACCGCTGGGGACCGCCCACTTGGACCCAAGCCGGCTCCAAGAGGGGCAAGAGGCCAAGGGTCCAGCGGAGGCCTCGGGCTCGAGTCCCAGGTGAATAGAGCAGCACTGGGTTCCCTCCTACCTCTCCGAGGCCAAGGCCTCCTTGGGACGGGTGCCCCATCCCCAAGAAAGTCAGTCGGTCTCATGGGGCAGGGGCAGGACCCACACACGGCCATGCCCTGCTGCTCCGAGAGAGGGGCCGGCTGTGGGCGCCGGGCTCTGCATGCACAGAGGGGAGCTGCCGCGCTCCACGGCCCAGGGTTCCACCTGGCTGGCACCACCCCCATGGGCAGCCATGGGCAGCACTGCCTGCCCCCGGAAGGGCAGCCCCTCGTCTCCTGGCCTGACAATGGTCCCTTGGGTCACCCATGACATCATCATGCACATTGTGACCGCTGCCCTCCTGGGACCATCCCTGCGTCACATCTGCACCCAGCACCAGCCTCACAGCCCGGCCCCTGCCCTGCACCAGGCCACTGCCCTGTTGGTGAGGAGGGTTGGAGGGGCAACCTCCCTGCCCCCTGCTCCGAGCTCCCCACCCCCTGCTCCGAGCTCCCCACCCCCACCTGGAACCTGCCGGTGGGAAGGCTGGCCCTGGACGGTGGTCACGGCCCCTCCCCAGGTGTAAGCAGTCCCCAGGCCGCCTGGTGGGGTCAGACCTCGGGCTGAACTTGAGCCCCAGACCGGCCAGGGGGATTGTCCAGGGTCTTGGAGAAATGGGTTGGGAGCCATGTCCAGGCTGAGTGGGGGCTCCCGTAGCCACCCCAGTGGGACCCCACCCCGTTCACAGGCCCAGCCCATGAGAGGCCAATGGGGAGCAGCCAGGAGGAGGGACTCCTGTGTCAGCCAAGCCAGCCAGACCACCACGCACGTGGGCACTGTGGGCCGGACCTGGAGGGGGCAGAAAGAGCCTCTGCCACGCCCGGACCCCCTGGGCTCCTGACCAGCCACCCGCCTGCAGACTCAGATGACACAAGCGCCGCTGGGCCCTCAGCTGCCCTCCTGGAGGGGCTCCTGCCTGGCGGGGGGAAGCCATCGCCCCACAGCACCCGGCCGGGGCCCTTCTTCTACATTGGAGGCAGCAACGGGGCCACAATGTGAGTAGCAGCCCTGGGCGGCCCTGGTCCCGCTGAGTACCCACCGCCTGCTCCCGAGGCCCTGCCCGGCCTCCGCTGGCGGCCCGCCGTCCCCAACCCCTTGCCTCGGCCCTCAGGTCACTCCCGCCCCCACCCCTCGCAGTATCAGCTCCTACTGCAAAAGCAAGGGCTGGCAGCGCATCCAGGACAGCCGCCGGGACGACTACACGCTGAAGTGGTGTGAGGTCAAGAGCCGAGACAGCTACGGCAGCTTCCGGGAAGGTAGCGGGAGCCGGCACCACGGGCGGGCAGCCTGCAGGGGCCTCCTGGGCCGGAGCACGGGGCAGGTTGGAGGGGTGGGGACCGAGGTCCTGCGCTCCCTCCACACGAGCCCTGGCCTCTGACCTCCAGGGGAGCAGCTGCTGTACCAGCTTCCCAACAACAAGCTCCTCACCACCAAGATCGGGCTGCTCAGCACCCTTCGGGGACGGGCACGGGCCATGAGCAAGGCCAGCAAGGCGCCGGGGGGGGCCCAGGCCAGGTGAGTCTGCCCCTGCCCCTGCACCCGCCCCTGCCCTTGCCCCTGCGCCTGACCACCCAGGCTCCCAGGCTGGCTCCAGTCCCTGCCTCTGCCCCTGCACCCGCCCCTCCCCTTGCCCCTACCCCTGCGCCCACCCCTGCCCTTGCCCCTGCCCCTGCCCTTGCCCCTGCGCCTGGCCACCCAGGCTCCCAGGCTGGCTCCAGCCCCTGCCCCTGCCCCTGCACCCACCCCTGCCCTTTCCCTTGCCCTTGCCCCTGCCCCTCCGCCCGTCCCTGCCCCTGCCCCTGCCCACCTGGGCTCCCATGCTGGCCCCAGCCCCCACCTGTCAGCACCTGCCTCCACCTTCCACCTGTCCTTTAAAGGGCCAAACACCTGTCCCATAAGCCCACCCTCTTCCCCGTGGCTGAACAGGGAAGATCCCACACATCCCCAACCCACTGGGCCTGACACCCACCCACCCATCCATCTCACAGACCCACCCAGGTACAACCCACCTGTCAATCTGCCTTCACCCCAAACACCCATCCATCCAAAATCCCACACCGTGCCCACCGTCACCCGTGGGTGACCTGAGTGAGGCCGTCCATCGCTACCCAAGTCTGGGCCATCCATCCTAGCGACTTCGTCCTCCTGCTGCCAGCCCCACCCACTGCCCTTCTATGGACCCACTTATCCCCCCCCGCACTTCATTTGGCCCAGACATTTTTGCACCAAGCACCCGCCCAGCCAACCGCAGCTGCCTCCATCTGCACCCCTCGCCCCTGGTTGCCCGTGACGCCAGCTTTACACCATGTCCAGCGTCCACTTCCAGAGCAGTTTCTAGAGCAACACAGCCGTTTCCCCCAGGCACCACCGTCCACCCAGCCACCTCCTTCCACCAAAACTCACGTGTCTGCCCACTCACCACCCATGCCCATCCCCCAGTCCCCACCCACTCCAAGCACCATGAGCTGGCCCCTCAGTCCAGGCCCTCTGTCCCCTGGGCTGCAGGTTGGAAAAGGACGCAGCAGTGCCCACCCTGGAGGACCTCCCGTGGACCAGCCCAGGACACCTCAGGCCACAGAGGTAGACTCAGCCCAGCTGTGAGGGGCCCTTCAGACCGAAGTTCAGACCTAAACCTGGTGTCGTCTGAAAAGGAGAAAGTGGGGCGGGGGTCCCACACAAAGGAAAATCACAGGCTAGAGTCAGAGGTTCAGCTAGGCCAGGCAGAGATCCACGCTGACCCCCCGCCCCCCGCCCGTGCACACAGAGCTGGGGCGGGGCCAGGGGCTCAGGCCGCGCTCTCTGCCCATCCAGCCGTGAGACACTGCCGTGAGCTGGTGGCTCACAAATGGCTGAAACGGTGCCAGCCGGAAGAGCAACTGTGAGGGAAAAAGCAGCCAGCGGGAGGGGCCTGGGTGGGGGTCAGCAGCCAGAAGGACGCAGCCAGCAGCACAGCCCGTGGTGGGGGCTGCAAAGGGGCAGGAAACGCAGAGTCCCTACAAGGAGAACGGCCGCGGGCGCCAGGTGCCAGTGCCCACGCTCCCTCCCGCTGGGCCACAGGCTGGGCCTCAAACCGCCCACCCAGCCTGGGGCGAAGGGACAGCAGCTCATCCTCCTGCCTCCTTGCCCTGCAGGGTCCTGAGAATGGAAGAATTTTTCCCAGAGACCTACCGCCTGGACCTCAAACACGAGAGAGAGGCCTTTTTCACCTTGTTTGATGGTGAGAGGCTGCTGGCCGGACACCAGGCTGGCCCTGGGGAGACAGGGTCAGGGCTGGACCAAGGCGGGGGCTGATGAGGGCAGGGCTGGGTCTGGAGGGGCTGCGTGGGGCTGGGACGAGACGAGGTGGTTAGGAAGGGGCCAGGGCTGGGCCTGGTCTGGGTGGGGACTGAGGAGTTGGAAAGGGGAGGGTCTGGCCTTCGTGGAGGTTGGGGTATGAGGGCACTGGGGCCAGGGCTGGAGCTTGGTCCGGGTGAGCGTGGTCGAGGCACGGGCAGGGGCCAGGCGTGTGGTTAGCGCAGGGCCAAGGTTGGAATGGCCAGGACGAGGGTCGCAGCCTGGAGGGGCGGGTCTTGGTCGGGCCTTAGGAGGGGCGTGGCCGGGTTGGGGCGGGGCTAGGTGGGGGCGGGGGCAGGGGCTCAGGCCGTGCTCTCTGCAGAAACCCAGATATGGATCTGCAAGCCCACAGCCTCCAACCAGGGCAAAGGCATCTTCCTGCTCCGGAACCGGGAGGAAGTTGCCGCCCTGCAGGCCAAGACCCGAAGCATGGAGGACGACCCCATCCACCACAAGACGCCGTTCCGGGGACCTCAGGCGCGGGTGGTGCAGAGGTGCGGCCGCGGGTGCCCGGAGGGGTGAGGGTCTGGGCCGGCTGACCCGGGCCCCACTGGTGCGGTCGGCAGGGCCGCCGAGGAGCCCTTGGCCGTGGAAGGCAGCCGCACCACCAGCCCCTGTGCAGACCACAGCCGGGCCCCGTGTAGCCAGCAGAGGGGAGGGGTTACACCAGGCCGCGGTCACAGACACAGGATCCAGGGTTGAGGGATTGGTCAGTTTGTCCTTCAGCTGGGGCCCCCTCTGCCCTGCAGGTGGCCTGGCCTGGGTGGCCTCCCGGCTGCCAGCCCCCCTACTCCCCAGCCCAGCCAACCAGCTGCAGCCCTCAGGCCTATGGCCAAGCTGACCACTCCTTCCCTGAGTGGGAAGGCTTCCTCCAGAAAGCCCTGTGGCTGCAGGAGGCTGAAGGTTTAGACCTGTCGACCTCACCCCCGACCCTCGTAGAGCCTCACTCTGGCCACAGCTGCTGTCCGCCGTCCCCAGCTTCCATCAGCTCCTCCCTCGCGTCCCTCCACCTGGCGTGCTCTCTCCGCCTGGCGCCCTCCCTCTGCCTGGTGTGCTCCCTCTGCCTAGCGTGCCCCCCTGCTGCCCACCTGGCACACTCCTTCCCTTCCTCTCCAAAGCCACCTTCATGCCCTCCTCCTCCAGGCAGCCCTCCAGGCTCCTACTGCAGTTATGCCCTGGGGCACCGATCAGGGTGCCAGGCCCTTCCTCCCAATTCCCCTGACATATTCATGCCCAGAAATGCCCCCTTTCCCTGGAGGTCACACCTGGGACAGAGGCGGGGCGCTGAGGAAATGGCCCAGGCACGGGGTGGGGTGTGAGGGGACGCAGGCCAGGCTGGCCCCGTGACTCAGCCCAGCAGCCCCGACGTGGCGCCCCCAGGTACATCCAGAACCCGCTGCTCCTGGACGGGAGAAAGTTTGACGTGCGCTCCTACCTGCTCATCGCCTGCACCACACCCTACATGATCTTCTTCGGCCATGGCTATGCCCGCCTCACCCTTAGCCTCTACGACCCGCATTCCAGCGACCTCAGCGGCCACTTGACCAACCAGGTAAGAGTCTGCCATGGATGAGGACCCTCCTTGCAGCCTTGGGATGAGATTAGAGGGAGGTTCTCACTGCTAGGGGATGCAGAGGGGGTGCAGCTACAGATGCCTGGAGGTGGCCCAGGCCGGGAGGTGTCTCAGGCCTGGAAGTAGCCTGGGCTGCCCCCACCAGCAGTCAGCACTGCCTCTCACCTCCCTCTTTTGGCCACGTCAGAAGAAGGGCGTGGCAGGGAGTCCGTTAGCTGGCGAAAGGGCTCAGAGCCCTGTAGCCCCCAACGTGCAGCCTGGCTCCCAAGCCGCAGCTGAGTTTTCTGAGGATGGGGTGTGGGTGGGCATGGGAACCGAGGGGATTCTGAGGCGTCAGAGGAGGGCCCTGTGGGCAGAGGTTTCTGGGGAAGGGTCTTCATGGGAGAGTCCAGGGTAGGGGCCTTCTGTGAAGGTCTGTGGGGTCCTCATGGCTGAAGGGGGTCTCAGTGGATGAAGGTGTTTGTGGGAGGGTCTTTGCAGGCAGGTCATGGTGGGGCCGGGGAAGCAAGGTTAGGGGGAGGCTGTCTCAGGGGACCCCCAGAGAACAGGCCTTCTAGGTTAGGGGGATGTTCTCTTGGGGACCCCCGTGAGGACAGGCCCTCTGAACACTCTGGGAGCCAGTCTCCAGGCACCGTGTGCCCCCAGTTCATGCAGAAGAAGAGTCCTCTGTACATGCTGCTGAAGGAGGGCACGGTGTGGAGCATGGAACGCCTCAACCGCCACATCAATGACACGTTCTGGAAGGCCCGGGGCCTCCCCAAGGACTGGGTCTTCACCACCCTCACGGTGCGTCCACTGTGCCCTCCAGTCTGGGGGTGAGATCCCTCGGGGCGGGGGCTATGGCCAGGCCGGGCACCAGGCACACAGATGTCCCTGGCATGCGTGGGTGGCTGTACTGAAGTGTGACCTGACCGTGTGGAACCAAACCCTTCCAGCATCTCTGCTCACTTAGCTGGTAGTGCCTGTCCCCAGCAGCCAGCAAAGGCCCGGACGGAAAGCCCAGCCGGGGGTCTGTCGGCACAGGTCCCTCTGAGCAGCCTCGCCATAGGGTCAGGGGACAGCCGAGAGTCTGTCGGCATGGGTCCCGTGGGCAGCCTCGCCATAGGGTCAGGGGACAGCCGGGGGTCTGTCGTCATGGGTCCTGTGGGCAGCCTCGCTGTAGGGTCAGGGGACAGCCGGGGGTCTGTCGGCATGGGTCCCTCTGAGCAGCCTCGCTGTAGGGTCAGGGGACAGCTCGGCTTCAGTGACAGCCACCGTGTGAAGAGTCTTTGTTCCTTTCACATCCTCCACTTGGCAGGCAGGGCCGACAGCAGCCCCTGGGCCTGGTGTCCTGGGGCAGCAGCAGCTGCCCATGCAGGCCCGGACTCTCCCTAGCTAAGGGCCATGTGCGGTGGGGTGTCCTAATTTTGCAGGGTTCCTTTCTGTGGGGTACCTGTGGGGGTACTTCAAACAACCCTGGCAGCAAAGGCCCTTGAGCGGCGCGGTGTGAAACTGGGATTAAAACGGGGCTTGGCCGAAGGACTCTTATCTGTCTTGGTCACCCTGGCCAGGCCCCGGAAGCAGCAGCCAGACACCGTCCTTCCTCACCCACAGGCGCATATCACTGTGGCTGGGACGGCGGCGCTCAGAGGAGCCTCCAGTTACTTTCCTCACATCTCCCAAACTCTCTCTTAATTGCGATAATTCACAGAACATAAAATTCACTATCTTAAAGTGTGCAGTTCAGTGGCTTTAAGTATTTCAAAAGTTGTGCAATTATCACCACCAATTCCAGAACATTTCATCACCTCAAAAAAGAAACTGCTAATCAGCCGTCACAGCTACATGGCCGGCCATTCCTGGCCGCCGCTGATGGACCTTCTCTCTTTCCTGTCTCCTTTCTCTTAGCGTGGTGTTTTCAGGGTTCATCCACGTAGTCCACGTATCCTTTTCTTTTCTTTCCTTTCTTTCTTTTTTTTTTTTTTTTTGAGACAGTCTCACTGTGTTGCCCAGGCTGGAGTGCAGTGGCACAATCTCAGCTCACTGCAACCTCCACCTCCCGGGTTCAAGCAATTCTTCTCTCTCAGCCTCCGAAGTAGCTGCGACTACAAGCACCCGCCACCATGCCTGGCTAATTTTTGTATTTTTAGTAGAGACAGGGTTTTGCCATGTTGGTCAGGCTGGTCTTGATCTCCTGACCTCAGGTGATCCGCCTGCTTTGGCCTCCCAAAGTGCTGGGATTACAGGCGTGAGCCACTGCGCCCAGCCATGTAACCCTTTCATACAACATTCTGTCATATGGATGGACGATATTTTGTCATCAGCTGGTGGACACTGAGTTTTATTATTGAGCTATGATGAATAATGCTGCTATAAATATTCACAGAAAAATGTTTGTATGAATATATATTTTCAGTGCTCCTGGGAAAATACCCAGGAATGGAGTCATGGGGTCACAGGGTAACACACTTAACTTTCTGAGGAACCAGGAATCACTTTTCCAGTTTCTCCAGATCTTGCCAACACTTGTTATTTTCTTTTCTTTCTTAAAGAATCACCATCCAGTCGGTGTGCAGGGATATCTCATTGTGGGTTTGATTTCCATTTTGCTAATGACAAATAACTGCATGTGTTCACTGGCCAGCCATGTATATTCTTTAGAGAAATGTCTATTCAAACGCTGTGGCTGTTTTTTATTGTCCAGTTGTGAACGTTTTTGTTTTGTTTTGTTTTGTTTTTTTTGAGACAGAGTCTCGCTCTGTCGTCCAGGCTGGAGTGCAGTGGCGCGATTCTCGGCTCACTGCAAGCTCCGCCTCCCGGGTTCATGCCATTCTCCTGCCTCAGCCTCCCGAGTAGCTGGGACTACAGGTGCCCGCCACCACGCCCGGCTAATTTTTTGTATTTTTAGTAGAGACGGGGTTTCACCGTGTTAGCCAGGATGGTGTCGATCTCCTGATCTCGTGATCTGCCCGCCTCGGCCTCCCAAAGTGCTGGGATGACAGGCGTGAGCCACCACGCCTGGCCAAAAGTTCTTTACATATTCTGAACACTAGGCCTTTATCAGACATATGATTTGCCAATATTTTTATTGAATATTGTGGCTGTCTTTTCACTTTCTTGATAATGTCCTTTGATCACAAAAGCTTTTAGTTCAGATGAAATCCAATTTATCCATTTTTTTCCTTTGGTTACTCATGCTTTTAGTATCATATCTAAAAATCCATTGTGCCAGGCGCGGTGACTCACGCCTGTAATCTCAGCACTTTGGGAGGCCATGGTTGGTAGATCACCTGAGGTCAGGGGTTCAAGACCAGCCTGACCAATATGGTGAAACCCCATCTTTACTAAAAATATGAAAATTAGCCAGGCGTGGTGGCAGGTGCTTGCAGTCTCAGCTACTTGGGAGGCTGAGAGAGAATTGCTTGAACCCGGGAGGTGGAGATAGCTGTGAGCCAAGATCGTGCCACTGCACTGTAGCCTGGGCAACAGAGCAAGACTCCTTCTCAAAAAATTAAAATAAAAAAATAAAAATCCATTGCACTTTGGGAGGCTGAGGCAGGTGGATCACCTGAGGTCAGGAGTCTGAGACCAGCCTGGCCAATGTGGAGAAACCCCATCTCTACTAAAAATACAAAAATTAGCTGGGTGTGGTGGCATGCACCTGTAGTCCCAGCTACTCAAGAGGCTGAGGCAGGAGAATCACTTGAACCCGGGAGGCAGAGGTTGCAGTGAGTGGAGATCGCACTGCTGCACTCCAGCCTGGGTGATAGAGCAAGACTCCATCTCAAAAAAAAAAAAAATTGCCAAATCCAGCAGTGTGAAAATTACACTTATGTTTCTTTCTAAAATGTTATAGTTTTAGCTCTTACATTTAGGTCTTGGATCCATTTCCAGTTAATTTTTGTGTATGGTGTGAGTTAGGGATCCAACAGCATTCTCTTGCATGTGGCTATCCAGTTGTCCCAGCATCATTTGTTGAAGAGACTATTATTTCCCCCATGGAATGGTCCTGGCATAGTATCAAAAACCAATTGACCAGAGCTGCAAGTGTTTATTTTTGGACTCTCAGTTCCATTCCATTAGTGTATATGTCTGTCTTTATACCAGTACCACATGGTTTTGATTGCTGTAGCTTTGTAATAAGTCCTGAAATTGGGATATGTGAGTCTTTCAATATTGTTCTTTTTCAAGATTATTTTGGCTATTCAGGGGCCCCTTACAATTCCACAATTCCATATGAATTTTAAGATTGGCTTTTCCATTTCTGGGGAAAAAGTCCATTGAAAAAAAAATTTTTTTTTGAGACAGAGTCTCGTTCTGTTGCCCAGGCTGGAGTGCAGTGGGGCAATCTCAGCTCACTGCAACCTCTGCCTCCCAGGTTGAAGTGATTCTCCTGCCTCAGCTTCCCGAGTAGCTGGGACTGTAGGCACGTGCCACCACTCCTGGCTAATTTTTTTGTATTTCTAGTGGAGACGGGGTTTCACCATGCTGGCCAGGCTGGTCTCAAACTCTCTTTTTCTAATTTCTTAAGGTCAAAGTTAGGTTATGATTTCAGTTTTTTCTTCTTGCTTAAGGTAGGTGCTTAGTGCTATACATTTTCCTCTGACCACCACTTTTGCTGCATCCATAAGATTTTGTGTGTTGTCTTCATTTTCATTTGTCTCAAAGTATTTTTATTTTTATATTTTATTTTATTTGAGATGGAGTTTCACTCTTGTCACCTAGGCTGGAGTGTAATGGCGCAATCTTGGCTCACTGCAACCTCTGCCTCCTGGGTTCAAGCAATTCTCCTGCCTCAGCCTCCCGAGTAGCTGGGATTACAGGCACCTGCCACCACCACCCGGCTAATTTTGTTTGTATTATTAGTAGAGACGGGGTTTCACCATGTTGGCCAGGCTGGTCTTGAACTCCTGACCTCAGGTGATCCACCTGCCTCGGCCTCCCAAAGTGCTGGGGTTATAGGCATGAGCCACGATGCTCGGCCGCAAAGTATTTTTACATTTCCTTTGTGAGCTTTTCTTTGACCCATTGGTTGCTTAAGGGCCTGTTATTTAATTTCCACATATTTGTGATTTTTCCAATTTTCCTTCTGTTATTGACTTCTAATTTCATTCCATTGTGTCAGAGAACATACTTTATAATTTCAACCCTTTAAAAATTATTGAAAAATTATTGGAGCTGGTGTGTTGGCACATACCTGTAATCCCAGCTACTCAGGAGGCTGAGATGGAAACATTGCTTAAGCCGAGGAGTTTGAGTCCAGCCTGGGCAACACAGCAAAACCCCATCTTTAAAAAAACAGCAAACTTACTATTCATTAAGTGGATCATTAAAAAACAAAAACAAAAATCACTTGAAACTTGTTTATGTCCCAGCATATGGTCTATCCTGGAGAATATCCATGTGCACACCACGAGAAGGAGGTGTATCCTGCTTTTGGGTGGAGTGTTCTGTAGATGTCTGTGCCAAGACCAACTCGGTCAGGGAGACCCTAACCCAGCGGCGCTAGAGGAATTAAAGACACACACACAGAAATATAGAGGTGTGAAGTGGGAAATCGGGTCTCAGCCTTCAGAGCTGAGTGCCCTGAACAGAGATTTACCCACATATTTATTAACAGCAAACCAGTCATTAGCATTGTTTCTATAGATATTAAATTAACTAAAAGTATCCCTTACGGGAAACAAAGGGATAGGCCAAATTAAAGAATAGGTTGGGCTAGCTAACTGCAGCAGGAACATGCCCTTAAGACACAGATTGCTCATGCTGTTGTTTGTGGCTTAAGAATGCCTTTCAGCGGTTTTCGACCCTGGGTGGGCCAGGTGTTCCTTGCCCTCATTCCCGTCAACCCACAACCTCCGAGCATGGGTGTTAGGGCCATTATGAACATGTCATAGTGCTGCAGAGATTTTGTTTACGGCCAGTCTTGGGGCCAGTTTATGGCCAGATTCTTGGGGGGGGCCTGCTCCCAACATGTCTGTTAGGTCTGTTTGGTTTATAATGTTGTTCAAGTCTTCTATTTACTCATTAATCTTCTGTCTCTGTATTGAAAGTGGGATATTCAGTTGTCTACTTCTCCCTTCAGATCTGTCAGTTTTTTGCTTTGTATATTTTGAGGCTCTGTTGTTGGGTTCGTGTATGTTTATGATTATTATATCTTCTTGGTTTATTGTTATAAAAATTTTCTTTTACTGTGCAGTAATAATTTTTGTGTAAAATCTATTTTCTGTGATATGAGTGTAGACACTCCAGTCGATATGAGTGTAGACACTCCAGTTGATAGGACTGTGGACACTCCAGTGATATCAGTGAGGACACTCCAGTTCTACTTTGGTTACCATGTTGCGTGGTACATCTTTTTCTATCCCTTTACTTTCCACCTATTTTTGTCTCTGAAACTAAAGTATCTTTTGTAGATGGTATATCATGTTTTTTTAACAAACTGTGTCAATGTCTATTAATTGGAAAGTTTAATTCACTTACATTTAGTGTAATTACTGATAAGGGGCCGGGCACGGTGGCTCACGCCTGTAATCCCAGCACTTTGGGAGGCCGAGGTGGGTGGATCACGAGGTCAGGAGATCGAGACCATCCTGGCTAACACGGTGAAACCCTGTCTCTACTAAAAATACAAAAAATTAGCCGGGCGTGGTGGCGGGCGCCTGTAGTCCCAGCTACTTGGGAGGCTGAGGCAAGAGAATGGCATGAACCCGGCAGGCAGAGCTTGCAGTGAGCCGAGATTGTGCCACTGTACTCCAGCCTGCTAGACAGAGCGAGACTCCATCTTAAAAAATAATAATAATAATAATTACTGATAAGGTAGGATTTACATATGCTATTTTGTTATTTGTTTTCTGTCTTAGGTCTTTTTTTGTTCCTCAGTTTCTCCATTACTGCCTCCTATTGTTTTAGAGAGATATTTTCTAGTGTAGCTCTTTTTTTCTGAAATGGAGTTTTGCTCTTGTTGCCCAGGCTGGAGTGCAATGGCACGATCTCAGCTCACTGCAGCCTCTGCCTCCTGGATTCGCGGTTCTCTTGCCTCAGCCTCCCTATGGGATTACAGGCGCATGCCACCACACCCGGCTAATTTTTTGTATTTTTAGTAGAGACAGAGTTTCACTACGTTGGCCAGGCTGGTCTCAAACTGCTGACCTCAGGTGATCCACCCACCTCAGCTTCCCAGGGTGCTGGGATTACAGGCATGAGCCACCACGCCTGGCTTAGTGTAGCATTTTAATTACCTTGTCATTTCTTTTACTATATGTTTTTGAGTTATTTTAGTGGTTGTCCTGAGGATTACCATTAATATTGTATCTTAATTTACTACAATTAGGGTGAGTGTGGTGGCTTATGCCTGTAATCCCAGTGCTTTGGGAGGCTGAGGCAAGAAGATCATATGAGGCCAGGCATTTGAAAGCAGCCTGGGCAACATAGTGAGACCCCATCTCTAAAAAACAAAATTAGCTCAGCATGGGAGTGTGCACCTGCAGTCCTAGCTATTCGGGGGGCTGAGATGGGAGGATTACTTGAGCCCGGGAGGTCAAGGCTTCAGTGAGCCACCATCAAACCACGTTACCCCAGCCTAGGCGACAGAACAAGACTCTGTTTCTAAAATAAAAAATGTTTTAAAATAAACAATTCAGTTTTTATTAATACCAAGTTAATTTCAAAAGTATACATAAACACTCCTCCTACACAGCCTCACCCCTCTCTTATGCTGTTGTCACAAATTACAGCTCTCAGTATATTTGTGTCCGTCAACATGGATTCATAATTATTGTTGTATACAGTTGTCTTTTAGGACAAAACAATCACATGCAAAAAATACATGTATGCTGTCTCATGTTTAATTACACAATGACTTTTTCTGGGGCTCTTTATTTCCTCCTGTGAGTTCCAGTTACTGTCTAGTGTCTTTTCATTTCAGCCTGAAGGACGTTAGGGCAAGTCTACCTCTGTTTTTGTTTATCTGGGAATGTCTTAATCTCCCCTTCATTTTTGAAGCAGCTTTTGCTAGATGTAGAATTTTTGGCCAACAGTATTTTTACTTTTGGTAATTTGAATATGCCATCCCACTGCCTGCCCTCACGACCTCCAGTGAGAAACTGGCTGTTCATCCTTCTGTGGATGCCTCATACATAACGAGCTGCTTCTCTCTTGCTGATTTCAACATTCTCTGTCTTTTGGAAGTTTGCTGATGAGGTGGTGGATCTCTGAGTTTATCCTACTTTGAGTTCATTGAGCTTCTTGAATGTGTAGATTGTTTTTCATTAAACTGGGATGTTTTCTGCCATTGTTTTTTCAAATATTGTTTCTGCTCCTTTCTCTTCTCTCCTTCTGGGACTTCCATTATGCATATGTTGGTCCATTTGACAGTGTCCCACCCACAGGTCTCTGAGGCTTTATTTTTCTTCCCTCTCTCTCTCTCTTTCTTTTTTTTGTTTTGAGACAGGGTCTCTGTCACCCAAGATGAAGTGCAGTGGTGCAATCTCAGCTCACTGCAGCCTCCTCCTTCTGGGCTCAAGCGATCCTCCGGCCTACCAGCCTCCCAAGTAGCTGGGACTACAGGCACGCACCACCACATCTGGCTAATTTTTGTATTTCTAGTAGAGATGAGGTTTCACCATGTTGGCCAGGCTGGTCTAAAACTCCTGTCCTCAAGTGATCACCTGCCTTGGCCTTCCAAAGTGCTGGGATTACAGGCGTGAAGCCACTGCGCCCGGCCTCCTTTTTCTTTCTGTTCCTCAGACTAAATAATCCCAATTGGCCTCTATCTGCAAACAACTCAAATCTGCTGTTGAGCCCTTCTAGTGAATTTTTTATTTGTTCTACTTTTAAACTTCAGAATTTCTATTTGATTCTCTTTTATAATTTTTCTCTCTTCACCGATATTCTCTATTACTTGATAAGACATCATCGTCATACTACTTCTTTTTAGGCAGTCTCACTGTGTCACCCAGGCTACAGTGCAGTGGCACAATCTCAGCTCACCACAGCCTCTGCCTCTTGGGCTCAAGCAGTCCTCCCACCTCAGCCTCCCAAGTAGGTGGGACTACAGGCATACACCACCAAGCTTAGCTAATTTTGCTAATTTTTTGGTAGAGACAACGTCTCCCTATATTGCCCAGGCTGATCTCAGACTCCTGAGCTCAAGCAATCCTCCTGCCTCAGCCTCCCAAAGTGCTAGGACTACAGGTGTGAGCCACGTGCCCGGCCAATTTGTGTATTTTTAGTAGAGATGGGGTTTCACCATGTTGGCCAGGCTGGTCTCAAACTGACCGCCTGGGGCCTGGTGATCCTCCTGCCTCGGCCTCCCACAGCGCTGGGATTACAAGTGTGAGCCACGTGCCCGGCCCTCACACTTTCTGTTAGTCCTTTCAAGTGGGATCTTCCAAGGAACCACTAGACATAAGAAAACAAATAATGACAATTTTTTTTTATAAATGAGGTCTCTTGCTATCTCCAGTTCTGGGGATGCACGCTGTTGTTTTTTTTGAGGCAACCACCGAGCTGGGGAGTAGAGGATGAAACCAGAGCACATTAAAATACAACATAATTCACGGTTCTCACCAAGATTCGAGATTTTATGTATCCCATTTGCTATCCGTCTCTTCTGCTGTGACAAACTGCTCAAGGGCAGAGATTTCCTGTGAGTTTTCCTCACTCTTGTATCTCCAGTGCCTGACACAGGACAGGAGCTGCAGGATTTTGTTGAGTGAGTTTCTGGCTGTGAGCCTGTGATGCTGAGTGCACAAACGTGTGGGCAGGTGTGGCTGTACAGGTGCGGGTTCAGACGGGAGTGCAGGTGGGGGATGTGGCTGTGGCTGTTCAGACCTGGGGTGTGATCAGGGCCTACAGGCCGCAGCCAGGATGCCTCCCTGCCTCCCTGCAGAAGCGGATGCAGCAGATCATGGCCCACTGCTTTCTGGCCGCCAAGCCCAAGCTGGACTGCAAGCTGGGTTACTTTGACCTCATTGGCTGTGACTTCCTGATCGATGACAACTTCAAGGTGCTGTCCTGGGCGGCGGGGGGCATGGTAGACAGATGCAAGGAGGCAGGGGCCATCTGCACACCCTGACCACACTGGCAGGCCCCAGGCAGACTCTGCAGTCAGCCCCCACCCTGCCTGCATGCAGCCCTGGGGACGGGCGTATCCATGAGGCTCATCTCCTATGCACCTGGGATGGAACTGCACCCCCTCCTCAGAGCAGCCCCCTCAGGCCAGAGCTTCAGACTCTCAGAGCTTAAGTGGACAAACAGGGGAGCGAGGCTATAGAAAGGAAGCAATCTCCCAGACCCATCTGTCTGAATGAGGACCAGGGCCTCGGCCTCTGCCTCCTGCCGGCCCAGTGGGCTCGGGCTGGGGAGGGGCTGACTGGCATCTGGGGCAGGTATGGCTGCTGGAGATGAATTCTAACCCAGCCCTGCACACCAACTGCGAGGTCTTGAAGGAGGTCATCCCAGGTGTGGTCATCGAGACCCTGGGTGAGCCCTCCAAGCCCCCACCGCACACCCCCACAGCCTGCCCAGTCCTGAATGCCCACCCGCCCTCTTCCCAAGTTCAGACCCCCACAGATGGGGCTCTTCCACCTCCCAAGGGCCTGTGTGGCAGCACCGCCCCCTGCCCCAACCTTCCCCACACCTCAGCCCACCTGGGTCCCACCCCTCACACCCTCCCCACCCCCTCCAGCCCCAGCCTCTGACCCCCACTCACCCTCTCTCACCCACCTGCACCAGACCTGGTGCTCGAGACCTTCCAGAAGAGCCTGCGCGGCCAGAAGATGCTGCCTCTGCTGTCCCAGCGCCGCTTCGTGCTCCTGCACAATGGTGAGGCTGACCTGTGGCCGCGCCTGGGGAGCTCCTGCAGCCTCCGCCGCCAGCTGCCCCCGCCGACCCGCCAGGCCAAGTCCTCCGGGCCACCCACGCCGCATGCCCCAGACCAGCCAGGCGCCCGCAGGCCTGCGCCACCTCCCTTGGTGCTGCAGCGTCCCCGGCCGCCCGGCCCCGACCTGGACAGCACCCACGATGGGGAGCCCCAGGCCCCGGGCACGGAGCAGTCGGGCGCAGGCGACAGGCACCCAGCGCAAGAGCCTTCCCCGGGGACAGCCAAGGAGGAACGCGAGGAGCCCGAGAACGCAAGGTCCTAGGGGCGGCCACCCACGCCCCACACCCCGCGCCCTATGCCCCGTACCCCGCGCCCCACGCCCCAGCCGCGCTGCCTGCCCTCAGGGACCTATAAAGCCTACTTTGTTACAAACACGGTCTCTGCAGCAGTCCTGTCACCTCAGCGCCCCTGAGCCCATGCCCACCAGGGTTGCCCCCCACCACGCCAGCACTGGCCTGAAAGATACTCCCCTGGGACTTCCCCAGGCCCCACTAGCCCCCAGTCCATGGCTGGGCCCTGTCCCTGGGGAGACTGTGCTGAGGGAGGGGGTCTCCACAGCTGGGCCCAGTGTTGGGGGGCTGTCCTGAGGGAGGGGGTTCCCCACGGCTGGTCTATGCTCCCTCCCGGGCTGCCCCATTCTGGGCTCCCGCCCACCACCCCGTGCCCCTCAGCACCTGGACCCTCCTGCAGCCCTGTGACCCCATGGCCCCCACGGCCCCCACAGCCTGGCCTGTGATCCGCCATTGCCTGGCGTCCCCAGGAAGGGTCTGACCCCTCTGGAGCTCCAAAGGAGGACCCCCTTGAGCCCAGGATTGCTGCCGTGGGCACCCACAGAGCTCGCCCCAGCCCGCCCGGCACAGAACCTTCCTGGGCCTTCAAGCCCCAGGCCTGGCGCTCCAGCTCCCTGAGCCCCCAACCTTCCTGCAGTGGCCCCAGGACTTAGCCAGGGGTGAGGGGCACAGGGCAGCTGGCCCCAACAAGAGGGTCCCACGGAAGACATGCTAAGCCCACTGGCCAGGCCCTGGTCAGCCCTGTGTGGCCACCGATGGTTCTGTTCCCCGTGGGCCTGGGGGTTTCCGAGGAGTGCTCTGGCGGCCCAGGGCCTCTGAGGCGTCCACACTACCCACCCCCTCAGCCACCTCCCACCCAGAGAGCTAAAGTACATAGGCCTCTTCCCAATGGCTGGCTCAAGGCCTCTGTGCCCCCAAGTCGAGACCTGAGGATTGGGGGGCCCTGCCCCCAGGCCCACCCCCGGCATGCCCTGCCCCCGACTCCACACGGTCACGGCCAAGTCGCCGGTCCCTCCTCCTGCCCTGCTCTGCAGCCACAGGGGACTGAGGGGCCAGCAGAGTCTGCCTTGGCCCCGTGGCCACCCTGCACTCCACGGGGACGGCAGCTCCATTCCCTGGGACTCGGCGGCCCCAGCACCACTAGAAGGCACCATCGGCTGTGGTCTCTGGCCAGCACAGCAGGTGGGGCACAGCCAGGGCACCAGGGAGAGAAGAAGGTGGGATAGAGGGAACTGGGGCCCACAAGGCCAAAGGAGGCCCCAGGTCTCAGCACCAGTGAGGAACCACCCCAGGCCAGGGGCAGCCCCCACCAACATGGTCCTTTCGCTGGGGCCTGGAGTGGGGGTTCCCAGGTGAAGGGCTGGGAACACACCTGTCATTGTGATGGGGTCCCCAGTCCCCTCCCAGCAGGTCTGCTGGACCCTCTGGGGGCCAAAGGCAGCAGCGGCCTGTTCTGCAGCCCACCAAGGCCGGGGAGGGGTGAAGCAGGAGCGGCCTGGGAGGGGTGAAGCCTCCATGGCTGGCCAAGCACCCAGGACTTAGTAAATCCACACCTGCCCTTAGGGGTCAGGGCCACGTTGCCTGCCAGCTTCCAAGGCCACTAACGGCCACATCACCTCGGGGTCCTCCCGACGCTGCCCTCTGCTCTTGCTACCCTGATGCCCCTGGGGCCCCTGTGCCCTCCGGCCTCTGCCCTCGGCTCTGCCCCACATGCCTGGTGCTGTGTCGCGCCATGATCCCAGGTCAGGACTACGTCCCTTGGTGACACTGGAACTGTCCAGCTCCCCTCCCTGTGGTGGGTGGGGTTACACCCCCGGGCTCAGGGGCCCCACGATGTCAGCAGAGGTCACCTGAGCCCGAGGGGACAACGAAGCCTTTGCTGCCCCTGGGCCCCGATTGGATGTGTCACCGCCAGAACCCATGAGGAGGTTGCACGCTGGCAGCGGCCTGCCCTGTCGTGACCGAGCCCCACCCCCCGCAAACCAGGGCCCCCCAAAGACCTAAGCTGAGGACCCAGATCCTGCTCAGGAGTCCTTGGTGCCCCAAAGAGCCCAAAAGTCAATGAATAAACAAGGTTTCCAGAGAACCCAGGAGTAACGGCCACATCCCTGCCGCCCAGCCCGTAAGCACTTGTCTGCGAGGCCAGAACGGCATGGACCACCAGGGAGAGGGAGACTGTGGGCGCCTGAGTATCTGGCAGTACAAGGTGCTCCCCAATATTCAAGTGAAGTGACCAGCCAGGGGCCACAGGAAAGGCATCAGAACCCCTCAGGGACACGAGAAGTTCAGGCAGGGTCCGGGCGCTTCCTGCAGACGGCGCCAAGCTGGAGCCTGGGACCCAAGGTGGAGGCTCCTGACAGCTGACGCCCCCCCACACCTCCCTCTCCCCCTCTCTCTTCCACAGGTGAGTCCTGGGTTCTGCTGCCAGGTAGGGGACTCAAGGGGAAGGTGTGGGGGATTAAGCTGCCCCCGACTAGGACCCAGGTACAGCCACACACCCTCCATCCCCACAGCCTCCATTGTGGGGCCTGGCCAGCACAGACCCTCACCAGCAGCTGGGGCCTGGGGTCTGCTGAGGGCCAGTGGGCCTGCGTGTCTGTTTCAGCTAAAGAGACCTCGGACCCCGGAGGACTCGAGGTCTGTGTGTCCATGGGGCCCCCTGTGCCCCCGCCCCCTCAGCCCCTCTCCCCTGGGTGTGTCTTTAAGATGGGGACCAGACAACTGAATTACCAACTCCAGAAAGACCCCCCAATTCCTGGTTTCCGGGAAGATGAGATTTGTGAGAGGCAAGGGTCTGCTTCCTCCCCGACGCCAGGCGCCACCGCCTCCCATGACGGTCACCGGCCGAGAGGAGCTAGCCCTCTCCTGTCCTGTCCTCAGAGCTCAGCCCAGCATCGGAGGGGACAGCAGTGATGACCCAGGTCCTGGTCAGTGGGCACAGATCCCAGCAGCTGGGGCAGCCGGGGGCCACCGGTCCCTCAAGGACCCCCCCACCTGTCCTCGGGCTGGGAAAGGCTGTGTCCAGCTCTGTCTGCGAAGGGTCCCCCGCCATAGGTGTCTCTGTCAGCTGGGGGGGTTCCTGCACCGCCAAGTCCAGATCTCAGTGGAGGGTGGGGAGGGAGCTGGCTGGGAGGGGAGGCTCCGCAGCGGCCGGAAGCACTTCTGAGAACAGAGATGGCCTCCGGCCCTTTTCTCAAAAGTCCGACGCCAGCGGGAGGTTGCGGCGGCTGCGGTTTTCCGGGCAGATGGAGGCCGCCCCGTGCGAGTGGCTCGGGCTTCCAGGGGGAGCAGAGAGGGGCCCCTCCCCCGGGAGCCGAGACCACTGCGCCCCGAGTGGGAGGGGGCGGCGGCCTCTCCGCGGCGACCGAGGACCCTTCTCCGCACCCGGCCCCTTCTCCGCACCCGGCCCCGCCCGACCCTCCGCGCCCTTGGGACCCCCCTCCATGACGAGCTCGCGCTGGCCTCGGCCTGCCCCACTGAGACCCCTGGAGGCGCCCCCGCCCCCACGCGCGAGGACCCGCCCTCCTCCCCCGGGCTCCGCGACGCACGCTGGGGACCGCCCCAGGCCCGGAGGGTCGCGCTCCAGGTAAAGCGCGCGGGGCGGGCCCGGGAGGAGCCGCAGACGCCGGAGACCCCGCTCAGAGCCCGCCCCGCCGCCCGCGGAATCCCCCGCCCGTCCGCTGTGCGTCAGCCCCGCCGCCCCCGCGCTGACGTTTCCGCGCCGAGGCCCACGCGAGGCCGCCCACGAGGAGTTTCCGCGCTGAGTCAGCCCCGCGGGACCCGCGCTACGCAGGCCGCCGGTGGTTTCTGGGGCCGGTGCGGGACAGCCCCGGTGTGGGGGGAGCCGGGGCCAGGCGGGGAGGATCCGGGCTGCAGGCAGGAGTGCGCGGGGCAGGGCCCGACCGCTCAGCCGCCCCGGGGCTCACACGGGAGGAGCGCGCCGAGCCCAGTATCCAGCCCGAGCCCAGTACCCAGCCCCGAGCCCAGTACCCAGCCTCCAGCCCAGTACCCAGCCTCCAGCCTCAGTACCCAGCCCCGAGCCCAGTACCCAGCCCCGAGCCTCAGTACCCAGCCCCGAGCCCAGTACCCAGCCCCGAGCCCAGTACTCAGCCCCGAGCCCAGTACCCAGCCTCGAGCCCAGTACCCAGCCCCGAGCCCAGTACGCCACGGCGCCGAAGGGCCGGGTCCTGCTTCCAGGGCTGAGCACCTTCCCCGGTGTCCCTGTGCCACCCTTGGGCTCTCCACACTCCGGGTCCCATGTTGGGGGTGGGGTGCTGACGTCCCCTCTGCCCCGTCCACCTACTGTGAGGTGGGCCCACCGCCTACTGGGAGCTGAGCTGGGGGCCAGGTGTGCGGTGCCTCCAGGGTGCTGCTGAGACGCCTGCACCGGCCTGCCCGCCACTCCCTCGCAGCTGAGCGAGTCTGTATCAGATCTCACCTGGAGCGGGAGGCTTGGCAGGCCGAGGGTGGGGTGGTGAGGAGAGAGGGCTGGCCTGGAGACGAGGCGCCCACCACCAGAAAGTGCTAGATGGCACCCAGGGGCCGGCAGGCTGTGTGGCCAGAAACCAGAGACCCAGGGGCGCCAGAGAAGAGCCCCCGAACGGGGGAAGCCGCTGAGCCTGTATCCCTGAGGAGCACTGGGCCCAGGACTGGAATGGCCCCTCCCCGGGCCCCACCCCCACCCGGCCAGGAGTTCCCAGAATGGGCCCTGGCTGCCCTCCGCTTTGCCCCCTGTGGAGGGGACCACGGCCAGGAGTTCCCAGCATGGGCCCTGGTTGCCCTCCGCTTTGCCCCCTGTGGAGGGGACCACAGCCAGGAGTTCCCAGCATGGGCCCTGGTTGCCCTCCGCTTTGCCCCCTGTGGAGGGGACCACGGCCAGGAGTTCCCAGCATGGGCCCTGGCTGCCCTCCGCTTTGCCCCCTGTGGAGGGGACCACAGCCAGGCATGGGCACGGTGCCCCAAAGCCCAGCCCCAGGCGCCCTGTCCTCCCCCAGCACCCAGCATGCGTCCACTCAGGTCACTGGACAAGTGTTTATTGAAGGCCCCGTGCAGCCAGGTCCCGTGTTGGACGCTGCACACCCACGGACACAGCCTCCCATCCTGAGACCCCACCCCAGCAGGGACAGCAAGGGAGGAAGGGGGCCATGACTGTGTCTCTCTCTCCCTCCTGCAGGGCCCAGCCGCGGCCGCCGACCTCCATGGTCCATGGCACTGGTCACTGCCACCTTCCTGCACCCACTTCTGCTGCCAAGGAAGCAGGGCCCGGCCCAGAGCAGAACACAGAGCCCATGCAGCCTGGGGAGCTCCTGGGGAGGGGCTGGCTGCGGTCGGCGGCCCCGGAGGACGGCCAGGCTCACACCCACAGGTCTCCCAGCCGCCCCTTCTCCTCTGCCGATCGCTCGCCCCGCTCTTCCTCGGGGAACTGGCAGCTGCCGGCGTCTTCGGTCGATGGCGGCACCTCCAGCAGCAGCTGGGTCTCTGCAGGGGGGCCACGGTCAGCAGGCAGCCATGCTCCCACCTCCCCCCACCAGGCTGTGACAGACCTTGGGGCCACATGCGCTGACTCCTCAGCTGCCAGACGTGCAGTCCAAGCTGGGCCAAGGTCAGGAGGAGGACACAGGCGGCCACGGCCAGGAGGACGATGGGCAGCCACCCAAGCTGCTCTGCCGGCAGGGACCCTGGGACGCACACGGCGTTGTGGGTCTTGTTCCCAGGGAACACGGTGAGAAACCCAAACTGGGTGCAGCTGGAATACACGGGCACGGCCTCCAATCAGCCCCCGGCTGCTGTCCTCGGTGCTGTCTGGGGCTCGCCACAGCGCAAGGAACAGGAGAGGACCCTTCCTCAGAGTGGGCCTGGACCACCCGGCCGCCAGCAGGGCCCACCCAGGACTCACTCTGTCCAAGGTTTGCAGTGGCCTTCGTGGCCCCCGGAGAAGGTCCCCGAGGCACAGTCGATACACCGGAAGCCAAAACTGAATTTCCCTGGTGTGGGGTGGGGGGTGTGGGGGGAGGGAGGGAGGCTGGTGGAGTTGCTGGGATGGATGAGGAGGGCATCAGGACAGTGCAGGGGTCCATCTGGGGTCTGGGGGCTGAGTAGAGTGCCCCCTCCCACATCATCCATTCAACAGAGTTCTTCATGGCCCAGGACTGGGGCCCATGTCTGCCCGTCCCAGGTGGGGCGTCTGGGGTGGGGCCCATTGAGGGCACCTGGGGGAGGAGCGCAGAGTGCAGTGGGCTTGCCAGGGAGGGGAAAGGCCTGCCCATTGGGGGCTGAGGGTGGGCAGAAGCCAGGCAGGACCCAGTAGAACAGAGGGTGGAGAACAGAGAGGGTCCCAGAGACTGAGGCTGGGTCCCAGTTGACCCCAGACCCTGCCCCGTCCAACCTCACACAACCTCCCCAGTTGTACCTCCTCCCAGCCCCCATGTGCCCAGCCTGGCCCCTCCTGTCAGGTAAACAAGCCGCTAAGAGGACTCGAGCTGCTCCTTCCAGAACGGGGTGCAGCCCCAGGCCCCAGACAGGACTCCGGGAGGCACAGGGCAGGCTCTTTCAGTATTCGGTGAGGACAGACAGGATGGGTGCCCCAGGCCTGAGAGCCAGACAGCTCCTGGAACCCACCCCCACCCCCCACAGGGTTCTCACAGCCCTCGCGCTGGATGGAGAAGCCCAGGCCGAGAAAGCGGGGACAGGACACCCCCAGAGCTGCCCAGCCTCACAGGACTAAGGGCCCCAGACCCCACACGCCACACGTCCTTGCCAGACACCTGTGCCCACGAGCTCTGCCTCGGGCCCTAGTGGAACCCCTGGCCTGTGCGGACTCCCACAGGCACCTCCAGGACTTACCCTGGGACTGTACCCCCTGGCCTGGGGGGCAAGGGTAGTGCCGGCAGGTCGTGCAGCAAGGGTCTCCGCAGTGGAATTCAGGCTGGACACACACGCAGTCCCACTCGGAACAGCACTCCTCGCCTGGGCAGGAGACAGGCCAGCCCCCCAGCAGCTGGGCTGAGGCCCCTGCTCCCCAGGCCTCCCCTCGGCCCTCCAGGGCAGTGAGGTTGACTGTTCCCCACCCACAGTTGCCTCCAGGGAGCAGAGGGCTCCTGGCTGGGAGTCTGGACCCTGGGTTTTACAGCTGTCTCCTTCTCCTGGGGCCATGTGGCCTGGCTACTCCCCGTTTGCGCCCCACAGCTGCCCCTGCCCAGGTGCTGACTCCATATGCAAGTAGGAGCTGCCTCTGCGGGACCCAGGGGTGGCCCCCAACAGTGCACAGTCCCCTGGAGGCCGGTCGACACCTCAGAGGCCGCCTGCCTGGTCTCCAGGCACTGCTGTCCCCACCACCAGCCACACTGGGCCTGCGGACAGAGCCTCCCTTCCCAACCCACAGGCCCTGGAGGAAGCAGCTCTGGGGTGACTTCCCTGCCAGCTTCCTCTCCAGACCAGCCATGTCAGCTGAACCCTCACCCCCAGGTGCAGGTCAGAGGCAGGCAGCAGGCCAGACGGTGGTGCAGGGGGGCCCCTAACTGGGCAGGACGGGGCTGGGCGATGGCCAGGGGCTTACGACCCACCCAGCAGGACCTGGAACAGCCGTCCTCCACCTCGGGACCCCAGACCCCTCTTAAGGGCTCTCCCACCTGGCTTGCCCCTGCTCCTCGCCGCCGGGGCCACTGTCTGGAGTTGGCAAACCTCCGCCTCCCTCTGGGATCCTGCCTCCCTCCAGAAGGCTCCGGCCGCTGGCGGCCCTGTGCCCACCCTCCTTAGACCTCGGCAGCGCCGGTCTGAGCACGGGAAGGGGGCGCCCGCCCATCCCGGCTTCCGCGCCGCGCCTTGGCCGGTCTGCGTTAAGTAAACGCGGTTTACTTACCCGGATAATCGCGGCAGCAGCGCGTCAGGTGAACGCGGCAGCAGCGCGCGTCCGTTCCCGACCCGAGCAGGAGGCGCCCAGGGCCGCACCCGGGACCCCCGCTGGGGCGCTGACCCAGGCTGAGCGCGCACAGCAGCGCCAGGCCGCACAGGGCCCCAAACGCGCTCATCACCCCGTGCTGTGCCACACTCGGGTTTCAAGAGCCTACAGCAAGTTGGACACGCCCCGTTCCCGTCCTCACCCGCCCTGCCCGGAGGTGACTGTGACTGTTCATGACCTGAGAATCCCGACCCAGGTGAAATGCGTGTGAGGAGGGGGTTTGGACACCGCGGACTCAGCGCGGTCCCCCGCAGGTCGCCGGCAGGAGCAGGGAAACCAGGCTGGCGGGGATCAGAAAGGTTTTCTATGCAAAGTCTGCGGCCACCTTGGTGGGCCCCAGTGCAGTGGGCGGCGTTTAGCACCTTGTCCCATGGGGGCCACCTGGAGGGCGGGACGCAGCCAATCACCCGCTCCATTCTACCGCCTCTGGGTGGTATCTGTGAGTCCCCGAGAGGTCACAAACTCTGGCCACCCCCAGAGAGCCTCAGCCACGGAGCCCCGCGCTGGGGAACCCCACAGAATGGGGACAGGGACCCCTCGGCTTAGCGCACCCCACCTGGCCGGCTCTGGGTGTGAAACTCACCATGGGCTGCAGGCCTGTGGGCTCCCCTCCCCCTTGCTTACAGCTCTCCAGGACCCCCCTCAGCTGCCAACCCAGGAAGCTCCCCGGGGCTTGGGAGGAGCACCAGGAGGAGCTGGTGGGGAGACGAGAGGGTGCTGGCGCCTCCTCAGGTCAGTGTCAGCTGCCCCCGCGGGCACCCAGGGCCCAGGGCAGAGCAACCTGCCGGGACTGCCGCGTCTCCGGCTCCCACCCAGGTCTCTCTGGAGCCACCTTCATCCGTCGCACCAGACAGATCTGGGTCCTGGAGGGAGTCCAGGGGGAGGCCCTCGCAGAGCTCTCAGGAGGCTGTCCTATGTCTCTCAGCCTCAGTTTCCCTTGTGGGCACCGAGGGTTTCTGGGACCCTGCCTCCACCAGGAAGCCTCCCTGGATTGCCCAGCCCTGCTTCTGCGCCGTCCAGCACAGGTGGAGACCCCCGCGAATGCTGGGGGCGGGGGCTCTCCGGAACGTGTGCGTGGCTGTGCCCACGGCTGGATGTGGTTCGACACCCCTTTGAGACCTGCAGCCATCGTCTCACCCCATAAGGCGGTTCCTCCTTTTCCAAGGTAAATGACAGGAATTAGCTGTTTGTGACACCCCGGAGTTCTCAAATCCAAGATGTAGGAGCCTGCCTTGGAGAGGCAGCCCTCAGACACTGCAGAAAAGGAAGGGGTCTCTGCGGCTCCAGGCTGCCTGGACGCTCAGAAAGAAAGGGGTGGGGCCAGCTGGGCCTGGGGGCCTTTGAGGGGCCTGGAGATCTTCAGCCCCTAGCCTGGGAGGGGGTCTGGGCCCCTGGATAGAAAGGGGCACCATCGGTGGCTCACGCCCGTAATCCCAGCATTTTGGGAGGCTGAGGTGGGCCTCGGATCACCTGAGGTCAGGGGTTCAAGACCAGCCTGACCAACATGGAGAAACCCCGTCTCTACTAAAAATACAAAAAAAAATTAGCCACTTGGCCAGGCGCGGTGGCTCACGCTTGTAATCCCAGCACTTTGGGAGGCCGAGGCGGGCGGATAATGAGGTCAGGAGATCGAGACCACGGTGAAACCCCATCTCTACCAAAAATACAAAAAATTAGCCGGGCGTGGTGGCGGGCGCCTGTAGTCCCAGCTACTCGGAGAGGCTGAGGCAGGAGAATGGCGTGAACCCTGGAGGCGGAGCTTGCAGGGAGCCGAGATCGCGCCACTGCACTCCAGCCTGGGTGACAGAGCAAGACTCCGTCACAAAAAAAAAAAAAAAAAAAAAAAAAATTAGCCAGGCGTGGTGGCAGGTGCCTGTAATCCCAGCTACTTGGGAGGCTGAGGCAGGAGAATTGCTTGAACCTGGGAGACAGAGGTTGCAGTGAGCCAAGATGGCGCCATTGCACTCCAGCCTGGGCAACAAGAGCAGAACTCTGTCCCCCCTGCCCAAAAAAAAAAAAAAAAAAAAGGCGCCATCAGACCCGGACGCCAGGCGAAGGTGCTCAGGGAGGAGACCAGGGCAGGCTGGGCCATGCCCCTGCCCGTTTCAAAAACCCGAGAGGTCTGCACCAGCACGGGCTCCCCCCCAATCCTGGTGAGCGCCGGTAGACGGCAGCCCGAGAAGATGCAGTGTGTCCCCTGTAAATAACGCTCGTCAGTTGCACCGCTGTACTCCAGCCTGGGTGACAGAGCGAGACTCCATCACAGAAAATAAAGAAAGAATGCTCAGCAGACCACACGGTGTGAGTCATCCATCTAGAGGCAGGGACAGAGTTAGAGGGGCGAGCAGTTTATGGGGCCAAGTGGGAGGCGGCCAGCGGAGCCCCTCCCCCCTGCCCTGTGGCGCAGCTGACACTTTGAACAGCCCAAGCAGCTCGCCACATAGGGTGGTCCCCGGAGGGGCTGCCAGGGGTGTGACCTCCGCCCTCCCGTCCCTCTCACCGCAGAAGGCCCCTCCCGGCTCCCCGTGACTCCTGTCCTTGGGCTGCGAGGCTGGAGGTGACTTGTTCATCTTATTTTCCAGTATTTTGTGAACACCTCAGCAGTGACACAAATGACGGGGCGTTCACACAGCAGAGCAGCCCACGGGCTGGGCGAGGGACAGCCCTTGCATGCATCCAGAAGGGCAGCTGTGGGGCCCAGGGGGAGGGTGAAGATGGGCACCGAGCCAGAGCTCAGGCAGGGCCTGGGGCACAGATGGCACAGGAGTTGCCAGCAGAGATGGCATCAGGCGAGGGGGCGGGGAGGGTGAGCACGGAGACCAAGAGGAGGTGGCCCCGTGTCCATCTGGGGGTGCGGCAGGGGGTCCTACTGGGGAATAAGTCCCACAGGGCCTGGGGGGCGCTGTGCCCAGAGGGGAGGAGACAGGAAGCGATGGGTGTGGGCGCCAGGTTTGGGGAGGAGGCCCCTTTCCCACAGCCTTCGACCTGCCAGCCCCATGGGATCTGGCCACTCCAGTCCTGGCCACCTAACCCCTTCCCCCACCCACCCGCCATCCTGCCTGCAGGCCTGGCCTCGCTTGTCCCACGGGGCAGGGGGCGGAGGGCTCTCAGAGGCGCGGCCCCAACCCTGTGCAGGGCCTGCAGGCTGAACCGTGTGCAGGAACCCGGGGAACTCAGTGAAGGTGCTGGTTGGGGGACAGGACGGCCTCTGACTTCCCTGTGCTGCGGGGGGGAGGCTTGTGGTTGGCAGAGAGTGGGTGGAAGATAGAGGTTTGAGGAGACAGAGACACAGGGGAGAAAACCAGCTGCAGAGGCAGGAGGGGTCCAGGGCAGCCCAAGGCTAGAGATGGGCGTCTTCCTTATAGCCAACTGTGGTCCCGGCACCTCGGGCTGCTGTGAGTGGCGCATGGCGCTCCCACTGTGCACCCCGGAGGCCGGTTCCCCACTTCCACGACACTGGCAGCGGGGGAGCCATCCGCCAAGCACAGGAGGCCTGGACAGCCGTGGGCAGCGTGCGCTGTTGGTGGACGCAGGGCGAGGGTAGGCTGGCCCAGGGACGCTGTGTGCAGCAGCAGGTGCAGCTGCGGGGCTGGGCCACACCAGCCACGGCGGCCGGAGCGTCCAGGCCGTCAGCAAAACCTTCCATGAGGCTTCATGTGTTTCTACTTAATTAATTTTTTTAAATTTCATTTTATTGTTTTTATTTTCAGTCACGTCTCACCGCAGCCTCGATCTCTTGGGCTCAAGTGATCCTCCCACCTCGGCCTCCCAAGTAGCTGGGACCACAGGCGTGCACCACCACACCCGGCGGATTTTTTCTGTTTTTCTTTTTTTTTTTTTTTTTTTTTGAGGCGGAGTCTTGCTCTGCCGCCCAGGCTGGAGTGCAGTGGCGCGATCTCGGCTCACTGCAAGCTCCGCCTCCCGGGTTCACGCCATTCTCCTGCCTCAGCCTCTCCGAGTAGCTGGGACTACAGGCGCCCGCCACCACGCCCGGCTGATTTTTTTATATTTTTAGTAGAGACTGGGTTTCACCGTGGTCTCGATCTCCTGACCTCGTGATCCGCCCACCTCGGCCTCCCAAAGTGCTGGGATTACAAGCGTGAGCCACCGCGCCCGGCCGATTTTTTCTATTTTTCATAGAAAAGGGGTCTTGCCATGTTACCCAGGCGGGTCTCAAACTCCTGAGCTCAGACGATCGTCTCACCTCAGCCACCCAAAGTGCTAGGATTCTAGGCGTGAGCCACCGTGACCGGCCTCAGCTGTGTGTTTCTTTCTCATGAGTGCAGTGAGGGCCAGGCGTGGTGGCTCACACCTGAAATCCCAGCACTCCAGGGGGCCGAGGCAGGTGGATCACTTGAGGTCAGGAGTTCAAGACCAGCTTAGCCAACGTGGTGAAACCCTGTCTCTAATAAAATACAAAAATTAGCCAGGTGTGGTGTTGGGTGCCTGTAGTCCCAGCTACCTGGGAGGCTGAGGCAGGAGAATCGCTTGAACCTGGGAGGCAGAGGTTGGTGAGCTGAGATCACGCCACTGCACTCCAGCCTCGGTGACAGAGCAAGACTCCGGCAAAAAAGAAAGAAAGAAAAGAAAGAAAAGAGAAAGAAGAAAGAAGAAAGAAAGAAAGAAAGAAAGAAAGAAAGAAAGAAAGAAAGAAAGAAAGAAAGAAAGAAAGAAAGAAAGAAAGAGAGAAGAAAGAAGAAAAAGAAAGAAAAGAAAGAAAAGAAAGAAAGAAAGAAAAGAAAAAAAAGAAAGAAAGAAAGAAAGAAAGAAAGAAAGAGAAAAAAAAAAAAAAGTGCAGTGAGACGTCTTGGCCTTCGGGAGTGTTTCACTTCTGCTCCTGACATCTGTTAAGCACAATGGAGGCAAACAGGCACCTCCACCTCCCAAGGGACACAGACGTTGCTCGGACGCCTGGGGTGTCTTCCCTGCGGGAAACCTGCAGGGCTGCTACCGCCTCGTTCCGGAGCTGTGGCCTTGGGTGTGACTGGCGCTCCGGGGAGCAGGCTCTGTGCTGCTCGAAGGGTACCCCACTCCCAGACACCAGCTTGAGAGGATTCCCACGTGGCCGGGGACGGCCCCGGCGCCTTGGGAGTGTCTCTGAACACCCGTGGTGTGGGCCGGGGAGCTGGGAGCTCATCTGAACACACCAGCACACACGAATCCACGCTGCTGGCAGATGCCTGGGTTTCTCCACTGTGGGGCCACATTACATGAAGTCGCTGTGGACATTCTCGTTCAGATCCCAGGACTCTTGGTGGCGGGGTAAGTGCACAGGAGTGGGACGGCCGGGGCCCAGGGTGGACAGAAGGTTGGCTCAAGCAGAAACCGTGGTTTCCAAGGTAACTGTCGCCCTGGACACCCGTGGCAGGGACAGAGGGGCCGTGTGGCCGTTGCAGGGACTCCTCGGGGTGCTCAGGGCCCTGGGACCCCTTCCCAGGTGCAGCAAGGGGTGGGCGTAGGTGTGGAGGGGAAGAGGGGCAGGTCTCTACACTCCTCCTGCAAGGACACAGAGCCCCAGGGGTCAGCCACTCCCAAGCTCCTTGAGCGACCCGGGGCTCAGGGGTGGGTGGCCCTTGTCAGCGCCTGGCCAGGAACCTCCACCCCAGGCGGCCTTGGGCCTGAGCCTTCCCAATCCCTCCCCCCACTCCCCACTCAGTCTGGAACTTGCACCCGGGGACCAACGTCCACTTGACCCCGCTACCCCCTACCTCCACCCTGGCCCAAGACCCCTCTCCAGCCAGAGGCGGGCACGGCCCAAGCCTCCATGCCACAGGTGCGCAGCCCACAGTGCCGGTCGGAGACTCCCATCTGCCAAGGTTTTTATTGTGGTCCCGCGGGGCAGGAGGTATGCATGGCATACGTAAGCAGAGAGCCGGAGGCAGCCAGCGGCACCTGGAACGGTGCGGAGTTGGCCCAGGAGCGTGGCGGGGCGGGCGGCCTGCACCTGCCCTGCTCGCCCAACAGACCCCCCGGGCTCCAGCCTGGCGGGGCCCAGCGTCCACCTTGGTGGGCCCAGGTCAGATCTTGGCCAGGGTGGAGTGGGCGTCGGCCTGCTCCTCTTGGATGGGGGTCCGGAAACTGCCTCGCCCTGGGGAGGAAAACAGAAGGAGAGATCAGTGGGTGGGCCTCGCCTGCCAGGAGCAGTGGGGCAGGGCCACGAGGCACTCACCAGGGGGCTTGTGGGCATCGGGAGGCAGCCTCCCGTCCCTCCGGAGCAGGTACAGGGCCAGCAGGATGGCCAGGGGGCCCAGCAGCCCCAGCACCAGGCCCAGGCCCAGGATGGCGGCCACCGCACGGCCTGCAGGAAGGGGTCTGCTGGGTGGGGTCCACAGGAGGGGCCCCCATGCCACCCTCCCCTCCTCCTATTCGGGTCGGGGGCCCCGCCGGGCTGGGCCAGGCGCCCTTACCCCCGGGGACGTCCACGGGCCGGGTGGAGGGTCCCTGTGAGGTTCTCGGCCAGGCTTCAGTGGGCTGGACAGTGGTGGGCCTGGCCGGGGGGCCCTGGGTCTCCTGGGCCTGCGTGGCTGGGGGGTCCCTGTCCTCACAGATGGCGTCCGAGCTATTGCTGGCCGGCTGCAGGGTGTGCTTCCCAGCCAAGGTGCAGCTGTGGGGAACGGGGGGTGTTGCTCAGGCCAGAAACCCCCTGGGACCCGGGAGATGCGGTGGGGATAACAGGGTCCGCACTGGCCAGCCACAGGCAGCGTCTACCACAGACACCAGGCCAGTGGCAGCCAAGGACGCTGCCCAGCCCCACATGCCCCCCACAGGGGCCTCCAAGGCCACACGCCCTTCTCCCACGTCTATACCCCCCACCGACACCTCCCTGTCCTGTGCCCCCAGGGCCTCCCAGCTACAGAGGGTGAGGGTCCCACACACCCAGCTCCACCCACGGGGAAAGGCTGCCCCCAGGCAGCAGCTTCCTGCTCCCCAACCAGGTCCAGCCACACAGCCAGGCCCCCAGGGCCACCAGCACCTCCCCTTCCCCCAAAACTGCCCCCACCCCTCCCAGCCCCTCCCAGCCCCTTCACCCCACCTGCCCCTCCCAGCCCCCCGGCCCCTCCACCCCACCTGCCCCTCCCAGCTCCCAGCCCCTCCCAGCCCCCAGCCCCTCCCAGCCCCCAGCCCCTCCCAGCCCCCAGCCCCTCCACCCCACCTGCCCCTCCCAGCCCCCCAGCCCCTCCGCCCTCCTAACCCCTCAGCCCCCCAGCCCCTCTGCACCACCCCCAGCCCCTCCCAGCCCCTGGCCAGGCCCCTCACTTGGTCCAGGGCTTGCAGGCCTGGTTGTCGCCTGGGGAGAAGTGCCCGGGAGGGCAGGGGGCACAGTCTGCAACAAAGATAGGGTGGTCAGGGGCTGCCCACAGGCCCCAGGTGCTGGGGATATGGGGCAGGCACTTGTCCCCGACGGCCGGGTGGTGGGTTTGGCCTCTGGAAGCCCTCCCTGCCCACACCCCACCCGCAGGCCCTGACCCAGGAGCTCGGTCTTGAGGGTGCCAGAGGAGGCACCGGTGGGGCCAGGTCCCTGCAGCCCACGGCCCATCTGCGTCACAGACAGCCGCTACGCACACCCCCAACTGCCGGCCGCAGCCACCGAGCTCACCAACTCCAGGCTTGTAGCTGTCCAGGGGCTGGGTGCCCGCCCGGCAGCGGCAGACCGTGTCCTGTGTGGCCGTGCACGGCTGCTTCCGCTCACTCCCACTTCCTGAGCAGGGGCCGGATGGGGGGGTCGTCAGGTGGGGGCTATGGACAGGGTCCTCAGGAAGGGTGGACACTGGAGGACAGGTTGGCCTCCTCACCACACAGAGGGCCATGGGCGGGGGTCTGCGACCTCCCCTGAGGCTTGGAGCCCTGAGGCTCCTGGGCCCTCCCTTCCTGGCCACAACCTGGGGCTGGTTCTGTGGCAGCCCCAGCAGCCCTTCCCTACCCCTCCACCTCCTCCAGCCGCCAGCCCCGCCTGTGGCAGGGTCTCCATGGCCCAACCCCCCCAGCCTCACTGCTCAGGCCAGCAAGGCCCAGGCCACATGGCCAGTGTGGTCTCCCCGACTCCACGTGGCTTGGGCTGAGTCTGGGCCCCCGGAAGGAGAGGGGGTGCCCCTGGGAGATGCCTCAGCTCCTCAAAGGACCCCTGTGGCAGAGCAGACCCCGCTGTGGTTTGAGGTTCGTTTCTGCGGCTGTGGGGGCCCCACGCTGCTGCGTGGGAATGTGGGTGACAGGCTGCCGCCCCCTGTGCTGGGTGGGGCTGTGGGGCCAGGTGGGAGCTCACTGAGGTTGCACCACGTGCAGGACTTGCACGGCTTGGAGCTGACCACGTCGTTGTAGTAGCCCGGCCCGCACGGACGGCACACCGTGTTCTGGGAGCGGCTGCAGCGGCTCACCATCCCGTTGCCTGCAGCAGAGGCCGGCGTCAGGCAGCAGTCAGGCCCCAGGCTTGCGCCCGTGGACTCCCCAGGCAGCTCCTCTGCCAGGCTTGGCCGGCCCCTCGCCCGCCCCCTCCCCAGGACCAGCTTCCTGGCTGGCCCATCCCTGCCCCAGCCCCCAGTCCCTGGAGTGCCCCGTGGGTGGCGCCCCTTCCTGAGGCTGGGCCTCACCTGGCCTGCACTCGTTGCAGCACCGGTCGTTGCTGGGGTAGGTGTCCCCGATACAGTGGAGCCGCGTCGCGGTGCTCAGCCCCAGGCCCAGGAGGAGCAGAGCCACACACGGCCCCGGGCCCAGCCGCCGAGCCCCCACGCACATCCTCGTCTCCGCTGTCGCCAGAGTCTGGGTTTTCCTTGTGGGGTGTGGCTATAAGGACTGTGGAGGAGGGGAGGGGAGGGGAGGGGAGGGGAGGGGAGAGGGGAGGAGGGCAGAGGAGGCGGGAGGAGGAAGGTGGCAGGCCGGGGACCCTGGCTGTGGTCTGGGCACCCCCAGCATTGGCTTATTCTGCCTTCTGCCCTCTTCTGCCCAAGACCACCATGTTCAGACCCCAGGGCACAATAGGGCCTGGCCTGCGGCTCGACCCTCAGCAAAAAGGTCCATGGAGCATGTGGGTAAACAGAGGCAACACTGAGTCAGGAGAGGCAACTCTTCAGTCTGGACCTTCAGGGCTGTGGCACTGCTGGAGCATGGTCTCCCTTGTATGCCCAAGACTAGCTCTGAGCAGCAGTGACCACAGCCATGGTAAGCCAGACACCCATGGCCGGGCACTGTGGCTCACACCTGTAATCCCAGCACTTTGGGAGGCCAAGGCGGGTGGATCACCTGAGGTTAGGAGTTCAAGACCAGTCTGGCCAACATGGCGAAATCCCGTCTTTACTAAAACTACAAAAATTATTCGGGCATGGTGGCGGGCGCCTGTAATCCCAGCTAGTCGGGAGGCTGAGGTAGTAGAATCACTTGAACCTGGGAGACAGAGGTTGCAAAGCGGAGATCGCGCCACTGCACTCCAGCCTGGGTGACAGAGCGAGACTCCATCTCAAAAAAAAATAAGACACCCGTGACCAGGGCCCACGCTGAGTGTGCCTGAGCACAGCAGGTGTCTATGGCTGAACTGTGTCCCTTAAATTCCTGCGTGGAAGCCCTAACCCCCATGTGGCAGTGTTTGGAGACAGGCCTCTGAGGAGGTTGTGAGGGCGGGTCCTGGATGACGTGGCACACACGGGCACGCAGGCAGGTTTCTGCCTTCTACGCAAACAGCTCTCAGGTTCCACGGGTTGCCCAGAGGACGGGAACTGCCCGGAAAGCTGGGGAGCAGGTGCGGGGCTGGGGGCTCCCTGGGCCCCTTCTGCACCTTTCGAATAACTGTGACCAGCCTGTGATTATCCAAAAGTTCATTTTTAAACTTGCAAGTGGAGAGGGGCCTCTAGGAACAGAGCAGCAGGGAAGGGGCTGGAAATCCCCTCCTCCCAGGAGCACAGGAAACAGCTGCCTGCCCTCGGCCCACCCATGGGGAAATTCCCAGCCATGGAGCCCACTGGGCCTGGAGGGGGAGGGAGTGGAGGGAGAGGCCACCCGCCGTCGGACTGAGGGTCCCTAAGTTGGTCACCCTCCCCACACGTAGAGGATCCTGGAAGGGCTCAGAGCATCCCAGACAGTGTGTGTACATGCATGTGCACACCCCAACCCAGGTGGGCAGAGGAAGAAAGTTCTGGCATTTTCTGTAAGGTTCCACCCAGCGTTCACAAGGGTTTCCCGCTGACAGTGAGAAGCTTACATTTGCAATTGGTTCCTTGGAGGTTCAGGTGAACTGGGGGTCTTGGTGGGCAACACTGCTCTCCTGGGGCCTAAGTGGCCACATCTGCCCACAGGTGCAGTGAGTGGGGCCCGTGCACCACGGAGAGGGCACCCCCAGCACATTGCTGGCACCTGCAGTGGCCCCAGGGTGGGGTACGGCCCCTCCTGCTTGAAGCTGCCCAGGAAGCTCAGGTCTCCTTGTCCTGGGCTTAAGGTCACAGGTCCAAGAAAGCCCCACTGTATCCACAGAACCGGGTGTGGAGTGGCCACAGGAGGCTGGACGTTGACCCAGAGCTCAGGACTCCCAAGGTCTGCAAGGCAGCCTGCAGCTCGAACCACATCCCCAGGGGCTGGGCCCTCCGCTCCACACGGTGGTGTCGTGGGCAGCACAGGGCAGCCCATGAGTGGCCACTGCTCCTCCAGCACCAGACTGGAGCTGGCCGGGGCCTCTGAAGGGTCAGGTGCCACCACACACTCAGCTGTCCCCCCTTCACGTCCAGCACAGTATGGCCTCAGCTCACACTTCCCACCTCTGGGTGCACGGCCCTCAGCACAGAGCGTCGAATGCTGTTGTGGCTATGATGGTCCTTGGCTGTGGCCTGGGGCCACGGATGGGGAAAGGCAGAGTCCAGGCCACCGAAGGCTGGATCCAGGGAATTACAGCCTCTACAAGCTGGGCGTGGGACTGTCCTCCCACCACCTGCCCTGGCTGTGGCTCTGTGAATCTTGTTTGCCTGGGAACCAGCCCAGGTGCCAACCCACCCTCTCGGCCCCACAGGGGCCCCTGGGCAGGTGGGCTCAGGGCAGAGGCTGGTCACATGGGCACCGCAGGGCAGACTGAGGAGGACGCACGCCCAGCTTCCCTGAGCTCCCGCTGGGAGAGCCAGGACACAGCCTGGGCCCCCACACGCCAGGGCGGGACCCCCACTAGCCGTCCTAACACACCCCATTCTCTGCCCCACCTGGGGCTAGGCCTGCCCCACTGCACCCAAAGACCTTGCCATCCTCCACCCAAAACTCCCCCAGGCGGCTCTGGCTCCTGCCTTAAATGTCCAAACCGCAAACTCAATGGACACGTCTGCTGCTGCCTGGACCCCTACTCACAAACGCAGCACTGCCCTCCGTCCTCCCAGAGCCCCTGCCCATTGCCACCTGCCAGGAGAATCACCTCGAACTGGCCATGACCTCCAACCCTCCACGTGACCCAGCACCAGCCTCCAGCGCTCCAGTGGAAACTGTAACCACAAATGTAGCACGCTGGTGTTGTGTTTTGTTTCACACCCAAAGAATGAAGCTGACCAAAAAAGGCAACTATATTTAAAGTAAATTAATGTGATTCTTGTCACAACAAATATTTGCATTTTCTCGGCGGCAGCTGCGGGACCTGGGTGGCTCCGACATGCCAGGCCCGGGAAGGACCCGACACCCTCCCCTGAACTTCCTGGCTACTCATTTCCAGCGAAGTTTAATCTATTTTTAATAATCGTTCAGTTTTCAAGGAAATGGAGGAGCTGTTATTTCCCACGGGGCGGCGGCCCTGGGAGTGGCCGGGCCCAGAGGTTCCAGCTGCGATGCTGTCAGCGCCTTCAGCAGAGCGACTGAAACGAGATTTCGTTCTCAGAAGTGAGATGCAGCGATTTCGAGGGACCAGGGAGGAGGCGGCGCCGCGGAGCCACAGCCCAGCACCGCGCCCCGGCCGCATCACAGCCGAAGCCTCGCCGGGGTGCGCGCTGCAGAGGGGACGCGCCGCTCATCAACTGGGGCAGCCGCGGTCGGTTGGCCGACTGGTGGCGGGCGGCAGGGAGGAGGTGGGGTCCGGGACAGCCATGGAGCCCGGAGTCACCCGCGGGGCCGCCCTGGTGGTGCGTGGGGGGCGGCGCGGGGCGCTGCCGGGCGCTCAAAACTCCTCGTGCACGCTGCGTGCGTAGTCCACCAGCTTGCTGCCCGTGAAGAACTCGCTGTACTTGAGCACCTCCTCGGGCTCCAGGTGGTGGTTCTGATTCTCGTCGGCGACAGCGATCATCTGCTTGGCCTCGTTCAGGGCGTTGTACTCGTTCATGGGGTCCATGTAGCTCTGCGGGCGAGCGGGGCACAGGTCAGTGTCCGCCTTTCCCCCTCCCAGCGCCGGCCCGCCCGGGAGGCCATCCAGGCTCCGCTCAGGGGAGGAGCAGCTGGGCCTGAGCTCGGTGGCCATCCACACGAAGTGGCTCTTTATTTAAGGTGCCTGTTGGCTGCAGCGGGAGTGTAGGCACGTTCTGGAAGGTTCCCGAAGGGAGGCGGCGCAAATGAAAAGAGCACAGGGCAAGGAGAAGCCGGGGGCCCTGGAAGGCCTGCCCGGGCCGGCAGGGGTAACGGGGCACAGGGGCTACACAGGCCTGGGCCCCAGTTCTGAAGGATCCCTAACCTGGGCCGGGCCCACTGGCTGTCGCCAGGAATCAGAGGATTCTACATAAAAACAAGATGACTCACTCAGCAGTGGGAGAAAAACAAGCCTACACATGATACCAGTGGAAACGCTTCAGAGAAAGGTGGTAAATTCCAGACATGTGGCACAGGCCGTCCCGCCCACCTGTACCTGCTGGGCCTTGGACCTGCCTCCAAGCTGGGCCCAGCATGAGCTTCCCCTCGTGGTCCCGTTAAAAAGGGGCTGTGAGAACCCTGACGCCTCCCGCAAGGGGCTGAGGATGGAGCCCGGCCCGGCTCGCCTGCCTCTGATCCGTTTGAACCTAAATGCCAACAATGGCCATGCAGCCTGGTGGACGCCGCTGAGCAAATGCCCCAGAGACCAGCCCAGGCGGAGTCTCAGGCCCAGATCCACCAGCCCCTCCCCGCACAGCGCCTCACAGAGCCGGCTCCGGGACACGGCTGCGCCAGGGCTCACCTCCAGCTCCTCTGCGGTCACGATGCCGTCGTGGTTGGAGTCAATGAGCTCTTCAAACTCCTTTTTTCTGTCTTTCACCCAGTTGTCGTCAACGTCCTGGCCCTGCTGGTTCTCCACGGTGCCCACGGGCAGGGAGATGAACTCGGGCAGAGAGAGCTGCTTGTCACCGTCCTGGTCTGTGAGATGGGAATGGGTCAGCCCACACCCAGGCTGGGGCTCCCGCAGGACCTGCCCCGACCTCCCGGCGATGCCCGGCCCCTGCCAGTTGGTCCCCGGGCCCTGGCGTGCTGGCCAGGCTGGACCCAGCCTCACCCAGGTCCCGGACGATCTCCTTCACCATGAACCTGAGCATTCCCCGGCTGTGCTCAGGGTGGAGGAACGACAGGAACTCCTCCTCCGTCAGCAGCAGGTCCGCCGGGGGGCTGTCCGCCTGGTACCAGCGGTCCTTCAGGTTCTCCAGGACTTCCTGTGCTGAGAGGGGCGCAGCCTGTGGGCATCGAGGCAGACAGACGCCGGCACGCAAATCCAGAAAGTTCCGAGAGGTGCTGCCTGAACTCGAGGGACACAGCCACCCACGAGACCGGGGCCTCACCCTCCAGGATTCACACGTCCCCAGAACATGGCCCAGCCCCCAAGACACAGCCTGGACCCCTGCCAAGACATAACCCAGAGCCTCCCACAGGCCTGATCCCCAAAGGCATAGCTTGGACCCCCCACACAGCCCAGACTCCCCAAGATAGCCTGGACCCCCCAGCCCCAGGCCCCCCACTACATGGATGGCCCTGACTCCCCACAGACAGAGCCCAGATCCCCAGGACATGGCCTGGACCCCCCACACAGTCCAGACCCCTCAAGACATGATCCAGAACCTCCCCATGGCCCAGACCCCCCCAGGACACAGCTCAGACCCCCTCATGCCTAGGACCCCTCAGGATGGGCCCGGGCCCCACCCCCACACCTGCATCTGCCCCTCCGGAGGAGCGGAATCACCCTGAAGGCTGACGTGCGCACGGCACCGCGGGGCAAAGGACTCACTGCCCTTTTCCGTTTCCTTCACGTGTGACGTCACAGGGAGGAAAACACAGTTTCTAGAAATGACTGAGACTGGGGCTGAGCACAGCTTCCCAGGAACCCTCCCGGCCGGGACACGGCACTGCCTCTGGGTGTGTGGCCCCCGCTCTCCTGCCGTGCCCACCCGGCCCCAACGGGCCCTCACCCCGAGGTCCCCACACATCCCAAGGGACCCATGCCACCCTCAGTCTCCAGGGCAGAAACACCACCTCCTGCCCCGTCCTGGGGCTCACTGCGGTCAGTGGCCAAGTCCAGTGTTGAGGCCCACGCTCAGCCCCCTGCACGGGAGGCCCGACTCTGCCCTGGCCGGAGCTCCTGCCACAAGCCCAGCAGCCTCTAGGTCGCGGTCACTGCGGGAGGATGAGGCCCAGTTGCCGTCCCATCTTACCCCTTTCTGAACAACCTCCATCTACACAACCGGTTCACTTAAAGGAAGACAGCAGTGACAGGGCTGTGGGTCCTGGGGCACCCCTCCCTGTCTGCTCCACCGCAGCTCCTGGGATGGACGGAAGGGGCCGAACTGAGACCCACCCAGGAGAGGCACAGATGCCCCAGACAGGCCGCCCAAGAGATGCTTTCTCCAGCACAGAATTCTCACAGCCGCCGCCCAGCCCCAGCACCAGCCTCAGGGTGGTGGTGAAGCCTTGAGTCCCAGTCCTTCCCCACTAGCCAGGTCTCTGCTGTTAGTGAAGGATCTGGAGGAGAGACCCTCCTGGATCAGGGAGGGTCAACAACTGCTGTCCCTGTGAGAAGAGGACGCAGACCCAGAGAGAGGCAGCAACGGAGGCGGGGGAAGGGAGTGATGCTCGCCTGCCACGCCTTCACCGCGGTTCCCAGAATCAGGTCTGCGGCTCGAGGACAGCAGCCCCAGGACTCACGCGGTGGCCCTCGCAGGAGCCATGCAGGGAGGGGTCGGAGGTCGCAGGAGCGACGCCTGCCAGCGCTTCCCAGGCCCTCCCTCCAGGACCCGGCAGCTGCTCTTCCTAAGCCAGAAACCAAATACCCGAAGGGGTCGGGGGGTCCTAGGCAGCCTGAGGTCGGGGAGGCCAAGGCGGATCGGACACGGTCGGGCAGGGAACGGCACCTCAGCAGGCATGGGGACCCCCAAAACGCAGAGTGACTAAACACACCTGTGCTGAGCCCTAAAGGTAGACAGAGGCTTCACAAAATGTCACAGAGCTCTAGGTCCAGGTGGGACATGTCCTGGGCAGAAAAGACCCAAATACAGTGGCACCAAGGAGACAGACACAGTTGGAGTCGGGGCGCGGGCACGGGCCTCCTGCCCCAGCACATCGCCAACAGGCTGGACCAACGGGACGAAAGTTAAAGGCGCCGTCAGGACGGCAGGGAATGCGGGACCTGGGGTGGAGGCACAAACCGTGTGGGGTGAGGAAAATGTAAACCACTCATTTGGAAAGGAAAGAATAGTGTCCAATTTGGCCGGGCACTGGGGCTTGTGCCTGTAATCCCGGCACGCTGGGAGGCTGTGGCAGGCAGATCCCTTTAGCCCAGGAGTTCGAGACCAGCCTGGGCAACACAGGGAGATCCTCTTATTTTTAGTTTTTTTAATGTCCAATTTGTAGGATTTAGGACGGACAGGACCAAACTCCAGATAAGAGTACTTGAACTGGGAAAAGGGAAGGCAGAGTCAACAGGCTCAAAAGTCTCCACATCATCCTAGAAGGTCAAGGCCAGGCACAGGGGCTCATGCCTGCAACCCCAGGATGGGGAGAGGCCAAGGAGGGCGGGTCACTCGCGTCTGCAACCCCAGGACAGGGGGAGGCCGAGCAGGTCACTTGAACCCTCTGAAATCCCAAGAGTTTGAGACCTACCTAGGCAACATGGGGAGACCTTGTGTCTACAAAATATATATTTTTGAATCAGCTGGGCATGGTGGCACACACTGGTAGTCCCAGTTACTCAGGAGGCCGCCCCCCATAGGGGCTGGTCACATGATATGGGCCGTTGCTGGCAGGAACGTATCTTACACCTTATTATTATTATTATTATTATTATTATTATTATTATTATTATTTTGAGTTGGAGTCTTGCTCTGTCGCCCAGGCTGGAGTGCAGTGGCGCAATCTCGGCTCACTGCAACCTCCGCCTCCCAGGTTCACGCCATTCTCCTGCCTCAGCCTCCCAAGTAGCTGGGACTACAGGCGCCCACCACCACGCCCAGCTAATTTTTTCTATTTTTAGTAGAGATGGGGTTTCACCATGTTAGCTAGGATGGTCTCGATCTCCTGACCTTGTGATCCACCCGCCTCAGCCTCCCAAAGTGCTGGGATTACAGGCGTGAGCCACCGCGCCCAGCCACCTTTATTTTTTTTATCTTCCAAGGATAGATTGAGCCCAGGATTGGAGGCTACAGGTGAGCTGAGATCGCACCACTGCACTCCAGCCTAGGCAACAGTGAGACCCTCACTCTTAAACAATTAAAAATTAAATTGGCTGGGCGTGGTGGCTCACGCTTGTAATCCCAGCACTTTGGGAGGCTGAGGCGGGCGGATCACGAGGTCAGGAGATCGAGACCACAGTGAAACCCCGTCTCTACTAAAAATACAAAAAAACTAGCCGGGTGTGGTGGCGGGCGCCTGTAGTCCCAGCTACTCGGAGAGGCTGAGGCAGGAGAATGGCGTGAACCCGGGAGGCGGAGCTTGCAGTGAGCCGAGCTGGCGTCACTGCACTCCAGCCTGGGCGACAGAGAGAGACTCCGTCTCAAAAAAAAAAAAAAAAAAAATTAAAAATTAAAAAAAGAGGTTGAGACTAGGTGCAGTGGCTCATGCCTATAATCCCAGCACTTTGGGAGGCTGTGGTGGGCGGATCACTTGAGTCTAAGAGTTTGAGACCAACCTGGCCAACATAGCAAATCTATCTGTACAAAAACTACAAAAATTAGCCAGGATGTGGTGATGGCGCCTGTGGTCCCAGCTACCTGGGAGGCTGAGGTAGGAGGATCGCCTGAGCCCTGGAAGGTACGGCTGCAGGGAGCCGAGATTGCACCACTGCACTGCAGGCTGGGCAGCAGAGTGAGACCGTCTCATGAAAAAAGAAAGAAGTTAAGAGGTGGTTTGCCTTGAGACTCTGGTGAGGAAATGTGTGTTACTAATAAGTTGAACAGGCACAAAAAATAAAGGTGTAAGATACGCCCAGCCTGCCAGGAGCGGCCCCATGTCACGTGACTGGCCCTGTGGGCCACACGGGCGCCCTGCAGGGCAGCGGAGACACCACCCCAGGAAGCCGAGCAGTGATGGAACAGGCATGTCCGCACATTCTCCTCAAAGCCCCAAACCAGACGACGGGCACGACCAGGAAGGGCACACAGAGCCCCAGGGTGGCAGCAACGCCACGGTACCTGCTCAGCTGTGCCTCACAACTGGGCCAGCAGGGGCTTCTGCCCGGACGGCTCTCCCAGACCTGGCCCTGTGCAGGGTGGCCCGGCTCTCCCCTCACCTGGCCTTAGCCCGGGTGCCAGGCCCCACCCGGCCCCACCCTCTTCACGCAGAAGCACCAGCTTGGACCCGCCCAGGGCTGAGGCTGCCCTGCCAGCCAACGGCCACACCCCAGACCCAAGGAAGAGCCTCTCCCTGGGACCTGACCGCTCTCTGGTGACCACCTGACGGCCACACAGATGTCTCCGGCAGACCCAGACCCCAGGGCCAGGCCCTCAGGCACAGGCCGTGCCCTCTCCCTGGGAAACTCTGCCTCATGTGGCCTTCGGAGTATGGGGCAGGCCCCACCCCAGACTCACAGCCTCAGATTCTCTGCAGGACCTAACTGAATAACAGCTGTGAAAGTGCCGTGACCAGCAAAGCTGAGAGCCGCCCATGCACAGCTCACACACTCCCCACCGGACTCCTGGGCAGCGCCTAGGTCGGCAATGGCTTCACCCACTTCCCACCTGACAGCCACCACCACCCAGGTTGGGCCATACAGTTAGGATGAACACGTGTGCATGTGCGCATACAATGGCCGTGGGGGCGCACTCACCTGCATGTACTGGAGCACACACGAACGGCTACCTGGATGTACTCACAAGCACATGCACAGTGCGCTCGTACACATGACACGCACACACACACACCCACATGTACTCACAAGCACACATGCACAGTGCACTCATACAACACGCACACACACCGCATGTACTCACAAGCACACGCACAGCACACGTACACGACACGCGCACACACCGCATGTACTCACGAGCACACGCACGGTGCACTCATGTACACACAACACACACACGCACACACGGGATGCCTGAGACTGGTGGCAGGAGCCTGGCCGAGCACTCACTTTCCTCGTCCACTTTGAGTTCCTCGTTGAGCCTGATGGCGTCGGCAACCTCCTTCTCGCTATGGCCTTTACTCGCCAAAAACTTCACCTTATACTCATCCCATGACACGTGGCCTGAAAGAGAAGGTCACACCTGTCAGGACGTCTGATACTGAGCTGAACTTCTTTCTCAACTGAGATGGGGTCTTGCTCTGCTGCCCAGGCTGGAGGTGGCAGGATGCCAGTGTCTGGAGACCCAGGGTCTTGGCCAGCACCCCACACCTGTTTCCTCACCTGTGAGGCCAGCTGGCAATGTCTGTGCCTTGGGGCCACCAAGAGGCACAGGCACCGCCAGGTGAAGGCCCCAAAGTCCTAAGAGGAGCCCTTCATGGGCCACGCCCAGTGCTTGGCACGCACGCCTTTGTCACCAAGATTCTGGCATCATGAACCCAGCTTCCATGCACCCCATCACACCTCAGGGTCTCCGGCTGACGCTTCCCCACCGCCCGTCCCTCAGACTGGGCCTGTTTGCCCTCCAGGAACCAGGCAAGGCCCATGGCCCTGCCCGCCCCACCCACCGCCCCCCCGCCCCGCCCCGCCCTGGCCCGGCCACAGTACCGTCCCCGTCAGGGTCCACGGCGCGGAAGTGTGTCTTGCTCTCCTCCATGGCCTCCTGGAAGTGCTCGGCCGTCTTCTCCATGATCCAGCGCTGCATCTCCTTGGCACTGATCTTCCGGTCAGTGTTCACATCCACCCTGCAAGACAGCAAATGGGCGGGCGGCCGTCAGACTGGGCCCCCAGGACCCCGAACAGCCAGATGACGCTGCCGGCCCAGGACTCCATGGCAGCGTGAACCTGCCACCAACAGCGACAGGCTCCAGCGACCTGCCACCAGGCGACGCAAGAAACGTCCGGGACGTGGGGCTTGTGGGGCGCGGGGCCATGCCAGAGACACTGGGGAAGGTGGATGCCACAGTCCCCTCCCCAGGGAGACACATGGACCCTCCCCCTCTGTCACACAGAATCACCACCAGACCCCACTCTCCAACCACAGCTTCCAAAAGTCACACTCTTCACGTTTTATTTTATTTTTTGAGACAGAGTTTCGTTCTGTCACCCAGGCTGGAGTGCAATGGCGCAATCTTGGCTCACTGCAACCTCCGCCTCCCAGGTTCAAGCGATTCTCCTGCCTCAGCCTGGGGCGCACCACCACGCCTGGCTAATTTTTGTATTTTTAATAGAAATAGGGTTTCACCATGTTGGCCAGGCTAGTCTCAAACTCCTGACCTCAAATGATCCACCCACCTCAGCCTCCCAACATGCTAGGATTACAGGTGTGGCCACCGGGCCTGGCCCATGTTTTATTTTAGATGCTTCAGATATGGCTACACAAAAACCTTCATATAGGCAGGACGCAGTGGCCACACCTATAATCCCAGCACGTTGGGAGGCTAAGACAGGTGGATCACTTGAGCCCAGGACTTCAAGACCAGCCTGGGCAACATAGGGAGACCCCACCTCTACAAAAAACAATTACGAAAACTCGCCAGGTGTGGTGGCGTGCACCTGTGGTCTCAGCTACTCAAGAGGCTGAGGTGGGAGGACTGTCTGAACCTGGAACGTGGAGGTTGCAGTGAACTGTGATCATACCACTGCACTCCAGCCTGGGCGGCACAGCGAGACCCTGACTCAAAACAAGACAAAACAAAACCCTTCATATAAATGTAAAGTTGTAAGATTTAGGAAGAAGACCGTGTGGGGACTTAACATTGTGTCCAAGGATGGAAGAGACCACAGACTTGGCAGATAGGGACACAGACTGGGGACACGGGGCCAGCGCAGGCCAGGTCAGGAGGCCACAGGCCCCAGGACAGGTCACTCCTGTCCCAGCTTCAGAGCTCAGCTTCACCATCATGTCTTCATGGAAGCCACAGGCTCCTACCCCTGCTGCAGCTGCCTGTGTCCCAAGCTCACCTGTTGGAAACTTAACCCCCAGGGCAACAGCGCTGGGAGGCAGGGCTTCCGGAGGTGCGAGGTCTCGAGACCCCGGCTGGTGCATTTGCCGGAGGCATCCCCGAGAGTAGGGTGCCCTGGCCGCTTGCCTCTATGCTCCGCTCAGGGGCAGCCGCGGCCACGTTATGAGGTGGCAAGCAGGCCCTCGTCAGGCAGGTGCAGCCTCTGGGACCTGGGCCAGGCCAGCTTCAACGGTGCACACACTGCAGGCATGGCTCAGAGGCCCTGGGCAGAGATCCTCACAGAAGACCAGGCTGCCGCTCACACGCGCCCCTCCCTCAGCAGCCGCGGCAGCCCAGAGGTGGACGGGCCTGGGAGGCACCCTCAGCTCCACAGTCCCCAAAACACACTGGCCGGGAGCGGGCCGCCCGGGTGGCCATGTGGCAGGTGGGGCACCTGGGGGGACTCATGTGGACAGCAGCATCCTCGACTGCTCCGGCCATGCTCCACACACACCACAGACATGGGCCACACGCTCCATACACTCCAAACGTGCCACAGATACGGGCCACACACACCACACATGCCACACACTCCACACGCGCCACAGACACAGGCCACACACTCCACACGCTCCTCACGCACCACACACTACACATGCACCACACGCTCCATGCATGCCACAGACACGGGCCACACACTCCACACGCTCCTCACGCACCACACACTACACATGCTCCACACGCTCCATGCGTGCCACAGACACGGGCCACACACTCCACACGCTCCTCACGCACCACACACTACACATGCACCACACGCTCCATGCATGCCACAGACACGGGCCACATACTCCACACGTGCCACAGACACGGGCCACACACTCCACACGCTCCTCACGCACCACACACTACACATGCACCACACGCTCCATGCATGCCACAGACACGGGCCCACACTCCACCGCTCCTCACGCACCACACACTACACATGCTCCACATGCTCCATGCGTGCCACAGACACGGGCCACACACTCCACACGCTCCTCACGCACCACACACTACACATGCACCACACGCTCCATGCATGCCACAGACACGGGCCACATACTCCACACGTGCCACAGACACGGGCCACACACTCCACACGCTCCTCACGCACCACACACTACACATGCACCACACGCTCCATGCATGCCACAGACACGGGCCACACACTCCACACGTGCCAGAGACACGGGCCACACGCTCCACACACTCCACACGCACCACAGACATGGGCCACATGTTCCACACACTCCACATGCACCACAGACACGGGCCACACTCCCCACACGTGCCACAGACACAGGCCACACGTTCCACACACATCACACGCTCCACACGCTGCACACGCGCCACACACTCCACACACACCACCACACTCCACAGCACGGACCACACGCACCACACACTCCACACGCACCACACCCACATGCTCCAGAGACACGGACCACACGCTCCACACGCACCACACGCTCCACACCACCACACCCCACACGCCCACACGCACCACACCACCACCCCACCGCCCACACGCACCACCACCACGCTCCACACGCTCCACACGCCACACGCACCACACGCTCCACCCCCCCCCCCCCCCCCCCCCCCCCCCCCCCCCCACGCACCACACGCTCCACACGCACCACACGCTCCACACGCCCACACGCACCACAACCACCCACACTCCACTCCACACGCACCACACGCTCCACACGCACCACACGCTCCACACGCACCACACGCACCCACCACACGCTCCACACGCACCACACGCTCCACACCCCCCCCCCCCCCCCCCCACACGCCCACACGCACCACACGCTCCACACGCACCACACGCCCACCCCCACACGCACCACACGCTCCACACGCACCACCCCCCCCCCCCCCCCCCCCCCCCCCCCCCCCCCCCCCCCCCCCCCCCCCCCCCCCCCCCCCCCACGCCCACACGCCCCCCCACACGCCACCACACGCTCCACACGCACCACACGCACCACACGCACCACACGCTCCACACGCACCACACGCTCCACACGCACCACACGCACCACCCACCGCACCACACGCACCACACGCTCCACACGCACCACACGCTCCACACGCACCACACGCACCACACGCTACCCACACGCTCCACACGCACCACGCTCCACACGCACCACACGCTCCACACGCACCACACGCTCCACACGCCACCACACGCTCCACACGCACCACACGCTCCACACGCACCACACGCTCCACCACACGCTCCACACGCTCCACACGCACCACACGCTCCACACGCTCCACACGCACCCACCCCCCCCCCCCCCCCCCCCCCCCCCACACGCTCCACACGCACCACACGCACCCACACGCACCACACGCTCCACACGCACCACACGCACCACACGCTCCACACGCTCCACACGCACCACACGCTCCACACGCTCCACACGCACCACACGCTCCACACGCTCCACCACACACACGCTCCACACGCACCACACGCTCCACACGCCCACCCCCCCCCCCCCCCCCCCCCCCCACACCCCCCACCCCACACGCTCCACACACTCCACAGCACCACACCACCACAGACACAGGCACACACGAGGCAGAGCAAAAAGGTGGAAAGAAACCACATGGCACAGGATTCCAGTCAAGATGTTGGCGAGGAGTCACTCATCCAAATTCAGGTGCCTGAAGACACGGCTGCAGGGCAGTGTGTGCATATGGAGCTGGCACGCATACACACAAGTGCACAGCCCAGTACCCGTGTGTACACAGCACACACACGTGAACATGGCTGGCAGAACACAGACGTGACTGGGCTGGTGCACACGCATGTTATCAAGCTCTGGCTCCTGAGAGAACAAGAGCAAGATCCCCAGTGCCCAGACCCTGGCTTCCAGCTCCAGCCACAAGAGTCAGGGCTCCCTGGAAAGGTGGCAGCTATTGCGCTGGGGCAGGTGGCACGGAGGCGAGCCCAGAGCATCTCACAGTGCCAGGAAGCAGGAAAGAAAGCCTGGAGCATCTCATGGTGCTAGGAAGTGGAAGGAAAGTGAAGCTCAAAAGCCACTAGGACAAGGCACCTCCCCTCTGGGTGCTCTTTCCAAAAACCCTCAACCCTGTACAGTCAGGAGGAAACACATCCCACAAGCCCAAACTGAGGGACATCCTAAAACCTCCTGCCCAGCCCTCCTCAGAACTGTTACGTCCTCACAAAAACAGGAGAGTCTGAGATGCCGTCCCAGCCCAGAGGAGACAGGACAGTGGAGTGAACGTGGGTTCTGGAGGGACAGGGCCCTGAGCAGGAGGAGGGCGAGAAGGGGCCCTCGTGCTGGGAAGGGAAGTCTAAACACCCACGGCGGCCGCTGTCGCTGCTCAGCACGGGTGTCAGGGAGACCCAGAGACCTGCTGCTACTTCCCACTCCCTGCGCCCACCTCCTCAAACGAGACGGCTTGGGGTTTCGTTACAGGCACCAAAAAGAAACCTCACTCCGGCTTGAGACGCACTGAGCAGAAGCCTCAACTCCCCTCGCCCAGGCGTGCAGCCCACCCCCAGCACCGGCCGAGGGGGGAGGGGGACCCTCCCCCTGTGACACCGCAAGCCAGGCCTTCGTGAGCTCAGGGGTGGTGAACCCGACAGGCCCCAGGGAGCACCAGCCACCTCTTCGTGGGTCGGTCAGGTCACCACCAAGTGAACTCAGCCCGCCAAGGACCCCTGAACCGTGCCATCTGGGGAGAGGTGCAAGGGGATGCCACACCTGGCGCCCACGTCCTCCTGCTGGCACCTGCCTCCGTCCCACCAGCTCACCTGTGCTCCACCCAAAAGCCTGGATCCTTAGGGCCCTCCTGCCTGGCCCTTGGCCCAAGTGCCCTGGCACAGCCAGGCCAGTCCTCACACCTTTCCTACCTGCACCTGCACCCCAGGGCCCCAGCCCTGCCCAACCCCCTTGCTCACCAGCTCTGCCACCTGCCCCTCTGCACTGGCCCTGGAGCACCAGGCCCTGCGGGAAGGCGAGCTCGTGGCCAGGCCCTGCGGGACGGTGAGCTTGTGGCCAGGTCCTGTAGCAGGGGCTGCCTCCTTATGCCCTGGTCCTGCAGGTCCCAGGAGACCCAGGGTGTTCTCTCACCTGCACCCTGGCTCCCTGCCCGGCACCCCAGCTGGCCTGGAGGACTCACAGGCACGTCCTGACCCTGCTCTGCCTCCAGGGGTGAGGCCAGCGCTGAGTGCAAGTGGGTTCCAGGGCCACACTGCAGGACACCCCAGCCATGCCGTAAGGAGTAAAGCGCCCGTGCAGGACCTGGCTCCTTGTGGGTGAGTGGTCAGGTTGACCCATCTTGGACCGCTTACACCAGGTTCCCAAGACTCAGGGATGGGGTCACGGGAGAAAGCTCGGCACTAGGCACAGAGGCAGCAAGAGGGTCTCGGGGACTCGGCAGGGCGGGGGCAGTGACTGCCAAGGACGGGCCACTGACAGCACAGCTCTGCTCTCAATCAGGCCGGCAAAACAAGCCAACCCCACACACCCCCAGCCCACGTGTGACATGCTGCCCGTGTGTGACAGGGACCCCATACACACAGGGTAGAGGGCACGTCAGGAGGAGCCCAGAGCGCCCTGTACCAGCTCTCCAGCCGCCCGTGGTGGCCCCTCACTCCTCAGCCAGGCCTCATCCAACTGGTGCTGCAGCCTGCGGAGGCTGCCTGTGGCCGGCGTCTGCCCCTCAGCATGAAGGACGCTGACCACTGCAGTGCCAGGTGGGCTCCTCCTCCAGGCGGTCCTAGGGACGGCCACACAGGCCCACTCTGGCCCTCTGAGCCCCTAGTGGACCAAGGGCATTCAAGGAGCGGCTCTGGGCTGCCAGCGCAGGCCTCGGCGCAAACACAGCAGGCTGGAAGTGGCGCTGATCACCGGCACACCTTCCCAGCCCAGCGAGTCCTGACACAGGGCCCGGCGCCCCCCACCACGCAAAGCCAGGACAGGAACACATGGGCAGGCGCACACAGGCAGCCCCCTAGTCTGGGCACATGGCGGCACCTACTTGGAAAAGATAACCATCAGCTTCCTCCGGCTCCGCCGCGGCTCCGCATCTTCATCAAAGCCACCCAGGTCCTTGCCTAGGAAAACCTCCTGGTGGAAGCCCCGATTGAGGTGCCCATCCATCTCCAGCTTCACCCCGTTCAGGTGGTCTGGGGGCAGGATCTCATTCTCCTCCCTGTTGGCTGCTCTCTCTCGGGTGGACGAGTGGTTGGCAGGCCGTGCAGATGCGTCCATCAGAAGGACCGCCCCCAGGAGCCAGAGGCAGCACGGAGCCAGGCCAACGAGGGGACCCCACCTGGACGCCATCGCCACCCAGGGCCAGACCATGGGGCGGGCTGCAGGGTGTGGGCCAGGTGCTGGGAGGGGCAGGGGCAGAGGAGGAAGTGAGGTCCTGGCTCCAATCCAAGCCCCAGGCGCCACAGAGGGCTCTGTGTCCCCAGGACGGCCGCAGGCTGGGGACAAGCAGCTCACGGTCTGCAGAGAGACACAGACATATCATTAGCAAGACTCAGCAAAGACTTCCCCAAGCACGTCTATCCTGCAACATGAAACACATCCTCGATTCACAGGATCCAGACCACATGTGGCACTGTTTTCTCCAGATCACACGCGGCATTGCTTTCTCTGGACCTCACGTGGTGTTTTTTTCTTTATTTTTAGAAACAGGGTCTTGCTCGGCCGGGCGCAGTGGCTCACGCCTGTAATCCCAGCACTTTGGGAGGCCGAGGCAGGCGGATCAGGAGGTCAGGAGATCGAAACCATCCTGGCTAACACAGTGAAACCCCGTCTCTACTAAAAATACAAAAAATTAGCCAAGCAAGGTGGCGAGCGCCTGTAGTCCCAGCTACTCGGGAGGCTGAGGCAGGAGAATGGCGTGAACCCCGGGGGGCGGAGCCTGCAGCGAGCCGAGATCACACCACTGCACTCCAGCCTGGGCGACAGCGAGACTCTGTCTCAAAAAAAAAAAAAAAAAAAAAAAAAAAAAAAAAAACCAGGGTCTTGCTCTGTCACCCAGGCTGGAGTGCAGCGGCGACCACGGCTCACCGTGACCACAAACTCCTGGGCTGGGTGATGCTCTCACCTCAGCCACCAGAGCAGCTGCGACCACTGGCGCGCACCGCCACACCCAGCTAATTTATTTTTATTTTATTTTTTGTAGAGACGGGTCTCACTGTATTGCCCAGGCTGGTCTCAAACTCCTGGCTTCAAGCGATCCTCTTGCCTCAGCCTCCCAAGGTGCTGGGATTACAGGCAGGAGCCACTGTGCCTGGTCTTTTTTATACAAACACTGAATTTTCAGCCCTGTCTCTCCGTCTTTCCAGCTCTCTCTCCAGCTGTCAGCACCTCCAGGGTGCTGTCCCCATCGCCCAACACCTGCAGCACAGCCTTCCTGTGGGGCCCGGCTCTGTCCCTCCTGGCATCATGCCACTGACCCGTGCGGTTAGGGTCACTCTCCAGACCCTGACTTGAACATTCTTGAGATCTATGACCTTGGCTAAGTCATGTGGTCTCCCCGGCCTCAGCTTCTCACTGAGAAACAGGAGGCTCCCCCCTCCCTCCGACTGACCAGACTTTGCGAAGACAGCCAACCCTAAGTGCAGAGGGCATCAGGGCCTGGTCCCAGCAAACACACAACCCCCACACACAGATGTGCACACACACATCCACACTCATGCGTGCACATATTACACACACGTGCCCTTGCCCACACTCGCGAGCTAACGCCGAGGCCGGGGAGCCCAGAAGTCTGTCCTGGCATCCGAGGCGTGGCCAGTCCTGGTGGGAAGCAGGGGCTCACAGGGCCTCATGCCTCACGTATCCCAAAGGGAACTCGGGGTCCTCCCACCCACGAGCCTGCTCCTTTCACAGTCTGCCCCTCCGGCAAACACCTGCGGGTCCTTTCGGGTGCCGCTGAGGCCCCACCATGTCACAGCTGTTCCCTGAACACACATGGACTGAGACTCCTGTTCTGTGGCCGTCTTACTCAGCTTCACTGTCCTGGCACCTGCCACTCTGTCTGCACACAGTAGGCGCTCAACGAATGCTACCCTGGGTAATATTAAACAGAAATGCTGCCTCCAGGTACTGAGAAATGCCAGTGGGGCCGCCATGAGAGAGGCCTTGAAGTCAGTGCAGTCTCTGCCACAAACCAAGAGGGGCACAACCCTGGGTGAGGGCTCATGTCTGATTTTTTTTTTTTTTTTCTGAGACAGAGTCTCACTCTGTCGCCCAGGCTGGAGTGCAGTGGCGCAGTCTCGGCTCATTGCAAGCTCCACCTCCCAGGTTCAAGTGATTCTCCTGCCTCGGCCTCCCACTTAGCTGGGATTACAGGAACCCGCCTCCATGCTCCACTAATTTCTGTATTTTTAGTAGAGATGGGGTTTCCCTATGTTGGCCAGGCTGGTCTCCAACTCCTGACCTCAAGTGATCCTCCTGCCTCGGCCTCCCAAAGTGCTGGGACTACAGGAGCGAGCCATGCACCCGGCCTGATTTTCTGAACATGGCTGAGGGCTTTTCCCTTCCCTAGTGGTGGCATAATTCTATTCCTGTCGTCCCAGCTCGCCTGACCAGGAGGGGTCCTGGGTAAGAACCAAGACACCTCCTCCTGGCGCTGACTCAACTACAGTCGTAAAACACACGCTGTATGCAAACAGACTGTACTTTGTTCCTAGAGAAAACAAAGCTAGTTCTTGATTCTACTTATCTTGATGAGTTACACGGTTTACTTGAGGCAGGAGGATCGTGAGACCAGTCTGGACAACAGAGTGAGACTGCGTCTCTTTAAAAAACAAAAACAAAAAGATGAGACCCTGTCTCGAAAAAGGAATAAAAAGAAACCCAAAAATAGCTATAAATATCAGGAGTCCATCAAGTGGCGCTTCCTCTCCTGGCTTCAGAGTATCTATTCATCACGGTAAGCGAGGCTCGCAGCACAGCGGAGCGGGCCGGTCCCACCGGAATGGGGTTTCGACTTCGCCATCCCCTAGAAGCTTAGTTCCCAGCAAGGAGTCAACACACCCTTGCGAAACGGACGTGGGAAACAGCTTAGGCAGAGACGCTATTTCTTTGCCATCCCTGGGCTTCAGCTCTGGTGGAACGAGGCTATTTCTGGCAGTTAACAACACACAAGGTTAGATTCTAAAAGCTCAACGCGTTCATAACACCGCCTCTGAGCCAGACATCAAGAGCTCCACGCAGCCGACTTCACATCTCCAAATCCTACTAACTGGGGATGAGGGTCCACGCGGTTCAGAAGCGGAAGCGGAGGCGCAGGGAAGGGGGGCAGCTTGTCCAAGGTCGACTCGCCGATAAACGCGAGTCCAAAGAGACCCCTTTGGCCTCCGTTTCGCGGTGGCATTCGTAGGTTTTGGCCAATAGAAGACCAGACGTGCCGGCGGCCGGGGAGGACCGCGTCGTCGGCCCGTCCCTGCCCCCGGGAGCCCCGGTGGCGGCGCAGTCTCGCCAGGGCTCGAGGCCGAGCGGACGGACGATGCCCCAGCCCAGGGCGGGAGGCGGCGGCGGCGGCCTCCAGACCCGCCCTCGCCGTCCGGCCGGCGTACACTTGGCCCCGCGGCCTGCAGCGGCCGCCCCGGGCCCCTCACTCACCGGCCTGCCTCCCCGCGCCCGGGATCCGAGGACTGGAGCGAAGCGCCCGCGACGCCGCCAACGGGCCCGGATCAGGCCACTGCCATCTTTTTTGCGGGCGGGGGCGGGCGAACTGGCGCGACCTCACTGAGGGGACGCCAGCGCCACCATCTCTCCTCCGGGCGGAAGCGGTCGGGGGGCCGCTCCGAGGCTGACCAATGAGAAGGGTGCCCGAGGCCACGTGATGGCCGCTCCTGGCACCGCCGCGGCCGCCGATTGGCCGCCGGCCTCCGAGCACCCCCCCCGGGCTCCGCGTCTGCGGAAGGCCCCGGCGCGCTCCCGGGAGCGCCGTGCGCACGCGCACCGCCCCGAGCCGGCGGCGCCTGCGCACTCGCACGTCCAGCCTGGGCCGCCGGCCCGGCGCGGGCGCCATGAAGCTGCTGCGGCGCGCGTGGCGGCGGCGGGCGGCGCTGGGCCTGGGCGCGCTGGCGCTGTGCGGGGCGGTGCTGCTCTACCTGGCGCGCTGCGCGGCCGAGCCCGGGGGCCCCAGGGCGGTGTCGGGCCGCAGCCCCCCTCCCCCCGCGCCCGCGCGCGCCGCCGCCTTCCTGGCTGTGCTGGTGGCCAGCGCGCCCCGCGCCGCCGAGCGCCGCAGCGTGATCCGCAGCACGTGGCTTGCGCGGCGCGGGGCCCCGGGCGACGTGTGGGCGCGCTTCGCCGTGGGCACGGCCGGCCTGGGCGCCGAGGAGCAGCGCGCCCTGGAGCGGGAGCAGGCGCGGCACGGTGACCTGCTGCTGCTGCCCGCGCTGCGCGACGCCTACGAAAACCTCACGGCCAAGGTGCTGGCCATGCTGGCCTGGCTGGATGAGCACGTGGCCTTCGAGTTCGTGCTCAAGGCGGACGACGACTCCTTCGCGCGGCTGGACGCGCTGCTGGCGGAGCTGCGCGCCCGCGACCCCGCGCGCCGCCGCCGCCTCTACTGGGGCTTCTTCTCGGGCCGCGGCCGCGTCAAGCCGGGGGGGCGGTGGCGCGAGGCCGCCTGGCAACTCTGCGACTACTACCTGCCCTACGCGCTGGGCGGCGGCTACGTGCTCTCGGCCGACCTGGTGCACTACCTGCGCCTCAGCCGCGACTACCTGCGCGCCTGGCACAGCGAGGACGTGTCTCTGGGCGCCTGGCTGGCGCCGGTGGACGTGCAGCGGGAGCACGACCCGCGCTTCGACACCGAGTACCGGTCCCGCGGCTGCAGCAACCAGTACCTGGTGACGCACAAGCAGAGCCTGGAGGACATGCTGGAGAAGCATGCGACGCTGGCGCGCGAGGGCCGCCTGTGCAAGCGCGAGGTGCAGCTGCGCCTGTCCTACGTGTATGACTGGTCCGCGCCACCCTCGCAGTGCTGCCAGAGAAGGGAGGGCATCCCCTGAGCCGCCGCGGCCCAGCCCTCCGGGGCACCCGCTTCACCCGGCGGCGCCTTGGGGCAGGTGCCAAGCGGGCGCACCACGCCCGGGCCCCAAGGCCCCCGGTCCCGCGGCCACGCCTGTGGTCGCTGCGTCCCGGCCTGCGTTTGGGAGACCCCTGGGGGTTGCCGGGGCAGCGCGCCGTGTCCAGGTAGAGGTGCCCGTTCCTGGACCTCAGCGAGCCTGACCCGGGCCCAGCCGCACGCTGACCCCCATGCTGTCCCCAACCGGCTCACGGGGCTGGGCTCCGATCTAACGTGTCTGTTATCAGTGGTGTTTCTCATGTATGCGTCTCAGATCTAAAGTGGTTTCACATCAGTCCGCTTTCATGGGATTTTGGTCTCTGTCCAGTGACTTCGTGGTAAATGTAACTCAGTGTTTGCTTGTGACTTATTTATAAATATTGTAAGTTTGTGTCGATGTGAGTGTAAGTTGGCAATGTGCAGGTCTCGGTTTTTTGTTTTGTTTTGTTTTGTTTTGAGACGGAGTCTTGCTCTGTCCCCCAGGCTGGAGTGCAGTGGCGCAATCTCGGCTCGCTGCAAGCTCCGCCTCCCGGGTTCACGCCATTCTCCTGCCTCAGCCTCCCGAGTAGCTGGGACTACAGGCGCCCGCCACCACGCCCGGCTAATTTTTTTTTTTTTTTGTAGTTTTAGTAGAGACGGGGTTTCACCGTGTTAGCCAGGATGGTCTCGATCTTCTGACCTTGTGATCCGCCCGCCTCGGCCTCCCAAAGTGCTGGGATTACAAGCTTGAGCCACCGCGCCCGGCCGCAGGTCTCGGTTTTTTTACATGATTTAAGGAAAGACTTTTATGTCAGAACTTGGTGCCTGTACCGTCAACCCCGCTGCTGCCCGTGTTTAAACGCAGGAGAACTGTAAAACTGGCCATTATCTTTTCAGCCTACACGTCGTTGAACCCATTGTTTCTTTCTGAAGAGACTCCTTTCAAGGCTTCCCGTGGGTCCGCGCCACACAGGGCCGGTGCTGCTTTATTTCAGACTCCGCCCCAGGTTCCAGGAATCCGAACCCCGGAGTGCTGACGCGGTTCCCCAAATTCCGCCTTAAGAAAACAGGACCAGCCGGCACTAGGCCTGCCTCTCACGTACCTTAACACATCCTTGGAAGCCCCTCATTTAATGAGGAAAGTGAACACTGCGGTCCTTGCCAAAGTAAAATGAAGCTGCCCCAGGACAAGGGGTGACCATGAGCCCCCTGGAGTCTGACGCGGGTTTTCTGTCTGGGGGACCTGGGTGGTCCCTGCTGTGGTCTTTTTTGTCCCACTTTGGGGCCGGGTCCAGTCTGGGGTCTAGTCTCGAGCATCAGGGTCAGGGTTGGGTTAGGCTCGGGGTCAGTTTCGCCATGGGTTTGGGAGCAGGTTTGGGTTACTTGTGTTTGAAGGCAGCAGTGGTCTCAGGAGGAACGAACGGGGGCAGGGGAGAGTGGTGATCTGTGGGCAGTGGGTCAGTGACCTGCCTGGTGGTTCTCCCACCTCCAAAAGGTAGGGGTGGGACTGGAGGCGTCCCTACGTCAGGCAGATGAGTTCGAGCTCCGATGGGCCACCTTGAATCCAGGACTGACCACCCTGTGTGCACAGTTTGTTCTTGGACAAGGACTCGTGAGAATCCAGGGCTGGGGACCCTGGTGTGAGCAGGATGGGGCCCTGCCCTCCCGTGGGAGTCATAGACTCGAGTCCAGGGGCTGCCCATCACAGTGGTGTCCCAGGTCCCTGCCATCCGATTTTACCTGGGATGTCTCCTCTGGAGTTTGGAATTGCTTGAGGAACCCTGTGTGTGCTTGGAGAGGCCAGAGGGCTTGCTGAGGACCCCATGGACAGTGGAGAGCGGGATTCGAACCAAGGGCTGGACTCCCACACCTCTGGCCTGCATTGCCCAATTCTTTGTGGCTCCAAAGAGTTGACCCCTGTGGAAAAGAGTGCAAATGTGCAAGACTCCCAATAGGAAGTCCAAAAATCCAGTTTGCAACCACTTCTGACCTACAAAAAAAATGGAAATTTAGTGTTTTTCAGCCTAAGACATTACGTTTCATATCAGAACAAAGCCTGCCCCAGGCTGACCCTCCCCAGTCGTACCGTGGTGAACGGGTTCAGAGGATATGTGGGCTGAAGGCTGGGCCTCAGGAGGGCTGGGGGCTTCCCAGAGCTGGGGCAGCTGCGGCTCTCTCTGGTCTCACCTGGAACTTGCCCTGTAGATCCTCCCTGCTCCCTGGTGTCTCCCTGCCCCTCGGCTCCATTCGACTGTGCACAGGCCGTGGCATCCCCTCCCCCAGGCGTCCTTCCCTGGTCTTAGCTTGTACAGCTCCCCACCCACCCAGTTACTCAGTTCCCGGAGACCAGGGCCAAACCAGGAGGCCCTCAGGAGATGGGGAGGTCACCGAATTCATTTCCATGTGGGAACTTGGGATACAAAACAGCCGACTCTTCCTCAGCCACACGGATGTTTCTCCTTTAGTGGCCCCGAGAGCCTACCATGGAGGGGACAGTGTCAGAGGCTGGACGGGCACAGTGCCGCCACACGCACACAGCCCCCAGGAGACACATGGCTGGCAGGGAATGCAGGTCAAGCCAAGACGATGGGCTCTGGTCCCTTCAGGATCCCCCAGGAGGAGAGCACCCCCTTCTGCCCTCCTCCTGGGGACTGAGGTCCTGCCTCTCTGCCCCCCGAGGCTGGCATGCAGGCACCTGACGTCGGCTCCAGCTCTCTGGGCCAGCCCTGGGTACCCGCCGGGCCTGTGGCCTGGGTGGTCGCCCCGAAGATGCAAAGTGCTACCTGCATTCGGAGGCACCCCCACCACTGAGGCCTCCAGGTTTCCACCTGCCCACCTGTGCCTGGCTGGGATCGTGGCTGTCAAGGCTCCTGTGATGGGACTGAATTGTGCCCCCTAAAAGATATTCCAAGCCCTAACCCAGCAGCTACAAACTGACCTTGTCTGGAAGTCAGGTCTCTGCAGGTGGAATCGCGTTGAGGCGAGGTCGTGAGGTGGCCTTACTCCCACGGAACTGGCGTCCTTACCAGAAAAGACCTGGGAAAGCCGCTGTGTGGCCAGAGACTGACATCTGGGCGATGCCTCTGCTGGCCAAGGATTGAGGACCCCCACCCCCACCCCACCAGGCAAGGAAGGGCTCTACCCAGAGTCAGGAGCGTGGCCTCCAGGGCTGCGAGGGAAGACGCCCCGTCCAGCGGCCCCAGGATGCCAGCCCAGTTCCCTGTGCCCGGCGCTTCTCGGTGCAGACGCAGGCAGGGGCTCCTGCAGCCTTGCAGCATCACAGACGCCCAGCACTGACTGGGCCCAGATCTTCTCTTCCCCCCAGGGCTCAGCCCACACCCTGTTCCCGGCAGGCTTCCATCAGTCCAGCCTGCAGCAGGGCTGCCCCCGCAGCCTGGGCCACCCCAGACTCTTCCACCCTCTCCCTGGCTGACTGTCCCAGCTCAGAGTCCTCAGGTCTAAGGGGGTCACGGCCCTCCTGTGGCCCCACCTGCCCCGGGCTCCCCAGCCATGGCACCGTGAGACTGGCTGACGTTGCAGGAATGGAAACCGCCAGCGGTCCAGACGGCCTGGGGAGTCCTGGGGAGCAGGTGGCCAGAGACAGGTGCATGCCAGGCCCTCCGCACCCAGCGTGGGGCCCGGAGGAGAGAGGAGGCCCCTTGTTCACGCAAGGCCCCTGCTTCCTGGGCCCACCAACAGCCCGTGAAAGAGGAGTTTCCAGCTCCTTGGACTGGCTGTGTGGGGCCTGCTCCCTGGTTTCAGGGGCCTGGGAAGGGCTTGGCGCTTTTTCCTGGTTTCCTACTCTGGGGTGAGCTGGCGTCTCCCTCTCCCACTGTGGGCTGAGGGGAAAGACCTCTGTGTCCATCCCACAGGCCTGGCCAATCTCTGGGGTCCTCAAAGAGAAGGCTTTTGAGGGGGCACAGCCCAAACCCCGGGCCTCCCCTTGAGGTCACCTCCCAGCCCCCACCCAGAGGACCTTCCCTCAGCCTTGGGAGCTGAAACCCATGCCACCCCATCAAGTTGGCCTCTGTGGGTGTCCACACCCCTTTCCCCACCCCGAGCACTCACAGCCCCTCCTTCTCTGGCCTCCCTGCCCTCCACACCCTCCCTACCAGAGGCTGGTGCCACTGGCCCTGCCCGGATGGCCACACTGCACCACGCTGGCCAGGTCAGAACCACCCAAGGAGAAGAACCGAGATCTGGCCCCACCCCGTCCTCCTCGGAAGGTCTCTCTGGGACCCACCCCCTCCTCCCTCCCCAAGGATCTGAGCCTCCCTCACCAAGGTTCCCAGCAGAGGTAGACAGTGGATGAGTGATCCGAGGAGAGGCGGCTGCAGCCGAGGGGCTGAAGGGAGGTCAAGGTGGGAGGGGGCAGGAAGGAGGATCTGGAAGGCCCCAGGCGCTCCCCACCCATCCAGCCTCGGCCTCTGTCCTGGTCGCGTTGCCCAGCGAGGCCTCTCCCTGGACTGGGGCTCGGGCACGCTGCCCTGGTCGGGGCCACAGATGCCGCAAAGCCCCCTCAACTCAGCTAGCCAGGGTGCAAGACTGCGCCCACGGCTGAGAAGCCAGGGGTTACGAGTGTGGCCCTGCCAGGACCTCCTCAGCTGCATCCTCCAGAGTAAACACCACAGGTGGCTGCAGATCTTCCAGGGCCAGCCGGGCAGGCAGGACAGGAGCCCAGGAGGGCCGCAGTCCAGCTCCCCTCCCCGCTGACCCGGGGCCTGACCCAGCCTGGTGACCAGAGCAGAAGGAAACCCAAGCCTCAGCCCCTCCCTCCGGTGGCGTCTGAAGGTCTCAGCGGCCCCAGCCTCCCCCAGGGGCCCTGCACCCACCGCTGCGCACCTCAGACCGGAGAGAGAGTGATGGATGGGCAGAGCCAGGCCCAAGTCCCCACCGGGGCAACGGTCACGGTGCCTCACCCTCAACCGCCCCACCCAGACCTTCCAACCCAGGAACAGTTGAACTCAGCCTAAAAGGCACCCGTCCAGAGGGCCTGAGTCCGGCCGTGGTGCCTCCTGCTGCAGAGAGGTGTCTTGCACACTCCTGTGTGGCAGGGAGAGGCCCGGGCATGCGGGCTGGGGGCCCAAGGGGTCTGGAGACACTTCCCTGCGTAGATGGGGTTTGCCCAGCCCCCACCTGTCACGCTTCTCATCACCCCCACGTGAGGGCCGTGGGCGCAGGGTGGGCAGGAGGCCCTGCTGGGCTGGGTCACACACATGACACATGGCTGTCGCAACACAGATATCATCACACCGAGGCACCCGTGAGTCACTGCCCCAGAGCAGGGGCTGCCCCCAGCCTCCCAAACAAAGACCTTTTGTCCCCAGGCCTCTGGTGCCAGGCCCACCTGTACAGCAGTCAGATGCGCAGGCGGACAGACACGCCGGTGGCTCAGCAGGCACAGGCAGGGCCAGGGCGTGTTCCCGCACCCAGACACGCTGCCATTCCAGGGTCAGGCTGAGGGAGAGCTCTGGGGGACTGGCCCTGAGGTCACCACAGCTCAGAGTGGCCTGAACTGGGAGTCCAATCGCAGACTGGCCAAGCCCAGCCCGTGAGCAATGGTCCCAGGATGCAGCACCGAGCTCTGCCCCCAGCTCCAGCTCCAGCTCCCAGCGGCCTCCGAGCACAGCAGATCCCAGGGCAGCGCTCTGCAGGCAGGAAAGAGCTTCCCCCTCAGGACAGTGCGCTCAGCAGCCCCCAACTGGGGGTGGGAGCCCCCTCCCTGGACCCCTTCACCCAGTTCAGGGAGCCCCAAATGCCGAAGCAGCCATCACAGCTCCATGGGCCCCTCTGTTGTCCCTGGCAAGACCAAGGCTATGTGGCCTCCTGGACCCCAGGGACCCCGGCCACGCCTGTTCCAGGCACTGAGTGGCCGGCCGAGGGCTCAGGCCCGGGGCCCTGGATGGCTGCCCTGGGTTTGCTCCCAAGGGGGCCGTGCTGCTGGCTCTGTAGAGAGTCCCAGTCCCAGGGCAGAGGCCCACACAGATGTGCAGACACATGGGCACACATGCACCAGCCACAGGGACACACAACTGTCAACCCACGGTCAACACAGGGCACCTGGGTACATAGATTTTTAAAAAGGAGGGCAGGCAGGTCTGTTTGGATCCTACACAGCCCCCAGATGCCCCCACACGCCCCTAGGCCACTCTTGTTCCAAGGCCCAGTTGACAGTGGTCACCACGTGTGGTGTGGTCTGGGGCCTGGGACAGGCCCCAGGAACGCCCTGGGCTTACTCCAGAGAGGCTGGCAGGCAGCCCGAGGGGCCCTTGGAGCAGACACCCTCCCAGCTGCAGGGCAGCAGGGGCGGCAGGGGCGGCAGGGGCGGGGAGAGGGAGGCAAAGTCAGATGCCAAAGCTGGGCCTCCAGCGCCTGCCTGTCCTGGCTGCAGCCCCAGGGTCCACACCCAGGGGCCCCCAGGGGCCAGGCCAGGGCAGCCGCATCTCCCACGTACCCCAACAGTGGGTCCCACGTAGCCCAACCGGGGACGGATGGGCAATGGTGTCCACACCTGACAGGCGGGGCCCAGCCTCCTCCTCACAGCCAGCCTCCCCTGGCTCCTGCTGCCCCCTCAGGGTGGCCGCCGCACCTGGCCCCAAGAGGACTTCCTGGTTGCCCTGAGCTCCCATCCGCATTTCTGTCCATTCAAGACCAGGACAGCACCAGGGCTGGGAATACTGGCTCCAACCCAGCCGAGGCAGCCCTGGGGCAGGGTGGGCCAGGCAGGTCCAGCTGGGACTCTAGGGAAGGGCTGGTCCTGTGAGCGGGCGAGCTGGAGGGTTGGCAAGGGGAGTGTCCCCGCACCGGGCACGGCCCCTCCCAGGATGGCAGGAAGCCCATAGCAGCAGTTTCCGATGCCCCCAGCCCCGGCCAGGCAGCAGGGTCGGACTGCAGTTCTGGGAAGTCAGCCCTGGTGGAGGTCACGGAGAAGCCGGCAGCTCCCTGCGGCTCAGGGCATGGGGTCAGGCGTCGGGTCAGGCTGAGGCCGTCCAGCACGGAGCCAGCTGCTCTGGCTCTGTTCCTGCCAGGGTCCGCGAAGCTGCCAGACCCTTGGGACACTCAATACCCCAGCTCCCAAACCGGGGGGCACAGGCCTGAAGAGGTCCATTTCCTTGGGCTCCCCAGGTCCCCCAGCCAGCCCAGACCCCGAGCAACAGCAGCTCTGGCTGGCCTGCGCCTGCCCCGGGGACCCCACGCTTAGGCATCTCCCACCCTCGTCAAGAGTCCAGGGTCCCTTCTATGGCAAACATTGCAGTGTGGGTACAGCCCAGGAGGTGAGGCAGAGAGAGAAGGAAGGGGTGCAGCTGGGCTGGGCCAGAGGATGGAGCCTGGGCTGGGTGGGCTGGGGGCCTGGACCCTCCTGTGAGGCTGCCCACCCCACCCCGACCTGTCCATTCCTTTGCTCCTGGGTGCCCAGCGGGGGCTGGAGATGGCATATTCCAGGGGAATTGCAGCTAAGTGGCTGATCACCTCCCACTGGGGCAGAAACCAGGAGGCAGAGGAGGCAGAGGCCAGGGAGGTGGTGCCAGCACCAGGACATCCCCACCCCCCCATTCACCCTGGCCCCGGCCCCCCCTTCATTCACCCTGGCCCCCATGCCAGCCCCCTGCCACCCCCAACCAGCCCCCATCCCCTACCTCATTCACCCCGGCCCTGGCCCCCCATCATTCACCCCGGCCATGGTCCCCGCCCCAGCCCCACTGCCCCCATTCACCTGGGCCCTGGCCCCCAACTCATTCAGCCCCGGCCACCATCCCGCCCCCTCGTCCACGTCTCTTTGTCTCTCATCTCCGTCTTGCTGTACGCGGCCCCTCTGTCATCACAGCTCCTACCTCCGGGGCTGGGTAGGGTGGGGGACTGGCTGCTGCTGAAGAACCTAAAGGGCCCCCATTCCCAGATGGTGAGGCCCCAGGTGGTGTTCAGCAGGGCCCGGCTGGGTGCTGCTTGATCCTGGGTGCTGCCCCTGGCCCATGTTTGCCCAGGGTTGGCCCGCAAGGTTGGGGAGGAGCCACTGAAAACTGGAAGCAAACAGGGGAGTCCACGGCCCGGGTCTCACGCCGCTCGGGAAGGTACAGGCCACACTCCTGCCTCTGCCTCCTCAGGGCCCCCACAACGCTGTCCCTGCTGACTCAGCTCCAGGAGGGCCCGGCACAGTTTCGGTTCCCTCTCTGTGGATGCGCAGCCACCCGACTCTCTGGAAGGGAGCACTCTCGAGTGCTGTGGCCTAGCAGGGCAGGGGCTGCAGAAGGGAGACCCCCCCGTTCCGGATCCAGGCCCCAGGGGGCAGGCCGTGCCCACGGAAGGGGTGCTGAAGGCAGAGAGGAGCCCCTAAGCGGGGGCTTTTGCATCTGGCCTGGTATCCCACAGCCCCACATCAGGGCCTCAGCACTTGAGAGGTGGTGCGGGAGCTGTTGGGGGCCCCAGGATGGTGCCCCACACCAGCCCTTGCCTGGCTGGACATCCCCTGGACGTCCCCAGGCGGTGGCCACAGCCTTGGCAAGTGAAGCAGAGGCCCCTCCAGACAGCCCCAGCCCCTGATGCCACCCTGGGGGGCCCAGGGAGAGAGGTGGGGACGGGTCAGCAGCCAAGCCCACCTCATGCCGATTGGCGCCTGCCCACACACCTCGTCGCGGGGCTGGGCCGTCCCGTCTCACTGCCCAGCCAGCCTTGGGGAGGGCCCCTTCTGTGCCATCCCCAGGCAGGTCCAGGTCCCAGGGGAGGGGTAACAGCCGTGGGCTCTGGCCTCTTCCAACCTCCCCAACCCCACTAGCGACTAAGGGCACTGGATGCCAACCAGAGAGGGCATCTCCACAGCTCAGCAGAGGCCCAGACGTCCTGAGGCCAGTTTACACTCTTTGGTCTGGGTTTGCCAGAGCCAAAATGGGGTGGCGGTGGAGGTGGGGGTGGGGCCCAAATCCACAGGACCTGCCAGGGGGCAGCGGCATGTGGGTCACATATGGGGCCCACCCCACCCTCCATGGGGCAATTCTGGCCCCTAAGGCCCCTGAGGGGTCCTGGTTATTAGGATGTGGCCATCCCAAGGGCAGGCGAGGAGAAGCCTGCTGGTCCCAGCCCTGCTCCACCTGGGTGCCCCGGGCACGGCACGGTCTGGGTGCACCTGAGCCCACAGGGGTGCCTTTCAACTCCACACGCCTGCGGCGGCCAGCGCATGCAAGCATGCAGTCCCGTGTGTGGCCTGCACGTCTTCTTGCCCTGCACAGAGCCCCCCACAGGACGCAGGCCTCCCGAGGGCCCAGAGTAGTGCTGCTCCCCAACCTCTGGGGCTTCCAGTGTCCCACGGCCTGCTGCCCCCCCAAGGCTGGACAGGCCGTGGGCAGAGCTGAGTGGGGCCGGCACAGACAGTGGTCCTTGTTCTCAAGGTCGACGTGGCCCCTGCAGGGGCTGCCAGGGCAGCGCCCAGCCTGTGGCCATCACCATAACCCCAGGCCAGGCAAGTCGGCCCCGAGGGAGGCTCTACGGCCCGTACTCCAAGCTACTGGGCTCCCGTGTGAACAGCACCCTTCTGCCCCCACCCATCTCCCACCGACCTTGGCAGCCCGGCCTCCACCCCCAGTGAAACATCCAGGCAGCACTCGAGGGCGGTGGGGAGGGTGGAGAGCTCTTTATTGTGGTAACCACGGGCATCAGTGGGAGGGTCCCGGGATCCGGCGGCAGCTCCTCGCCCAGCCCCCCTCGGCGCCCTCACGTGCCCAGGAGCAGCCCGGAGAAGCTGGAGCCCGCCTGGATGGTGAGGACAGCCCCGGAGCCATTGTCCACAAACACAGAAGTGTATTGTCCAGCCTGTAAGAAGCACGGGGACGTCACAACCGCAGCCACAACCCAACCACCCAGTGGCCAACGTCTGCCCACCTGCCCTGTGCTAGGAGGTGCCGAGGCCCCAGAGGTCTGCACCCTGAGTGCACCGAGCTCACACCCGGCCCCTGGGTGCACCGGAGCCCTCCCGCTCACACCCAGCCCGAGTGCACCTGAGCTCAGCTCACACCCGGCCCGAGTGCACCCGAGCTCACACCCGGCCCCTGAGTGCACCCGAGCTCACACCCAGCCCAGCCCCTGAGTGCACCCGAGTTCACACCCGGCCCCTGAGTGCACCCGAGCTCACACCCAGCCCCTGAGTGCACCCGAGCTCACACCCAGCCCGGCCCCTGAGTGCACCCGAGTTCACACCTGGCCCCTGAGTGCACCCGAGCTCACACCCGGCCCGGCCCCTGAGTGCACCCGAGCCCACACTCGGCCCCTGAGTGCACCCGAGTTCACACCCGGCCCCTGAGTGCACCCGAGTTCACACCTGGCCCCTGAGTGCACCCGAGTACACACCCGGCCCCTGAGTGCACCCGAGCTCACACCCGGCCCGGCCCCTGAGTGCACCGAGCCCTCTCGCTGACACCCAGCCCAGCCTCACCTGCAGCTGCAGCAGCCCCTGCACCTGTACTGTGAAGACCCTGCTGTTGCTCTCCAGGCCTGAGACGGCCTCCAGGGACCTGAACACAGCCCCACAGGGCAAGGGGAAGGCGTTGCAGGTCCAGGGGGCCAAGCCCCGCACCCAGTGCCTAGAGACCCCTGTGGCCTGTGAGCCCTGTCCAAGGGTGGTCTGGGGGCTGCCGTCTGGAGCGGGGGCTGAGGTCACTCACGTGTGGCGCTGGCACAGGGACTCAATACAGATGAGAACACGCACCACGTCCCGGGCCCGCAGCCGGGCCTTGCCCTGCAGCTCACTGTGGTCTGCGGAGACAGCCCTGGGGAGGGTGGTGCATGGGGGGCGGGGTGGGGGCTGGTGGGGAGGGGCTTCAGGGCACACGGCCGAGGACAGGCCCAGGAGTGGCTGCTGGGGCTGGGGAGGGGGCGCCTGAGGCCGGGCATGTAGCAGGGACCCCATGCCTGGTACAAGGCCCCCCATGGGGCAGAGGGCAGATCTCTAATGGGACCCGCACCCAGGGCCAGCGATGCCAGGCGCCCCCAGAAAGCTCAGCCCCAGCCCCGTCACAGCACACGGCACACAGCCCCATCCAGCTCACCCACGTGCAGACTGGCAGAGAACTGGAAGATGCCGGACACGGGGGCTGTGAACCGACCTGAGGCCAGGCTCAGACCGGAGCCTCGCAGGAAGGCACCTTGGGCAGCAGGCTGTGAGGGGCAGCGGGTGAGTGGCCAGCGTGGGGCTTGGCCCCCATCCCACAGACCCCGCCTGGGGAAGGTGCCTGCAACCGACAGCCCCTCACTCAGAGAAGGTCTGCCCGGGAGCCTCATGCTCACTGTGGGCACCGACCGCACTGACCCTCGAGTCCACACCAGGAGGGTCTCCCTGCCTCCCGGCTACCGGGGACCCACGCTCAGTCTGGGCATAAAGTGTGATCTGGGCCCCCAGGGCCTCCCAAACCTGACCCGAGGCAGCCCCTCGCCCTCCGAGCCCCGCCCCCAACCCCCAACCCACGTGCGTGCCCCATGAGTGTCAGGCGGTGTGTGTGGTCCCGTCTTGCCTGTGCGGCCCACCCAACGCCCTGCTCTAAGCTTCTGGCCCCACTCACAGCCTGGAAACCATGCAGCTCCACCAGCGTCCGCTTGTCCACCTGGTGGGGGCCCTGCAGCCGGCAGTGAAAGGCCTCGCCCACCAGCCGCAGGCCCACCCCCTGGGGCAGCAGTGGGTCCAGAAGCCCTGAGAACCGGTGCTTCGTGGCCTCTGTGGGGAGGAGGGCACAGGTGGCCAGCAGGGTCAGCGCGGGGCCCAGGTACGTCTGGACTCTGGGCAGTGCAGGGCGGCTGACCTTTCAGCAGCTCCTGAAACTCGAGAAGCAGAGTCTCCGGGGTCACTTCTGCACCTGGAGGTCCTGGGGGACCGGGGGGCCCAGGAGGTCCTGGGGGACCGAAGAGATCCCGCTGGGGGGAGACAGAAGAAGGTGAGGGTCCCAGTGGGAGCTGCCACCACACCCTGTCCCACGCTCAGACCCTGCAGCAGCCCAGGCGGGGCTCACCGGCTTCTTGTCCCTGCTTCCGCACCGCTTCCTCGAGGTGCCATCGTCTGGCCGCCGGACAAAGTTCAGCCATGTCATGTGGGCATCGGAGAACTCAGGTCCTGAGGCTTGGGATGGCTGAAGGGACAGGACGGGGCTAGCGCACTGAGGCTGCGCAGAGAGCTGGGACCCCAGGGCAGCGGGGGACACTCAGGGCAGACCCAGGGAAGGCATCGCTGGCCAGGAGAAGGACCCATGGCCGCCCTTGGGGGAATCAGAACCCTGACGTCCCAATGCCAGCGGCACCAGCAGGGCAAGCACACGGGGCTTCTGTGGACGCAGCCAGAGCCTGATGCTCTGAGCCCCTCACTCCTCCCCGACTCCTCTTCCCTCCTCCCCCACTCTTCCCCCTCCCCCCCCACTCCTTCCCCCACTCATCTCCCTCCTCCCCCACTTCCCTCCTCCCACATTCCTCCCCTTCCTCCGCTCCCCCCCCCCCCCCCCCCCCCCCCCCCCCCCCCCCCCCCCCCCCCCCCCCCCCCCCTCCCCTCCTCCCCCACTCCTCTCCCTCCTACCCCCACTCCTCCCCCACACATCTCCCCTTCTCCCCCTTCTTTCCCCTCCTCCCCCGCTCATCCCCTCCTCCCCCACTTCTCTCCCCACCTCCCACATTCCTCCCCTTCCTCCGCTCCTCCCCCACTCCTCTCCCATCCTCCCCCCACTCTTCCCCTCCTCCCCCCTCTTCCCCCTTCTCCCCCCACTCCTCATCCCACTCCTTCCCCCACTCATCTCCCTCCTTCCCCACTCCTCTCCCCTCCTCCCCCACTCCTCACTCCTCCCCCCTCCTCCACCCACTCTTCCCCCTCCTTCCCCCACTCATCTCCCTCCTCCCCCCACTCCTCTTCCCTCCTCCCATATTCCTCCCTCCTCCTCCCCCACTCCTCTCCCACACCTCTCCCCTCCTCCCCCCACTCTTCCCCCTCCTCCCCCCACTCCTCATCCCACTCCTTCCCCCTCATCTCCCTCCCCACCCACTCCTCCCCCACTCCTCTCCCCTCCTCCCCCCACTCTTACCCTCCTCCCCCCATTCCTTCCCCCACTCGTCTCCCTCCTCCCCCACTCCTCCCCCACTCTCTCCCCTCCTCCCTCACTCCTCTCCCACACCTCTCCCCTCCTCCCCCCACTCTTCCCCCTCCTCCCCTACTCCTCATCCCACTCCTTCCCCCACTCATCTTCCTCCTCCCCCCACTCCTCTCCCCTCCTCCCCCACACCTCTCCCCTCCTCCCCTATACCTCTCCCCTCCTCCCCCACTCTTCCCCCTCCTCCCCCCACTCTTCCCCCTCCTACCCCACTCCTCATCCCACTCCTTCCCCCACTCATCTCCCTCCTACCCCACTCCTCATCCCACTCCTTCCCCCACTCATCTCCCTCCTCCACCCACTTCTCTCCCCTCCTCCCTCACTCTTCCTCTCCCTCCTCCCCCCACTCCTCATCTCCCTTCTCCCCCACTCCTCTCCCCTCTTCTTCCCACTCCTCCCCCACTCATCTCCCCTCCCCCTCCTCCCCCACTCCTCTCCCCTCTTCGCCCCACTCCTTCCCCACTCCTCTCCCCCTCCCCCACTTCTCCCCCACTCCTCTCCCCTCCTCCCCTACTCTTCCCCCTCCTCCCCCAACTCTTCTCCCTTCCTCCCCCACACTTCTCCCCTCCTCCCCCCACTCTCCCCCCCCCCACTCCTCCCCCACTCCTCTCCCCTCCTCCCCACCTTCCCCTCCTCCCCCCACTCTACCTCCTCCTCCCCCCATTCCTCCTCCCACTCCTCCCACCCAATTCCTCCCCCCACTCCTCAGGCATCCGCTATCTGCTTGCTCTCCTGGTGACCACCCCCGCAATGTGCTGGAGGGACCCGGCGCCCTGGAGGGGCCTGTGCATCAGCCCATCTGGGGGCTGAGGGCCAGAGGCAACAGAGAGCAGGCTGCAGAAGAACCGCCCAACCCTGGAAGCATGGAGGGCCAGCCTGAGTGCACACCTCACAGCTCTCCAGCCGGCACCCTTCAAGGGAGGCCCACCACCCTGCAGGTTCTCTGGACAGTGGCCCTGGGCAATGGGGTGCCCCCTCCCTTCCAGGGGGACTGGCCGGGACTGCTGAAGACCCCCCACTGCCCCGCCCCTGCCAGCACTGCCAGCCTGGCCCTAGCGCCGGGAACCAGCCCACTCTTCCTGAGCTGGCAGAGCCACGGCCTCAACCCTCCTCAGCCTGCCCATCTGGGAAACGGGGCCTCGGGCTCCGGGGGGCCGCGTGGGCTGAGAGGCAGCCAGGCTGGCTGCGGCAGAGACGCCCTCGGGAGGAGGGAGACCAGCATCAAAGGTGTGAGGGCCGGGGGTGGGGGCTGCTCCGGCAACTGCGGCTCCCCTCCCAGTCCTGGGGCCCGCGACGGCAGCAGCAATGCCTGCCCTCCAAGACCCCTGGAGAGACCCTGAGCAGGAGAGAGGAAGCCCAGGGTTGAGGTGGGCTTGGGGCCTTCTGTCTTTGTGAGGACGCCTGGCCAGACTGGGGCCCTAGGACTTAACCTGCAAGAGGGGGTGCTATGAACACAGGACCCCCAGAAAGCACAAGGGACAGGCTCGCCATGGCGTCTCCAGCCGCAGGAATCATGGGCGCTGGGCTCCCAAGGGGTCTGGTGAACCATCCAGCAAGCAGCCGAAGCCCCCCACCCCGGCCCCCAAATCAGCAATTAACCTAATAGCAACAGGTTCCTCAGGGCGCGGCAGGCCCAGGCTTCAAAGGGTTAACTGTGGCCCCCAACCACGGGAAGCCCCCCTTCACCCACCCGCCCCAGGCCAGCTGGCGGCCAGGTCCCGGCTGCAGAGGAGGAGAGGGCTTCCCAGAGGCCGGCCTGGCTGGGCTGCAGCAGATTCCCAAGGCAGGACCGTGGCCGAGCCTCGAAAAGGGCGACCCGGAGGCAGAGCCGGCAGGACAGAGCCTGCTGGGGGATGACGCCCCAGAGCCCCAGCTCCGAAGCTGCCCTGCGAGGGCCCACGTGCGTCCCGGCTGCATACCTTGGGGGCCTCGGGCAGCCCCTCGCGGGAGGACGCGCTGGCGGTGGCGTTGGGGGGATCTGCACGCTGGCCGGGCTGCTGCGTCCTCTGTGCCTCCCGCCGGGCCCCAACGCCCCCGAGGAGCACGAGCTGCGGCCCGAGGAGGACCACGACCACGGCCCAGGACCAGCGCCGCATGGCTCCGTCCCGAGGCGGCTCAGCGCGGCGAGTCTCGCCAGGGCGCAGTCATGGGGACGGCCGGCGCTCAGAGCCCCCGCGCGGGGGCGAGGCCCAGGGGCGCGCCCGGCCTCCGCCGCTGCATGTCTGCGCGGACCTGCCCGGAACGGCGGCGCGACGGCGCTCAGGTCCCCCTGGGGTCCCGCTCCGGCCCCCGCTCCCAGCCAGTCCTCTCTGGCCTTCTCACTCCGCCGCCCAGTAAATCCTCCCCTCGCCTCCTCCTCCCCAGACCTCGCGGGCTCCGGGTGCCCGGACGGCCAGGGGCGGAGACGGGGCGGACACCTCCACTGACCCCTGCAGCTGCTTCTTCCCTCCCTTCCCCAGACCCCACGCTGCCCCCAGTGCTTCCCCAAAGGTCCACCTCGTTCTGGGAACCGTGAAGACAGCTGCCTACCTCCTCGTCCTCCCTCCCAGCTGAACTCAAACTGGTTCCCCTCACACCAGCCTCTGCAGCGAGCCACAGAGGGCAGCTACCAGCCAGCCCCAGCCCCTTCCCACGACCTCCTCACCCAGGCGCTCCCGGGTGCCCCGCCCTGACTCACGGCCCCGGCCCAGGGTCCTGGGGGTGCTGACGGGCCTGGCTGGGGCCCCACTCGGGGAAAAGGTGAGGCCAGCTCATGGCGACAGGCCCCTTGGGCTCAGTGAGGGGAGGAAGGCGGTGGCCATGTGGGGCTGGAAAACCCTCCAGCCGCTGGTCCTGGCCGAGGCTAACAGTGGCCCCAAAAGAAACAGGAAGGTCAACATGCCGGCCCTGATGGACAGCTCGGAACACTCCAGACCCTCCCCTCTTGCTAGACACGAAGGCAGCCACGCCAAGACCCCAGCCCCAGCCCCAGCCCCAGGCCACATCCACAGGCAGAGTCACCAGAGACCAGGCTGGGACGGGGATGACACTTCGAAACCCGCCAGGGACCCCGGCTGCCCCCTCGCCATCCGGGCTCTCAGGCGCTGACTGGCATCTGCAGAGCGCACTGTGGAAGGCTCCCAGCCCTGTGTCTGCTGGTGAAGGTGGTGCAGGACCCTGGGGACATGGCACCGTGCCCACCACAGTACCAGCCCTGCCGGACCCCCGCAGGTGAGCCCTAGATGTGACCTGCATCCAGCATGGGTCGGGAAAGGCAGCCCCAACACCCCTCGATCCAGCCTTGGGGCAAAGGGAAGGGTGGGCAGGTGCCTTGGCCAAGGGCTACCAGACCCCTCCTCAAAGGCAGGCCATCCAAATTTTCTCTGTCACCCACTAGCAATGTGCTCCCCTGTGACTCTAGACAGGGCAGGCTGGATCTCCAACTCTGACCTACAAGCAGGAAAACTGGCAGCCCTGGGAGGCTGGACCGCGGGAGGCTGGGCCTCCCACTCTTCCCTACAGGCAGGAAAAGGGGCAGTTCTGGGAGGCTGGGCCTCCCACCCCCGCCCCCTACAGGCAGGAAAATGGGCAGTCCTGGGAGGCTGGCTGGACTGAGGGAGGCTGGGCCTCCCCCTGTGCCCTACAGGTCGGGCCACGGGCAGCCCTGGGAGGCTGGGCCTCCCACTCTCCCCTACAGGCAGAAAAACGGGCAGCCTTGGGAGGCTGGACCCAATGAGGCTGGGCCTCCCACTCCGCCCTACAGGCAGGAAAACGGGCAGCCCTGGGAGGCTGGACCTAGTGAGGCTGGGCCTCCCACTCTGCCCTACAGGCAGGAAAACGGGCAGCCCTGGGAGGCTGGACCGCGGGAGGCTGGGCCTCCCACTCTGCCCTACAGGCAGGAAAACGGGCAGCCCTGGGAGGCTGGACTGAGGGAGGCTGGGCCTCCCACTCTCCCCTACAGGCAGGAAAACGGGCAGCCCTGGGAGGCTGGACCTAGTGAGGCTGGGCCTCCCACTCCGCCCTACAGGCAGGAAAACGGGCAGCCCTGGGAGGCTGGACCAAGAGAGGCTGGGCCTCCCACTCTGCCCTACAGGCAGGAAAACGGGCAGCCCTGGGAGGCTGGAGCGACTGCCCTACAGGCAGGAAAACGGGCAGCCCTGGGAGGCTGGACTGAGGGAGGCTGGGCCTCCCACTCTGCCCTACAGGCAGGAAAATGGGCAGCCCCGGTATAGGGGCCAGCCCTACAAGGTCTGTGGGTTTTCCTCCGCGTGTGGGTAGGGGAGAGATCATAGAACTAAGGATACAAGACAAAGAAATAAAAAAGACAGCTGGGCCCGGGGACCACTACCACCAAGACATGGAGACCCGTAGTGGCCCCGAATGCCAGGCTGTGCTGTTATTTATTGGATACAAGACAAGGGGGCAGGGTAAGGCGTGTGAGCCATCTCCAATGATAGGTAAGGTCACGTGGGTCACGTGTCCACTGGACGGGAGCCCTTCCCTGTTTGGCAGCCGAGGCGGGGGTGGGGGAGAGAGAGACAGGTTATACCATATTTCTGCATATCAGAGACTTGTAGTACTTTCACTAATTTTGCTACTGTTATCTAGAAGGCAGAGCCAGGTGTACAGGATGGAACGTGAAGGCGGACTAGGAGCGTGACCACTGAAGCACAGCAACACAGGGAAACGGTCAGGCTTCCGGATAACTGCGGGTCAGGCCCTCCACAAGAGGCGGAGGAGTAGTCTTCTCTAAACTCCCTCGGGGAAAGGGAGACTCCGTTTCCCGGTCTGCTAAGTAGCGGGTGTTTTTCCTTGACACTGACGCTACCGCTAGACCACAGTCAGGAGCCCTCTGGTGGCCCTGTCTGGGCATGACAGAAGGCTCACACTTGTCTTCTGGTCACTTCTCACCCTGTCCCTTCAGCTCCTATCTCTGTATGGCCTGGTTTTTCTGAGATTATGATTGTAGAGCAAGGATTATTATAATAGTGGAATAAAGAGTAATTACTGCAAACTAATGATTAGTAACACATATGGTCTATATCTAGTATAACTCATACATTTTGTTACACTGGGACAGCTCGTGCCCTCGGTCTCTTCCCTCGGCACCTGGGAGGCTGGACCGAGTGAGGTTGGGCCTAACTGGGAAGGATGTGGCTTCGTGTTCCCCACCCCAGGCACCTTTAAAACGAGCTGAGCCTGGCATCCAGGCAGGAACACTCAGCCCCCACGCTCCCTGTGGAAAACGACCAAGAGGACCCCACCCTCTGGGTCGCCCACCAAGGATCCAGGGTACCCTGGGCCACAGCCACGAGCTGCCCACAAGGGGAGGCTCAGGTGCAGCTGCTGGCTCTGCTCACCCCCTTCACCCCCCAACGCAGACACCCTGACACCCCCTGGCCCTGGAAAAATGGCAAAGGACCACGGTGCCCTGCCCACCCGCCTGCTGCAGGAGAGCGGCTCCCTCAGACCCGGAGTGCTCTGCTGTGCCAGCTGGTTCATCAGTGCTCAGGCAGGCCTGGGTATGCACTCACAGAGAAGCTCAAGGCTGCCAGAACACAGGAAACACCTTCTTCCGAGGCCACGTGCTGCACATGTCTGCAGAATATCAACCTTTAAGGGGCTTTTCTCTCCTCATTAAAAGACTTCACAGTGTGGTCTGCATGGTGAGGGGACACACCGTGCTCCCAGGGGGAGGTCAAGGATGGCCCCCACCGGTGACACCACAAGAACAGAGGGGCCCACGATTTCTCTAAAGGAGACGGGGACAGAGGGTCGGACGTGCCCGGCCCAACAGGCCAAACATCCTTTTTTATTTTGGGCCAGTGCAGACAACATGCCATGGACACCACCTTCACTGCTTGACCGACGGTCACTAAAAGTTGAGATTTCAGTTGGGCGTGGTGCTCACACCTGTAATCCCAGCACTTTGGGAGGCCGAGGCGAGCAGATCACGAGGTCAGGAGTTTCAGACCAGCCTGGCCAATATGGTGAAACCCCGTCTCTATTTAAAATTAGCTGGGTGTGATGGTGGGCACCTGTAATTCCAGCTACTTGGGAGGCTGAGGCAGGAGAATCACTTGAACCCAGGAGGCAGAGGTTGCAGTGAGCAGAGATCACACCACTGCACTCCAGCCCGGGCGGCAGAGCAAGACTCCGTCTCAAAAGAAAAAAAAAAGTTGAGATTTTAGTCGGGCGCCATGGCTCACACCTGTGATTCTAACACTATGGGAGGCCGAGGCAGGTGATCCCTTGAGCTCAGGAGTTCAAGACCAACCTGCGCAACATGACGAAACTCCAGCTCTACAAAAAATACAAAAATCAGCCAGGCATGGTGGCGCACACTTGTGGTCCCAGCTCTGTAGGGGCTGAGTTTGGAGGATCCCTTGAGCCCAGGAGGTCAAGGTTACATGTGGGCAGCAAGCCACCCAGGTGCCGAGGCAAGAGACCGAGGGCATGAGCTCTTCCAGTGTAATAAAGAAAATATACACAGTAAGAATAGTTATACTAGAAATAGATTATAGATATGATGATATATGAATATTATTAATCATTAGTTTGTAGCATCACTCTTTATTCCAATATTATAATAATCTCTGTTCTACAACTATAACCTAGGAAAAACCAGGCCATACAGAGATAGGAGCTGAAGGGACACGGTGAGAAGTGACTAGAAGCCAAGAGTGCGAGCCTTCTGTCATGCCCGGACAGGGCCACCAGAGGGCTCCCTGGTCTAGCGGTAACACCAGCGCCTGGGAAGACGCTCGTTACTTAGCAGACCTTGGTCTAGCGGTAGCGCTAGTGCCTGGGAAGGCACTGGTTACTTAGCAGACTGGGAAAGGGAGTCTCCCTTTCCCCGGGGGAGTTAGAGAAGACTCTGCTCCACCACCTCTTGTGCAAGGCGACATCAGTCAGTCCCACCTGCAGCCATCCGGAGGCCTGTCTCCCTGTGACGCTGTGCTTCAGCAGTCACGCTCCTGGTCTGCTTTCATGGTCCGCCCTGTACACTGGGCTCCGCCTTCTAGATAGCAGTAGCAGAATTAGTGAAAGTACTAAAAGTCTTTGAAATGCATAGAATAATGGTGTAAGCTGTCCTCTCTTTCTCTCCGCGTCGGCTGCCAAACAGGGAAGGGCCCCCTGTCCAGTGGACACGAGACCCACGTGACCTTACCTATCATTGGAGATGGCTCACACTCCTTACCCTGCCCCCTTGCCTTGTATCCAATAAATAACAGTGCAGCCAGGCATTCGGGGCCACTACTGGTCTCCACATCTAGGTGGTAGTGGTCCCCCGGGCCCAGCTGTCTTTTCTTCTATCTGTCTTGTGTCTTTATTTCTATGATCTCACATCTCCACACACGAGGAGAACCCACAGGCCCAGTAGGGCTGGACCCTGCAGTTACAGTGAGCCATGATGGCACCATTGCCCTCCACACTGGGCAATAACAGAGCAAGACTGTCTCCAAAAAAAAAAAAAAAAAAAAAGTTGAGATTTCACACATAGAAAACATTTGAGACAGGATCTGGCTCCGTTGCCCAGGCTGGATTGCGGTGGCTCCATCATGGCTCACTGTAGCCTCCACCTGCCGGGCTCAGGCAATCCTCCCACCTCAGCCTCCTGAGTAGCTGGGACCAAAGGTGCACATCACCACACCAGGTAGTGTTTTGTATTTTTTGTGAGATGGGGTCTCACTACATTGCCCAGGCACCCCTCAGCCTCTCAAAGTGCTGGGATTATAGGGGGCAGCCACAGCACCCGGCAGTAACGTGTTAAGTAAACACTCTATTCGTTAGCATTCCACCTCCCATGAGCCTCCGGAAACACCAGGCTTTGGAAGTGATGCTGGCGGTCACAGAAGCGCTGAGATCAGGGCAGGGTTGGCATCCAGTACGGGATGGGGAGAGAGCCCTGCAGAGGGCTCTACACCATGGCCCCAGCGACGCGATTCCTGTGGGGACCCACCTGCCCTGCAGCTGCCACACCACCCAGGCCAGCAGGTGTGACCCCCTGGTCACGGGCCACCCAAGCCCTGAGCACAGAGATGGACACACGTCCCGGCCCACACAGACACAAGCAGCATGAAATTCAGAAATAAAGATATAATGAAAGACCTTTTTTTCCACAAGAATAGGTTAAATACATACAATTGGTAAATTATAGAGCAATTCTGAATAAACTGATCAAAAAACGAAGAAAGATGAGCGCGTGCGGGCTGGGCTGGTCTCACGACCGCCTCCGGACAGTGTAGGTTTCTTGCCGGCGGCCGTGCCCCACCTCGACGCGATGCACCTGAGGCACATCCCACCCGGGCGAAGTCACGGAACAGACACACAAGAGGGGAGACAGCCGCGACCCAGGGAGCCACAGGGCCCGAAACAGCCCCTGCCGGCTCTGGCGTCTTTCCCGGGCCGGGGTGCCCCTCTGCCATCCTCTGTGGACAGCGAACACCCGGGCCGGAGCCGTTACCTACTGTGAGGGCCAGCGCAGCGGGGCGCGGGATGTGAGGGAGGCCCCTGAGTGCATGGGGCCAGCCTGCCGGTCGCGGGGCCTCCTGCAGGGACTCCGGTCCTCCGCCTTCCACCAGCACAGGAGGACGGGCTTCTGGGCCACCGGACATAAGGAATTCAGAGAAAAGGCTCTGCAGGTACCCGAGGCCCCCCAGCCTGCAGCACCGACCCCGAGGAGGCACCAGCAGCCCCCGCCCCGCTCGCGGCCGCCGCAGTCAAGGGCGACACCTTGTGGTCGGAGTGAGCAGGCTCCTGGCTTCCAGGGCAGCAAAAACCCCCAAGCACTTTCTAGAAGGAATGTGTTTCATTCTGACTGTAAACAGATTTGTAAATGCTGAGACCAAACCGGGGCTCCCTGGATCCTGAGCCACGGCTGTCACTGGCCCCGCTAAGCCTCGTCACTACACGGCCGGGCCAGACCAGCACCCGCGGACGCCAGCTCCACCCCCGGGCCCCTCCCACCCGCTGAGGAGCCGGGAGCTCCGAGAAACGAGCCGGGAGCTCCAAGAACGCAGGAGCAGCCCGCGGTCGGCAGCAAGTTTGCATTTCTAAGTGACCACATCTAATAAAATGAAAAACGGGTTTACTAAAACAGGTCCAAAGACAACACGGAAGATATGCTACAAATCCAGCACACCAGCCCCAGCGGCCCGTGGCCAGGGCAGGGCTGAGGCTCCAGTCTCCTCCAAAGCCCAGTCACACATTTTGGTCTTTGCTTCCCCTTTCAAGTTTTTAAAAGCTAAACCTAGGAGCCTGGTGGGTCTGCCTGTGCTGGGCAGTGTGTCCAGCCTGCCAAGGTCACGCTCTGGTGCGCGGTGCCCTCAGTGGCGCCTTGGGTCGTGGCGCCTTGGGTCTCGGCGCCTGAGCCTCACTCCTGCGCGATGCTCCTCAGCACGTACTTGACCGTGTAAGCAAAGGCTGCAAACCCAACTATCACAAACAAGTTCGCCAGGGCGCCACCCAGGAGTCCGTGGTGCCGGTTGGCCTGCTGGAGCCCTGCGAGGTTCGGGACGGCCCCCGGCGCATGCCCGTTGAGAAGCTGAATCCCGTTCTGGACGAGGTGCGTCTCCCCGTCTGGAACCACGTCTGGCAAGGGGAGAGTCTGGGGTCTGCTACTGAGTTCGTCTTGTGCTTTCTGTTTTTGTTTAATTTCCTAAGAGAAAAACAGCGAGAAACGCAGCTGGTCTCCAACCAGCGCCTTCAGGACCAGCACTCCTGTTCCCAGGAGTCCACAGTCCACCACCAAGAACCAAGCCCTAGGCTGTGTCAAATTCGGACCCCATCTCACAGGTGAGGGCCCAAGCGTGGCCGGCCTCACTGGCCCTGCGCCCCTTGGCCCCTGCACTCAGGCAGACCAGAGCAAGGCTGAGCCACAGAGGCCAAGACCAGGGAGCACTCCAGTCCCACATGGCAGTTGCTGTGCCTCCCAGCTATCCCCAGACCACCCAGGTGGCTGCTCAGGCCCACGAGCTCCCCGCCCCTGTGGGACAGGCCCAGCCCTCAGCCCACCAGCACAGCTGTCCGCAGGCCACCCCCCAGGGCCCAGGCCTTCTGCCTCCCCTGCCTCGGGGCTCCTGGGAGAGAGGAGCCATCCCCTGGGGAGGTCTGCAGCTTCAGGACACAGATTTTACTCTTTGTAAAGAGGTGAAACTCAAGTGTTTTAACGCAGGGGAAGGCGAAACCCATTTCCGTCTTTCTTACCTCCACAACTTCAGGAAATAATTCACAAAAGACTTTATCTTTCAAATTAAATGCTAAACTCTGCGCTGCCAGTTGTCTTTTCTAGAAAGGAAGGGAAGGGAATCAGCCAGAAAACTAATTTCAAATTCTTTCAAAATTCTAAAAACAGATTATTTCAAAGTCAAGGGCTGCAGTCTTCACGTTGTAGAAAGCATTTAATAAGCATACTCTTCACAGCAAACTAACTTATAGTCTTATAAAGGCTTCTTAATCTTCCCATCATCAATTAATGATATCACACTTGATTCCTATTAAAAATAGAAAAAAACAAGCTAACAAAAGCACTGTGCTCCCAGCTGAAAAGGCCCCTGCCGTCTGTGCAACTGGTACTGCCTCGGCCCACCCCAAGATCCCAAGGAGGAGCCCCTGGCGGGTGTGGATGAGGCTGGATGTGGATAAAAGCAAGACCGAGAGGCAGCGGGGAACACAAGGCCACAGAGCAGAGCAGTCTCCACGACAGTGCCTGGGACAAGGTGGGAACTCCACCCAGCCCCACCTACTAAGAAAGGCAGCTGCAGCCAGGCGCGGTGGCTCACGCCTGTAATCCCAGCACTTTGGGAGGCCGAGGTGGGCGGATCACGAGGTCAGGAGATCAAGACCATCCTGGTTAACACGGTGAAACCCCGTCTCTACTAAAAATACAAAAAAAAATTAGCCAGGCGTGGTGGCGGGCGCCTGTAGTCCCAGCTACTCGGGAGGCTGAGGCAGGAGAATGGCGTGAACCCGGGAGGCAGAGCTTGCAGTGAGCTGAGACTGCGCCACTGCACTCCAGCCTGGAGACAGGGTGAAACTCCTTCTCAAAAAAAAAAAAAAAAAAAGAAAGGCAGCTGCAACTCAGGAACATAAAACAGCCCCCCAGACACAAGGCTGACGGCCCACCGGGGAGAGGCTCTAAAACTCACCGTGAAGTCCGACGTCTCTATACTGCCCAGGGTGGGGCCCTTCTCCACCATGAAGCTCAGGAGCCCAGTCAGGATGGTGGAGACAGACCAGGCCGGGTTCCACGTGTCCGGGTGGAAATCCGTGATAGAAAGACACAGCCTGCGAAACAGGGGCCCTGTCAGTGCACACTCCCCACCGCGGCCAGAAAGCTTCCACGGCCCCTCCAGGCACCTTACCTGGTGTTGCACTTAAATCTTCCATTGGGAGTGATCATATAAATACTAGGAGGTTTGAAAGGAAATTCTCTAGGAAAAATTAGTTTTCCATGATAATAGCCACCTACATGGAAACAAAACAGAAAGAGCCTTGTCGTCCGCCACAGCAGGGGCTCCTAGAGACCTCGTCCACATCCCCACGCCACCCCCCGCCCAGCTCAGCTCCCGAGTCCTCACTGCCCTCTCCGTCCCCAGCCAGCTCCCAGGCTCAGTCCCCCACTGACCTTGCTCTCCACTCCCACCCACTGTCATGACCACCCAGACCCAATGCCCCTCCCCACCACACCTGTACTCACCACCTGACTGGACCCAGACCCCCACTTCCCCGGGAGCTCGAGATAACCACAGCTACTGCACACCTCTCTCCCTGGAGTGTCACACACACCCCCACCAAGAGCAGAGGGGTCGGAAGAGGCATGCGGGGCCTCCTTGCAACACCCCCAGCACAGCAGGAGCTCCAGGCCCAGCTGAGGCTGCCCCTCCCAGGACTCAGGTCCAGACCCAGCAACTCTCCAGCACCGTTCGCTTCCCCGACCCAACTGCACCCAAAGGCCAGCAAAACCCACCTCAAACACACCACTCTCCACCACACACCCCTCCAAGTTCTGCCAAATGCTCTCTGCCCTGACCTGAACCCCTGGATTCGGGCCTCATCCATGGCTGTTCACACGTCCTCCCCTCCCAAGCTCTCAAATCCACCTGACCAGGCTTTCTCCCTGCTCTACCAAACCTGACCTAAAGATCGACCTCAGGGTCACCCACACGTTCCCACTGTTTTTTTGTTTTTGTTTTTTTTTGAGACAGAGTCTTGCTCTGTTGCCCAGGCTGGAGTGCAGTGGGGCAATCTCGGCTCACTGCAACCACTGCCTCCCGGGTTCCAGTGATTATCCTGCCTCAGCCTCCTGAATAGTTGGGACTATAGGCACACGCCACCACACCCAGCTAATTTTTTTTAAATTTTAGTAGAGACGGGGTTTCACCGTGTTAGCCAGGATGGTCTCTATCTCCTGACCTCGTGATCCGCCCGCCTGGACCTCCCAAAGTGCTGGGACTAAAGGCGTGAGCCACCTCGCCCAGCCGTCCCACTGGTTTCTGACCACCCAACAGCATAGCCTTATAAGGGGCCACTCCTGGCTCCGCCTCTCCAAAGCCCCACCATGGTCTAGCTCCTCCACTCCCCACCCCCTCTTCCCACTCCAGCCAGCCCCTCTTTACCCACCCAAGCACAGGGTGCTCTCCTCTCAGTCCTGGCATCCTCCTGGGGTCGCCCTAGTTTCACGGCCTCCCAACAGGAACCCTGGAATGGCTGCTCAGCCACTTCCCCCACCCTGCACCCACAGGCCCCCTGCACACTCCGGGCCATTACACTGACCGTCCACAGCACAGCACCCAGACGCCCCGCTCCGGGACAGAAATCTGGCCACTTCTACCAAATGGCAACTTGGCAACTCCATCCTCCTGGTATGACACCCACCCCATGAGCAAATCCTGTTGGCCCCACCTTCAAATCAATCTAGAGCCGCACACCCTGTGTGGCCTCCCCTGGCCCTGCTCCCGGACCCTCTACAAGCTGCCTCGTGGCAGCCCCGCCCCAACCCGAGGCCCACACCCTGGGGGCCCAGGCTGCACCTGGAGTTGGCTGGCAGTTCAGAGCTTGGGGCCAACCCCAACCAGAGGACCAGAAGTGCACGAGCCAGGACTCCCTGGCCACACCTGCGTGCGTGATGTGTGTGTGCATGCCATCAGGACACGTGTGTGCGTATGTATGCCATCAGGAGGCATGTGCATGCAGGTCTGCATGTGCATGCCATCAGGACGCGTGTGCATGCGTGTCTGCATGTGTGCATGCCATCAGGATGCGTATGTGTGCATGTCTGTGCATGTGTGCATGCCATCAGGACACGTGTGCACGTGTGTATATGCCATCAGGACGCGTGTGCGTGCACGTGTCTGTGCATGCCGTCAGGACGCGTGTGCGCGTGTGCGTGCCATCACAATGCATGTGCATGCGTGCCATCAGGACGCATGGGCGTGGGCATGTGTGTGCGTGCCATCAGGACGTGCGTGCGTATGTGTGCATGCCATCAAGTTTGAGGAGCACTGGCCTCTGTCCTCCCTCGGGCTCCCTGTGCACAGCCCTGCCCCAATGTGAGTCCCCAAATCACCATGGGCTCTTCTGCTCCACAGCCACCCTGTGTAGGATGCAGCACCCCTGCCCCTCAAGTGCTTCACATCTTGCAGGGAACGCTCATCGTTTTAGGCCGCCTTGGCATCCACTCTGAATCTAGGGTGGACTTTCTCTGACCAGAAGCGGGGCTACCACCCGCAACAATTTTCAGTTCACACCCCCCTTCCTCGAGCTGATCCACCCAGACGCCCGCCCCATGCACTGTCCCCTGGTGACTGCCCCCCATGGACTGTGCAGCCACACCACAGAGTCCCCCAGTCACAGCATGGCCCCATGGGGCTCGTGCCCGCTTGCTTTAAACCCACCAGTTAAAACTCCCCGAGGGAAACCTGTGTGCGGAACACCCTGGACCCAATAAACGGTCGGCCTGGGGGTCCCAGTCTCTCTCCACTTTCCCTGGCCTCCCTGCATGTGTGGCCTCCCGCACGTGTTTCCCTCACGTCTCTCTCTTCATCACTGGGGGCTGCTCTCCCTCCCGCAGATCCTAATGAAAACATGGCTTGGCCGGGCGCAGTGGCTCAAGCCTGTAATCCCAGCACTTTGGGAGGCCAAGGTGGGCGGATCACAAGGTCAGGAGATCGAGACCATCCTGGCTAACACGGTGAAACCCCGTCTCTACTAAAAATACAAAAAAAAAAAAATTAGCCGGGCGTGTTGGCGGGCGCCTGTAGTCCCAGCTACTTGGGAGGCTGAGGCAGGAGAATGGCGTGAACCCGGGAGGCAGAGCTTGCAGTGAGCCGAGATCGCACCACTGCACTCCAGCCTGGGGGACAGAGAAAGACTCCGTCTCAAAAAAAAAAAAAAGAAAACATGGCTTCACTGTCTGCCTCCCCTGAAGATAACGCGTGGCCTTGCAGGGGGACGCTGCAGCTTCCTCTCTGCACTCTGCTCAGGGCTGGCATTCGAGGACTCAAAGGAACAGTGGTGAAGTCAACAGTGGAGGGATGGCATGAGCAAGTGCCACTGTAACCCAGCCTGGTGTGCGGCCACATCCACCAGGGAGAGGCGAACCCCAGGAATGACACCCAGAAGACACACGAGATCATGAGGAAAGGCCAAACCGGAAAATGAGTGAAAGACAGAAACAGGCTTCCTTAAAAGAGGAAGCAGGAACAGCCAAAGCGAGGCTGGAACGACGTTCAGCTCAGTGCTAATGGGCAAGAGTGACTTACACGGCAAGAAACGGCCAGCTGAGTGCAGAGGGTGCTGGGAGATGGACACCCTGCTGCCTCACTGCGCGCACACGCCTATCAGGAAGCCCCAGATGGCAATCCCACTGCTTGTCACCTGCCAGAGAAACCCAAGACAAAGGCACCAAGAGCCACACACAGACTTTCAACAGCACCAGGTGAAAATCAGGAAGCCCCCACTTGTCCTGAAGTGAGTCCCTGGTGGCTTGAACATCCCCACACCCCAGGCCATCTGCTGAAAAGCCTGAGGCAAAGGCCTAGCTGGCTACTCTGCCCCATGGCCTGTCCCTCCTCTAGCACTGCCTGACCCTCATCACTGGGTAAGTCTTGAAACCACAGACTCCACTTTATTCTTTAGAAAAATTGTTTTAACTATTCTAGATCCTTTGCCTTTTCATGTAAATTTTAGAATAAGCTTGTGTAGTATAAAAAACTGAGATTTTGTTAGGACTGTGTAAAATCTACAGATTCACTCAAGGGGAATTATTTAGCAACATTTGTAGGAGGCCAGCTCTGAACTGTCAGAGTGGGCACGCCTGGGCAGCACCAGGGGCAGAACAGCCACGGAGCCCAGTGCACGGAGGGGACACGGCTAATGCACACCATGCCAGAAAGACATGGACCTGGCACAGAAGCCACCAAGAAGGCAGGAAGAGGGGTCAGAAATCCCGAAGTCAGGAAGGAAGCCGTCGTCAGCAGCATCAGATAGCAGAGGCTAAGAAACTGAGGACTGAGAACAGCCCCTTGGCAAGTGGCAATTCGGAGGGGTTCCCTGGAGACCCTGAAGGAGAGCAGAGGGCAGGGCTGCAGAGAGCAAAAGGCATCCCCCAGTGAAGGGGAGGGCCTCGGGGACGGGAGCAGCAGTGCCATAGAGGGGAAAAGGGAGGGGCAGTAGGAACACACCTTCTCCCTCTGAAGGGAGGCTTTCCTGAGACCCAGGACCAGCACAGAGCCACACACGATTGTGGGGAACAACGGAAAGGATGGGAGGGGACCAAGATAAAAGCACAAGTGACAGGGTTGGGGCCGGCAATGGCCACACCACACCCAGGGGCTGCCCCCTCTTCTCCCAACTGTGTCCAGCCCTGTTGGGGGAGCAGCTCATCTCCACCAGCAACTGACCTGGCTGGTGATGTTGAGGGAGATGGGGTGTGGATACAGAATTAATATTCACAATTTATTTAAAAAAAACTAAAACCACAAAACAAACAAAAAAAATGTAAAGCTGGCATAATTTTGCTTGTCAAAGACCACCACCCATTTTGGTTTTTTTTTTTTTTGAGATGGAGTTTCGATCTTGTCACCCAGGGTGGAGTACAATGGCGCAATCTCGGCTCACTGCAAGCTCCGCCTCCTGGGTTCAAGCAATTCTCCTGCCTCAGCCTCCCGAGTAGCTGGGACTACAGGCGCCCACCACCACGCTCGGCTAATTTTTTGTATTTTTGCTAGTAGAGACAAGGTTTCACCGTATTACCCAGGATGGTCTGGATCTCCTGACAAGTTTCATTCTTGTCACCCAGGCTGGAGTGCAACGGCACGACCTCAGCTCACTGCAACCTCCGCCTCCCAGGTTCAAGTGATTCTCCTGCCTCAGCCTCCCGAGTAGCTGGGATTACAGGCATGCACCACCACACCCGGCTAATTTTGTATTTTTAGTAGAGATGGGGTTTCTCCATGTTGGTCAGGCTGGTCTAGAACTCCTGACCTCAGATGATCCGCCCACCTCAGCCTCCCAAAGTGCTGGAATTAAAGGCATGAGCCACCACGCCCAGCCAACCACTACTCACTTGGTGGTATATATTCTTCAAATCAGCTGAAGGCACACAGACGCATCATAACAAGTACTTTAACACGCCCTGGACACCTGCTCCTGGGCCTTATCTTGCCACGGCCTGCTGGCATCCCCAACGCTGGTCATGGTCAATGACACTATGATCAAGGGCCCACCCTACAGATGTGCTCTGCACTGTGGCTGCCTTAGTTGCAGATGATCCCAGAACTGGGATTCCTGGGCCAAAGGAGAGTCCACAGGTGTGGCTGTGATAACTCGGCCAAAGTGCCTTCAGCAGAGCCTTTTTCATTCTTACCCACCCACAACCCTTCCGACAGTCCAAAGCCCCTGCTTGCAAACCTTCTAGCAGCAGCACTCTCTAGTGAAATCTCACCCAAAGCCTCCACACACAGGCAAACAGAGCCTGCTGCTCCAGCCACCTGAAGCCGGGGCCCTGTGGCTGGACAGCAACTGCTGACCTGGCCCTGCTCTGCCTTGCGCTTGCCAGTGGGACAGTATTCACGGGCACGCTGACTCCTGACCTGGTCCAGATCGAGGCTGGCGCCAGCCTCTGCCAAAGGCCCCAGAAACTTGCTGTCAGCTCCAGCGTCTACTCTATAAATGACACCAGGTCTCTAGGTGCTGTCTGCTGACCTGGAGGGGTCAGGCTGCTGGATCAGCCTTGGTAGCCGATGAAGGGCTGAGGTGCTGGGCAGGTCCTGCAGCCTCCCAAAGCCCCAGGTGCCACCACACAAGGGTACTTCCACTTAGCTCAGAGACCGTGCTGGGGATCGCGAGACCCTGGGGGTGCCCAGCACAGAGGGCACACTGAATATATATGCCTTTCCTTTGATGATATGCACCAGGTCTTAAGAAACAGTAGAACAGGCCAGCTTCAGTGTTTACCCCAGTCTGGTTTTCTCAGCTATGGCCCTATGGTGTCAGAGGCTAGTGAACACAGATGCTACAGGCGGCCCTGCAGGCTGAGACACATCAGCGGAGCAAACACTTCCAGCGTGTGGAGAAGCAGACGAGGAGGAGTTCCAACTAAGCCAATTTAACTAGCGCACATCCCAAGTAGAAAGGCTGCTGTTTGCAAATAAAAGATGGTGAACAGGCAAGGTTGATTCAGAATATAAAAACTGCCTGGTGTTCTTCTACCTAAGTACAGAATCCTTACCTTCATAAGGGGTCATCTCTGGGCCTCGGACGACATAATGCCTAAGGGAGAGAAGAAAATTACTTGGGATTTGGGGACAGCAAATTCTCCAAAATCTGAATCATTCCAAGCCTGGGGTTTATAGGACCCAGCCAAAATTACATTCACATTCAGGCAGTGAACAAATGAAGGTGAAATGTCACACAGCCACACGGCTTCAAAGCCCCAGTCTCTTCTACCGTGGGTGCTTTTAGTCTCTTGTAACAAGATCTTAGAGACTATACTTTATAAGTTTACCATAAAGTACCTTTGTTTCGACAATATAACATGCACGAAGCTAATCCTAATAATTAATAACTGAAATCTTAAATAAATTTTAATTTCACAGTACATTACCAAGATGTACTTGAAGACTGTAATCCCAGCACTTTGGGAGGGCACGGTGGGAAGATCACTTGAGCCCAGGAGTTTGACACCAGCCTAGGCAACATAGCAAGACCCCACCTTTATTTAAAAAAAAAAAAGTTAGCCGGGTGTGATAGTGCATGCCTGCACCCCAGCTACTCAGGAGGCTGAGGCGGGAGGATCACTTGAGCCCAGGAGTTTAAGGCTGCAGTGAGCTATGATTGTGCCACCACATCCCATTTGGGCAACAGAGTGAGACCCTATCTCCAAAGAAAAAACAATGTACTCTGAAATGTATATTCTTAAATGTACTTATATATAATGTGTTTTTTGGTATCACACAGGCAGGCTAAACAGAACACAGCTAGTGATGTGGGGCCAGCTCTGTGCCCCCAGCCCTTTTTCATGCTCCTGGAAAAACCGTAAGTGACTTGAGCAGCTGTCCTGGAGCAGAAGGAACAGGAACTGCTGTGACTGTCTCCAAAGCCAGAGTCCCCACACAGAGCTCACCCTCAGACCAGGGGCAGCAGCAAATCGACTAAACACTCCACATAAATACATAAGGCTTCTGCTTTACGTAAAGAGGTGTCTGGGCTTTACAGATTCCCAAACGAAACAGAAGAGCACAGAGAAGAAAGTAAAACCAGCTAGAAATGCCAGAAACCAGACACGGCTGCAACTGCCAACACCAGCCAACACCGGCCATCCTCTTTCCCCTTGCTCTTCCCCAGGACATGTGTGCCATCACTTTAAAACTAATGGGGGCCGGGCTCGGTGGCTCATGCCCGTGATCCCAGCACTCTGGGAGGCCAAGGTGGGTGGATCACCTGAAGTCAGGAGTTTGAGACTAGCCTGGTCAACATGGCGAAACTCCGTCTCTACTAAATATACAAAAATTAGGCCGGGTGCAGTGGTTCACACCTGTAATCCCAGCACTTTGGGAGGCTGAGGCAGGCAGATTGCCTGAGGTCGGGAGTTCGACACCAGCCTGGGCAACACGGTGAAACCCCGTCTCTAATAAAAATACAAAAATTAGCCGGCCATGGTGGCGCACATCTGTAATCCCAGCTACTCAGGAGGCTGAGGCAGGAGAATCGCTTGAACCTGGAAGACGGAGGTTGCAGTGAGCCGATATCACATCACTGCACTCCAGCCTGAGTGACAGAAAGAATACTCAAAAGAAAATACTAATGGGATGATGTATAGTAATGTATACTAATGGGATGATGTATCAGCAGAGCCAGCTGATAGGTTTTACTCAAAAAATGCCATTATCATGTGTCATTGGCCCAGGAACCCAGTGGCTCTGAGCTCAGCACGCAATGCACCCAGGAATGTGGCCTTCAGTTGTTACTGTGCCCAATTCCTGTGCCCAACCTGCGAAAACTGGGAAGAAATGAAGAAGTCACCCTCTTCCTGAGACAGAGCCCAGCAGCCTCGGGGCAGCTGAGAGAAGATGGGATCCACGTGGCCCACAGCACACCCCACAGGCCTTTTCAGGGAAAGCACTCTGCTCTCAGGGAAGGCAAAGACACCTGCCGAGGCCCTGCCAGGGGCTCTGGCAGCACAGGCCTGATACTGACACTGCCGTCCTGGGCCAGGTGCCACCACCTGACAACAGGGGCTTACTGCCTCAACAGTACTGGCAAAATGGGCTACGCTGAACCCCTGCTCTCCTGGAAGTCCGGTATTTTGGTATTTTGGCAGGTGCCAGGCAGAGGGTGCCTAGGACCAGCCCCATAGAGTCCCTGGGCCTTCCCCTAATACGTTTTAGTTTCCAATGAGCTTCTCTGGTCAACATTCCACACGTGCCGTCCAAACCCAAGCCTGCTGCTGGGAATGGAGCACAGAGACTTTGCCCCACGTGCCTCTTCCGCTGGCTGACTGCTGTTTTCTCTCCATAATGTGTGTGTGTGTGTGCGTGTGTGTGTGTGTGTGTGTGTGTGTGTGTGTGTGTGTGTTGGAGTCTCGCTCTGTCACCAGGCTGGAGTACAGTGATGCGATCTCAGCTCACTGCAACCTCCGCTTCCCAGGTTCAAGCGATTCTCCTGCCTCACCCTCCCAAGTAGCAAGTAGCTGAGATTACAGGCGTGCGCCACCATGCCAGGCTAATTTCTGTATTTTTAGTAGAGACAGGGTTCCACCACGTTGGCCAGGCTGGTCTCAATCTCCTGACCTCGTGATCCACCCACCTCGGCCTCCCAAAGTGCTGGGATTACAGGCGTGAGCCATTGTGCCTGGCCTTCTCTCCGTAATTTTAATGGTGAGTATTCTTTGTGAATCATCAAACCTGCACCGGGTCTTGGGGATGCCCGACCCACAGATTTGTGGGGAGGGATTTCCCCACACAATGAAGACGTCCTCAAAACCAGGGAGGAGGCAGCTACCATGGAACTTGTCCCTCGCACCTGCCAGCGATGTCCTGGGGCCACATCTGATTTTCAACACTGGGGCAGAGAGCACTCTGGTGGCCAAGGGGCTCCGCCTCACCCTGGGTATCCTCTGCCTGCCTGGGCCGGGCCTCCTCTGTGAGCCAGAGGTGGACCCCTGACCAAGCCGAAACACACTTCCTTTCAACTCACTGAAATATCTTTTCTCTGGAATTAAAAAAAAAATTAGGCCAGGCATGGTGGCTCAGGCCTGTAATCCCAGCACTTTGGGAGGCTGAGGCAGGCGGATCACCTGAGATAAGGAGTTCGAGACCAGCCTGACCAATATGGTGAAACCCCATCTCTAAGACAGGAGAATTGCTTGAACCAGGGAGGCGGAGGTCACAGTGAGCCGAGATCACGCCATTGCACTCCAGCCTGGGTGACAGAGCAAGACTCTGTCTCAAAAAAATAAATAAGGCCGGGCATGGTGGCTCATGCCTGTAATCCCAGCACTTTGGGAGGCCAAGGCGGGCGGATCACGAGGTTAGGAGATCAAGACCATCCTGGCTAACACGGTGAAACACCATCTCTACTAAAAATACAAAAACAAAAAATTAGCCGGGCATGGTGGCTGGCACCTGTAGTCCCAGCTACTTGGGAAACTGAGGCCAGAGAATGGCATGAACCCAGGAGGCAGAGCTTGCAGTGAGCTGAGATTGCGCCACTGCACTCCAGCCTGGGCGAAGACTCTGTCTCAAAAAATAATAAGTAAATAAATTTTTTTTAAAGATCAAAATATAAAACATCCTCACACTTTTTTTTTTTTTTTTTTTTGAGACAGTTTCACTCTTGTTGCCCAGGCTGGAGTGCAGTGGTGTGATCTTGGCTCACTGCAAGCTCTGCCTCCCGGGTTCAAGCGATTCTCCTGCCTCAGCCTCCCGAGTAGCTGGGATTACAGGTGCGCACCATCACGCCCAGCTAATTTTTGTATTTTTAGTAGAGACGAGGTTTCACCATGTTGACCAGACTGGTCTCGAACTCCTAACCTCAGGTGATCCACCCGCCTGAACCTCCCAAAGTGCTGGGATTACAGGCGTGAGCCACCATGCCCGGCCTCTCACACTTTATTTCTTATCAAATTACTAGCAGACCTGTAATGGCGTGTTTCGACAGAGCAGTATGCACTCCCACACTCTGTACTTCAGCAAGGGGGAGAGTCACCATGAGGTGAACGCTTATGAGGCACAGGTCCTCTCAATGCCAGCCTGAGGGTTGGGGCACCTGGCCCAAGCCAATGCCAGGGACAGGAGTGTCGGACCCTAGTCCTGTCAAATACTCCAAGCCAAAATAGGCTAATTCCCGTATCCAGAAGCAAAGAGCAGAGTCTGGAAAGGCAGTTTCTCCTCTAAGTGCCTGGAGCGCACACCAGCAGCAGCTGTGAACCCTGCATACCTGGACCCCTCCCCTAAAGACCCCACACCAGAGATTCTCTCCAGCCCCAACCTGAGTCAACCTGGACCCCGCCCCCATCAAGGGCCCCACACCAGAGACTCTCTCCAGCCCCAGCCTGAGTCAAGCAGGGCTCTGTGATGTCCCTGGCATGCGTCCACTGGGAAAAGACCAGAGGGTGTCCACAGGTCCCTGGGCACCCACTCACCCCTGGGGAGGGTGCAGGAGCACCTTGCCAATGCCATGACTGGGGCACCAGGCTCACCCAGCCAGGCCAGCAGAGGCCTGCGTGGCAGCGACAGTCAGTGCAGGGTGATCAGTGGCGCAGAGCCTTACCACTCGAGAATATTCGAAGGGAGGGGCTCGGCACAGATGTAAGGCACCGGGTCTTTCTTAATGCGAAGGTAGTCCTGCTTCAGCCTCTGGGTTGCTGTGGTTGGAGCCCTCTTATTGCTGGTGCTGCTCATCTGTTAAAAACAATGTCTACACTGACGAAGAAAAGCGATGCTGGCCACAGCTTTCTCCCCCCAACGCAGCTCCACTCCCGTTTCTGTAGCCCACCATTCATTCAGGGCCCAGCCCTAATGTACACACCTCAGCCCAGTGACCCAGAGTCACAGCTCACAGGTCACCCTCACTTGCCACCCACCCAGACACCCAGAGGCCCTGCGGCTTCTCTTTTCCCATCTGTCCCGCCACCACCTTCATTGACACGACGTACAGCTCAGGTACAAAGACGAGGAGAAACCCAAAGCCTCGCTCCTGTCCTCCAAGAACTCACACAGGGATACACTTATAGGGCCTGAGGTGGTGCTAAGGCCACAGCCTCAGACCAGCTCCTGAGGGCAGCTACTCGCACCTTCCAACTCTGAGCTCAAAGACCCTGCACTGATGGAGAATCCACACCATAGAAACGGGCAGGCACCACCGCCAGCCCCTTCACCGCACCCAGAAGCCCGCTGCCCAACATTTACCACCGGCCACAAGCAAAAGGAGATGCAGAGTGCGGGAGCCTCTGCGGCTGGAGTGACGAGAACTCTGGAGACTCCGAGGCACTCACTGGGCAGAGGAGCAGCTGTCTTCCTGGTAGAAGGGGCCACAGGTGAATAGGCCACAGCTGAGAAAGTGCAGTGTGCAGGGGCCCAAGCACAGTGAGGGCAGGGATAAGACTGGCCAGGGAGGCAGGGCCAGGGCATAAGGGTTTATTTACTTATTTTTTGTGAGACAGGGTCTTGCTCTGTCGCCCAGGCTGGAGTCACTGCGGCCTTGACCACCTCAGCTCAAGCAATCCTCCCACCTCAGCCTCCTGAGTAGCTGAGACTACAGACGTGTGCCACCACGCCTAGCTAATTTTTTATTTTTTGTAGAGCTGGGATCTCACTATGTTGCCCAAGCTGGTCTCAAACTCCTGGCCTCAACTGATTCTCACGCCTCAGCCTCCCGAAGTGCTGGAATCACAGGCAGGAGCCACGGCAACCTGGGCCACACAGGGGTTTGGGGTCCAAGCCTCAAGGCAGATCATATCTTCTGTTAGGAAGGTCACTCTGGTGGCTCCACGTGGGACGTTCAAGACAGCACTGAAGGCCGAGCATGGGGCGTGAGGCACCATCATGCAAGAGAGGAGGCTGGATCAGGGACCCCAAGACCCCTCAGCCGTACCCCTGTGGCTGGGGAGAGGGGTGGTGATGAAAACAGGGCTCCCTGCTGCATCAGACTAGCTCCAACTCAAACCTCTTATATTTTTATTTATTTTTTTTTTTTGAGATAGAATCTCACTGTTCATTGCCCAGGTTGGAGTGCAGTGGCATGATCTCCGCTCACTGCAACCTCTGCCTCCCAGGTTCAAGGGATTCTCCTGTCTCAGCCACCCAAGTAGCTGGGATTACAGGCGCCTGCCACCACGCCAAGCAAATTTTTTTTGTATTTTTAGTAGAGACGGGGTTTCACCATGTTGGTCAGGCTGGTCTTGAACTCCTGACCTCAGGTAATTTGCCCACCTCGGCCTCCCAAAGTGCTGTGATTACAGGCGTGAGCCACCGCGCCCAGCCATGGCGACACGCTTTAATAACGTCTGTGGGCATCAGTGGCCATCAATAACGGACAGTGACCAGTGATCTCCATCCTGACCTCCCAGTTTGCACAAACCTGAAGTCAACTCCACCCAGCTTCCTTGCTGATATGCTTTGGCTGTGTCCCCACCCAAATCTTACATTGAATTGTAATCCCCATAATCCCCCATGTTGAGGGAGGGACCTGGTGGGAGGTGACTGGATCATGGGAGTGGTTCCCCAAGCCGTTCCAGTGAAAGCGAGTTCTCAGGAGATCTGTGGTTTACAAGGCAGTGTTCCCTGCTTTTGCCCGCTCTCTCTAGCCTGCTGCCATGATAGACATGCCTCTTCCCCTTCCACCATGATTGTAAGTTTCCTGAGGCTTTCCTGGCCACATGGAACTGTGAGTCCATCAAACCCCTTTTCTTTGTAAATTACTGAGTCTCGGGTACATCTTTATAGCAGCATGAGAACCAACTCACGCACCTTAGACAGCCACACACTCCACCTCCCTTCAGTCTCCACCTGCAAGAGATCTCCAGACTTGGCCTCTCTGACTGGTTTATTCCTCCTCAGAGAACCACCACCAACGGCCTGTTTAGTGTCTGCTCGCAACCTGAGGATGGCAATGGCCAGGGCTTGGCTGCTCACCCCACACACCCAGGGCCTGGAGTGCAGAGCTCAGCCAGGGCACCCACAGCATGCTCCCAAATGTGTGGCCTCAGCCCCACCCCCAACCCTGCTTCTTGTTCTGGGGTCCCTGACTCTTGCAATCCTTGTTCACCACATCCTTCCCACTCCCATTATCTTCTCTAATGCAAAATGTCGTCACTTCTCCCATCAACACCACAGCAGCCTCCCAACTCCCCCCGTGGGTCCAGAAGGTCTGAGCTTCTAGCCTCTTCCCATTTCAAGGCCCTCTTGTACCGCTAAGTCAACATACTGTTCTGATCACCCACTCCCCCATCCACCCTTCAGGATACTCCACAGCCAAGCAAATAAACATCAACACCTCCTCTTGCCCACCAGCCCCCTGACAGAGGCAGCCCCAGCCAGCCCTCCTCGTTCCCAACTCCCAAGACCCAGCACGGCCCGGGCCCCACTCCAAACTCCTGACCGAGTTCTCACAGCTGCTTCCCAGCCTAGACTGTACTGGAAACTCCCTGGGCCCTTCCGGGCACAGCCAGAGCCACCGCCTTCAGAGGCCTCCCTGATCTCCCTGCCAAATGCCTCCCGCTGTCACACATCACTGGCCTCCATGTGACCCCACACACCACGCAGGGCCCTTTCAGGCCCCAGCAGAGGCAAGGGCGGGCTCCTCTGCCTAAGGAATGCCTCCCCAGGAGGGCCCCACCAGGAATGGGGTTACAGTCCTGCCCGGGAAGGAAGTGCTTCCACACAGTGGCATCCCCAGCTCCTGGCTCAAGAAGCCAACGGGCCAGGGATCTCCCCTCAGGCCAACCTGGTGACGGACACAGCGATGACCCCAAGCAGCACCACCACACAGGCCGTCCTTTCAACGCTCACCCTGAAGCTAACACTCTGCCATATACAAAATAATTCACTGGACAACTCAAGTGCAGGTGTGTGTGGGCTTAGCTAAGTGGCCAGGCTGCGGGTTTAATGAAAGTTCATGGACAGCCACGCAAAAATAAAATAGATTCCATCCAGTCAGTCACAAGCAAGCTTCTCTCCCGTACTTGCTTGGAGAGGCTTTTAAAGTCATGTTCACGATTCAACTGCTGTTTGCCCAGCCACTCTTCCTGAGCTTCACACAGAACAGCATTCTCACATCCCCCAGGGGGCCAGAGGGCTATTTCCCCCAATTCTTCTCATCCCAATATGACAGCAGGAAGGACAAGGGCTGGGCGTGGTAGCTCACACCTGTAATCCCAGCACTTTGGGAGGCCGAGGCAGGCAGATCACCTGAGATCGGGGGTTCGAGACCAGCCTGACCAACATGGTAAAACCCTGTCTCTACTAAAAATACACAATTAGTCAGGCATGGTGGCACATGCCTGTAATCCCAGCTACTCGGATGGCTGAGGCAGGAGAATCGCTTGAATCCAGGTGGAGGCTGTGGGGAGCCAAGATCACACCATTGCACTCCAGCCTGGGCAACAAGAGCGAAACTGCGTTTCAAAAAAAAAAAAAAAAAAATTAGCCGGGTGTGGTGGTGGGCACCTGTAATCCCAGCTACTCTGGAGACTGAGGTGGGAGAATTACTTGAACTCGGGAGCCAGAGGTTGCAGTGAACTGAGATCATGCCACTGCACTCTAGCCGGGCCCACAGAGACCCTGTCTCAAAAAAAAAAAAAAAAAAAAAAAAAAAAATCCACAAAGGAAGCAAACTGTGAGAACAGAGTTTGAAGCATATGTGCCTCGGGTTCCCTTCAAACATCCCCACAGGCAAGGGACACCAAGCATATCATCCTGCTGAGAGAAAGAGCTGGAGATTTTAAAACAAAAAGGCACAGGAAAAAAAAACGTTAACTCACAGAAACTGCATTAAAGCAGCGTGAATCACCGACGGCAGTGGCTGCCCAGCGTCCCTCACCGGTCCCTCTTTGTCTGGACAGCTCTTTCCTGCTTAGGGGATGTGGCAGGAAACCTTGGCCTGACCCATCGGCCAGGCACGTGGCACACCCAGGTCCAGGACTGCCACGGAAGTCTCTGCCTTCTCCACCAGACTGCTCCGGAGGCTGGATGGAAGCCCAGGCCGATGGAAGTGGGACACTCACCTGCAACTCACATGCACCTGCCTGGGTCACCTGCCTGTCACTCATCCACGCACCTACCTGCCTGGCTCACCTGCCTGTCACTCACGCACGCACCTACCTGCCTGGCTCACCTGCCTGTTACTCAAGCACGCACCTACCTGCCTGGCTCACCTGCCTGTCATTCACGCACATCCCTGTCTAGAGTGGAACTGCTAAGGAGGTCAGCGGTGCCAGGCCGTGCAGATGACGGACTGCGAGTTCTGGACACCCAGACCCAATCATGCCCTAGGCTCAGGTGCTAGACTAAGCGAGATACTCACGATCCTTTCTTCGGAAGCCAAATTACACCGTCTGGTTCCCCTGGAGCAGGGCGCGGGGCCATCGACCTGCCCCAGCCAAGCCTGCTGTACACTCTTCGCTGCCCTCCCACCGGGCTGAGGCCTGACCTTTCAGCCCCTTCCTATTTGGGTCTGGCAAGAGGATGTCAACCGGACTTGAGTTAAATACACACGCACTAAGTGGCAGGCACTGAAAAGGAGGCCAGGAGGTGACACCTGGCCAGGGGCTGAGAGGATGCAGAGAATTGGCAGGTGTGGATGGCGAAGCCCGGCGCAGCTTAGAGATTTGTTCCGGGGTCGTGTCCCACTCCCGCCGGCCGGCGGTGGAGCCAGACTCCGGTCTCCCACTGTCACCGCCCGGGTTTCCCAGAAACGCTGGCCCTAAGCACAGTCCCGGGCACGCTCGTTTCTCTCAGGGTTTACGGGGCACTCTGGGGCCTAACAGTTCAGGGGCGAGGAGGCGGCGGGCTCAACAGCAGCCCTCCCCCGGCACAGACTCCCGTGATCCATTGACGAACCAGGATCGAGGCTGCCCGTCCTGGGGCAGCCGCAAGTGTCCCAATTGACCGGAGACCTGGCAGAGTGGTCAAGTCCCCGACGTGACCCTGACCCGGAGCTCCAGGAGCCCGCCGTAACCGACCTCCGGTTCCGCGCAGGCAGGCTCGGGCCGGGGCCCCGCGGGTGGCGGGCGCGAACGGATAAGTGTCGCGCAGGGTCCCCCGCAGCCCCGGGCCGCCGCTGTGGCCGGCTCCGGCGGGGCGGACGAGCGGGCCCGAGGAGCCGGCGCAGGCCTGCGAGCGTGCTCACCTCTCCCTGTCGCTGCGCGTGGGCCGCCGCCGCGCTCAGGCTCGCCGTGGTCGAGGCCGGAGCAGGGTGCGGAAAAGCGGGGCCCGCGCCCGAAACAGCCGCACCGCCCGGGGACTGGGCCCACCGAACCCGCCGCAGCGCCGCCGCCGCCGCCTCAGCCTCCAAGATGGCCGCTCGCGGGGCGGAACCAGCCTAGCTTCTGCTTCCGGTGCGCGGTCCAGGGCGGAGGGGAGGGAGGGGGGCGGGCTGCTCTAGGCAGCCTGGCGGACCACGCCCACGACTCTCTCTCGCCGCCGACCCCGGGGGATTGGCGGGAGGAGCGGCGCTTGCGCACTGGCGGGCGGCTCCGGGCACCGTTAGTGGGCGCGAGAGCCCCGGACCCCGAAGCCGCGCGCTTCGCTCCCCATGGGCCACGGCCCAGGGCGGCAGGTCCGGCTGAGGGCGACCCCAGTGGAGAAAGGACCCCGACCCTCCCGACTCCCGGCTCCGGGCTCCGGCCTCGTCCTCCGCTCCCACGCCCCGCCCGGCCTTTAGGGGAGGTGCAGCGCGGCCCGGGCATGGAGCGTCCCGGGCCCCTGGAGACTCGGCGGAGGGTTGGGCTCCAGGGAGCTCAGAGCTCTCTCGTTCAGGGACCCGAGAGTGACACGCGTGGGATCGCTTTGCAACCCACGTCTGCACCCCTGCACCCTCCCCTGCAGGAGCCCTCCCAGCCCCAGGACGCCCCCGCCCCAGCACCATCCCCCTGCAGGGGCCTGCCCAGCCCCGGGATGCCCCTGACATCCCCTTGGACAGACTGCAGAAAGCGCGGGGCGCTGCGTCCTCTCCACCTCTCTCTGACCCCAGACACATTGGGAGGGAGCGGTAGGTGGCGGGGCGCTGAGGTGGGACGCTGGGGGCAGGCGCACAGCCCACCGCCTCCCTGAGAGGCACCTGAGGACAGCGGGGAGCTGAGGGTGGTACCCTGGTGGGGAATCGGGAGGTGGAACTCGCCACCTGGCTGCCTGTGGCCCTCTCCTTTGCCCCAACCCTGACTGCCTCTCAGGTACAGCCACAGGTCAGCAAGGTGGCTGAACATTGAGGGTCGGTCCCGCTGTGGCTACGGGCAGAGGGCAGGCTGTGTCCATGCTCAGCCCTGACTCTGCCCCTCTGGGACACCTTGGTGGGTCTGAGACGCTACCGCAGGCCCTGGGGCAGAAGCCAGGAGGAGTGTCCACACAGCCTCAGCCCGTGGGAATCCAGCCTGCCTCCATTACTGCCGTCACCGGCTCCACCTTCGGAAAACATCTCAGCATCCAGCCTCTTTCCTCTGCCTCCTCTCAGGCCTCTGCCGTTCCCATGCAGGGCAGGCCGAGCTGTTTTTACAGCATGGAAAGTTATGTAAGGGAAGCCACACCGGCCGCAGATACAGGCACCAGCAGGTCCACTCGCATGCACACTCACGGCTGTGGCCTGCGGCAGATGGAGGCCCGCCCTGCCTTGTTTGTCCCTCAGTAGTGTGCGATGAGAGCACACCTGTGGGGGCCCTGCAGATGGGAAGGCTGCAGCGAGGCCCAGCTCAGAGGCCCCTGCTCAGGAACATGGCTGAGTCACACCCCAGGGAGAAGGTGCCCCGACAGGTGTGGCCAGCACGCCTTGCCAAGACCCCACGACCCCACCCACATGCATCTGTGGTCTTCTGGTAAGCAGGACACAGGCTGCCCAGGCCTCTAGCCATAGAGCCGATGGCCTTAGCCATCGGGATCAGCACAAGCAGCTAGGTTGGTGGTGGATGGTGGCTGTAACCTTCTCAACCCTGAGATTGCCCTCCGAGGGCAGGAGCAGCCCTTCTGCTGTGGGCCGGCCCTCCAGAGGGACTTCCTCTGGCAGCTTCAGGAATAGGACAACAGGGACCACCCTCAGCATCTTGGGGAGCGGGGGGCACCCTCTGCTTTGGCAACCAAGAAAACATCCCCCAACCCAGTTACCACCTCCTGCCCCCACCTCCTCCAGCCCCCGGGGTCGGACCAGAAAGCCTTGGTTGCCTCTGAACAGCAGGGACTGTCTGGCCAGAGGGGGCTTGAGGGACAGAGAACCCAGCCTGGAGGGTGCAAACTGTGGAAGATCTCAGTCCCTTTAGAAGGTTTGTTTTGCCAGGCCGGTCGTGGTGGCTCACGCTTGTAATCCCAGCACTTTGGGAGGCCGAGGCGGGCGGATCACAAGGTCAGGAGATCGAGACCACGGTGAAACCCCGTCTCTACTAAAAATGCAAAAAATTAGCCAGGCGTGGTGGCGGGCGCCTGTAGTCCCAGCTACTCGGAGAGGCTGAGGCAGGAGAATGGCGTGAACCCGGGAGGCGGACCTTGCAGTGAGCCGAGATTGCGCCACTGCACTCCAGCCTGGGCGATAAAGCGAGACTCCATCTCAAAAAAAAAAAAAAGAAAGTTTGTTTTGCCAAGGTTAATGACACGCCCATGACATCTCGGGAGGTGCCCAAGGTGCTTGTGGCACAGCTTGCTTTTATACATTTTAGGGAGACATGATTTATTTACATGGGTTCAATCTGAAAGAGCAGGATAAGTGGGGTGGTGTGGGGAGACCTCTATGTTATAGGTGGATTCAAAATGATTCTGATTGACAGTGGTTGGAAGAGTTATTCTCAATAGAAAGGAACGTCTGGGTTGCAGTAAGGGGTTGTGGTTTTCCACGCAGCTGAAGCCTCAGGTCGCCGGCTTCAGAGTGAATAGATTGTAAATGTTTCCTATCAGACTTAAGGCCTGTGTTGATGTTAATGCTAGTCGGCTTTTCCTGAATTCCAAAAGGGAGGAGGCATGACCCACGACCCCTTCCCGCCATGGTCTGAGCAAGTTTCCAGGTTAACACTGGAACGCCCTTGGCTGAGGGAAAGGGTCCATTCGGATGGCTGGGGGGCCTTAGAATTTAATTTTTGGTTTACATTCACCCCCTTCTGGCCAAGATTTGCCAGAGGCAACATCAATGGCTACCAAATCTTCATTGTGTCTCATAGCATTGCTGGGCTGGTGTGGCTGCCCACCCTCAGTCAATCCTGTCCCTCAGTGGGACTCCCTATGACCCAGGGACTTACAGTTAAAAGATTTACAGCCCATTAAATTTTCTAGGCCAGATAGGAATGGACATGGACCGGCATTCATTACCCCTTAAAACAATTTTTTTTTTTAAAGATGGAGTCTCGCTGTGTCCCCCAGGCTGGAGTACAGTGGCATGATCTTGGCTCACTGCAACCTCCGCCTCCCAGGTTCCACTGAGTCTCCTGCCTCAGCCCCCTGAGCAGCTGGAACTACAGGCATGCACCACCACGCCTGGCTAATTTTTATATTTTTGTAGAGACAGGGTTTCACCATGTTGGCCAGGCTGGTCTCGAACTCCTGACCTCGAGTGATCCGCCCTCCTCGGCCTCCCAAAGTGTTGGGATTGCAGGCATGAGCCACCGCACCCGATCTATCATGTAACATTTTTATAAATTCCTTTTTTACCAAATGTATTGCAACTCACACAGACCATTCACAACATGTGGACTTTCTAGTTTGTCCTGAACATCCCTTTTTTTAAACAACCAGTCATTTATTTAAGGACAAAACTTTACCATACAAGATTCTCATATAAAATTATTTTTCTTTTAACCTTACTTAACAAAAAGACCTCTTTATATCTATAACTTTCCTTGGTCTCTTGTATTTCCTTGTTCTTTTTACCTCGTTTTATACATAAACTTTAAATAAGCTTTGAATTAGACAAAATAATTTACCTTTTAATAAGAATTTTTGTAGAAAGAACGTTTTCCTATAATTTTTTTTTTTAGATGGAGTCTCACTCTGTTGCCCAAGCTGGAGTGCAATGGCTTGATCTCAGCTCACTGCAACCTCCCGCTCCCAGGTTCAAGTGATTCTCCTGTCTCAGCTTCCCAAGTAGGTGGGACTACAGGCATGCGCTACCACACCTGGCTAATTTTTGTATTTTTCAGTAGAGATGGGGTTTTGCCATGTTGGCCAGGCTGGTCTCAAATTCCTGATCTCAGGTGATCTACCTGCCTCGGCCTCCCAAAATTCTGGGATTACAGGTGTGAGCCACCTCGGGAGACTGAGGCAGGAGAATGGTGTGAACCCCAGGGGGCGGAGCCTGCAGTGAGCCGAGATTATGCCACTGCACTCCAGCCTGGGCGACAGAGCGAGACTCCATCTCAAAAAAAAAAAAAAAAAAAAGTTATTATCAGTAGAAGGGAATATCTGGTTACAATATCGGGTTGTGGAGATGAAGGTTTTTTTGGGGTTTTTTTTTTTTTTTTTTGAGATGGAGTCTTGCTCTGTAGCCCAGGCTGGAGTACAGTGGCACAATCTCGGCTCACTGCAAGCTCTGCCTCCTGGGTTCAGGCCATTCTCCTGCCTCAGCCTCCCGAGTAGCTGGGACTACAGGCGCCCGCCACCACGCCCGGCTCATTTTTTGTACTTTTAGTAGAAACGGGGTTTCACTGTGTTAACCAGGATGGTCTCGATCTTCTGACCTCATGATCCACCCGCCTCGGCCTCCCAAAGTGCTAGGATTACAGGCGTGAGCCACCGCGCCCGGCAGAGATGAAGGTTTTATCGCAGATGAAGCCACCAGGTCACAGGCCTCAGAGAATCAATTATAAATGCTTCTTATCAGACTCAAGGCCTGAGGTGATGCTGATGCTGGTCAGCTGTGCCTGAATTCCAACAGGGAAGAGGCATGAGGTGTGTCCGACCCCCTTCCCATCACAGCTGAGCTAGTTTTTCAGGTTAACTTTGGAACGCCCGTGGCTAAGACCAGGGGTCCATTCAGACAGTTCAGGGCTTATCATTTTATTTTTGGTTTATGAGGGAACCTAGAAGGCAACGCACACACACCTCACTCCTCCCAGCGGGGGACACCGGCCAGACCCCAAGCTCCATACTCCCACCCTCAGCACCCACCCAGGCCAGAAGCCGGGGGCACCTTGGTGCCACCTTAGTGCCTATTCTGTGGAGGCTCCACCGGACAGTGCAGTTGATGCCCAGGGCCAAGGGGGCTCTGCCTGGGAGGCTGTTCACCTGCCTGGGTGCAGGACCCCAGAGGGACCCCAGGCCACCCCTGGCCTGCCCATACCCACAGGAATCCCGACCTTGGGCTGCCTGTCTATTGCACCAGAACCCTCCCAGGGCTGACTCAGAGTGACTCTGAGTGGGGGACGCTCACCCCAGGGGAGGAAACGGGGCTCTGGGGTAAGAGGTCCCGGCCGGGGTCCCACAGATGCCAGGCACCTGCCATCTCCAGGGCACTGCTGTCACGGAAGACAACACTGCTCCCTCATTACCTGTGGCCCGGCCACCTCAGCGGCCCAAGGAGGTGAACTCACAGCCATGTTCGGTAAATGGGGCCTGGCTGTCTTTCCTGGGAGAGAGCAGAGGCATGGGGCCAAAGGGAACCAGGGATGCCTGCCCATCCCTTCTCTCATTCAGGCTCACTTGGTCATGGTGCAGTGACCACAGGACCTCCACATGCCAGGAACTGGGTTCGCCCCACCCCACCCCCTGCACCGGGCCAGCGAGGGGATGGCCCAGAAGAGGGGGAGGACCATCTGGCTTCACCAGTGCTGGACACGTGCTCTGTGGCCACCCGCTCTGCCTCCTCTCTGGCCTGATACAGGGGTGTGGGACAGGTGACTGCACCTCAGCCCTTCAAGGCCTTCCCCAGGGGGAGGGGAGGGGGGTGGAGCCTGGCGCTGCGTGATCCAGCCGAGATGTGCTCGGACTCAGGCCCTGCAGGGCATGGGTCATCGAAGGTGTGCCCTGCCCCCGGCCAGGGCTCCCCCGTCCCACAGGAAGCCAGGGGCCTTGCTCCTGCAAGCTGCCCTTTGGCTGGACCGGGCCCCACTGGCCAGACCTGGGCTCTTTCTCTCTCTGCACCCTGCACCAAGGCCAGGCTCTCTGCCAGGCCACTCCTGGGGACACAGGGAGGCGCAGGCTGCTTCCAGCCACAATCTCTGGCAAGCACCTAGGACCTTGTCCCCAGCTGCCAAGTATCCCCCCGGGCCATGTGTGCCCTGTCTCCTTGGCAGGTGCGGGCCACGGACAAAGCTGCCCAGATGTGGTGGGGGAGAAGCCCCAGGCCTGTGCTGTGTCTGGGGGCCCTGCCGCTGACCTGTGGGGTCTCCATGACATCAGCAAGCCCCCTGCTGCAAGCCTGGAGAGGAGCCCCAGCCCCATCTGGCACTCGAGGAAATCAGCTCAGAGAGGTTGAGTAACTCAGGAAGGCCACACAGCCAGTGACAAAGCTGTGATTCGCACAGGCCTGGGTGACTCCAGCATGCTTCCCTCTCCGGGACGTCACCGGTGGCAGCTGCTTCCTTCTAGAGCCGGCAGGCAGGTGACCTCACCCTCCTCAGAGCCATCGCTCTGCTGCTGGACCCTGTGGGGCTGGGCTCCCCCAGCCAAGCCCAGGGACCCAGCACCACTTGGGGCAGGATGTCAGGAACACAGAGCCTACCCTTCCAACCTGGGCCCGGCTGGGTCTGGTCATTTGGGACGGTGAGGCCACCTGGATATCTAGGGTCCTACAGTAGACAGGGATGGGGCAGTCCTCGGGGACAGGGACACCTGCCTTCCACACACAACCACACTGGGGCTGAAGACGCCAGCCTGGGAGACTGTGATTTGGACCCTGACAGTAGCATGTGGTCTTAGCGTGTATGTGGTCTTAGTGCGCAGTGAGCCGAGATCACGCCACTGCACTCCAGCGTGGGCGACAGAGCAAGATTCCGTCTCAAAAAAAAAAAAAAAAAAAAAAGAGTTACTATCAGTAGAAGGGAATGTCTGGTTACAATACGGGGTTGTTGAGATGAAGGTTTGTTTTTGTTTTTTTTTTTGAGATGGAGTCTTGCTCTGTAGCCCAGGCTGGAGCTTAGCCTGTGTGTGGTCTTAGCGTGTGTGAGGTCTTAGCGTGTGTGAGGTCTTAGTGTGAGGTCTTAGCGTGTGTGAGGTCTTTGTGTGTGTGGTCTTAGCGTGTGTGAGGTCTTAGCATGTGTGGTCTTAGCGTGTGTGTGGTCTTAGCATGTGTGAGGTCTTAGCGTGTGTGTGGTCTTAGCATGTGTGGTCTTAGCATGTGTGGTCTTAGCGTGTGTGTGGCCTTAGCGTGTGTGAGGTCTTAGCGTGTGTGTGGTCTTAGCGTGTGTGTGGTCTTAGCGTGTGTGTGGCCTTAGCGTGTGTGAGGTCTTAGCATGTATGGTCTTAGCATGTGTGAGGTCTTAGCGTGTGTGAGGTATTAGCATTTGTGTGTGGTCTTAGCATGTGTGAGGTATTAGCATGTGTGAGGTCTTAGCATGTGTGGTCTTAGCGTGTGTGAGGTCTTAGCATGTGTGAGGTATTAGCATTTGTGTGTGGTCTTAGCGTGTGTGTGGTCTTAGTGTGTGTGGGGTCTTAGTGTGTCGTGAATCACTTTCTTTTTTTTTTTTGAGACCGAGTCTCACTCTGTCGCCCAGGCTGGAGTGCAGTGGCGCGATCTCGGCTCACTGCAAGCTCTGCCTCCCGGGTTCACGCCATTCTCCTGCCTCAGCCTCCCGAGTAGCTGGGACTACAGGCGCATGCCACCACGCCTGGCTAATTTTTTTGCATTTTTAGTAGAGACGGGGTTTCACCGTGTTAGGCAGGATGGTCTCAAACTCCTGACCTTGTGATCCGCCCGCCTCGGCCTCCCAAAGTGCTGGGATTACAGGCATGAGCCACCGCGCCTGGTGGTCGTGAGTCATTTTCACGTGTACCAGCATCTTGGTGTGTGTGGTGTGGGTGTGGACTGAAAGTGTGCTGCGCCCTTACTGTGTGACCCATCGTCTTAGTGTGTGACGCGTCATCTTAGTGTGTGGTGTGGCTGGTGGCGGCTATAGTGTCCAGCAAGGAGGGCAAGCCCCTGTGCCCACTCAGGGGAGCAGGTGCCGTCTCCACACCCGGGCCCTTGGTGTTCCCACATTAGCACCTGTCCCAATGGCTGGGCGGCTGGTCCTGACAGACACTGGATCTGGGAGCTGAGGTCCCCACCCAGTGTCTGTCAGCCACACACTCCTGTGGTCAGAGCTGCAGGAGGAGAGCAGGCAGGGAAGGGAGGGAGTGCTGGGAGCCCACGACGGCCCTGGATCTGAGTTCCAGGAGCTGGCAGAGAAACATGGGGCTTCTGGGCCAGGCACGGTGGCTCACGCCTGTAATCCCAGCACTTTGGGAGGCTGAGGCGGGCGGATCACCTGAGGTTGGGAGTTTGAGACCAGCCTGACCAGCATGGAGAAACCCCATCTCTACTAAAAATACAAAATTAGTCTGGCATGGTGGCGGGTGCCTGTAATCCCAGCTACTCAGGAGGATGAAGCAGGAAAATTGCTTCAACTCGGGAGGTGGAAGTTGCCGTGAGCCGAGATCGCGCCATTGCCCTCCAACCTGGGCAACGAGAGTGAGACTCCATCTCAAAAAAAGAAAAATGGGGCTTCCGAGGAGGTCTCAGCCCAACACTGCCCTCGCCTTCCCTCCAGAGGCTGCAGCCCCTTACTCTCAACCAGGGTCAGGACCCCAGGCCTCCCCTGCAGGGCTCAGGATGGGAAAGGTTCGCCTGCAAAGGGATGGGCATCTCTGTCCCCCAGGAATTCCCCTTTTGGGTCGGGGCAGGTGTGGTTGCTCTGGCTGGGCCCTCCCTCGCCTGCAGCATGGCCCCACGCCCAGCCGGCCTGTTTTAAATAGGAGGCCACAGGCTCCATCCTGCTTCAGAGCTGCCGGCTGCCCCGGCAATGGCTGAGCACCGAAGCATGGACGGGAGAATGGAAGCAGCCACACGGGGGGGCTCCCACCTCCAGGTACCGTGGGGGGGGGGTTGAGTGAGGGGGTTGGGGTGGGGGGGCCCTGCCTCAAGGTACCAAGGTGGGGGTTGGGGTGGGGGGGCCCTGCCTCGAGGTACTGTGGGGGGGCTGGGGTGGGGGGTAGGGGTTGGGGGGTGGGGTTGGCCGGGGGGCTCCCGCCTTGAGGTACCAGGGGCTGGGTTGGGGGGTCTCCTTCCCATGCCTGGCCCCGTGTGCCATCAGGAACAGGATTGCATCGTGACGATGGGGCAGGTCATCCCTGAGTGCCTCTTTATCCTGAAGAGGGCTGTGTCCCATTGTGGGTACATAGTGTGTGCTGGACCATTGGGGGTACAGAGTGTGTGCTGGACCATTGGGGGTACAGAGTGTGTGCTGGACCATTGGGGGTACAGAGTGTGTGCTGGACCATTGGGGGTGCACAGTGTGTGCTGGACCACTGGGGGGTACAGAGTGTGTGCTGGACCATTGGGGTACAGGTGTGTGCTGGACCATTGGGGGTACAGAGTGTGTGCTGGACCATTGGGGGTGCACAGTGTGTGCTGGACCACTGGGGGGTACAGAGTGTGTGCTGGACCATTGGGGGTGCACAGTGTGTGCTGGACCACTGGGGGGTACAGAGTGTGTGCTGGACCATTGGGGGTGCACAGTGTGTGCTGGACCATGGGGGTGCACAGTGTGTGCTGGACCATTGGGGGTGCACAGTGTGTGCTGGACCATGGGGGTGCACAGTGTGTGCTGGACCATCGGGGGTGCACAGTGTGTGCTGGACCATCGGGGGTGCACAGTGTGTGCTGGACCATCGGGGTACAGAGTGTGTGCTGGACCATCGGGGGTGCACAGTGTGTGCTGGACCATCGGGGGTGCACAGTGTGTGCTGGACCATCGGGGGTGCACAGTGTGTGCTGGACCATCGGGGGTACAGAGTGTGTGCTGGACCATCGGGGGTACAGAGTGTGTGCTGGACCATCGGGGGTGCACAGTGTGTGCGGACCATCGGGGTACAGAGTGTGTGCGGACCATCGGGGGTGCACAGTGTGTGCGGACCATCGGGGGTACAGAGTGTGTGCGGACCATCGGGGGTGCACAGTGTGTGCGGACCATCGGGGGTGCACAGTGTGTGCGGACCATCGGGGGTCAGAGTGTGTGCGGACCATCGGGGTGCACAGTGTGTGCGGACCATCGGGGGTACAGAGTGTGTGCCGGACCATCGGGGGTGCACAGTGTGTGCTGGACCATCGGGGGTACAGAGTGTGTGCCGGACCATCGGGGGTGCACAGTGTGTGCTGGACCATCGGGGGTACAGAGTGTGTGCTGGACCATCGGGAGTGCACAGTGTGTGCTGGACCATCGGGGGTGCACAGTGTGTGCTGGACCATTGGGGGTGCACAGTGTGTGCTGGACCATTGGGGGTGCATAGTGTGTGCTGGACAGACCCTGGGAGAACACTGCAGACACTGCCTGTCCAGGCACTGCGCATCTCATGGGTTACCCACATGTGAACATGTGTTGGCCACCTGGCACAGCGCAGAGCCAGACGGGGTGGAGAGGCCAGTGTAGTCCTGTCTCGCACACACGCACGTGCACATGCAGGGTGGGGTCTGGCTCCTCTCTGACCAGGGGTCCAGGCCCTGCCTCATCTCAGAAGCCCTGGAGGCCTTGACTGGCCCTCCAGACCCCAGAGCTCCCACTTCTGCTGGCCTGGCAGCCCCCACTAGGGGGGATGGCGCTGCCCTGTCTATGCGCCAGGTGGAGATGAGGAGTGGGGACTGGAGTCAGAAAGACCCTTCTGAGCCTCTTAGCCTCCCTGCTCAGACGGCCATGGGGACGCAGCGTGAGCAGAGCCATGTGCCCGGTGGTGGAGCTCCTGGCCAAGCTGCCTGGAGGCCTGTGCGGCCCACACACCCGAGGGGAGCCATCCCCACCTGGTGTCCCCAGGCCCTGAAGCTTCTGGCTCGCTCTAACACCTCCCCAGAGTACCTTGGAGCAGGCTTGGGCAGCGGGACAGCCTCACGGACCAGAGCTAGGCCTGTCCCAGGACCCCAGAGCCTCCAGCGCAGGACGGGGAAGGCAGTGGCTGGGCTTACTGGGGCCCTTGTGTCTCCGCAGCTGGCCCTGGCACTCAGCTCAGTGGGGCCACCCTGAGCCACAGACCTGAGCAGTGTCTAGGCTAGACGCTTCCTGGAGTTGGCTGGATGGGCCTGGCACAGTCAGTCTTCAGCAGGTCACACTGGGGGCTGGGGTGGGTGCAGCCATCAGAGGCAAGAAGGGCAAGTCTTCCCCAGGGCCCCAGACCCCACGTGGGGCCCATGGACATGCTACAGTACTTGCCTTTTGGGCAGATCACCTGGGCCTGTGGCTCCCCAGAGGCCCTGCCACCTGGAGGGGCGGCAGCACAGACCCACTCAGCACAACCCTGCCTGCAAACAGGGCCAGGCAGGGCCTGAGCACCCCGTTCTCTGAGTCCTGCTGCCCCAGCAGCCCAAACTCAAACTCAGCTCCAAGGCTACACTGAGACGTGCCAGGGATGGGTGTATCCGGGGAGAAGGGTGCAGTGTCAGAGCACCCTGGGAGGGGCTTGTCCGAACCACCGAGCAGGTAGGGCGGGGCACTGGTGGCTGAGGGACACGACAGGCCCAGGGTGGGGAGGCCTGAGTGGGTGCAGGCTGGGCCCTGCTGAGGCCGCTCTTTGCACGCAGGCTGCAGCCCAGACGCCCCCCAGGCCGGGGCCACCATCAGCGCCACCGCAGCCGCCCAAGGAGGGGCACCAGGAGGGGCTGGTGGAGCTGCCCGCCTCGTTCCGGGAGCTGATCACCTTCTTCTGCACCAACGCCACCATCCACGGCGCCATCCACCTGGTCTGCTCCCGTGGGAACCGCCTCAAGACGACGTCCTGGGGGCTGTTGTCCCTGGGAGCCCTGGTCGCGCTCTGCTGGCAGCTGGGGCTCCTCTTTGAGCGTCACTGGCACCGCCCGGTCCTCATGGCTGTCTCTGTGCACTCAGAGCGCAAGCTGCTCCCGCTGGTCACCCTGTGTGACGGGAACCCACGCCGGTGAGGGCCGGGGCTGTCGGTGGGAGGGGCGGCCGCCCCAGCTCCTCGCCCCTGTGACCGTCTCTAACCAAAGCCCCACTGGCCCCTGTAGCCGAGGAGGGGGCCCGGTGTGGTCAGTGCCACCCTCCTGGTCACTGTGACCTCCCCAAACCTCGATGCCCAGCCGGGACCTCTCGGACCACCGAGGAGGGGGTTCGGTGTGGTCAGTGCCACCCTGGAGGGTCACCCAGGCACTTGGGAGCCTGGAAGGAGAGGTGGGGGAGGGCGAGGCTCTCCAGAAGGAGGGAAGGTGGGAGGGGGTGTGAGTGGGCCGGGCTCCGGGGCCGACCTCACCGGCAGCCACGGCCTCCAACTCCAGCTCTGGGTCCAGCTCACCCCACTGGGCGTCCTGAGTGGGGGAGGGGCTGCTGTCCCGACAGCACACACTGGGATGCTGGGGCCAGTGTGTGCGAGGCCCCGGGCCGGCAACTCTGACTCCAGGGCCCCGCTTCCCAGGCCGAGTCCGGTCCTCCGCCATCTGGAGCTGCTGGACGAGTTTGCCAGAGAGAACATTGAGGCCCTGTACAGTGTCAACTTCAGCAAAGGCAGAGCCGCCCTCTCTGCCCCTGTCCCCCGCCGCGAGCCCCACTTCCACCTGGACCAGGAGATCCGTCTGCAGAGGCTGAGCCACTCAGGCAGCCGGGTCAGAGTGGGGTTCAGACTGGTGAGTGTCCCAGCCGGGGCCTGCGGCCGCCAGGGCCTCAAGTAGGGAGCACGGCCCTGCGCTGCTGGTACCTCGAGTGGGGAGCACGACCTCGGGCTGCTGGTGTGGGGCTGCGGCCGCCAGGGCCTCAAGTGGGGAGCGGGGCCCGGGCTGTGGCCACAGACCTGACCCCCCCTCCCCTCTCCCAGTGCAACAGCACGGGCGGCGACTGCTTTTACCGCAGCTACGCGTCAGGCGTGGCAGCTGTCCAGGACTGGTACCACTTCCACTATGTGGATATCCTGGCCCTGCTGCCTGCGGCGTGGGAGGACAGCCACGGGAGCCAGGACGACCACTTCGTCCTCTCCTGCAGTTACGATGGCACAGACTGCCAGGCGCGGTGAGTGTGGCAGGCAGGGGCCACTCCTTCTGTCCCACCCCGCAGAGCATGGCCACACCCCTGGGGTACCTCTGGCTGAATGCTGGGAGCCACCCAAGGCTGGCCAGGAGGAACCTTCCGCAGAGACAGGGCAGGCCATGGCCCCTCAGGCCAGTGTGACGGGCACGGGTGGCCGACATTCAAGGTCTGAGCTTGGTTTCTCATTCCAGACAGTTCCGGACCTTCCACCACCCCACCTATGGCAGCTGCTACACGGTCGATGGCATCTGGACAGCTCAGCGCCCCGGCATCACCCACGGTGAGTGCCAGCCCCTGGCCGGTGCGGGGGCAGGGGACAGGTCAGGTGGCCTCACACCAGCCCTTGGCCTCCCAGGAGTCGGCCTGGTCCTCAGGGTTGAGCAGCAGCCTCACCTCCCTCTGCTGTCCACGCGGGCCGGCATCAAGGTCATGGTTCACGGCCGTAACCACACGCCCTTCCTGGGGCACCACAGCTTCAGTATCCGGCCAGGGACGGAGGCCACCATCAGCATCCGAGAGGTGAGCTGGCCTCTGCAGCAAACCTCCGGCCCGGGCCTCCTGCCCAGCCTGGGCTTTGGGGGGTGGGGACAGGGCCCATGGAACTGAAGCGTCCCCTCCCAGGATGAGGTGCACCGGCTCGGGAGCCCCTACGGCCACTGCACGGCAGGCAGGGAAGGCGTGGAGGTGGAGCTGCTATACAACACCTCCTACACCAGGCAGGTGAGGCTGGGCTGGCAGGGGCTGCGGGGGGGGGAATGGGGGAGGGGTCTGGGAGAGTACTAGAGGGCCTGGGAACGGGGCAGTCCCCGTGGAGGCCCCCACTCTGTCCCCCGTGTCCCCGCTCCATCCCGTGTCTCTGCTCCATCCCCCGTGTCTCTGCTCCATCTCGTGTCTCTGCTCCGTCCCCCGTGTCCCCGCTCTGTCCCCTGGGTCTCCGCTCCATCCCATGTTCCTGCTCATCCCCTGTGTCCCCAGGCCTGCCTGGTGTCCTGCTTCCAGCAGCTGATGGTGGAGACCTGCTCCTGTGGCTACTACCTCCACCCTCTGCCGGCGGGGGCTGAGTACTGCAGCTCTGCCCGGCACCCTGCCTGGGGTGAGTCCTGCTCACTGCCTCCCACTCTGCCAGCCATGAGCAGGGGGTCACGGTGAGCCTCACGCATGCCTCTGACCCCTCCCCAAGGACACTGCTTCTACCGCCTCTACCAGGACCTGGAGACCCACCGGCTCCCCTGTACCTCCCGCTGCCCCAGGCCCTGCAGGTGAGATGGGGGGTGTTGGGGTCGGGGCCAGGGATCATTGCCCCAGGTAGCATGGCAGGTGACACCCGGCTGTCTCTTCCAGGGAGTCTGCATTCAAGCTCTCCACTGGGACCTCCACGTGGCCTTCCGCCAAGTCAGCTGTGAGTCCCCAAAGTGGTGGGGTGGGGGTGTGGACAGCCAGGCAGACCCCACAGGTCCCACAGAGCCCACCCAAGACAAGGGCAGGGCCGGGGCTGACCCAGCCTATGCCCCATGGTCCCTGCCCCCACATCCACCCGTGGTACCCGGGATGGCCGGGGACATGGGGGAGCTGTGGCCACAGCAAACCTTCCGTGTGCAGGGCTGGACTCTGGCTGCGCTAGGTGAACAGGGACTGCCGCGTCAGAGCCACAGACAGAGGTGGGTGCACCCTCACCCTCCAGAGAGGCCCAGCCCCTCTCCCCTCAAAGCCCCCTCCCCATCATGAAGGTCTGGGCCAACGCCCTCATGCCTCTATCCTGCCCCAGGAGCAACCTGGCCAAAGTCAACATTGTCTACCAGGAGCTCAACTACCGCTCAGTGGAGGAGGCGCCCGTGTATTCGGTGAGCCTCGGCCCCCTGCCTGGGCTAGGGTGGGGGCAGCGCCAGTGGCTGGCCCTGCACAGAAGGGGCACAGGGGCCTGGGACCGCCCCTCATGCCCCCACCCCACCTGCAGGTGCCGCAGCTGCTCTCGGCCATGGGCAGCCTCTGCAGCCTGTGGTTTGGGGCCTCCGTCCTCTCCCTCCTGGAGCTCCTGGAGCTGCTGCTCGACGCTTCTGCCCTCACCCTGCTGCTAGGTGGCCGCCGGCTCCACAGGGCGTGGTTCTCCTGGCCCAGAGCCAGCCCTGCCTCAGGGGCGTCCACCATCAAGCCAGAGGCCAGTCAGATGCCCACGCCTGCAGGTGGGACGTCAGACCACCCGGGGCCCAGCAGACCTCATCTCCCACGGATGATGCTTCCAGGGGTTCTGGCGAGAGTCTCAACTGAAGAGAGTTGGGCTGGGACCCAGCCCCTTGAAACTCTGGACACCTGAACCAGACCTGCCAGGGCTGTGCGATCTCTTGGCCTGGTCCTTGGAGCTGTGGCAGCAGCAGGCTCCCCAGCGGCCCAGGGTGGGCCAGACCAGCGGCTGCAGGGCCTTCCCAGATCATCCAGCGGCCCAGGAAGCAGCACACGCGGCCATGGAGAGGCAGGCACCAGGCATGTCGGCGCCTCTGGTCAACCACCCTGGGGTGGGTCTCAAGGAGGCCCAGGGCGGAGGGGGGTTCCCGCGTGCACACAAGTGCAGCTGGACGTGCTGACACGCTGTGATGTGCCCGTGCTCCCTGTGTCTGTCTGTGCATGTCTACACGTCTGATGCACCTGTGTACGTGTGTCAAGCCTAGCCACCTCAGCTGCAGGGAGGCAGAAGGCAAGGCGGGCCCCACGGACACACTTGGGCTGCTCTGAAATAAAGCTGTTGACTCCACCTGGTGGCCAGTGTGTGCCTGTGCGCCCCTCCAGCCACCCCATGCCCGGTGAGCTGAAACCCTGACTGACTGCACCGGGCGCCTCCCTGAACGCAGGGCCCGAGACAGGACCAGCCCCAGCCTAGCCTCACCGGTTCGCGTCCACCCCTCTTCCCACCAGGGGACTCAATCTAGGACACAGAAGGGTGGAAGAGCGAGACAATGGGGGCCAGGGGTGTCAGGAGCCAGATTTTGTCAAACAAGCCCCAGGCCCCCATCAGGCCCCTTGCGGCCTGTTGGAGTCTGACTCGAGTGCTACCCGGCTCCAGAATGCCCCTCGGGGAGGGCGGGGACACAGACACTCCCCGGAGACAGAGCAGAGCGAGGCACGGGAGCCCAGGAGCAGGCGGTGGGCGCAAGCGGTTTATTCAAAGCGAGGGGTGGGGTGGGGGGTGAGACCCGCCAGCAGGGGCCTGGGGCAGGAGGCGGGGCCAAGCTCACACAGGGAGAGGGGCAAGAATCAATTCTGTTCTTCAGGGTCACAGGCAGCAGGCAAGAGAGTTGGGGGGCCGGGTCCAGCGCCCACTGTGCCCTCAGGGAGCCTCCCCAGGGCAGCATTGCATAGTGACCAGCCGACTGGCCTTAGCCTGACCTGCGCCGAGTTGGGGAGGCCCCGCCTCCCTACCGGGCACCTTTGGGGAAGGGGTGCGTGAAGGCATTGGCAGGCCCTGCAATAGGAGCCAAGGGACCCCTGGACCCAAGGGGGAGGCTGGTCAGGGGCAGGGCTGGGGCTCAGGCGTCCTCAAGAGTCCACAGAGAAAAGACGCAAGACAAAGTCAGACAAGGCCTATAGCAAACCCACTCGGTCCACTACAAAGAACATGAGATGCGGGCTGCAAAGTGGCAAAGTGGCTTTATGCGCAGGCTCTGGGCCGAGTACCGGGAGAAGGTGCCTCCGGAGGAGGCCGGGACGCGGCTGGGGCTGTCTGGCACGGGGACCTTCGTGGCCAGCCACGTGGCCTTGGGACGCCCGCGTCCAGCCAGGGCTGAGGACCCAGGCCAGAGCCCCTCCCGCCCAGCACCCGCGACACCAGCCTGGATGCTGGGGTCACTAAGTGAGGTACTCGTTGGTTCCCTGGATGGGCCACCCTTTCTGCCCTGGGAGGAGGCTCTGGGGTGTGCAGGAGGGACCCAGCTAACAGGTCAGTGTTCTGGGCAGAAGTGGGGCACAAAGTAACACAGGCCCTGAGGACAGAGGGATACAGGTGACACGGGCCTTGAGAGTGGCTTGTGACATGAGCAACCCAGGCCCCTGAAAAGGGGTGACCTGAAGACAGAGGTTCCCCAGGTGGGGCAAGGGGCACCCGACGATGCAGCATCCCCCCAGGGAAACGTGAGGCTTCAAGAGACTCAGTGCGGGGCCCTCGCTCTCCTCCTGGGCGAGCGGGGCCGCGGCACCCCGGCACTGGGGCTGCTGGGCATCGACCCGCGGGTCACAGGCAGGGCCGCGGCCGGGTGGGCGCCAGGAACTTCGGAGCATGCGGGGCATCGGGCCGGGCGGGGTGGCAGCTGCCCGGCCTGCCCGGCCCTAGCTCTCTTCCAGGTGGAGGCTGATGAACTCCTGGATGCACCTGCGGAACTGGAGCTCCGTGGGGCTGCTGCCCGCCAGGGCGCCAGGGGGACCCGGGGCAGCCTCGGCCTCGCGCATCTCCTCCGCCATGCGCGCCAGACGGAGCCTACGGGGAGGCACAGCGTGAGACACCCCTGCCCTGGAGGCCCCGCCCCTGCCCTGGAGACCCCGCCCCTGCCGTGGAGGCCCCGCCCCTGCCGTGGAAGCCCCGCCCAGCCCCGAGGGCCTGGCCGCGCTCACAGTGTCACGATGTCAGCGTTGGCCGCCTGCACTGCGATGGCCAACGGGTCCCGCTGCTCTTGGTCCAGGGCGTGCTGGTCCGCGCCCCGCTTCAGGAACAGGCAAACCTGGCTGAGGGGCGAGGGCGGAGGAGCGTGTCGGGGCCCGGCGGGGCTTGGGCAGGAAGGGCGGGGCGAGTGTGGTCGCGGGGCATGGCTGGGCCGGGGTAGGCGTGGTCGGGGAGCGGGGCGGGGCGTGGGTTGCGCGCCTCACCCGGTGCGGCCCAGCAGCGTGGCGTGGTGCAGGGGCCCCCGGCCGCGGCTGTCTCTTTGGTTCACGTCCGCTCCGTTTTGCAGCAGGAACTCACATACGATCAAGGAGCCCTGGGGAGCCGGGGCAACTCAGACGGAGCCGCGGTACCGGCCCCTCTCAGCGTGTCTGCACTCTGACCCCGGCCTTGGGCGCCCCCAGCTGGGACCGAACTTGGTCCCCACAGCGGACAGGTGGCCCTTGCGTGGGGGCCACAGAAGATGCAAACGCGAGTGTGCACCTGTGTCCTGCGCGCAGCCCCCGTGGCTCGCTCACCCCTAGCACGGCCTGCACCAGCGGCGTCTTGCCCTCATCCTCCGCGTCCGCCCAGTTGACCTCGGCCCCGTGGGCCAGCGCCGCCGCCAGCGCAGGAAGGTCGCGGGCACGCGCTGCGCGGTGCGCCAAGAGCCCCGGGTGCAGCTCGCGCACGTCCGCCAGGCCCCAGGCCTCGGCCTCAGCGTCCCCGTCTGCCTCACCGCTGGACTCCTCCGACTCCGCACCCTCTGTGGGGAGAGGGCCGTCAGGGAAAGCGACCCCCGGGGCTGCCCAGGGACTGGGCAGGGGCTTCGGGCGAGGGCAAGGCGCCACCCACCCTCCTCAGTGACGCTGTCCACCACAGAACCCGAGCCGAAAACCAGGACGTCTGAGCTGCCATCCGAGCTGCCCCCAAGGCCACTGTCGCTACTCAGACCTGCAGGTCCGCAGGGAAGGGGGTCCTGAGGGTGGGAGGCCCAGACTCTGTCCAGAGCCCTGGGGCAAGGCTGGAACCCCACCCACCCTCCAGGGCCACCCCTAGGGACAGGACCAGCTCCCACCCAGGGCCAGGGGGAGCCAGCCGCAGGCTAGGAGCAAAGGAGAGAAAACCAAATAACAGCTCAAAGGTGCCAGGGGTAGCCCCCTAAAGCCCAGGCCCACCGGGAAGCCCTTGCCTCCCACTTGCCACCTTACCCGGCATCCCCCGCAGTGGGCCCCCCAGCCCCGTCTGTGGCTGGCCCAGGCTGAAACGTCTCCACCCAACGGGCAGCATGGCCCCAGAAGAGCCCCAGGCCGAGGGCCGGCTGGCAGCGCCCTCTGCTGCCCCGCCCCAGGCCACCCGCTGTGTGCACACACCCAGGTGCACACAGCCCACACACACATTTGCACAGCTCACCCCTGACAGTCAGGGCCTTGGCCTCCAGCTCTGTGGCCAGGAGGCCCCCGCCCCTCCAGATGCTGCTCCATTCCCTGGCAAGGGCCATCCACACTCAGGCACCCTCCAGGCCAGCCTCCTTGGCCCTGCCCTGCCACCTGGCTGGGCCCACCCCACACTTACTGCGAGGGCCAGCCCCCGCGGCCCCTGCGTCGAAGTAGGAGAAGAGCGAGTCCAGCTCGTCGGGGCAGAAGAGGGAGTCTCGGCGGAACTTACGGTCCAGGGTGCCCACTGCAGGGGCAGTGCGTGTTCAGAGTGGGGAACAGGCCCGGGGTGGGGCGGGGAACCCCAGGTCACGCTGGGAGTCTGCGGAGCCTGAGGTGTCCCCCGAGCCCTGCCACCAGCCCCTTGACGGAGTCCATCCCCGACCAAGGCAAGCCCCTCCCAGCCCTGCCGGGGCATGGCCTCCCACCTGAGGACAGTGCGGCCACACAGGGCAGAACGGGCTCAAGCCGGACCTTGCGGCGGGCAGTGGGGGCGCGGGGAGAGCTGTGGGGCCGGGGGCACTTCTGCGCCCTCCAGCGTCTTGGGGCCTCCAGGGCTGGTGCCATGGGCGCCTTCCGCAGAAATTTCTTTTCCACGTATTTGTCCTTGATCCAGGCCTCCTTGTCCTGCCTGGACCAGGGGTGAACATGAGGCTGCGCCCCCAGGCTGGGGGTCCCTGACTGATCCAGACTGTACCCCACCTCACCGGGAGCTGCTGGCTGTGGGTTTCCTGCTGCCTGGACCCTCACACCGGGCCTCATAGATCTGATTTACAGTGCTGTTTCCAAGCTCACACATCAGCTAGTGGGAGACAGGGCGAGCAGGCATCAGTGCAAACCTGCAGACCCCAGCTCCCGCCCCCACAAAGGGGGTCCTATGGCCTCCAGGAGTCCCACACGCACCTTTAGCAGCTCTGGCTCCCACGAGTCCAGTGTCAGGGACCGGACCTTGGAGCAGTGGACACCCAGGCTCCTGGAGGGGAGAGGTCGGGGTGAGTCCGGGTGAGGCAAGGCCCCCAGCTCCAGCCCAACCCCCATCCCCGGCCCAGCCCTCAGGGGCCCACCTGTGGATGCCGGAGCACTCGATGCAGAGCAGCACGCCCAGGTTGATGCTGGCCCAGCGGGGGTCTGGCTGGCCGCAGTCGCCGCACTGGCTGTTGCCGGCCACACTCTGCACACGCTGCAACACACTCTCGCCCTTCACGCCACGCTCCCGAGGGTCGGTCGCGGAGTCGATGCTGCTCGTGGACGGGGATGCTGTGCGGTCCAGCTTCTGGGGGATGGGGTGGAGCTGCTTGGTCCCGCAGAGGCTCCAGCATGGATTCCCCAGCAGGTCCCCTCCTCCCCAGCCAGAAGTGTCAGTGCAGGCCAGGGCCCCTCGAGCACACACCTGCACAAGCATGTATACGTGCACACCCTCACGTGGGCAAATGCTACCTGCACACACATGCACATCCACACTGCACAGGCCAGCATGCCAGTGCACACGCAGCACACGCCCAGCTTGCAGGAGCCACACACAGGCGTGTGCACGGGCGTGGGGCGGGGCCATCCCGGGTGGCACGTAGGTGTGTGCACGGGCGTGGGGCAGGGGCACCAAGGGCCACACCTCGCTATAGCAGCTGTCGGGGCTCTCGCGGTAGGCGGAGGCGATGCTGGCCTGCACAGCCTGGACCCAGGCCTGCCGCAGCTTCTCGGAGTCGGCCTGCAGCATGCAGCTCCTGCAGGCAGTGGAGGGGCGGGCGTCAGCTCCGGTGGGCAGGCACGCCCCCCGCCCCACCCTGGGCTGGGCCTCCTCACTTGGTGGGTGACAGCACCTCGAAGCAGAACCTCCGCTCGATGTCCTCACACGGCTTCACAGAGCACAGGCGGAGGTCGTCCACCACCACGGTGAGGGCATCCTGTGGGCGGCACCACTGTGGCCCCTGCCCTCAGCCACCACCCGGCCCCGACCTCCCACTTCCTGCTTCACCTTGGAGACCCGGAGGCCGACTGCCTGAGCCCCAAGCCCCGTGTCCAGCTCTCTGCTCCCTGACTGTTGGGGCTCCGGCGTCCACTAGTGCCCCGGCCCTGTGCCAACCCCAACTGACCAGTCTGCCCCGTGGCCCAGGTGGGGCGTCCAGGCATCAGGGCCCCAGCCCCAGCCCCAGGGCACACCTTGAGCTTCTTCTGGTAGACCAGCTGGCTGTTCTGAATGGAGAACCAGCGCCTAGGTGGGTGGGGGGATGCAGGGATTCAAGCAGCCCATCCCAGGGCCGCTGTGACCCCTGCCCCCGCCTATGGAAGGCTCCTCACCGGTTCCACGTCTTGAAAGCGTTGCTGGCCCTCTTGAAGAGGTAGCCCTCCATCACCACCCCACTGGGCGCGTCCACGTCAAACTCCACTTTGGACTCATCATAGGAGAAGTCCTGGGGGGATGGAACCTGCCCCTGATCACCCGCCCCAGGGCCCTGCTACCCTCTATGCTTTCCCGGAGCACAGGCTGGGGTGAGGTCCTTGTTTGAGGCTGCCACACGGCCCATGGGCCACACGCTCAGACGAGAGACCCTCTGTTCACCACAGCCACTTCTTGACCTGAGCAAGGCCCCCAGCCCTGCAACCCGTGGAGCAGACCCCTCACGTTCACAGCTGGGGGCCCCAGAGTGCCAGCCCCACCCCAGCCCTGCAGGGACAAGCAGGCTACGATCAGGAAGGAAGCTGCCCCCCCACCCTCTGCATCCTGAGTGCCCCATTCATGTGGCCAGCTGGGTGGACAGAGCCCCATTCAGGAGGCCTGGGAGTCACTGAGGGCCCTGTGTGTCCCGCCGTCTGGCAGGCCAGGGCAGCAGAGGGAAGTGGTGGCCACCTGCTCCCCAGGCCACATGGGATGGGAAGGGACAGCTGCCATCACTCCCACGGGGGATGTGTGGGTCTGGCTGGAGCCAGCCCCTCTCACAGCCTCAGTAGCAGCAAGAGCTCTGAGACTGGTGGGAGGTGTCCTTGGTGCTGAAGTGCCCTCGGGGTAGAGGAGGGAAAGGCACCACCCCACCTGGTCTCCCCCGACCCACGACCCACCCAGGGCCCGTGCTCACTTACCTGCAGCAGCGTCTGAAGGGCCGGAGCAGGAGGGGGTAGGGGGAGAGAGCCAGTGAGTGACGGCTGCCCCCAACTCCTAGTGACTGGCGGACCCGTCCCCAACTCCTGGGGGGCTCTCCCCTATCCCAAAACAGCCACTCCTGCCTGTAGCCAACCTCTGCCCTGGGTGGTGGCCGGGGCTGTTGTCCCACAGGCAAGCAAAGGCCCCGCAAGGAGCCAGTGACTGAGGCCACAGAAGTGACCACGGCCTCAAAAGGAGATCCCAGCAGCAGCCCCACCCACACGTGCCCCTCCACTGCACACATCAAAGGGAACAGCCTTGGTCCCCTAGAGAGGGTGTGGGCAGGGCAGGTGGGGGACAGGCAGGAGGAAGGGGCGGGGAGGGTGTGCTGGGCATGGGGTGAGGACGCAGGGGCCTCCCAGGCGCCCAGTGTGCAGGGAGCCGGCTGCGCGGCCTCACCCGCTGCTGGATGGCGGCATGCTTTCGCTCCATCTCACGCTTTTCCACTGCAGAGTCGATCACCAGCTGGTCCAGCTGTTGGGGGTGGCATTAGGGAAGGCCATGGAGGCCTGGCCCAGCCCCACCCCTCCCAAAGGCTCACCTCAGCCGCCAGCTTCTTCATGTAGGGGTCCAGCTGGTGCAGGAGGCTGTAGCCCTGCTGGAAGAAGCTGGACTGTGCGTGCATGAAGGACAGCATCTGCAGGGGCAGCACAGGTGAGGCCCAAGCACACCCAGTCCATCCCCCGCCATGCAGCCTGTGCTCAGGGGCAGCCCCCACGCACTCACAGAGTCCAGGATCTCAAACTTCTTCTTGGCCTGCAGGACATTGATCTGCCAGAGGGGGAGCCCACAGGTGAGCCCTGGAGGCTGAGGCAGCCCCAAGCCCTGCACCTGCCATAGAGTCCACCTGAGCTGCTTGTGGTTCCCTGAGACCCCCAGGTCGTCTTCAGCTCCCAGCACTGGGCCAGCCTTGTCCTCCCATGGTCCTGGAGTGCTTCCCCATGTCTGGAGGTCCCACCCATGGGCAAAGCAAGAATTGTCACTCCTGCTCAAAATCCCTCCAGTTCTGTACAAGGCCTTTGAGGCCTCCATTTGCTACAGCTGGTCCCCACCCCTCACCCCATTTCCGGGGCTGACCTGGAGCACATAGTCCAGTGCCAGGTGGCGGAAGCACTTCCTGGTGAGGGTGAGGGCCCCCGTGGCTTCCTCCACCTCGTGGGGCCGGTGCCTTGGGGCCTGGGCGTTCCTCACCAGGGACAGCTCCAGGTCTTCCCGCACCTTGTCAAACTGTTTCTTTGTCTCCTTGAACTTCCGCACATCCCTGGAGGCCAAGTGCCAGGTGGGGTGAGAGGTCAGGGAGAGCACCTGCTGGATCCTGGAGTCTCCCACATCGTTGTTTGTGTGTTTTTTGTTTGTTTTTTGAGACGGAGTTTTGCCTTCGTCACCCAGGCTGGAGTGCAATGGTGCTGTCTCGGCTCATCACAACTGCTGCCTCGAGAGTTCAAGCGATTCTCCTGCCTCAGCTTCCCTAGCAGCTGGGATTACAGGCATGTGCCACCAGGCCTGACTAATTTTGTATTTTTAGTAGAGATGGGGTTTCTCCAGGTCGGTCAGGCTGGTCTCGAACTCCTGACCTCAGGTGATCCACCCGCCTCGGTCTCCCAAAGTGCTGGGATCACAGGCATGAGCCACTGCGCCTGGCCTGGTTTTGTTTGTTTGAGACAGGGTCTCTCTCTGTTGCCCAGGCTGGAGGCTGGAGTGCAGTGGCACAGTCATGGCTCACTGCAGCCTCCACCTCCCAGGCTCAAACAATTCTCCCACCTTGGCCTCCCAAATAGCTGAGGCTACAGGTGCGTGCCACCATATAAGGCTTATTTTTGGTTCTTGGGTTTTTTTTTTTTTTTTTTTTTTTTAATGGAGTCTCTCTCTGTCACCCAGGCTGGAGTGCAGTAGCACAATCATGGCTCACTGCTGCCTCCACTTCCTGGGCTCAGCTGATCCTCCCACCTCATTCTCCTGAGTAGCTGGGACCACAGGCAGGTGCCACCATGCCTCTCTAATACATATATATAACTTTTTTTTTTTTGTAGAGATGGAGGTCTCATTACGTTGCCCAGGCTGGTCTCAAACTCCTGGCATCCTCTGGCCTTGGCCTCCCAAACACTGGGATTACAGGTGTGAGCCACCATGCCTAGCCCCACGCCCCTCCACTCCAGGCCCTTCCTTTGCTCCTGGGCACAGCCTCCTTCCTCACCAGCCTATCCCAGGTCTGCCCGAACCCCTGCTGACCCCTCCCATCTGCTCCAGGCCTCCCAGCCCCTCCCCACCTCACTCTCAGGATCTGTCCAGCCCAGACCCCAGCCATGCCCCGGACTCCAGACCCGCAAACCCAACGTGGACTAGACCTCTCCACTGTGGGGGCTGGACACCCCACCCACACATGCAGGGTGTGGAACCCCCGCACTCCACCCGGCTGTCTGCCTCCGAGCCTTCTGCCTTGTGGAGCCGCTGCACGGCCTGGAGGCCTGGGGCCAAGGTGCCCCTGCTCTGCCCCAGACCCCCTTCCCCTCCGAGGGAGGGAGCGTGGCCTCAGTGTTCTTCCCCCAGCCCTGGGAGCCACTCACTCTTTGACAAAGTTCTGGAGCTGCTGCCGCACAGACCTCTGGGCCTGGTCAAACAGGATCTGGGGGCAGAGGCGGGCAGAGATCCTTGGGGTCTGTCCCGAAAGAGCCCCCGACGGAAGGCCCCATCCTCACCAGCAGAGGGCACTGCCCCCAGGCCCAGACACAGGGGTGGGTCCCACCCTGCAGGGCTGGCCTCAAGGGGGTCAGGGGAGCAGCCCCCAGGCCTGAGTTGGCACCCAGAGGCGGCGGCTGTCACCCCTGCCTCTCTGTCCCACCTGGCCCTTGACGAGTGCAGAGGCCAGGCTGCCTCGGGTGGTCCCCTCATCAGGCGGGCACCGAGGGCACAGCCTGAGCCTGAGCCCCACTGCCTCCTGGCCCTGGATGGCCACCCTGGGGTGCCCATCCCTGCAGCAGGGAGCACTCGGCCAGAGCCGAGAGCACCCAGGGGCTGGGCCGGGGGAGCTGGAGCCTGGGCTCTGAATCAGAACCCAAAGTAGAGAAGGACTGGGCACAACCAGGAGCAAATGGACGGCTGAGCTGTCCTGCCTTGTCTACTTCGAGACCTCCCCTGTTCAGTCTGCGGCTCAGGTTCCCAGGCTGCAGCCCCACATCTCATGGGTGCCTGTCCTATGTGTCCATCCACGTCAGTGCCAGGGCCCCCGGGGGCCACCCAGACCCAAATAGCAGCCAGGCCAGCCTGGGACAATAGCCCTGCCCAGTTGGGGGAACCCTGAATAAACCACCTCTCCCCCCAAGGTCTAGTGTGGCCCTTGCCTGGGACACGGCAGAGCCCCCAGGGCTGTCACCCAACCCCCCACTGACTTGAAGATGTGGGATGCCCCCCTGCAGACTAGAGGAGCAGAAACGTGCCCCCCCCACCCCATGCCGGCCTTCAGGTGAGCCAGCACAGCTCGGTTCCAGGCTGCGGGCGGCCCACAGGTGGCAGGGAGGCCGGGCTCACCATGTGGTAGTTCACCACCTCCTGTAGGCTGTCAGCGAACCTCTGCAGACATTCCTGGAGGAGCAGATGGGGACCTGTGCTGAGACGGCAAATCTGGGCCCAGGTCACCCAGCCACGCCCTCTGAGCCCCCGGGTGGTGCAGACACCCGCCTGCTCCTGGCCTGGACGCCCTCAAGGGGCTGCCTCCCTTGGCCTCTCCCCCAACCCCACCTTGAGGTCAGAGGTCAGTTGGCCCCTCACCGAGATGACGGTGTCGCCCTGGCACTGCTGGGACAGGTCGCGGACGCCGCTCACGAACAGCCTGCTGGTGCTGACGTAGGCCTTACCGGCTTCCACCATGCCACTGCACAGCTTCACCAGCTGTGGGCCGGCGGGGCGTGGTGAGCATGGTGGGCACTGGCGCCTGCACTCGCCACCACACACGGCCACTCAGGGGCGGGAAGAGCTCCCAGGGTAGGTTCCACTCAGGGCGTTGGCACCCAGGATTCAGTGCCCTGGTGCAGCTTCCTCTTGCCTGGGCCTGCCTGGGGCTTGGAGGCCGGTCTGGGAGGGGAGGGTGGGGCCGCCATGGCCTCGCTCGGCTGGGAGGGACCAGGAGCCAGGCAGGGGACCCAGGGCCAGCAGGATCAGCCTACGTGGGGCTCATGGATGCAGCTCCCCGCTCCCAGCTCCACGGCCTGTTGCCCCCTCCCCTTTCTCAGCCCCAGCCCCAGCCACACCAAGGCTCGGCCCACACAGCAGCTGTCCCTGTGTCACCAGCCCAGCAGCTGTCCCCATGTCACCAGCCCAGCAGAGGGGATGGGCAGCCACTGTGGGTCGGGGACTCACCACGGCCCAGCCCCTCCCAGATGGGACGAGACTCAGGGCCAGCCACATGTGTGCATGTGACATGTGCACCCTGGAACACACATGCTAAGACACAGGGGCCAGGACCTGGAGCACCACACTCGTGCTCTGCATATGGGGGGTGTAAGTGGCTTAGTAAGGCCCAGAGAGCGTGGCCGGCCATGTGGCCATCCCAAGCCTGGCCGGGCACAGGGCGCTCCAGGCCCGTCCTTCACCTTGTCCAGTTTGGCCTCAATCTCCACCACGTCCGTCTCCACCTCGTCAATGGTCGCCCTAAAGCAAGAATGGGGCTGGCTGGGGTCACCTGCAGCCTCGGCCCCCTCGGGGCTTCGCCTCCCCTTGCACCTCCCTGAGGGGCTCCACCGTGGGAAGGGGCTTTCAGGAAACGGGCTGCGAGACAGACGCCTGCCTGCTACGGGGGCAGGACTGGGACCAGGTTCAGTGCACTTCCCCCCGTCCCCCTCAACCCCAGGCAGGGAGAGGCAGAATCGGCTGTGACGCCCACTCCTGTGCCCTCGGGGAAGAAGATTGGACCAGCCTCTCCCAGGGCAGCCAGCCGCTGGGAGTCCCTCAGGGACGGTGCCCACCAAGGGCTGAGCCAGCCTCACCTGCCTCTCCTCTAGGAGTTCAGAGTTGACCCTGGACCCATCTGGAGCCCCTCAACCCTGCGGCGCCTCCCCTCACCACTCTGCACTACTGCAGCCCACCCAGGTCTGGCGCCCATGCACTGTGGGACAGGGTGGGGGCAGTAGGGCGGCTGCTCTCATCCTGGCAGCACCAGGAGGACCCAGACCAGCTGGGGAGAGAGGCCTCCGGCTCCCCCAACCTCACAGCTGCAAGCGGCACGGTCCGCTGGAAAGACGGGTAGGCCGTCCTCCTCAGAGCCCGCTCCCACCAGGACAGCCTGACAGTGGGGCTGCCTGGGGAGAGAAGAGTTAAGGCATGACATCACCAGAGAAGCCTCGGCGGGAGAATCCCCGGAAGACAGGAGGCAGATGGATCAGGCACGTGACCACCCCCTCCGGGAGCAGGAAACAGGGAAACAGGGCCAGGATCCCGGCAGCCCCGCACTCCACACAATTGGCTCACTGGCTGTCCAGGCCATCTGGCCTCCTGGGGATTGGGCACCACAGGGCCCGGGCTGGGGCCAGGACTCCAGGGACAGGTCTAGGGCAGGGGTCCAGGAGCAGAGGCCATCGGAGCCTACAGTCCCTCATACCTTGCTACCCTGACGGGTGTCCCAGGCCTCGGGGGAGGGGCCTGCGGTTTACATGGGGCACGTCAATTAGGAGCTGGAGCCGCAGGCACCAGGCTGCCCCAGCCAGGGACCTTGAAGGGTCCCAGCCACCCCAGCAGGGCGCTAGGTCCTCTCTGAGCAGCCCTCACCTGTTCCCAAGAGGCTAAGAGGACCCTGAATCCCAAAGCAGGGGGTGATGGAGGGAATCTCGCTGTGGTGTCTGCTGACCGCCAGCGCCCAGCCCGCAGCCCCTGGATCCTGACCTCTACCTCAGCTGGAGGATCCCAGAACAGAGAAGGGACCATCCTCCCAGAAGGCAGCAAACAGCGCCACGCCCCAGGAGTTGCAGCCACCCCTAAGCAGGGCCGGACGCAGAGACAGCTGTACCCAGAGCTGCTGCCCTCGGGTTTGGGGCGCCCGTGTCCCTGGAGAACCAGCAAGGGTGGGGTGGCTGCACCCAGGAGCTCACGGACATGCTCATGGGGACAGGGTGGGCCCTGGCAGAGGCCCCGAGAACCGCTCCCACTGCTGGGCACCCCTCAGCTCTCCCCTCCTCAGTCCCAGGGACCTAGGCCTCCTCTGCTGTGCTCAGCCCAGGAGTTTCTCAGCAGCTTGGAGGATGGGGAGGAGGGTGAGGCTGCCCCCCAACCAAAGCCGTGACTCAGCGCCTGAAGCCCCACCCAGGGGAGGGGCACGCTGAACCGAGGCCAGGCGGTTCCCCTCCATAGGCTCCCCTGGCCCCCGGCCCACTGCACCCGGGCTGCCACTAGGCCCTCTTCAGACCAGGAGGGTGCGGGCAGGGTCCCCCTCTCCAGGGCTGGGGCAACCAGGCTCCTCATTACAGACCACATCTTCCTGCCCACCCTGCCTGGTCCCCCAGCCTGGTGGTAGGCCAGGAAACTCAAGTTACACTCTGAGGGCCCGCCCCCAGGACAGCCTCGGGGAGCCCCTCGAACCCCAGTTAAATCACAGCCTAACCCCAAAACCCACTGGGCCAGGCCATTCTCACCTCCCCACTCCAGTCCATGCTCCACCGGGCGAGGCACTTTCCCAGGGCAGCCGCTCTACGGCACCTACTGCAGCCCCACAGCCCCCAGAACTGGCTCCTGTAACCAGCTCCCATGAGAGCGGGTTACCAGAGAGAAGGCCCAGAGGTGAGTGGGTTCCAGCACCCCCACCCGACTGGGCGAGGGCAGTACAGGGCCGTCTGCGTGGAGGAGGGGATCCATTAGGCTTCTGAGGGAGGGGCCAGGGCGAAGGTTGGTGCTTCAGCCAGGGCCCAGCCCCCAGCAGGGGGGCCATGCCCATGCTTCCCCACAGCCCGGGTCCTCAATGCAGGATCCTAGGGTGCCCAAGTTATTCAACCCCTTTTCCCAGGTCAGCAACGGAAGATGAGAGAGCAGAAGATGGCCCCAGTTCCTCTGCCCAGGGCTGGGGGCCACTCTCCTGGCTGGCCCTGAGCCTCCCACTCCAAGGCTCCCGAGGCCTCCTGGTGAGGGCTCCAGGGATGCCAAGGCTCCCCGTGCCCCCACACACAGGCTGACTTGCCAGCAGATCTCAAAAGACGAAGCGCGCGCGCACACGCACATACATGATCAAGCACACATGTGCAAACATGTTCATGCACAAACATGCCTGCACACACTGGTACCACACATACATGTGTGTCCAAGGAGAGACTGCACAGGCACGCATTAGCATGTATACCCAGTGGTGGAACACGCATGCACAAGCTGATGTGTCTGTTGGTGACATGGCTAACAGTATGTGAACCCATACAGAGAGGTGGCGTGTGCACACGCTTGTGCACACTCATCAGCAGGCTACATGCAGAAGCAAGCACAGCCCCGTGGCACAGCTCATCCATACGTCCTGTGCAAGGCCTGGTGTCCCGAGGGAAGCACACAGAGGGGCAGAGTTCACAAGAGCGCACCCCGCAAGAGCACATGCAGAGGAGGGGGCCTCACGCAGGTGCGCACTTGGGGATGCAGAGAGGTTTCTTTGCCTCCATTGTCGTTTGCCAAATGTCCACCAAGCAAGGCCGATGCACACTTGTGCACACGTCTGTGAACATGTGGTTCACGCAGGTGTGCACGCCTGCACGCCAGGAATGATGGAAAATACGCAGACTCGGTGTGCACACAACCCCTACCCCCTACCTGACCTTCCCCGCCGCTCTTCTCGGCCGCCACCCCTCCAAGCCCCTGGGTCATCCAACCACTTCGCGCTTCCAAGCACCCTACTCCAGGCCTTAAACGCGGCTCCAGCTGCCTGTCCCCCACGCGCTGCTCTGGACACAGGATGGAGGCAGAGACCAGGGGCCGACGCCCCCACGGACCCAGACGACCCTGGCCAGAGCTGGACTGCAGGGCCTGGGAGGGGCTCAGCCCAGTGGAGGTGCAGACACAGAGCGGGGGCGGACGGTCCAGAGGTGCCCACGGCTGCCCACGCGCACGCCCTCCGCCCGGGGCGGCCGCCCAGGGCAGGAGCGTCTTTTGTTCCAGCCCCCCGGGGCATGACGGGGCGGGGCCGCCGCTTTGTCCGAGACCGGTTCTCCAGCCCATCCCCGGCGGCCGCGGCCCGGCCCGGCGCTGACCTCCCCACCCCGCCGCCGGGCACAAAGGCTGCAGCGACGCCCCCGGCCTGCGCCCACCCCGGCGGCCCCGGGCGGCGCACCTGAAGCGCGGGGAGTCCTTGACGCACTCCTCGAACTCCACAGTCATGGCTGCGGCGGCCGCGGCGCTCACTGGCACGAGGACCGCGGCGCCGAGCGGCAGCCGCGCCGGCCCGGACCGCTCGTCCCGCCCGCGCCGCCTCGGCGCCCGCCCGCCCCGGAATGAGGCCGCCGCGCCGCGCCCCGCCCCGCCTGTCACCGCCGGGGAGCGTCGCCAAAGTCAGCCGCCCGCGCGCGCCGCCCGCTGTCACTGCCGGGGAGCGTCGCCAAAGTCCGCCGCCCGCGCGCGCCGCCCAATGTCACCGCCGGGGAGCGTCGCCAAACGCCCCTCGCAGCGTCCAGGAACCACCCCGGTCCGGAAGTGAGGCGGGGCCTGCCATGGCCGACTTCGGGGACAGTCGGTGGAAACGTGGGGCGCAGGGAGGGCGCGGGCCCCGCCCGCTCCAGCCATCGCGGCCGTTGCGTAACTCAAGGCGTTTGCAAAAACCACGTCTGGAAGGACTTGGCCGCAACGCGGCCAACGGGCGCGCTCGGGGAATGTGGGCGGTGGCGAATGAATGAGCGAGTGAACGAATGAACGCCCGCGAGAGCGCGGGGTCACCGCGTGGTTGCGGGCGCGCCTCCCGGGGCGCCGCGGTAGAGGTAGAGCCCCTGCGCTCGGCGGCGGGCCGGCACTTTGCAGCCACTCCCTAAGCCCGGCCCCGCCTCCGCTCCCCGTCTCTGGCCGCCGTGGCGCGGTGCCGGGGCGGGGCGACAGCGCAGGCGCAAGAGCGGCCGGGGGGGCGTGACCAGGCAGTGTGCGCGCGCGCGCAGTATTCCTGCGCTGGAGGCCGCCCCCCACGCCACCGGCCATGAGCTCGGCCCCGGCCTCAGGCTCGGTGCGCGCGCGTTACCTTGTGTACTTCCAGTACTTGGGCACCGACTTTAAGTAGGTTTCCCGGGCGCAGCGGCGGGCGCCATGTGGGCCCGGGCGGAGGCGGGAAGGAGGGCGCGGGCGGGCAGGCGGATGTCTCTGGACGCGGGTTCCAAATGTTGGAGGGAGGAAGCGGCCCTGGACTCATAGGGCGGCCGAGACCCCAGGGCAGGGCGCCCCCGGTAACCTCCGCTCGCCTCTGCCCGCAGCGGTGTCGCGGCCGTCAGGGGCACTCAGCGCGCCGTCGGGGTCCAGAACTACCTGGAGGTGAGCTCAGCCGGTCCCGGGACGCCGAGTGAGGGGTAAGGGGGAGGCCCCCACCCGCGCGTCCCCGGGGTCCGGCCTCGCTCACCCGCCCGCCCCGCGGCTCGGTCCTGCAGGAGGCCGCCGAGCGGCTGAATTCCGTGGAGCCGGTCAGGTTCACCATCTCCAGCCGCACGGACGCCGGGGTCCACGCCCTGAGCAACGCGGCGCACCTGGACGTCCAGCGCCGCTCAGGCCGGCCGCCCTTCCCGCCCGAGGTCCTGACCGAGGCCCTCAACACACACTTGCGGCACCCGGCCATCAGGTGAGCCCGCGACCTGAGCAGCCCCTGGGGCTGTGCCTTCCCGACTCCATCTGTCGCGGGCGGAGGCTGGAGGTCTGGACAGACTTCGTTGTCTGGTCGGAGCTCGAGGGGGAAGGAGAGACAATGTGACACCTGGGCGGGCGGGCAGGGTCGTTCCGCCGGTGAGCTTGACCTGCCGCCGTAGGGTCCTGCGGGCCTTCCGAGTGCCCAACGACTTCCATGCTCGCCACGCAGCCACGTCCCGGACCTACCTGTACCGCCTGGCCACTGGCTGTAACCGGCGTGATGAGCTGCCAGTGTTCGAACGCAACCTATGCTGGGCTCTCCCGGCAGAGTGAGTGTGGCCCTGACAGTGAGCGGGGAGGGGGCAAGCAGGCCGGCCCCACTCTCCTGACGGTCACCCTGGTCCCTGAAGCTGCCTGGATGTGGTTGCCATGCAAGAAGCCGCCCAGCACCTCCTCGGCACACATGACTTCAGCGCCTTCCAGTCCACTGGCAGCCCGGTGCCGAGCCCCGTGCGAACGCTGCGCCGGGTCTCCGTTTCCCCAGGCCAGGCCAGCCCCTTGGTCACCCAAGAGAGCAGGTGAGGAAGGGCCCCTGAGCTGTGGTCCTGCCCTTAGGTCACGTGCTGATTTTAGCTCCAGCACCTCCCCCAGCTTTAAGGCAAGGTGAGGTGGGACGCAGGCAGGCGGGAGTCCTCAGGACCTGGACAGCTGAAGTGGAGTGGCCTGGACGTCCCCCAGCCTCCAGCTGTGCCCTCCCCCCAGGCTGGGGAGCAGAGGACAGGGAAGGCTGCCTGTCTCTGAAAAACCCCTGCCATGACTAACGGAAGAATGTTGGCAGCTACTGGAAGGTCTCACTGGTGCCAGTGGTTCTGGCCCAGACTGGTGGGGTGGTTTTTGCTGTCCCCAGCACTGTCCAGAGGGCCACCCACCAGGTGGCAGCTTCTGACCAGAACCTCCCTTTGGGGTGAGCCCTGAAGGGAGGAAGAACTTCTGCCAGCCCCAGACTCCTGTGGCAGAGCAGCAGGTACAGGGCTGGGGTCTCTGGCATACGCACAGCCACGTTCCCAGACCCTGCACCAGGACCTAGGTGAGGGCTCAGGGCAAGCCCCTCTGAGATGGCAAGGCTACCTGCCCTTCCTCCAGGGTCCTGCTGCCTCCTTGCCCAAGCATTGCTTCTCTGGTTTTAAGCCCCTGCAATGGGCCTCACTGGGGGCAGGAGGTCAGCCAGGGCCCCTGGTGGCCGAGCTAGTGGGAACCAAGCTTGTCTGAGGCCACATAGTAGGCTGGGGATGGCAGACATTACCCCACAGACACCTACAGGTGCATGTTTTTCCAGGAAGCTGCGGTTCTGGAGCCTGGAGTTTGAGAGCCAGTCCTTCCTGTATAGACAAGTGAGCACTGTTCTGGGGCCCTCCCCAGGGGGTGGGGCCGAGGGTGGGCAGGCCCCTGTGCAGTCTTGGCTCTGGGTCACAGGTACGGAGGATGACGGCTGTGCTGGTGGCTGTGGGGCTGGGGGCTTTGGCACCTGCCCAGGTGAAGACGATTCTGGAGAGCCAAGACCCCCTGGGCAAGCACCAGACACGTGTAGCCCCGGCCCACGGCTTATTCCTCAAGTCAGTGCTGTATGGGAGTCTCGGTAAGAAGAGCAGGCTTGAGAAGCTCCTGCCATGTGCCCAGTGACTGCTGCGGCCAAGGTGTGGGGTGGGGAGGCCAGGGGCCACTGACTGCAGCAGGACAACTGGGGGTGAAGGAGCCCCCCGCCCAGGGTTGCAGTCCCTCAACCCAGCCCGTCCTGGGCTGGCCCACTCCCTGGCCATGGGAGTGGTCTCAGTGGTGGGGAGGTGCTGGGCTGGTCTTGCCCCAGGCTGACGCAGGGTCTGGTCTGTCCACAGGTGCTACCTCCTGCACCCTGCAGGGGCCACAGTTCGGGAGCCACGGATGACCCTGGACACTCAGCCAAAGTTAGGCCACACCAGGTCCAACCCTGTGCTGGTCAAGCCAGGGCAGTCACAGCTGCTTGGGTCCCACAGCACTGCTGCCTGGCCTCCACAGTAGCCTCCCTGCCTGGGACCCAGCACCCTGGACACCCGTCTCCATCCCAGGCGGGATGGGGCACAGTGCAGGACACAGCTATGTACACCAAGAAGAGAGTACCAAGTAGTCTTTTGTTCAGCTTTTACTGGAAATGCTGTCTGGGACCGCCTGCCCTAACCATTTGGGGGCCCAGGAGCAGGAATAAAAGCAAGACAGCCCGGAGGCCAGTTTATTTCTTCAGCTGGAAACAGCTGCCTGGGCAGGCACGTGACACAAGGCCTCTGTCCCCAGGGATGGGACCAGTGGGGTCTGTTCACCCTGGGCACCCACAGTCCTGAAGTGCAGGCCCTGGTCTGTCCAGCTGGGAGAGGACAGAGGTGGTGGCTGGGTGAGTTGCCGACCTCAGCTGGGAGCCTGGGGAAGGCCCTTCTTCAGCAGAGATGTGAGGAAGCTCCCCAGCTCCTCGTCCTAGGGCAGAGGCAAGAGCACTGTGGGTGGTGCAGGACAGGGAGGGGTGGTGGTGACACCTGTGCTGACCGCGGTGGGGTGGGGGCCACCCCTTACCTGGTAGGTCCAGGAGACCAGCAGCACCTTGGTGCCTGGGTCCTCAGAAGGGGCGGCGGCCTGGATGAGGATGGACTCCACAGTCACAGAGCCGTCCGGGAGGTGTTGCACACAGTGGTCCTTCAGGACGCTGTGGGGAGGCTCAGTGAGACCCTGCCTGGCCCCCAGGGCCCAAGGGAGTGGGGGAGTGGGGCCGGGCGCCCACCTCTTGAGGTGGCTGTAGACGCGCAACGCCGTCTCCTGCTCCTTGCGTGTGTCATGCAGGTGCACGCGGCAGGTGAAGCGCAGCTGGTGCTCAGCCAGACCCAGCTCTTTCAGGGCTTGCTCTGAGGACACCAGCCGGAAGTTCTGCGGGACAGGGACAGGTCAGGGAGCGCAGCAGCGGCCCTCCCCCCTCCAGAGGCTGTCCTGGCACTCACGCTGTCCTTCATGATCAGGGTGCCGTGCAGGAGCCGAGGCTTCTTGGCCTCAGGGAGCAGCCCTGTGGAGGAGGTGGCAGAAGCCATCAACATGAGGGCCGCTCCCAGCCGCCTGCCCCGAGCGCCCTGCCCTGCCCAGCCCGCATACCCTGCGCCATCTCCCGCTTCAGCAGCCCCAGCGAGATGCCTACGGGGATGCTGGGGCTTGTGGGCAGTGTCACCGTCTCGCCATTGGCCGGCATGTAGCAGCTGACCCCTGGACCCCGGGGGAAGAGAGAGCCTCAGACCAGGCTGCCCGCGCTGACCCGAGGTGGGCCCCACGCCGCCCGCCCGGCTGCCTACGGAGCTCCTGCTCAATCTTCTGCTTCAGGAACTCCATCTTCTTGGCCTCGCCATGCACCAGCAGCACGCTCTCTGGCTCTGCCTGGCCCACCAGCTGCATGATGCCCTTGGCGTCCGCGTGTGCGCTGAATGACATGTACTCCACCTGCATCTTGACCTCCAGCTGCAGAGGCCGCGGGGCATGGACAGTGGTTACCACCAGGAGGTGCCCCTTGGCCCTGCCAGCCCAGTGTGAGGTCGGGACTCACCACCTGCCGCCCCTCCATCTCGAGCTTCCGCTGCCCGCTGAGGATCTTGTGGCCAACGGTGCCCTGCACGCAGTAGCCGGGCATGATGACCTGGGGGCAGGCACAGAGCTCACAGCCAGGAGACTCCAGCCTTGGCACCTCAAAGCCTTCCCCAGGATGCCCCCACCTGAACCCCTGGAAGCTGTTTCCACCTGCCAGTGGCGCCCAACCAAGCCTAGCTGCAGACTCCAAAGGGCTCAGGTTTTGGCACAAGACTGTCCAGGGCTGGGCTGGGGCTATTCTGCCCAAGGTGGACGGGCTGCATCACAGAAAGACTGAGCAGCTCCAGGCGGACATCGCCCCCGTTCCCCAGCAGCAGCAGCAGCCACATCCCTCGGCCAGCACGAGGCCAGGCCAGCGAGAGCTCAGAGACAGCGTGGGTGGAAGGACAACCCGCCGGCCTCCAGTTTCCAGGTTCCCACACCTCACCACGCCCTCACCATGTTCTTTTCATTTCCGGCCCATTTCCGGAAGATCTGCAGGGACTGCCCAGCGTGCAGCATTCCTGGCGTGGCAAACACAACCTACAGGACACACAGGGCCGGGTGGGGGGTCAGGGCAGCAGATGCCCCCCACCCCCACTGCAGGCCCAGCCCAGAGACCTGCGGGAGACAGGAGGCCGACGGACGTGGATGTGCTGGCCGGCCCTGCCGCGGGCCTCACCATCGGTCCTGGGTTGTCAGCAAAAGCCCGGTCGAAGGCCTTGATGTGCTTGAACTCGAACATGTTCCTCTGCACAAAAGTCTTGCGGATTTTCTGGTTGGTCCAGGGGATGAACAGCTTGTAGTAGTGGTTGGCCTTCTCGGTCAGCCCCGTGGAGAAGTAGATGGGCACCTTCAGGTTCATGCGCTCCCTGAGGACCACCGGCCCAGTCAGCACAGCGGCCACAGGGTAGGACGCTGCAGGGCAGGACTCGGCCGGGTCACTCCCCACACCCATATCTGCACAGCCCATGCATGGGCCAGGGTGAGTCCAGTCGCGACCACAGGAGGCCAGTGCCCTCAGCCTACGTCCCATTAAGCCGTGCAGCAGCCGGGCTCAGCGGAGAACCAGGAACCCCTACAAGAGCCGCAGACAGTGGCGCTGACGGGATGTCACAGGCCTCCTGGGGTCACACAGCACACGAGCAGCCCCCCAGGATAGCAGCAAGCAGAGCTAAGATGCCACCGGTACACTGGACAGGGCTGCCTGTGTTCAGGCCGGGCCAGGGGCTCCTGAAAGAGCTGTCCTGACGGTACCTACCAGAAGGTCTCCAGAAGGATGCAGAGCTCCTGGGCGCGGCCCAGCGCAAACACGGGTATCAGCACCTGAGGGACACACAAGGCAGGAGCCCTGGGCACGTGGCCCCTCGACACAGCAGGCAGTGTCCAGTGAGGGAACAGCCAGGTGCCCAAGAGCTGCGGCCTCATAGGGACCTTAGCCTCTCTCATCTGCTCCCAGTCCTGTCCCAGCCACTCTCCGGAAACAGAAGGGAGCTGCATGGGGCCTGGCCAGGGCTTCGTCAGGATCTGAGGTAGGAGGGGAAAAGGGGCTCCCTAGGAAAGGGTCTCTGAGTTTTCTTCTCAATGCTGAGCAAATCTTCCTCCCTCGCTGCCTGAAAATGCAGTACCCCCCCACCCTGAGACCCTGACCCATGCCAAGGGCAGCCAAGCCTGCCAGAAGTACCTGCCTGGCATGGCCAAGGGCCCGTGTCCCCACCCCTGCTGCAGCTACCTTCCCACCACGCTCCACGGTCTCATGGACTTTCTTCAGGAAGTCTCGCTCCCGGCAGCGCTTGGAGTCACGGATGGTCGTGGCATACGTGGACTCTGTGATGAGCAGGTTAGGGCGGCACTTGTCAATCCAGGCAGCTCTGGAACACGGGGGTGGGGGTGTGAGCCACAGTGCACTGTCCCTACAGTTGCAGGGCTGGGTGTGACAAGCTGGACCCCAGTACCACGCCCAGCCACCTTCCTAGGCCACTCTGGCTGGAAAGAGCCAGCTGGTAAAATGCTGTGGGCAGCACACTTGGGAAGAGAGAGGAGAGACAGGCACATGCCCAGACACTTGGGAAGAGAGAGGAGGAGGGACAGAGGCCCCCGCCTGGACCCTGTGCCTTCGCGCATCTGGGCCCAGAACGAAGGAGCTCTCCGGGCCGCACAGGACATGGGAGACACTGCCAGGCTGGCTGCTCAAGGGCTGGCACCCTGACAGCCGCAAGGGTCCTGAGCTCCAGGGGGGCCCATGGGACAAAAGACACCCCAGTCTACTTACCCCAAGTGTCGGTCTGGGGTCATGTTATAATCACCCTGGTGAATGATCAAGGACGCCATGAGGACGGTGCCTCCCACCCCGGCAGCCCCTCCCGAGCCTCAAGCCCTTCCACTGACCGTGTACACCACAGACTCTGAGCCCACTTTAATCTGGAACATGGCTGCCCCCAGCACGTGGCCTGCATAGTAGGCCTTGATCTCCAGCTCATCGTCTACCTGTGGAGGACAGGGCTGCGCTCAGGCTGTGCCCTCACAGCAGAGGGGCAGGGAGGCACGGGCAGGCAGCGAGGGAGGCAGGGGACGGGGAGCGGGGGCAGTGGGGAGTGAGGGAGGCGGGGGCAGGGAGGGAGGGAGGCGAGGGGCCGGGAGTGAGGGAGGCGGGGCAGGGAGCCAGGGCACTGCACTGAGCCTTTCAGTCCCTTTTGCTCACACACAGCATCCAGTTCACAAGGGACGGGCAACGTGGACAAAGAACAAAAAACAACAAACAAGACTGAAGGGACCTGAAATTGGAGTTTCCAGCGTGGACTTTGAATACATGACAGAGAAAAGACAAGGTTCAGTGTGTTGGCGGCCAGGCAACATTCTGGCTCAGGCCTGTAATCCCAACACTTTGGGAGGCCAAGGCAGGTCAGGAGTTGGAGACCAGCCTGGCCAACATGGTGAAACCCGGTCTCTACTAAAAATACAAAAGTAAGCCAGCTGTAGAGGTGCGTGCCTGTAATCCCAGCTGCTCAGGAGGCTGAGGCAGGAGAATCGCTTGAACCTGGAAGTGGAGGTTGCAGTGTACTGAGATCGCGCCACTGCACTCCAGCCTGGGCAACGGGGCGAGACTCCATCTCGAAAAAAACAAACAAAAAGAATACTGGGCTGGGCGCACTGGCTCACACCTTTAATCCCAGCACTTTGGGAGACCAAGGTGGGCAGATCATCTGAAATCAGGAGTTCAAGACCATCCTGGCCGACATGGTGAAACCCTGTCTCTACTAAAAATACAAAACTTAGCTGGGCATGGTGGTGGGGGCTTGTAATCCCAGCTACTCAGTAGGCTAAGGCAGAATTACTTGAACCCAGGAGGCGGAGATTGCAGTGAGCTGAGATTGTGCCATTGCACTCCAGCCTGGGCAAAAAAAGCGAGACTGTCAAAAAAAAATTGGCAAAAAAACTAGACTTTTTAAAAATTTATTTTATTCATTTAAAACTTGCCAGGCGCGGTGGCTCACGCCTGTAATCCCAGCACTTTGGGAGGCTGAGGCGGGTGGATCACCTGAGGTTGGGAGTTCGAGACCAGCCTGACCAACATGGAAAAAGCCCGTCTCTACTAAAAATACAAAATTAGCCGGGTGTGGTGGTGCAAGCCTGTAATCCCAGCTACTCGGGAGGTTGAGGCAGAAGAACTGCTTGAACCCAGGAGGCGGAGGTTGCAGTGAGCCGAGATCACGCCACTGCACTCCAGCCTGGGCGACAGAGCGAGACTCCATCTCAAAAAAAAATTGAGAGACAGGGTGGGGCAATCACCCAGGCTGCAGTGGCACAATCATGGCTCACTCAAACTCCTGGACTCAAGTGTCCTCCTGCCTCCGCCTCCCGAGTAGCTGGGACTATAGGCATGCACCCACCACGCCGGGCTCATTTAAAAACAAAATTTTGAGGCCGGGCACGGTGGCTTACGCTTGTAATCCTAGCACTTTGGGAGGCTGAGGCGGGCGGATCACGAGGTCAGGAGATCGAGACCTTGGTGAAACCCCGTCTCTACTAAAAATACAAAAAAAATTAGCTGGGCATGGTGGCGGGCGCCTGTAGTCCCAGCTACTCGGAGAGGCTGAGGCAGGAGAATGGCGTGAACCCGGGAGGCGGAGCTTGCAGTGAGCCGAGATTGCGCCACTGCACTCCAGCCTGGGCGACAGAGCGAGACTCTGTCTCAAAAAAAGATAAAAACAAAAATAAAAAAGAAAACAAAATTTTGACCGGGCGCAGTGGCGCACTCCTGTAATCCCAGCACTTTGGGAGGCCGAGGCAGGTGCATCACCTGAGGTCAGGAGTTCGAGACCAGCCTGACCAACATGGTGAAACCGCCGTCTCCACTAAGGAACAAAAAAAAAAAAGTACAAAATTAGCCGGGCGTGATGGGCGCCTGTAATCCCAGCTACTCGGGAGGCTGAGGCAGGAGAATCGCTTGAACCCGGGAGGCGGAGGTTGCAGTGAGCCGAGATCGCACCACTGAACTCCAGCCTGGGCAACAAGAGCGAAACTCCATCTCACACACAAAAAAAGAATTCAACAGATGAATTCACCACGTGACATATAACCAGAAAAGAGAATCCATGAACTGAAAGACACCAGAGGGAATATCCATCAGGAAACAGGAAAGACAAACGGATAACGGAGTTTCAAAAGGTTGAACGTCAGGCTCTTGGGGCCCCTGGAGGAGCAAGAACGGGGCAGAAACAACACTAGAAGAAACGTGATGAAGGCCTCAAGCCACAGATCCAAGAGGTCTCAAACTCTGAACAGGCTGAGGATACACGTCAGCCCATCGGAGCGCAAGCACCAAAAACCATGGCCTGCGCCCAGACCCTACGGGGCGCCCAGGCCCAGAGATATAGAGAACGATGTTTGCGAAGTGCAGAGACAAAATACCGTCAACCTAAAATCCTACACACCTAAGGGGAAAAAAGTCCTTCAAAAACGAGGGTAAAGTAAATCCATTTGCAGGCAAATAAATTTTTTTTTTTTTTTTTTTTTTGAGACGGAGTCTCATGTCTCGCTCTGTCTCCCAGGCTGGAGTGCAGTGGTGCGATCTCGGCTCACTGCAAGCTCCGCCTCCCAGGTTCATGCCATTCTCCTGCCTCAGCCTCCCGAGTAGCTGGGACTACAGGCGCCCGCCACCACTCCCAGCTAATTTTTTGTATTTTGTTTAGTAGAGACGGGTTTTCACCGTGTTAACCAGGATGGTCTCGATCTCCTGACCTCGTGATCCACCTGTCTCGGCCTCCCAAAGTGCTGGGATTACAGGCGTGAGCCACCGCGCCTGGCCAAGGCAAATAAAAATTGACAGAATTCAGCACCAGCAGACCCACACTCATATTCTTCAGGCAAAAGGCAAATTATCCCAAGTAAAAAGTAGAAAAAATGCAGGAAGCAGAACAAAAAGAATAAACATATAAATAAAACTAGGCAAATGTTGGTGTCACCAAGCATTAGAAGTCATATCTTTCTGGGTGTAAAATGTACTGAGGGAGTTGCCAGGCGTGGTGACTCATGCCTGTAATCAGAGCACTTTTGAGAGGCTGAGGTGGAAGGATCCCTGGAGCCCAGGAATTTGAGAGCCTTAGCAACACATACCCTATCTCTACAAAAAATACCAAAATAAATTAGGTGGGCGTAGGGGCACATGCTTGTAGTCCCAGCTACTTGGGAGGCTGAGGTGGGAGGATCACCTCAGCCCGGGAGGCCGAGGCTGCAGTGAGCCAAGATCACACTCCAGCCTGGGTAACAAAGTGAGACCCTGTCAAAAAAAAAAAAAAAAAAAAAATTAAAGTTTCACAACAAAAAAGATAAATATGCTTCATTTTGACAAGTTCAATCGGAAAAATAAAATGTCCCAAAATACATAGGTACCTGATATAAGAAATACAAAAGCAGGCTGGGCGCGGTGGCTCACGCTTGTAATCCCAGCACTTTGGGAGGCTGAGGCGGGTGGATCACGAGGTCAGGAGATCGAGACCATCCTGGCTAACACAGTGAAACCCCGTCTCTACTAAAGATACAAAAAACTAGCCGGGCGTGATGGCGGGCGCCTGTAGTTCCAGCTACTCGGGAGGCTGAGGCAGGAGAATGGCGTGAACCCGGGAGGCGGAGCTTGCAGTGAGCCAAGATTGCGCCACTGCACTCCAGCCTGGGTGACAGAGCGAGACTCCGTCTCAAAAAAAAAAAAAAAAAAAAAAAGAAATACAAAAGCAATACCCAGAAACTCTAACGGGACACAGACAAACCCATAATCTTTGTCAGAAAAGGAATTTCACCTGTCACTCACTTATTTAACCCTCACTTCCTCCCTGACCCACACCCAGAACCAAGCACCCTCCAGAGCTGGCCCATCTCCCCTCTGGTCCCTGCCTCCCTGCCCGGTGACGCCCCGGGAGCTCCAGCGAGTCTCTGGCAGCTCCGAGCGCTCTGAGGGCACCAGCCCGTCTCACTCTGGCCATTTCAATGCCGCTCGGACAGAGCCAGATGGGTTCGTAGGCCGGGGCATACGCCCACCCTGCGTGTGCTCTCCCGGGTCAGCGCCCAGTCTGGTCTGGGACCCACGTCCTTGAGCTGCCGCCTCCTGGTGTCCCCACAGTGCTGGACGCCAAGAGTGAGGTGGGGTGGGCTCACCCTGAGGCCCCAACCTTCCAGAGACTGTGTAGAACGGGCAGAGGGTGCTGGGCGTGGTGACTCACGCCTGTAATCCCAGCACTTTGGGAGGCCGAGGCGGGTGGATCACGAGGTCAGGAGATCGAGACCACGGTGAAACCCCGTCTCTACTAAAAATACAAAAAAAAAAAAAAAAATTAGCTGGGCGCGGTTGCAGGCACCTGTAGTCCCAGCTACTTGGGCGGCTGAGGCAGGAGAATGGCGTGAACCTGGGAGGCGGAGCTTGCAGTGAGCCGAGATTGCGCCACCGCAGTCCAGCCTGGGCGACAGCGAGACTCCGTCAAAAAAAAAAAAAAAAAAAGAGAAAAGAAAAAAGAAGGGGCGGAGGGCATGGTTGGTGTGGGGGTGGGGAGTGACTATGCCGTCTGTGGCCTTGGGAACCTGACCTGGACCGTCTGGTGGAGGTGGACAGCCACCACCTTCTTCATGCAGTCTTTGATCATCTGGGAGGTGAAGAAGTTGGCCTCGCCCTTCTTGTCAACGGCGATCTTGCGGTAGTCCTCCAGCAAGATGGGGCAGATGGCCTGGGTGGGGTGGGTCATGTAGATGGGCCCGTCGTAGCCCACCATCTCGCTGAAGTAGGGGAGTGCCCCGCAGTGGTCCAGGTGGAAGTGGCTAGGGGGACACAGCATAGGTCAGCCTGGGCCCACCCTGCCCCAGCCTTCACCCCCGCTCTGGGCTTGTGGGTCACTGGCCCCTTCATTCGCCTGCTGTGCACCAGGCCCCATCCCGAGTACTGAAGAGTCAGGAATGAGCAAACACAAAACTGTCTCCCTGGAACTTTCAGTCTCAAAGTCTAGAAAGGCAGTAAGCGAACGGGAAATTGGACATATCAGTGACGGCGACATGCTCGCGAGACAATGCAAAGCTGCTGAGGGCACCGTGCATGGGGGAGCCGCTGGGTTTTCAGGCAGTCAGGACAGGCTGAGTGGAGCTGCAGGTGACGGTGGCACAGACCCAAGGGCGAGGGCAGTGCCTGGCAAGCCCCAAGAAGGCACTGGAGACCCCACCATGTCTGAGAAGAACCACGAGGGGCTCAAGGGCAGCTGAGGATGCTGCCTCCGGAGAGGGGGCTTCTCCAGGCTTCACAGGCCGTGTGGCTGCTGGGGAGGACAGGGCAGGGCAGGGGGGCCAGCAGGAGTGCTGTGGCCGTCCAGATGAGGCCACCCAGACCAGCGGGTCATGAGCTGCTGGACCCTAAAGGCTGGGGTCAGGGCAGACTCGGGACTCTGGAATCACCAACAAGACAGTGGGGTTTAAAGATCCTGAGACAGTGAAGGCATCGGAGAGGGTGAAGCCTGGAGGGCCGGGTTCAGAGGGCAGGGTTCAGAGGGCAGGATTCAGAGGGCAGGGCCGGAAGAACAGACAGAAACCAGGCCATGTGTGTGACCAGTAAGGCAGGCAGGGAGCAGATCCTGGGGCCTAGAAGCCCCCTGAGGATCAAGGATGGCGCAGGCCCCTTGCCAAACGCTGCTGAGACCAAGTAAGGGGGCCCAAGCCCCACAGGCACAGACATGGGACCCTCAAGGCCTGCAACGGGCACCCACCTAATGATCACGCAGTCCAGGAAGTCTGTCAGGCGGCCGTTCTGGGTGATGTAGGAGAAGTCGGGGAAGCGTCGCTGGGAAGGACGTGGGGTTTCAGGTTGTGCAGTGGTCTCCAGCCAGCATCTGGGGCCACCCATGCCCCAGGGAGGGGCCCCCAGGAAGGGGGTTCTATGTGCAGACTCAGGCTGGGCACTCCCACCCCGCAGGTAGCACCAGGACCCCTGGCTGCTCACAGCATCCGGAGGGGCTGAGGTTACCCCCAACCTCACTGACAGATGTGAGCTGGAAGCTGAGCCCAGGGTCTCACTGAGCCCAGCCTACAGGACCCTGGGGCTGGGGCCCAGCGCCAGCACAGGGGGACCCCCCCCAATGCAGGGGCTCGCCTCAGTCAGGCCCACCCATCTCTGCTCCCCACAGGGTGCAGCCGTCCAAGCACAACCACTGCTGCCCACCACCCCACTGTCCCGGCTCTGAGGCCCAGGGTCCAGCTTTGGATGGCCGGCTCTCCCGGCCTCTGGGCCTCCTGCCCGAGGGACTCACGTCATCATTGAAGCCCATGTGCATTCCGCAGTCCAGCATGACATTCTTGCCGGCAATGGAGACCAGGATGCAGCTTCGGCCCACGTCCTGGCCAGCCCCTACTCGAGGAAGGGCAGATGAGAGTCACTGCTGCGCCCCCCGCCCCCAGCGCTGCCTCCCCAAGTTCTGCAGGACCCCAGTGCACTGAGGAAACTGGACCGAGGCCGCTGTGTGGACAGACCCGAGGGCCAAGAAGCAGGGCCACCACTACTCACAGGAAGGGGGACACAGGGGACCATGCCCCATGCCACCATGTCCAGGGTGGAGGCCAGCAGCCCACACGCCCTCCCCCGCCAGCTTCCCCTGGCCTCTCAAGGTGGCTGCGGCCTGCTGGCGTGCTGTGGTCCTCACCCCCAAAAGAGACAAGGGCTGTTCTGTGGGGCCAACACCTCAGTCAGAGTCACTCCTGGGCTGTGGCTGGACCCTCGGCAGAGCTGCAAACCAATGAGGCCGCCTCCTCCAGGATCTTTCCCCAGGCAGGCAAGGGACTGAGTGCCTAAGTGCTGGCACTGGGTGCCACCTGGTGGTGCAGCTGTGGAGGGACACCACACAGCCTCGGCCATGCCATAGCGAACACGGTGCCAGTGGTCCAGCGTGGCAACACAAGCCTCACACCACTACACACCATGCAGCCCCCAACACAGACCCTCATCTGCAGCCCTCCCACACTCCTGACAGCCAAACAGCCCTGCCCAGCTGCTCCAGCCAGAGGCCTTGGCCAGCCAAGGCACACTCAGCCCCCTCATGTGGCCTGGGGACCTGCGAGGAAAGGGTCACTGCGTCTGGGCGGGAGTCTGATGGCAGTGAACAGTTTTCCCCTTGAATCCCACCCACCTCCCCCTGCCAGCCACGTGAAGTGTCCAAAGCCAGCACCACATATCAGGATGATGGGGCCACAGCTGAGGGGCTGCCTGCCACAGATGGGGGTCTCAGGTTCGCTTCCAGGCCTGTTCCTGCCCCCACTGGGCGTGAGCTCTCTGAGAGCAGGGTCTCAGCTGTCTCCTCCCTCTGCATCTCCTACCCCAAGCCACGCCAGGCTCACAGAGGCCCTCTGGCAACTGTGGGAACAGAGGGCTGCCCCTCTTCATGGCCGAGGACCTGAGGCCACAGAGGCACTTGTGGCACACGGCCCCGAAGCGTGGGGCCCGGGTTGGTTTTCTGAATCCAAAGCCCAGTCCTAAGGTACTGGCAGTCCCGCCTCCCGACAGGACCCACAGCGATCCCAGGGAGAAAAGCGGCAGCCTGGACAGCGGAGGTGCGGGAATAGAGCCTGGAGCTACAGGAGGGGACAGGGCTCAGAAGACAGGAGGAGGTATCCCTGTCTGCAAGGAGAGAGACGGCAGACAAGTAAACAAGACACCCCAAGCACGCCAGACGAAGTTACTGTGACAGAAAAGAACAAGGTGAGAGGATGAGGAAGCCTCGAAACTTCCAGAACCATGAGAGGAAAGTGCTCCCTGAGAAGCCAACTTTTGAGCAGGGGAGGGGAGGGGCAGGGCGGGGGAAGGGATGGGCATGGTAGGGGGATGGGCAGGGTGGGGGAAGGAACGGGCAGGGTGGGGGGGAGGGACAGGCAGGGCGGGCGGAGGGGGGACAAGCAGTGGTGAGGGACAGGCAGGGCTGGGGAGAGGGACCAGTGGCGGGGAGGGATGGGCAGGGCGGGTGGGGGGACCAGCCGGGGGGGGGACGGGCAGGGCAGGTAGGGGGACCGGCGGCGGGGCGGGGAGGGGGTAGCCACACACAGGCCAGGGCGTGGGAGTGACCCCAAGGACACAGCAGTGGTCCAGTGAGCACGGACACGGAGCCCGAGGCAGTTCCTGGCACAGGGAAGTGGTGAAACAGGACTTCTGCTTTGACGATATCTTGGCTGAGGTGACCTTAAAAATATACTCAGGTACAAACTAGGGGTAACTGAAGCCACATGGAAGATGAGAAAGATCAGATATCCAGGGAGTGGGCAGAACAGGCAGCCAAGAGGCCAAATGGGAAAGGGGCAGGCTGGGAGGACCCCACGGAGGCCCCAGAGAGCAGGGGAGGGCAGTGGGGCCCACGCAAACAGCTGCAAAATGCCGTGGGGTGTGCACAGGCCAGGGGTGTTCACAGCACAGTGTCCACACCGGGGCGGGGGTCACCCTCCGAAGAAGCACTCACGCCGTGGGGAAGGGCATGGAATCCTGTCCCGGTGTCTGTGCTGGAAGGTGCCCTCGACCCCCTGCCCGGGGGAAGGACCAGGTTCCAGGACAGCACAGGGCAGGCACGTGTGGAAAACGCTCAGGACATCAAGATGACTGGCCACCAACACCATGTCCCCCCAGCTGTTTCTGAGACCCTGGATTTTGACTAATTTTTTCCTTCTTCGCATTGTTCTATACTGTTAGAACTTTGACTTTTTTTTGAGATATGGTTTTGCTGTCACCCAGGCTGGAGTGCAGTGGCACAATCATGGCTCACTGCAGCCTCAACCTCCTGGGCTCAAGCGATCCTCACAACTCAGCCTCCCAAGTAGCTGGAACCACAGGCACACGCCACCACGGCCGGCCAATGTTTGCATTTTTTTTTTGGAGTGATGGGGTCTTGCCATGCTGGCTAGGCTGGTCTTGAACTCCTGGGCTCAAGCGATCCTCCCACCTCTGCCTTCCAAAGTGCTGTGACTGCAGGCGTGAGCCACAGTGCCCAGCCTGCTAGGGCTTTTAGGAGTATACGTTTGTGTTTTTTGCTATTTTTTTCAGTGTTGCATAAATCAGACAGAACAAGAGCTGAACTGAGAGTTGACTGTAACTCGGGTGTGAGCACAAAGGGTGGTGGATAGAAAGCAAGAAGTGAGGCGGCAGAAGCGGAGCTGGGGGGCTGGGGGGCCGAGGGGCTCGGGGGGGCTAAGGGTCTGCTGGGCTGGGGGCTGAGGGGCTGGGGGTCTGCTGAGCTGAGGGGCTGGGGGGTCTGCTGGGCTGAAGGGCTGGGGGACTGGAGGGCTGAGGAACTGGAGGGCTGAGGGGCGGGGGGACTGAGGGGCTGAGGGGCTGGGGGGCTGAGAGGCTGGGGAGCTGGGGGGCTGAAGGTCTGCTGGGCTGGGGGCTGGGGGACTGGAGGACTGGAGGGCTGAGGGGCTGAGGGGCTGAGGATCTGCTGGGCTGAGGGGCTAAGGGAGTGAAGGACTGGTGGGGCTGGAGGCGGCAGCGCGCGGCACAGGGAGGTCAACGCACCGACGAAAGCGCACAGCGAGCGCGAAGGCCCCATCTGCGACGTCCCCTCACGGCCGCCTGAACCTCGGGGCTCGCGTTCTCGCGTCACTGCCTGAGGCCCGGGGTGCAGGGACTAGGCCGCCTATCGGCTCCCACCAGGTCCCGAGCGGGGAGGAGGAGACCGGAGGACGCCCGCGGCGCACACCCGGCTCCACGAGAAAAGGGATGGAGCGGGGCGCCCAGCCCGCCCGGAGCCGCATACGGAGCCCGCCCCACAGCCCTCCCGGCGGCTCCCACTCACCCAAGGGCGTGACTCTGATCTCAGGCATCGTCTCCGCCGCGCTCCCGGACCCGCGAGCCCCGCGTGCGGTGATGCACTGCGCAGACGCAACCACCTCGGCGCAACTTCCGGTGCGCTAGCCGGAAACGCGGGTCGGCGCGCCGGGCATCCTGATTGGGCGGCATCCAACCAATCAGGGCGGCGGGCGAGGGCGGGGCGGGGCGGCGGGAAAGGGCGGGGCCCGGACTGCGGCTACGGCCCAGGTGAGCGGCTCGGGCTCGCGGCCGCACCTGCCCAACCCAACCGGCAGAGTCCGGAAGTCGCCGAGGGGCCGGGAGCAGGAGGGGACGTCGTCCTTAGAGGGCCGGAGCGGGCGGGCGGCCGAGGACCCGGCTCCCGCGCAGGACGGAGTCGTGGCTCAGGTCGGCCCCTCCCCAACACCACCCCGGGCCTCCGCCCCTTCCTGGGCCCCTCGGTGGAGCAGGGACCCGAACCGGTGCCCATCCAGTCCGGTGCCATCTGAAGCCCCCTTCCCAGGTGAGACTCGTAGCGCTCGCTCGACAGGGTCTGGTCCCACCCACAAGGCCTGGGGCGCCATGGGGGCCCCGTCTCCTGCTGGCCCCCCAGCCTGCTGTCAGCCACCGGGCTGTGTGCTCAGGCCGCCCTCGCGCCAGCCCTGACCTTGGGCCGGTGGGCTGCCCTGGGAAAGGCCTGTAGGTGCCCTGGGTCACCTTCCTAGTCTGGCAAGCTGCCCACCTCCTGCACAGCCACTGCCCTTCCTGTTGTCTCCGAGCCACCAGCCACAGCTCTGAGAGGCTCCTGGCAGCTTCTGTTTGCCACTGGCTCGAATCTGGGCAGGAAGGCAAGGCCCGCAGAATATCTGGTGACCAAGAAGGAAACCCCAGAGCCTCAGAGACCATGTTCTCAGTGGACAAAATGAAGGCCCAAGGAGGGGAGGGGCATGCTGGACGTCTATGGGACTCCATCTTTCTGAGGCCCAGGAGCAGCCATCCCCCACACCTGAAGCCCGGTGAGCTCACATCTGGGGCCTCCGCCTGGTGCCAAGCACATAACCCAACCTGTGGGGCCTGCAGGGCAAGGCTTCGGCACCCTCCGGGCACCAGCAGTCAAGCAGCCTGGGCCATGGGCTGGGCAGGGCTTGCAGCCCACATTCCCTAGTGATGAAGGGCCCAGTCCTAGGGCGCTGAGCAACCTGCCCACCTGCTCCTGGCCAGGAGCTCTCACCACAGCTGGGTGCCCTTCCCCCTCCCCCACCACTGGAGTCCCTGCAGCCAGGGAGGCCAGGATCCCAGCACCAACAGGCCTAGGAACCCCCAGGCCCTCTTCCTGGTCGAGGTGGAATGCAGCTGAGTCTCAGGTTCCGCAGAGCAGGTGCAGGCCCTTGGGCACCCGGCGAGACAGGGCAAGGGTGCTTGGCTACACTCACACAAAGCATGGGTGCCTGGATGTCTGTGGAGTGACTATGTGAATCCCAGCAGAATCCAGAGCAGGGCCTGGGCCACTCGTGGAAGGCTCCCTAGGGCTAGTACAAGGGCCTGGTGGCAATCTTCTGAAAGTGGTAAAACCCATCCGTGTGGGATGTGTAGTTTCAGCAACAGGAGTGAAAACACGTGTCCATCCATCCAGCAAGTGCCAGCCCTACAGCCTCTCTTCTGCTTTTGGGGATGTAGCAGTGAGGAAGATGGGGCAGCCTGCCCGGCAGCATCCCCTCATCGCCGGCCCCACCCATCTCTGCTTTCTGCTGTGTCTGTTTCCTTGTCTACGACTTCAGAACTTCCTGTCTTTGTTGTCATCTGACCCCACCCCAGATGGCTGCTCGCACTCCCCATGCACCCAGGTGCCTAGAACAGTGCTGGGCTGTTAGCAGGGGCTTAGTATTTCTCCAGTTGGTAAAAACAGATACAGCATCTAGAGAGAGAAACAAACAAGAAAGCACCAGCAGAGACACTTGCTGCAGGCAGCGGGGCCTAGTGGTCTGATAAAGCCAGAGGGCGCCACTCTCGGGGTCAGGGACTGATGCGGAGTCAGTGGCCTGATCCACAGGAGAGGCTGTGCCAAGGTCAGGGGCGGGTCAGGGTGGTGTGCCTGAGAGCCTGCGGCTTGGCTGGGAGCAGATCCAGGCGGCTCCTGGGAGGAAGCTCCATGAGGGGCATGAGTGTTCAGTGAGCAGCAATGGGATCGCAGCTATTTTGTTCTCCACACACAGAAAATGAGCCACAGAGCAAGCTGACCCCAGCGACACAGCCCCCCAGCCCTACTGTATTTCCGTTCCTATCAAAAAATGGATGATTCGGAGACAGGTTTCAATCTGAAAGTCGTCCTGGTCAGTTTCAAGCAGTGTCTCAATGAGAAGGAAGAGGTCTTGCTGGACCCCTACATTGCCAGCTGGAAGGGCCTGGTCAGGTGCGTGCGCTGGGGCTGCCTCCTGAGGTGGATGCTCACCTGGCCCGAGTCCCATATGTCGCATCTGCCTCCCGACTGCCTGTCCCCACCAGCTTTGCTACCCGTTTCCAGATGGGTGTGAGCCCCCGGAGGCTGGGCAGTGTCCCTGCACCCCAGGCTGGCTGCCCCAGGCCTGGGCAAGGACTTGAGCCCGGCTCCCTTCCACAGGTTTCTGAACAGCCTGGGCACCATCTTCTCATTCATCTCCAAGGACGTGGTCTCCAAGCTGCAGATCATGGAGCGCCTCAGGGGCGGCCCGCAGAGCGAGCACTACCGCAGCCTGCAGGCCATGGTGGCGCACGAGCTGAGCAACCGGCTGGTGGACCTGGAGTGCCGCTCCCACCACCCCGAGTCTGGCTGCCGGACCGTGCTGCGCCTGCACCGCGCCCTGCACTGGCTGCAGCTGTTCCTGGAGGGCCTACGCACCAGCCCTGAGGACGCACGCACCTCCGTGCTCTGCGCCGACTCCTACAACGCCTCACTGGCCGCCTACCACCCCTGGATCGTGCGCCGCACCGTCACCGTGGCCTTCTACGCGCTGCCCACACGCAAGGTCTTCCTGGAGGCCATGAACGTGGGGCCCCCGGAGCAGGCCGTGCAGATGCTAGGTGAGGCCCTCCCCTTCATCGAGCGCGTCTACAACGTCTCCCAGAAGCTCTACGCCGAGCACTCCCTGCTGGACCTGCCCTAGGGGCGGGAAGCCAGGGCCACACCGGCTTTCCTGCTGCAGATCTGGGCCGCGGTGAGTCCCATAGCAGAGCTTTCTGGGCGCCGCAGGAACAGGAGATCCACTGTCGCCCCTATGAGCTGAGTTTGTTAGGAACCACAGACTGTGACAGAGAAGGTGGCAACCAGCCCAGAAGAGGCCCACCCTCTCAGTCCGGAACAAGATGCCTCAGCCATGGCTCCCCCTCAGCCTGTTAAACACGTGCCCAGCCAGGCCGCGCCAGGGTGCAGAGCAGAGCAGGCAGGGGTGGGGGCCGGGCCTGCAAGAGCCCGAAAGCTCGCCACCCCCTAGGCTGCGGGGCGGATCTGCGAACCTGGGTGAAGTCACAGGTCCCGGGGTGTGGAGACTCCATCCTTTCTCCTTTCTGCCAGCCAACGTGTCCTCATCTCAGGCCCGTGCCTAGGACCCCGTGTCTGCCCAGGTGGGCAGCCTTGAGCCCAGGGTACTCAGTCCCCTCCATGCCCTGGCTGGCAGAAACCCCCAACGGCAGTCTGGGCACTGTGGGGCTCTCCCCGCCTCTCCTGCCTTGTTTGCCTCTCAGCGTGCCAGGCAGACTGGGGGCAGGACAGCCGGAAGCTGAGACCAAGGCTCCTCACAGAAGGGCCCAGGAAGTCCCCGCCCTTGGGACAGCCTCCTCCGTAGCCCCTGCATGGCACCACTTCCCCGAGGGATGCAGCAGGCCGCCTCCCGCAGTGGCCGTGGGTCTGCACAGCATGGCCCAAGGGCCCCAGGAGCCGGGACTCCACTACACCCAGTGAAATGCTGTGTCCCTTCTCCCCGTCCCTTGATGTCCCCTCCCCACAGTGCCCAGGAGACCCGCGGGGCATGGAACAGGAGGGTCTGGACCCTGTGGCCCAGCCAACGGCTATCAGACAGCCACAACCAGCCCAACCACCATCCAGTGCCTGGGGCCTGGCCACTGGCTCTTCGCAGTGGACCCCAGCAAGTCGGGGTGGCAGAGTGATGGCCCCCACGACCCAGCAGACGCGCGAGCTTCCGGAGTGCAACCCATGTAATGTCTTCCAACATTAATAAATCACACAGCCTCCCAGGAGGGAGACGCTGGGGTGCACTGGGTGCCTGATTCCCGCAGGGGGACACAGGGGCACCCAGCGAGGGCCCTCACCCCAGGGACACAGCTGAGGTGGGTGCACCTAACTCCAAGGGAGCTGAGGCCCCACTGCTGGGCTCAGGGGGCTGTGTCAGCCCCAGGGCTCAACAAACGCCCTGAGAAAAGGCCAGCCTTGGGGGCAGGGCTGCTGTGTGCCCATCCCCCCAGAGAGGTCCCATCACTACGCCCATTGTACAGGTGAGACAACAGAGACACAGACTCACCCAGAACCAAGAGGCTGGGTCAGGAGGACAGGGTTGGGAGGGCAGACATCAGCCTCTCCATGCAAAGGAGGAGAGACCTGCGTGGGATGTGTGCGTGGAGGTGGGGGCCACTCCCAGCCACAACAGTCGCCTGGACAGAAAGGGGATGCAATTCAGCGGAGTCTTCCTGGACACCACCCCAACCTCAGGGTCTGTGGGAGCTGCATATGGTGCCAGCAAAGGCTGCTGACTGCAGTATGGGCCGGGAGAACCGCCTGGGTCTGCATGGGCCCCAGGGCAGGGCTCCCTCCAGGTGTGGCCTTCTGTGCAAGTGCCATGCTTGTGCCGTTTGTGTGTGCCAAGTGCGTGTGTGCCATGCGTGTGCCATTTGCGCATGTGCCGTGCGTGTGTGCCATGCATGTGTGCCGTTTGCACGTGCTGTGTGCATGTGTGCCATTTGTGTGTGCCATGCATGCATGCCGTGTGCCGTTTGTGTGTGCTGTTTGCATGTGCCATGTGCGTGTGCCATGCATGTGTGCCGTGTGCCATGCACATGCCATTTGCATGTGCCGCGTGCATTGGCCGTGCACGTGTGCTGTTTGTATGTGCCATCCGCATATGACGCGTGTGCCGTGCACGTGTGCCGTTTGTGCCATGTGTGTGCCGTGAGCGTGTTTGTGCATGTGTGCGTGCCATGCATGTGTGCTGTTTGCACGTGTGCCATTTGCATGTGTGCCGTTTGTGTTGTATGTGCTGTTTGCGTGTGCCATGCGTGTGTGCCATGCATACGTCGTTTGTGTGTGCCGTGCGTGTGCCATTTGCGTGCCATTTGCATATGTGTGCTGTTTGTGTATGCTGTGCGTGTGCCATTTGCGTGTACCATGCGCATGTGCCATTTGCGTGTGCAAATTGCATGTATGCCGTGCACGTGTGCCGTGCATGTGTTTGCATGCTGTGCATGTGTGCCGTTTGCGTGCCATGCACGTGTGCCGTGTGCGTGTGCCATGCGCGTGTGCCATGCATGTGCCATTTGCGTGTGTGCTGTTTGCGTGTACCATGCGCATGTGCTGTTTGTGTGTGCGCTGCATTCCTGTGCTCATGTGCCAGGTTCGCATGTGCACCATGTTCCTGTGTGCATGTGTGCTCAGTGTGTGCCATATGCATGTGCGGTGGTCACGCGTGTGCCTCACGGGTCCTCCCTCACAGCACCATGGGGAAGAGGCACCAGCCAGGACACACCTCCTGGTATCTGCTAGGTCTGCCGGGCTGTAGCTGAAGCTGAGTGCCCCCCAGTTCCCCTGGGAGGGCCTGCACCTGGAGCCTGGTGTGTCCCTAAGGGCACCCCCAAAGCAACGCAGAGGCAGAGGAGGAGTCCCAGCCCCGCACACCTGGTGCTGCTCCAGCCGCCGCTCATTTGCCTGTGGCCCTTCCTCCCTCATTTGCGTGCCCCCCTGGCAAACTCTACCCCCAGCAGGAGCCACCTGTGTGCCTGCCACGCAGGAGTGGCCCAGACGGGTCAGCAGTGTGAGTACAGCTGGCCATGCGGTTCCTGCAGCTTCCAGGCGTCAGACCCCGGCAGAAGGGCTGAGACCCTCAAGGAACTCTGCTCCCAAGTAGGCTGGGAGAGCACCGCCACCACCCCAAGGCCCTCCGCAGCTGCAGGGTGGAGGCCTGGCTGGCCGGCTGCCCACTGGCCTGACTGGTCTGCAGGCCTAGGGGGCCCACCCCTGCCGCCCCTGGCTCCGGCGAGCACAGCCTTGAGTTGGAGCCAGAAGCTCCTGGGGCTGGGTAGGAGGCATTTCTGTGCTTATGAAAAGCCCCAGAGCTGGGTGTCTCTGCATCCCTCCCACGCAGCTGAGACCTCAGAGCCCTGGAGGTCCCTTTGACCCTTCTCCTCTCCACAGCCTGCTGGGCAACTCCAGGAATGGGGGGGGGGGTGGCGAGGGGCTCAGCCACAGGCAGGGAACAAGGCCACAGACAGCGACTGAGCAGAGCCTGCCTGCCAGTCAGTGCTGGCCATAGAGCCTAGCAGTGGCCTCAGGCAGAGCCTGACGTGCACAAATTTTCAGGCCCAGGAAGCGAGGACACCACTAGGGCCCCAGGGTGTGGCAAGTGAGGATGGCAAGAGTTTTGCTAAACAAATCCTCTGCCCACTCCCCGCCCTGGGCTCACTCCATGTGAGGCTCCAGTCGAGACAGCCACCTGCAGTGCCTATTGGAAGTTGCCTCTGCCATGCTGGGCCCTGCTGTCCTGGGCCTCAGCCTCTGGGCTCTCCTGCACCCTGGGACGGGGGCCCCATTATGCCTGTCACAGCAACTTAGGATGAAAGGGGACTACGTGCTGGGGGGGCTGTTCCCCCTGGGCGAGGCCGAGGAGGCTGGCATCCGCAGCCGGACACGGCCCAGCAGCCCTGTGTGCACCAGGTACAGAGGTGGGATGGCCTGGGTTGGTGTCAGGGTGACCAGGTCTGGGGTGCTCCTGAGCCAAGGCCGAGGTGGCCACCTGCGGTTCCATGTGACCCCAGGTTCTCCTCGAACGGCCTGCTCTGGGCACTGGCCATGAAAATGGCCGTGGAGGAGATCAACAACAAGTCGGATCTGCTGCCTGGGCTGCGCCTGGGCTACGACCTCTTCGATACGTGCTCAGAGCCTGTGGTGGCCATGAAGCCCAGCCTCATGTTCCTGGCCAGGGCAGACAGCCGCGACATCGCCGCCTACTGCAACTACACGCAGTACCAGCCCCGCGTGCTGGCTGTCATCGGGCCCCACTCATCAGAGCTCGCCTTGGTCACTGGCAAGTTCTTCAGCTTCTTCCTCATGCCCCAGGTGGGCACCCCCCACCATCACCCACCCCCACCCAGCCCTGCCCGTGGGAGCCCATGTCAGGAGATGCCTCTTGGCCCTTGCAGGTCAGCTATGGCGCTAGCATGGAGCTGCTGAGCGCCCGGGAGACCTTCCCCTCCTTCTTCCGCACGGTGCCCAGCGACCGCGTGCAGCTGACGGCCGCTGCGGAGCTGCTGCAGGAGTTCGGCTGGAACTGGGTGGCTGCCCTGGGCAGCGACGACGAGTATGGCCGGCAGGGCCTGAGCATCTTCTCGGCCCTGGCCGCCGCTCGTGGCATCTGCATTGCGCACGAGGGCCTGGTGCCGCTGCCCCGTGCCGACGACTTGCGGCTGGGAAAGGTGCAGGACGTGCTGCACCAGGTGAACCAGAGCAATGTGCAGGTGGTGCTGCTGTTCGCCTCCGTGCACGCCGCCCACGCCCTCTTCAACTACAGCATCAGCAGCAAGCTCTCGCCCAAGGTGTGGGTGGCCAGCGAGGCCTGGCTGACCTCTGACCTGGTCATGGGGCTGCCCGGCATGGCCCAGGTGGGCACGGTGCTTGGCTTCCTCCAGAGGGGTGCCCAGCTGCACGAGTTCTCCCAGTACGTGAAGACGCACCTGGCCCTTGCCGCTGACCCGGCTTTCTGCGCCACCCTGGGCAAAAGGGAGCAGGTTCTGGAGGAGGACGTGGTGGGCCAGCGCTGCCCGCAGTGTGACTGCATCACGCTGCAGAACGTGAGCGCAGGGCTAAATCACCACCAGACATTCTCTGTCTACGCAGCTGTGTATAGCGTGGCCCAGGCCCTGCACAACACTCTTCAGTGCAACGCCTCAGGCTGCCCCACGCAGGACCCCGTGAAGCCCTGGCAGGTGAGCCTGGGAGATGGGGGTGTGCTGACTTCTGCATGTGCCCAAGCCACCAGGCACGGCCACCACGCCTGAGCTGGAGGTGGCTGGCGGCTCAGCCCCGTCCCCCGCCCACAGCTCCTGGAGAACATGTACAACCTGACCTTCCACGCGGGCGGGCTGACGCTGCGGTTCAACAGCAGCGGAAACGTGGACATGGAGTACGACCTGAAGCTGTGGGTGTGGCAGGGCTCAGTGCCCAAGCTCCACAACGTGGGCAGGTTCAATGGCAGCCTCTGGACGGAGCACCTGAAGATCCGCTGGCACACGCTTGACAACCAGGTGAAGTGAGGGTGGGTGTGCCAGGCATGCCCCGTGGCAGCCCCCACAGCAGGGCGCAGCCTGGGGGTGGGGGCCGTCCCGGTCTCCCGTGGGCGTGCCCAGCCGAGCAGAGCCAGACCCCAGGCCTGTGCGCAGAAGCCTGTGTCCCAGTGCTCGCAGCAGTGCCAGGAAGGCCAGGTGCGCCGGGTCAAGGGGTTCCACTCCTGCTGCTACGACTGTGTGGACTGCAAAGCGGGCAGCTACCGGCACAGCCCAGGTGAGCCGCCTTCCTGGCAGGCGGGGGTGGGAACGCAGCAGGGGAGGGTCCTGCCAAGTCCTGGCTCTGAGACCAGAGCCCACAGGGGACAAGACAAGCACCTAGCGCCCTTCTCCTCCTCTCTCACAGACGACCTCGCCTGCACCTTTTGCCGCCAGGATGAGTGGTCCCCGGAGCGAAGCACACGCTGCTTCCGCCGCAGGTATCGGTTCCTGGCATGGGGCGAGCCGGCTGTGCTGCTGCTGCTCCTGCTGCTGAGCCTGGCGCTGGGCCTTGTGCTGGCTGCTTTGGGGCTGTTCATTCGCCATCGGGACAGCCCACTGGTTCAGGCCTCGGGCGGGCCCCTGGCCTGCTTTGGCCTGGTGTGCCTGGGCCTGGTCTGCCTTAGCGTCCTCCTGTTCCCTGGCCAGCCCAGCCCTGCCCGCTGCCTGGCCCAGCAGCCCTTGTCCCACCTCCCGCTCACGGGCTGCCTCAGCACGCTCTTCCTGCAGGCGGCCGAGATCTTCGTGGAATCAGAACTGCCTCTGAGCTGGGCAGACCGGCTGAGTGGCTGCCTGCGGGGGCCCTGGGCCTGGCTGGTGGTGCTGCTGGCCATGCTGGTGGAGGCCGCACTGTGCACCTGGTACCTAGTGGCCTTCCCGCCGGAGGTGGTGACGGACTGGCGCATGCTGCCCAAGGAGGCGCTGGTGCACTGCCGCACACGCTCCTGGGTCAGCTTCGGCCTAGCGCACGCCACCAACGCCACACTGGCCTTCCTCTGCTTCCTGGGCACCTTCCTGGTGCGGAGCCAGCCGGGCCGCTACAACCGTGCCCGTGGCCTCACCTTTGCCATGCTGGCCTACTTCATCACCTGGGTCTCCTTTGTGCCCCTCCTGGCCAACGTGCAGGTGGTCCTCAGGCCTGCCGTGCATATGGGCGCCCTCCTGCTCTGCGTCCTGGGCATCCTGGCGGCCTTCCACCTGCCCAGGTGTTACCTGCTCATGCAGCAGCCAGGGCTCAACACCCCCGAGTTCTTCCTGGGAGGGGGCCCTGGGGATGCCCAAGGCCGGAACGACGGGGACACAGGAAACCAGGGGAAACATGAGTGACCCCTGACCCTGTGATCTCAGCCCCAGTGAACCCAGACCTAGCTGAGATCCCCCCAAGCCAGCAATGACCCGTGTCCCCCTACAGAGACCCTCCCGCTCTAGATTCTGACCCCAGGTTGTCTCCTGACCGACCCCACAGTGACCCCTAGGCCTGCAGCATGTGGACACCGCTGTGACCATCTGGGCCCCAGAGCCAAGCTGTGTCCCTATCCCTCTGTGCCCAGGTAACCCAGACCCACCGTTCTGAAAAGAGGCCCAGAGGGCTCTCAGGGTCCCCGCAACCCACACCATGAGCTCAGGAAAAGGACGCAGGGAGGCCCCAGCCAGATGGCTGGAAGCCCAAACCAGGCCCTGCCGACCTGACCATGTCCCGCCAGGGCCCCCACCCAGCACCCTGCCAGGCACCACAGCAGTGGGAGGCCACGTGGGGGCACACAAGCATATGCCCAGGGCAGAGCCCGCCCAGGTGGGAGTGGCACCCAGCTTCCTTCTGTGCCCCTGGCCCAGTGCGTAGACAGCATCATGACTGTCACCAGTACCAGGGACAAAGCCCAGGTGGGGTGGCGGCGGGGTCCAGCACCGACCACCAGGACCCTGGAGCCAGCACCATGGACGGAAAACTGCCCACCAGGTCCGATGCCAGCACCCGCCAGGCTCACACAGGGTCTTGGGTCAGAGTCCCATGGTCAGCCCCCAGCAGGGCCTAGGGGAGGCTGGACCAGCTCCCTATGCCTCATTCCAAGGCAGCCCAGCCGGAGAGAAGGGGCACAGGCCACACATCTGTCCCATAAAATTAAACGCTTTTTAGTGTTTAAAATAAGCAGCATTTACACAGAAGCAGCTCTATGTTAACCATCTAGACGCTGGGACTTTGATACAATATCTACAGCGCAGACACGTGGGGGCCACAGAAGCCAGGAAGGCTGCGGTGTGTGCAGGCTGTGATGTGTGCGCGCAGTGTGTGCACTCACCAAGGACGGGCCACCTGACCACCCATCTCCCCAAGACCTCCCTCCCTGTGGCAGCTGTGCATGTCGGGGCCCCTTAACCCTGGGGGCCACGGTCCCTCCCTGCCCTGGTGGGGACACGGTGGGCAGGATGTCCAGCCCTCTCTCGTCTTCCCGTCCCGCCCTCCACATACTTTCACACTCGACTGTGTTGCCAGAGGGGAGGGGAGAAGGTGCAGGCTGCTCCAAGGGGCAGTGGCAGGTGGGCAAGCCGACAGGGTCACCTCCTCCCCCAAGTCACCGGCCAGGCAATAAATAAATAAATTAGATCCCTACTCCAGACAGCCAGAGGGACCTGGCAGCTCCGGCTCCACCCCCGGGAGGCCCTGTCCTGGGTCAGATGGGTGGGGCCTGTGCACCATAGGGGGTTGCCCCGCGTGGACCACCCTGGGGGCCTGGGCACAGATGTGCAGGAGGTGGGGGTCAGCCCAGAGCCCAGGGGGTCTTCCTCATCCCAGGAGGGGTCACCACCAGACACAAGGGGTTGGGAGGTCCCTGAGGCTCTTGCTGAGGGGCAAAGAGGGAGCACCCCCAACATGGCTGCTCAGACACAGGTGCTGTCAGGAGCCGGAGTAGCCAGGCTGCCAGGGATGGTGGTGGTCCACCCTGCCTCCCGTCCTGGCCCCCAAAAAGGCAAGCCCACATGAGCTCTGTGTGCAGCAGGACCGTCAGCTCCCCACCTCGGGCAGGGCTGGGGGCATGTGCTACGAGTCACATGATGTCCACGAAGAACTCACAGGGGTTCCCCATAGCCTTCTGAAAGGACTGGCGACTGCCTGTCAACTCCGGGGGGACGGCAGCCAGCTCCCGGACAGGGGGTCCCCCGGGGGGCCCCCCCACCACCGTATAGGCCTTGGTCATGGGGTGGGGCGGGGGGAGCCCCGGGGCGGTGGCCGAGGCCTGACTGCGTGGGCTGCTGCCGCGGCTGAGCTGGCCAGCCGGACGCTCTCGCCAGCTGCTCCCCACCCCACTCGGTGCCGTGTGATCCGATTCACTGCCACTGCCCCCGGCTCCCGCCGCCCGACGCTCCTTCTCACGGCCCGGGGCCCGGCGGCTGCTCCGGGTGGACCCGCTGCTCTTGCTCCCTGGGAGTGAGAACAGGATGGGGAAGGAGGCCGTCAGCACCAGGCCCGGCCACGTCCAGAACAACTGCCCCCGCCAGGCGCCAAGTGACCGGGCAGGAACGGTGGCCCATGCAGGATGAGTGGGTGGGGCAGCCATGCAGGCTCGAGGACAGGGCCGGCACCCCCAGGGTCGCAGGGGCAGCTGCAGCAGGCATGGGCCGGTGGGGGCAGTGGCAGGCAGGCAGGGTCCTGGGGCGAGCTGGGCACCCCCATGCCTCACCCCGATGCTTGAGCTGAGGGCCTGGTATTGCGGCTGAAAGACTGAGGTGCCAGCGAGGGCCCCTCATGCCCGGTGCCCCCATGGACATCCTGGATTCCCCACCCGAGGCCCCACTGTCCCCCCGACCCAGGATCCTGGCCGATGGACGACTCAGCTCAGGCCTGTCCTGGTCTCCCCAGACGCAGTGGGAGCTGGAGGGCGTGGCCGGCTGGGGACATGCTGAGGGACACCGGGCAGGACCCTGGCTTACCGGCCCAAGGTCCACTCCGCTAGTCCTTCAGTCTAAGGCTTGTTCAGCACAAGGCAAGGGATAGCACGAGTTACACGCCCGGCTGCCCAGCACCCGCCCGGCACCCACCCGCCACCAGTGGGGCCTGACCGCGGGCTGGGTGGGGCTGAAGCAGACGCAAGGGCCGGTCGAGGGTCAGTAGACACCCAGCGTGGCTTCTCTGCGGACCCACACCCTCTGGCTGCCTCTCCTCTCTTGCCCTCCTTCCTGGGCCCTCCAGGCCACCACCTGCACCCCTCACTGGCCTGCAGACACCCCCGCCGGCCTCACCAACCCCACCCACTGGGGCCTCTGCTCCACTAGACAACGCCTCAGGGACACCCCGGATCCCCCGGCCCCTAAACACATCCCAGCCATGGGCACAAGGCTATGATGCATGGCACTGTCCACACCAGGCTCCCTGCCCGGGCTGCAGCTGCCACCCTCCTGTGTCCTGGGGCGTAGAAAGTGACCCTGTCAGACTCCTTGGCCACCCCTGCCCTGTCCTTGTCACACAGCCCTTGGCCACATGGTCTCCTGGCCCCCTACCTCTACCATAGGAGAACCACCAGCCGCCACCCCTACCAGACACAGCCGCCCAGGCCGCCAGGCTCCTGGAGGCCCCTCCTCCCCACCCCACCCAGATGAGATGGGGTCCAGGCTGCCCGTGTGAGACGCTTCCCTGTCCTCCTCATTCACACTGGCTCCTGGATCCCCCTGGCACTTGCCCTTTCCAGAAGGAGCCCACCCAGGGCCCAAGTACACATTAGGAGCACGGCGTTGGGGTCAGCAGAGAAGCGGGGCGGAGCCGGGGGTGGGGCGGAGCAGCAGCGGGGTGGGGTGGAGCTGGGGGCGGAGCAGCAGTGGAGTGGGGGTGGAGCCGGGTGCAGGGCAGCAGCGGGTGGGACAGAGCTGGGGGCGGAGCCAGGGAAGGGCAGGTGGGGGCGGCGTTCTTACCTTCACTCTGCTGACTCCCGGTGCTGCCACTGCCATAGCTAAAGCCTGGGTCCTGGTAGGCAGGCGGGAAGCAGGGCGGGGGCCCCGGGTACTGGTAGGGGTAGCCCTGACCCAGGGGCCAGGGGGCAGCCGGGTGGGGCAGCGGGGCCAGCGTGTCCTGATCCGAAGCCCCACTGGAGCCACTGTTGAGGTTCAGGGTGGCGAGATCTGGTGGGGGAGGGTAGGTGAGGGCCGCGGAGGGGCCTCCGGCGTTCCCCTGCCCCCCGCCCTGAAGACCGAAGCCCCCACTCACTGCTGCAGAGGTCCCCGAATACGTAGTAGCACTGCTCGGAGAAGGTGATCTTGTTGACCGTGTGCCGCAGAAAGCCGTGTTTCAGCAAGCTGCTGGCGTACTTCCGGGCCTCCCGCCGCTCCTTGAAGCCTTCCACGTGTGTGTACAGCCAGTCCACCACGTCCGCCCCTGGCCAGCACCAGAGGTCAGCCCGCAGCCCCGAGGCACGCAGCCCCGCCCCTGGCACTATTCGCCCGCGGGGACGGCCACTCACCGATGACAGCGTTGGCAATGGTGATCTTGAGCCACATACGGTCGCGGATCTCCAGTCCCGAGTCTGGCAGCTGCATGACCCGGACCACGGCGCTCATGTCACTCTTCACCGTCAGCGGCGCCTCTTCCAGCTCTGCAAGGCACAGCCCCGCCTCAGCCCCAGCAGCTGAAGGCGGGGGACTCAGGGCCCTGCACCCCCGGGCCAGGGCACAAGCTGGAGGGTGCGTGACAGCAGGGCCCCAGCCCACTGCAGGATGGACCCCCGTGAGGCTGGGGCGTGAGCAGGGGGATCGGACATTTAGTCTCCCACTCCTGCAGACACTTTTCATCAGGATCCTAGGCACAAACTGGGCTGAGGACACCCCACCCTGCAGACCAGGGCGCAATGAGAACGGGGCAGGCCCCTTCCCCTCCCCGCATGCCCCGCCCGAGAGCGCAGGCTGTTAGTGGTGTTAGCGGCAGGAAGAATGGAGACCTGGCCCCTACCTCTGACCCCCTGGGTGCACCCCGCATAGGGGCCCTACATACATCCCCTGCTCCCAACACACAGACCATGAGCAGGATGGGCTGCACAAGGTGGGCACGGGTGTCTGTGCATACGTGTCTGTGCAGGGAGTTGGGGACAGGCAACACACACGTGTCACAGCCCCATGACGGCCGCAGGTGGCCATGCTGGAGGCTGGCAGAGACGCCCCCTCCAAGCCTTGGTTTCTGCTGGGGCCTTCGGGAGCTGCCACTTACGTGGAGCACCAGGCACGGAGCTGGTTAGTGAGGAGGAGCTGGTGCGCGTGACGGCGCTGGAGCAGGGGCTCGTACCGTAGCGGGGCAGGGCTCCTGTCAGTGCCGCCGTGTGGGACAGCCAGGCGGCGGGGTCGATGGGCCGCACCGGGTCAGCTGGGTGGCCGCCACGTGGCGATGACGACAGGCGGACAGACGGACAGGGTGGGAGGGCAGGGTACAGGGCACAGAGGAGAGAGGCCTTCAGGCTGGGTAGGTGCCCCCTCCCCATCCCGCCCCGTGTGCCCCGAGGGACACTCACCCCGTGGGACGGTGAAGTAGCTTCGGGGCGTCGGGTCCCAGCACTTGGCCACAGTGAGGCTGATGGGCCTGCAGGAACGGTGGTCACACAGCAAGGCCCCCATGGTCCCACCTCCCGGCTTGGCCCCTCCCACTCCAGCGCCCCCAGCCCTCACCCCGTCTGGGACACGATCTCCCGCAGCACCCGCACAGCGTCATCGTTGCTCATATTCTCAAAGTTCACGTCATTCACCTGCAGGTGTGGGGATTAGGGTGGTGCAGGCAGGGTGTGCAGCTCAGTCCACAGCCCCCGCAGACCTACCCACAGCCGCACGTCCCCCAGCAGCCGCCACAGACCCACCCGCAGCCTCACGTCACCCCGCAGCCCCCACAGACCCACCCGCAGCCGCACGTCACCCCAAAGTCCCCACAGACCTAGCCGCAGCCGCACGTCACCCCACAGCCCCCACAGACACACCTGCAGCAACATGTCGCCGGGCTCGATGCGGCCGTCAGCGGCCACAGCCCCGCCCTTCATGATGGAGCCGATGTAGATGCCGCCGTCTCCACGGTCGTTGCTCTGCCCCACGATGCTGATGCCCAGAAAGTGATGTCTCTCTGCAGGAAGAGCCATGAGCCACGGCCAAGCCCCTGCCCCTGCCCCCAACCCTCGCCCCGAGGCCTCACCCATGTTGAGCGTGACAGTGACGATGTTGAGAGACATGGTGGAGTCGGTTATGCTGCTGAAGGAGGAGGCCTGCGGAGGGGAGGGGGGCATGTGTGAAGGGCACAGGGCTGCCCGACACTGACTTCGCCTCCCCAGCCCCGCCCTGCTCCATACTGCTATCTACCCGGTCCGTCTGCCGAAGGCGCTGCTTCCTCCGCCGGCGTTTGTGCTTCCGGATGAGCCTGGATGAGGTGCTCTGCTCCGTGGAGCTGCTCAGCCTGGGGACAGACCGTCAGAGCTCAGAGGAGCTAGAGACATGGGTGGGGCGGTGGGACCCCACTCCCCCAATGCTGGGTGGGCTGAACCTGGGTATCAGGGGGTCCAGGCCAGGCTTGTTCCAAAGCAGGCTCAGTGCCTGATGTCCACGCCCCAGGCCCTGCACACGTGATGTGCACATGAGCATACACGAAAATCCCAGAGACAGGCAAACTCGGCACAAACACATGTAGCCAGATCCACTACTGGCACACACGCACACCTGCACACACGCACACCTGCACGCACATGCACACCTGCGCACAGGCACACATGCACACACACACCTGCACATGCACGTGTGCACATACACCTGTACGCATGCACACCTGCACACACGCACACCACACATGCACACCTGCATACACATGCACACCTGTGGGCACACACACTGCACACATACCTGCACACCTACCCCTGCACACGCATGCACACCTGCACACGCATGCACACACACCTGCACACACGCATACCTGCACACATGTACACCTGCACATGCACGCATGCACACCTGCACATACATGCACACCTGCACACTCACACCTGCACACATGCACACCTGTGCACAGGCACACATGCACACACACCCCTGTGCACACGCACACGTGCACTGTGAAAACACGCTCCTCACATGCACTGTGAAAACGCACCTCGCACACACACGTGCACACGCAGACATGCGCATCATGTACATAAACATTTGCACACAGGTACATGCACAGGCAGACACGTGCAGTGTGAAAACACCTCACAAACACATGCACAGACACGTGCATGTACATATTTGAATGTGGGCACATACACAGGTACACACACGTGCACAGTGAAAACACACCTCATGTGGAACACGTGCACAAGCACACATGCATCATGTACACAAACATTTGCATGCACACATGCACAGACACGTGCAATGTGAAAACACCTCATGCAGACACACGCACAGACACATGCACATCATGTACAGACATTTGCACGTGGGCACACAGGCACACACTCCCACAGGCACACCCACACACCTGCTTGTGCTGCCATCCTCGTCCGAGTCCACAAAGCTGCTGGATTCAAGCTCGCTGCTCAGGGCGGTGGACGCACTGTCTGGGGGCAGCCCTACATCCCGCCGTCGGTCTCCCCTTGGGTGCCCATTGGTCCGGGCGGCTGTGGGGGCAGCAGGTTGGGAGCTGACTGCGGGGTCTCCCAGAGGTCATGGGTTTGGGGCTGCCTGGGTAGTGCTGCATGCCTGTGGGTCTGGGAGCTGGTGGCTCAACTATAGGCTCGCTGGGCCTGCACCTCCACCCAAGCACCGCCACTGGCTAGGGGACAGGAACTTCTGTAGTAAGAACATGGTTCACGGGGGCCCCAGGGAGGCTGGGGGTCCACAGCTGGGCAGACAGGACCACTGTACCCTCCTCGCGGTTCCGGCGTCGGGCACGCTCCCGCCGGTGGCTGACCATGGACTCCGTGCCTGTCTCATTGTCCATCCCGTCACGGCTGCTGGCCACATTCGGGCTGTGCAACAAGAGCAGGGTGGGTGAGGAGGCCGTGGCCCCAGCCCCTCAGATGCCTCCCAGCCCAGCCTCCCCTCGCCTGTGGGACCCCAGCCCCAGCAGGTGCCACGCCCACCTACTGGCCCAGGCAGGCCTCCCTCCCGTTGGCCAGCATCCCCCACGACGGGCGTGGGGTAGCAGGGCCCAGTGCCCACGGTGTCCTTACTGGAAGGAGGGGGGCCGGGAGTCTCCGATGCCGCCTGTCCGCTCGAGAGGCGGGGGCAGGTCTGTGTGGCTGTCCGTGCCCTGGGACCCCACATCTGAGTGAGCACCCTCAGCCAGGACCAGCTGTGGAGGGAGCAGGCATGCTCAGGGAAGCCCACCCACCTTCAGGACGCCTCCTCAGGGCACCCAGGGAACAGGGGGCCAGCAAGCTGCCCTATCCGCACCCAGCCTGCCAGGGCCTCCCCACACCCACCGCCTCCCCCAGGAAGAGCTCCACCCTGGAATGCTCCCCAGGCGAGCATTCGGGGCCAAGACGTGGGGGCTCACCCAGGAGACCACGCGGCCGTTGAAGCAGGGAAGCTTGGCGTTGTCATCAAAGATCTCCTCCTTCACCACCCTGTGGGCATATGCCGCCGTGAGGCCCCACCTGGGGGGCCCAACCCTGCGGCTCTAGAGGTGAGGCCTGGAGAGCAAGCGCTCCTCCTGCCCGCACAATGTCACTCTGTGGACACCCCTGCTAGTGCATTCTCCTCTCGGGAACTATCCTTCCACTCCGTCATATCCTGGGCCCCCACCCCGCAGCATGGGGACAGTGGCTGTGGACATCCCCACAGGGCGGCTCAGCCAAAGGCTCCCAGTCCCCTGCAGCGTCAGTCCCCAGCCCCCAGGTGGGGGGACAGCTAGGGTGAAGCCTCCTTGGGAAAGCCCCTGTGCCCAGCTACCCTCGGTTCCTGTATGTGGTGGCCCCAGACGCTGTCTCCAACCACCCCCACTTCATCTGGTCCTGGGGCTTGGAGCTCCCCCAGGGCTTCCCCCACACTGGGACTCCTCAGGGCCATGCCCCAGCCTCCTCAGCAACAGCAGCTGCACCTACCGGGCCCCAAGGCTCCCCAGGCTATTCCCTGTCCCTTGCCCCGGACAGCAGGTCCACCGCTCCACCTCCCAGCCAGCTCCAGACCAGCCGCCCACCCCTCAACAGCCAGGGCATCAGGCCACCTACACCCACCCCTGCACTCAGACCTGTCATTCCCAACCAGGAGCCCAAATCCCCCAGCAGCCTCCTCTCCATCAGGCCGGCCATGCCCTATGGCCCCACTCTGCCCTCCTGGCATCTCAGGAGCACCCTCAGGTCCCAGGCCCTGTGCCTGCCTGCCAAGGGTCAGGCTCTGTAAGGGCGGGGCTTTGCCTGACCCCTGCCCTGCACCCCTAGCCAGGCTCACAGTCCACGCACAAAGACTCTCAGACCCGACAGACGGACGTAGGTGGGCTGGGAGGGCACACAGGTCCCCAGAGGCAGCCCACCACCCTCCTGTCCTGTCCATCTAGCCAGGGAGACAAAGACCTCCACTCACAAAACCTCCCTGCACCTCAGAACCTAGAGGGGCAGCAGGGGACACGGAGCTGGCAGGGCCCCCAGGAGAGCAAGCTGGCCAGCTGCCTCGCCAGTCCACCCCCGGGTCAGATGGGCTTGGGAACGGGGCAGAGGGCACCCAGGCAGGCCGCAGAGGGTCAGGGGACACGAACCAGGAGGAGGCCGGGTGACCCGAGCTCAGAGTTCAGGGGGCAGGGTGGCAACCCACACGGCACAGAGGGGGCGGCTGGGCAGGGGCAGGTCCCTGGGCCAAGGAGCAGGGCAGGCAGGGCTGTGGTCGACACTCACACTGTGACCTGAGGGCCCAGGCAGCAGGCTGGGTAGGATCCGGACGCTGCCTCGTGGCACCCTGCCCTGCCCAGCAGCATTTTCCACGCCCGGGACTTGGGCCCAGTGGAGAAATGGGAGCCCGACGGGGCTGGGCCTGGCCGCACACCTGGCAGGAAGCGGCCTTGTGGCTGCTAGCCCTACTGCCAGCTACAGAGCCACCCCGACTGGCCGCTCCAGGTCCCCTGACCCCGGGGCACCTTGACTCAGCCAGGCTCCGAAGCGGCAGGTAGCAGGAGGCCCCCGGTGAAGTGGCAAACCCACACTCCCACCCAAGCCCTGGCCCACCCACTTGCTGGGAAGAGGCCCCAAGCCTCAGGGCAGAGTGGACAGCAGGCAGGGCCAGCCCAGGTGGGAGCAGGGACCCCTCCCTAGCCCTCTGGGGTCCTGCAGCTGCCTCCCCAGGCTTCCCAGGGCCAGGCCATGGCCATGAGGTGGACGCCCCCAAAGAGCAGAGAAGGTCACTTCTCAGACCCCCCCACGTCTGCTGCCCCCACACAGGAGCCTTCCCAGGTAAGACCATGACTCCCATGCCAGGTTGAGACCGCCACAGTGAGAGGCTGTCACACCTGAAAGGCTGGAGCAACCCAGGGTGAGGCGGGCCCCACGGACACTGGGGCCACCACCAGCTCCCACCAGGGGGCCAGGGCCCACAGTGAGCCCTTGTCTCTAATGGACCTGACCACAGCAGAGACCCTGGCAGGGTCCCCACTTCAGCCCCTGACACACGGCCCCAGGTGGCCCGGCCGGCAGCTTCTCCCCTGCCGCACCCAACCCCAGCACCCTCTGACTCACCCGAGGGAGACAGTCACCCAGCACCCTCTGACTCACTGGAGGGAGACACTCGACCACCCAGAACCCCAGGGCAGCGCCCACCTGCCTCCACCGGAAGAGGGTCCTGCCTCCTCCCACCATCCAGAGTGGCCCAAGCCCGCACGGCCCACCCAGCCAGGGCCTCATGAAGACCCCAGGCTGCCTGGGATGTCCCTGCCCCCTGCCCCCTCACAGATGTCCAGCCAGGGCCCAGAGGCCCTACGCACTCCGCCCTCTTCAGCCCAACAGGGTGTAACAAGTCCTCCCTTGCCCCCAGTGGCAGGGTGCAGACCCAAGCCTGGCTGGGCCAGGAAAAAGGCAGCAGGACCCAAACAGCACAGAGGGAAGGGTGGGGCCTGCCTGGGGCTCCAGGGGTCAGCTACCCAGGTCCCAGGCAGAGCCCTGCCGTCCCCACCCCACCTGGATGGGGGAGGCTGCCGGAGGCCAGCCAGGCGTTGGGGGCACACCCACCACCCGGGGTCCCCGCGCCTCTGGAGCAGCCTCTGCTGAAACTCAGGGCAGCTGCCAGGGGCGCCCCTGCCAGCACTGTGCCCCCACCTTGGGATTCCCTGCGAGGCCTGGCTAACCTCTGCGTGCTGCCCCCACAGACCAGCCCCGGGGAGGAATCCACTCAGAGGCAGTGCCCTGGGAGCCAGCATGGCCACACAGGATGCAGAGGACCCTCCGGACTCCTAGAGGCTACAGCCAGCTGCCCCATGGTGTGGTCCCGAATGCACCCCATTCTCCCAAGGCGGAGCAGGAAACTGGCAGGGGTAGCTGGCCCAGGGCAGGCGGTGCAGAGCCATCCCGTGCCCTCAGAGCCCCCTGTGCACGCCCCAGGTCAGGGCCCTCAGCCTTGGGGGTCTGTGGCCTCCCAATCCCTGACCCCAGAGCCGGCGGCTCTCCACCAGCCTGTCCCCTGGGTGGTGCCGAGTCCTGGGATCTCTCTGTGCCCCCTCCCCAGGTTCAGGCCACACAGGCTCGAGTGTCCCTGCTGGGCCATGGCTATGAGTGCAGTAGGTGAACTCCCAACACCAGGGAGGGGGAGGCAGTTGGGGCACAGAGAGGCTGAGTCACAGACTCCAAGTGGCACAGCCAGGGAGGGCGGAGTGGGAACTCCCCCACAGCCCAGGCTAGGCAGAGCCTCCCCAACTCCACATCTCCCCACAGCAACACCCAGGACACAACGAGCTGTCACAACACCCAGGCCCATAGCAGGCGGACCCGGGGACCAGGGCTTTGGGCCCACAGCCTTGCCTCTACCCATCCCCCAGTCCCAGGCCTGGGTCACCCCCACCTCGGAGATGAACTGTGGGAGCTGTACCCAACAGACAGGCTTGGTGCCAAGTCCAGCAGGCCCAGCATCCGCCACGTACCCGCCACGCACCCAGCAGTGGGGACCCGGAGCCAAACACCCTCCCTCCTCTGCCTCGGCCAAAGGCTGGGCGAGACCCCCTGCCAACCACCAAACCCAGCACCAGGCAGAGACCCTCCCCCATTCTGCCCTCCTCCCAGCCCTGGGGATCTTAGGTCAGAATAGCTGTGACCAGGGCATGAAAAGTGGAGGACAGGCGGGGGACCTTCACCCACTGGGCCAAAGCCGTGCGTGGGGAGTGGGGTCCAGACCAGGGCACGTGGCTATGGCCACGCCCCAGGCTCCCTGCACTGCAAGGTGGTCAGTCATGCTCTGGAGCAGAGGCTGGGGAACCAGGGCCAGGCCGAGAATGCAGCGGGCGCTGGCGCAGGAACCCCCCACTCACCAGGTCCTCCTCAGCGTCCCCAGCCTGAGGCTCCCTCTCTTACGGAGGCCACCCCAGACCAGCGAGGACCTGCGTTCTCTTCCCCATATCTCCAGCTACATTCACTTGGCATCCAGGACCAGTGTCTAGTTCAGCTCTCGCTTAAGCTAAAGTGTGACTGACCAACCAGCCCCTCCCACGGGGGTTCTATTCCACAGAACAGACAGTGCTGAGAGCTCTGCGGGTAGAACTCAGGGGAAGGGAGGAAAGAAGTAATTGATGAGGGTCCTCCATAGGCTCCTGAGGCCACCAGCCAGAGGACCAGGGAGGACACAGAGCAAGGCCCCTGTCCCAGCCAGAGGACCTGGGAGGCTACAGAGCAAGGCCCCCGTCTCGGGCCTCCAGCATCACCCCAGTCCATTCTTTCCAACCCCCACAGCCCAGCCCAGCCCAGCCCTGACCTCTGCAGCCCCACTGACTCCCAGCCCCCTGTAAGCCTGCAGCCTCCAAAGCTGTACACTGAAGCTCCCCTGTCTCTTTCCTGGCCACATCCCCAAGCCTGCCTCGACACCCAGACCTGCCCACCCTGTTCCCAGGCCCAGGCACCCACGAGTCCTCCAAATGTGCCCAGCAGGTGCAGCCACTGCTGGAAGTGCACTAGGGCAACAGCCAGGCTGTCTCTGCCCTGGGCAGCCCCCGGTGGGTGTCAGGAGCAGAAGGCGGACTCCTCCAGGGCTTCATCCCAGAGCATGGTCCAGGAGCAGAACCTGGGGGCAGGGCATCTCCTCACTACGCATTTCCTGGTGGCACACATTTGCAACAAAGAGCATTAGTGACTTTGGTAACTTTTGTTAGAATAATAAACTAAGTTAAAAACAAAAGTACCTGACACATGTCCCATGCTCAAGGCCAAAGCAGCCCAGGCCCAGAGAAGCAGGGACTGCAAGGTGCCCCAGCAGGGGAGGAGCACGGACCAGTCAGAAAACAAACCGCCCCCTCCTGCCCAACCTGACTGGAGCGGGCAGGAGGGCCGATAAGCCGAGTGGGGAGCGCCCAGCCTTCAGAGGCTGCCAAGGACGCACCCTGCCCTCTCTGCTTCGCCTGGTGGTGGGGGTGGGGAAGGAAAGTACAGCTGTCCAGATGTCCCTTGGGCCCCCTGAGAGCCCCAGAGCGGACCCAGCCTGACTGGACCTGGGGCTGCCTGAGAACCCTGCAACCACAGAATCCAGGAAACAGCCTTAATGTCACAATCTCAAGAGGCGGCCACACACAAGGACACGGCTTGCCGCAAGCTCACCTCCTGGGGCCACGAGGCCTGAGCCCGCCCCTGGCACTGTTGAGCTGGGACTGGGGACTCAGGTTACTGGTGGCTGGGCCAGGCCAGGCCGGGCCTCAAGCAGACGGCCAGGTTCCTGCTCCCTGTCCCAGAGGGCCCAGCTCAGCACAGCAGGGGTCTCCTCGCCTGGGACACCACCACCGAAGCCCAGCAGGGAGACGCTGACCCAGGCTGCCCCGAAACAGCAGATGGTCTGGGCTGCTCCGGGAACGCAAGTGCTTTGTGGTTCAGTGGGGACGGGGCCCACAGGGAGCTCAGGACAGGGGTGGGCGAATAAAGTTTCATGGTCACCACTGGCCCTTGACCTCCGCCCTGTCACAGGGACCCTGGAGACCCTGGAGAAGGGGGCCAGGAGGGCCTGCCTTGAGCCTCGGGAAGCTTCTGCAAACCCTAGCAGACAGGTTGGTGAACCTGTCCCCCAACGTCTCCCCATCCCAGCTAGGGAACCCCACCCTGCTTCCTTCCCACTGACACGCCCCTGACCCCAGCCCGCGCCAACGGCAGGCGCTCCCGGGCAGCCCCCGTGGAAGGCATGCGGCCGACCGAGTCTGACCGGGGCGAAGGCAGGACTCGGGGCCGGGAGGCTAGGGCCAGGGACGCCGGGACCCCCGCCTGCCATCACCCCGCTGCACGGACAGGTGGGGGCGCGCCGCACAGGGGCCGAGGCCGCCACCCGCGCCGCATCTGGCGGAGGCGCGTCGCGGTCTCAGGTCCCCGGGGGCGCGGACGGCCCAGGACCCCGCCCCGTCCCCGCGCGGGCAGGTGCGACCCCCGAGCCCGCGCCAGGCTCGCGCAGGCCTCGCGGCCGACTGACCCGAAGTCCTGGTCCATGGACTTAAAGAAGAATTTGTAGGCGTGCACGGGCCGGTTGCTGAGCACGTTCTTGAAGTCGGCTAGCGTGACGCGCTCGGGGGCCACGGGCAGCTTGACCAGGTACGGCGTCTCCTCCTCGTCCATGTGGTAGATGATCTTGGTCTCCGCCATGGCGCGGCGGCGGCGCGGAGCCCGCGCGCTCAGGGCCCGGCCCGGGGCTCGGACGCGGGGCACTCCCGGCCCGCCCGCCTGCGCCCCGCCTGGCCCGCGCCGCTCTCGGCCCCGCCGCGCCGAGGCCCCCGGGCGCCCCCGCCCGACCGCCCAGGCCCCGGCCGCCGCCCCCGGCTCCCGCGCGCGTCCCGACTGCTGCCCCGCGGCCCGCGGCCGCCCATCCGCTCCCGGCCCGGGAGCGGCGCGAGGGACGCAGCACGGAGGGCGCGCTCAGCCCCGCCGCCCTCCCGCCTGCGCCCCTCGGGCCGCGCCGTTAAAGGGACCGCCCGGCCCGGGGCCCTGAGCGTGGCCGCGGGGGGGCGCCCGAGCGCGCGGCGTTGACGTCACGGGAGCGCGCGGCGGGGGCGGGGCGCGGCTGCGCAGACGCAGGCGCTCCTCGCTCACCCCGCCCCGGCCCCGCCCCCACGCGCGGGCCCGCGCTGCCTTCTGCTGCGGCGCCCGCCGCACGTGCTGGTGCAGCCCCCGCGCGGCCGGGCTCTGGGCCCGTGGGCGCCGGGGCGCTCGGGTCGGGCAGAGGGACCCCGGGGACACCGGGTGCGCGGCGCTGAGGTGGCGCCCGGTGCCTCTGCGCCACCGCGAAGGCTCCCGACTCGCGTGCCCTCTGCCCGGTCCCACGAGGTCCAGGCAGCAGGCCGAGCGGATGCGGGGCGCGCGGGGTCGCGGGCGTGCAGGGAGGCGCCGGAGCGAGCGGCGGCGGGAGGGATTTTGTCCTGGGGTCCTCCGCAGGGCAGGGGAGACCCCCAAGGCGTCCCCTGAGGCCGCGGGGCGTCCGCGCTTACTGCGCGGGGCTGGAGGCCTTCGCGGCCCTACCTCAGCAGGAAGCGCGGAGACCACTAGAGGGCGGCCCAGGATGGGGAGAGTGAGGAGGGGGCCTGGACGGGGCTGGAGCGATGGGGAGAGTGAGGAGGGGGCCTGGACGGGGCTGGAGCGATGGGGAGAGTGAGGAGGGGGCCTGGACGGGGCTGGAGCGATGGGGAGAGTGAGGAGGGGGCCTGGACGGGGCTGGAGCGATGGGGAGAGTGAGGAGGGGGCCTGGACGGGGCTGGAGCGATGGGGAGAGTGAGGAGGGGGCCTGCATGGGGCTGGAGCGATGGGGAAGAGGGTGCGGTGGGGTCTCTTGGTCCCCATCCCCAGGAAGCCGGCAGGAGTCTGGAACTCCCATCTATCGGGCCCTGACCATGCTCGGGGCTGCACCGGCTCAGAGAGAAACCCATCAGTGCAGGCACCGGTGCTTGACGGTCAGCTTGGGCCTGGGGTCCTGACCCTGCACCCGGGCTCTGAGAGGGAGAACTGTGGCGTCCATTCAGCCAAGCCCGGACAGCTCAGCTGCCAGCCCCCTCTGCCTGGAGCCTGGGCCACCTTCCGGCAGCCCTTGTTTTCCCCAGAGGTCGGAAGCCAGGCAGGAAGACCTAAAAGAGGCTGTTGAGGCTCCAAGGAGGGAGGAAGCCCATCCCTGCCCTGAGGGCCTGACCCCAGGCCAGGTCTCAAGAGAGGCTGGAAGCCAGAGGCCTGAGGCCAGTCCCGGTGCTGACGCGTATGTGGTCCAGCTGGGGCCCTGCCAGGTGTGGCCAGTGGTGAGGCCAGAGGTCACCGGGCTGGGAGGCGGGGTGCATCTTCAAGCCACACCTCCCCAGACCAGCCTCCCTCCCTCCCCACCCATGCTGCTGTGGGGTCCTTGTGGGCAAGGACCCACAAGGGTCCTGGGAGGACAGGAGGATGGGGTTGGGTGGTGACGCCAGCTTCAAGAAGCAGCACTTAGTCGCTGGTCTGTGCTGCCAGGACCCCGGGCCACCGGTCTTCCTGCTCCCGCCACTCCTCCCACCGCCTGAACTTGCGCTGAGATCCTGCACCCAACCAGCTGATGCCTGAGCGGGAAAGGATTCTAGGGCCAGATCCGTGCTGGCCTGGCCAAGACACTTTTGGAACCACTCTGCTGTCCCGCGCTGTCTCTGCTGGAGCCTCCTTGCTCCCGCCCCCTTTGCAAGTGTCTGACCTGCATCCCACTACTCCCGCTCCCCGTCCCTCTGCCTTTCTGAGAACTGTGCTCCCACGGTCTCCCTTCTCTCCTCACAGCCACCAGCACGTCCCCCGTCCCCATGTCCAGGTCAGCCCTCAAGGGAATCTGAACTCCACGACCAGAAGCCACACAGAACTAGCTCAAATGTCCCCTTCCCAGGACACCGACTCCCAGAAGACCCAGAACCAGACCTTCTGGCCCAAGGAATGGGATGATGTCAGGGCTCCAGGTGGAGATAAGGAAGGCACGTGGGGACTACCAGGCCCAGACTCATGCCTTGCCCACCCCCAGGAGACGGAGTTTCAGAAGCATACCTGGGCCAAGTCTAAAAATCAGTTGGGGACTTTATTGTGATGGTGGCAGGTCCACCAGCAGATACAAATGTGGGGTGCTGAGAGTGGCAACACAGGCCACCCCAAACCACCTTCACTCCCTCCCCTGTCCTCAGCCAGTACAGAAACCAAATGTAGCCCCAGCCCTAGACTCCAGCCCAGGCAGAGTCCAAGGGAGGGGTGTCAGGGTCAGAAGTCACAGGGAGCCCAGTGACTGTCAAGGTGGCTGAGAGCAAGGCTAGGGTAGGGATGGAGCAGAGAAAGGGCAGGGGGTGCAGCCCCAGATGGCCCAAAGCAGCACAGAGGGGCAAGGGCTGGCATTCACCAAGTCACCAGGTCCCTGGGGAGAACAGATGGTGCCTGGAGTCCTGCACGGTGGTACAGGCGGAGGAGCCCTCGGGAGCTCTCAGCGGCAGGCAGCACCCCAGGAGGAGTGGGACTCCTGCCCTGAGGCTGATCCCACCTTCAAGGCTGCCAAGTTCTCATGGGAGTGTCCTCCTCCGGGAACGTCTCCCAGCCCCCAACGAGCAGAGCCCAAGAAGAGTGGGACTCCTGCCCTAAGGCTGACCCCAGTTTTGGGGCTGCCAGGTTCTGATGGGAGTGTTCTCCAGGAATGAATTCAAGCCCCCAGTGGGCAGAGCCCAGAAGGGTCTGAGGGCATGATGGGCATCAGTGGGACTTTGGTTGTGCCAGGGGTGGGCAGGGCCACCAGTGAGCAAAGGCTGAAGGGGTGGGGGCTATGCTGCCACCACGCCCCTGCGAGAGGGGTGTGGAGGCGGCCTCTGCGTACGCCCAGGCCAAATTCCAGGAAAGCGGGACCGGCCGCTGGAAGGGGGGTGAGCCTGGGAGCATCAGGAGACGCCCCGAGGGGCACAGACAGGAGAGGTGCAGCTGCTGGCCCAGCCAGGAGCCCAGGGCCTCCCTATTTGCAGTTCTCCTTCCGGAACCCTGGAAGCCAAGGGTGCCAACGGGTCGCGTCTGTTCTCCACCCTCATCACAGTAGGAGACGCAGGGCAGACCCCCAGGGATTTCTTTTGTTTTTTTTTTTTTTTTGAGACGGAGTCTCGCTCTGTCACCCAGGCTGGAGTGCAGTGGTGTGATCTCGGCTCACTGCAAGCTCTGCCTCCCGGGTTCACGCCATTCTCCTGCCTCAGCCTCTCTGAGTAGCTGGGACTACAGGCACCCGCCACCACGCCCGGCTAATTTTTTTGTATTTTTAGTAGAGATAGGGTTTCACCATGGTCTCGATCTCCTGACCTCGTGATCTGCCTGCCTCGGCCTCCCAAAGTGCTGGGATTACAAGCGTGAGCCACCACGCCCGGCTCTCCCCAGGGATTTCTGAGCCTGAGGTGGCAGGGGCCCCAGGCCTGGCTGGTGCCTGCCCTCGGCGGTCCCGGGTGAAGTGGAATGGGGACAGGCAGGGCTCTGAGATGGGCTGAGGTCGCCCCCGCCCCTCACCTTTGTCTAGGTCGATGTACTTAGCAGGCAGGGGGCTGTGGGCCAGCTCCGTCCTCTCCTTCAGGATGTTGTTTTTGTAATCTGCGGGAGGAGAGCAGGCTGAGGTCCCCCCTCCCAGGATGCACTTCCCAGCCCCGGCCTGGGAGTCGCGCCTGTGCTCTCGTGTCCCAGCAACTGCCTCACCTAGCTGGATGTCCTCACTCCTGTAAAGCATCTGGTCCCCTGCAGCCACAGCGAACTCCGCCAAGTTCACATCCTTCCTGGATGGCGAGGGTGGGAGGAGGTTACAGCTGGGTGGGGTGAAGGGGTCCTGGTCCCCAGGAGGGCCGGGAGGGGGGCACTCACCCCTTTGACTTTCCCGACTTCTGGTCCGAGTATTCGTAGCCTGGGAAGGAGACTCACGTTGGGGGCAGTGCCGCCCCTTCCGCAGGTCCCCCAGCCCAGAGGACCGCCCTCCCGCCCACCTCAGTCTCCTGGGGCCGCTGGCTCTGCCGGGGCAGCCTCACCTCCGCGGCGCCTGCGGGCGGCCAGGAGGACAGTGACCAGGAGCAGGATGAAGAGCAGCAGCGTGGCCAGCACGTAGCCCAACTGCTGGAAGAAGTGGGCTCGGCTCTCGGGGACGATGACGTTGATGACGTTGTGGCCGCGTGCCAGAGTGGGGTCTGCGGGGGACGGGGCGGCGTCAGGTACCAGCAAGACCTGCGCCCCGACCCGGGCCACGGCCCCCGCTGGGGTGGGCTCCCGCCTTCCCGAGTCGCAGGGAGGCCTCCTTCACCTGGACCTGGGGCGCCGCTGTGGCTGGAGCCGTTGCCCGGAGAGCCCCGGGGGGGCGGCTCCGCGTGGGGTTCGGCGACCGTCAGGTGGAAGACGCGGCGTTCGTGCAGGCCGCAGTAGTGGTGGTGCAGGTGGCAGGAGTAGGTGCCCTCGTCGGCGGCCTCCAGCGGCTCGATACGCAGCGAGAAGTCACCGCGCTCAAAGGCGTCCGCGCCCACGGCCACGCGGTCGCGCAGAAAAAGGGGCCCGTAGGCACGGCGCTCGCCCGACGCGTACAGGTCCAGCAGGCGGTCCGCGCGGTCGTGCGGGACCCCGGGCGGCTGCCGGTCCCAGTGCACCACCTGTTGAGCCTCCTCCACGTGCCGGTCGGTCCACACATGCCCGCGGTTCACGCAGGTCAGGAGCGCGGGCGCGCCGCGCGCCACCGCCAGCACCTCCTTCTCGCCGTCCCAGTAGGCGGGGGTGGCCGGGGCTGCGGAGGGGGCGCGGTCAGCGGCGCGGGGGTTGAGGGTCCAGGGGCAGGAGCTGGGGGTCGTGGGGGAGGGTAAGCACTCACGGCCGTCGGTGACCTCCAGGCGGACGGCCAGGCTCTCGTAGAGGTGGCAGTAGTGGTGGTGCAGGTTGCAGGTGTACAGCCCCGCGTCCGTCTCCTCCACCGCTGCGCACCCAGGAGGAAGCCGCGCGTGAGCCTCGCGGTGCCCCCGACCCCGCGGCCCCGGACCCCTGCCCCGACCCCGCGGCCCCGGTCCCCGCACCGCGGATGAGCAGCGAGAAGTTGCCGTCGTCGAAGGCCGAGTCCGAGAGCTCCAGGCGGCCGCGGTCCCGCGCCTCGTACACGCGCTGCTCGCCCGCCGAGTACAAGTCCAGTAGGCGCCGCGCGGGGCCGCCCCCGGGGCCGCGCAGGTCCCAGTGGAGCACGCGCTGGCGGTCGTGCAGCCGGTCCTGGGTCCACACCATGCGCGGGCTCTGGCAGCGCAGCACCGCCCGGGCGCCCGCCGCCCAGCTCACCGCGGACTCGGACACCACGGAGCTGCCAGCAGCGGCGGGCACCGAGGACCCTGGTGGGGGAGGGGAGTCAGTGGGGGAGGGGCAAGACCCCGAGGGCCCTGGTGGGGGAGGGGAGTTAGTGGGGGAGGGGTGGACCCCGAGTATCCTCGTTGGAGAAATCAGTGGGGGGAGGGGAGGGGCACTGGTGGGGGAGGGGGAGTCTGTAAGGGAGGGGCGGGCCCCCGAGGCCCCTGGTGGGGGAGGGGAAGTCCGTGGGTGGGGCAGGCCCCTGAGGGCCCAGGTGGGGGAAGGGGAGTCATTGGGGAGAGGCGGGTCCCCCGAGGGCTCTGGTGGGGGAAGGGAAGTCATTGGTGGAGAGGCGGGCCCCCAAGGTCTCTGGTGGGGGAGGGGAGTCAGTAGGGGAGGGGTGGGCCCCCAAGGGCTCTGGTTGGGGGAGTCAGTGGGGGAGGGGCAGGGCCCTGCAGGGCCCTGGTGGGGGAGGGGTGTCTGTAAGGGAGAGGCGGGACCAGAGGGCCGTAGTAGGGGAGGGGAAGTCCATGGGGTGGAGCAGGCCCCCGAGGGCCTGGGTAGGGGAGGGGGAGTCACTGGCGGAGGGTTGGACCTTGATGGTCCTGATGGGGGAGGGTGAATCAGTGGGGGAGGGGCAGGCTGTGAGGACCCTGGTTGGGGAGGAGGAGTAACTGGGGGAGGGGCATGCCCCAAGGACTCTGGTGGGGTTGGGGGTGTCTGTGGGGGGATGTGGGCCCCCAAGACCCCTCCTGGTGGGGGAGATTCTGTGGGGGAGGGGCATGCCCCCTAGGGCCCATGTGGGGGAAGGGGAATCATTGGGGGAGGGGTGGGCCCCCGAGGGCCCTGGCAGGGGAGGGGGAGTCTGTGGGGGAGGGGAAGTCAGTGGGGAAGAGGCAGGGCCCGAGGACCCTAGTAGGGGATGGGGAGTCCATGGGGGAGGGCCCCGAGGGCCCTGATGGGGAAGGGACTCAGTATGGGAGGGGCAAGCCCCCAGAAGGCCTTGGTTGGGGAAGGGGAGTCAGTGGGGGAGGGGCGGGGCCGTGGTGGCGGAGGGGGCATCTGTGGGGGAGGTGTGGGCCCCCGAGGCCCCTGGTGGGTGTGGGGGAGTCTGTGGGGGAGGGCCCTGGTGGAGGAAGAGGAGTAATTGGGGGAGGGATCACCCCCGAGGGCCCTGGTTGGGGAGGGGGAGTTATGGGCAAGGGGAGGTGCCCAAGTGTCCTGATGATCCAGGGGGAGTCAGTGGGGGAGACGCACGGTCCAAGGACCCTAGTGGGTGATGGGGAGTCTGTGGGGGAGTGGTGGGGCCCAAGGGCCCTGATGGGGAAGGGGACTCAGTGGGGGAGGGGCAGGTCCCCAGAAGGCCCTGGTTGGGGAAGGGGAGTCAGTGGTGGAGGGGCGGGGCCCGGGTGGTGGAGGGAGCTTCTGTGGGGGAGGTGTGGGCCCCCGAGGCCCCTGGTGGGTGTGGGGGAGTCTGTGGGGGAGAGCCAGGCCCCCAAGGGCCCTGGTTGGGGAAGAGGAGTCATTGGGGGAGGGGTCACCCCCCAAGGGCCCTGGTGGGGGAGGGGGAGTTTTGGGCGAGGGGAGGTGCCCAAGGGTCTTGATGATAGAGGGGGATTCAGTGGGGGAGGGGCAGGACCCGAGGACCCCCGCAGGGTGGGCCTGGCAAGATAGGAGGGGCTGAGGGGGAGTGGGGGTGGGCAGCTGGGGCTGGGATCACTAACCTGAGTGCAGAAGGACAGCAGAGCCTGGAAGGAGAGGAGTGAGCTGGAGAGGACACCCACAGCCCCACCCAGCCCCGGGACCCCCCACTTGGCCTTCAGAGTCCCTCCTGTAGTCCTGGACAAAGTGGGTGCTGTGAGACCCGCTTCGGTGCAGGGAGGGTGCCTCTCACACAGACCTACATAGCCCTCCTTGCCACCGTGCTGGGCTTTGGACGGCACCTGCCCTTGGGGAGTGGGGAAGCCAGGGTGTGGGTGTGGGCCAGGGCCAGGCTCCAAGCCAGCTGGTTCTGGGGTGTGTGCTTGTCACCGGGGCCACTCCACCTGGCTGCAGCCAAGTCACCCAGAGCATCAACGAGGCTGGATCTGTGGGTTTCCCCACCCTCCCTCCAGGGCTGTGCCCCAGCCCCCAAGGGTCATTGGACCCTCAGACGCTGGGGACCCCACACCACACCTAAGACCCAGCGCAGCCCCTGAGGTGCTTCCACAGGGCAGAGGCCTGAAGGCTGAATGTGGGTCGTGACCCCGGCCACCACCCCAGAGGCCCGCGTTCCTGCTTGCAGGGAACTCTGATCATCTTAGGCTGCCTCAGCACCCACTTGGAGTCTAGGCTGGACTTTCTCTGAGCGGAAGCGGGGCTGTCACCCAGGACAGTTTCCAGTTCACATCCACCTTCCTCGAGCTGACCGACCCGGACGCCCACCCTACGCACTGTCCCCTGGTGACCACCCCCCGTGTCCCCACGCCCCACATGGATTGTGCAGCCGAACTGTGGAGTCTCCCCCCCCCGCTCCCCCCGCCCGCCGCAGTCAGCATGGCCCCACGGGGCTCGTGCCGCTTGCCTTAAACCCACCAGTTAAAACTCCCCCACCAGGTGCAGTGGCTCACACCTGTAATCCCAGCACTTTGGGAGGCCAAGGCAGGTGGATCACCTGAGGTCAGGACTTGAAGACCAGCCTGGCCAACATGATGAAACCCAGTCTCTACTAAAACTATAAAAATTAGCCAGGCATGGTGGTGGTGGGTGCCTATAGTCACAGCTACTCGGGAGGCCGAGGCAAAAAAATCACTTGAACCCGGGAGGTGGAGGTTGCAGTGGAGGCCAAGATCACGCCACTGCACTGCAGCCTCCTTGGCGAGAGAGAAACTGCGTCCAAAACAAAAATTCCCTGAGGGAAACCTGTATGCAGAACGCCCTGATCCCAATAAAGGGTTGGCCTGGGGGTCCCTGTCTCTCTCCACTTTCCCTGGCCTCCCAGCAGTCTGTGCACCTCAGGACCCATGGGTGATAAAAGCTGTTTCTATCCTGTGTCTCTTGATCACTGGGGGCTGCTCTCCCTCCCATAGATCCTACATGAAAACTGCCCCAGATATGTGGCCGAGAGCCTGGGAGCTTCCCAGAGGAATGTGCCCAGTCAGCGGCCAGCCCAGGCCTGGGAGCGGGGGCTGGAACAGACCCCACAGTTCTCAGGTCCCCCTCAATCACGGACCCGCTCCCTAAACGGAGCCCCAGAAAGAGAGGGTGCAGGAGGGGCCCTGAGGGAGATGCCACCATGCCCGGGCCCCCAGCCCTTCTTGGCCCTCTGGGCTCCAACTCCCTAGGAGGGGAGGCTGGCCAAAGTCTAACTGAAGACGTCACACCCTCCGGCAGGCGGCTCTCCCGAGCGCCCCCAGACCCGTCCTCTTCCCTGGTGGGACCTTCCCACTCCTCCTGGCCCAAGCTCAGACAGGCGGTTTTGTCCGAAGCGGACTCACGCAGCTCCACGTGCTGACCCCCACCCGCCTCCCAGGGCCCCACACTCACTCTGCAGAAGCACAAGTTTCCAAAGCAGAATTCGGGATGGCAGCGCCATGGCCCCCGCCCAGCCCCAGGCTTTGTCCCACTCGGCTCTAAGTCTCTCTCCAGAAAAACAGCCCTACCCCCTCCCCTTCCTTAGCACCCGCGGTGACATCACGGAGCCCTGGGCCTGTCTACGGTCTGGGGACCGCCCCCTCTGGCTCCTCCCGGGCCCCTTGGCCTCCCCCATCCTTGCTGGCCTGCTGGGGAGGGGCAGTGTGGGAGCAGAGGCCCAGCCCCTCACCGGTCAGGCCTGGGGAGGGGGTGGTGACCCCACCCTTGGAGGAACAAGAAGGTCCGAGGGCGTGGACCCGACACCACGTGAGCGTGTCTCACATCTGGGAACCTTCCGGGCCTGTGGCGCAGGGTTGGGACTGTTGGGTGAGTGGCCCCTCGGCCCCACCTCTGGCCTCCCCCCACGTGAGCCACCTCAGGGCAGGGTCCTCCCCTCAGTCTGCTCCAGGCCCCAGAAAGGCCTCCCAGTGCTGAGACCGCCCCCACCCACGGTGCACCCTGGTACCCTCGTTCAGACCAGGTGGCCCTTCCAGTTCCAACCCTTGGCCGCGCATGACCTTAGTACCCGCCTCCTCTGGGGGCCACGGTGGGTTCCCTTGGGACAGGATGATGGACGCTGCCGGTCACTAGTCCCCTTTACAACCTGGAGTCTCAGCCAGGGACGGGGGCCCTGAGCACTGGGAGGCCTGAGGGTGCTGCGGTGAGCAGACCTCTCCCCTGCTGGCCCCGTCCCCTGGGGCTGCCCACCTTTAAGGGCACAGCCTGGTGTCCCTGAAACCAGGTGCTGGGTTACAAGGCTCCTGGAGAAAGGGGAGAGTGGGACCCCCGCCACGGAAGGCACAAATTTGAAACTGTGGGAAAACGTACAAAGTCACATAAACAAATGCAAAATAACAGAGCCTGCACTGTGTACCAAACCCAACTCCTTCTAATTAAGCAAACCTCAAGAAAAAAATCTGAACAACCACAACCACAAGAAACCCTCCATGCATAGTTCAGCCCGCCCACTTGGAGTGAGCTCTCCTTACAGGCCCCGAGGGCCACGGGTGGGTGGGGGGCTCACCCCTGAACCCTGCTCTGGTCCCCAAGTCCTCAGACAGCGGGAAGCCCAGTGCAGATCAGAGTCTTGGTCTCAGGGCGAGGGGAGGGGGACCTGCTGCTGCTCCAGTGAGAGGACACGGACTGGCGCAAGGACAGAAGACCCCACCCTACCCCGGCCCGGTCAGACCCATTTCCTCAGCAGGGTCCTGGCCCAGGCTGTGGCCTTTCCAAACTGGCTTCAGGGCTGAACACGTCCCGCCACCCCCACTCCCTCCCTGGGCCTTTCATTCTGGAAAAACAAGCCCCACCTGGCTGGCCTCGAGGCCTCTGCTGGCCTCTCCTCCTGTTTTTCCAACTGGTTTGTGTTAGTGCTGGCAGCTGCCCGCCCGCCCATGTCTGTCTCCATCGCACACTCTGGGGCCTTGGCCTCTGCAGTCTCTGGCTCCTTCTCTGGCTCCTTCTTTCACTCTCCCCATTCCCTCTCTCCCTGTGGAGGGAGGATGGACAGCAGTTTGGTGGGGGGACAGGGTTGGCCCTCGGGTCTGGGAGGGCCCGGCTCCAGGTGCAGGGCTGAGAGGGGTGCCTGGTCCGCACTACAGCCTCAGGCCAGGGCTCGCCACACTCCGAAGGGCCATTCCTCTCCAGGCAGTGGCCTCCAGCCACACTTTCGGGGGCCCAGCCAGCTGAGATGCAGGCCAGAGGCTGTCGTCTGAGAGGGCCCTGACCTCTGAGAGGGCCACGTGGGGGCAGTTGACCCCCCTGGGGCCCTGGGCAAGGAGCAAAAGGCCAAGGAGGCCACCAGGCCCCTTCCCTGACCCTCCCTGTCTGGCCCTTAGCAGGAAACAGCCATAGAGGAGAGCAGGCCTGGCAGTGACCAGGTCACCTGCTCCTCCCAGGGCCACTGACCTGTGCCTCTTCTGCCCCTTCCTGGGCTGGTACTGTGGGGCCTCTGCTCGCTCGGGGGCGGGGGGGGTCTGCAGAGCTGTGGGTGTGTGACTTAATTCCCAGCATGGCCTGGCATTTTTCTCCCTCTGGGAAGAGGACAAACCAGGACAAAGCCACTGGCATCACCGTGCTCTGGCTAAGCCCCCAGCCAAACCAGCGCCCTGGACCCTCCTCCTACCGCCCCTCCGGGGACTGGGGTGGAGCAAGACGGGTCAGCTGGCCCCACGGCCCGCACTGAGGATCTGATCTTGGCTGCCATTCCTGGTGACTCGGACATTCCAGGCAGCCCGGCTCATTGGGAAGAAAAACCACAGGCACTCAGAGCCACAAGCAGCACAGCCAAGCCCATATTCACTCCCATGAGCGTGCACACACAGACACATGCACACACACATGAAGACACACACGGAGACACACAGAGATGCATGCACATGAAGATACACACGGAGACACACAGACACATGGAAACACACAGACACAGGTCCACACACAGACACACATGGAAAACACACACAGAGACACGGACCTGTGGCCGTGCAGCAGATCATTGGTGGGTGAAGAGTCCCACTTCCTGTCATTCAGAAGCGTTTGCTGAGCACCTCCTGGGTGCCAGGCTTGCTGGGCACTGGAGACTCAGCACTAAGCTGGGTGCTGGCCGCAGCTCTCTTGGACCCCAGCCTCCCCGACTACGCTGAATGTGGTGGAGGGAATGAGACAGGGTGGGGGGCACCCAGGCTGGAGCGGTGAGGACGGACAGACCCAAGGGAGCAACCTCTGTGACAGCAAATGCCAGGCGAGACCTGAGGACGTGGCTTCCAGGCGCAGCCAGCGGCAGGCCTGCCAGGAGTGGTCTTGGGACGCCAGGGACCCTGTGTGTGTGGTAGGGGGGCCACTGCTGACACCAACACAGACAGGGTTAGGCTCCATGACAAACCGTATTCGCTGCCACCGCACCCGCCGCGCACATTGGAAGCGTTAGCGCAGTTTTCCCTGCGTGGGGCTGGGTCTCCTACCCAGGCTGAGTTTCTCCCCTCTAAAAGGAAACACCGCCAGCCTTCTTTCTCCTACGGCCTTTGGATTCTGAAAACTCGCTGTAGGAAGGGACGTGAGGCTTCGGCACCAGGAACCCCTGCAGGCTAAGATGGTGTTGGCCAATCACATCCAGTCACTCTCCTGGGAAAGTCACTTTTATGAAGACAGCCTGCCAAGGGGGTCTCAAGATATATTGAGATTTTGGTTAGTTATGTATGCTGACTAAATTTACAAATAAACTTATCAATAACAAAATAAAATGTGTTAATCCCTTATAGCCGCTTGTGGTGACTGTTCCCAGCCATGTCCCTGGCTGTTTTCCAGCTGATCCTGACCGGCGTCCCCAGCAGCCGTGGCCTGCATGCGTGTTGGTCCCTCCTCCTGCAGCCCCGAGGAGGCAGGGCTGTCTGTGGATCCCAGATCCCTTGTCGGAAGGCCGGAAGAGGAGAGCTGCCCTCCACCACCACTGTCTCCTCCTCCTGGACAACAGAGACCACTGCTGAGATGGGGTGAAGGATAATTGTTGCACTGAGACATTGTGATTCAAAAATACAGGCAAGAAGGTTTGAAAATACAGAAACATTTCACGAACCATCTGCCTCCTCTCGAATAGTATCTGGCTTGTTCTAAACATGCGAATGCAGTGAGACCGGCTGCCTGGCACACACACATCGCCCGGAACTACCACCTGGCACACACACATCGCCCCGGAATCACGACCTTAGGCCCCAGGGCCACCTTCTGTAATTTTTTTTTTTTTTAAGCCACAGAGTCTCAGCCAGGCAAGGTGGTTCACACCTGTAATCCCAGCACTTTGGGAGGCCAAGGTGGGTGGATCACCTGAGGTCAGGAGTTCAAGACCATCCTGGCCAACATGGTGAAACCCTGTCTTTACTAAAAATACAAAAAATTAGCCAGGTGTGGTGGCAGGCGCCTGTAGTCCCAGCTAGTTGGGAGGCTGAGGCAAGAGAATTACTTGAACCCGGGAGGTGGAGGTTGCAGTGAGCCAAGATCGTGCCATTGCACTCCAGCCCGGGAAACAGTGAGAAAAATCTGTTTCATCTCAAAAAAAAAAAAAAAAAAAAAAAAAAAAAAAAAAAAAAAAAAAAAAAGAGCTGGGCATGGTGGCTCACATCTGTAATCCCAGCACCTTGGGAGGCCGAGGCGGGTGGATCACAAGGTCAAGAGATGGAGACCAGCCTGGCCAACATGGTGAAACCCCATCTCTACTAAAAATACAAAAATTATCCGGGTGTGGTGACAGACACCTGTAGTCCCAGCTACTCCAAGGGCCAAGGCAGGAGAACTGCTTGAACTTGGGAGGCGAAGGTTGCAGTGAGCCGAGATTGCACCATTGCACTCCAGCCTGGGCGACAGAGTGAGACTTGGTCTCAAAAACAAAACAAAACAAAAGGACAGGGTCTCACTGTGTGGCCCAGGCTGAAGGGCAGTGGCACAAACATCTTGGCCCACTGCAGCCTCAAGCGATCCTCGGCCTCTCAAAGCAGTGGGATTACAGGCGAGATTCATCAGTTTTTTTCTTTTTTTTTTTTTTTAAGACAGTTTTGTTCTTTTGCTCAGGCTGGAGAGCAGTGGTGCAACCTCAGATCACTGCAACCTCTGCCTTTCAGTTTCAAGCTATTCCCCTGCCTCAGCCTCCTGAGTAGCTGGGATTACAGGTGCCCGCCACCACGCCTGGCTAATTTTTTTTTTTTTTTTTGAGACAGAGTCTTGCTCTGTCGCCCAGGCTGGAGTGCAATGGCACAATCTCGGCTCACTGCAAGCTCCGCCTCTGGGGTTCACCCCATTCTCCTGCCTCACCCTCCCGAGTAGCTGGGACTACAGGCGCCCGCGACCATGCCTGGCTAATTTTTTGCATTTTTAGTAGAGATGGGGTTTCACCGAGTTAGTCAGGATGGTCTCAATCTCCTGACCTCATGATCCGCCCACCTCGGTGCCCCAAAGCTCTAGGATTACAGGCATGAGCCACTGTGCCCAGCCTTTTTCATTTTTATTTTTGAGACAGTCTCACTCCATTGCCCAGGCTGGAGTGCAGTGGTGCGATCTTGGTTCACTGCAGGTCAACCTCCCAGGCTCAAGTGATCCTCCCACCTCAGCCTTCTGAGTAGCTGGGACCACAGGTGAGCACAACCACACCTGGCTAATTTAATTTTTTTGTAGAGATGGGGCCTTGTTCCATTGCCAAGGCTGGCTTTGACCTACTAGGCTCAAGTAATACACCTGTTTCGGCCTCCTGAAGTGCGGGATTACAGGCAGGAAGGCGCAGCAAGACTAGAATAGGCAATATCTCAGTTTATTGTACTTATGAGAGATACTATTCTGTACAACTTTCCATTGTGGGTGTGTTCATCAGATAGCGATGTAAAAATATATTTCTTATTTTGTATCTTGATCAAAAAAGTCTGAAAGTAGGCTGGGTGTGGTATCTCACACCTATAATCCCAACACTTTGGGAGGCCAAGGCAGGAGGATCATTTGAGGCCAGGAGTTTGAGACCAGGCTGGGCAATTTAGTGAGACTCCATCTCTGCTGGAAAAAAAAAACATTAGCTGGGCATGGTGGTGTATGCCTGTAGCCCCAGCTACTAGGGAGGCTGGCTTGAGCCCAGGAGTTACAGGCTGCAGTGAGCTATAATGGCACCACTGCACTGCAGCCTGGGCGACAGAGGGAGACCCTGCCTCTTAAAAAATAAAAATAGGTCTGGCCGGGCGTGGTGGCTAAAGCCTGTAATCCCAGCACTTTGGGAGGCTGAGGCGGGCAGATCACCTGAGGTCAGGCATTTGAGACCAGCCTGGCCAACATGGTGAAACCCTGTCTCTAATAAAAATACAAAAATTAGCCGGGCATGGTGGTGCATGCCTGTAGTCCCAGCTAGCAGGGAGGCTGAGGCAGGAGAATTGCTTGAACCTGGGAGGTGGAGGTTGCAGTGAGCCGAAATCGCACCACCGCACTCCAGCCTTGAAGACAGTGAGATACTGTCTCAAAAAAAAAAAAAAAAAAAGGTCTGAAAGCCACCAACTTTAAAACATGGTACTACCACAAGAATCACTTAAAAGGACTAAAATTGCCTCTGGGAAAGGTGGTGTAGGGATGGGGGAAGAGACACTGTTTTCCTTTTTATTTTTTTGAGATGGAGTCTTGCTATATCCCTCAGGCTGGAGTGCAGTGGCGCAATCTCGGCTCATTGCAAGCTCCGCCTCCCGGATTCACGCCATTCTCCTGCCTCAGCCTCCCGAGTCACTGGGACTACAGGCGCCTATCACACCTGGCTAATTTTTGTATTTTCAGTAGAGATGGGGTTTCACCATGTTGTCCAGGATGGTCTTGATCTCCTGACCTCAGGTGATCCACCTGCCTCAGCCTCCCAAAGTGCTGGGATTACAAGCGTGAGCCACCGCGCCCGGCCGACTGTTTTTCTTAAAGGAATCTTTTTTCTTTTTGGAGACAGGGTCTCGCTCTGTCACCCAGGCTGGAGGGCAGTAGCACAGTCACAGCTCACTGCAGCCTCGAACTCCTGAGTTCATGCATCCTGTTACCTCGGCCTGTGGAGTAGCTGGGACTACAGGTGCACACCACCACACCCAGCTAATTTTTTACTTTGTAAAGATAGGGTTTCACTATGTTGCCCAGGCTGCTCTTGGAGTCCTGGCTTCATGCGATGCTCCCACTTCCCAAAGTGCTGGGATGACAGGGGTGAGCCACTGTGCCTGCTGGTGACTTCTTAAACGATTGAACTAGCCACATACAAGCATAACTTTTTTTTTTTTTTTGAGACAAAGTCTCGCTCTGTCACCCAGGCTGGAGTGCAGTGGCACGATCTCAGCTCACTGCAAACTCCACCTCCCACGTTCACGCCATTCTCCTGCCTCAGCCTCCCAAGTAGCTGGGACTACAGGCACCCACCACCACGCCCGGCTAATTTTTTGTATTTTTAGTAGAGACGGGGTTTCACCATGTTAGCCAGGATGGTCTTGATCTCCTGACCTAGTGATCGGCCTGCCTCCACCTCCCAAAGTTCTGGGATTACAGGCGAGAGCTACCGCGCCTGGCCCACAAGCATAACTTTTATAAAAATAATTTACTTTTACAATTAAGCTTAGGAATCACAGACTCAGGGCTGGCTCATGGCTTCCTGGCAAGTTAAACTCTGTACTTAGGGTCCGCGCATATGAAACAGCTAATTCTAATCAGTGGTGCAATGAAATAACTCCTCTAAAGAACTTATCCGGGCCGGGCGCGGTGGCTCACGCTTGTAATCCCAGCACTTTGGGAGGCCGAGGCGGGCGGATCACGAGGTCAGGAGATCGAGACCACGGTGAAACCCCGTCTCTACTAAAAATACAAAAAATTAGCCGGGCGTGGTGGTGGGCGCCTGTAGTCCCAGCTACTCGGAGAGGCTGAGGCAGGAGAATGGCGTGAACCCGGGAGGCAGAGCTTGCAGTGAGCCGAGATCGCGCCACTGCACTCCAGCCTGGGCGACAGAGCGAGACTCTGTCTCAAAAAAAAAAAAAAAAAAAAAAAAAAACTTATCCGGCCGGGCGCGGTGGCTCACGCCTGTAATCCCAGCACTGTGGGAGGCCGAGGCAGGCAGATCACGAGGTCAGGCGTTCGAGACCAGCCTAACCAACATGGTGAAACCCCATCTCTACTAAATATACAAAAATCAGCCGGGCACAGTGGCACACACCTGTAGTCCAAGCTGCTCAGGAGGCTGAGGCAGGAGAATCGCTTGAGCCTGGGAGGTGGAGATTGCAGTGAGCCGAGATTGCACCACTGCACGTCAGCCTGGCGACAGAGCAAGACACCATCTCAAAAAAAAACAAAAACAAAAACAAAAACAATAGTAGTAAACTAAGAATGAGAAAAACATGGCATTCAGAGACAGGACCCAGACTCCTTCAGTCTGAAAGACAGGAATGTTCTTTCCCCCCTCCCAGTGCCCTTCCCGGGAGGCTCGGGGGGTCCAGCCCAGGTAAGCCAGCTTTCCTCCCAGACTCCGCTCCACGCCAAGGGTCTCTCTGTTGCCATCGCCAGCCTGCATGCTCCTCAAACAGGGCGTGTACAGTGAGTGCTCAGCTCGGCTCCCTGGAGGTTCTGGGCCTTGCTTGGCACACACGTGTGCTGCCTCCCTGCCCCCCAACACACACACATCTGAAGCAGGCAGGGCCCTGGGTGGGCACCGGGGGTGGGAGCTGAGGGCCTTGCCCATGGTCCATGAAAGCTCTGAAGCCATAGCTCTGTGGCTGGTTAGGCCCCAGACCCCAGGCTCCGCCCCAGCGGAAGGCACAGAGAACACCAGTTTGCCAGGGATGCAGCAGCCAGGGGAAGAGGCATGGGGCTGAGTTTACCAACATGCCCCATTATGGAGGCCACTACTGAATGCCACCCCTGGGCTTGAGGTTGGGGCACCATCCCCACTGCCCAGGACCATCCCCAGCAGAGCCAAGTCCTGGCTGGAACCCAAGCTCTGAACACCACCAGGACACGCTGTGGTGAGGGGCAGGTCGCTGACAGCTCCACAGGCCCCCAGCCCACCCCACCCCACCTCTACCCCCTCGCCCAGGTGATGCCCAGGGCCAGAACAGGGGAGGCAACAGGGAGAAGGGGTGCATGTCTCCCAGGCAGGGGCAGGGCGGAGGCCCCGCAGAGAAGAGGGGAGGGACGGCCTCTTGTGGCCTGGGAGCAACCACAGAGATAAAAATAAAACCCCAAAACTGCTTCCCAAGGTTGTGGTTGGGCAACAAACGCTTCCAAGCCAAGCCAGGGTGAGCTCTGCAGGCTGGGCAGGGTGTGGGCCTGCAGGGGGGCCTGGGGTGCGGGAGCTGGCGTGGACAGCTCAGGCACCACCTTGCTGGGATGGTGACGTCTGGAGCAGGGGTACCCACCGCTGCTGACACGGGCTGATGGGTTCATCCTGGGGATGTCCTCATGGTGCAGAGTGTGTGGCAGCATCCCTGGCCTCCACCCACCCATGCCAGCAGCACCCCCCACTGACAACCACAGATGTCTCCAGATGCGGCTCAAAGCCATGGCTGACCTGCCTCCTAGGAGCACTCCAAGCCGGCCCCCACGCAGGGGTGGAGGCCGGGGCCGAGTGGGGTCCCAGGGCTGTGCCTGAGCTGAGGAGGACTGCTCCCCACCACTGACTGCCCAGCTGAGCTCTGCAGGCTAGGACTCCGGATAGGTCCACTCAGCTTCCCGCGTCTCCTCCCTCATACAGGGAAGGGGGAGGTGAGCCCGGGGCAGCTCCCGAGGCCGGGATGGGAGGAAATGCGGGGGGCAGCAGCTCTGCAGAGGGTGCCAGTGGTGGCCAAGGGCACCAGGAGGCTGGTGCAGGGCCAGGCTTGGCGCTGAGCGGGCTCCACTTTACCAGGGGGAGTTTCAGCCCTGGGAGCCCTGCCCCACTCACAGCTGGGAAAGCAGCCCCAGGAAGGATGCCTGTGACCCCAGCTGGAGCCCCACAAGACGCTTCCTGCCACCTGTCCTGGTCCCCAGCCCTGGACCCAGGAGCCCGGCTGCTGCCCCCCTGTGGTGGTCTGGGGAAGCGCACCTCCACCCGCTACGGCCTTCGGACCCCTCCGTGCGGTCAGGGACCCACAGCCAAGGCCTACTGACCTCGCTGGCTGCCACGTCCAGGGACCAACTCCTCGGACAATGTGTGACCCACAAGTTTGTCCTGTTCTAGAGAAACTGCTGGGAATAGCGCTCAAGCCCTCCCCAAGGTCCGATGGGCAAGGAACTCAAGCTCGAGTCTCAGACACATTTTTGTGACAAAAGACAAGAGACCCCCACGTCTCTGGTGAGAGGCAGCCCAGCCTTCACACACGGGGGCCGGGGAGGGGCTGCAGCTCCAAGGCCTCCACTCAACCGCCTGGGGCGGACGCAAAGGCTCCTCTCCTGTTGCTGACCTGTTGGGGGCAGCACCTTCCCAGTGCCCCCCCATGCCCTGCTACCCAAGTCCAAGGGCCCCTGCACACCCCCGCTCTTAGGAGTAACGTGTTCCAGCCAGGCCAGGCGCAGTAACCCCAGCACTTTGGGAGGCCGAGGCGGGCAGATCACTTGAGGTCAGGAGATCGAGACCATCCTGGCCAACATGGTGAAACCCTGTCTCTAACAAAAATACAAAAATTAGCCGCGCTTGGTGGCGGGCACCTGTAATCCCAGCTATTCAGGAGGCTGAGGTAGGAAAATCACTTGAACCTGGGAGGGAGAGGTTGCCGTGAGCTGAGATCGCACCACTGCAGTCCAGCCTGGGTGATGGAATGAGACTCTGCCTCAAAAAAAAGGAATAATGTGTTTCTCCTCTTCACCCAGAGGAACCTGGAGACACCGGGGGCCTCTGGCTCAACCACCTAAGCCTCAGGGATTCTCCGGCCCTATAAACGAGACCCTTTCCTCAGCCACCCCCCCCCAGCCCGAACCCCTTGTGGGCCAACTCTTCCTGCTTAGTCCCCACGTCCACTCAGGGCCCCAGGAGATGGCAGACATGCCTGGGAAGGCCAACACCCTGGCCCTGTAGCTGGAAGGCTCGGAGGCCCACTGGAGACTCACATCCACAGAGCCTGGCGGGCACCATCCACCACCGCTAGTAGTACCAGGACCTTTCCTGCCTTCCCAGTGAGGCCCTCCCCGATCCTCCACTCATGAAATACACCCGAGTCACCCCGTGCATTCTGGGTGCTCCCTAAACCCCAGTCCTGTCCTCCTGTACTTCTGCCATCCGGGTCGGCCTCCCGCAGGGAATGTGGCGCTCAGGGAGGGGTTATGGGTTCTGTTCACAGTGATCCCACAGCACCTAGCCTGAACTGCACACAGCACACATTCGCTCACAGCGAGGCTGGGGCTCCCACGGGCCCAGCACCCTCTGGACGGCGGCCGAGGGCCAGCTAGAGAGAGGGACCGCCAATCTGCCACCCTGCTGCCCGGGTCTTCTACAACACCTGGGACTGGCACCAGCCTCAATCCTGGGAGACCTCACACCCGGCAAAAGGAGCTCCAGACCGGCAGGAAAGGTTGAGTTCTCTGAGAATTTATTACTAGGGATCACAGCAGCAACAGGCGGGAAGGGCGGCGCCAGACTCATTTGCCCCGCAGGTAGATCTTGGGTGTCTGCCAGCCTTCGGGGGCTTCCTTCAGCCCCGCCTTCCGCCAGATGCGCCTCAGGTCTTTCTCGAACTTGATCTGCAAGGGGCAGATGGAGGGATCGCCAAGTAATTCGTGGCAAAGAAACGTGTTCTCAGCACTTTGCCCTCCCAGGGCCAAGCAGAGGGCCGCTCACCTGCTTGCATCTCAGGCGTGCTTCCCGGACCTTCCTCCGCAGGAACCGCGTCGTCTTCACCAGCTTCTGGTACTTGTGGCGGTTCATCTTCCGCCGGCGGATCTTCAGCACGTTTCTGCACTGAATTTGAGGCGCATCCCCGACGCCTTCATCCCGCTGCTCGGCCCCTAACCCTATCTGGCTGGGCGGACACTGGTAGGATTGGGGTGGAGCCACAGTTCCTGCGGTCCCGGTATCCAGTCTGGGCAGGAAGCAGCGGGCCGTGAGCCAGCTCTCCAGGGGGCTGACGGACATCTTCCTGGGGACCAGCATCTCCTCTAGCTCCAGCTGGGCCCCCTTGCGAGGGAGAGAGGCCGCCCTACCTGGGCCGGCCGGCGGTGTGCTGTAAAGGGGCCCGCAGACCCGGCTGCCAAGCACTCCAGAGACGGGCCAGGGCGGACGGCCGCCTGCAGAAAACCAGACGCCACAGTCACCGCTCGCGAGACCATGCAGGCCCGTCGGGTTGGGGAGCAGCACGTTCGTCCCAGTGAGGATACCCCGCACCTCATTACTCAGGGGTTCACCCTGAGGTTCCCTCTGTGAGCCTCGGAGGCTTAGAGGGGAAAGCGTGTGTGTGTGGCCACGGGCTCTGCTCCAGAGGAGCTGCTGAGACCCGCACTCCTAATCAGGTGTGTCTCCTCCCATCGGCCCCCGCGGGGCTTCCTACCTGCCCAGGGAACGGCCCGCAACAGCTGGGAAGTCAGGCGCCCCAGGAGCATGGTCTGTGGGCGGCGGCCCCAGGTCCCAGAGGAGCTGGAACACAGGTGCCGTTCAGGTCAGGCCGCAACGCCTTCAGCAGTCGCGGGCGGGCCGGGACTGGGGCGTCTGGTCCCGCCGCGACCGCCGCTTCCTTTCTCCCTCCGCCACCCCAACCCACAAGGAGGATTTTGCTTCCAACACAGCTCGCGCCCCGAGGTTCCCAAGTCCCCGACGCGGGCGGTGTCGCGCTCGGATGCACCGAAAGGTCCCAGAACGGGGAGGCCGGCCCCCTCCCCGGCTTCACCCCCACGCGGATCGCGCTGCCTGGCGCCGGGACCCTCTCGGCAGGACCCCGGAACCGCCTGCCGCAGCGCCCGGCGCCCTCAGGCCTCCCGCTGACCCTTCCCAGGCCCGACCTCGGCGCAGCTCAAATTGACCGTTCCGCGGCCGCCCTCGGGGACTTCCGGTCCGTCTCCAAGTCGGCCCCGATCTGCAGCGGCCACCCGGCGGTTCCTACGCACAGCGCCCCCTGGTGTCCTCGCGGCCCCCGATTCTGCATTGGCTCAGGCCACGCCGGGCCGAAAGGCTACGGTTTCCGGTTAGAGGAATCACGGTCCCAGTCCTCGCGCTGTTCCTCAGTTCCGCCTAGTCCTTTACGGAGGCAAAAAACTACATTTCCCACAATCCCAGGGAGTGCGGGCCCTGGATATGCCCGCGGGTCCAGAATCGTTTCCGGACCACCCACGGGGCGGATTCTCAACGGGCCGACGGAAGTGCGGGCTCAAGACTACGGAAGTGACGTATCCGGCGATGGAACGGAAGCCGGAAGCGTCTAGAGCTATTTCTCCTGTTTTAGCTAGAGACCAAGGACCCGGAGCAAGCGCTGAGCCTGCGGTACTGGGCTTCCCCGGCTCCTCATTCCTGGAGTTAAAAAAAAAATCAGACTCAGGCTGGGCGCGGTGGCTCAGGCCTGTAATCCCAGCACTTTGGGAGGCTGAGGCTGGTGGATCCCCTGAGGTCAGGAGTTCGAGACCAGCCTGGCCAACATGGTGAAACCCCGTCTCTACTAAAACTACAAAAATTAGCCAGGCGTGGTGGCAGGCGCCTGTAATCCCAGCTACTCGGGAGGCTGAGGCAAGAGAATCTCTTGCGCCCAGGAGGCAGAGGTTGCGGTGAGCCGAGATCGCACCACTGCACTCCAGGCTGGATGACATAGACCCTGTCTCAAAAAAAATAAAATAAAATAAAATAAAAAATAAAATCAGATTCACACTTTTTGTCTGAAAACTAAAATCAGCCTCTCTGGAGGATTGGGTTTGGCTGAGCCCCTAATGGTGCTCCCCAGAGCAGGCGCTGCCAACGTGTAGCTTCACCTTTCTACTCCGACACGCCCGTTTGACCTCCCTGAGGTTGGCTAAGATAGAGACCCTAGCATGGACTTGCAGGGGCGCCTGGTGGGAGAGCGGTGTGGAGCAGAGCCTGCTGGGCCTGCTCGGAGACTTGCTTTTCAGGAGGGTCTTCCAGGGACGCTTAGCAGCAAGTGGAAAGGCCAGGTCATCCGCTGGGCCCAGCCTGGCTAAGCAGTGAGTGACAGGTAGGATAGGCCAGTGTGAGGACAGAAAGTTCAGGCTCCAGGCCCAGCTCTACAACTGAGGTCCCCAGATGACTCTACGTTACCCCCCAGAGGGGCTACTTGGGACTCCAAGCAGGAAGGTTTACGAACGTTATTTGCGGGCCCGCCTTTCATCCCTGCTGCACAGCTTCCCCTAGTGGATTTGGTCGTAAATGAGCAGGGTGGTGCCTCCAGAGCAGCCCTCGCCTGGGTGCCCCCGTGTTTGCCTTCGCCCGGCCGGGGTCCAGGGAAATGCAAAGAATCCATCAGAGAACAGGTGAGCATGTTGAGAAGAACCAGAATAACCTGGGCTGGCAACCTTCTTGGCCTTCAGGCTTCTGAGGCATTGATGTGCAGATAAAAGTACCTCCCCAGAGTTAGGGACCGAGTAGAAGAAACGGATGTGGACATTTCAGTCTGGGAAAGTCTTGAGGGGCAGGATGAACCAGGGTATCCTTCCCCCTCTCAGGAAGTAATTTCAGGGAGGTGAAGTGAGGAAGACCAGTCTGTTGGGGTCCCTGTACCTAATAGGCTCCAGGCCAAAAGGGAAAGGTCCCAGCTAGAGCAGGACCCAGCTGCTACAAGGCTGGGGAATTATCATTCAGCTACAGGAGCTGCATGGAGCTGGCCCAGGAGGCTTGCAGACAGTGGCCACCCTGATGAATGCCCAGGCCAGACCTGACTGGCTGCCTCCCACAGGAGTGGCAGGAACACTTGTTGGAAGCGCCAGATGCTTGTGTGAGCAGAGCTGCCAAGCTAGATGAGCTGGAACTAGACTAGGAAGATCATCCTTTACAAACATCTGAGGAAGAAAAAATGCAGTGGAAGAATCGGGGAGGGTGCATGGGTTATGATTCCTAATTTTTAAACAAAGGAACTCTAGTCTGTCAAGGAAAGTACACGGTTACTGCACATACCTGTTTTCCCCAAAATACCCATTTGTCTTCAGGAAAGTTTTTCTTTAGAAACTTCAGAATTTTGGTCAGGCGGAGTGGTTCCCACCTGTAATCCCAGCACTCTGGGAGGTCGAGGTGGGCATACTGTCTGAAGTCAGGAGTTTGAGACCAGCCTGGCCAACATTGCGAAAACCCGTCTCTACTAAAAATACCAAAAAAAAAAAAAAATTAGTTGGGTGTGGTGGTGCACACCTGTAGTCCCAGCTACTCTGCAAACTGAGGCAGGAGAATCTTTTGAACCTGGGAGGTGGAGGTTGCAGTGAGCCGAGATCGTGCCAATGCACTCCAGCCTGAGTGACAGAGCGAGACTCTGACTCAAAAAAAAGGTGGGCATGGTGGCACAGACCTGTAGTCCCAGCTCCTCAGGACTGGGTCGAGGGCAGAGTGGCCAGACGCGACAGAGTATACTGGGGGAACGACATATTGGCGACCCAGCGCACACCTGCCTATAATACTTACATAATCTTAAGATCATGGATAATAGTGATCTTATTAAAATACGAAACTATGGGTTTTCAGTATTTCCTTTTATTAGCATAATTCAACGGTAAATGTATGTGATTTATAAATAATGGCTGCATAGCAGTTGGTGTACAAAACTCCTGAAAGCTTAACAGCTAGCGGTCCCGCTACGCCCTGGCCCGCACTGGCTCCCACAAGCTACTGCCAGGCTCTGACAAGGCATCAGAGCCCTGCCTGTCTGCAGCTTTTGCCCCAAGACTTTGGGGCTCCTCAGCTCAGGGCACAGCCTGAGCTCCAGCCTGGGTCCACCCTCGGCCACCCCGCCTTTAATGCTCCTCCAACCTGCGGGCCAGAGATACAACATTCCTAAAAATTCTGAAGTTTCTATTTTTTTTTTTTTTTTAAACAGACGGAGTCGTCTTGCTCTGTCACCCAGCCTGGAGTGCCGTGATCTCGGCTCACTGTAACTTCTGCAACTTCCACCTCCCGGGTTCTAGCAATTCTCCTTCCTTAGCCTCCGGAGTAGCTAGGAATACAGGCACACGCCGCCACACTCAGCTAATTTTTTGTATTTTAGTAGAGACAGGGTTTCACTGTGTTGCCCAGGCTGGTCTCGAGCTCTTGAGTTCAGGCAATCCACCTGCCTTGGCCTTTCCAAGTGCTAGGATTACAGGTGTGAGCCACCACGTCCGATATTTTTTTGTTATTGTTTTTGTTTTTTGAGAGGGAGTCTCGCTCTGTCACTCAGGCTGGAGTGCAATGGCACGATCTCAGTTCATTGCAACCTCCACTTCCCAGTCTCAAGCGATTCTCCTGCCTCTGGAGAATGATCTTAAGATGACTGAATATTGGCCGGGCGCGATGGCTCACGCCTGTAATCCCAGCACTTTGGGAGGCCAAGGCGGGCGGATCACGAGGTCAGGAGATCGAGACCATCCTGGCTAACACAGTGAAACCCCGTCTCTACTAAAAATACAAAAAAATTTAGCACGGCGAAATGGCGGGCGCCTGTAGTCCCAGCTACTTGGGAGGCTGAGGCAGGAGAATGGCGTAAACCCCGGGGAGCGGAGCCTGCAGTGAGCCGAGATCGCGCCACTGCACTCCAGCCTGAGCGACAGCGAGACTCTGTCTCAAAAAAAAAAAAAAAAAAAAAAAAAAAAAGGTGACTGAATATTATAGGCAGGTGTGTGCTGGGTCGCCGAGATGTCGCTCCCCAAGTATATACTCTGTCGCACCTGGCCTCTGCCCTCGGCGCAGCCAAACAGGACGTATCTCCAGAAACCCGGCGGGTACAAGCCCAGCCGTTGGCCATTCAGAGCGCGGCTTAAACGGGAGCACCTGCTTCAGTACGATGTCCCTAACCGTCAAGTGCTCAAGATCCTGCCTTGATTCATTGGATCTGTGCAAGATTAGCAAATGTTTACCCTAATTTTAGACTCACTCCTAAAAACTCACTCTTGGGAGCTCTGTATGGAATGGGGACCCTCTTCTTCTGGTATTATGTTTTCAAAAAACTTATCCAAGAAGGAAAATTAGATCAAACGTTTAACATATCAAATCTGGCAATGACGACTGTGTGTACTCTTGCTTAAACGGTCTATCAATCTTTTTTTTTTTTTTTTTTTTAAGTATTGTGGGCTGGGTGCAGTGACTCACGCCTGTAATCCTGGCACTTTGGAAGGCCAAGGCAGGCAGATCACTTGAGGTCAGTTCGAGACCAGCCTGCCCAACACGGCGAAACCCCGTCTCTACGCAAAATACAAAAATTAGCCGGGCATGGTGGCACATGCCTGTAATCCCAGCTGCTCAGGAGGCTGAGACAGGAGGATCACTTAAACACGGGAGGCAGAGTGAGTCAAGGCCATGCCATGGTGAGTGATGACGGAAAAGCTGTGTAATGACTACTGCATGGAATGAAGTTGTTGGCACTTGAAATTGGCCACATCCAGCCTGGGCAACATGGCGAGACCCTGTCTCCTCAAAAAATACAAAAATTAGCTGGGTGTGGTGGCTCACACCTGTAGTACCAGCTACTCAGGAGACTGAGGTGGGAGGATCACTTGAGCCCAGGAGTTGAAGACCAGCCTGCAACATAGTGAGGCCCCATCTCTACAAAAAATTAAGAAGGCCAGGCGTGGTGGCTCACGCCTGTAATCCCAGCACTTTGGGAGGCCGAGGTGGGCACATCACGAGGTCAGGAGATCGTAGCCATCCTGGCTAACACGGTGAAACCCTGTCTCTGCTAAAAATACAAAAAAAATTAGCCGGGTGTGGTGGCAGGTGCCTGTAATCCCAGCTACTCGGGAGGCTGAGGCAGGAGAATGGCGTGAACCCAGGAGGCATAGCCTGCAGTGAACCAAGATTGTGCCACTGCACTCCAGCCTGGGTGACAGAGCAAGACTCCGTCTCAAAAAAAAGAAAAAAAAAATTAAAAACAAATTAGCCAGGCGTGGAGGCGTGAGCTTGTGGTCTCAGCTACTTGGGAGGCTGAGGTGAGAGATCGCTTGAGCCCAGGAGATCACACCACTGCACTCCAGCCTGGGCGACAGAGACAATAAAATATAATTGGCCCGGCTGGGCGGAGTGGCTCACGCCTGTAATCCCAGCACTCTGGGAGACCGAGGTGGGCAGATCACCTGAGGTCAGGAGTTCGAGACCAGCCTGGCCAACGTGGTGACACCCCATCTCTAATAAAAACATAAAAATTAGCCGGGTGTGGTGGTGGGCGCCTGTAATCCCAGCTACTTGGGAGGCTGAGGCAGGAGAACTGCTTGAACCTGGGAGGTGGAGGTTGCAGTGAGCCAAAATTGCACCACTGCAGTCCAGCCTAGGCAACAGAGCAAGACTCTGACTCAGATAAATAAAATTGTCCATGAAAGATCTACACCCCAAAAATTGAAATGCGAGGGCCTACCCTTTTTTCAGAGGTGCTAGTTAAAATGCTCACCAGTGCTCCATGCACAGGGCTTCCCAGGAGACAGGCACCCTCACAAGGCTAAGGGAACAGGAGCAGTGCGTCTGGCTCTAGATGCAGTTCAGTCCTACTCCACCCCGGGCACGGGCACCACTGTGAGCTGTCCCGGATGGTAGGGCCTGCACCCCTTGCTGATGACAAAATGGCCTCTCTGCCAGGTGTGTCCTCTCAGGGTCAGGGTGCCCTGGGCTGTGACACTTCAGCCAGGCCACCACCAGCGAAGCCAGCCCAGCAGCTCCATGACACAGTAGCTGCTCTGTGGGTGCCCTGCCCAGTGAGGAACTTGGGGTGCACCCCATGCGGGGCCCCAGCCCTGCCTGTGCCCAGTCCCCCCATTCACACAGCTGACCGTGGAGCCGTGAAGGTGCTGGCAGGATGGAAGCAGCCCCCAGGGGCTGGGCCTGAGGAGGTGGAGCAGGGCATCCGCGGGATGACAGTGGTGCGTGCCCCTCCTTCCTTTGGTCCCCGTAGAGGGCAAATCTCAAGGAGGGGACGGTGGCCTTGTGGATGCTGGGCAGCCCCCCAATGCCTGCCTCCCCTGGGAAGATGAGATACGGGGCAAGACCTGCAGTCGCCCCAAGTGCCAGGGCGACCTTGGGGGCTGCCAGGGAGGTGCCCACCTACCACACCAGACGCCTCCCCGTGTGGGTTCCTCCTGCAGGTACTCCCAGGGCTGGAGTGACCCCTGGGCCTGGCCTTGCTGCAGGCAGGGGAGAGCCATGGATTCCGTGGCACGGGGGAGCCCCCGGTCTGGTGGGCAAGGACCCCTACCCTCAGGTCAACACTCCTGGATCGAGGCCAGGACCTGACCCACTTGGGAGCAGAGGCCGAACCCACCCCCACCTTGTGGCTGGAGACCCTCACTTTCCAGATGCTGAACCAGGCTCCAGTTGCCAGAGCTCCAGGGCACCCATGCCAGGAGCTGGCGCCGTGCCCCTTGCTGTGTCCCTAGGCAGAAATGAGCCTGTGGGGCCCCGCAGCTAGTGTGGACCCTCAAAGGACCGGGGGCAGACCCTCACTTTGGCCCACCCATCTGGTTTTCTCCGGAATGGGTTCTGGAAAGCCTCAGGCAGTAGAGGAGCCCTGCGTGGAAGCTGGGCACTGCCAGAGCTGTCGGACTGGAGGCTCTGGGGACAATGGGCCCTGTCTGTGTCCTCTGGGAAGTGTCCCACACACGTTTCTCCACCTTGGCACAGCTGATGCCTGGAACTGTCCTGTGCACTCAGTGTATTGGGCAGCATCCCTGGGGGTACTTGGCACAGCTGATGCCTGGAACTGTCCTGTGCACTCAGCGTCTTGGGCAGCATCCCTGGGGGTACTTGGCACAGCTGATGCCTGGAACTGTCCTGTGCACTCAGCGTACCGGGCAGCGTCCCTGGGGTACTACTGTGGCCCAACAGCATGTCCCTGAACTCTCAGACCCCCGCCGTGTCCCCCTAGCCTGAGTCCCCTGAGCTGCCATCAGTTTCCTCCAGATGGTAGCCCAGAAGCTGAGACGCAGGCAGCATGGAGTCGCAGGGACAGGCTACCCTGATGCCTGCAGTTCCCCTCTTGGCAGCCTTGCAGGGCCAGTCATCTTGTGGACGGGCAGGAATGACCCTTCACACAGGGCAGGGCGGGTCAGTGCTTTGGACATCTCTGCAGCGGTGACTGCAAGGAGATGCCCATCATGCTGGGGCTCCTGGGGAACCACTGGAGGCAGCCACCATGTGCCCTCTCCTAAGCCAGCCAGTCTCCAGCTGGGGACCACCAAGGATCCCCTGGTCCCATCGGCACACTGCAGCAGGGAGACGAGAGACCTGCAGGACGGTCTTCCTGGTCCAGACAGAATGAAGCAAAGAAATCTGAAGGAAGGGGCAGATGGCCAGGAAGGTGATCCCTGGGGGCCCTCATTGCACACTGGTATAAGCCATCCCCCCAGTGCCTTGACAGTTTACAAAGTCTATGGCAACGACCCAGAGGTTACCACCCCTTTCCAAACCGGTAACAATCCAGACGTTACCACCCCTTTTGCAGAAAGTCATGGTAACTCACCCCTTAATTTAATGTAAGTAAACGTGCATATAAATACAGCTGCCAACAGCCCTCAAGTGCAGCTCTGGGCCCACTGTCTACGCATTATCCCTGCCCCATAAGAACCAGCTCCAGTTCAATAAAAGGAATGCTGTGGGCAGGTGCGGTTGCTCACACCTGAATTCTCAGCACAGGCCGAAGTGGGCGGATCACCTGAGGTCAGGAATTCAAGACCAGCCTGGCCAACATGGTGAAACCCCATCTCTACTAAAAATACCAAAATTAGCCAGGCATGGTGGCAGACGCCTGTAATCCCAGCTACTCGGGAGGCTGAGGGAGGAGAATCATTTGAACCCAGAAGGAGGAGGTTGCAATCAGCTGAGATTGCAGCACTGCACTCCAGCCCAGGCAACAGAGCAAGACTGTTGGATTGCTGTGGGCCAGGTGCAGTAGTGGACACCCTCAATGTCCACCAGCAAGAGGGAGGGTGAGGAGGGAGGACTGCTTGAGCCTGGGAGACAGAGGCTGCAGTGAACTGTGATTGTGCCACTGCACTCCAGCCTGGGTAACAAAGTGAGATTCCATCTCCGATTAAAAAAAAAGAAAAAAAAAAAAAAAAGATTGCTGTCTACCACCACCTGCATTCTTCCCTGGGTGAAGACAAGAACCCTCATGGGCTAAGCCCTAATTTGGGGGCTTGCTGACCATGGATCATCCAGTGGTCATGAAGGGACAAAGATAGCAAGGAGGCCGGGCATGGTGGCTCACGCCTGTAATGCCAGCACTTTGGGAGGCCGAGGCGGAAGGATCACGAGGTCAGGAGACGGAGACTATCCTGGCTAACACAGCGAAACCCTGTCTCTACTGAAAATACAAAAAATTAGCTGGGCATGGTGGCGGGTGCCTGTAGTCCCAGCTACTCTGGAGTGCCATTGCATTCCAGCCTGGATGGTAAGAGTGAGACTGTCTCAGAAATAAAGTAAAATGGCTGACAAAAATAAATTGGGGTTAGAGGAGAATCAACCAAGAGAAGGGGTGAGAAGGATGTGGTTCTGTCCAGGGTGGCCAAGCAATGGGGTACCCAAATCCACTGCTTGGCTGCCGTGAGGGAACAGGCCCTTGGACTTGGGACCTGGTCGGAGCATGGATCTCACAGGTGGCGGCGGTGCTGTGGCTGTCGCCCACTGCTCGGCTCCACCACAGGCCAGGAAAGAGGATGGTTCTGAAAAGAGCCTCTGGTTCGTGTGGCAGCGTTGATCGCCCACCGTGGCACGTCTCGCCGTCTCATGTTACCTCCACTGCCAGTCGCCTCCATCTCCCATCTCCCATCTCCCTGCCTCTTGCTCACCCCCTTGCTCTCTTTTTGTTGTTGGTTTTTTTTGAGATGGAGTCTCACTCTGTTGCCCAGGCTGGAGTGCAGTGGTGCAATCTCGGCTCACTGCAAGCTCCGCCTTCTGGGTTCAAGCGATTCTCCTGCCTCAGCCTCCTGAGTAGCCAGGACTACAGGCATGCGCCACCACACCCGGCTAATTTTTGTATTTTTAGTAGAGACAGGGTTTCATCGCATTGGCCAGGATGGTCTCCATCTCCTGACCTTGTGATCTGCCCACCTTGGCCTCCCACAGTGTTGGGATTACAGGCATGAGCTACTGCACCTGGTCTCAAACTCCTGCGCTCAAGCAATCCACCCACCTTAGCCTCCCACAGTGCTGGGATTACAGGTGTGAGCCACCGTGCCCAGCCCATTTTATTTTCTGTCCTGAAATGTATGCTTAATTCATGGTTTTTGTTCTTACTCCCCAGTAACTGTATTAGGGCAACTGTTTAAGGCAGGACACTTGGCTGTGAGAGGTCCTGTTGTGTTGACTCTGGGATGCCAGAGTCACGTTCTGTTGCCCCAGCTTGGCCTTCGGGATACACTGTTGGCTGCCTTCCACCTGCTCTGGGGTTTTTGGCATTTGGTGTGTGGACCCTCATTGGCCAACACTTGGGAACCCCAGGGTTTTGGCATTTCGTGTTATTGGTCACCCTCTGGATGGCCCAGGGTTTTGGCACTGACATTTCTTCCAAGATTGCAGGTTGGAGGCCCACCCTAGCAGAATCTTGGTCTTGCCTTTTCTTGCTTACTGCCCTAAAACCTAAAATTATAGCTTTTGGTAAGAGCCTTTACTTTTTTGAGATGGAGTCTTGCTCTGTCGCCACACTGGAGTGCAATGGCGCAATCTCGGCTCACTGCAATCTCTGCCTCCTGGGTTCAAGTGATTCTCCTGCCTCAGCCTCCTGAGTAGCTGGGATTACAGGGACGCAGCACCACACCCAGCTAATTTTTGTATTTTTAGTAGAGACGGTGTTTCACTGTGTTGGCCAGGATGGTTTTGATCTGCTGACTTCGTGATCCACCTGCCTCAGCCTTCCACAGTGCTGGGATTACAGACATGAGCCACCGCACCCGGCCTCCCACCATGCTGGGATTACAGGCATGAACAGCTGCGCCCGGGCCAGCTTTACGCTTCTTATAGTCACTTTATGCTTTCCCTTCTACACTTTGCTTAGAAGCACTTCTTGTGATCAGGTGCTGCGGCTCACACCTGTGATTCCAATGCTTTGGGAGGTCGAGGCAGGGAGACTGCTTGAGCTCAGGAGTTCGAGACCAACCTGGACAACATAGCAAGACCCCGTCTCTACAAAAAAAAATAGAAAAACTAGCTGGGTGTGGTGGCACATTCCTGTAGTCCCAGCTACTCAGGAGGCTGAGGTGGGTGGATCGCTTGAGCCCAGGGTGAGGTTACAATGAGCCGAGCCGTGACTGCACCACTGCACTCCAACCTGGGCACCAGAGCAAGACCCAGGCTCAAAAAAAAAAAAAAAAAAAAAAAAAGAAAACAGGGCCAGGAGCGATGGCTCACACCTGTAATCCCAGCACTTTGGGAGGCTGAGGTTGGCGGATCACAAGGTCAGGAATTTGAGACTAGCCTGGCCAATGTAGTCAAACCCCGTCTCTATTAAAAATACAAAAGAAATTAGCCAGGCACTTGTAGTCCCAGCTACTCAGGAGGCTGAGATGGGAGAATCACTTGAACTCGGGAGGCAGAGGTTGCAGTGAGCCAAGATTGCGCCACTGCACCCCAGCCTGGGCAACAGGGCAAGACTCTGTCTCCAAAAAAAAAAAAAAAAAGAGAGAGAGAGAGAAAAGTACCTCTTTTGTTATTGTATTCCATTCATGGACAAATGCTTCTAATCCACTTTTGTGCCACCCAAATTCACACCTCTCTGCAGAAAGCGGGGATCTGAAAGGGAAGACAAGTGAAGCCTCTTGCTGCCCTCCTGCTGCCTTGGCGGGCATCCCAGATGAATTCAAATTTGGCTTTAAAGAAACTCTTTTTTGAGACAGAATTTGGCTCTGTTGCCCAGGCTGGAGTGCAATGGCATGATCTTGGCTCACTGCAAGCTCTGCCTCCCAGTTCAAGTGATCCTCCTGCCTCCGCCTCCCAAGTTGCTGGGACTACAGGCGCCCGCCACCACGCCTGGCTTATTTCTTTGTATTTTTAGTAGAGATGGGGTTTCGCCATGTTGGCCAGGCTGGTCTCAGACTCCGGATCTCAAGTGATCCACCTGCATCAGCCTCCCAAAGTACAGGGATTAAAGGCATGAGCCACCACGCCCAGTCTCCCACAGTGCTGGGATTACAGGCATGAGCCACCACGCCCAGCCAAAACTCATTTTCTACTGCAACACCATTTGGGCCCAATGCAAATTGGGAGAACATAAAATCTGGCCTTAAATGGTTCTTTATGTCATAATAATATTTTATAATTATTCAGTAAAAAAGAAAGCAAATGGAGAGCGGTCTCTTGGGTAGAGGCGTGTATGGCCCTTTACTGGTTCTCTTACTTCCAGGCACAGGAAGCTAGGGGGCCCCTCATAGCTGCTCTCCCTGGAAGGATACCCTCCCTGGAGTCTCCTCAGTTCCCCAATTCTGAGGTGGGGGGGTCCCACCAGCTCTCTAATGCAGGATTCCATCAAAAAAGTCATCAGGCACAACTCCCCGTTATCCCACTAGCCCCGGCCTATATGCCCCACTGCCCTAGTAAGTCCAAACCGTACCACCAGGAGTGGGGCCCCCTAGTCCCCAAAAACAAGCCTGTGTCCACGGTAAGAGGCAGCTGATGACAGTGGGGGGCACTCGGAGTGCAGGTGCCACCCCCAAGGGGTGACCCTCCAAGTGTCCTGCTTCCAGCTGCCTCTCACGCCCACAGATGTCATGGGTTACAAACCAGTCTCCCTCAGGAATGAGAGCACTTTGGAATCATTCTGTGTTTCCAAAACTTCTCTCCTATGGCCCTGCAGGAAGGAGCCTGTCATCCTGATGGGCAGAGGACTCAGGCCCCTCGCAAGCCTTCTGCAGAAGGGCAGGCACACAGGATAGGATGCAAAATCCAAAACTTTAGTAGAGCAGGGAGCAAGGAGCCCGAGAGTGGGCCCACTGGCTGTGCACACGCCTGGACACTTTCACAAGCACACAGAACAACCACCTACCACGTCCATAATGCTCCAGATGTCCTGAGTGGAGAGAGTTGTGTTTATTCACCATGTCATACGCGCATATAGGGAACCTCTATTTAGGAGCTGGTGGCCTGCACTCAGCACTGCACAGATAAAAATATATGACTTTCAACACAGATCCAAATACCCTCACATTTTAAAAGTCAGGATTCCCTACACAAGTTTTAAGCTGACAGGATTCAAGTTCTGAGTTTTCATATATAGCTTTAACTTGTATTAAACACATGTTTATTTACAACGTGGAGAGAGAATAAGGGGCAGTTAAGGCCATTTTCTCCTGTGAAACACTGCAAAATATGTACATAAGTACAACCTAATATAGGCAAAGGTTCTAAATATCATCTTTCTTGGCTTCACGTAATTATCAGTCGGGGAGTGGAGAGCAGCTGCTGATAGCACCAGGCCACACCAGGCCATGCCAGGCCACGCCATCAAGGGCGTGTGCATTCACTTTTTCATTGAGCTGCCCTCAGAGCTGCTGCCGAGCTGGGCCCTGCACCGGCCCAGGGGTGCACTATACCCCAGACCGGTCTGAAGCATGTGTCACCGGTCCCTCAGTTCCATTTCCAAATCCACCAAGGTCCAGTCAACATACATTTCCAATAAGAATCCTGCTCTAGGGCCACTTGCGCTGAGAGCACACCGGGGGGGTCAAAGGGCAGCCACCAGGTACCCCCCAGGGAAGGGCCTGCGGCCGCCAGTCACTGCAACCCCGCCTCACCTCCGATGCCTGCTGTGCCCAGGGTGGTCCCGCTCATAGCGACGGCCTGTGCGTTCATATGACCTCGAGCGCTCCCGTCGCTGATCTCTGTAGTAATGACTTTTCTTCTTGTATTTTCCCGGATTATCCACCCGCTCCCGTGACCTGCTTCGAGAACGGGAAGAACTCCGGCTCCGAGACTTGTGTGGCTTCTGGGGGTACTTGCAGTCCTTGGACTTCCTGGAGCCCCGAATCTCAGAGCCTTTGTAGGGAGCGCTGCGGGGGGCCTGTCTCGGTGGGGAGTCACTCCGGCTCCGGGAGCGGCTCTGCGACTTGGACCCACCAGATGTGGAGCCGCTGTCACTTTTCCTGGGAGGAAGAACAGCACCACCACACGTGTGACCATCTGGCCCGGCCAGGCCCCACACACCCACAGGAGCTCAGACAAGACACACAAGCTCCAGGTTTAGAGAAACAAGAAACCACCTCAGGGTGAGAATGATTACCCCGAGGGACAGCCCCACCCCGGTATCGGCCTCCTGGATGAGCCCCGAGGCACACACCTCCTCTTAGGAGATGCTGATCGGGATGGGGACCTCGAGTAGCTCTGCTCACGGCTCCGGCTCCGACTTCGACTCTCTCGCCCCTTTGGCAAGCTGTGAACAGGACAGGAGCCAGTTACAGGGCAGAAGTCCCTCCAGCCAACCCCGACAGCCACCTGGGCAGCCCTGGGGTCTTACCCGTTCACGGGGCTGTCCGCCTTGGCTTTTTTGCTGCCCTCCAGCCTCCTCTTGTTGTTCTTCACAGACAGTGGCGAAGGCTTGCTCCCTTTACCTTCTTTGGGGGATTCCACTAGAATCAGAACAAGAGGTTAAAAGCCAACCACAAAACACTCTCCCAACAAGAAACAAGTTCGTAGAGCAAGATAAGGCCCCTCTATAGGTCGAACAGCCACGCAAGCAGACTGTAACTTCCAGCTCCCAGCCTGGGACCCAGAACTTACAGACATCACAGAAATGTAGATGGGGCCGGACGCGGGGGCTCACGCCTGTAAGCCTAGCACTTTGGGAGGCCGAGGTGGGCGGATCACGAAGTCAATAGATCGAGACCATCCTGGCCAACATGGTGAAACCCCATCTCTACTGAAAATACAAAAATTAGCTGGGCTTGGTGGCCCACGCCTGAAGTCCCAGCTACTCCAGAGGCTGAAGCAGGAGAATTGCTTGAACCCGGGAGGCGGAGGTTACAGTGAGCCGAGATCACACCACGGTACTCACCTGGCAACAGAGTGAGACTCCATCTCAAGAAAAACAAAACAAAAAAACCCCAAAACATATAAACGTGTGTGTGTGTGTGTGTGTGTGTGTGTATATATATATATATATATACACACACATATATACAGACACACACTCACACACAAATTACCTGAGTGTGGTGGTGGGTGCCTATAATCCCAGCTACTTGGGAGAGTGAGGCACAAGAATCACCAGAATCTGGTAGGCGGAGCTTGCAGTGATCCCAGATAGCGCCACTGCACTCCAGGCTGGGCAACGGAGTAAGACTCCGTCTCAGAAAAAAAAAAAAAAAAAAAAAAAAAAAGGCTGGGCATAGTGGCTCACGCCTGTAATCCCAGCACTTTGGGAGGCCGAGGCGGGCAGATCAACTGAGATTAAGAGTTCAAGACCAGTCTGACCAACATGGAGAAATCCCATTTCTACTAAAAATACAAAATTAGCTGGGTGTGGTGGCGGGTGCCTGTAGTCCTAGCTACACGGGAGGCTGAGGCAGGAGAATGGTGTGAACCCGGGAGGCGGAGCTTGCAGTGAGCCGAGATCATGCCACTGCACTACAGCCTGGGCGACAGAGCAAGACTCCGTCTCAAAAAAAAAAAGAACTGCAGACAGGCCCTTTGCATCACACTGAACTCTAGGTCTGATGACGTATATCATCTATGGCCCCACACTATAACACCTTCATCAGATGACAAGCTACCTGGGCAGCAGGGTAAACAAAAGCATTTCAGACAGCCTGTCATACTCCCTGCTAATCAACAGAAAGGCCAGGTGCCTATGCTCCTAGCACTCTGGGACGCTGAGGCAGGACAATCTCAACTTGAGGCCAGGAAATTCAAGAACAGCCCAACCAACATAGCAAGACCCAGACTCAACTAAAAAGATAAAGAATTAGCTAAGCATAGCCGGGCGCGGTGGCTCATGCCTGTAATCCCAGCACTTTATTTATTTATTTTTTTTATTTTTTTTGAGACGGAGTCTCGCTCTGTCGCCCAGGCTGGAGTGCAGTGGTGCGATCTCGGCTCACTGCAAGCTCCGCCTCCCGGGTTCACGCCATTCTCCTACCTCAGCCTCTCCGAGTAGCTGGGACTACAGGCGCCCGCCACCACGCCCGGCTAATTTTTTGTATTTTTAGTAGAGATGGGGTTTCACCGTGGTCTCGATCTCCTGACCTCGTGATCCGCCCGCCTCAGCCTCCCAAAGCGCTGGGATTACAAGCGTGAGCCACCACGCCCGGCCTAATCCCAGCACTTTAGGAGGCTGAGGCGGGCAGATCACGAGGTCAGGAGATCGAGACCATCCTGGCTAACATGGTGAAACCCCGTCTCTACTAAAAATTCAAAAAATTAGGCGGGCGTGGTGGCAGCCACCTGTAGTCCCAGCTACTCAGGAAGCTGAGTCAGGAGAATGGCATGAACCTGGGAGGCGGAGCTTGCAGTGAGTGGAGATCACGCCACTGCACTCCAGCCTGGGCGACAGAGCAAGACTCCGCCTCAAAAAAAAAGAATTAGCCAAGCATGGTGGCATGTGCCTGTAGTCCTAGCTATCCAGAAAGCTGAGGTGGGAGGATCACTTGAATCCAGGCATTGGAAGCTGCAGTAAGCTATGATCATACCACCACACTCCAGCCTGGGTGACAGAGACCCTGCCTCAAAAAAAAAAAAAAGTCTGGAAGGAGCACATATCCCGAATGAAGGCGTGGGAGAGTCACCGTCTCTGCCTTTGTGGGGAGTGGACTCCTGCACTCTAACAGACTCACCCAGCTTGGGGGCAGGAGAGAACCCTGAGGTACCATCTAGCACCTGTGCGCCCCCAGGCAGCAGGCCCCGGGCTTGGGCCTTTGCCTCTTCGATAGCGTGCTTTCTCTTTTCCACTTCACCCTCCAGGTGTGTGAGATCAACCTGCAAAAAGCCAGAAGGCGTCCATTCAGAACCAGGTGTTTCCGGCCAAACACAAATGCATACGTTACATGAAAAAATGCCGAAGAACCTTTTTCCGGGCATAAAGCTGCAAGATCTTTAAGCAGATTTCCTGAATTTCTTCTTCAGTTGCTCCAAACAAAAGAAACCAATGGGGACGATTGGGCAAAGGGATCTGTAAAAACAAACACCATCATCGTTACACTTTCCTCAACTTCACGGCAAGACTCAGGACAATAAAAAAAACAGCCTGTTAGTCACAAAAATGCTTTGGCCCAGATTAATTTGAAGAATAACACAGTAAAGTTTATATGGAGGCTGGAGAAAAAAAAATCTGACTAGAATCTCTCCATAGTAGCAACACACTGACCTCCAGCGTCCGGGCAGCAAGATAAATGCAGGCACAGGCGATGCTCTCTGGCTGGAACCGCACGAAGACGTCGGTGCGAAGGCTGTCGTTCATGTAATTCCTGGAAACCAAACACAGGAAGAACTGCAATGCCCCACCCCGGGAAGCCAGCTCTTCCGCCTGCATTATCTAGAGAAAGTCTAGATAAATTTACTACTCCTCTAAGGAGTCTATTGCTAGGACTCAGAGCTAGACAGTCCTGTGAATCTCAAGAGTTAATGGAGAAATATTCTAGCTGCTTTTTCTAAATACAGGACAGGAAGGCACAGAAATTATTAGAAAAAAAAAGCTGGCTGAATGTCAGACAATACATGTTGCTATGAAAGAGAACCGACTTTAACTTTACTTTTCCCCTCAACCTTGGCCTGCTCTCATGCAAAGCACGATGCCTCAGAAAGAAAATGTCTACTGGAGTCACTAAAACGCTTTTGATTAAAGAAATCTAAATGCTCAAAATCCATAGTGCAGAGAAACATGCAAACTCAAATGAACTGGCTGAGCACAAAGCCGGTGCGGCTGCTGGGAGACAAGCCATCCTCTTGGGTTCCTCTTCCTCTTCCTCCAGGGCGCTGGCGGCAGGCCCCTTCTCTGCTGACCGAGCTGCAGCTTCCTTGAAGGAGTCCACTTGGAAGAGGGAAAAGCCCCTTGGGTGCAAGTTGGACGCGTGGGAGCATCGTGTGGAGGGAGGCTCCGCACCCAAGGGCAGGCCTCTTCTTGGGCTCATCAGAGCCGCTGCCAACTGTCCCATTTCAACAAGGAGTCTTAAAATGAACATTCATAGAATCAGAAGCAACACAATACTGAAGAAGCAACACAATACCGAGAAGCAACACAATACTGAACATTTCATCATAGTACATTCTTTAACTTTCATATTTAGAAGCTATAAATATACAAAAATTTACATTTTTTAAAAGTTAAAGCATTTAAAACCTGGCTACATTTTGAGCATTTCCTTTAGATCTCTAAGATTTAACAGACTACAACCAGACCTTATACTAGCTTTATGAATACTGCAAAAACAGAAAGGGTAATTCCATGAGGACAGGTGAACTGGTTTTATATTTACTGCTCCTCACATACCCCAATAACGGTAAGCCTTGGAGTGGGGCTGCACCCGCAGACGAGGCGGGTCATGCGGGAATCTGACCCATGACCCTCCCCCAATATCTTTGTCCTAAATAAACCTTGGAGAAGGTAACATACAAACCCACTCAGAGATTTCTAAATGGTTAAGTCCTACAGGTGCCTCTTGGAGGCACCTGGCTCTGGAAGCAGCTCCAGGCATCATGGGGGAATCTGTGTGGCGGCCATATGGCCACACCCCCTGATGCAAGCGTGCCAGTGCACAGCTCTAACACAGACACACCCAACAATCAGTAACCTTTCGGTGTCTAATCAGCAACTTTCAGTATTCAAGTAGTGATATTAATCCATGAACTTTAAATTCTTAAAAACAAATGAAATCTTGAGAACATATAAACTTATTGCTGTATTTGAAATGATACAATATTTTTTAAAGTATCCATGAAATAATTTAAAGATGCACACCTTTTACTAGAGCGTGTCACGCAAAGCTGCTGAAAAGAGCAACTTCAGGGCTTCTAGAAATCATGACATAACCCCACACTGACACAGCCAATTTGTCTCTTCAATTCTCACAGCTTTCCATATCATTTTTTTTTAAGAGAAAGGTACTGCATCTTTATCATACAGGTACAGCAGTTTTAAAGGGACAAAAATCAAGTCAAGACAGTTATCAACTCTAATCAATACAATTACCAAAGCACGACAGAGGATTAACAAGAAGCACAATCGTCAGAGAACCACAGCAGGAGTCGGCCATGGCTATGCTATGTGCGTACCACCAGTCTAGAGCCAGCCTTCGGTGGAGAGCCTGCACTGGATTGGCTGAAGACGCCGCTGTCCCTGCACCAAAGCGCTTGGACAGCAGAGGAGAAGTCTTAGTCACTTACCCTCAGAGGCTACCCTTTGATTGAAAGAGTACAGAAAAGAAAAGTCAAAATAGGTTCTCTATTAAACATGTCATAGCACCAGACAATTCAGTCAGCAAAAATATGACCCTTACAGACTTAACTCCAAGGGAAAAAATTCACCAGAATCCCCAGAACCCCCCAATAATAAATTGCACTTTAGGGTTCCTTTCTAGCACATGCATTGCTAAAATCGGCCCCAGAACCTTCTCTGCCCTTCTCCCATGGGATGCAATGTCACTGGAGAAACAGACCAAGTCTGCACTAGCCTGTCCCTCTGCCTTCCCCGGGAAAAAGTCCCCCTGTGCCAAGTCAACAGCTCCCAGAGGAAGCCCACTGACGGCTCTCTTCAGGGTGGGGGACACAGGAAGTCCAGGCTTGCAGGGAGGGGACGGGCCACCTACCGTGACTGCGAGTGCCCATTTTGGGAGTCTGATTGGAATTTATACAGCAGAAGCACTGGGCACTCGGACAACTCAGGCCCACAACCAAGTCACTGGGCTGCCTACCCACTGCCCAAGTGCCTCAAGTCAACACATTCCTGCACTGCCCTTGCTGGTCTCATAAAACAAGGAAGCTCAACTCACCATGAGGTCTGGACCAGGTGTTGGTTACGCTCACACTCTAACACCTGAAGGTACATAACGATTATCTGGAAGATATGGGTCAGGCAGTTATTATCAAGAACCTTAAGAGCCCAGAATTCAGATCTTGTGGGTGTCCATGCAGCAAACAAGAGCCTCAAGCTAGATCCCAGGAGTGGCTCCTGGCCACACGTCTGGCGGACGGCTCAGCTGGAGGGAGCTTTGCGGATGCGCCTGCTGTCTGCCTTGGCAGCCAGGCAGGATGCATGCCCGTGAGAACAGCCACACAACCCATGGCACAGGCCTCGTTCTTCACGGGGCCGGTTTCATTCTCGTCTTCAATGCTTTTCCACCAGTGAGGTTGGCCTGTCCTACACGTCTCTGTACCCCAGTTAACAACTCACCAAAACACAATATGAACGTACTTTCAATAAACAGAGAAGAACACTTCAGGCCGGGCACGCTGGCTCATGCCTGTAATCCCAGCACTTTGGGAGGCTGAGGCGGGCAGATCACCTGAGGTCGGGAGTTCGAGACCAGCCTGACCAATATGGAGAAACCCAGTCTCCACTAAAAATACAAAATTAGTCGAGCATGGTGGTGGTGCATGCCTGTAATCCCAGGTATTCAGGAGAATCACTTGAACCCAGGAGGTGGAGGTTGCGTGAGCTGAGACTGTGCCATTACACTCCAGCCTGGACAATAGAGCAAGACTCCGTCTCAAAAAAAAAAGCACTTCAATCTGTGGTGGGCAATTTATGGATAATTTGAACAGATGGCAGAAAGTCGAACAATCAAATGAGGGAACCCACCAATAAAAAGGAGATGGAACCAAAGATGGAAACAATTTTTTGGGAAAACAAGTGCTTTGTTTCCGTGTAACACAGAAGGCACCCACAACGCTGGGAGTGAGGGACAGTGTTGTGGCCATGGTCCTCAGTCAGTACATGCCACAAAACTCGCCAGTCATTTCAGACTAAAGGGGCCAGAATTCCCCTAATTTCTCCATAAGAGGAAATAAAGCTATCACTAAAGCAACTGTAGAAAATTAACTGTTGAGGCTGGGTGCAGTGGCTCATGCCTGTAATCTCAGCACTTTGGGAGGCCGAGGCGGGTGCATCACCTGAGATCAGGAGTTTGAGACCAGCCTGGCCAACATGACGAAACCCCATCTCTACTAAAGATACAAAAATTAGCCAGGCGTGGTGGCGCATGCCTGTAATCCTAGCTACTCAGGAGGCTGAGGCACGAGAATCACTTGAACCTGGGAGGCACAGGTTGCAGTGAGCCAAGATTGCACCACTGCACACCAGCCTACATGACACAGTAAGACTCTGTCTCAAAAAAAAAAAGGCCAGGCACGGTGGCTCATGCCTGTAATCCCAGCACTTTGGGAGGCCAAGGTGGGAGGATCATGAGGGCAAGAGATCAAGACCATTCTGACCAACATGGTGAAACCCCTTCTCTCCTAAAAATACAAAAATCAGCTTGGCGTGGTGGCACGTGCCTGTAGTGCCAGCTACTCGGGAGGCTGAGGCAGGAGAATGGCTTGAACCTGGGAGGTAGAGGTTGTGCCTCCACTGCCAGTGCCACTGTGCCACTGCACTCCAGCCTGGCGACAGAGCGAAACTCCATCTCAAAGAAAAAGAAAAAAAAATAAAGAAAATTAACTGTTGAGAAAGGAAAACATAAACTAAAATTCAATTTTTATAAACTCATCACTATTTTTGAAAGCCCAAACTTAAATAATGCCATTTCCAAAACTCTTAAAAATGTGTTACTAAAATAAACAGCTGACACTAGAACACGAATGCATCAGGAACTATTCTTGAGATTATAGATAGAAACTGGGAAGCCAAGTCAGGGATGCACTCAGTCCTCTTCAGAGCCTTCAACTGCACTGAGGTGGAGAGAGGCGGCCGGGCTGGAGCAGTGGCCTAGGCGGGCTCGCAGAGCAGGAGCCGCACACCCACCTTATGAGGATGCTTCACATGGACGCAGAAACCCAACTCTTTGAGAACTCGTCTTTCCGCCTTTATAATTTGGTTCTTTAAATTAACATAATCTTGATCCAGTAGTAGAGGCACGGGCTTCCTGCCAAAGAGAGAGCACAGGGTCTGCATCACAGTCGAGCAGAGCAAGGCTTCTGAGATCCCGTCATTACCTCCAACTATGAGCACCTAACGCAAACCCCACAACACAACATCACTACGAAGTCCACATCCTCTGATGAACAAAACTGCACACCGCTCCCTACAGCCCAGTGCCAACCTACTCATCCCTTCCCAACGATCCTCCCTGCTTTTCCTTATAGATCAACAGCTTCTGGGGCACAAGCATAGACCGAACATAGCAAGTTTTAGGATCTCGTGGCACAAATGCTAAAAGCACTTTATGTGACTCACGATAGAAAGGTACATATTCACAGTTCAATAACCATAGAACCAGTGAAAGCACAATTATTTAAATACAGATGGGCTAGGTGCGGTGGCTCACGCCTGTAATCCCAACACTTTGGGAGGCGAGGCAGGCAAACTGCCTGAGCTCAGGAGTTCGAGACCAGTCTGACCAACATGGTGAAACCCTGTCTCTACTAAAAAAATGCAAAAATTAGCCGGGCATGGTGGCGGGTGCTTGTAATCCCAGCTATTCAGGAGGCTGAGGCAGGAGATTCACTTGAACCCAGGAGGCGGAGGTTTCAGTGAGCCGAGATCGCATCACTGCACTCCAGCCTGGGTGACACGGTGAGACACAGTGAGAGTCCGTCTCAAAAAAAAAAAAAAAAAAAAAAAAAAGGGCCGGGTGCAGTGGCTCACACCTGTAACCCCAGCACTTTGGGAGGCCGATGAGGCCATGTTTTCTTTTTCTTTTTTTGAGATGGAGTCTCACTCTGTTGCCCAGGCTGGAGTGCAGTGGCGCAATCTTGGCTCACTATAACCTCCACCTCCCGGGTTCAAGCAATTCTCCTGCCTCAGCCTCCCAAGTAGCTGGGATTACAGGCATGCACCACAACGACCAGCTAATTTTGTATTTTTAGTAGAGATGGGGTTTCTTCATGTTGGTCAGGCTGGTCTCAAACTCCCGACCTCAGATGATCCACCCTCCTTGGCCTCCCAAAGTGCTGAGATTATAGGCGTGAGCCACCACACTCGGCAAGGCCTTTTTTTTTTTGAGACAGAGTTTCACTTTTGTTGCCCAGGCTGGAGTGCAATGGCACAGTCTCAGCTCACTGCAACCTCTAACTGCCCGGTTCCAGCGATTCTCCTGCCTCACCCTTCCAAGTAGCTGGGATTACAGGCACCCGCAACCACACCTGGCTAATTTTTGTTGTTGTTGTTGAGACAGAATCTTGCTCTGTCGCCCAGGCTGGAGTGCAGTGGCGCGATCTTGGCTCACTGCAAGCTCCGCCTCCCAGGTTCATGCCATTCTCCTGCCTCAGCCTCTTGAGTAGCTGAGACCACATGCACCCGCCACCACGCCTGGCTAACTTTTTTGTATTTTTAGTAGACACAGGGTTTCACCGTGTTAGCCAAGATGGTCTCGATCTCCTGACCTTGTGATCCACCCGCCTCGGCCTCCCAAAGTGCTGGGATTACAGGCGTGAGCCACCGCGCCTGCCCAATTTTTGTGTTCTTAATAGGGACGGGGTTTCACCATGTTGGTTAGGCTGGTCTCGAACTCCTGACCTCAGGTGATCCACCTGCCTAGGCCTCCCGAAGTGCTGGGATTACAGGCCAGCCAGGCCAGAGGCTGTGTTTTCTAAAGGACTTCCATTAACTTCAGGTGCATAAACCCTGGGCTAAGGTCGGAGGCAGCGGTTCTCTGCTGGAGAAATTTTACTATTCCAAGGCCATGAAGCAACATCAACAGACTTTTGGTTTTTTTTGGAAACAGGGTCTCACTCTGTCGTCCAGGCTGGAGTGCAGTGGTGACATCACAGCTCACTGCAGCCTCAATTTCCTGGCCTCAAGCAAACTTCCTTTTTCAGTCTCCTAAGTGCTCAGATTACAGGTGTGAGCCACTACACCTGGTATGAGAGAATGTCTGGCTGTCACATCTAAGGTGGGGTACTCCTGCCATCCAGTGAGTCGAGACCAGGGATGTTGCTGAATCCTGCAACACACAGGAGAATCCCCTACAACTAAAGATTACCCAGCCAGATTCGGTGGCTGAAATCTGTAATCCCAGTGCTTTGGGAGGCTAAGGCCAGCAAATCCTTGGAGCCCAGGAATTTGAGACCAGCCTGGGCAACACAGCATGACCCCATTTCTACCAAATAAAAAATAAAAATTAGCTGGCATAGTTGGCGTGCTCCTATAGTCCCAGCTACTCAGGAGGCTGAGACAGGAGAAACTCTTGAGCCTAGGAGGTTGAGGCTGTAGTGAGCCATGATTGTACCACCACACTCTGCCCTGGACAACAGGAAATCTGTCTCAGGAGGAAAAAAAAAGATTATCCAGCCCGAATGTCTATAGTGCTGAGATTAAGACTCCCTGCTCTAGAGCGTTCAGAAACGTGTGGGACAGAAGCAGCAACAGGGCCGTGCACTGACATGGGTAAAGCAGGAAGCCAGCCCCAGCGCGACCCGCCACAGTGCACTGTCCTCACTGGAGCCCCTGCCCTCACTGAACAGCATCTGCCGATGCCTCTGAGCAGGCCCTGTTCGTGGACCTTGAGAATGCGTTCATGAACATCCCACAGGTTTAGAACCTCAGGCCTGTACTGTGTCATACCAGCCATACTGTGGCTTAATCAGAAAAAAACAAAATAGACATCTATGACAGACTAGACAGCTCTGACCGACTCACTTTTTCTCTCTTAACTGTCGAAGGCGGTGAAACACATTGATGACGTCCCGTATGCGTCTTGGGGCCTCTTCTATCTTGGAAGCCAGGTGGACACAGGCCATTGACACATGCTGAAGCGGAAGCATTGCAACACGCCCATGTTTGTCCCCAGCCACGGCGTCCTGACGGCCGCCATAGGCTTAAGGGCTATTCAGACCAAAAGGGAGGTGCACCCAGGGGAAAAAAAAGTCAAGAAACAGAACCCTCTGGCACAGAGCTCAGACTAGGGGGCAAGTACTCACTCCCCTGAGTAACCGGGCAAAATAAACCGTTTTACCCTCAACATACTTCGTTGAGAATGAAGTGCAGGAGAAAGCCTTACCTCCATGGAGTGCTTCACGAAGGACTTGGTATAAAAGAACCGCTGGAACAACACCTGCCCGGTAGCCATGGCCACCTAGAGTAGAAAAAAGTTTCTGTATTTTCAAACGTACCATTCAAAGCCTTCGCGGCCAAAAGTAATCGAGTAAAGTGGGACTCCCCACGCAGAACCAAACACTGAAACGTTTCCCACGTCCACAAAGGCTCTTCGCGTCCCGCCGTCTCGGGATCCAGCGCACTGGCGGGCAGGGAGGCCCCGGGACAGGAGCATGAGCTGGCTGGGGACTGGGGCAGGGGCTGGGGTCGGGGTCTGGGCAGGGGCGGTGCGGGCCCGACTCGCCGCCAACAAAGGGCGGCTGCCGCCCCAGCGGTTACCTGGGCCCGAGGCTCGCGGCCGCGCCCTCACCTGCGGCAGGCGGAGCAGGATGCCGGCCGCCTGGATGAGCTCGCAGCCCACCACGCGGAGGTCGGTCTCTGTGTCGGTGTCGAGGCCGCTCGACATGGACGGCGTGAAACGGAGCTTGTCGTCAGGCAGGAGACAGTTCTCCAAGGTGATGAGCACCCCGGAATACAGCCTGTCCCCGATCAGCACCCCCTGCGACCCTGAGGGTGTGCCCCCAGATCCCGGGGTGCCGGCCGCTGCCGCGGGAGCTGCCGACCCTGCAGCCCCAGCCGCCGCCGCCGCCATTTTGTGCCGCCGACTCCCTTTCGGTGTCTTCCCGCAGGGCGGCTCTTCGCGAAGCTCCACGGCCGCCACCGCCCCGCCCCGTCGCGTGCCATTGGTTCGGCCCGCGACCAGCGCGACGCCGCCTAGCCGCAATTGGCTACGCAACTTGCCCGTCAGCAACGCGCCTAACGCAGACGCCGGAACCTGGCGCGGGTGGGGCGGGCTCGTTACCCAGGGGGCTCCGCGGTGCCGGCCGACCCGGAAGCATGTCTGTCCCTAGCGGAGGCGCCGGTGCCGTGCTCAGAGAGCCTGCCTGTGCCCCCCGAGCAGGGCTGGGACTCTTCCAAGATGCCCACGTTCGCACAGAGACCCCAGATCGCGGAAGCTCGCGTCTCGAAAGGCCTGTAGGTCAAGGGGGGCCATCTCGGTGGGATCTGGGGCGGGACGACCCCCACTGCTGACCCCTGGACGCGGGGCAGGGTCAGACGCTCCGCTCGGCCTCGCCCTGGATGAGACGCGCGTGCCTGGTGTCCCCCGGCCGCCGTCGGCGTCGCATGTTCAGTCCTTATCGACTCCAGGCTTTGGGGATGCATATTAACGCCAGACTCCCGCAAAGTCTTGCCTTCAAAACTCAGCCCCTGGGGAGGGACGGGTGGAGGGATGACGGGAAACGTGGCTTCGACGTCCCTACAGAGCCTCTCCAGCGTGGGGAGGCCTAAGTACTTCAAGGTTCAGGCCCACGGAAGGAGTCGGGGGAGCGAGGCCCGGTGCTCTACGTGTGAAGGAGCTTGGACAGGACCCCACAAACGCTAGGGAGACGGTGAGGGGGTTCATGTGTTTGTAACGTCTTGACATCGCTGATCCTCCCGCAGGCGGTCTCACGCCCTGCCCGTCTTGGGTTCACGGTTTTTCATCACCTGTGGCTGTCCTGCGGTCGACCACAGCTGTGCAGGAGGGGCAGGAGGTATCTGTTGCTGCAGTTACCGGAACCTTTGCCAGGATTAGTACCGGACCACGAGTGAGGATGATGGGGAAGCCTCCGTGGGGCAGGGAACGGTGAGGCAGGAGGAAGAGGGAAGGGCAGCAGAGGCCTGAATGGTTGCAGGTTTACACACTGAGCTGCCAGTGACTGCCCAGCTCAAACAGGCTCAAATTCAGAAGCCACCATTGCTCCTCACCCCCACCCCTAGATCAGCTGTCCACTAGCTCTGCCATGACTTGATACTGCAGCTCAAACAGTGCCAACCAAGACCCACTCTCCTCACCGCCTGTTATGGGTAACACGGTATGGTTACAGCCTTACTCTTGTCCTCCTTCCCCAGGCTGGTAGCTCAGGGATGTCTGGTCTGAGTTACAGCTGCACGCTCTCCAGGAAAAAAGCAATTTCCTCTTCTCTGGAAACCCCACCACACAGCTGGTTTCTCATTAGTGCTGCTTGCCCATTCCCTGAGCTCTGACTGCCAGAGGAGTGGGAGGTTGGTGGTGCCTCCAGCCCATCAGGGGCAGGCCCTGGGACTGCCTGGGAACAGGACTATGGCACAAACCGAGTTAGTGATGGGAGCAACCCACAGTGCTCTGCCACATCCGTGTCTTCCTTCACTGACATGAAATGCAGAAAAGGCAGCTTTGCCACAGCACAGCAGCACGCACAGAATGTGGCCGCCCAGGGCTCTGTCCTTGACCCTGTGGTCCAGGACTGTTCACCAAGGGCTGCCAGGCACTGAGTGCCCCGTGCACATGGCCAGACACTGCACTCATGGAGCGGAAAGGACAGTGAACGAGACTTGGTCCCTGGCCTCCAAAGGCTTAGGGCGTAGTGGCCGTCATCAAGCACAGTGACAAGGGCCAGGAGAGGGACCTCTTAGGAGGCCATGCAGTAATGGTAGCCAGAAAGAATGAAGGCCTGCAGTGAGGATGGAGTGGTCAGCCTGAAGCCATCTCTAGCACGTGGCCAGGATGCTGATTGTGCAGGTTGGAGGTAAGTGGTGAGTCTGAGAAAAGGGCCAGAAAGACTCCCCAGCAACTGCTGGCAAAGGGTGAAGGGCATGTTCCCACAGGATGCAAGCCAGCTGCCTTTGGAGGGGAGATGGGCACTCAGTTTAGGCGCTCCTACGGCAGCGTCAGCAAGACAAGCAGGTTGCGGCAGGGGTCTGTGCATTGCTGTGTAAATGTAGGGGGCATCAGGAGGCAGACAGTGGCTGATAACCAGCGTCTCAAGAGCCTTACTGGGGCAGAAAGACCAGGGGAGAAGTGTGCATCACCCTTGGGGTTAAGGGACAGTTGTCTGTTAGGTGTTGCTTCCTGGAGATGGCTGAAAAGCCAGTCCAGCCTGCAGGGACCAGGCCACCACCCACCTGATGTGGGAGCATTTCCCCCCCGCTGGGCTGCTGAATCTGGGGGACATAGGGAAGCTGAGGCTGGTGTTCTGAGTGGTGGCAGAGCTGAGCCACAGGGGATGTCTGAGGTCAGCCCTGAGCAGAATGGAGTAGGGTCTCAGGGTGGGTCAGGGAACTGGAAAGTGGGCACTGTGCACGCAGCCCTTGAGGGGAGCCAGGGTGGGGATCCCCCACCGTGTACAGAAGGCAGCAGCCTTGGAAGCAGGATGTGCTCCTTAGTGTGCTCGCTTGATACCAGAAAATGACTCTAAAAACTGAAGAGTGTTTGAGTTTCATTCACACAAAACAAGGACTTCATCTGTGAGGCTCTGTCCCAGAGAGACGGGGCCTTCCCTCATGTCTGTTATTGGGATGTAGCTAAACAAAAGTACAAATCAAACAAACTGCAAATTACTCTGTATCTTTTCCTAATCAACACAGCAACAGTCCTCAGTGGTACTGCACCACTCTGGAAAAAATGCCTTCAGGTTCCTTCCCATCCCCCAAGGCAGCAGCAAATCCTTCGTGTCGCCTCCTATTGGCCAAGGCAGCCAAAGACTTAAAAGTCTTTGGTTCGTAGATGGCCAGATCCGCTAGGACTTTCCTGTTGAGCTCCACCTGGCACTGGGAAAAGAATGAATCAGAACCTGCAGTCAGTGTGAGACACACACTCTGGCTCTGCGTGGTCACGGCGCTGGCTCAGGAAGAACCCAGCTGCACACTCGCCTGGGGGAAGGGAAGGCCTAGGAGAATCCTATCTGGGTGGCACAGCAGAGGACTTCCAGGCAGGATACTGAAGGATAAATGTGGACAAGGGTGAGGGAGGCACCTGTGGAGTCTGCAGGCAGGCTAGAGTCCAGTCCAGATGTCAGCCCAGGGAACCAAACACCTTGTTCAGGGTCCTTGGTCACCACCCTGACTGAGCTGACTGCTGGCCTAGGGTAACCCTTTAAGCCAACTTGGAAGTGCCCACAAGAACCACGGAAGATTTCAGAAGCTAGTGAACAATGCCAGAGTTTAAGGAGCAGAAAGTGGGGGCTGTCTCTAGAGCTAAGAACTGAAGATGATTTCAGAAGCTAGTGAACAATGCCAGAGTTTAAGGAGCAGAAAAGAAGGGGGCCAGTCTCTGAGCATTAAACTCAGCTACCAAGGCCGGGCATGGTGTCTCACTTGTAATCTCAGCACTTTGGGAGGACAAGGCAGGCAGGTCACCTGAGGTCGGAAGTTCGAGACTAGTCTGACCAACATGGGGAAACCCCATCTGTACTAAAAAATACAAGAAAAAAAACCACAAGGCCGAGCGCGGTGGCTCACGCCTGTAATCTGAGCACTTTGGGAGGCTGAGGCAGGCAGATCACCAGGTCAGGAAATCAAGACCATCCTGGCTAACATGGTAAAACCCTGTCTCTACCAAAAATACAAAAAAATTAGCTGGGCGTGGTGGTGGTCACCTGTAGTCTCAGCTACTCAGGAGGCTGAGGCAGGAGAAGGGTGTGAACCCGGGAGGCGGAGCTTGCAGTGAGCCAAGATTGTGCCACTGCACTCCAGTCTGAGCAACAGAGTGAGACTTAGGGTCCGGCTACCAAGGACAAAGTGAGCTGAGATGACACCAGTGTACTCCAGCCTGGGGGACAGTTTGAGACTCTGTCTCAACAACAACAAAAAGTTTTAATAATGATTTCTGATGACAGCAGGTGAAATAGGAACTTACAGAAAGGAAGGGGAATGTTGTGGAGTGAATGGATGGTTTATGCAAGTGTAGCAAAATCTTGGTGATACTGAATCTGGTCATTATGCTCGTCTCTCTGCTTTTGTGTACGTTATTTCCTAAAAGGTTGAGGGGTGGGCATTTTGTACTACCTGTGACCTGTATGCTTTGTGCGAAGTCTGTCTCCTTTCTTTTTTTTTAAGACAGAGTCTCACTGTGTCGCCCAGGCTGGAGTGCAGTGGCACAATCTCAGCTCACTGCAAGCTCCGCCTCCTGGGTCCGTGCCATTCTCCTGCTTCAGCCTCACAAGTAGCTGGGACTACAGGCGCCCGCCACCGCACCCGGCTAATTTTTTGTATTTTTAGTAGAGACGGGGTTTCACCGTGTTAGCCAGGATGGTCTCGATCTCCTGACCTCGTGATCCACCCGCCTCAGCCTCCCAAAGTGCTGGGATTACAGGCGTGAGCCACCACGCCCGGCCAAGTCTGTCTCCTTTCTTAACTACAGTTCCCTGAGTAAAATGGGAAAGTCAAACCTCCTAAGCCTACCCTGAAGATCTTTGTAAAGCACCAAAGACTGCCTTCTGCAAAATGCCCACCCCTCAACCTTTTAGGAAATAACGTACACAAAAGCAGAGGGATGAGCATAATGACCAGATTCAGTATCACCAAGATTTTGCTACACTTGCATAAACCATCCATTCACTCCAAAACATTCCCCTTCCTTTCTGTAAGTTCCTATTTCACCTGCTGTCATCAGAAATCATTATTAAAAGTTTTTGTTGTTGTTGAGACAGAGTCTCAAACTGTCCCCCAGGCTGGAGTACACTGGTGTCATCTCAGCTCACTGCAACTTCTGCTTTCTGGATTCAACCCAATCTCCTGCCTCAGCCTCCCGAGTAGAGCTGGGATTACAGGCGCATGCCACCACCACGCCTGGCTAATTTTGTATTTTTAATAGAGACAGGGTTTTACCACATTGGCCAGGCTGGTCTCGAACTCCTGACATCAGGTTATCAGCCCACCTCTGCCTCTGCCTCAAAGTACTGGGATTACAAGTTTGAGCCACAGCACCCAGCCTCATTGTTTAAACTTTAAATTAAACTTTGAAGTTAAAGTCAAGTTTTTCTACACTTTTTTTTGAGACAGAGTCTCACTCTGTCGCTCAGGCTGGAGTGCAGTGGCGTGAACTCGGCTGACAGCAGCCTCTGCCTCCCAAATTCAAGCGATTCTCCTGCCTTAGCCTCCTGAGCAGCTGGGACTAGAGGCGCCGGCCACCATGCCCGGCTAATTTTTCGTATTTTTAGTAGAGACAGGGTTTCACCTGTTAGCCAGGATGGTCTCGATATCCTGACCTCATGATCTGCCCGCCTCGGCCTTCCAAAGCGTTGGGATTACAGGTGTGAGCCACCACGCCCGGCCTCTTTTTTTCTTAATGGGGAAACATCAGGACTTACATCCCAGAAACACGTGCCTTGTTTCCAATTCTGCTCTGCTGTCAACCAGTGTGGTAAGCTCCCAGACCTGCCAGAACCCCACACCAAGACAGAGTGCAGCTGGAGTGGCACCCCTCATCTCTGCCGCATGGACCACTACCGGGCTGTGCCAGGTCTGATGGGAGGGTTTATTTATTTACTTTTAGAGATGGAGTCTTGCTCTGTTGCCCAGACTGGAGTGCAATGGCGTGATCTCGGCTCACTGCAGCCTCCGCCTCCCAAATTCAAGCAATTCTGCCTCAGCCTCCAGAGTAGCTGGAATTCTAGGTGCCCGCCACCACACCTGCTAATTTTTTGTATTTTTAGTAGAGACAGACTTTCACCACGTTGACCAGGCTAGTCTCCATCTCCTGCCCACCTCAGCTTCCCAAAGTGCTGGGATCACAGGCGTGAGCCACCCCGCCCAGCCATGGCTTTCTTTACTCTTGTCAGACGGGGTCTTGCTCTCACCTAGGGTGGAATGCAGTGGTACCATCATAGCTCACTGCAGCTTCAAACTCCTGGGGTCTCAAAATGATCCTCCTGCTTCAGACTCCTCAGTAGCTGACACTACAGGTCTGTACCACCACACCCAGCATTTTTTTGTAGAGAGTGGTCTCACTATGTTGCCCAGGCTGTTGCTGGCACTATTCCTAGGCACAGTCCCATCACTCATCCACATGGGAATTGTGACCTGCTCCGTTTCCAGCCTGGGCTGGTTCACCCCTCCTTAGGCAACGTGGTGGTCTCCTGCTCCCAAGAGGTCACCATATTGATACCAAACTTAACATGGACACCCCATCAGCATAGGAAACTACAGCCCAGAAGTCAGTCCCCAGGGATCCTCTGGCCTCAGCCTCCTGATTAGCTGGGACTACAGGAGGCACCGCACACCCCTCATGATGGTTTCTGCAGATGTCCAGAATTTCAGCGGGGCCCACATGCTCACCCATACCTTAACTAAATTGCCAATGAGCGCTGGATACTTCAGTCCATGTTCCTGGCTAGCAGCTGTAATTCGATTAATCCAGAGCTGAAATAAGAAAACATGGAGATACTTAAAAATGACTTCTGGATCTTATGTCCCAGCAAAGCCTCTCGTTGATCTAAAGAATATTTTTCTAAAGGTAAATGGCAAAGTCAGTGAGCTATGATGGTCCCATCACACTCTGGCCTGAGCGAAATCAAGACCCTGTTTCAAAATTAAAATCAGCAAAAACCCGGCTGGGCGCGGTGGCTCACGCCTGTAATCCCAGCACTTTAGGAGGGCAAGGCAGGCAGGCAGATCATTTCAGATCAGGAGTTCGAGACCAGCATGGTCAACATGGCGGAACCCAGTCTCTACTAAAAATACAAAAATTAGCTTGGTGGCGCACACCTGCAGTCCCAGTTACTCGGGAGACTGGGGCGGGAAAATCGCTTGAACCCGGGAGGCGGAGATTGCACTGAGTCTAGATCGCGCCATTGCACTCCCGCCTGGGCGACAGAGCGAGACTCCGTCTCGGGGTAAGAAAAAAAAAAGGGGGTACGTTAGATGCTAGGTTCATGAGGCTGAGGCGGGAGTGGTGAGGCGCAGTAATGAGGTGGCGCGTGGACAGAGTGGAGGTGCCAGCCTCTCAGAGATGCGGGGGGGTTCCGGGTGTGCAGAGCTTGCCAGCAGCGTGGTCTCTTCGAGGAGCACTAGGGCAGCAGATAGTGGCCCTGGAGGGTGGGCAAGGGGCTGGGTTGACTTCAGCTGCCAGAGGGAAGGGAAGCCACCGGAGGGGAGATGAGAGCAGCAGCAACTAGGGCGGTGGCTGGCGACGCAGGGAGAGTGGCAAGGCGGCTCTGCAGTGGCACGGGCGAGGGGCTGGAGCAGGGGGTGACAGTGGGGGCGGCGGGAGAACGGACGTCCCACAGTCTGCCTGCGGGGCGACATAATTTGTCGGAGTTTCGAAGCGAGGTATGAAAGCAAGAAAGCAAGGAGCTGAGGGTGGCCAGGCGGCTGCACACTCGCTGGGTCGCGGGGCAGAGACGCAGGGGCAGCGAGCGCGCTGGCCGGCGGGTGTCCCTGGTTCACGCTTACGGTCCTCATGTTCTTCTTCTTCAGGTATCGGGCTTTGGTGCATTTCACAAAGGCTCGAATCACGGTTCTGACCGCCAACCTGTAGCACCGGTTTTTCCTCCCCCGGAAGTGCTGGGTCAGAAAACGGGAAACCAGGGTTGTCAGCGGGGCCCGCGCCGGCCGCCCCTTGGCCCGCGGGATCCCCCCGGGCGCCCAGTGCCCAGGCCGGGCGGCCGGCACTCACCCTGGCGTGCTTCAGCACCTCCTGGATCCGAAAGTAGCGGTCGGTGACGCGATTCCGCAGCCAGAGCTGCGCAGTGAGGAAGACCATGGCGCCTGCAGGCCGGCGTGCCGGATACTCAACGCACGCACCGCGCCGCTGCCATCTTGCCCGGGTCGGAAATGGCGGTCACGAGCGCTTCCGGGTCAGCGCCTGCGATGACTTCCGGGGCGAAGGTCGCCTCCCGTCAGCCCCCGGGTGCCCGGCTGCGCCTCTGAACTCGCGGTGGTGGCGCGTGGTGGGGAACGGATGTGGGGCCGCGGCGGGGACTGAGGAGAACGAGGCCGCAGCGCCCGTGGTCATCCACGGACGATGGATAAACAGCAGCGCAGCGCGGGCCGTCCCGGAGCACGGCCCAGGCCGCAGCTGTGGTTCCGAGGGCGCCGTGAGGGCAGCGGACCCGGGTCGGGGGCGCCGCGGCCGGGAAGCGCGGGCGCGGCGCGGGCGGGGAGGGCCAGGCCGCCCTCTAGGGCCACGAGGATATTCAGGAACCGAGGTGGAGATAGTCGTATCGCTGTGAAAGTGCCCGTTGCCTCTGAACCCTGCACTTTGTTTACTTACTCATTTTGAGACGGGGTCTCACCCGGTCGCCCTGGCTGGGGTGCAGCGGCCCGACCTCGGCTCGCCGCGGCCTCTGCCTCCCTTGTAGCTGGGACGTCAGGCCCGCGCCGCCACGCCCGGCTAATTTTTTGTGTTTTTTGTAGCGGGGGGGTCTTCCTGCGTTGGCCAGGCTGCTCTCGGAGTCCTGGCCTCTGCTGGGATTACAGGCCTGAGCCACCGCGCCCGCCCTGGAAATTCTAAGCTTCGAAATGGTAAATGTGACCGCTGTGCTGCCGATGACTGTAATCCCAGCACTTTCGGAGGCCGAGCGGGGAGGAACACTTGAGTCCAGGCGTTCAAGACCATCCTGGGCAACATAGTGAGACCCCCATCTCTACAAAAAATTTTTTAAAAATTAGCCGGCAGCGGTGGTGGCGCGCGCCTGAGGTCCCAGCTACTCAGGAGGCCGAGACGGGAGGCTCTTCTGAGCTCTGGAGGTGGAGGCTGCAGTGAGCTCAGATTGCACCACCACACAACAGCCTGGGCAACAGAGCCAGAGTCTGTCCCAAAAAAAAAAAAAAGTTTTACATTATGTGTAGTTTTATATTTCTGCTATATTACCGAAACATTGGTGGGAGGTATGCAGTTTCTTTATAACATTTTATTATACTGGATATTTTTTAAATCATGGAAAAGTTGGAATACTAGTACAAGGAAAACTCCCCAGTGTTCGCTACCAAAATGTGCCAGTTGTTTTCATTTGCTTCATTTGTTTAATACTCTTGAACCAAGTTCACCTACTGTTTACGTTTTGCTCCATTTTTGAGTCATTCTCTCTATAAATATAAACATACTGGATTTTTTTCCTGAACCGTTTGAGAAGTTGGAGATAACCTAAACATTTTGCTGTGTATTTACTCTTAAGAACCGCACGGTACAATGATCAAAATCCGGACCCAGCCCACAGTCCAGATTTAACTCGCCTCAAATGTCTTTTATACCTTTTTTTCCCTGTTGAGGATTCAGTCCAGGGTAACGCACTGCATTTGTTGTGTCTGTTTTTTTGTGTGTTTTTTTTTTCCTGTTTTTGAGACGGAGTTTTGCTCGGTCGCCCAGGCTAGAGCACAAAGGTGCGATCTCGGCTGACTGCAACCTCTGCCCCTCCGGTTCAAGCTATTCTCCTGCCTCAGCCTCCCGAGTATCTGGGATTACAGGTGTGCACTGCCACGCCCAGCTAATTTTTGTATTTTTAGTAGAGACGGGATTTCATAATGTTGGCCAGGCTGGTCTCGAACTCTTGACCTTAAATGACCACGCTGACCAACATGGTCAACTACTCAGGAGGCTGAGGCAGGAGAATCGCTTGAACCTGGAAGGCAGAGTTTGCAGTGAGCCAAGATCCCGCCATTCATTGCACTCCAGCCTGGGAACCGAGCAAAACTCACATCTCAAAGAAAAAAAAAAGAAGAGGAGGTCGGGTGCAGTGGCTCTGCACAACACTTTGGGAGGCCAAGGCAGGTGGATCACCTGAGGTCAGAAATTCAAGACCAGCCTGGCCAACATGGTGAAACCCCATCTCTACTAAAAATGCAAAAAGTAGCCGGGCGTGGTGGCGGGCCCCAGTAATCCCAGCTGAGGTGGGAGAATTGCTTGAACGCGGGAGGCCGAGGCTGCAGTGAGCCAAGATCGCACCACTGCACTCTAGCCTGGGTGACAGATGAAGACCTCGTCTCAAAAAACAAGAAGAAGAAGAAAAACTATACTTTTCTTTTTCAGATGAAGTCTCACTGTCACCCAGTCTGGAGTACAGTGGCGCGATGTCGGCTCATTGCAGCCTCTGCCTCCTGAGCTTGAGTGATCTTCCCACCTCAGCCTCCTGAGTAGCTGGACCACAAGTGCATGCCTGGCCAATTGTATTTTTGGTAGAAACGGAGTTTACACCATGTTGCCCAGGCTGGTCTCAAAACTGGCCTCCCAAAGTGCTGGGATTACAGACACAACTGGCCTACCTGCAGGATTTTCAGTTTATGGACATGACTGAGTGGAGACACAGAGAAGCTGATGTTGGAGATTTTTATTACTTGCATTTCCTTAGCGATGGGGACACACTCTATGCAGGGTGACATGAGAAGCCCCCGTGTTTTGTCAGGAGGCAGAGAGAGGGGAGAAAGCTAAGGCTAGAGCCTTGGCTGGGGATTCTGTGGGAACTGCAGGAAGGGCGGGGTGAGCAGCTCAGAATGGGCCGACTTGAAAAATGCCATCTTGACGGGGCATGGTGGCTCACGCCTGTAATCCCAGCACTTTGGGAGGCCGAGACGGGTGGATCACGAGGTTAGGAGATCGAGACCATCCTGGCTAACACAGTGAAACCCCGTCTCTACTAAAAATACAAAAAATTAGCCAGGCGCGGTGGCAGGCGCCTGTAGTCCCAGCTACTGAGGCAGGAGAATGGCGTGAACCCGGAAGGTGGAGCAGGCGGTGAGCCGAGGTCGCGCCACTGCACTCCAGCCTGGGCGACAGAGCGAGACTCCGTCTCAAAAAAAAAAAAAAAAGTACAAAAAATTAATTAGGCGTGGTGGCGGACGCCTGTAGTCCCAGCTACTCGGGAGGCTGAAGCAGGAGAATGATGTGAACCCGGGAGGCGGAGCTTGCAGTGAGCTGAGATGGCGCCACTGCACTCCAGCCTGGGGGACAAAGCCAGACTCTGCCTCAAAAAAAAAAAAAAAAGGAAAAATGCCATCTGGCCTTGGTGCACAGGGGCTGTCCTGGTTGCCTGTTCCTGGCCCTGGGCGACTCGGCAGGGGACGTATTGGCTTGTGCAGGAGTTAGATGAGGAGGTGGGTCTGGGCACGGGCTCTGGATGGAAGTGGGGAGGAGAAGAGCCGTGGCCATAAGTTTGGCCATGTAATTCATGGTTGTCAAAGTGACATATACAAATCTAAGAAAACACAGTTGGAACACCCCAGCCTACAGAGAGCAACTGAAAAGGGCGCCCCAGCGGTGTGCAGACAGAGGGAAGGAAGAGAAGACAGAGGTGCAGTCCAGGTCCCAGATTCCAGGTCCGTCCAGGTTCCAGGTCCATGCCGCCGTCCGTCATCAGGATTCAGTCGCATCAGTTGCTGCAGCAGGACGAGCCGCAGACAAAACTTCTCAGACATCGAGTTGTAGAAGGAAGGGCTTTATTTAGCTGGGAGCATCAGCAAGCTACTGCCTTAAAATCCGAGCTCCCTGAGTGCACAATTTCTGTCCCTTTTAAGGGCTCACAACACTAAAGATTTCACATGAGGTGGGGTGCAGTGGCTCACGCCTGTAATCTGAGCACTTTGGGAGGCCGAGGCAGGCAGATCATGAGGTCAGGAGATCGAGACCATCCTGGCTAACACTGTGAAACACTGTCTCTACTAAAAATACAAAAAAAACCCGGGTGTGCTGGCGGGCGCCTGTAGTCCCAGCTACCGGGAGGCTGAGGCAGGAGAATGGCATGAGCCCGGGAGGCGGAGCTTGCAGTGAGCCGAGATCGCGCCACTGCACTCTAGCCTGGGCGACAGAGCCAGACTCTTTTCTTTTTTTTTTTTTTTTTTTTGAGATGGAGTCTCGGTCTGTCGCCCAGGCTGGAGTGCAGTGGCGCAATCTCGGCTCACTGCAAGCTCCGCCTCCCGGGTTCACGCCATTCTCCTGCCTCAGCCTCTCCGAGTAGCTGGGACTACAGGCGCCCGCCAGCACACCCGGGTTTTTTTTGTATTTTTAGTAGAGACGGGGTTTCACCGTGGTCTCGATCTCCTGACCTCGTGATCCGCCCGCCTCGGCCTCCCAAAGTGCTGGGATTACAAGAGTGAGCCACCGCGCCCGGCCTAGAGCCAGACTCTTTTCAAAAAAAAAAAAAAAAAAAAAAAAGATTTCATGTGAAAGGGTCGTGACTGATTTGAGGAAGCAGGTGGTACGTGACAGGGGCTGCATGCACCGGTGGTCAGAGAGAAACAGAACAGGGCAGGGAGTTTCACAATGTTCTTATATACAATGTCTGGAATCTATGAATAACAGCGGTTTCTAAGTTATGAGTTGATTTTTTAACTACTGGGTTTAGGCCAGGCAGGCCCAGGCCTGGTTTCGGGCCTGGCGCTGGGCTGTCTTTGGTTTTACTTCCTTATTTTTTCTTAAAACAGGTACTGAGTATAAAACAATATGAGAGGGTCTCTCCCCTCATTCTCCCCTTTGAGACTCTCACTTTTTATTAGTGGGAGTTCTCACTCTTATTTTTGCTACTTAGGTCTTTTTGTGCAATAGATTGATAGTGATTCATATGGTACACTTGTGCTGAAGCATTTTGGTGAACTAAGGTAGCGATGAAGTTTTTTATCATTTGGAGAAATACAGGTATCAGACAAGGGAGCAGTAAGCAGGTTCCTATTAACTGTTATTACTCTTATTATAAGAGTTTTAAATCCTGCTATTGCTGGGAACTAATTTCTAAACATGGCTCCTGGATTGAGTCCGTGCCACACTTGAACGTGTACATGTGCCAATTTTATTATATCATTAACTATATTCTCAACTACTTGCCCTGATCATCTCTGTGTAGACAACGATTAGTAAGGTTAAATTTTTCACAAACTTCTCCTTCAGCTGCTAGCAAGTAGTCCAGAGCTAGTCTATTTTGATAGATAGCATTTCTCATCAGAGTCTCTTGCCGGGCAAGAACAGCCAAGGCTTGACCAGTTTTATTAGTAATAATTTCGAAACAGCTGGTAACCGTATGATTCGTTGAGCATGTACATGGGGGTTCAATATCCCCATGAGCCATCTTGTGCCCAAGTGGCAGGTCCGTAGTATTGTATGATTCTTTCAGGGGGCCATTCATTATCTTTTTAATCACCTATGGCTATGCTTCGTTTTTCATGCAAAGCATAGACTGGGAAGCCCAGAAGCTCACCTGTTTTTATGGGCAGTAAGAAGAAAGATGGCTTAATGGGGCCAATTACACAGCTACCTGTCCACTGATCAGGCAGCTTAGCATAAGCTCTGTGTCCACATATCCAGTATAACCCGGTGGGGGCCATCCAGTCCCGGTGGAATTCTGGGTGGGCCCAAACAATCTGCAACTTTGGAAATTTACTGAATGGATTTCTTTCTGTGTAATTGGAACTCCACCATGTAACTGTTTTTGTGGTACCATTATACAGTTTTTGCCCAAGACAACTAAGCCGCCCTACAGGATGAGTGAATCCTTTTCCTTCTCTAGCTATGCAATACTGTCCAATAATTGAGACTTTTAGAACCCAAAAATTGTCAGGGTGGTTCTTTTGGGCTGGGAATTCATCAGGAACTGGGTCTGTAGGAATTAATTATTGGGCTTCCCATGGCCATTGATCTCCTGTTACGGTTCCTCCACAAACATAACATGAGGTGACTTGTAGAGACTGGGCTACATGTTCGGCTAATTGCAAAAACAAAGTTTTAGTGTTTCCTGGAATCTCAGGTACTAGCACATTTAGTTCATCATAGAAAGTCTGAAATATTGGTTGTGGAGAGCGTTTTTGAACGTCTACTTTTATTAGGATACTTACACTAGGATCTAGTCCTTTTCTATCAATGCCTAATGTTACTTTTTTTTTTTTATTCCACTTTGGGTCTGAAGGGTTTGTGATTATCAATTCTAAAAGATTGTAGCTCCCACTCGTGCAGGAGGGGCTGACTTTTCCTTTTTGGAGCCAAACAGGATCTTTTTTATCTTCTTTTCAAGTAGCCCAAATGACACAAGAGCAGTTTTGTTTTTTTGTTTTTTTTTTGAGACAGAGTCTCGCTGTCGCCCAGTCTGGAGTGCAGTGGCACGATCTCGGCTCTCTGCAGGTTCCGCCCCCCGGGGTTCACGCCATTCTCCTGCCTCAGCCTCCCAAGTAGCTGGGACTACAGGCACCCGCCACCTCACCCGGCTAATTTTTTTTTTGTATTTTTAGTAGAGACGGGGTTTCACTGTGTAAGCCAGGATGGTCTCAATCTCCTGACCTCATGATCCGCCCGCCTCGGCCTCCCAAAGTGCTGGGATTACAGGCGTGAGCCACCGCGCCCGGCCACAAGAGCAGTATTGACACATCTCACATAAATACGATTCTTGACAGATATACTTATTTTTTTTTACTGTGTAACTTTTTTTCCAATTTAGAGAACCACATCCTATTCCATGCTGCTTACTATTAATAGTGGCACAAGCCTCAAATTTTAAGGTTACATTTTTAGGGACCCCTCTTTCTTCTGTTCTAGCTATTACCTTACTTGTGTCACCTAGAAAAGGACCAGTCCTGTGATCATGGGAGGCTTAAAATGGGTCATAACATGCATCAGGTTGGTTATTTCCTGGGCTACATACCTTGGATAGAATAGCATTATACAAACAAGTTTATTTTAGAGTCCTGATACACTTATAATAACCATAAAATAATAGCAATCTTTTGTCCTCCCTCAGTGACTTGATGTATATACTGGAAACAGTTCTCAGTCTGAGGAAGGTCAGTTGAAGTCATTACTGTACAAGTCCAAATTTTAAGGAAAATGAGTCCCGCAATGAGTTTCCTCATGCTTCGGCCGTGTGTGGACCAGTCAGCTTCCAGGTGTGACTGGAGCAGGGCTTGTCGTCTTCTTCAGAGTCACTTTGCAGGGGTTGGCGAGGCTGCTCCCGTCCACGTACAGTTCCCAGTCTACTGATGTTTAAGGGTGGTCTCGGTGGTTGGCCCTGCTAGAATAAGCTGAGTCCAACACCTCTACACAGTTATGTTTAACTGAGCTCTCTGATACCAGGAGCAAGGTGGCAGGGTTTAGGGTGTTGCAAACTTCAATGGTTGTGTGGAGATTTTCACAGAGCAAGCTTTGGTATCTAGTTAGTCTAGAATTCATTAGCTAATGATGTCCTTTGGTATTTACTAAAGTCACCACAGCATGGGGGGACTTTATGTTTAGGTTTTGCCTAAGAGTTAGCTTATCTACTTCTTGTGCTAACAGGGCCATTGCTGCCAGGGCCCTTGGACATGGGGGCCAGCCTTTGGAAACCCCGTCTAGTTGTTTTGAGAGATAGGCCACTGGCCTTGGCCAGGGCCTGACGGTCTGGGTTAAAACTCCAACTGCCATTTTTTCTCTTTCTGACACATAGAGTGTAAAGAGTTTTGTCAGGTCAGGTAGCCTCAGGGCTGGGGCCAACATGAGTTTTTCTTTTAAACTCATGAAAAGCTCGTTGCTGTTGGTTGTAATAGATGTAGTTTATCTAATCGACATTTTTATTAACTGTCATCTACTAAAATATTGACTTAAATTCTGTGACTATTTGATTTCAAGCTTTAAATTGATCTGGTATTCCTTGCGGGGCTCCAGTTGCATCTAAATAGACATGAGAGTCGAAAGACCCATAAGGGGCTTCTCTCTCTTTACGATGTCTTGCTTTTTTTTTCTCCTCTGGTTGATGAAATGCCAGGGTGAAAAGGGTAGCCAAACAGACTAAAGCACAAGTACCACTCCAGTTATTCGGCAGAGTGCCCAGTAAAGGTCCACCCCAATACCACCACACATCCACTCAGGGATGAACAAGGGCTGACTGATTGATAAGCTCTCGAAAATTCTTAAGCTCATCACATCACTTCAGGTCTCCAAGGAATGCTAAGTCTCCTCCCTGCCGTGAGAGACAAAAAGTGAACTTAGTGTTGGGAGACAGAAGCTGGATGGCCCTCGGGGGCTGACCCGCAGGGACTTCGGGATATAGCAGAGAGAGCTTGGCATCACTTACTGCTCCAGGCTGTAGAATCCTGGAAAAGAGCTACGGTGCAGCCCATGCCTGGTCGACTGGAGGACCACTTTAGTGGAAGGGGGACAGTCAGGGCCTCTGGCCTGCCATGTGCACAAGCATAACAATTGCTTTTGTTTAACGTGAGATGGAATATCTGATCCATTTCAACCAGGCATTTTGCATCTTGGTATGCTGTCTTAATTGCCAAAGTTTGTTTTAAGTCTTAAACTTCTATGATCCTCTAGTAAAATGAATGTTTCCTTTAGCACCTATTTTTATTAGTTTTTATTTTTTTATTTTTTATTTTTTATTATTATTATTTTTTGAGATGGAGTCTTGCTCCATCGCCCAGGCTGGAGTGCAGTGGCAAGATCTCGGCTCACTGCAAGCTCCGCCTCCTGGGTTCACACCATTCTCCCGCCTCAGCCTCCCAAGTAGCTGGGAATACAGATGCCCGCCACCACGCCTGGCTAATTTTTTTGTATTTTTAGTAGAGACGAGGTTTCACCAGATTAGCCAGGATGGTCTCCATCTCTTGACCTCGTGATCCACCTGCCTCGGCCTCCCAAAGTGCTGGGATTACAGACTTGAGCCACTGCGCCCAGCCTTTTATTAGTTTTTAGACCAAAGAAAGCTAAACACCATTTTATATTTAATAATGCTTCTTGTATGATTTTTATACCAGATAAGCTAAATTTTACCTTTAAATTAGTGTGTTATTAATGTTAAACTTAATTTTAATAAAACCTTGTAGACATATTTATCCAATTTTTCATGTTTGACCATAAGGTAAGATTTTATAGACTCTTTTTAACCTTTTATAATTTTTGTTAAAGAGCAGGTTGATGCTTTAAGAAAAACCTGTTGTATTTTCACTTTAATGTCCAGTTCACAGAAAAACTGGATGATACCTTTTTAACTTCAGTTAATATGTTTACACACAGAATTTTCTTTACAATTTACTTTTTAAAACTTGCTTAAACTCTTAAAACAATAATTTTTTTAACCTTTTAATGTAGGTAAAAATCCACATTTTTATGCCCCTTTATAATTTTTTTTACCAAAGTTATATTTTACTTTTCTTATACACCTTGCACATAAACTGTTTTTTTGTTTTTTTTTTTAATAGTACTCAGGGGCTGGGTGCGGTGACTCATGCCTGTAATCCCAGCACTTTGGGGCGCCGAGGTGGGCAGATCACGAGGTCAGGAGATCGAGACCATCCTGGCTAACACGGTGAAACCCCATCTCTACTTAAAATACAAAAAATTAGCCGGGTGTGGTGGCAGGCACCTGTAGTCCCAGCTACTCGGGGAGGCTGAGGCAGGAGAATGGCGTGAACCCGGGAGGCAGAGCTTGCAGTGAGCAGAGATTGCGCCATTGCACTCCAGCCTGGCAAAAAACCGAGACTCCGTCTCAAACAACAACAACAAAAAATAGTACTCAGGGCTTATTACTTTTTTTTTTTTTTTTGAGACGGAGCCTTGCTCTGTCGCCCAGGCTGGAGTGCAGTGGCGCCAGCTCGGCTCACTGCAAGCTCCGCCTCCCGGGTTCACGCCATTCTCCTGCCTCAGCCTCTCTGAGTAGCTGGGACTACAGGCGCCCGCCACCACGCCCGGCTAATTTTTTTTTTGTATTTTTAGTAGAGATGGGGTTTCACCGTGGTCTGGATCTCCTGACCTCATGATCCGCCCGCCTCGGCCTCCTAAAGTGCTGGGATTACAAGCGTGAGCCACCGCGCCTGGCCTGGCTTATTACTTTTAAATTATACAACATTTTTTGCATCAATTTTTTATAACATTTTTTCTTTTACAACTTTCGCCGACAATTCTTCAACATGTCTCAACTTTCTGCCTTATTACAAACTTTTTTTTTTTTTAAACAACCAGTTAATTTATTTCAGGACAATAATTTACCATATAACACTCTTTTTACATAAATTCCGCCTCCCCCTTTTTTTTTCTTTTTTATTTATTTATTTATTTTATTTTTTTTCTTTTTTAAAGCGAACTTTTTTTTCTGGCTTTGGACTAGACCGTCTGAGGCCACAAGATTAGAAGTTACCATAATACATGTTACACTGTTAACTTTTAGCAAACTTCACTTTTGTTGAAAACCTCGTAAGTTTGGGATTTCAATTATCCTTTGCTATTAATAAGACCTTGTTTAGTCTAAATTAACTTAGAATTGGTATAGATGGACTCTTTTTCTCTCTGCTGGTCTTTCCTTGCCTCTGCCAGCCGCTTATGCTGCTGTTCTCTTAACTACTGTGGGGGGGAAAGGGGTCTAAAACCAGCTGTAACTGTCTATGTACAGAAACTGGTCTGGGTGCCTTGGTTTACAGGTTACCTTGTGTCATACCTTTGAAACAAGGGACCCATCCAGGCTTCCTTCTGATGGCCAAACTACCTCTAATGCTGACAAGTCTATTTCACACAAAGTTCTAAGTTTTCCTGGGGTCACAGTAACACCATAATCTCCCTTTAATTCTTTTTTTTTTTTTTTGAGATGGAGTCTTGCTCTGTCTCCCAGGCTGGAGTGCAGTGGCGTGATCTGGGCTCACTGCAAGCTCCGCCTCCCGGGTTCACGCCATTCTCCTGCCTCAGCCTCCCGAGTAGCTGGGACTACAGGCGCCTGCCAACACGCCCGGCTAATTTTCTGTATTTTTAGTAGAGACGGGGTTTCACCGTGTTAGCCAGGATGGTCTCGATCTCCTGACCTCGTGATCTGCCCGCCTCGGCCTCCCAAAGTGCTGGGATTACAGGCTTGAGCCACCACGCCTGGCTTTTAATTCTTTCTTGAAAAAAATTTTTTTAACATAGTTCCTAGTGGGGTGGGCTTATTTGTGCCTGACCCATGCTTCTTCGAGACAAAACACCACGCTCACACCACACGCACACCATGAAACAAAAAACAGGTAAAAAGGGCACACACACATTTTTGCAGTTTACACAAACCCAAAATCAAAACCAAAATCAGAGTATCCAGAAATCCAAGCCAGGTCAGAACCAAAACCAAAGTATCACCCAATCTAAGTCAAGTCAAAACCAGAACAAAGGTGCCAATGCAGGCACGCCATGGGTGATCAGGCCACGGGTCTATTCAGGTGGAGTGGGGCAAGTTCCAAAGACTAGTCTTACCAAGTTTCAGATGTCTGGACTCCAAGTGCCAGTTACTTTCTGGTGTTCAGCCACGGTGTTAATCCTCTTCGGGGGCCTGCCACGCACTGCTCTGGCGAGGCATTCCACCGGGGCAATTTCCTACCCAGGAGCGCTCTTTGGATTGCGTCACTCAGGCTGGCCGGAGTCCCCTGCAGGGGCGCTCCACAGGGCAGGCCTAAGCTACCTAAGGGGCTGCCTCCGTCGTCTGTCAGTTACCTCACTTCCCAGTCAGGGAACCAAGAAATGTAGCAGGACGAGCTGCAGACAAAACCTCTCAGACACCTAGTTGTAGAAGGAAGGGCTTTATTCAGCTGGGAGCATCGGCAAGCTACTGCCTTAAAATCCGAGCTCCCCGAGTGCACAATTTCTGTCCTTTTAAGGGCTCACAACACTAAAGATTTCACATGAAAGGGTCATGATTGATTTGAGCAAGCAGGTGGTACATGACGGGCTGCATGCACTGGTGGTCAGAGAGCAACAGAACAGGGCAGGGAGTTTCACAATGTTCTTCTATACAATGTCTGGAAAATATGAATAACAGCGGTTTCTAACTTGAGTTGATTTTTAACTACTGGGTTTAGGCCAGGCAGGCCTAGGCCTGGTTTCAGGCCTGGCGCTGGGCTGCCTGTCTTTGGTTTTACTTCCTTGTTGTTTTTTCTTAAAACAGGTACTGAGTATAAAACAATATGAGAGGGTCTCTCTCTTCCCTCATTGCCACAGCTCATTCTTTGCTAGAGTGGGGAGAAGGCTGGAGCTGCAGGGTCAGTGGGCCCTCCTGGGAGCTGAGGGCCATCCCTGGTCCAGCTAAGGCCTGTGACTGCGGCTCAAGCCACATCCCCCACTTTCTCCCACCCTCTCCTCCAGAAGCCTCTCCCCTGATGTCCCCTCTAGGCAGGCAGCCTCAGCCAGAGAGCCTGGAAATGGCTGGGGCGGTGGAGCCTGGAGCCTGCTGTCTGGCTCAGCCCGTGGGCTCTGTGCCCTCACACTCCTTCTGCCCCCCTCCAAGTTCAGGCAGCGCCTGGGGCAGGTGCCCCTCAGGCATCTGGGCCACCTTGGCCCACTGCGTCCGCAGGGTGGGGCTGGCCCCTCGGCTCAGCAGAAGCCCCACGGTAGGGCCATGCCCTCGCTCTGCAGCCAGGTGTAGGGGGGTCTTTCGGAGCCAGCCGGTAGCATCCACCTGGGCACCCCTGTCCAGGAGGCAGCGGGCAACCTCCACGTGGCCTTCCCGAGAGGCGTGGTGCAGGGGTGTGAGGCCCAGGGTGTCCTGCGCATCCACCTTAGCCCCCTGGGTGACCAGCAGCTGGACGGTGGGCAGGTGTCCCCCAGCAGCAGCCCTGTGCAGCGCGGAGCGGCCATGCCTGTCCCTAATGCCTGGGTCTGCCCCGTGGCCCAGCAGCACCTCAATGTCCTAGAAGAGGAGAGAAGAGCAGGGGCCGGCCTCAGCCCGGCAGGCGAGGGGCAGAGCCACCAGGCGTTTGCCCAGCCCAGGCCTCTTCTGTCCCCGCAGTGGCCTGACTCTCCTGACACCACTTCCTCATGTTGTAAGTGAGGCAGAACCCAAGGCTGGCCTGCTTGGAAACGTCCACTTTTCCCCCTAAGGTTCCTTGGAGCAAATCCAAGGATCTGCCGCCATCACCCTGCCTGCTGCCTGGGAACGGGGGTTCAGGCACAGGCCGGGCGCTGGCAGAGAGTCTGTTGATGCCACCAGCATGAAGCCGAGCCCCGGGCCTCGGGTGCTGCCCTGGTCTCCACGGGACGGGGCTACACCGGAGAGGCACAGCCGGGGACGCGCTCAGGGCCTTCGTGCCCGGACACCGTCCCCCAGCCCGGCTCCAGCTGCCCCCGGGGCAGGTCTCTGGGGCTCCTGGCCCTGCGCCCCCTCCCATCACTGCCGGGCGAAGGGCGGGACGTACCTGGGAGCGGCCTAGGGCGGCCGCCAGACCCAGCGCTGTGGCGCCTGCGCCATCCCGGGCGTCCACCCGCGCCCCGCTCGCCAGGAGGAAGCGCAGCGCCGCCCCGCGCCCCGCAGCGGCAGCCACGAGCAGGGCGCCGTCCAGGCCCGCGCCGCCGGCCGCCAGCAGCTCCAGCACCGCCAGCCGCCCGCCCGCGGCCGCCCAGTGCGCCGCCGTCCAGCCGCGCGCGTCCTCCGCCTCCGCCGCCGCGGGTCCCGGGCCCGGAGCCTCCAGCAGGCGCGCGGCCAGCAGCGTGTGGCCCAGGGCAGCGGCCCAGTGCAGCGGCGTGAGCCCCGTCCCGGAGCGCGCCGCTGCCGAGGCCCCGCGCTGCAGCAGCAGCTCGGCCACCCGCGAGTGCCCGTGCCAGGCGGCCTCGTGCAGCGCGGTGCGCCCCGCCCGGTCCACCGCGCCCACCGGGGCCCCTCGCTGCAGCAGGAGACGCACCAGGGGCGCGTGGCCCCGCAGCACGGCCAAGTGGAGCGGGGTCCGGCCCGCGTGGTCCCTGAGGAGGGGGCAAGGGCGTCGGCGCGGGGATGGACCACTGACCAGAACCCCGCCCTGCCCCACCCCGTCCTGCTGCCCACCCAGCGCTAGGACCCCCGTCCTACCCCATCCAGAGAAGGGACTCCTCCACCCACCCAATGCTGGGACCCCCATCCTGCCCCACCCAGAGAACGGACCCCTTCACCCCCTAGCCCAGGTGCACCTGTCCTCCACGCTGGCCCCTTGCCGCAGCAGCTGCATCACCAGGCCTGCAGGGCCCCTCCACACGGCCTGGAGCAGGTGCCCCCAGCCCTGGAAGACACTAGGCCCCTCTGTCCTGGTTCCCAGGGCCTCTTCGGAGTCCAGCTCCATCCACCGCAGTTCCTGTTCCTCCTCCTCTCTGGGCTCAGGCCTCTGGGAGTCCATCTGGGGGAGCAGGGATCCTACATCCACCATGGAGGCCTCTGGCCTGCCCCCAGCCCAGTGTCCCAGGCCAACCTGGAGCCCCCCATTCCAGTTACCACTTAGCCTTCAGAGGGGCTTGGCTCCGTTACCCAAGGGAGCTGGCTCAGGAGCTTTCCGCTCTGGCTGGGGGTCCTCTGTAGACGGGTTCTGGACCCTCTTCACAAAATCCCTTCTGCAGGCTTTGGGGTGGAGCGTCTGCTGCTGAAAAGCTGAAAGGTGGCAGCTTCAGCCTTGCAGGGGGTGGGAGAACACAGCTGGTCCCCTGGGCCAGGCTGAGGCCACCTGATGCTGTTTACTCAGCTACTTAGGAAGGCCCTGCCTTCAGGCACAGCCCCTGTCCAACATACTCCCTCCCCTGCTGGCTGCCAGGGCCCCAGCTCAGCTGCCCTCCTGGGGAACAAAGGCCAGGGCGGTTGGGGAGGACAAGCAGGAACATGCTTGTGGATGAAAGTTGCTCAGATGCCACCTCCCCCAGGAAGCACAGCCTTGGATGTGCCCCGATGTGCCCCTGGAAGGCCTCACAGGCCTCTCCACGGGGCCCACCCTCGGGCAGCCCCCTCACCCACTCCTGTCCCTGCGGCTAAGCCCACCCAGGGGTGGGTGCCAGCCCCTCCTCCCGATTCCAGGCTGGGGAGGAGGGCAGGGCGAGGTTCTGGCCTTCCTTTCTGTAAATGCTGGACAGGACAAAAGATTCACCAAGGACTCCAGGCAGGTGGCCTGGAGAAGAGGGTGGTGCTGGCATGGTAGGGATGAAAACCCTTTGGGGACTGGCTGGGGCAAGTCTGGAGCCAGGGAAGGGACAGATGCCTGGGCAGATGGGGGCGGGGGGCGGGGGGCGGTGGGGAGTGAGGGGAGAATTCCTGCTAGGGTGCATCGGCATCCGGAAAAGCAGCTCTGCCCGGGCAAGGCCTGGGGCAGCAGGATCCTGGGGGCCTGGGGCAGCGTGGGTAGGGCTGGTGCTGAGGGCACTTCCTGTCTCCCAGTACATGGGGCCAGGCAGGAGAAGAGAGCGTGGCTTTTTGGGGTGGCTGCAGCAGCCTGGCCTCTCCAGTGGCTGCACGGGAAAAGTCATGGGGGCTGCCCATTCCCACCCCAGCCCCCTTCAGCCTCCCAGGTCCCCAAGGACAGAGTCTCCTGAGGGCCCTGGCCTGGCCTCCCCCACTCCCTAGAGGACCTGCCTCTCCAAGAGCCCAAAGGGTCTCCAGGCAAGGGACCAGGGACCCCATCCCACTGCCCTCCCAGCCACACAGACCCTGCCCCGCAAACCTCATCAGGCTACTCATCCGTCACCTTCCCAGAGCCTGACCACAGATGGATCTGCGGCAACGTGCGTCTCTAACCCTGTTTTAGTTTGTTCTTAGCATTTATCACTATAGGAAAGTATCTATGTGTTTATTTTATTTAAATGTTTGTCTTCCTCTTCTAGAAGGGAAGCCCTGTAAGGCTGACCAGGAAAGAAGCGAGGAGCTCTGGGGGCTGGGTGGAAAGTCCCGTCCTAATCAGGGCCAGGGAGGCCACAGAAACTACCTCACGCCAGCTTCCCAGAGGTAGAGGCTAGAATGGACCTCCAGGAGGCCCCTCCCAAGACTCCCGTCTCCCAGGTTCCACCGTAGTTGGGGCAGCCACAGCTGCCTCTGCAATGCTTCTAGGACCCACACACAGTGGGGCACAGAGGGGCAGAGGCCGCAGCCCCTTGGCCGTGAATCCAAAGAACCTGGAATGGTTCTGCAGAGACATTCGAACCAGAGAGACTCCATCTTGAACAGGGGCTGGGTAAAATGAGGCCAAGACCGGCTGGGCCGCATTCCCTGGAGGTCAGGCATTCTTAGTCACAGGATGAGATCAGCACAAGATACAGATCACAAAGACCCCGCTGATAAACGGGATGCCGTGAAGAAGCTGGCCCCAAACCACCAAAACCTACAGCCAGTCCTCACTGCTCATTATGCGCTGATGATAATACATTAACATGAGAGAGACACGCCCACAAGCACCAGGACAGTTTACAGTTGCCATGACAACGCCGGGACGTTACCCTAGATGGTCTAAAAGGGGGAGGAGCCCTCACTTCCGGGAATTGCCTGCCCCTTTCCCGGAAAAGTCCGGAATAATCCACACCATGTTTAGCACATATCAAGACACAATAATAAGAGTTCTTGGTGGAGCAGCCCAGGCCGCTGTTCAGCCTATGGGGCAGCCCTTCTCTTATTCCTTTACTTTCCTATTAAAACTTGATTTCACTTTACTCAGTGGACTCTCCCGAATTCTTCCTTGCGTGGGGTCCAAGAACCCTCTCTTGGGGTCTGGATCGGGACCTCCTTTTCCGGTGACAGTCCCTGGGACTTAGTAGCAGTTCAGCAGTGTTTGTTGAATGAATAAGCGAGGGACCTGGTTGGGGGGCACTTAGAAAGCAGAGGTTTTGCAACTTTTTAAAACTTTTTATTTGTATTTTTGAGATGGAGTCTCACTCTGTCACTCAGGCTGGAGTGCAGTGGCGTGATCTCAGCTCACTTGGAACCACCGTCTGCCAGGTTCAAGTGATTCTCCTGCCTCAGCCTCCCAATTAGCTGGGATTACAGGCAACCACCACCATGCTCGGCTAATTTTTGTATTTTTAGTAAAGACAGGGTTTCACCAAGTTGGCCACGCTGGTCTCCTGACCTCAAGTAATCCGCCTTCCACAGTTTCCCAAAATGCTGGGATTACAGGCGCACACCAACATGCCTGGCTAATTTTTTTTTTTTTTTTGAGATGGATTCTCGCTCTGTCACCCAGGCTGGAGTGCGATGGTTTGATCTTGGCTTACTGCAACCTCCTCCTCCCAGGTTCAAACAATTCTCCTGTCTCAGCTTCCCGAGTAGCAGGTACTACAGGCACGTGCCAACAGGCCCAGCTAAGTTTTGTAATTTTTTTTTTTTTTTTTTTTAGACACAAGGTTTCACTATACTGGTCAGGCTGGTCTCGAACTCTTAACCTCAGGTGATACACCCACCTTAGCCTCCCAAATTGCTGGGATTACAGGTGTGAGCCACCGTGCCTGGCGCTGTAGGGACACTGCAGGGAGGCCTCTGCTGCCCTGCTAGACGTCACACGCCACGTGGTACCGCTGTCCTTCCTGTTCACACGTCTGAAGGAAGTAGGCAAGCTGGAGAGGCCTGGAACGTGTTGGAAGGGATGGAGCCCACTAGAGGGCCTCACAGGGAATGGCTCAGCTCACAGACACCTACTCCTGTCAATTAATTATGAAAATGGAGCTGGGCCGGGCGCGGTGGCTCACACCTGTAATCCCAGCGCTTTGGGAGGCCAAGGCGGGCGGATCACAAGGTCAGGAGATTGAGACCATCCTGGCTAACACACTGAAACTCCGTCTCTACTAAAAATACAAAAAATTAGCCGGGCGAGATGGCGGGCACCTGTAGTCCCAGCTACTTGGGAGGCTGAGGCAGGGGAATGGCGTGAACCCCGGGGGGCGGAGCCTGCAGTGAGCCGAGATGGTGCCACTGCACTCCAGCCTGGGCGACAGCGAGACTGTCTCAAAAAAAAAAAAAGGAAAATGGAGCTGGAGGCTGGGTGCAGTGGCTCACGTCTGTAATCCCAGCACTTTGGGGGGCCGAGGCAGGCGGATTACCTGACGTTAGGAGTTCGAGACCATCCTGGCTAACACGGTGAAACCCCACCTCTACTAAAAATACCAAAATTAGCTGGGCGTGGTGGCGTGCGCCTGTAATCCCAGCTACTCAGGAGGCTGAGGCAGGAGGATCGCCTGAACCTGGAAAGTGGAGGTTGCAGTGAGCCGAGATCGTGCCATTGCACTCCGGCCTGGGCAACAAGAGCAAAAAATTCCTCCTCAAAAAAAAAAAAAAAAAAAAAAAAAGAAAGACAGAAAAAAGAAAAAAAAGAAAAGAAAACAAAATGGAGCTGGAACTGCTGATGTGCAATAAAGCCCTGGGAGACTGACAGACATCAGGGACTGTGCTGGGCGCAGGGGCTGATGCCTGTCATCCCAGCACTGTGGGAGGCCCAGGCAGGCAGATCACTTGAGGCCAGGAGTTCCAGACCAGCCTGGGCAACGTGACAAGATCCCATCTCTACAAAAAATACCAAAATTAGCTGGGCGTGGTGGTAGGTGCCTGTAGTCCCAGCTCTTTAGGAGGCTGAAGTGGGAGGACTGATTGAGTCCAAGAGATCAAGGCTGCAGTAAGCCGTGATTGAACCACTGTACTGCACCCTGGGTGACAGTGAGACCCTGTCTCAAAAAAAAGTCAGAGTTGGGAGTAACGTTCGGAGAAACTGCTTGGGGTTTTGGATAGGAAAAGTTTTGCCCCTGACTAGAAATGATGGGCGGGGCGCAGTGGCTCACGCTTGCAATTCCAGCACTTTGGGAGGCTGAGGTGGGCGGATCACAAGGTCAAGAGATCGAGACCATCCTGGCTAACACAGCGAAACCCCGTCTCTACTTTAAAAAAAAAAAAAATACAAAAATTTGCTGGTCGTGGTGGTGAGTGCCTGTAGTCCCAGCTACCAGGGAAGCTGAGACAGGAGAATCACTTGAACTAGGTATGCAGAGGTTGCAGTGAGCTGAGATCATGCCATTGCACTCCAGCCCTGGTGACAGAGTAAGACTGTCTCCAAAAAAAAAAAAAAAAAAAAAAAAAAAAGATGGAACACAGGTTCTTGTCCTGGAAAATCTGCCTTTCCTCTGCTCGAGATGGCTGGGTTCAGACACAAGGGTGCCTGTGGTCCCCGGCAGCCTGCTGAGTGTCTGCCGAGTGCCTGCCCAGCCTGCTGAGTGCCTGCCGTGTATGGGCCCCACACCCTGCGGCTCACGCGCATCCCAGGTGTCCTCTCATCCACTGTGACATGCAGGCGGAGGGCACCGACAAGATGTTCAGATGAGGGAGCAGCGGGGCTGGGGCTGGGACAGGGGTGGGGGCCTGGCCTCCAGGTGGCAGCTACTGATGGGGCAGCTGTCAAGAGTCAAGCCCTTTGAAATGAGGTCTTTGTGTGGGGGAGCTGCAGCCCCGCCCGGGACAGGGAGGGAAGAGGCCCTGGTGGGAAGGGCCCTGCGAGGCCTGCCCAGAGCACCAGGAGCTGGCTGGGGCTGGAGACTGGCGCTGCTGGAGCTGCAGCTGCCTGGCAGAGGGGAAACTGAGGTGGAGGTGTGGCTCTGGGACAGACATCAGGGAAGTACCTCCCTAGCCAGGGTCCACAGTCTGGCTGGGGGATGTGGACTGGCTGCAACGTGGGGCGGGGTTAAAGGTCTTCTAGGGCAGCCCTGGGGAGCACCACTCTGCACTGAGCACCGCCCGGGCTGCAGGCCTGCAGCAGCAGGAGCATGAGTGAGCAGGGGAGGGAGACGGAGGAGGAGGAGGGGGGAGGTGGTGCTTCCGACACAGCACCCATGCTGCCCCGGGGACCTCCTGACCACCAGGCCTCAGCCCTGACGTGCCCAGGGTGGTCGGGGCCCCTGTTGCTGCCCGGCCAGCTGCTGGCCGGGCTCCTGCTGCACCTCCTGCTGCCTGCCGCAGCCTTCCTGCTGGTGCTACTGCCTGCGGCGGCCGTTGTCTACCTGGGATTCCTGTGCCACTCGAGGGTGAGCCTGTGCCCCGTGGGCGGGGGACTAGCTGGGGTCCTGGGGAGTGGGCATGCCCTGCGGCTGAAGGCACTGTGCCCCCTTCCAGAATTGCCCCTTGTCCTCAGAGACACTTGTGCCCCACCCTGGCAGCCCCTTCTTCTCCCAAGCACCCCCACCAGCCACAGCCAAAGAAGGGCTTTTGTTTTTCACCCAAGGGACAGCTCTGTCCCCTCCCTGAGGCCTCTCGGCCTTGTACCAGGGGCTACCAGGGCCTGGACAGCTGGGTGGGGGTGGGGAGAGAACGGGGTTCCAGGAAAAGAAGATGAAAATGTTCAAGTTTCACTAACCCACAGCCCCCAGCCCCTCCCCAAACACACACGGCCCCTCCTAGGCCCTCCTGCCAGCGCGGGGCTTCCCCACCTTCGGAGTGGGCTGTGGCCTGGTCTGGGGCCCGGGGTTTAGGCAGATGGCCCCGGGCCCCTTTCTGCTGGCATGGGGGCTGGAGCCAGCTGGTGATGGGAGGCCGCAGGAGGGCAGAAGCGGGCAGAACGCGGCAGTGGGCGCTTTTTCTGAGCCTCCCTCAAGGGACCCTGCTCAGCCCTTTACCTGCTGCGTCCCAGATCTCCCGTTCACCCCTCAGCACTGCCTGGCCCACAGCGGCCCGCCCTCTCCCCTCTCCCTGCCCTGCCTCTCCTTCGCCCAGGCCCTAATCCTTCATTCCTCCATCTCTCCGCTCCCTCTTCCCGCCCTGCTCAGCCCGCCACGGCCCCTCTATCGTCCAGCCCCTGCTCTTTCATCTTCTCCATCGCCCACTCCTCTCTCCCGCCCTGCACCCCTCCATCTCCCTTTGCCGCGGCCCTGCATCCTTTCTTCCACCCAGCTGTCTCTCTCCTCCTCTCTCCACCCTGCTCCCGCCCACCGTCCGGCCCTCACCGCCCCCTCATCACCCTGACCCACCCATCCCCTCTTCTCCGCGCCTCCCCTTCCCCTCCATCACCCTGCCCTGGCCCCCTCCTCTCTCCCTCCCCTCCATCACCCTGCCCTGCTCCCCTCTTCTTTCCCTTCCCTCCATCATCTCGCCCTCTCCCTTCTCCACCCCTCCCCTTCCCCTCCATCACCCTGCCCTGCCCCCTCCCCACCCCCTCCCCTTCCTTCCCTTCACCCTGCCCTGCTCCCCTCTTGCCTCCCTTCCATCATCCCGCCCTCTTCCCTCTCCACCCCTCCCCTTCGCCTCCATCACCCTGCCCTGCCCCCCTCCTCTCTCCCTCCCCTCCATCACCCTGCCCTGCTCCCATCCCCTCCATCATCCAACCCCGCCCCCCTCCTCTGCCCCTCCCTCCCCGCCATCATCCCGCCCGCTCTCCTCTCCACCCCTCCCCCTCCCCTCCATCACCCTGCCCTGCCCCCTCCCCTCCCCCTCCATCACCCTGCCCTGCCCCCACCCCTCCCCCTCCCCTCCATCACCCTGCTCTGCTCCCCTCTTCTCTCCCTCCCCTCCATCACCCCGCCCCGCCCCCCCACTGACGGCCCGCCTGGCCCCCAGGTCCACCCCGCTCCCGGTCCCCGGTGCCGCGCGCTGTTCTCGGATCGCGGCTCCGCGGCGCTCATCGTGTTCGGGCTTCTCTCGCTGCCGCCGCTGCTGGTGCTCGCCTCGGCCGTCCGCGCCCGCCTGGCCCGGCGCCTCCGCCCGCTGCTACCTCCGCCCGCTGGGACGCCCGGACCCCGCCGCCCCCCGGGGCGCCCCGACGGGGACGAGCAACTCTGCGCCTGGGTGTGACCCGGCGGCCGCTGCGAAACCCCGGGAGGCCTGCGAGCTCGCGCGCGACCCCATCGCGTGGCCCGGCCCGGAAAACTGAGCGTCGTCCCCGCTGCCCCTTCCTGGCTGGGCGCGCAGCGCTCCAGGCTACGACCCCGGCCTCCCCCGCCCGCAGTCCCGCCCCCGCCACGGAGGGCAGGGGAGGGGACGGGAAGAGAGGGCAGGGGAGAGGACGGGAAGAGAGGGCAGGGGAGGGGATGGCAGGGGAGGGGAGGGCAGGGCAGAGCCCGGCAGGCGGCCCTAAGGGGAGGGGCGCAGGCCCCAGCCCCAAGGCCTCCCGCGCCTGCCCAGGTCCCGGCTTCCAGCGTCCGGGGCTCTGGGGCTCCCAGGGGAGACGCCCACGCTTGGCCAAGCCCAGGGTTCCAGAAGCCCAGGGTGTGGGCAGCAGGGCTCAGCTTATGGCCAGGCTCGCACTCAGACATGCGCCGGCCTCGGTCGGCTGTCTCTGGATGACTCTAAGATCTCCTCGCTGACTTTGGTGTTCCTCAGTCTCACCAGCGGGTCCTAGCTGTGCCGAGCTCACACCCACCCCGTTTGGTGTAAGCCACAGGTCCACAACGTTCATCAGCTCTGGAAATCCCTCAACAGTTATGTCCAGTTTCACCACGAATTCCTTCTCTGTATCCTCACCGTTTTCTTTTACCCCCTCATCAAATTACTCTCTTCCGTCTAAGTCTAATCTGCTGATTAACTCATTCATTTTATCTTAAATTATTATGTTAACATATCCAGGCCAGGCACTGTGGCTCACGTCTGTAATCCCAGCACTTTGGGAGGCCGAGGCGGGTGGATCACGAGGTCAGGAGATCCAGATCATCCTGGCAAACACAGTAAAACCCCGTCTCTACTAAAAAATACAAAAATTAGCTGGGCTTGGTGGCAGGCGCCTATAATACCAGCTACTCGGGAGGCTGAGGCAGGAGAATGGCATGAATCTGGGAGGCGGAGCTTGCAGTGAGCCAAGATCACGCCACTGCACTCCAGCTTGGGCAACAGAGCGAGGCTCCGTCTCAAAAAAAAAAAAAAAAAATACAAAAATTAGCTGGGCATGGTGGTGGGCACCTGTAACCCCAGCTACTCAGGAGGCTGAGGCAGGTGAATGGCGTGAACCCGGGAGGCAGAGCTTGCAGTGAGCCGAGATCACGCCACTGCACTCCAGCCTGGGAGACAGAGCGAGACTCTGTCTCAAAACAAAACAAAACAAAACAAAAATGTGTCTGATTGTTTTTAATGGTCTCTTGGTACATGCTTGCTTTTTAGATTACAGTTTCCACTTCTTAAACATATTTCATATATATTTTCTGTTCTGTACTAAATAATTCCAATTTCCTAGTCTTTGGAAGTCTAAATCTATGACTGTTGTTTCTGCTGATTCTCATCAGTAGCATGGTGTTTCTCTGAACATTTGGTAATGTTTGTCAGCTGTTACCTGTGACAATTCTGAGGTCCAACATAGGGATGCTTCCCTCCAGAGACTATTCCCCTTTTCCAGGTGAGACCACTCTCGGCCCCCTCAGTGACCTTTGAGACCCCTGGTTTAGCAGCCCCTAGGCAGAGAAACATACTTGTTCCCTGGCCGCAGGCTGGCTCTCTGTCCCTGTGTGCGTCCAGGGAGTTATCTGCTTTCCCAACCATCAGGCCTTCCACCATCCAGGCCTCCGCACTACTCTGTCTGTTTGTTTATTTAGAGACAGAGTCTTGCTCTGCCGCCCAGTCTGAGTGCAGTGGTGAGCTCCCAGCTCCCTGCAGCCTCGCCCTCCCGGGCTCAAGTGATCCTCCTGCCTCAGCCTCCCAAGTAGCTGTGACTAGAGTGCACCATCACACCCAGCTAATTTTAAATTTTTTGTAGAGACGGGGCTCTCATCATGTTGCCCAGGCTGGTCTCGAACTCCTGGGCACAAGCAATCCTCTCGCCTCAGCCTCCTAAAGTGTTGGGATTACAGGCATGAGCCACCCCACCTGGCCTTATTTGTTTTTGCTGTTTAATTTGGGGGAGCCTCGGAGATAATTACTTTCTTGGAAACCCAGCAGTCTAATAAAAATGTACGCTCATAGTAATTCATCCAGAAGTTGGTTGTTGCTGGAAGGCCTTTTAAGGGATCTAGTACATCATATTGCCAGCAGGGCTCAGACTGTGATCAGCAAGGTCTGGGCTCCGTCTGGGGCCAGGGTCAAGGCTCAGCCTGTGACCAGGGTCGTGGCTCATTCCGTGGCCTTGAGCACAGCCTGGTGTGTGGCTGGGTCGAGTCCAGCAGAAGTTTCGGGGTTTTCCAGCCTCCATCCGAGTCCGGCTTTGATGCCTTTCCTGGTCAGACAAGAGCCAGGCCAGTGGCCAAGCTGCCAGGATGGCTTCCCCGGGGCCGCGGCTGCCTTCCTTCCCCTCCTGCCTGGGCTGGCTTTGGCCGCCACTAGGGGTTGAAGATGAGAGCTCTCCTGGGAAGCTCTTGGCTGAGGATCCGCCTGGTCCCAGAGCCATGAAAACAACAGCTGGGCCTGGTGGGGGTGGGGAGGCTGAGTGGAGAGGCTCCCTTGGCTGCTGGGCAGGCTCTTCTGTCCACAGCTGCCTCGGGCGGCTGTTTCCAAAGGTGTTTCCAGCTTCCCAGGCCCACCCTGAGGCCCCGCACCGCCAGGGAGGTTGAAGGCACGGAGCAGCGAAGCCCGGCCCCAGCCCCAGCTGCCCGACCAGCTCACAGAGGAACACCTGTGGGGGGGCCTGTGGGCGGTTCACAGAGGGGTGTAGGAACGTGCCTGTGGGAGGCCATAGCCCCGGAGAGCAGAGGCCCGGCCTGCGGAAGAGAAGCAAGGAGGGGGCGATTCAGGAAGGCCAGAGCCCGTGTGCCAGGGCAGGGGCCCCTCCCCCCCACCCCCAGGACGGAACAGGCCCCACGTTGGATGGCAGGGGCCCCACCCCCTAGGACAGAACGGGCCCCGCGTTGAGGCCCCTGGGTTCTTCCCCTGGGTTCTTGCCTGGCCTCTTTGATGGATCCTAAGCAGCTTCTTTATTGGCCACCATCTGGGAAGCCAGGAGGGGGGCACGAAATGAGGGGGAGGTGGGGCCCCCAGCCAGGGTTCCCCTCCTCAAGGCCCAGGTATACAGTTGGACTTTGCCCAGCCCTTCTAGCCCCTCCTGGGGCAGGACCCCACCTGGACCCCATGATCTCTCCCAACTTTTGCCCAGCATGGCGTCCATGACCAACACCCCTCCACTTCAGGGCCCTGGGTCCCCACGCCCGCCCCCACCCTGAGGGTGCCTCTACACCCCTTCCCCCAGAGCCCCTTCCCCCAGCCTGAGGGCCAGGAGCGGCCTCCCTCTTCCTGCAGTCTCTACCACAGCTCTCCAGCTGCAGGGTGGCTGTGGGGACCTCTGCTTGGCATTCTTTCCCAGTGGCTGGGGCCCCTGCCCTGCCCAAATGGGAGCCCGGACTGTGTGTGTGTGGCTGTGTGTGTCCCATCTGCGTCCCCATCACGCCTCGTGCCGCAGCACGGGGGCAGTAAGGGGCCCCACCCCACTGGATGCAGTGAGCTTCCCACCTTGCCCCGTGTCATTTCCTGATTTGCAAAATATTTCCTGGGAGCAGAGTTGTTGGCAAGCACAGCCTCAGACGGTGTGAGCAGCTGGGGGACCCCTCAGATGTGGCTCCCTCTGTCCCTCCGGCCTGTGCTGGCCTGCCCCTGCCCCCAGGCCTGTAAGCTGGGCAGGCTGTGGGGCAGGAACTCCCCAGGGTGAGTGGGCTGGTCTGAGGGCTAAGGCCCCTGCTCCCAGCCCCACCCTACCCGCCTCTGGGAGTCCCTCGTGGTGTGTGGACATAGGTCAGTCCCTCCCTGCTGCCTCCTCCCTATCCGGGTCCAGGCCCCTGGGAGTTTTGGGTCTGCCCAGGGCCGTGGCCTGATCCTGTCTGGACTGTGTCTGGGGAAGGGGCAGCATGTGGTCCTCCTCTCCCTTTCAGGGAAGGATGTCCCAGCAGAGAGGCAAAGTGAGGGGACCCACACAAGGAAGGGGCAATGCTATTGGGAAACCCTGGGTCATTCAGGCCTGCTGCTCTCTGGCTCCCACCGGGTCGGGCTCTGTTGTCGCTGTGACGAACTTCCTGCCCCTCTTGAGGCTGGCAACAGCCTCCACCCGGCCACCCCTCCCGAAGGCCCCCAGCCTGCTCTGCCCCTGCAGTCCTGGCACAGGCCCCTCCTGCCCCCCAACCCTGCTCTCGGCACTCGTGGTTCCTTCTCTGCCTGCAAGGCTCTTCCTCGAGTACTCCTTGTGTGCGAGTCCCCAGTGACCCCGTTCTCACAGGGAAAACAAGTAGACCGTATCTTTCCTGGATGGTCACGGCCCACCCCTCCTAGCCTGGCAGTGCTGGCCCGGCGCCTATGTGTCCCCAGCACTGAGGCTGGGGTGCGGCTGTGCCCAGCACACAGACGAGGGATGGATGGACAGACGCAGATGGTGCAGCTCCCGCCCCTACCCAGGCTGCTACCCACCAGGTGTCTACCCGCCACCCCAGCTGCTGCTGGCACGGGGGACTGAGTGGGGTCAGCTCTGGGGCCAGAGGGGCAGGCCTGGGCTCCTGGGAAGTGAAAAGTGACCCCTGAGGCCCCCAGGACCTGTCCTTGACCCCAGTGAGCAGGTCGAGTCTAGGAGCTGGGTGTGCCCTACTCTCTTGGTGACCCCTGCTCTGCCCCACTTACTGTTGTGGGGGGGGGGTCCTGGGGTTCAGGCACACCCCAGAGCAGTGCCTCAGGCCCGCACCGCTGCCCCTCACCGCCGCTGCCCCTCACCGCCGCCGCCCCTCACCGCCCCGTCCATCTGTTGCTGTGTGTGCTTGAGTGCATTTGTGAGATCCATGAAAACGGCAACAAAAGGCGCCGGGTGCGGGCCTGGGCGTCCTGCCCTCAGCTCGGGTCAGGGGTGGGGTCAGAGGCCTCGGGAGTTGCCCTTTTCCCTGGGGTCAAACATGACCACAGCCAGCTGGGGACAAAAGGCCCTTCTTCTTCTGCAGAAGCCTGGACTGTGCGGAGGAGGGAGCATTCCCAAAGGCGGGTGGGGGCAGGGGCGGTCCCCGGGTGAGAGCAGCCTCCCCAGCTTCCCGGAACCCCCTCCACCTGCCTGCAGACAGACCGGCAGGGCAGGCCGGCTCCGGGAAGTGAGGCACAGGGACTCCCTCAGCCCAGGCCCAGACCGTGGGGGCAGGGTGGCCACAGCCAAACCAGGCTGCTCCCCACCCCATGGGGCTCCAGGCCACCAGGATCAGACAGGGGCTGTGCCTGCAGGAGGCAGAGGGCTCGGGGCCAGGACCCGCTGTGATCTGGTCTGACCTGTCCTTGCCTCTGCCTCTTACCCCGGGCCCTTCTCCCTGGAGAGTGGAGGGTTCCGGCTGTTATATTTGTGCTTCCTCCGGTGTCTGCCTCAAGTCCACCCCGGGCCCTGACACTGCACCTCTGGCTGACCCCATGCTCTCTGGGACCCTCTGTCCACATCCCTCCTCTGGGGTGGAGACAGCGGGTGGAGAGCAGGACACAGGAATGAGTCCTGAAGACTGAGGGGCACGGGAAGAGCTGATGGGGAGGGTCTCCTAGCTGGAGGGACTCCAGGCAGAACTGGGAGCAAGGCAGGTGGCTGAGCTCCGCCCAGGCTGAGTGGAGGCCAGGCCTCCTGTGCCTTCTCCCGCTGATTGCGAGCTGAAGGGAGGAGGGCGGCCGCTTCCTTGAGGGCCTGAGACACAGCCAAGAAGACCCGCTCACTTTTTCCAGAAGTGAGGGAAACTTCCCTGCAAGGCCGGCTGAGGTGTAACTGTGGCCCGCCTGCTGGGCAGGGGTGGGGGACAAGCGGGCCACTGGCTGTGAGCCTCCCCAGGGTGGGGGACCCTCGGCCCAGCTCCCTGCCTGACTACCTGGGCGTGCCTCCGCAGGGTCTGCAGCCAGCTTCTGGTCAGACCCCAGGTCCTCCAGCGGCTGCGGCCTTGAGCGTCATCTCCACAGCAGCCCCTGTGTACTGGGGGCTGGGGGGCCTGGCGAGGCCCCTCGAAGTGGCACAGCTTGCACTCTGGAGACCCAAAGTCCCCCCACCGGGCCCAGGCGGAAGCACCAGGCATTTCTGGTCCCAGCCGAGGCTTGAGGTCTGTGGAGCCCAGCCAGCACCTCCACTGCCAAGATCCCCGGCAGGGGGGGCGGGGGGGGGCGCCTGCGGGGACACAGCTCTCCCTTGTTCCTGCCGCCAGCTCCTCAGACTCAGCCTGCTGCTTCCTTTTTTAGGCAAAGTCGAGAACTGGCCGTCTGCACGGCCCCACGGTGTCTCACCTGCCTGAAAGGGAGGAAGGAAGCCCATGGAGCCCCATCCGTTCTCCTGCGGCGCATCCTCCAGGAGAGGGTGGAGAAGGAGGGGACATCCTGGCAGACACCCCCCCACATCCCCCGCCCCCCAGCTCTGAGCTGAGGAGGCCCTGGAAGAGGGCCATGGCTACTCCGAGGGAGGGCCGGGGTAGGGTTCTCCTGTCCAGGGGACACTGCCGGCCCAGCCCCACCCGAGCAGGGGAAATCTGCCCTCGGGGCCACTGTCCCTCAGGACGCCCCCTGCAACCAGCCACCTCTAGTCTGGGCCTCACCAAGACCCCAAGACTCAAGAGCTCCTGGCTCACCAGTGGGCCCCTCCAGTCCTGCTGGGGGTGTGTCCTGGGTCCTGGAGTCTGGGCCCCTCACTGGGTAGGGTATATGGGTAACAGGCCCAGTGTGGTCCCAGTGGACAGGGCCTCAACCAGCCATTTCTCACTCCCATGCCTCTTCCTCCAAGAAGCCCAGGTGGGGTGGGAGCTTCGAGTCTCTCTCGAATTCCTGTCTTCTGTCCCCTTTCAAGGCACTGTGTCCTTGTAAGTTCCACCCCATGGCCCTTCCCATCCCTGCTGGTCAGTCCCTGGGACACATGTCCTATTACCCAGGGCACCTACCCGCCTCCAGCGCTGTGGCCAAGGTGAAACCAGGGTCTGGACGTGTTTTTTTGGTGCCACCGCCAGCCCCTGGGGTTCTCTTGGGCCTGGCTGCAGGGGCACCAGCACCCAGAGTCACGGCAGCAGTGGGCATGGGGAGGGCCTAGCCTGGTACTTCCCTGCTCGGCTCCCGCGGCTGGGGGTCGGAGAGGGGTGGAGAACGTGGGCCGCACAGCCTCGGCCGGGAGAGGGAGACTGGAGTGTGTGTGTGTGCGTGCCCGCGCGTGCGTGCCTCGGTCGTATCTCGGCTGGTGCTGCGTGTCCCTGCGTGTCGGGGTCCGCTCGTGCGCGCCTCTCCAGGATCTGTGCACGTGGCCCTCCGCTCGCGCCAGAGGGCGTGGGCGCGGCCTCGGCGTGGGTGTGGCCGCTCGGGGAGGGGCCTCGCGGGGGCGGGGCCGGCCTGGTCCGCGCGGTGACGCGCCCTGCAGCCTCGAGCGAGCGAGCGAGCGAGCGAACGAGTTGCCGAGCGCGCCCCGTCTCTCGCGCGCGATGCTCCCCTGGACGGCGCTCGGCCTGGCCCTGAGCTTGCGGCTGGCGCTGGCGCGGAGCGGCGCCGAGCGCGGTGAGTGCGGCGGACGGCCGGGCCGGGGCTGGGGCTTCTGGTGCCCGCTCTGCGCCGCTGCCCGCCCAAGGCCGTCGCTGTCTCCTGCTCCGGACGGGCGGGCGGGCTGGGAGGCTGCGGGAGCCGGGCGGCGGCGCGGGCGGAGCGTCCTGCTCACCTGAGGCTGGCGGCCCAGGTGCTCCAGGCGACACCGTCCGTGAGCGCCGGGGCGTAGGGGCCGGCCCGGCCCGCATCTCTGCGGGATCGCGGGCCTGGACGGGAAGAGGGAGATGTCTGTCAAGGGGGCACCCCTGCCTCAGTTTCCCTACCTTTGCGAGGGCCCTTAGTGGAGGGATGGTAGGGAAGTTGGAGTCGCCCCACCGCACTGGGGAAAACCGCAAGGCCGGGACTAGAATTGAGGCACGCTGGTGCCCTGGCTTGGTGGAGAGGGGCGGTGTAGGGGGCATCAGCCTCCACCCCGGGAGTGCCCGGAGGAAGGTCGGGCTTTCAGGCTGCTGGGGGGTATATCTTGTTGTGTGGGTCCAGGTGGGCTGGAGGATGGAGGCCAGGGGAGGGGGCACCATCTAGTAAGCGGGGTCTGGGCTCCAGCCAGGCCATCCAGCGTGGTCATTGCTCTGCCTCCGACACCTTCCCCTGCTGCTGTGTGCATGCCCAGGGTGCCTCACCTGGAGGCTGAGCTGGGTGGCTGAACTTCAGCCTCAGGCTGCTCCTCTGAAAGCCATGCCTGGAGGGAGCAGCCCCACGGCTCAGGCCTGTCCTGGGAGCCTAGGCCAGGACTCTTGGCTCCACCTGCTTGCAGGGTCTGTGAGGAACGGGAAGGTGTGGGGGCTTGGAGCGGGGAGTCGCCCTCTCACAGATGGGATAACACAAGCCCAGAGAGAGCCCTAGATCCCATGGCCAGTGTGCAGTGAAACCCCCAGAAGTACAGGCCTCTTGCTTAGAGTTCCTCTTTCCCCCAATCTAGGACCTTTGGGGGAGGGCAAGCATCCACTTAAGGAAAGCTGGGGCCCTGGGGCACCCTACCTTGCTGTGGGGCTGTCTGGGGGGCCCACACCTGAGGCTGAGCATTCCTCCTTTCCCCCAGGTCCACCAGCATCAGCCCCCCAAGGGGACCTGATGTTCCTGCTGGACAGCTCGGCCAGCGTCTCTCACTACGAGTTCTCCCGGGTTCGGGAGTTTGTGGGGCAGCTGGTGGCTCCACTGCCCCTGGGCACCGGGGCCCTGCGTGCCAGCCTGGTGCACGTGGGCAGTCGGCCGTACACCGAGTTCCCCTTCGGCCAGCACAGCTCGGGCAAGGCTGCCCAGGATGCGGTGCGCGCTTCGGCCCAGCGCATGGGCGACACCCACACTGGCCTGGCGCTGGTGTATGCCAAGGAACAGCTGTTTGCTGAAGCATCAGGTGCCCGGCCAGGGGTGCCCAAAGTGCTGGTGTGGGTGACAGATGGCGGCTCCAGCGACCCTGTGGGGCCCCCCATGCAGGAGCTCAAGGACCTGGGCGTCACCGTGTTCATTGTCAGCACCGGCCGAGGCAACTTCCTGGAGCTGTCAGCCGCTGCCTCAGCCCCTGCCGAGAAGCACCTGCACTTTGTGGATGTGGATGACCTGCACATCATTGTCCAAGAGCTGAGGGGCTTCATTCTCGGTATGTGGGAGGAGGCAGGGCCCAGGGAGCCCTAGCTGGGAGCCGCAGAAGGAGAGGCTGGGTTGAGACTTTGGGAAGATCTCATGTCCCCAGAGCAGCGGCAAGGGCCTCCAGGGCTGTGGTACCCCTAGGGTGCAGGGCTGAGTGATGCAGCTTCTCTGTGCACACTTTCCACTGGGCGACCCGTGTGCCCTGCTGAGACAGGGGCAGGCTTGAGTAGCCACCACCAGGTGTAGCTCCCTGCTGATGTGTCCAGCCCAGACCTCGAGGCCCCATGGAGTACAGAGCCCAGGTGTAGGCCCAGAAAGAAGCTTCCAAGTCTGGGGACTCTGCAGATGGGCAGGATGCGCTCCTGAGCATGCCCACCATACCTGGAGAGGGGTGAGCCAGAAAGGTCAGGGACTGCCCCCCAGAGAGCACAGGGCAACTCTCCTGGGTGGGGACAGCCACCGAGGGCTTTGAACTGGTTCGGACTGCAGGCCCACTGTGAGGATTTCCTGAGAGGTCAGACCAGGGAAGGCCTGAGGCGGGAGCTGAGCAGCTCCCATTGGCTTTTTTTCTGGACCTCCCTGCCCCAGCCAAGCCCTGAAGGAGCTGGGGCTGGAGATGCGGAACCTGGCCACTGGCTCAGCCTGCTGCAGCCACTGAAAAATGCCAACCCTGAGGATCTCACCAAGTCTCCGTCTGTGGGTTAATCATCCACCCAGAGCTGGAAGGGGTTGGACTGCGGGTTGGAGAGGGGTGGACGGCCCTCCCCAAGGTTTCCCCAGGGATGTCTGGCCGCTAGTGGCCCCTGGGTCACCCAGTGCAGCTGCGCCTGGAGGGGACCAGGAGGAAAGGCTGCCTTAAGCAGCCAGAAAGGAAAAGCCTGAGGCTGCAGTGCCGAGGGGCCAGGCAGCAGGGTGGGGGCTCCTGGGAAAGAGGCCAGGTCTGAGGGTGGGGGATGGGAAGAAAGTGGCCCAGGCACCCAGCACTACAGGAGGAAGATCCTGATAGCTTTAACCCAGCGCAGACATTTATGAGCCTCGCCACAGCAGGGTCACTCAGAGGGCTATGTGGGGCTTGGCGTCATGGGCCCGGGAGTCCCCCACTGGAGTACCCCACCCCACACTATCCTGGGGACCCAGGGCAGGCAGCGCCTCCAGAACCCCAGGGCCTGCCCCTGTGGTCTCCCATCTCCTGGCTGCAGCTCAGAGAGCCGGGCTGACCTCAGACCCGGGCCTGGCCACTCAGGCTGGGGCTGGTCCTCTGCTCTCAGGCACCACCGTGGACTCTGCCATCTTTGAGGACATTTGTCCTGGTCACTGATCTGACCACTGCACCTCTCCACAAAGGACTGGGTTTGGGGCTGAGGGAGGCAGGGGCGCTTCTGACAGGGCCTGAGGGGGCTGCACCCTTTCCGCCGTCCTCCCCCATCCAAGGCACGTTCTGAGAATCCCCAGCATCTGCGGGGCATGACTCCAGCAGCTCCTTGGCCGCGGGGCCCCGTCTTTCCTAGTGGGGCCTCCAATCTCCAGATCTTCCCCATCAGCCAGGGCCGCCCTCAGGAGCAGAGGAGGAACTGACCGCTGTTCCCTGACCCCCTGCACCACCCACAGACGCGATGCGGCCGCAGCAGCTCCATGCCACGGAGATCACCTCCAGCGGCTTCCGCCTGGCCTGGCCACCCCTGCTGACCGCAGACTCAGGCTACTATGTGCTGGAGCTGGTGCCCAGTGCCCAGCCGGGGGCTGCGAGACGCCAGCAGCTGCCAGGGAACGCCACGGACTGGACCTGGGCCGGCCTCGACCCGGACACAGACTACGACGTGGCGCTAGTGCCTGAGTCCAACGTGCGCCTCCTGAGGCCCCAGAACCTGCGGGTGCGCACGCGGCCCCGTGAGGCAGGGCCGGGGGCTTCGGGCCCGGAGTCGGGGGCTGGGCCGGCCCCCACGCAGCTCGCCGCCCTCCCTGCCCCAGAGGAGGCCGGGCCGGAGCGCATCGTCATCTCCCACGCCCGGCCGCGCAGCCTCCGCGTGAGCTGGGCCCCAGCGCTGGGCTCAGCCGCGGCGCTCGGCTACCACGTGCAGTTCGGGCCGCTGGGGGGCGGGGCGGCGCAGCGGGTGGAGGTACCCGCGGGCCGCAACTGCACCACGCTGCAGGGCCTGGCGCCGGGCACCGCCTACCTGGTGACCGTGACCGTCGCCTTCCGCTCGGGCCGCGAGAGCGCGCTGTCCGCCAAGGCCTGCACGCCCGACGGCCCGCGCCCACGCCCCGTGCCCCGCGCCCCAACCCCGGGGACCACGAGCCGTGAGCCGTAAGCCGGCGTCCCCGCCCCGCCGAGAGGGCCGGTGCCTACCCGAGGGCCCCTGTGTCCCGAACCCGGTGCGGAGGCGCCCAACCCGGGAGACGGGTGCAGGCCTGGCCTTTCCCCACGCGGACTCCGCGCGACCCCGGCCCTCTCCCTGCGGCCGTAGGGCTCCCCCGCCTGGCGCCTGCCCTCCACGGCTGGGGCCTCGCCTGGCGGGACCCCGCAGCAGCTCCGGCCACATCCCCGCCCAGAGTCGGGCGTGGTGTGGGTCCGTGGGTGATCATTGAGAGCATCAGATCCAGGAATGTCCAGGGAGGAGCCCCGGTCAGACTCCCACGTGTGAAGACCCGGCCCCAGGTGGCAAGGGCTGGCCTGGGGCGGGCAGCTTGGATCCTGGACGTTGATGGGAAGTGGAAGGGGAATCGCCGGAAGCTGGCCCAGGTCAGGTCCCCAAAGGCTTCTGAAGAAAAGGAAGGGCGAGTAGGGGCACCCGGACGCTGATGGTGGCCAGGATGCTCAGCCAGCCGGGAGGGCAGCACCTGCTGGGGACAGTGGCCCTGCCTTCATGCCCAGGACACCAGCTGGGTCCAGCTAGCAGCCACGGGGAATCAGAGGAATGGGGCAGAGCCAGGCATTCAGGACCTTGAGGACAGGTGACCCCACCCACCCACCGCCACTATCAGGCCCCGGGACCGCACTGACAGGAAGCCTTCGGTCATGTGGGAGCGCTTCCCAGGGGCCGCAGGGATGATGCTCTCCAGGGAGGCCCCAGCGACCACCATCTTTGGGCTGTGAGAGGTCTCACCCTTGGGCTACCTCCTGTCACTACTCACTGCCCTGGGGTCCGTGGGTGAGTTGCCCAGGGTGGGGGTGCCTAGCCAGGTGCAGTCCCTGCCCCGCCTAGTCCTCGGCTCCCAGGACTGCGGCGTCACGCAATGCTCACCTCGCCTCTTCCCCACTAACATCCCAGACTTTAAAATTCAGTAAATCAGATGTACACCGAGCCTGCAGTCTCGCTAGGATGCTTTACTCCTCCACAAACAGCAGCCATGGACAGGACAGCTTGTGAAGGTCTCTGCCTTTTGGGGTGTCCGGGGAGAGGAGGTGGAGCTGTCCCCTCCCAGTGTCAGGCCTCCTTGGTCCCCCTGTGCACCTTTGATTCGGAGAGTTTGGGCCCCGTTCCTGTGGGGCTGGGCCCAGGGCAGGTGGCTGGAATGTAGAGGACAAGGGGGCTGGGCCTCTGCAGGGCCATTCCCACCGAAGCCTCTGCCACGGCCCATAGCCCTGGGCCCAGCGCCACGCGGGCTCCCTCTGCTGGCAAAGCCACACCCTGCACCACGTGGGGTCCACTGCCCCTTTCCCAACGTGGACTCCGCATGACCCCAGGAACTGCAGCATTGAGGTGGTCTCAGTCCCTCCCTCAGGCCTGGTGGGCGTTGTGCCAGGGGCCGCCTTCGGGACAGCTGGCCTTGGCACCGTCTCCCAAGAACCCAGCTCTGTGCATCCCGTGGCCCCACCAGACACCCAAGGCCGCACCGCCCACCAGCTGGGTGTGGTCACCATTCATGGAGGGCCGGCTGGGGTCAGGCTCACCATGCAGAGTTTGCCCTCCGGTGTGATGATGCGTGAGACACAGGAGGCCCCCTGCCTGTGTGTGCAGGGGGTGTCTGTGAGGCGGGCCCTGCTGGCTGGACTTTGGGTTTCTCCTGAGCTCCCCTTAGCCCCCAAGTCAGGCCACGGAGGCCTGAGCGGGACCCGCGGGCTGTGTGTGTCACTGTGGGTGGCATGCTCACAACTGCACTGCTGGTCAGCAGGTGACCCGGGCCTCAGGCCCCACCTCCTCTCGAGGGGTAGAATCGCCTTCATGCAGCCCCTGCCCCATACCCCGTTCTCCGGGGTGTTGGCAGATCTGAGCCCACGGTCACCCGAGAGGAGATGCCTCTTGCACACTGAGCCCAGGCCCAGTTCACAGAGCACCCTGCGGATGGCAGCGGGGCACCAGGGGCTCATTCCTGGTGGCCTTGGTGGCTTCTGTGGACCACTCAGACTCACATGAGAAGCTGGGAGGAGCTCCAGCTCTGCAATCCCGAGTCGGCAGAGCGGGGGCCCTGGCCACAACCCTCCTCCCCACATACCCGTCTGGCAGAGGCTCTGCCTCCCCTCTGCCCATCTCTGCACACCAAGGCCGAGCACAGCACAAGGCCTCACGGAGAGGGTGAAAAGGCACTGCCGCCTCCATCTCAGTGCCAAGGAATGCCCCTTCCAGAAGCCCTCGTCTGAGAAGTGCTGCCCGTTATGTAGCCCCAGGCATTTTAAAGTGTTTGAATCTGCACCAAGTCTCGGAACAGCTCTGGCCCCGGAGTGCTCCGTCCAGGCCTCTGTGAACCGGCTGTCCCGCAGCTCCTCCACCTCCCCTGACACAATCCTGGCCCCGACTCAGTCCACTCAGGGTGCTGTGCAGAGGCTGATACCCACCAGGACTTCCTTGCCAAGGGCCCGGCGATGTCACAAGGCCACTGCATGCTTTTCGACATGCACCTGGAAATCAGGAAGGGCCGTGCTGCAGTTGCTTCTAGTTGAGACAAGAAGAGTGACAAGGTTGTGATCCACGTGGCAGGTGTTCAGAAGGCCAGGGGCAGGCAGCGCTGGGGAGAGCCCTGGGCACTTCGAGGAGACCCCGAAGGGAGGCTGCTCTCGTGCCTGCACCAGTTTTCACCCTCTCCGTGAGCAGGGCTGCTGTTAGCTCCCACATGTGAAGAGAACCAACCTGAGGATTTCACGCTGGCTGCGTGCCAGACCAGTCCCTGATAGGTTGTACGAGGCCCTTCGCTGGACAGCCCATTGCTGGCCACTGGAAGGAGAGGCAGAGGGGGCTGAACTTCGGGCCCATGCCTCCGTGAGCGATGATGGAGCAACAGCTCTCCAGCATGTGAAGCTCTCCAGACAGCTGTTCATGAGAAGCCAGACAGAGGCCTGGGGTCTCAGTCCAGATTTCTGGGAAGTGGGGTGTCCAAGCGTGGGCCACACTGCTGGGAACCACCTAGGGAAGCTGGTTGCCTCCCTGTTTCTATAGTGACAGTAATAAACCAAGTCAAATCCCTGAAACACGGCCCACATGACAGCCTCCCGCTGGAGAGAGGACAGTTTAGGACCATCTCTCCAGGGCAGTAGCTGTGTGTTTCCTGCTTTTTTTGAGGGTGGGGGGCAGACAAAATCTTGTTCTGTCACCCAGGCTGGAGTGCAGCGGCACAATCTCAGCTTACTGCAACCTCTGCCTCCCAGATTCAAGTGATTCTCCTCCCTCAGCCTCCTGAGTAGGTGGGATTACAGGTGCCACCACGCTCGGCTAATTTTTGTATTTTTAATAGAGACGGGGTTCACCACGTTGGCCGGGCTGGTCTCAAACTTCTGACCTCAGGTGATCCAACCGCCTCAGCTTCCCAAAGTGCTCGGATTACAGGTGTGAGCACCATGCCTGGTCCCTCCTGCTTTTTTTTTTTTTGAGACAGGATCTCCCTTTTTTTTTTTTTTTGAGACGGAGTCTTGCTCTGTCCACCAGGCTGGAGTGCAATGGCGCCATCTCAGCTCACTGCAAGCTCCGCCTCCCGGGTTCACGCCATTCTCCTGCCTCAGCCTCCCGAGTAGCTGGGACTACAGGCGCCCGCCAACACGTCCGGCTAATTTTTTGTATTTTTAGTAGAGACGGGGTTTCACCGTGTTAGCCAGGATGGTCTCAATCTCCTGACCTCATGATCCGCCCGCCTCGGCCTCCCATAGTGCTGGGATTACAGGCTTGAGCCACCGCCCCGGCCAGGATCTCCCTCTTAGGCTGGAGTGCAGTAATGTACTCACAGCTCACTGCAGCCTCCATCTCCCAGGCTCAAATGATCCACCTCAGCCCTCCGAGTAGCTGGGACTACAGGCGCACCCCACCACGCCCAGCTAATTTTTGTATTTTTAATAGAGATGGGATTTTGCCATGTTGCCCAGGATTGTCTTGAACTCCTGGGCGCAAGAGATCTACACACCTCAGCCTCCCAAAATGCTGGGATTACAGGTGTAAGTTACCACTCCTGACAAAATTTTTTTTTAGGGATGGGGTCTTCCTATGTTACCCAAGCTGTTCTCAAACTCCTGACCACAAAGGATTCTCTTGCCTTGGCCTCCCACAGTGCTGGGACTGCAGACAGGAGCCACCGCGCCCGGCCTGGCACTGCTGCTTTCGTTTGCCTCTCGAGAATCAGTGCACTTTAAGGAGCGCTGGCAGGGGCTGACGGCTTTCAGGGAGCCCTATGGAGAACTGGGAGCCCTGCTTTTGGTGGGTAGTTGGGGGTGACCAGCAGCCCAGGGCCATACACTGGGGGCCGTGGCTTAGGAGGGTCCAGTTGGGCAGCTTTTCTTTTGGTTGTGCGAGGGCCTGCCCATTGGGGAAAGAGCAGGGGGCCCATGCTGGCCCAGGCTGAGACCAGAATGAGTCGAGAAGGAGCAGGGGGCCCATGCTGGCCCAGGCTGAGACCAGAAGGAGTGGGGAAGGAGCAGGGGGCCCATGCTGGCCCAGGCTAAGACCAGAACTACTGGGTCCTTTTGGAAGCTGGAGAGAAGGAACAGGAAAGGGACCCGCCCCTCCCTCCTGAAGGCCGGGCCCCCCGAGAACGAGGCTCCAGAGTGACGTGGGGGCCAGTGGTGACTTCATGACCACACTGTGCTCAGGTGTAAGAGGGCACGCTTCTACCCAGGCATCGTCCATGGAAGTCACACAGCCGGCCACTGCAGCCTCGGTCCTGGGATGCCCTGGGGCTGAGTCACTGGGGGCGACAGGCCACACTGGGAGGCCACAGTCCTGGCGTGCCATGCAGCTCCCTGTCCCCAGAGGTCTGCTCAGATGCAGAGAGCTCAGGAACCCCATTTGCTGCCTGAATTCTGGGAGCAGAGCGTGGTACCCACTGCCTGGCTGGGGCCTACTCTGGGACTCCAGCCCCTGTTCCTGCTGGCCTGGGCTTCCGGAGGCAGCTGCGTCCCTGTCTTGGCTCAAGGTCAGGCTGGAGGCCAGGCTGTCCACCTGCATCTGGAACCTGCACGGTCACTCCCCCAGGTCCTCACTGCTGGAGGACTCTCAGACAGGAAACCTTTGCTTTGGGGGCAGGGCGGGGTACAGGGGTGGTCGGGGGGAATCGCAGCAGCAAAACAGCACAGTGCGATGGCGCAGAGCCTCATGTTGGTCCATGAAACATAAAATGCTTTCTGAACTTTGTGTCCTTAGGAAGGGTGTGGGGTGTTGGTTGAAGTAGGAAACAGAAGAGGAGCCTGGGCATGCAGCGGGTCCATCGGAGAGCGGACCCCTCGGAGCTACAGTGCTTGGAGGGAGGCGGTCAACCTCTGCTGGCTCTCTCCATTTCTCTCTCTGCCTCTGCTCGTTCTCTCCATTTCTCTCTTTTTCCTTTTAGAGATGGGTTCTTACTGTGAGCCCAGGCTGGAGTGCAGTGGTGTGATTATAGCTCACTGCAGCCTCGACCTCCCAGGCTCAAGTGATCCTCCTGCCTCAGCCTGTCCAGTAGCCATACCCTACTAGGCCCTAATTAGCCCCAGAGGCGTGCACCACCACGCCCGCTAATGGTAAAAATTGGTCGTAGAGACGGAGTCTTGCTCCATTGCCCAGGCTGGTCTCCAACTCTTGGCCTCAAGAGATCCTCCCACCTCTACAGGATGAGCCACCAAGCCTGGCCTCAATTCCTCTTTAAAGGAATTGCCTAAATCTTAAACCAGCAATCAATACTTTGTATTTAAAATTAAGCCAAATTAGGCCAGGCGTGGTGGCTCACGCCTGTAATCCCAGCACTTTGGGAGACCGAGGCAGGTGAATCACGAGGTCAGGAGTTCGAGACCAACCTGGCCAACATGGCGAAACCCCGTCTCTACTAAAAATACCAAAGAAAAAGCCAGATGTGGTGGGTCACATCCGTAATCCCAGCAGTTTGGGAGGCTGAGGCGGGTGGATCACCTGAGGTCAGGAGTTCGAGACCAGCCCAGCCAATGTGGTGAAACCACGCCAATACTAAAAATACAAAACTTAGCCGGGCATGGTTGCAGGTACCTGTAATCCTAGGTACTTGGGAGGCTGAGGCAGGAGAATAACTTGAACCCAGGAGGCAGAGGTAGCAGTGAGCCAAGACCCCGCCATTGCACTCCAGCCTGGGCAACAAGAGTGAAACTCCATCTCAAATAAAATAAAATAAAAATTAGCGGTGCCTGGTGGCATGTGCCTGTGGTCCCAGCTTGTTGGCTTAGCTAGGAGGATCACCTGAGCATGGGAGGCAGAGGCGACAGTGAGCCAAGATCGCACCACTGCACTCCAGCCTGGGTGACAGAGCGAGACCCTGTCTCAAAATAAATTAAAAAATAAAAATAAAAATAAAACCAGGCCAGGCGCGGTGGCTCATGCTTGTAATCCCAGCACTTTGGGAGGCCGAGGGAGGTGGATCACGAGGTCAGGAGATTGAGACCGTCCTGGCTAACACGGTGAAGCCCTGTCTCTAGTAAAAATACAAAAAATTAGCCAGGCGTGGTGGCGGGCACCTGTAGTCCCAGCTACTCAGAAGGCTGAGGCAGGAGAATGGCGCGAACCCGGGAGGCGGAGTTTTCAGTGAGCAGGATGGCATCACTGCATTCCAGCCTGGGAGACAGCAAGACTCCATCTCAAAAAAAAAAAAAAATAAATAAATAAATAAAACCAAACCTTGATGATGGCCATGGCGGGGGGTGGGGATGGGGTCGGGGGCATCTGGCTATGACTGGGGAACTCATTTGGTTTTGCTCCTCTCCTATTTTTTGGTAGAGACGGGGTCTCTCTTTGTTGCCCAGGCTGGTCGCCAACTCCTGGGCTCAAGCTATCCTCCTGCCTCGGCCTCCCAAAGTGTTGGTATTGCAGGCCTGAGGCACTGCGCCTGGCCTGTTTGTTTGTTTTTTTCAGACGGAGTCTCACTCTGTCACCCAGGCTGGAGTGCAGTGGCGAGATCTTGGCGGCTCACTGTTTTATGTAAATTTTCGGTGTCGCAAAAGAAGTAGCACTCGAATGTAAACTTTTCTCAGCTGCGAAATTTACTTCTATAGAAGGGGGCATCTCATAGATGGAGCAATGACGAGCGCCTGTACAAGGGAGGGGAAGAGTTTCTTATTCCTGACGCAGGTAGCCCCTACTGCTGTGTGGTTGCCGTACTTGTTTTGAGACGGAGTCTCACGCTGTCACCCAGGCTGGAGTGCAGTGGCACAATCTCAGCTCACTGCAAGCTCCACCTCCCAGGTTCACGCCATTCTCCTGCCTCAGCCTCCTGAGTACCTGGGACTAGAGGCGCCTGCCACCACGCCCAGCTAATTTTTTGTATTTTTATTAGAGACAGGGTTTCACCGTGTTAGCCAGGATGGCCTTGATCTCCTGACCTCGTGATCTGCCCCTCTCGGACTCTCAAAGTGCTGGGATTACAGGCGTGAGCCACCGCGCCTGCCTTTTTTTTTTTTGAGATGGAGTCTGGCTCTGTCGTCGAGGCTGGAGTCGAGTTGCTCGATCTTGTCTCACCGCAACCTCTACCTCCCAGGTTCAAGTGATTCTTCTGCCTCAGCCTCCCAAGTAGCTGGGACTACAGACACAGGCTGACACACCTGGCTAATTTTTTGTATTTTAGTAGAGACAGGGTTTCACCATGTTGCCAAGGCTGGTTGCGAACTTCTTTTTTTTTTTTTTTTTTTTTTGAGACGGAGTCTCACTCTGTCGCCCAGGCTGGAGTGCAGTGGCGCAATCTCGGCTCACTGCAAGCTCCACCTCCCGGGTTCACGCCATTCTCCTGCCTCAGCCTCTCCGAGTAGCTGGGACTACAGGCGCCCGCCACCACGCCCGGCTAATTTTTTGTATTTTTTTAGTAGAGACGGGGTTTCACTGTGGTCTCGATCTCCTGACCTCGTGATCCGCCCTCCTCGGCCTCCCAAAGTGCTGGGATTACAAGCGTGAGCCACCGCGCCCGGCCTCTGGTTGCTAACTTCTGAGCTCAGGCAATCCACCCGCCTCGGCCTCCCAAAGTGCTGGGATTACAGGTGTGAGCCACCGCACCCAGCCTACACTGATAATTTACAGCAAACTTTACTTTTGTTGAAAACCTTGCGAGTTTGGGATTTTAATTATCCTTTGCTGTTAATAAGACTTCATTCAGTCTAATATGTATATATATATGTATAAGCCACTTCAGGCCAGGCACAGTGACTCATGCCTGTAATCTCAGCACCTTGGGAGGCTAAGGAGGGCGGATCACAAGGTCAGGAGTTCAAGACCATCCTGGCCAACATGGTATAACTCCGTCTGTACTAAAAATACAAAAATTAGCTGGGCGTGGTGGCTTATGCCTGTAGAGGCCGAGGCGGGCGGATCATGAGGTCAGGAGATCGAGACCATCCTGGCTAACACGGTGAAACCCCGTCTCTACTAAAAATACAAAATAAATTAGCCGGGCGTGGTGGCGGGCACCTGTAGTCCCAGCTACTTGGGAGGCTGAGACAGGAGAATGGCATGAACCCAGGAGGCAGAGCTTACAGTGAGCCGAGATAGCGCCACTGCACTCCAGCCTGGGCGACACAGCAAGACTGTGTCCCCGCCCCCCAAAAAAAAATAAGCCACTCCAAAGGCATACTTAGAATTGGTATAGATGGTTCCTTCCTGGTTGTGTAAGTACTTTAAGGCGTGGCTGAGTGCAAACAGCTCACATGCTTGAGAAGACCAATTATTAGGAAACTTTCTTAACTGTATTTTTTTTTTTTTTTTTTTTTTTTTTGAGACGGAGTCTTACTCTGTCGCCCAGGCTGGAGTGCAATGGCGCGATCTCAGCTCACTGCAACCTCCACCTCCTGAGTTTAAGCGATTCTCCTGCCTCAGCATCATGAGTAGTTGGGATTACAGGTGCTCGCCACTACACCCAGCTAATTTTTGTATTTTTAGTAGAGACGGAGGTTTCACCATGTTGACCAGGCTCCTCCCGAACTCCTGACCTCAGGTGATCCTGACCTCAGGTGATCCACTTGCCTCAGCCTCCCAGAGTGCAGGGATTACAGGTGTGAGCCACAGAGTCCGGCCTCTATTTCCACAAGAGTTTTTCCTGTTAGTTACTGATTACCCATCGTGTCTTTTTCCTCGAATCACCTGGGAGGAACTGTCTCTAAATAAGTGTCTTCCCGTAATGCACTACGGCCGTCCGTGGGTTACCACATTAAGGATAGTTGTCAGTGGCCTCCATGCCTTTGGGGGTAAGTATTTCTTTTTTTTTTTTTTTTTTTTTTGAGTCCGAGTCTCATTCGTTGCCGAGGTTAGAGTGCAGTGGCACTGTATCGGCTCACTGCAACCTCCATCTCCTGGGTTCAAGCAATCCTCCTGCCTCAGCCTCCCGAGTAGCTGGGATTACAGGCGTCCACCACCACGCCCGGCTAGTTTTTATATTTTTAGTAGAGATGGGGTTTCACCATGTTGGCCAGGCTGGTCTTGAAGTCCTGACCTCAGGTGATCCGCCCACATTGGTCTCCCAAAATGCTGGGATTACAGGCATGGGCCACCGCACCCAGCTGCTCTGAGTTTTAAAAGAATGGGGCACATTGCTTTTTCTTTACTGCTTGTATCTCTCCTTTTCTCTCTCTCTTTAACTCTGTCTGTCTGTCTCTGACTTTCTCTGTTCCCTCTGTCAGTCTCTTTCCTCTAAGATTTTTTTTTCTTTCTCTTAGAATCTCTTCTATAGGCTTATTTTTCTAGTTCTCTTTTGTAATTTGTGGTTAATATCTGGCCAATTGTTAGTGACAAATTCCTTGCCCAAGAGTATCCTCGACACCTCGACCAGCATATTTTCTCATTTGTTTTTTTAATCTAAAAAAAAATGTTATAGGCCCTTTATCTTTTCCTTGCTGTATATTAAATATTCGGGTAAGCTTCTGGGTTCAGGGTATGGATTCTTTAATCCCATTTATGATTAACTCCCCAAGGTCCTGCATATTTTCTCAATGGGCCACCGCGCCCGGCCAGAAGATTTTTATGGTAAAATTTTATGATGGGAAAACTGTCATCCCAGAAAATTTTGAGACCGGTTGCTTAGGCCTCAGCAGCTCGGAGAATACGTACTTCCGTCCCAGGACACCCAAACATCGACCTGTGTCGATTCCCCACTGGGAACAAAATAACTGAGGATGTTGTGAGATGCTTGCCCTCGTCACCCTGAGCTTGTTGGCTGCTATCCGATTCTTATTCATTCCCTTTCTTGCCTGCATGTGCTTGATAGCAGATCAATGACAATAGCCATTGGAAGCTTAGGAAAAGCGTATGTGCTGGGCGCGGTGGCTCATGCCTGTAATCCCAGCACTTTGGGAGGCCGAGGTGGGCGGATCACGAGGTCAGGAGATCGAGACCATCCTGGCTAACACGGTGAAACCCCGTCTCTACTAAAAATACAAAAAATTAGCTGGGCGTAGTGGCACACGCCTGTAGTCCCAGCTACTCAGGAGGCTGAGGCAGGAGAATGGCATGAACCCGAGAGGCGGAGCTTGCAGTGAGCCGAGATAGCACCACTGCACTCCAGCCTGGGCGAGAGAGCGAGACTGTCTCAAAAAAAAAAAAAAAAAAAAAAAAAAGTAAAAGCAAATGTAACATGATAAAATGGACACTTTAGCCATCGCCTGACTTTGTGTTAAATTGGGAAAGAGCTGGCTGGGCGCGGTGGCTCACGCTTGTAATCCCAGCACTTTAGGAGGCCGAGGCGGGCAGATCACGAGGTCAGGAGATCAAGACCACGGTGAAACCCCATCTCTACTAAAAATACAAAAAAATTAGCCGGGCGTGGTGGCGGGCACCTGTAGTCCCAGCTACTTGGAGAGGCTGAGGCAGGAGAATGGCGTGAACCCGGGAGGCGGAGCTCGCAGTGAGCCGAGATCGTGCCACTGCACTCCAGCCTGGGCGACAGAGCGAGACTCCGTCTCAAAAAAAAAAAAAAATAAAATAAATAAAATAAAATAAATTGGGAAAGAGCCTCCTGCCATCCACGTGGGATGGCCTTCCTGATGTGGCTCTCCAAGACCGTCCCTGGGGGGATAAAACCCCACAAATACATCAGGCCATGTGCTGGGGGTGGGGCATCGTCACGCCAGGTCTGAATAGGAAGGAGGATGGGGAGGCAGGGCTGGGGGCTTTGAGGTCGAGGCGTGGCCGTGGATTCCAGAAAGCCCCTTGGCTGGTGTGTATGCCTGCCCAGCGGCATCCGCGTATCCTAACACCTGCCCTCCGTGGCCCTGAGCCCACAGGCCATGTCAAAGGACGCCCTGAATCTGGCGCAGATGCAGGATCAGACACTGCAGCCGGAGCAACAGTCTAAGCTCAAAGTGAGTGGGGCCGGTGTGGGCGGGGAGGCCAGGGCGCACATGGGGTTCGGGCGCAGAGATTGTTGGGGCTACTGCCGGTGGGTAGGGCCGGGGCCATGTACATGGGCAGCAGTGGGGCCCAGGGCCGAGCTTGGGCGCCTCATTTCACAGAAGGAAACAAGGGGAGGTGAGAGACGCTGCTGCAGTGCCGCCCGAGAGGGAGGGCCGGTGTTGGTGAGGGCGTCTGGTCGTCCCGAGGGCCTGGGTCTTCTTGATGTTCTCACCTCATTTCATTACACTCAGCAGGATTTTTTTTTAAATTATTATTGTACTTTAAGTTCTAGGGGACATGTGCACAATGTGCAGGTTTGTTACATATGTATACATGTGCCATGTTGGTGTGCTGCACCCATTAACTCATCATTTAGCATTAGGTGTATCTCCTAATGCTATCCCTCCCCCCTTCCCCCCCCCTTTTTTTTTTTTTTTGTTGAGATGGAATCTCGCTCTGTCGCCCAGGCTGGAGTGCAGTGGCGCGATCTCCGCTCACCGCAACCTCTGCCTCCCGGGTTCAAGTGATTCTCCTGCCTCAGCCTCCCCAGTAGCTGGGATTACAGGCACCCACCACCACGCCTGGCTAATTTTTGTACTTTTAGTACAGACGGGGTTTCATGTTGGCCAGGCTAGTCTTGAACTCCTGACCTCAAGTGATCCACCTGCTTCGCCTCCCAAAGTGCTGGGATTACAGGCGTGAGCCACCACGCCCGGCCCGTCACCTTCAGTCCTGAGCTCACAGGCAGGGTTCACATGTTGGCTGTTGTGGGCATTGTAGCTTTAACGTTTAATTGGCAGAAGACAGAGGCTTCCTTAAGCGCAGCCTGAATCAGGGCAGTGGTGTCGGGAGGTCGGCCCCGCAGTGGCCCTTTTCAGGGAAGCCACAGTGGGGGCTGTTTCTGCCGCTGGGGAGTTTGGGTCCCTGAACCCAGCCCCTCAGCGACTGCCGTCCCAGCCGACGTCACCTCTGTCTGTGTCAGGGTGCGGTGTCTGCAGGCCCCCAGGTGCCCGGGACACTTGGAGCCCTTCGGTCCTGGGGCGGACACAACCTCTGGATTGGTGTTCAGCATTTTTCTGGTTTTAAAGGCTTTTCTCTTTTTCTGCGGCTTCTCAGCAACTTGTCAATGAGGAGAATTTACGGAAGCAGGAGGAGTCCATGCGGAAGCACCATCAGACCTTCTTGGAGTCCATCAGGTGAGCGCTGCCGAGGCCCAGGCCAGCCGCAGACGGAGCCCCCGCAGGTGTGAGTCGCTGGTCCCAGGGTGCTCTCCAGCTCTCCCAGGCTGGTCACTGGTCCCAGGGCGCTCTCCAGCTCTCCCAGGCCTGGCCGCCATACGCTGGCTCCTTGGTGGGGGCACTGCCTCTCTGTCCTGGCAGGACTGGGCTGCTGTGTCAGGGCCTCACCCTCAACCTGCTCTTGCTGCGTGACGCGGGTCTTTGTTTCCTTCCTGGTCACACCACTGCTTTCCCCGCAGGACAGCTGGCACCTTGTTTGGGGAAGGATTCCATGCCTTTGTGACCGACCGGGACAAAGTGACAGCCACAGTAAACACGCGTGTCCCAGGCAGGGCTGCCAGGTGGCTGTGGGGCAGCTTGTGGGGGCCTCCTGGAACCCCGTGTCCTGTCCCCGCGTCCTGTCCCCGCGTCCTGTCCCTGCGTCCTGTGCCCGGCTCCTGTCCCCCCATCCTGTCCCCCGTCCTGTCCCCGGGTCCTGTCCCCGCGTCCTGTCCCCGGGTCTTGTCCCCCCATCCTGTCCCCCCGTCCTGTCCCCGCGTCCTGTCCCCGCGTCCTGTCCCCGGGTCCTGTCCCACGTCCTGTCCCCGGATCCTGTCCCTGGGTCCTGTCCCCCCATCCTGTCCCCGGGTCCTGTCCCCCGTCCTGTCCCCACGTCCTGTCCCCCCATCCTGTCCCCGGGTCCTGTCCCTGCGTCCTGTCCCCGGGTCCTGTCCCCCCATCCTGTCCCCGGGTCCTGTCCCTGCGTCCTGTCCCCGGGTCCTGTCCCCCCATCCTGTCCCCCTGTCCTGTCCCCACATCCTGTCCCCGGGTCCTGTCCCCACGTCCTGTCCCCGGGTCTTGTCCCCGTGTCCCGTCCCTCCTGGCTCTGCACAGGCCCTGTAGCTCTCCCAGCACGGAAGAAGCCCAAACTGGACCTGCTGGTGGGGGCTGCTCCTCCCTCCTTGAGCTGGGAGAAGAAAATGCAGTTGCCAGTCTGGGCCACACGGTGAGACCCCATCTCTACGCATGGCACGTGCGTGTAGTCCCAGCTACTCAGGAGGCAGAGGTAGGCGAATCACCTGAACCAGGAGGCAGAGGCTGCAGTGAGCCGAGATCTCGCCATTGCATTCCAGCCTTGGGACAGAGCAAGGCTCCTTCTCAAAAAAAAAAAAAAAAAAAAAAAAAAGAGAAAAAACAGAAGGCAACCCTGACTCCATTTTGCAAAAACCTTCTTTATTCCTTATAAAATCCTGGGAGTTTGAAGTTCACAGAGTCCTCTCTTGTTTACAGCCTCACTCTTCTGTGCCCAGGCTCCGGCCTGCTGTGGTGGACCACCACGTCGCACATGGCTGCGTCCTCCGTCACCCCCTCCCGCCCAGCACACAGTAGGTGCCTGGCACTCAGTGGGCACTTGCTCTGCCGTGGTGCCGACGCCTAGTGCTGTGACTGCAGCGCCTGCCGGTAGCCTCGTCAGTGTGACGGTGAATGTAGCAGGTGGTGTTGCCGCCGTGTTGTTGAGACGGTGTCACGTGAGGACATGAGGGAGCTGCTTAATGCACCCTTGACTTTTGTTTGTATTTAGAGACAGGGTCTCACTCTGTCTCCCAGGCTGGAGTGCAGTGGCACCACCTGGGCTCACTGCAACCTGTGCCTCCCAGGTTCAAGTGATTGTCCTGCCTCAGCCTCTTGTGTTGCCAGGATTACAGGTGCAGGTCGCCATGCCCAGCTAATTTTTCTATTTTGGTGGAGACAGGGTTTCACCCTGTTGGCCAGGATGGTTTTGAACTCCGGACCCCAGGTGATCCATCTGCCTTGGCCTCAGAAAGTGCTATGATTACAGGTGTGTACCACCGTGGTCGGCCAATTTTTGTATTTTTAGTAGGGATGGGGTTTTACCATGTTGGCCAGGCTGGTCTCGAACTCCTGGCCTCAATTGATCAGCCCATCTTGGCCTCCCAAAGTGCTGGGATTACAGGGATGAGCCACCAGGCTGGCATAAAACTTTTTTTTTTTTTTTGAGACGGAGTCTCGCTCTGTCGCCCAGGCTGGAGTGCAGTGGCGCAATCTCGGCTCACTGCAAGCTCCGCCTCCTGGGTTCATGCCATTCTCCTGCCTCAGCCTCTCCGAGTAGCTGGGACTACAGGCGTCCGCCACCACGCCTGGCTAATTTTTTTTTTTTGTATTTTTAGTAGAGACGGTGTTTCACCGTGGTCTTGATCTCCTGACCTTGTGATCTGCCCGCCTTGGCCTCCCAAAGTGCTGGGATTACAAGCGTGAGCCACCGCTCACGGCCATTTTTTTTTTTTTTTTTTTGAGATGGAGTTTCACTGTTGTTGCCCAGGCTTGAGCGCGATGGTGTGGTCTGGGCTCACTGCAACCTCTGCCTCCCGGGTTCAAGCGATTCTCCTGCCTCAGCCTCCCAAGTAGCTGAGATTACAGGCATGTGCCATTGTGGCTGGCTAACTTTTGTATTTTTAGTAGAGACGGGGTTTCTCCATGTGGGTTAGGCTGGTCTTCAACTCTCGACCTCAGGTGATCTGCCTGCCTTGGCCTCCCAAAGTGCTGGGATTACAGGCCTGAGCTACTGCTCCCAGCCGGCCTAATTGATTTTTAAAACAACTTAGAGATTTGGGGTTAGCCTTGTTTTCCAGGAATAAAGTACGATTTTTAGTGGCCAAGAATGTACCAGAGAGTGTGGCCCTGTGACGTATCCGGCTGGGTCTGCCCAGGGACCTGCTCAGCGACTGGGGCTTTGTAGGATTTATGCTGCCAGTTGCAGAGAAAATGGCCCTGAGTGAGGGCGCTATGACTGCCCCACCTGCCTCCTGTAACCGCGTGGCTGTGGGCTTCGGGGCCGGGAATTGGGGTTCTGTGGGGTCAGCACACAGCCCTGTGCTTCTCCCTCGGGCGTAGAGAGGGTGGGGGCAGCCCTGTGTGTCTCCCACTCTAGGAGGGAGGGTGGGGTCGGTGCGCCAGTGCGGTGTCTTTGCTGCAGGTGGCAGGGCTGACGCTGCTGGCTGTTGGGGTCTACTCAGCCAAGAAGGCCACGCTTGTCGCTGGCCGCTTCATCAAGGCTCGGCTGGGGAAGCCGCCCCTGGTGAGGGAGACGTCCCGCATCACGGTGCTGGAGGCGCTGCGGCACCCCATCCAGGTAGCGGCGCGGGCCTGGCCTTCCCTGAGGGCAGTTCCTGGCTGAGTCCCTTCTGCCCCACGAGCACAGCCCACGCACACCCTCCCGTCCCTTCCCTTTTCCCGGATAACGGGCACCCGCACGCTGCATCAAGCGTGGGTTTTCCTGTCCAGTGCTGTACCTTAGGGGTCTGCATCAGTGAGACCCTTACCCGTCTGCCTCGGTCTCCCCTGCTCAGGGCTCTTGATGGGGCCTGGGAGCACATCAGGGTCCTTGCAAGTCCCAGGACTTGGGTATGTGGCTGTCTGTCGGGGAAGCTGCTGCAGGCCATGGTGTCTGGCGGCCTCCTTAGGGAACCGTGCCGCTTGCCAGCCCCCGAGGTGCCTGCTCTCCACACGGGGATGGTGGGGTCTCCACAGGTCTCTCGGTGGGTGGTTAAGAAAATAAAAGCTGGGGCCGGGCGCGGTGGCTCACGCCTGTAATCCTAGCACTTTGGGAGGCCAAGGCGGGTGGATCATGAGGTCAGGAGATCGAGACCATCCTGGCTGACAGGGTGAAACCCCCTCTCTACTAAAAAATACAAAAAATTAGCCTGGCGTGGTGGTGGGCGCCTGTAGTCTCAGCTACTCCAGAGGCTGAGGCAGGAGAATGGCATGAACCCGGGAGGCGGAGCTTGCAGTGAGCCGAGATCGCGCCATTGCACCGCAGCCTAGGGGACAGAGCAAGACTCCGTCTCCAAAAAAAAAAAGAAAATAAAAGCTGGCCGGGCGCGGTGGTTCACGCTTGTAATCCCAGCACTTTGGGAGGCCAAGGCGGGTGGATCACAAGGTCAGGAGATCAAGGCCATCCTGGCTAACACACAGTGAAACCCTGTCTCTACTAAAAAAAAAATACAAAAAATTAGCCGGGCATGGTGGCGGGTGCCTGTAGTCCCAGCTACTTGGGAAGCTGAGGCAGGAGAATGGTGTGAACCCAGGAGGCGGAGCTTGCAGTGAGCCGAGATCGCAGCACTGCACTCCAGCCTGGACGACAGAGACACCGTCTCAAAAAAAAAAAAAAAACGATAAGGAACCGGAAAATGCCCCTAATCCCAGCAATAGCCGCCCGGTCTCCTGGCGGGGTGGGGTTCCAGCTCCGGGCTGGTCCTGGCTGTGCTTCCGGGGAGCTCCGTTTCTGTGTATTACGGAGCGTGTCTGTGCATTGGTGGCTGTTCCTTGGCTGTGGCAGGTGCCCCAATGGCGCTTCCCCTTCCCCTCCCCCTCCGCAGGTCAGCCGGCGGCTCCTCAGTCGGCCCCAGGACGCGCAGGAGGGTGTTGTGCTCAGTGTAAGTCGGTGTGCCTGTGACCGGGGAGGCGCAGGGAGGGGACCCCGGAGCTGGGCCGGGCTGTGGCCCTTGCTGGGGCTCGTGGTGGCGCCCAGGAGCTTTTGGCTCCTGAGATGCGACTGCTCCGATCGTGCCGGGGATGGATAGGCTGCCCGTGAGCTGGGCGGCTTCCCGAGAAGTGAAGTCCACACAAGGGCATTCCCACAGCCCCTGCCCCCGAGGCTTCCGTGGGCACTGAATGTGTCCCCCAAGCCCACATATTCCCCGGCAGCCCAGCCTGGAAGCGCGGGTGCGCGACATTGCCATAACAACAAGGAATATCAAGAATAACCGGGGCCTGTACAGGAATGTCCTGACGTACGGCCCACCAGGCACCGGGAAGATGCTAATCCCCAAGGTGAGAGCGCCTGGCTGTGCAGGTGGGCCAGGGGCCGCTGGGGTCTCACCTGCCTGCAGGTGTCTGGGGGGCTCAGCCGCCTGGGGAATGGACCCCCCCTTAGGCCTTTGCCCACCCTCATGTAGGCTCAGGGTGCTGGTGTGGGCAGCAGCGCCTCCCATCATCTAGGCAGGGGACGTCTCCTGTCTGGCAGGCTGTGACTTCCAAGCAGGGATGCCAGGCAGGGACGCCGGGCAGAGCCTCCACACTCCAGAGGCAGACGTGAAATCTGTTCTGTCTCCCCTCACTCTTCCTGTCCAGAAACTCGCCCTGCACTCAGGCATGGACTACGCCATCATGACAGGCGGGGACGTGGCCCCCATGGGGCGGGAAGGCGTGACCGCCATGCACAAGCTCTTTGACTGGGCCAGTACCAGCCGGCGCGGGTGAGACGTCCCCACAGCGCGCACCAGGCCCTTCGCTGCAGGCCAGCAGGCTGCCTTCTGGGAAGGGGGTCCAGGTGGCTTTCAGGGACCTTGTGATCTTTCTTCAGCTCTGCCCTTGGGGCCACGCAGGAGGCCCGGCGGAGGGTCCCTCGGAGGGAAAGTCCCCTGAGTGTGGACCCTGGTGGACACGAGGTCCCCAGCGTGCGGAGAGTGCCAGTGGGATACTTGGCTCAGGGCAGAAGGGAGGTGGGTGGGGGCAGGGGGAGAGGGGTCTTCACAGCTGCAGGGGAGGCTCCTCCACAGCCGCCCTCCCTCCAACACTCGTGCAGGTGGGCGTGGGCACCGGCTCCTTTTTGTAGAACCATTTGAAAGTTAGCTGAAGACAGCATGGCACGCACCCTTCAATAGGTCCCACAGTGACCCCGCACAGGGCACGGCTCGGGCACCCTTGCAGCCTCGGCTGTCCTTGTTGGTACCACGATCCTCATGGCCGGCACCCTCCCCTCTGGCCTTTGACCTTTCACTTTAGAAGACTCTGCCCCTGTGCCAGGCGTGGTGGCTCACGGCTGTAATCCCAGACTTTCGGAGGCCGAAGCAGGCAGATACAAGGCCAGGAGATTGAGACCCTCCTGGCTAACTCAATGAAACCCCGTCTCTACTAAAAATACAAAAAATTAGCCAGGCATGGTGGCGGGCGCCTGTAGTCCCAGCTACTTGGGAGGCTGAGGCAGGAGAATGGCGTGAACCCCGGAGGCAGAGCTTGCAGTGAGCCGAGGTTGCGCCACTGCACTCCAGCCCAGGCAACAGAGCAAGACTGCATCTCAAAAAAAAAAAAAAGACCCTGTCCCTTGTGTGGACTCTTGAGCACTGCACTGGGTCAGTGTGTGGGTGAAGCCTGCGGGGCGGGGTCTGTCCCCCGTGTGTGGTTGGTCGGCGTGTGGGTGAAGCCTGCGGGGCGGAGTCTGTCCCCCGTGTGTGGTTGGCCGGTGTGTGGGTGAAGCCTGCGGGGCGGAGTCTGTCATCCCTGTGTGGTTGGCTTCCCAGGGCCTTCTGAGGCTGGGCCGTGTTCAGCTGCCCAGAGGCCAGGCTGATCGGCCTCTGTCGAGTTCAGGACTTAGGGCTCTGATGGGGCAGAGGCTGCACCCCGTGGGGATCTGCCCACTTGACCTGCACCCCGTGGGGATCTGCCTGCTTGGCCTGCTCCCACCGCGGCTGGACGCTGCTGTGGGCTGCTCCTGGCGTCACTCTAGCCCCGCTTGGCCTCCCTCTCGTTCACAGCCTCCTGCTCTTCATGGATGAAGCGGACGCCTTCCTTCGGAAGCGAGCCTCCGTGAGTGTCACTAAGCCTCTGTCTGGCCACCGTCGGGTGGTGGGGTGGGCGCGGCTGTCATCTTGGGCCAGGCTGCAGCCCTTAAGCTGGCTTGCAGTGGCGCAATCTTGGCTCCCTGCAATCTCTGCCTCCTGGGTTCAAGCTAGTCTCCTGCCTCAGCCCCCTGAGTAGCTGGGATTACAGACGTTTGCCACCACACCCAGTTAAGTTTTTTGTATTTTTAGTAGAGCTGGGGTTTCACCATGTTGGTCAGGCTGGTTGAGAACTCCCGACCTCAAATGATCTGCCCACCTGGCCTCCCAAAATACTGGGATTACATGCGTGATCCACCAGCCATACGATTATTATTTTAAGTTAGAGTCTCTGTCGCCCAGGCTGGAGTGCAGGGGCGACACAGCTCACTGCAGCCTCAAACTCTGGAGCTCAAGCAATCCTCCTGCCTCAGCCTCCCGAGAAGCTGGGATTGCAGAGGCACACTAACACACCCGGCTAATTTTTTTGTAACGTTAGTAGAGATGGAGTGTACCCACATTGTCCAGGCAGGGCTCAAACTTCTGAACTAAAGAGATTCACTGGCCTTGGCGTGGCACAGTGGCTCACGCGTGTAATCCCAGCACTTTGGGAGGCCAAGGCAGGTGGATGACGAGGTCAGGAGTTCAAGACCAGCCTGGTCAATATGGTGAAACCCCGTCTACAGTAAAAATACAAAAATTAGCCGGGCGTCGTGGTGCACGCCTGTAATCCCAGCTGCTCAGGAAGCTGATGCAGGAGAATCGCTTGAACCCAAGAGGCAGAGGTTGCAGTGAGCCGAGATCGTGCCACTGCACTCCAGCCTGAGAGACAGAACAAGACTTCATCTCAAAAACAAAAAGCGAGACATTTGACTGCTTCGACCTTCTGAAGTGCTGGGATTAAAGACATGAGTCCTCAGTCAGACTTTTTTGTTTCAATATACTTTTTATTTTTTAGCAATTCTCGTGCCTCAGCCTCCCAAGTAGCTTGAGATTGCAGGTGTGCCACCACGCCTGGCTAATTTTTGTATTTCTAGTACAGACGGGGTCTCACCATGTTGGCCAGGCTGGTCTCAAACTCCCTACCTCAGGTGATCTGCCCACCTCAGCCTCCCAAAATGCTGGGTTACATGCGTGAGCCACTGCCACTGACCCTGGTCAGGATTTTGAGTTCAGATTCATGAAAGTGTCACTGCGTCCCTGCTCCCTGCAGGAGGGAGGCCTGTAGGACTTTCTGCTGTTTACAAGGCTTTGCTTCTGGTTCCTAAGGCTGGAACCTTCTCTCTGCAGGAGGAGATAAGCAACGACCTCAGAGCCACACTGAATGCCTTCCTGTACCACATGGGCCAGCACAGCAACAAGTGAGGGAGCCTCTCAGGTCCTGGGCCCCCGGGCAGGGCTGTGCAGCTGTCGCCCTTGGTTCCCACTGAGGGTCCCTGGCTCACAGTGCTGGGCACCACCTGTGGCCTCAATGTGCCCACCTCAGATGTCCCCTGGGAACGGCCCAGCTCAGAACAGCATGGGGTGTCATTGAGGAACATGGGGGGGCCTCCCGGGCAGAGCTGGGGTCAGTTCTGTCCTCACGGCCCTGTGTGCCACTGCCCCGGCTTGCAGGTCCCTGTGCCCCTAGGTTTCTGTGGTCCTGTGCCTGCAAGGGAGGTGGTCTGATTGCTGCCGCCCAGAGGTCCCCAGTAGGGTGACCGGCCCTGTGTCCAGGCTCCCTCGTCCCTCCCAAATCCCTTAATTTTGAGTTTTCTTTTTTTTTTTTTTTTTTTTTTGAGACGGAGTCTTGCTCTGTCACCCAGGCTGGAGTGCAGTGGCGCGATCTCGGCTCACTGCAAGCTCCGCCTCCAGGGTTCACGCCATTCTCCTGCCTCAGCCTCTCTGAGTAGCTGGGACTACAGGCGCCCGCCACCACGCCCGGCTAATTTTTTGTATTTTTGGTAGAGACGGGGTTTCACCGTGTTCTCGATCTCCTGACCTCATTATCCGCCCGCCTCGGCCTCCCAAAGTGCTGGGATTACAAGCGTGAGCCACCGCGCCCGGCCAATTTTGAGTTTTCTTGGCCTCCTAGGCCCCTTCAGCCCCAGTCACGAGTCACACGGAGGATCAAGTCCTGCCGGTCGGCCGTGGCTAGCTCCTCAGGCATGTTGGGCTCACTGGCTCAGCTGCTGCCGGTAGCTGCTCCCTGGAGCCCTGACTGAGGTTCTTCCGAGAGAGGCAAAGCTGGGGCCCTGCTGAGCCTCTGCTGAACCCGGACCCCCGAGGTCCTGCTCCTGGCTCGCATGGCCGTAATCTTGACATGGACTCTGGGTCCCGCATCTCTGCTCTGAGCACAGCGGGGCTCAGGTAGCAGGAGGGAGTGGTATTCCCAGTGCTGCCTATCAGGCTGGGTGAGGGTCAGCAGGGAAGTGCCACACAGGGCCCAAGAAGCCGAGCAGGGGGACAGCTGGGTGTGGTGGGGCAGGCAGGCGGGTGACCAGGGCTATGCCCACATTCTTCCCGTGTTTCCTGTGCTCACAAGCTGCTGCTTTAGATTCTCCCAGAAAGTCTCCCTGAAGGGGCTGTGGAACCCTCGTTGCCCTCGGGACAGCTCAGCCACCAGCCCCAGTGTTTCCTTCCCCATCGCTGTCCTACAGATTCATGCTGGTCCTGGCCAGCAATCTGCCTGAGCAGTTCGACTGCGCCATCAACAGCCGCATTGACGTGATGGTCCACTTCGACCTGCCGCAGCAGGAGGAGCGGGAGCGCCTGGTGAGAATGTATTTTGACAACTATGTTCTTAAGCCGGCCACAGAAGGAAAACGGTAAGTGTCCCACCGCACCCAGCCCCCAATCCAGGCGCCATCTGGCGTAGGTGTCGGCCTGGCTGCCTGTCTTCTAGCCTCCACCTCGTGGTGTGGGATCCGCAGCCTTGGCTGGCTCACTTGGGAACTCCTTCCCCAGGCGCCTGAAGCTGGCCCAGTTTGACTACGGGAGGAAGTGCTCGGAGATCGCTCGGCTGACAGAGGGCATGTCAGGCCAAGAGATCGCACAGCTGGCTCTGTCCTGGCAGGTGAGTCAGGCGAGGCTCCGGCACGTCCACCCAGACGGGACCCCAGCTACTGTGGAGATGCTCAGTTGCACCAGGCCTGTCTGAGCACCGTTGTCATGCGGGAACTTCTGTTGAGGGGTTTTCTGTGCACAGACGTGACACAGGGCCCCCTGCCCCAGTCAGGCCACTCCACGCAGCATTGCACACCTGCTCATGCCCTCAGGAGGGTGGGGCCATGTCGGTGGCTGACAGTCACATGGGGCTCTCTGGAAGTCAGTCCAGCATCCCAGGTGCCCGGGCTCTGCCAGGTGGGGCGGGAGGCTTCTGACTCTCATCTTGGCCAACAGGCACCTCCTAGTGTGAATGCTCCTCAAGACAGGCCCCGTGTGAGTTGGGTGGTGGGGGTGGAGGGACGTTGTGTTTCCTGGACCAGGTCCCTTGGCTTGGTCCTGCTTGACGGGCTCAGACACACGTGTGGGAGTGGCCTCACTGCCAGTTGTTCCTCGGAGGCACCTCTCCTGCTGCTCTGTGGATACTCCAGGGCCGAGGAGCCGAGACTCACAGGAGTGTGGGCGCAGCCATCCAGAGAACTCTGATCAGGCCAGGCACGGCGGCTCGCGCCTGCAATCCTAGCACTTTGGGAGGCTGAGGCAGGCGGATCACGGGGTCAGATTGAGACCATCCTGGCCAATACAGCGAAACCCCGTCTCTACTAAAAATACAAAAATTAGCTGGGCTTGGTGGCGCATGCCTGTGATCCCAGCCACTTGGGAGACTGAGGCAGAAGAATTGCTTGACCCAGGGAGTTGGAGGTTGCAATGAGCCAAGATCGCACCACCACACTCCAGCCTGGCCAAAGATTGAGACTCCATCTCAAAATAAAAGAAAGCTTTAGTCTTTGGGGGTTGCTGGAAAAGCAAAACCAGGTCTGTGGGGCAGAAGGCGCCCTGGCTACGCACAGGTATCGCCGCCTCTGGGGTCTGCAGAGTCTGTGTGACAACCAGGTCCCTCAATCCAGCAGTGCTTTTGAATGAATGTGTGACAGCTTAATGAAGTAGCCAACTACCTTGATTTGAACGTTGGAGCCGAGGTATGTAGGGAGCTGTATTAGTCAGTACAGGCTGGGTTATGCCGCTGTGACAAAGAGCCCCAGATCTCAAACCCCGTCCTTGTGGGTCAGCTGAGGTCTCTGTTCCAGGCCGTCCGCACTTGGAACCAGGTCTGTTTCCACAACTAAGAAAGCAGAGGCCAGGTGTGGTGGTGGCTGATGCTTGTATTCCCAGCATTTGGGGAGGCCAAGTCAGTCAGATTATTTGAAGCCAGGGGTTCAGGACCAGCCTGGAAAGCATGGTGAGACCCCATCTCTACAAAAAATAAAAAATTAGCTGGACCTGGTGGCACATGCCTGTAATGCCAGCTGCCTGGGAGGCTGAGGTGGGAGGATCACTTGAGTCAAGGAGGTGGAGGCTGCAGTGAGCTGTGATTGTGCCACTGCACTCCAGCCTGGGTTACAAAGCAAGACCCTGTCTTAAAAAATAAGAATAAGGCCAGGCGCGGTGGCTCACGCTTGTAATCCCAGCACTTTGGGAGGCCGAGGCAGGTGGATCACGAGGTCAGGAGATCGAGACCACGGTGAAACCCCGTCTCTACTAAAAATACAAAAAAATTAGCCAGGCGTGGTGGCGGGCGCCTGTAGTCCCAGCTACTCGGAGAGGCTGAGGCAGGAGAATGGCGTGAACCCAGGAGGCGGAGCTTGCAGTGAGCCGAGATTGCGTCACTGCACTCCAGCCTGGGCAACAGAGCGAAACTCCGTCTCAAAAAAAAAAAAAATAATTTGGGCTGGGCGCGGTGGCTTATGCCTATAATCCCAGCATGCTGGGAGGCCCAAGAGAGAGAATCACTTGAGGCCAGGAATTCGAGACCAGCCTGGCCAACATGTTGAACTCCACCTCTACTAAAAATACAAAAATTGGTCGGGCATGGTGGTGGTGCATGCCTGTATTCTCAGCGACTCGAGAGGTTGAGGCAGGAGAATTGCTTGAACCCACGAGGCAGAGGATGTGGTGAGCTGAGATCATGCCACTGCACTCCAGCCTGAGGGACAGAGTGAGACTCTGTCTCAAAAATAATAAGAATAATAATTTGGGCTGGGCACAGTGGCTCACGCCTGTAATCCCAGCACTTTGGGAGGCCGAGGTGGGTGGATCACGGGGTCAGGAGTTCAAGACCAGCCTGGCCAACATGTTGAGGCCTCATCTCTCTTAAAAATACAAAAATTATCCGGGCACAGTGGCAGGCACCTGTAATCCAAGCTACTCAGGAGGCTGAGGCCAGAGAATTGCTTGAACCCAGAGGGTGGAAGTTGCAGTGAGCCGAGATTGCACCACTGCCCTCCAACCTGGGTGACAGAGTGAGACTCCGTCTCAAAAAAAAAAAAAAAAAAAACGACCGGGCACAGTGGCTCAGTCCTGTAATCCCAGCACTTTGGGAGGCCGAGGTGGGCAGATCACAAGGTCAGGAGTTTGAGACCAGCCTGGCCAACATGGTGAAACCCCATCTCTACTAAAAAAATAGAAAAATTAGCCAGGCGTGGTGGTGGGTGCCTGTAGTCCCAGCTAGTCGGGAGGCTGAGGCAGGAGAATTGCTTGAATCCGGGAGGTGGAGATTGCAGTGAGCCGAGATGGTGCCACTGCACTCCATCCTGGGTGTCAGAGTGATACTCCATCTAAAAAAAAAAAAATAAACCGGGTATGATAGCAGGCACCTGTAATCCCAGCTGCTCGGGAGGCTGAGTCAGGCGAATTGCTGGAACTCAGGAGGCAGAGGTTGCAGTGACCTAAGATCACGTCACAGCACTCCAGTCTAGGCGACAGAGCGAAACTGTCTCAAAATATAAATGATAATAATAATTTGGCTTGGCACGGTAGCTCTTACATGTAGCATTTTCTACATATAAGATTATGTCACCTGAGAACAGGTGATTTTACCTCTCCTTTTTCAGTTTCGATGACTTTTCTTTTTCTTGTCTCATGTCTCTGGCCAGAGCTTCTAGTGATATGTAGAATAGAAGTGTTAAAGAATTCTTGCTTGGCTGCTCAGAGGAAGCTTTCACTTTTTCACCACTGAATATGTTAGCTGTGGGTTTGTGATCACTGGCCTTCATTGTGTTTAGGGCATGTCCTTCAATTCCTGGTTTGTTAATTTTTTTTTTTTTTTTTTGAGATGCAGTCTTGCTTTTGCTGCCCAGGCTGGAGTGCAGTAGAGACAGGGTTTCACCATGTTGGCCAGGCTGGTCTTGAACTCCTGATGTCAGGTGATCTTGGCCTCCCAAAGTGCTGGGATTACAGATGTGAGCCACCGCAACCAACCAGTTGAATTTTTTTTTTTTAATTATAAAAGTGTGTTGAATTTTGTCAAATGCTTTTCCTGCATCAGATGAGAGGGTCATGTGGTTTCCTTCCTCTACTCTGCTAATATTGATTGATTTTCATATGTTGAACTATCCTTGTATTCCAGGAATAAATCCTGCTTGGTTAGGGTGTAGAGTCCTTTAACTATGCTGCAGAATTTGTTTTGCTGGCATTTTGTTGAGGACTTTCCCAGTGATGCTCATCAGGAATGTTGGCCTGTCATTTTTCTTGTGGTGTCTTTGTCTGGGTTTGATATCAGGGTACTGCTGGCCTCCTAGGATGAGTGAAGAAATGTTCTTCAATTTCTTCAAGAGTTTGAGGAGTGGTGCTGATTCTTCTTAATGTTTTGTGAATTCACATGTGAAGACATCAGGTCCAGGTCTTGTCTTTGACCTTTTATAGTTTGAAGATTTTAGGTTCCCAGAAAAGTTGCAAGGGTAGCACAGAGAGCTACCTGGGCCTTGCCACATGGTGAACATCATGTGTCACTGTTGGCCCCACCCAGGACTGGGTCTTGCCCCAGAATCCCACCCAGGAGGCCACGTGACATTTAGCTATCACTGCTGGTGGGCTCCTGCCAGGTCCCGTGCTTCCTGGAGGGGTGGCCCCGTGAGCATCTGCTCAGCCCCTTTCCTCCGCTGGGCCGTGGGTGAGGTGCAGCCACTCGGGTGGACCCCGAGGGTCCCTGCACCTGTTTGCCCTCTCTTGGGTGGGCTCAAGACCAAAAATGATGTTGAGCAGTCTTGGGCTCCTGATGTGTAGTGGTGGTCCGGCTCTGGTCAGTGTCTCCCCACACAGTGGCTCCTGGCGAGGGGTGGGCGCTGGCAGAGGGGATGGGCACCACGTGGTCATCCCCATGGCAGGCTCCGTCTTGGTGACGGTGTTGTGGGAGGATGGTGTGCTGCTGCCCCTGCACCCTGTGAGATGAATCCTGCCTCTGGGAGGCACAGCCGGGACGGGGCGAGGGACCCACTCAGCTGTCCGGGAAGGGTCCCCTGCCCTGTGCTTCCTCCAGGCGTCCTGGTGCGTTCCTGAGCACGGCGCCCAGTGTGGGTCCCCACACCCTCACCCTGACCCACGGGTGCCTCCCCATGGGGACTCCATGCCCTTTGCTGGCACTGGGATGGAGAGCGACCTGTCCGTGGCAGAAGGGCTGGACCTGAGGCTGCCTGAAGCCACACTGAGGGCCACAGCCCCAGCAGCTCCAGCCTCCGCATGCTAGATGCCAAGCCCTGTGACCAGGAGGACAGGGAAATGGAGGCAGAGGTGGCCTTGATGTCCCAAGGTGGGCAGTGGCTGCCTCTGCCCTGGAGGTCTCTTAGTGTCAGGGTCTGAGGGTTTGAGGTGCACTGTGACCCGGGGGGACTGCCTGGCCACGGCTGAGACACGCAGAGGGTCTGCAATTCCCCTGCCTCTCGGGAGCTGCCCTGAGTCTGCAGTCAGTGGCCTTGGGCTTTGTATTATTAGAAAGTCATTGAGCAGCAGCAGTGCTGAGGACGCAGGCAGGGCTATGGGCACTGCAGGGGCCGCCCCCGGTGTCCACACACGTGTTGGGCTCTGCCGAGGTGCGGGAAGCCTGTGTTTCACCCTGAGGCCGTCCTGGAGCCCCTGGTTTGGTCCCTCCCCACCTCGGGGACCTGGTGTGCATTTGGGGTGGGGGGTTCCCATGGCGGCCTCCCTCAGCTCCCTCTGTCTCCGCTAGGCCATGGCCTATGCCTCCAAGGACGGGGTCCTCACTGAGGCCATGATGGACGCCGACGTGCAAGATGCTGTCCAGCAGTACCGACAGAAGATGCGCTGGCTGAAGACTGAGGGGCCTGGGAGCGGGGTTGAGCGCCCGCTATCCCGAGTCCAAGGCGAGACCCGCACCTCATGGAGCCTGGCAGCGGACCCCTCCTACCCCTGCCTTGTCGGCCCCCATACATTTAGGATATGCTCCCGGGTGGGGATGGGCTGTGCCCAGGGCCTCTGTGCACCAGGATGTCTTGTGGTGGGGGTCAGCCATTCTGCCCCCCCCAGAACACCCCCTGTTGTAGGCACTGGCTAGGGAGGAGCAGGCCTCCTTCCTGCCCCTCAAGACACTCTTTGGAGATGCATTTTCCCTCTGGCTCCGAGGGGGAGGGTGAGGCTTTGCACCCCAGCCGCTTTCCAGGCCACTGGGAGGGTGGGTGCTGGCTGAGCCCCTGGGGCAGAAGGAGTGGGGCACGCCAGGTCTTTGTTCTCAGCTCCCACAGCAGAGACAGGTGAGGGGGTCCCTGCCGGGACTAGACAGAGGTGGGGCGGCCTGAACACTGATTCCAGCCGTGGCCAGGAGGCAGGGAACCTGGCGGGGGTGTCTGAGGCCACACTGTCAGCTGGCCAGTCCAAGCCTGTGGCTGGAGCTGGTGTCTTTATCTAATAAAGTCCCACAGGTGCCTCACCGCCGTGTCTGTATTGACTGACATTACTCAGGGTTTCAGGAGCGCCCTAGCGTCCTCCTGGGGTCAAAGGTGACATAAGAGGCAGAGGCTGGAGCTTTCTGGAGAATTTACTGACCACAGAGCGGTGCGCTTCACATCAGCCTCCTGCCACGGCTGGGCTGGGGTCTGAATGCTGCCCGTGACCGGCTGCCTGCACCCCACCAGCCCCTCCCTCCTGAAGGACGGGCCCCCCGAGAACGAGGCTCCAGAGTGACGTGGGGGCCAGTGGTGACTTCATGACCACACTGTGCTCAGGTGTAAGAGGGCACGCTTCTACCCAGGCATCGTCCATGGAAGTCACACAGCTGGCCACTGCAGCCTCGGTCCTGGGATGCCCTGGGGCTGGGTCACTGGGGGCGACAGGCCACACTGGGAGGCCACAGTCCTGGCGTGCCATGCAGCTCCCTGTCCCCAGAGGTCTGCTCAGATGCAGAGAGCTCAGGAACCCCACTTGCTGCCTGAATTCTGGGAGCAGAGCGTGGTACCCACTGCCTGGCTGGGGCCTACTCTGGGACTCCAGCCCCTGTTCCTGCTGGCCTGGGCTTCTGGAGGCAGCTGCATCCCTGTCTTGGCTCAAGGTCAGGCTGGAGGCCAGGCTGTCCACCTGCATCTGGAACCTACATGGTCACTCCTCCAGGTCCTCACTGCTGGAGGACTCTCTCAGACAGGAAACCTTTGCTTTGGGGGGCAGGGCGGGGTGCAGGGGTGGTCGGGGGAATCGCAGCAGCAAAACAGCACAGTGCGATGGCGCAGAGCCTCATGTTGGTCGATGAAACATAAAATGCTTTCTGAACTTTGTGTCCTTAGGAAGGGTGTGGGGTGTTGGTTGAAGTAGGAAACAGAAGAGGAGCCTGGGCATGCAGCGGGTCCATCGGAGAGCGGACCCCTCGGAGCTACAGTGCTTGGAGGGAGGCGGTCAACCTCTGCTGGCTCTCTCCATTTCTCTCTCTGCCTCTGCTCGTTCTCTCCATTTCTCTCTTTTTCCTTTTAGAGATGGGTTCTTACTGTGAGCCCAGGCTGGAGTGCAGTGGTGTGATTATAGCTCACTGCAGCCTCGACCTCCCGGGCTCAAGTGATCCTCCTGCCTCAGCCTGTCCAGTAGCCATACCTTACTAGGCCCTAATTAGCCCCAGAGGCGTGCACCACCACGCCCGCTAATGGTAAAAATTGGTCGTAGAGACGGAGTCTTGCTCCATTGCCCAGGCTGGTCTCCAACTCTTGGCCTCAAGAGATCCTCCCACCTCTACAGGATGAGCCACCAAGCCTGGCCTCAATTCCTCTTTAAAGGAATTGCCTAAATCTTAAACCAGCAATCAATACTTTGTATTTAAAATTAAGCCAAATTAGGCCGGGCGCGGTGGCTCACGCCTGTAATCCCAGCACTTTGGGAGACCGAGGCAGGTGAATCACGAGGTCAGGAGTTCAAGACCAACCTGGCTAACATGGCGAAACCCCATCTCTACTAAAAATACAAAAAAATTAGCCGGCATGGTGGTGGGTGCCTGTAATCCCAGCTGCTCGGGAGTCTAAGGCAGGAGACTCGCTTGAACCCGGGAGGCGGAGGTCGCAGTGAGCTGAGATTGCACCACTGCACTCTGGCCTCGGCAACAGAACTGTTTCAAAAACAAACACAAAGGCCTTGATGGAGCCTAGCACAGCGGCTCAGCCCTGGAATCCTAACACTTTGTGAGGCCTGGGTGGGTGGATCTCCTGAGCTTATGAGTTTGAGAACAGCGTGGCCAACATGGTGAAACCCCATCTCTACAAAAAATACAAAAGAAAAATCCATGTGCCGTGGCTCGCACCTGTAATCCCAGCACTTTGGGAGGCTGAGGCTGGTGGATCAACCGAGACCAGCCCGGCTAAATGGTGAAACCCCGTCAATACTAAAAATACAAAAATTAGCTGGGCGTGGTTGCAGGTGCCTGTAATCCTAGGTACTCGGGAGGCCAAGGCAGGAGAATCACTGGAACCCAGGAGGCAGAGGTAGCAGTGAGCCAAGACCCCGCCATTGCACTCCAGCCTGGGCAACAAGAGTGAAACTCCATCTCAAATAAAATAAAAGTTAGCAGTGCCTGGTGGCATGTGCCTGTGGTCCCAGCTTGTTGGCTTAGCTAGGAGGGTCGCCTGAGCATGGGAGGCAGAGGTGACAGCCAAGATCGCACCACTGCACTCCAGCCTGGGTGACAGAGCGAGACCCTGTCTCAAAATAATTAAAAAATAAAAACCAAACCCTTGATGATGGCCATGCCGGGGGGGTGATGGGGTCAGAGGGCGTCTGGTTATGGCTGGGGAACTCATTTGGTTTTTCTCCTCTCCTATTGTTTGGTAGAGACGGGGTCTCTCTTTGCTGCCCAGGCTGGTCTCCAACTCCTGGGCTCAAGCGATCCTCCTGCCTCGGCCTCCCAAAGTGTTGGTATTGCAGGCCTGTGGCACTGCGCCTGGCCTGTTTGTTTGTTTTTTTCAGACGGAGTCTCACTCTGTCACCCAGGCTGGAGTGCAGTGGCGAGATCTTGGCGGCTCACTGTTTTATGTAAATTTTCGGTGTCGCAAAAGAAGTAGGACTCGCATGTAAACTTTTCTCAGCTGCGAAATTTACTTCTATAGAAGGTGGCATCTCATAGATGGAGCAATGGCGAGCGCCTGGACAAGGGAGGGGAAGGAGTTCTTATGCCTGATGCAGGTAGCCCCTACTGCTGTGCGGTTCCTCTGTTTTATTTATTTATTTATTTATTGAGACGGAGTCTCACGCTGTCGCCTAGGCTGGAGTGCAGTGGCATTATCTCAGCTCACTGCAAGCTCCACCTCCCAGGTTCATGCCATTCTCCTGCCTCAGCCTCCTGAGTAGCTGGGATTACAGGCGCCTGCCACCACGCCCGGGCTAATTTTTTTTTTTTTTTTTTTTGTATTTTTAGTAGAGACGGGGTTTCACCACATTAGCCAGGATGGTCTTGATCTCCTGACCTCGTGATCTGCCCGCCTCAGCCTCCCAAAGTGCTGGGATTACATGCATGAGCCACCACTCCCGGCCATGGTTCCCCTGTTGGCTAAGGTTAGAACGCAGTCTAAATCCGATTGTCTATTTTTTTTTTTTTGAAATGGAGTCTTGCTCTGTCACCCAGGCTGGAGTGCAGTGGCATAATCCTGGCTCATTGCAACCTCCGCCTCCCAGGTTCATGCCATTCTCCTGCCTCAGCCTCCCGAGTAGCTGGGATTACAGGTGTATGCCATCGTGTCCAGCTAATTTTTGTGTTTTTGGTAGAAAGAGGTTTTACCATGTTAGCCAGGGTGGTCTCGATCTCTTGACCTTGTGATCCTCCCGCCTAGGCCTCACAAAGTGCTGGGATTACAGGCATGAGCCACCACACCCGGCCAGGTTAAGTGGTTCTTTAAAGTCTGATTCATTCTTTCTACTTTCCCTGATGAGGGTGGGTGCCAAGGATTATTGTATTCTTATTTAATGTCTAATGTTTGGAATAGCTTTTTTTTTTTTTTTTTTTTTTTTTGAGACAGAGTCTCGCTCTGTCACCCAGGCTGGAGTGCAGTGGCGTGATCTCAGCTCACTGCAGGCTCTGCCTCCCGGGTTCACACCATTCTCCTGCCTCAGCCTCCCGAGTAGCTGGGACTACAAGTGCATGCCACCACGCCCGGCTAAGTTTTTGTATTTTTAGTACAGGTGGGGTTTCACCGTGTTGGCCAGGATGGTCTTGATCTCCTGTCTTTGTGATCCGCCCACCTCGGCCTCCCAAAGTGCTGGGATTACAGGCGTGAGCCACCGCGCCCGGCCTGGAATAGGTTTTTTTTTTTTTTTTTTTTTTTTTGAGACACTGTCTCGCTCTGTTGCCCGGGCTGGAGTGCAGTGACTCGATCTCGGCTTACTGCAACCTCCGCCTCCTGGGTTCAAGCCATTCTTCTGCCTCAGCCTCCCAAGTAGCTGGGATTACAGGCGCCGGCCACCACGCCCAGCTCCTTTTTGTATTTTTAGTAGAGATGGGGTTTCTCCAGGTTGGTCAGGCTGTTCTCGAACTCCCGACCTCAGGTATCTGCCCACCTCAGCCTCCCAAAGTGCTGAGATTACAGGTATGAGCCACCATGCCCTGCCTTTTTTTCTTCTTCTTTTTGAGACAGAGTCTTGCTCTGTTGCCCAGGCTGGAGTCCAGTGGCATGATCTTGCCTCACTGCAAACTCTGCCTCCCGGGTTCAAGCCATTCTCCTGCCTCAACCTCCCAAGTAGCTGGGACTACAGGCACAGGCTGACACGCCCGGCTAATTTTTTGTATTTTAGTAGAGACGAGGTTTCACCGTGTTGCCAAGGCTGGTCGCGAAGTCCTGAGCTCAGGCAATCCACCCACCTCGGCCTCCCAAAGTGCTGGGATTACAGGCATGAGCTACCGCACCTGGCCTACACAGATAACTTACGGCAAACTTTACTTTTGTTGAAAACCTTGCGAGTTTGGGATTTTAATTATCCTTTGCTATTAATAAGACTTCATTCAGTCTAATATATATATTATATTATATTAGACTTCAGGCTGGGCGCAGTGGCTCATGCCTGTAATCCCAGCACTTTGGGAGGCCGCAGCAGGTGGATCATGAGGTCAGGAGATCGAGACCATCCTGGCTAACATGGTGAAACCCCGTCTCTACTAAAAATACAAAAAAATTAGCCGGCATGGTGGTGGGTGCCTGTCATCCCAGCTGCTCGGGAGGCTAAGGCAGGAGACTCGCTTGAACCCGGGAGGTGGAGGTCGCAGTGAGCTGAGATTGTGGCACTGAATTCCAGCCTGGGCGACAGAGTGAGACTCCTCTCATAAAAAAAGAAAAAAAAAAAAAAAAAGAAAAAGAAAAAAAAAATGCCACTTAAAATGCATACTTAGAATTGATATAGATGGTTCCTTCCTGGTTGTGTAAGTACTTTAAGGCTTGGCCGAGTGCAGACAGCTCAGGTGCTTGAGCAGACCAATTATTAGGAAACCTTCTTAACTCTATTTTTTTATTTTTTATTTTTTGAGACGGAGTCTTACTCTGTTGCCCAGGCTGGAGTGCAATGGCGTGATCTCAGCTCACTGCAACCTCCACCTCCTGAGTTTAAGCGATTCTCCTGCCTCAGCATCCTGAGTAGTTAGGATTACAGGTGCTCGCCACTATGCCCAGCTAATTTTTTTTTTTTTTTTTTGAGACGGAGTCTTGCTCTGTCACCCAGGCTGGAGTACAATGGCGCGATCTCGGCTCACTGCAAGCTCTGCCTCCCAGGTTCAAGCAATTCTCCTGCCTCAGCCTCCTGAGTAGCTGGGACTGCAGGTGCCCGCCGCCACGCCCGGCTAATTTTTTTATGTTTTTAATAGAGACGGGGTTTCACTGTGTTAGCCAGGATGGTCTCGATCTCTTTTTTGTTTTTTGTTTTTTTTTTGAGACAGAGTCTCGCTCTGTCACCCAGGCTGGAGTGCAGTGGCGCGATCTCGGCTCACTGCAAGCTCTGCCTCCCGGGTTCACACCATTCTCCTGCCTCAGCCTCTCAGAGTAGCTGGGACTACAGGCGCCCGCCACCACGCCCGGCTAATTCTTTGTATTTTTAGTAGAGACAGGGTTTCACCGTGGTCTCGATCTCCTGACCTCGTGATCCACCCGCCTCGGCCTCCCAAAGTGCTGGGATTACAAGCGTGAGCCACCACGCCCGGCCTGTATTTTATTTTATTTAATTTTATGTATTTATTTTGAAACGGAGTCTTGTGCTGTTGCCCAGGCTTGAGTGTCGTGGTGCATTCTCGGCTCACTGCAACCTCTGCCTCCCAGGTTCAAGTGATTCTCCTGCCTCAGCCTTCCGAGTAGCTGGGATTACAGGCACCGACCACCATACCCGGCTAATTTTTGGGTTTTTAGTAGAGACAGGGGTTCACCATGTAGGCCAGGCTGGTCTTGAACTCCTGACTTCAAAGGATCTACCTGCCTCGGCCTCCCAAAATTTTGTGATTACAGGCGTGAGCCACGGCACCTGGCCCATCACCTTCAGTCCTGAGCTCACAGGCAGGGTTCACATGTTGCCTGTTGTGGACATTGTAGCTTAAAAATTTAATTGGCAAGGCCAGGTGCGGTGGCTCACACCTGTAATCTCAGCTCTTTGGGAGGCCAAGGTGGGCGAATCACCTGAGGTTGGGAGTTTGAGACCAGCCTGACTAACATGGAGAAACCCCATCTCTACTAAAAATACAAAATCAGCCAGGCATGGTGGCAGGTGCCTGTAATCCCAGCTACTCAGGAGGCTGAGGCAGGAGAATTACTTGAACCTGGGAGGCAGAGGTTGCGGTGAGCCAAGACCACACCATTGCACTGAAGCCTGAGCAACAAGAGGGAAACTCTGTCTCAAAAAAAAAAAAAAAAGGAGAGAACAGGAGTGTGGTCACCTGCTGGGCCTGCCATAACCACTGGGGCATGTGTGCCCACAGCTCTGAAGGCTAGAGGCCCAAGGTCAGGGTGTCAGCTCGATCCCTCCCTGTGGAGTGTTCTTTGCTGGGTTCTCATGTGGCAGAGAGAGTGACTGAGCTCTCACTCTGGTGTCCCTTACAAGGATGCTCATCCCGCTCTGCTCACAGCGGTGGTGGTGAGCCACTGCGCCCAGTGCCAACTTTGTCCTTTAGCAGTTTTTGTGTGTGTGTGTGTGCCAGGTGCACTGTAGGGTCCAGCCCCACAGGATTGATGGGTTTTCTCCTGGTGTGCGGAGACGAGAGAGCGTAGAAGTAAAGACACAAGACAAAGAGATAAAAGAAAAGACAGCTGGGCCCGGGGGACCACTACCACCAAGATGTGGAGACCGGTAGTGGCCCCGAATGCCAGGCTGCGCTGATATTTATTGGATACAAGACAAAGGGGCAGGCTAAGGAGTGTGAGACATCTCCAATGATAGGTAAGGTCACGTGGGTCACGTGTCCACTGGACAGGGGGGCCCTTCCCTGCCTGGAAGCTGAGGCAGAGAGAGGGAGGGACAGAGAGAGCAAGTGACAGCTTACGCCATTATTTCTGCTTACCAGAGACTTTTAGTACTTTCACTAATTTTGCTACTGCTATCTAGAAGGCAGAGCCAGGTGTACAAGATGGAACATGAAGGTGGACTAGGAGCGTGACCATTGAAGCACAGCATCACAGGGAGACGGTTAGGCCTCCGGATAACTGTGGGCAGACCTGACTGATGTCAGGCCCTCCACAAGAGGTGGAGGAGCAGAGTCTTCTCTAAACTCCCCCGGGGAAAGGAAGACTCTCTTTCCCGGTCCGCTAAGTAGCGGGTGTTTTTCCTTGGCACTGACACTACCGCTAGACCACGGTCTGCTTAGCAACGGGCGTCTTCCCAGACGCTGGCGTCACCACTAGACCAAGGAGCCTTCTGGTGGCCCTGTCCGGGCATGACAGAAGGTTCGCACTCTTGTCTTCTGGTCACTTCTCACCATGTCCCCTCAGCTCCCATCTCTGTATGGCCTGGTTTTTCCTAGGTTATGATTGTAGGGTGAGGATTATTGTAATATTGGAATAAAGAGTAATTGCTACAAACTAATGATTAATGATATTCATATATAATCATATCTAAGATCTATATTTAGTATAACAATCTTATTTTATATATTTTATTACACTGGAACAGCTCGTGCCCTCGGCCTCTTGCCTCAGCACCTGGATGGCTTACCGCCCACACGCAGTGGCTCACGCCTGTAATCCTGGCACTCTGGGATGCCAAGGTGTGTGGAGCACCTGAGGTCAGGAGTTCGACACCAGCCTGGCCTAAATGGTGAAACACTGTCTCTACTAAAAATACAAAAATCAGCCAGGCATGGTGGTGTGTGCCTGTAATCCTAGCTACTTGGGAGGCTGAGAGGCATGAGAATCACTTGAACCCAGCAGGTGGAGGTTGCAGTGACCTGAGATTGTGTCACTGTACTGCAGCCTGGACGACAGAGTGAGACTCCCTCGCAATAAAAAATAAAATAAAATAAAAAGTTGGTTTTTCTTCCTTTGGCAATTCAAGATCCCTAGAGATTCCACATCAGTTTTAGTAAAAAATAATTCGGGTTTTTACAGGGATTGCATCCGGTCTCTATATTGCCTTGACGTCTCTTAGCAATGTTGTCTGGTTTTTTTTTTTTTTTTTTTTTTCTTGAGATGGAGTCTCACTCTGTCACCCAGGTTGGAGTGCAGTTGTTGGCCAGGATGGTCCCAAACTCATGATGTTACCCGCCTGCCTCTGGCTCCCAAAGTGCTGGGATTACTGGCGTGGGCCACCACGCCCGGCCAGTTTTCATTGTACAGGTCTTTCACCTTCTTGGTTAAGTGAATTTCCAGGTATTTTATTCTTTCGGATGCTATTGTAAATGGAAATGGTTTCATAATTTCCCTTTCAGATTTTTCATTGTTAGTATGTAGAATTGCAGCTGTTTGTGCTGTTGATTTTGTTTCCTGTAACTTTGCTGATGTCACGGGGTTGTTTTTTCCAATATGGATTCTAGGATTTTCTTTTTCTTTTTTTTTTCTTTGATATGGACTCTCGCTGTGTCACCCAGGCTGGAGTGCAGTGGCACAGTCTCGGCTCACTGCAAGCTCTGCCTCCTGGGTTCACGCCATTCTCCTGCCTTAGCCTCCTGAGTAGCTGGGACTACAGGCGCCCGCCACCACGTGCAGCTAATTTCCTGTATTTTTAGTAGAGATGAGGTTTCACCATATTAGCCAAGATGGTCTTGATCCCCTGACTTTGTGATCTGCCCACCTTGGCCTCCCAAAGTGCTGGGATTACAGGCGTGAGCCACCACCCTCGCCCAGCAGGATTCTAGGATTTTCTACATATAAGATTATATCATCTGAGAACAGGTGATTTTACCTCTCCCTTTTCAGTTTGGATGACTTTTCTTTTTCTTGTCTAAGGTTAATTTTTGTGTTTTTGACAGAGACGGGTTTCACCGTGTTGGCCAGGCTGGTCTCAAACTCCTGTTTTCAGGTGATCTGCCCACCTCGGCTTCCCAAAGTGCTGGAATTACGGGTGTGAGCCACCGTGTCTGGCTGGCATTTTCTGGCTTTTTTTTTTTTCTTTAGACAGAGTCTCACTCAGTCGCCCAGAGTGGAGTGCAGTGACGAGATCTCGCGGCTCACTGTGTTATATGGAAATTTTCTGTGCCGCCAAAGAAGTAGAACTCGAATTTTTCTCAGCTAGACAATTTACTTCTATAGAAGGGGACGTCTCATAGATGGAGCAATGGCGAGCGCTTGGACAAGGGAGGGGAAGGGGTTCTTATTCCTGACGCAGGTAGCCCCTACTGCTGTGTGGTTCCCCTATTGGCTGGGGTTAGAATGCACAGTCTAAACCGGTGCCCACTGGCTATTTTAAAGGGAGCAGGAGTATGGGCCAGAGTGGCGGGGTGAGTGGTTTGGTGGGAAAAATGGTTATGGGACAGGTAACTAAAGGTGACTCAGGTCAAAGCAGGTGACCGGGATTAGTGAGGACGGAGCAGGTGACCAAGGCAACAGATGTCAACTACTGACTAGAACAGGTGGAAAAGCTTGTTTACTGAAACTGCGAGGAAGTTAGACTTTAAAATGCAGGACAAAGAGTGAACATACTGACATACTGGTTCTTTGAAGGGAAATTTAGAACTCATTGTATCTAACATTATTCAGGCTTAAAATAGTTTCCAATCCAGGGGGAAAAGTCACTCCATATATTCCGTGAAGTCAACCAGTTCCATCAAGGAGAGAGTCGGGGCTGCTGGGAGCGCATGGACCGTGGGCTCCGGGGCGGCGCCTGCCCTGGCACCCCGGCCCCGTCCACGTCCCGCAAAAGGACCTCGCTGGCCGCGCCACGCGGGAAGGGGCCGCCCCGGGGTCTTGGGCGGGAGGCCCCGGCACCCTCTGTGGGGAGCCGTACGGCCATGCGGGCTGCTGAGACTTCGAGGAGCGGAGGCGCCTCTCCTGGGCTCTTGGCGCAGCGACCCCAGGGCGCGGACTCACCGCAGAAGGGCTCGACTTGCCCGGGCGCCGGTGCCGCCTCGGGTGAGGCTCCCGCGAGACTCTTCTCTGCGTCCTGGACTCACCGCAGGACGCCCCGCCGCACGGGTCGAGAACCTTGGGGCTATGGTCGGGCGCGGTGGCTCACGCCTGTAATCCCAGCACTTTGGGAGGCCGAGGTGGGCGGATCACGAGGTCAGGAGATCGAGACCATCCTGGTTAACACGGTGAAACCCTGTCTCTACTAGAAATACAAAAAATTAGCCGGGCGCAGTGGCGGGCGCCTGTAGTCCCAGCTACACTGGGGGCTGAGGCAGGAGAATGGCGTGAACCCGGGAGGCGGAGCTTGCAGTGAGCCGAGATTGCGCCACTGCACTCCGGGCTGGGCGAAAGAGCGAGACCTTGTCTCAAAAAAATAAAAAAGAGAGAACCTTGAGGCTCCTTGGACACCTGCCACCCGTTGCCGCCAAGGCCGGAACTCCGCGGAGCCCCTAGCAACCGAGGTGACGCGGTTGCGGCGCGGGGCTGACATTGCCTCGGGTTCGCGTACGTCCCTCGGGCATTTTGTCCCGGCGTGGCTCCCGTAGCCAGACACTTCACCCCGCCCACCTGGCTCCCGCCCCGCTAGCTCCCGCTTCACTGGCTCCCAAAGCATGTTGGGCAGTCGTGGCGCCGATGCTATGGCGTCACTGCCCTCGCGGCCAATCCAAGGGCTGAGCGCGTGTCCCTTACGCGCTTCTATCGCCGGGAGGAAGGGGTGTGTGTCGCGCCTGCGCAGTGGTCCTGGCCAACGGCTCGCGGCGCGTGGAGGCTGCTCCCAGCCGCGCGCGAGTCAGACTCTGTTGGGGTCCCGGCGGCGGTAGCGGCGGCGGCGGCGGTGCGAGCATGTCGTGGCTCTTCGGCATTAACAAGGGCCCCAAGGGTGAAGGCGCGGGGCCGCTGCCACCTTTGCCGCCCGCGCAGCCCGGGGCCGAGGGCGGCGGGGACCGCGGCTTGGGAGACCGCCCGGCGCCCAAGGACAAATGGAGCAACTTCGACCCCACCGGCCTGGAGCGCGCCGCCAAGGCGGCGCGCGAGCTGGAGCACTCGCGTGAGTGTGGCGGAGCGGGGCGGGCGGGACGGGCCGGGGAAGCGGGAACCCTGGCCCTTACTTCTCCTCGCCGCTGTCGGCAGGCACTTCCCGGACGAGACTGCGCCTCCGGAGCACCCCGGGCCGGAGCCGTCTCGTGTCCCGGGAGGATCGGACTCTTTCTGTCACCCCTTTGCACCTCTCCAGCTGTCAGGAGCGGGTCAGGTGCGGAAAGCGTTGCGGAGGTGGCGCTCATAGGTTACAGGGTTCAGGGCCTGGGGCTGGCCGTGGTCTTGTTACCGCCGAGTGTGTGGGATCCTTCTGCGCTTGCTGCCTCCACGTGGCACAGGCCAAGGCGTGGCCAGATCGGTAGATGGGTTTGTTGGGTGGTTGCTAGCAATTTCCACATAACAAGGGAAGCGTATTTGAGAATCATTTGGTTCTAACGAGAGCCTAGCAGATTTACACTTCTTGTGGTTTTAGCGTTTGCACGGCGAGGTCTGTGAAGCCACAGGTCAGGCCGTGCTGCCCAACTTGAGTAAATTCGTGACCCAACGCCCTCAAGGTGTGAGCACTCACCGTGTTGGTCAGGCTGGTCTTGAACTCCTGGCCTCAGGTGATTCGCCCACCTCGGCCTCCCAAAGCGCTGGGATTACAGGCGTGAGCCGCTGCTCATGGCCTTGCTCGGTAATTTCAATGATCAGGTTAGGATGGGAATCAAGGGCTGGACTTCAGGGCACCTCGGAGGACAGCGGACTTTGGTGACTGACTTTCTTGCTGCAGGCTTATTTGGAGGGTTCCTTTCTGTCCTAGTTCCTGGGGGTTTTCACCCGCTAAGTTCACTTAGAGATTGAAACTTCTCCCACTTCCAGAAGCTGAATCTTAGTTATCAGCCTGTGGCCCCCCCTGCAGTGGTATAGGCCTGGTTGAGCAGCCTCAGGCCGCCGGGGCCTCCTCCCTGCACCCATGGTGCAGACCTGTGCCTCTGAGTTGCTCCAGTCCTGGCGGCCCCAGAGCTCCTGACCCGCAATCCGCTCTGCTGGCGTTGCCAGTGCCTTGGCCTGCCCTCTCTGTGGTCGAGCCGGGCCTGCGGCAGGGTCTCCAGGTGCACCGTGGGGAGCCCTCCATCAGTCTTTATTTCCTGTGGATTCTGTTCCAGATGTGGGCTGTTTCATTTTTATCCCTTCCCTCCTTCCTGGCATCACTGCTGGCTGGTGAGAGAGGTTTCTCCAGAATTTGCCGCCCCCTTTCGGTCCTGGACCTCTTTTCCTCTTTTTCCCCTGGTGCTCCCTGCCCTGCCAGTCTGCCTGGTAGCCCCTCTGCAAGCCCGGCCCCTCCGGACGCTCCTGGCTTCCTCCGTGCGCCTTTCCTGGCAGCAGGGTCGCCGGAGCCCATTGCTTTGGCCTTGCTGCTCTCCAGCAAACGGGAGGCTCCTCCTCACAGACTGGCTGCCTCCTCTGTCCCTTGAGGCTAGCCCCATGCTGCCTTGTTCCCAGAGTCTTCCCTGACCCCTTCTCTGGCCTGTCCTTGGAAGCCAGAGCAGCACATTTGTGCCAGAACTGTCTGTGAGCACCAGCGCTTGCCCTGCACTCCACAGAGTGGTTGCCTGGAGGACACCCTGGTGCCCTGTGGGTGTGAATTCACGCGCTGGGACGCACGTCCCTGGCACAGGTCACTCCAAGGTGGTGAATGATTGTTCTCATTCTCCTAACCGAGAGGCCACACGGGCACCTGACCTGCTCTTTCCCCTCTCCTCCCAAGAGTCACTGAGGGTGGGAACTGTCAGTGAGCCATTTTCAGGGGAGGGAGTGGCCTCAGCTTAATCCAGCCAAAGGTCCCCTCGGGAGGAAATAGGCAGAGCGCCTCCCTGTGACACCCACAGTGTCACAGTGCCGCACTGCTCTGCGGCAAGACTCTGGGGAACTGACACCCTCGGCTCCCTTGGGGTCAGAGTGAGAGTGGTTGAGGGCCTTTGGGGCTGCCCTTGGCTTCCCGAGCTCAGCAGCCAAACCTGTTCACCTGGCACTGTCTTCCCTGAGAGGCAGGTCCTGGTCTCATCTGTGCTGTGTTCACTGGGGTCCCCAAGGTTGGCTCCCAAGGCACTTCCTGAAATCTGACGCTGATGCCCGTCAGCCTAGTTCGTGCCTAACCACAGGCCCAAGCAGACCCACCCCAAACGCCAAAGCGTCGCTGCCTCTGTCTAAATGCAACGAGCACTCCCCACAGCACTTCCCACCTGCGTCAGTCACCTCCAAAAATTACACCTGAGCTGAGAACAGACGCTGGGCTCTAGTGACGTGTTTGCTGCAGTTGACTCTGAAGGCTTAAAAAAGTGAGACGGGCTGCAGGAGGAAGAGAGACGGGAACAATGCACCAACCCAGGAGCGTCGGCGGTCCCTGCCTACTTTACGCGTCTTTCTATGTTAGAAGATTTATATATTTATGTATTTATTTGAGACGGAGTTGCCGTCCATTGCCCAGGCTGGAGGGCAGTGGCGCAACCTCGGTTCATCGCAACATCCATCTCCTGGGTTCAAGCAATTCTCCAGCCTTGGCCTCCCGAGTAGCTGAGATCACAGGCGTGCACCATCGTGCCCTGCTCTTTTTTTGTCTTTTTAGTGGAGATGGGGTTTTGCTGCCATGTTGGCCAGGCTGGAGATTTTTTTTTTTTTTTTTAAGTCTTTCTCTGTCTAGCTGGAGTGCAGCGGTGTGATCTGGGTTCACTGCAGCCTCTGCCTCTGGGGTTCAAGCCATCCTCCCACCTCAGCCTCAGAGTAGCAGGGATTACAGGCATGCGCCACTGTGCCCAGCTAATTTTTGTATATTTAGTAGAGATGGGGTTTCACCACATTGGTCAGGCCGGTCTCTAACTCCTGGCCTGAAGTGATCAACCCGCCTCAGCCTCTCAAAGTGCTGGGAGTACAGGAGTGAGCCACCGCGCCTGGCCAAAAGATTTTTATGGTAAAGTTTTATGATGGGAAAACTGTCATCCCAGAAAATTTTGAGACCTGATGCTGAGGCCTCGGCAGCTCAGAGAATACATACTTCGGTCCCACGACACCCAAACATCGACCTGTGTCGGTTCCCCTCTAGGAACAAAATGTAACTGAGAACTTTGTCGTACACTTGCCCTCATTACCCTGAGCTTGTTGGCTGCTATCTGATTCTTAATTCATTCCCTTTCTTGCCTGCATGTGCTTGATAGCAGATCAATGACAATAGCCATTGGAAGCTTAGGAAAAGCGTGTGTAACGTGAAAAAATGGACACTTTAGCCATCGCCTGACTTTGTGTTGAATTGGGAAAGAGCCTCCTGCCGTCCACGTGGGATGGCCTTCCTGATGTGGCTCTCCAAGACCGTCCCTGGGGGGATAAAACCCCACAAATGCATCAGGCCGTGTGCTGGGGGTGGGGCATCGTCATGCCAGGTCTGACTAGGAAGGAGGATGGGGAGGCAGGGCTGGGGGCTTTGAGGTCGAGGCGTTGCTGTGGATTCCAGAAAGCCCCTTGGCTGGTGTGCATGCCTGCCCAGCGGCATCCGCGTATCCTAACACCTGCCCTCCGTGGCCCTGCATCTGCAGGTTACGCCAAGGACGCCCTGAATCTGGCGCAGATGCAGGAGCAGACACTGCAGTGGGAGCAACAGTCCAAGCTCAAAGTGAGTGGGGCCGGTATGGGCGAGGAGGCCGGGTCGCACATGGGGTTTGGGTGCGGAGATTGTTGGGGCTACTGCCGGTGGGCAGGGCTGGGGGCGTGTACGTGGGCAGCAGTGGGGCCCAGGGCCGAGCTTGGGCGCCTCATTTCACAGAAGGAAACAAGGGGAAGTGAGAGACGCTGCTGCAGTGCCGCTGGAGAGGGAGGGCCGGTGTTGGTGAGGGCGTCTGGTCGTCCTGAGGGCCTGGGTCTTCTTGATGTTCTCACCTCATTTCATTACACTCAGCAGGATTTTTTTGTTTTATTTTGTTTTATTTATTTATTTTGAAACGGAGTGTCTGTTTCCCAGGCTGGAGTTCTGTGGTGCCATCTGGGCTCACTGCAGCCTCCGCCTCGTGGTTTCAAGCAATTCTCCTGCCTCAGCCTCCTGAATAGCTGGGATTACAGGCACCAGCCCCCACACCCGGCTAATTTTTGTATTTTTAGTAGAGACGGGGTTTCACCATGTTGGCCAGGCTGGTCTCGAACTCCTGAACTCAAGCGATCCACCTGCCTCGGCCTCCCAAAGTGCTGGGATTACAGGCTTGTGCCACTGTGCCTGCCCTGTTTCATATTATTATTATTTTTTATAGGCAGAGTCTTAGTCTGTCTTGCAGGCTGGTTGCAGTGGCGTGATCTCAGCTCACTGCAACCTCCACCTCCTGGGTTTAACCCCCTTCCTCACCCTCTGAGCAGCTGGGACTACAAGAGCCTGCCACCACATCTGGCTAATTTTTGTATTTTTAGTAGAGATGGGGTTTCACCATGTTGTCCAGGCTGGTCTCGAACTACTGACCTCAGTTGATCCAGCCACTTTGGCCTCCCAAAGTGCTGGGATTATAGGCGAGAGCCATCGCACCCAGTCCACTCAGCAGGATTCCTAGAATAAGCACGAGCTCTGCCCTCAGTGCAGTCCAAAAGTGGGTGTCCGGCCTCCCTCCCTGGGGGCCTTCGCAGGCTTCTGCTGGTGCTTCTCTGCCTGTGGGTCTGGATTCCTCCAGGGCCTGAGCCTGGGTGCAGATGCGGCTGGAAGCCCTGAGCCTGCTGCACACACTAGTCTGGGCACGGAGTCTCTGCCGTGGCGGAGCTGTGCAGACACGAGGGGCTGTCAGGCAGCGCCAGCCCTGAGCAAGTGCCAGCTGGTGAGTGCTGTGCTCTGTAGGAGTACGAGGCCGCCGTGGAGCAGCTCAAGAGCGAGCAGATCCGGGCGCAGGCAGAGGAGAGGAGGAAGACCCTGAGCGAGGAGACCCGGCAGCATCAGGCCGTAAGAGCGCAAGAGGCCGCGAGGGAGGCCGCCCGGCTCGGGGGAAAGGCGTGGGGCAGGACTGGGAGCTGGGTGCGGCCCCGGGACGCTCTGGAGTCAGCCTTTAGAGCTGCCCTTGGAACAGCCTTGCACAAACGCCTAAGACCTGTGAGGTCCCTCACTGCTGAGCCGGACGGGAGGTCCCCGCGCCTCCCCACGTTTGTGTGAGGCTGATGGCGTGTTGGAGTCCCAGGCGCTCGGCCCGGTCAGCCCTGACTGTAACTCCCGGCTGAGATGTGTCTTTGTCGCCCTCTTCTCCCCCAGAGGGCCCAGTATCAAGACAAGCTGGCCCGGCAGCGCTATGAGGACCAATTGAAGCAGCAGGTGAGCTCAGCCTCCCCTGCGAGGCGCCTGCGTCCCTGAGAACGTAGGTAGCTTTGTGGGACCAGTCAGTGGGTGAGAGGCCACGGGGCAAGAACGCTGGGGTTGCTGATGGTGGGTGCTAGAGCAGGGGAAACTACTCGGACAGACACGCACAGGCACATATGTACAGGCACACATGTACAGGCACACATGCAGAGATGTGTGCACACATGTACACGGGGAGACAGGCACCTGCCCACACGGACATGCACACACACTCCCCGCACACAGGTGCACAGACCCCTGCACACACGGGCACACACCCTGGCACACGGGCCCACACACACACCCCCACACAGAGGCCTGCACTCACACACCCGCAAACACACCTCAACACAACACGGGCATGCACACACCCACATGGACACTCACACCTGTAAACACACCCCATACACACAGGTACGCACATGCACCCCGCACACACACACATACGCACACACATCCCACACACAGGTACACACACACACCCCACAGAGGCTCACCGGCACCCCTGCACTTGGGCACACACACACCCCCGCACGCGGGCATACCCCCCCATAGATGGGCACACACATGTCCACACACACACACGGGCGTGCACACACTCTGCTGTACACACAGGCACAACCCCCCCTGCATACACGGGCACGCACACAATCCCCCGACACGGGCACACACACCCTCTCCTGCCACAGGGACACACACACCCCCGCACACGGGCACTCACACACCCCCTCACACGGGCACACCCTGCACACGGGCACGCACCCACACATGGGCACGCACACCCCCCCGCACATGGGCACACAGCCACACACGGGCACGCACCCACACACAGGCATACACATGCCCCCCACGGGCACACACCCACACACAGGCATACACACTCCCCCCACGGGCACACACCTACCCCCCACGGGCACACACCCACCCCTCACGGGCGCACACACACACACCCCCACGGGAGCACACCCCCCCTCCACGGGCACATACTCCCTCACATACATGGGCATACACAACCCCCCCTATGAGCATGCACAGCCCCCCCCCTGCACGGGTGCCCACACACACACACACAGACACACCTGAACACACGGCACACACACACACCCCAAAACAGGCGCATAGCCCACCCACCCACGGGCACAGTCACTCCTGCACATGGGCACAGTCGGCCCCACACATGGGCACAATCACCCTCCACAGTTGGGCACAATCACCCCACACACACAGGCACAGTCACCCCCCACATGGGCACAGTCACCCCACACACACACGGGCACCGTCACCGCCCGCACACACGAGCACAGTCAGCTCCCTGCACACACGAGCACAGTCACCCCCCACACACTCGGGCACAGTCACCCCCGCACTCGGGCACAGTCACCCCCTGCACACTCATGCACAGTCACCCCCCGCACACGGGCACAGTCACCCCCCTGCACACTCGGGCACAGTCACCCCCCGCACTCGGGCACAGTCACCCCCGCACTTGGGCACAGTCACCCCCCGCACACGGGCACAGTCACCCCCCTGCACACTCGGGCACAGTCACCCCCGCACTCGGGCACAGTCAGCCCCCGCAAACATGGGCAGAGTCACCCCCTCACATGGGCACAGTCAGCCCCTCACATGGGCACAGTCAGCCCCTGCACACGGGCACAATCACCCCCCCACACACACGGGCACAGTCACAGGTTTTAAAGGCATTTCCCTTTTTCTGTGGCTTCTTCTCAGCAACTTGTCAGTGAAGAGAATTTACGGAAGCAGGAGGAGTCCGTGCAGAAGCAGGAGGCCATGCGGCGAGGTAGGCTGTCTGCTCTCCTGGCTGGGGCGGAGGTGGTGGGGGCTGCATGTGGACCTCAGCACCTGACAGACGCTCACCCGGTGTGCACTCTGAGCCTGACTTCTGCGGCCCAGCCCCTCATAGCTACCAGTGCAGTGGGCGAGGCGTGCCGGGGCTCCATGGGATGGGGCTCCCTCTCGGAGGACACCTCTGTCTGCGAGTGGACACCAGGGTCTGTGCGGGGAGGGCAGGAGCTGCTTCACTTCATGAGAAGTACGTGGGTCTTTTTCTTTTTTTTTTTGAGACGGAGCCTCGCTCTGTCAGCCAGGCTGGAGTGCAATAGCACGATCTCAGCTCAGTGCAACCTCTGCCTCCCAGGTTTAAGCAATTCTGCTTCAGCCTCCCGAGTAGCTGGGATTACAGGCGCCGCCACCACGCCTGGCCAATTTTTTTGTATCTTCAGTAGAGACAGGGTTTCACCGTGTTGGCCAGGCTGGCCTTGAACTTCTTGATCTCATGATCTGCCTGCCTTGGCCTCCCACAGTGCTGGGATTACAGGTGTGAGCCGCTGTGTTCTGCCTAGAATATGGGTCTTTACTGTCCTGGTCTCAGTGGGGATCACAGGTATTTGGTGCCATGTGGCATTTGTTGGCAAGTGCTCCAGGCAAATGTCTGTCACCACTTTTCACCGTGGGTGGGCTTGTGGCGAGGTGTGTGTGTTTAATGTTCAATAGCCAGGCACACGCACGTCACGCGTCTCTGAGTTCTGACAGCTGTTTCTGTGTGATGGGGGCTTCCTTGGGAGCTCCGCGTTCTGGTTTTTTGCTTTAAACGGCTCGTCCTGAGAAGGTGCCTGGGCCTCTGGGTTGGATTTCAGGGGCCCTAATCCATGGCGGGGGCCGGCCTGTGGCGCTGTCCCTACCAAGGTCTATGTGTGTCTGTGGCATGGGCCTGTCCATGGACTGGGCTTGTCGGTGGAGTGGGTCGGTCCGTGGCGTGGGCCTGTCTGTGGCATGGACCTGTCTGTGGCCTTAGCCTGTTGGCGGTGTGGGCCTGACCGTGGCCTGGGCTGGTCCGTGGCATGGGCCTGTCTGGGGCGTGGACCTGTCCGTGGCCTTAGCCTGTCAGCAGTGTCGGCCTCTCCGTGGCGTGGGCCTGTCCACGGTGTGGGCGTAGGTGGACGTGCTGCACTGTGTGGTGCTGAGCTGCCCTGGCTCTCTGGGGCAGCCACCGTGGAGCGGGAGATGGAGCTGAGGCACAAGAACGAGATGCTGCGAGTGGAGGCCGAGGCCCGGGCGCGCGCCAAGGCCGAGCGGGAGAATGCGGACATCATCCGCGAGCAGATCCGCCTGAAGGCGGCCGAGCACCGTCAGACCGTCTTGGAGTCCATCAGGTGAGCACTGCCGAGGCCCGGGCCGGCGGCATACAGAGCCCCACAGGTGCGAGTCGCTGGTCCCAGGGCGCTCTCCAGCTCTTCCAGGCCTGGCTGCCGTAGGATGGCTCCTTGATGGGGGAACTCCCTCTCTGTCCTGGCAAGGCCAGGCCACCATGTCAGGGCCTCACCGTCAACCTGCTCTTGCTGTGTGGCACGGATCTTCATGTCCTTCCCGGTCACACCACTGCTTTCCCCGCAGGACGGCTGGCACCTTGTTTGGGGAAGGATTCCGTGCCTTTGTGACAGACTGGGACAAAGTGACAGCCACGGTAAACATACTCATAAAACAGGGCTGGCAGGTGGCTGAGGGGCAGCATGTGGGGGCCTCCTGGAGCCCCAGGTCCTGTCCCTGCCAGCTCTGCACAGCCCTGTAGCTCTCCCAGCACAGAGCAAGCCCACGTTGGATCTGCTGTCTTCGGCTGCTCCTCCCTCTTTGAGCTGGGAGAAGAAAACGCAGTTGCCAGCCTGGGCCACACAGGGAGACCCCATCTCTAGGAAAAATCAAACATTAGCTGGGTGTGGTGGTGGTCCCTGTGGTCCCACTATTTGAGAGGCTGAGGTAGGAGGGTCACTTAAGCCCAGGGAGGTTGCAGCTGCAGTGACCCGAGGTCGCACCACTGCACTCTGTCTTGGGTGACAAAAAAAGTCCTTGTCTCAAGAAAAAAATTGTCGATAGTGGTGGTTCACACCTGTAATCCCAGCACTTTGGGAGGCAGGGGCAGAGGCGGGCAGATCACGATACCGGGATCGAAACCATCCTGGCTAACACGGTGAAACCCCATCTCTACTAAAAAAAAAAATACAAAAAATTAGCCGGGTATGGTGGTGCTCGCCTGTAGTCCCAGCTACTCAGAAGGCTGAGGCAAGAGAATCACCTGAACCCAGGAGGCAGAGCTTGCGGTGAGCCAAGATCCCGCCACTGCACTCCAGCCTGGGCCATGGAGCGAGGCTCCTTCTCAGAAAAAAACAAACAAACAAACAGAAAAAAACAAAAAACCAGAAGGCAACCCTGACTCCATTTTGCAAAAACCTTTATTCCTTATAAAACCCTGAGAGTTCAAAGTTCACAGAGTCCTCTCTCGTTTAAAGCCTCACTCTTTGCCCAGGCTCCGGCCTGCTGTGGTGGCGAACCACGTCGCACATGGCTGCGTACTCCGTCCCCCCCAACCCCAGCCCAGCACATAGTAGGTGCCTGGCACTCAGTGGGCACTTGCTCTGCCGTGGTGCCGGCGCCCAGTGCCGTGACTGCAGCGCCTGCCGGTAGCCTCGTCAGTGTGACGGTGAATGTCGCAGGTGGTGTTGCCACCGTGTTGGTGAGACGGTGTCACCTGAGGACATGAGGGAGCTGCTTAATGCACCGTTGACTTTTGTTTGTTTGTTTTTAGAGAGAGGGTCTTGCTCTGTGGTCAGACTGGAGTGCAGTGGTGCCATCTCGGCTCACTGCAACCTCCACTTCCCCAATTCAAGCAATTCTTCTGCCTCAGCCTCCCAAGTGACTGGGATTACAGGCTCACGTCACCACACTCAGCTAATACAGGCCTGTGCCACCAGGCCCAGCTAATTTTTGTATTTTTAGTAGAGATGGGGTTTCACCATGTTGGCCAGGCTGGTCACAAACTTCTGACCTCAAGTGATCCACCTGTCTTGGCTTCCCAAAGTGCTGGGATTACACGGGTGAGCCACCGGACCTGGCCTAATTCATTTTTTGTTTTTGAGACAGACTTTTGCTCTTGTTGCATAGGCTGCAGTGTAATGGCACAGTTTCAGCTCAACTGCAACCTTTGCCTTCCGGGTTCAAGAGATTCTCCTGCCTCAGCCTCCCAGGTAGATGGGATTACAGACATGTGCCACCATGGCCAGCTAATTTTTTGTATTTTTAGTAGAGACGGGGTTTCTCCAGGTTGGTTAGGCTGGTCTCGAACTCTCGACCTCAGGTGATCCACCCACCTTAGCCTCCCAAACTGCTGGGTTTACAGGCCTGAGCTATTGCGCCCAGCCAGCCTAATCGATTTTTTAAAACGAGTTAGAGATTTGGGGTTAGTCTTGTTTTCCAGGAATAAAGTACCATTTTTAGTGGCCAAGAATGTACCAGAAGGTGTGGCCCTGTGACATATCTGGCTGGGTCTGCCCAGGGCCCTGCTCAGCGACCGGGGCTTTGTAGGATTTATGCTGCCACTTGCAGAGAAAATGGCCCTGAGTGAGGGCGCTATGACTGCCCCACCTGCCTCCTGTAACCGCGTGGGTGTCGGATTCGGGGCCAGGAATTGGGGTTCTGTGGGGCCAGCACACGGCCCTGTGCTTCTCCTTCGGGTGGAGAGAGGGTGGGGGCAGCCCTGTGTGTCTCCCACTCTAGGAGGGAGGGTGGGGTTGGTGCACCAGTGCGGTGTCTCTGCTGCAGGTGGCAGGGCTGACGCTGCTGGCTGTCGGGGTCTACTCAGCCAAGAATGCCACGCTTGTCGCTGGCCGCTTCATTGAGGCTCGGCTGGGGAAGCCGTCCCTGGTGAGGGAGACGTCCCGCATCACGGTGCTGGAGGCGCTGCGGCACCCCATCCAGGTAGCAGGGCAGGCCTGGCCCTCCCTGAGTGCAGTTCCTGGCTGAGTTCCTTCTGCCCCACGAGCACAGCCCACACACACCCTCCCGTCCCTTCCCTTTCCCCAGATAACAGGCAACCGCATGCTGCTTCACGTGTGGGTTTTCCTGTCCGGCGCTGTACCTTAGGGGTCTGCATCAGTGAGACCCTTACCCGTCTGCCTCGGTCTCCCCCGCTCAGGGCTCTTGGTGGGGCCTGGGAGCACATCGAGGTCCTTGCAAGTCCTGGGACTTGGGTGTGTGGTCGTCTGTCGGGGAAGCTGCTACAGGCCACGGTGTCTAGCGGCCTCCTTAGGGAACCATGCCACTTGCCAGCCCCCCAGGTGCCTGCTCTCCACACGGTGATGGTGGGGTCTCCACAGGTCACTCGGTGGGTGGTTAAGAAAATAAAAGCCAGTAGGAACTGGAAAATGCCCCTAATCCCAGCAATAGCCTCCCGGTCTCCCGGCGGGGCGGGGTTCCAGCTCCGGGCCAGTCCTGGCTGTGCTTTGGGGCAGCTCCGTTTCTGTGTGTTACGGAGCGTGTTTGTGCGTTGGTGGCTGTTCCATGGCTGTGGCAGGTACCCCAATGGCGCTTCCCCTTCCCCTCCGCAGGTCAGCCGGCGGCTCCTCAGTCGGCCCCAGGACGCGCTGGAGGGTGTTGTGCTCAGTGTAAGTCGGTGGGCCTGTGACCAGGGAGGCGCAGGGAGGGGACCGCGGAGCTGGGCCGGGCTGTGGCCCTTGCTGCTGCTGGTGGTGGTGCCCAGGAGCTTTTGGCTCCTGAGATACGACTGCTCGGATCGTGTCGGGGTTAGATAGGCTGCCCGTGAGCTGGGCGGCTTCCTGAGGAGCAGAGTCCACACCCAGGCATTCCCGCAGCCCCTGCCCCTGAGGCTTCCGTGGGTGCAGAGTGTGTCCCCTAAGCCCCTGTCTTCCCCGGCAGCCCAGCTTGGAAGCGCGGGTGCGCGACATCGCCATAGCAACAAGGAACACCAAGAAGAACCGCAGCCTGTATAGGAACATCCTGATGTATGGGCCACCAGGCACCGGGAAGACGCTGTTTGCCAAGGTGAGAGCACCTGCCTGCGCAGGTGGGCCAGGGGCCGCTGGGGTCTTACCTGCCTGCAGGTGTCTGGGGGGCTCAGCCGCCTGGGGAATGGACCCCCCCTTAGGCCTTTGCCCACCCTCATGTAGGCTCAGGGTGCTGGTGTGGGCAGCAGCGCCTCCCATCTTCCAGGCAGGGGACGTCTCGTGTCTGGCAGGCCGTGACTTCCAGGCAGGGTTGCCAGGCAGGGACACCCAGCAGGGGCTCCACACTCCAGGTGGAGTGTGCAGGCTTTGCAGAGGCGGAGGGAACATCTGTTCTGTCTCCCCTCACTCTTCCTGTCCAGAAACTCGCCCTGCACTCAGGCATGGACTACGCCATCATGACAGGCGGGGACGTGGCCCCCATGGGGCGGGAAGGCGTGACCGCCATGCACAAGCTCTTTGACTGGGCCAATACCAGCCGGCGCGGGTGAGACGTCCCCACACCTCGCACCAGGCCCTTCGCTGCAGGCCAGCAGGCTGCCTTCTGGGAAGGGGGTCCAGGTGGCTTTCAGGGACCTTGTAGTCTTTCTGCAGCTCTATCCTTGTGGCCACGCGGGAGGCCCGGCGGAGGGTCCCTCGGAGGGAAAGCCCCCTGAGTGTGGACCCTGGTAGACACGAGGCCCCCAGCGTGCGGAGGGTGCCAGTGGGATACTTGGCTCAGGGCAGAAGGGAGGTGGGTGGGTGCAGGGGGAGAGGGGTCTTCACAGCTGCAGGGGAGGCTCCTCCACAGCCGCCCTCCCTCCCACACTCGTGCAGGTGGGCGTGGGCACCGGCTCCTTTTTGTAGAACCATTTGAAAGTTAGCTGAAGACAGCATGGCACGCACCCTTCAATAGGTCCCACAGTGACCCCACGCAGGGCACGGCTGTGGCACCCTTGCGGTCTCAGCTGTCCTTGTTGGCACCACGTTCATCATGGCTGGCACCCTCCCCTCTGGCCTTTGACCTTTCTTTCTTTTTTTTTTTTTTTTTTTTGAGACGGAGTCTCGCTCTGTCACCCAGGCTGGAGTGCAGCGGCGCAATCTCGGCTCACTGCAAGCTCCGCCTCCCGGGTTCACGCCATTCTCCTGCCTCAGCCTCTCCGAGTAGCTGGGACTACAGGCGCCCGCCACCACGCCTGGCTAATTTTTTGTATTTTTAGTAAAGATGGGGTTTCACCGTGGTCTTGATCTCCTGACCTCGGGATCCGCCCGCCTCGGCCTCCCAAAGTGCTGGGATTACAAGCGTGAGCCACCGCGCCCGGCCTTGACCTTTCACTTTTGAAGACCCTGCCCCTGGCGTGGACTCTGAGTGGCCACCAGCGCTACAGTTGGCTGGGTGGGGGTGAAGCCTGCGGGACAGAGTCTGTCCCCCGTGTGTGGTTGGCCTGTGTGTGGGTGAAGCCTGTGGGGCGGAGTCTGTCTCCCATGTGTGGTTGGCTTCCCAGCCCCTTCTGAGGCCGGGCCGTGGTCAGCTGTCCAGAGGCCAGGCTGATCGGCTTCTGTCGAGTCCAGGACTTAGGGCTCTGATGGGGCGGAGCCTGACCCCGTGGGGATCTGCCTGCTTGGCCTGCTCCTGCCGCAGCCGGACGCTGCTGTGGGCCGCTCCTGGCGTCACTCTCGCCCCGCTTGGCCTCCCTCTCGTTCACAGCCTCCTGCTCTTCGTGGATGAAGCGGACGCCTTCCTTCGGAAGCGAGCCTCCGTGAGTGACAGCCTCTGCCTGGGCCACGCTGCAGCCCTCTGATCAATTTCTTTTTCTCTGTAAGCCTTGTGTGAAAAACAGCTTTTTTTTTTTTTTTTTTTTTTTGAGACGGAGTCTTGCTCTGTCGCCCAGGCTGGAGTGCAGTGGCGTGATCTCAGCCCACTGCAAGCTCCGCCTCCCGGGTTCACACCATTCTCCTGCCTCAGCCTCCCAAGTAGCTGGGACTACAGGTGCCCGCCACTGCACCCGGCTAATTTTTTGTATTTTTAGTAGAGACGGGGTTTCACCATGTTAGCCAGGATGGTCTCAATCTCCTGATCTCGTGATCCACCAGTTTCGGCCTCCCAGAGTGCTGGGATTACAGGTTTGAGCCCCCTCACCTGGCCGAAAAACAGCATTTTTTAGGTCAGCTTAAAGATAAGTCATGGCTTTTGAGGTTTTTTTGTTTTTTGAGATGGAGTCTCGCTCTGTCGCCAGGCTAGAGTGCAATGGTGCGATCTCAGCTCACTGCAGCCTCCACCTCCTGGGTTCAAGCAATTCTCTTGTCTCAGCCTCCCAAGTAGCTGGGATTACAGGCACCCACCACCATACCCAGACAATATTTGTATTTTTAGTAGAGATGGGGTTTCATCATGTTGGCCAGGCTGGTCTCGAACTCGTGACCTCAGGTGATCCGCCCGCCTCGGCCTCCAAAAGTGCTGGTATTACAGGCGTGAGCCACCGCACCCGGACGTCCTGGTCTATTTTTATTTTTATTTGTTTGAGAGGAAGTCTCACTCTATCACTTAAGCTGGCTTGCAGTGGCGCAATCTTGGCTCACTGCAACCTCCGCCTCCTGGATTCAAGGAATTCTCCTGCCTCAGCCCCCTGTGTAGCTGGGATTACAGGCTTTTGCCACCACACCCAGCTAAGTTTTTTGTGTTTTTAATAGAGATGGGGTTTCACCATGTTGGTCAGGCTGGTCGACAACTCCTGACCTCCAACGATCCTCCTGCCTCGGCCTCTCAAAATGCTGGGATTACATGCGTGATCCACCACGCCCAGCCTTTTAATTATCATTTTAAGACAGGGTCTCTGTCGCCCAGGCTGGAGTGCAGGGCCAATCACAGCTCACTGTTGCCTCGACCTCTCGAGCTCAAGCAATCCTCCTGCCTCAGCTGCCCGAGTAGCTGGGACTGCAGGGGCACAGTGCAATGCCTGGCTGATTTTTTTGTAATTTTAGTAGAGTTGGAGTTACCTCACATTGCCCAGACTGGGCTTGAACTTCTGAGCTAAAGAGATTTGTCCACCTTGACCTTCTGAAGTGCTGGGATTACAGATGTGAGCCCCTACGCCGGGTCAGGCTTGCTTGCTTGCTTGCTTGCTTGCTTTTTTTTTTTTTTTTTTTTTTAGGCAGAGTTTTACTCTGTCGCCCACGCTGGAGTGCAGCGGTGCAATTTCAGCTCGCTGCAACCTCTGCCTCCCAGGTTTAAGTGATTCTCGTGCCTCAGCCTCCCACGTAGCTGGGACTACAGGTGTGCCACCACGCCTGGCTAATTTTTGTATTTTTAGTAGAGACGGGGTTTCACCGTGTTGGCCAGGCTGGTCTCAAACTCCTTACCTCGTGTGATCTGCCCGCCTCGGCATCCCAAAATGCGAGTTACATTCGTGAAACACCGCCCTTGGCCCTGGTCAGGCTTTTGAGTTTAGATCCATGAAAGTGTCGCCACGTCCCTACTCCCTGCAGGAGGGAGGCCTGTGGGACTTTTTGCCGTGGCTGTTTACAAGGCTTTGCTCCTGATGCCTAAGGCTGGAACCTTCTCTCTGCAGGAGAAGATAAGCGAGGACCTCAGGGCCACATTGAATGCCTTCCTGTATCGCACGGGCCAGCACAGCAACAAGTGAGGGAGCCCCTCGGGTCCTGGGCCCCCGGGCAGGGCTGTGCAGCTGTCGCCCTTGGTTCCCACTGAGGGACCTGAGGGGCCCTGGCTCACAGTGCTGGGCAGCTGCCGTGGCCTCAACGTGCCCACCTCGGATGTCCCCTGGGAACGGCCCAGCTCAGGACAGCACGGGGTATCACTGAGGAACATGCGGGGGCCTCCCGGGCAGAGCTGGGTTCAGTCCTGTCCTCACAGCCCCGTGTGCCGCCCCAGCTTGTGGGTCCCTCTGCCTCTAGGTTTCTGCAGTCCTGTGCCTGCAAGGGAGGTGGTCTGATTGAGGCTCTGCTGGGTCTCTCTTGGAGGATGTGGGTGCCCTGGGGTGGGAGATGGAGACACGTTTGCTCCCGCGGGAAGCTGGGCATGAGCAGGTCCTGTGTGTCGGGGCAGAGCCTGGGACCTTGGTCCCTGCCCGGATGCTGGCCAGGGGTGCACCCTCCAGGCTTGGGGCCACCCAACTTCGTGTGGCCTCTGTGGGCTGCCGCCCAGAGGTCCCCAATAGGGTGACCGCCCTACATCCAGGCTCCCTAGTCCCTCTCAAATCCCCTAATTTTGAGTTTTCTTGGTCTCCTGGGCCCCTCCAGCCCTAGTCACATGTCACACGGAGGATCACATCCTGCCGGTCGGCCGTGGCTAACTCCTCAGGCGCATTGGGCTCGCTGGCTCAGCTGCTGCCAGTAGACGCTCCCTGGAGCCCTGACTCAGGTCCTTCTGCGAGAGGCAAGGCTGGGACCCTGCTGAGCCTCCCCTGAACCCGGGCCCCCGAGGTCCTGCTCCTGGCTCGTGTGGGTGAATTCTCCACATGGACTCTGGGTCCTGCATCCCTGCTCCCAGCACAGCAGGGCTCAGGCAGCAGGAGGGAGTGGTGTTCCTGGCGCTGCTTATCAGGCTGGGCGAGGGTCAGCGGGAAAGCGCCATACAGGGGGAGAACAGAGGCCCAGGAAGCCAGGCTGGGGGACAGCTGGGTGCGGTGGGGCAGGTGGCTGACCAGGGCTGTGCCCGTGTCCTCGTGTTTCCAGCCACTGTAGGTCCTCCCTGTGGGGGCTGAGGAGGCCCCGTTCCCCTCGGCACAGCTCGGCCAGCAGCCCCAGCATCCTCATCATCCTCATCCCCGCCCCGCAGGTTCATGCTGGTCCTGGCCAGCAACCAGCCCGAGCAGTTTGACTGGGCCATCAACGACCGCATCAATGAGATGGTCCACTTCGACCTGCCAGGGCAGGAGGAACGGGAGCGCCTGGTGAGAATGTATTTTGACAAGTATGTTCTTAAGCCGGCCACAGAAGGAAAGCAGTAAGTGTCCCGTCCCACCCAGCCCCCGTCCAGGGGCCCTCGTTCAGGGCCCACCCCTACCCCGACCCCTGTTCTCCAGACTCACCCAGCAGGCTCCGTCTCCAGGGTGGGCACCACCTCCCTGCCACGTGGTTTCACACAGGAGCCGCGTGGGCCCCAAGAGTCCCAGAGGCCGCATCCAGGGAGGTTCCACCACCCTTTCCTCATCCCCACCTGAGAACATGAGAACAGCCTGGCAGCGTCTCCTTGGGTTTGGAGGCAGAGTCCATCACTTACTTACAAACCTTTAGCATTCCTTTTTTTTTTTTTTGAGACAAAAGTCTCGTTCTTGTCGCCCAGGCTGGAGTGCAGTGGCGCAATCTCAGCTCACTGCAAGCTCTGCCTCCCAAGTTCAAACAATCCTCTTGCCTCAGTCTCCTGAGTAGCTGAGATTACAGGCGCCTACCACCATGCCTGGCTAATTTTTTTTTTTTTTTTTTTTTTAGTAGAAATGGGGTTTTACCATATTGGCCAGGCTGGTCTCAAACTCCTGACCTCAAGTGATTCACCCTCCTCAGCCTCCCAAAGTGCAGGGATTACAGATGTGAGCCACTGTGCCCGGCCTCTTTTACGTTCCTCTTCACTACACGGAGGGCTGTGAGGAAATCCTGTGCTCGGCCACTCCCAGGCCCTGGCAGTGAGGGGAAGTGACGTGGAGTGTTGCTCTGAGACCCCGTGTCAGGACTGGAGGGAGAGGCTCCTCATGGTCCACTGCTGGCTGCTGGCCTGGCCTCCCTCCAGCTGCCACACCCGGCCCTGGCGCCTCATGGTGTGGGGCATGGCTCCTGCTGCAATGTGCCTTGAAGCTGTCAGGCTCCCTGTTGCTGGCAGTGGGTGCAGCAGGCACCGTGGGCAGAGCCCTCCAGGCGATGAGGGGCCCTGGCGCCACACACCGGCTGCCTCGGGAACACTCCAGATGAGCCCAGGCTGCTCCACTTCTTGGCATCCCCAGGGCCCCGGTTTCTGATTCCTTAAGTGTACCTGACCCAAATCCCTGCTGTCGCCAGTGATGACAAAAGAGATCCTGGTTGCTGCTGCCGCCTGCTCCATGCCAGCCCAGCTTTCTGGGCCTCGGTTTCCCTATGCCTTCCCCTGCCCTGGGCTCCCCCACCCCCATGGCTGCTCGTAGCCTTGGCACCATGACTTGGCTTCTGTGGCCTCCAGGCAGACGCTTTTGCTAGAAGTCGAGGCTCCGCCACTGCCCGCATAAAGGCCACACACCCTGCGGGTGCTGAGTGAGCAGCTGTGGGCAGGGCTGGTGTGAGGAGTGGCTGGGGCCATCTCCAGGCCCTGCAGCCACTCCCTGCTCAGTCCGGGCCTGGCCTGCAGCAGGGAGGATGTGGAGCTAGGCTGTCGAAGTAGAGAGCCCCTCCAAAGAGGGTGTCTGGCGTGGGTGTCGGCCCGGCTGCCCGTCTTCTAGCCTCCACCTTGTGGTGTGGGAGCTGCTGCCTTGGCCGGCCCACTTGGGAACTCCTTCCCCAGGCGCCTGAAGCTGGCCCAGTTTGACTATGGGAGGAAGTGCTCGGAGATCGCTCAGCTGACGGAGGGCATGTCGGGCCGGGAGATCGCACAGCTGGCTGTGTCCTGGCAGGTGAGTCAGGCTCTGGCGCATCCACCCAGACGGGACCCCAGCTGCTGTGGAGATGCTCAGTTGCACCAGGCCTGTCCCAGCACCGGTGTCACGCAGGAGCTTCTGTTGAGGGGTTTTCAGTAAACAGATGTGACACAGGGCCCCCTGCCCCAGTCAGGCCACTCCACACGGCATCGTGCACCTGCTCATACCCTCAGGAGGGTGGAGCCATTTCCGTGGCCGACAGTCACGCGGGGCTCTCTGGAAGCCAGTCTGGCATTGCATTAGCCCAAGCTTTGCCAGGTGGGGCTGGAGGCTTCTGACTCACCTTGGCCAATAGGTACCTCCCTGTATAAATGCTCGTCAGGGCAAGCCCCATGTGAGTTGGGGGTTTGGGGTGGAGGGACGTTGTGTTTTCTGGACCAAGTCTGTGGGCTTGGTCCTGCTTGACACACAGGTGGGAGTGGCCTCTGGTTGTCCCAAAGCCAGTTGTTCCTTGGAGGCATCCCTCCTGCAGCTCCGTTTCTGCTCCAGGGCTGAGCTGGGACTCACAGGAGTGTGGGCGTGGCCATCCAGAAACCTTTGGTCTTTAGGGGTTGCTGGAAAAGCAAAACCAGGTTGGTGGGGCAGAAGGCGCAGAGGCCATGCATAGGCATCCCTGCCTCTGGGGTCTGCAGAGTCTGTGTGACAACCTGGTCACTCGATCTAGCAGCACATTTGAATGAATGTGTGACAGCTTAATGAAGTAGCCAGCTACCTTGATTTGAACGTTGGAGCCGAGGTATGTAGGGAGCTGTATTAGTCAGTACAGGCTGGGTTATGCCGCTGTGACAAAGAGCCCCAGATCTCAAACCCCGTCCTTGTGGGTCAGCTGAGGTCTCTGTTCCAGGCCACTTGGAACCAGGTCTGTTTCCATAACTAAGAAAGCAGGGGCCGGGCATGGTGGTGGCTGATGCTTGTATTCCCAGCATTTGGGGAGGCCAAGTCAGTCAGATTATTTGAAGCCAGGGGTTCAGGACCAGCCTGGAAAGCAAGGCGAGACCCCATCTCTACAAAAAATGAAAAAATTAGCTGGCCCTGGTGGCGCATGCCTGTAATGCCAGCTGCCTGGGAGGCTGAGGTGGGAGGATCACTTGAGTCAAGGAGGTGGAGGCTGCAGTGAGCTGTGATTGTGCCACTGCACTCCAGCCTGGGTTACAGAGCAAGACCCTGTCTTAAAAAATAAGAATAATTTGGAACACATGCAGTGGCTCACTCCTGTAATCCCAGCACGTTGGGAGGCCAAGGCGAGAGTATCATACACCTGAGGCCAGGAGTTCGAGAGCAGCCTGGCCAACAAGGCCAACCTCACCTCTACTAAAAGTACAAAAATTACCTGGGCGTATTTGTGGCGTATGTCTATAGTCCCAGCTACTCAGGAGGCTGAGCCAGGAGAATCTCTTGAATCCAGGAGGCAGAGGATGTGGTGGGCTGAGATGGTGCCACTGTCCTCCAGCCTGAGCAATAGAGTGAGACTCCATCTTAAAAAAATAGTAATAGGCCAGATGCGGTGGCTCACACCTGTAATCCTAGCACTTTGGGAGGCCGAGGCGGGCGGATCACAAAGTCAAGAGATGGAGACCATCTGGCCAAATGGTGAAACCCCGTCTCTACTAAAAATACAAAAATTAGCTGGGTGTGGTGGCGCATGCCTGTAATCCCAGCTACTTGGGAGGATGAGGCAGGAGAATCACTTGAACCGGGGAGGTGGAAGTTGCAGTGAGCCAAGATCGCGCCACTGCACTCCAGCCTGGGCAACAAAGCAAGACTCCATCTCAAAAAACTAAAACTAAAAAATAATTTGGGCTGGCTAGGCGCGGTGGCTCACGCCTGTAATCCCAGCACTTTGGGAGGCCGAGGCGGGTGGATCATGAAGTCAGGAGATCGAGACCCTCCTGGCTAACACGGTGAAACCCTGTGTCTAATACAAAAAAAAAAAATTAGCCGGATGTGGTGGCGGGCGGCTGTAGTCCCAGCTACTTGGGAGGCTGAGGCAGGAGAATGGCGTGAACCCGGGAGGCAGAGCTTGCAGTGAGCTGAGATCACACCACTGCACTCCAGCCTGGGCGACAGAGTGAGACCCTGTCTCAAAAATAAAAAAATAAAATAATTTGGGCTGGGCACGGTGGCTCACGCCTGTAACCACAGCACTTTGGGAGGCCGAGGCGGTGGATCTCCTTGAGTTCAGGTTGTCTGACCCCTTTGTCCTCCCAAAGTGCTGGGATTACAGATGTGAGCCACCGCCCACAGCGTCTTGAATGCTTTTCTCATAAAAGGGTGTTGAATTCGGTGGAATGCTTTCCCTGCATCAGATGAGATGTTCATGTGGTTTCCTTCCTCCACTCTGCTAATATTGATTTTTGTATGTTGAACATTTCATATGTGGAACATTGATTGATTTTCGTATGTTGAACTAGCCTTGCATTCCAGGAATACATCCTGCTTGGTCAGGGTGTAGAATCCTTTTACTATACTGCCGAATTTGTTTTGCTGGCATTTTGTTGAGGACTTTCCCAACGATGCTCATCAGGAATATTGGCCTGTTATTTTTCTTGTGGTGTCTTTGTCTGGGTTTGATATGAGGGTAATGCTGGCCTCCTAGGATGAGTGAGGAAATGTTCTTCAATTTCTCCAAGAGTTTGAGGAATGGTGCTGATTCTACTTAATGTTTTGTGAATTCATATGTGAAGACATCAGGTCCAGGTCTTGTCTTTGACCTTTTATAGTTTGAAGATTTTAGGTTCCCAGAAAAGTTGCAAGGGTAGCACAGAGAGCTCCTGGGCCCGGGGCCTTGCCACGTGCTGAACATCATGTGTCACTGTTGGCCCCACCCAGGACTGGGTCTTGCCCCAGAATCCCACCCAGGAGGCCACGTGACATTTAGCTGTCACTGCTGGTGGGTTCCTGCCAGGTCCCGTGCTTCTGGAGGGGTGGCCCCTTGAGCATCTGCTCAGCCCCTTTCCTCCACTGGGCCCTGGGTGAGGTGCAGCCACTCGGGTGGACCCTGAGGGTTCCTGCACCTGTTTGCCCTCTCTTGGGTGGGCTCAAGACCAAAAATGATGTTGAGCAGTCCCATGCCCCTGATGCGTAGTGGTGGTCCGGCTCTAGTCAGTCTCCTGCACTCCCGTGCCCCTGACCCACAGTGGCGGTGCGGCTCTGGTCAGTGTCTCCCCACACAGTGGCTCTTGGTGAGGGGTGGGCGCTGGCAGAGGGGACAGGCACCACGTGGTCATCCCCATGGCAGGTTCCGTTGTGGTGACGGTGTTGTGGGAGGATGGTGTGCTGCTGCCCCTGCACCCTGTGAGATGAATCCTGCCTCTGGGAGGCATAGCCGGGATGGGGTGAGGGACCCACTCAGCTGTCCGGGAAGGGTCCCCTGCCCTGTGCTTCCTCCAGGCGTCCTGGTGCGCTCCTGAGCACGGCGCCCAGTGTGGGTCCCCACACCCTCACCCTGACCCACGGGTGCCTCCCCGTGGGGACTCCATGCCCTTTGCTGGCACTGGGATGGAGAGCGACCCATCCGTGGCAGAAGGGCTGGACCTGAGGCTGCCTGAAGCCACACCGAGGGCCACAGCCCCAGCAGCTCCAGCCTCCGCGTGCTAGATGCCAAGCCCTGTGACCAGGAGGACAGGGAGGTGGCGGCAGAGGTGGCCTTGGTGCCACTAACCATGTGCCCTGAGGTTGGGCAGTGGCTGCCTCTGGCCTGGAGGCCTATGAGGGTCAGGGTCTGAGGGTCTGAGGTGCACTGTGACCCGGGGGGACTGCCTGGCCACGGCTGAGACACGCAGAGGGTCTGCAATTCCCCTGCCTCTCGGGAGCTGCCCTGGGTCTGCAGTCAGTGGGTCTCGGCCTTGGGCTTTGTATTATTAGAAAGTCATTGAGCAGCAGCAGTGCTGAGGACGCAGGCAGGGCTGTGGGCACTGCAGGGGCCGCCCCTGGTGTCCACACACGTGCTGGGCTCTGCCGAGGTGCGGGAAGCCTGTGTTTCACCCTGAGGCCGTCCTGGAGCCCCTGGTTTGGCTCCTCCCCACCTCGGGGACCTAGTGTGCATTTGGGGTGGGGGGTTCCCATGGCGGCCTCCCTCAGCTCCCTCTCTCCCCACTAGGCCTCGGCGTATGCCTCCGAGGACGGGGTCCTGACTGAGGCCATGATGGACACCCGCGTGCGAGATGCTGTCCAGCAGCACCAGCAGAAGATGTGCTGGTTGAAGGCGGAAGGGCCTGGGCGCTGGGACGAGCCCTCCCCATCCTGAGTCCACAGCGAGATCCACACTTCACGGAGCCTGGCAGCGGACCCCTCCCACCCCCAACTTCCGGCCTCTGCACATTTAGGAAGTATTCCTGGGTGGGGCAAGGGCTGTGCCCAGGGCCTCTGTGCACCAGGATGTCTTGTGGTGGGGGTCGGCCGTTCTGCCCCTCAGGACACCCTGTTGTGGTCACTGGCTAGGGCGGGGCAGGCCTCCTTCCTGCCCCTCGAGACACTCTTGGGAGATGCATTTTCCGTCTGGCTCACAGGGGGAGGGGGAGGGGGAGGCTTTGCAACCCAGCTTCTCCACAGGCCACTGGGAGGATGGGTGCTGGCTGAGCCCCTGTGGCAGCAGGAGCCAGGCGGGTGGTGTCTTTGTTCTTGGCTCCCACAGCAGAGCCAGGTGAGGGGGCGCCTGCTGGGACAAGACCCAGGTGGGGCAGCCTGAACCCTGTTTCCCCCTGTGGCCGGCATGCCCCGACCTTCACACACTGGTGACCCTGAGAAACCCCAGGCCATGCCCAGGAGGAGGGAACCTGGCAGGGTGTCTGAGGCCACACTCTGAGCTGGCCAGTCCAAGCCTGTGGCTGGAGCTGGGGTCTGTTTACCTAATAAAGTCCCACAGGTGCCTCATCGCCTTGTCTATCTCTTGGCTGGTGCGGGGTGGGGTTTTGGGGGCCCCCTAGTGTCCCCCTGGGGTAAAAGGTGACAGAAGAGGCGGAGGCTGGAGCTTTCTGGAGAATTTACTGACCACAGGGGTGGGCTTCACATGAGGTGCCCGCCACTGCGGGGCCAGGGGCCTGAATGCTGCCTGGGACCAGCCTCCTGTGCCCCACCCTGCGGCTGTGCACACGCGGGTGCCCCCCTGGCCTCCCTCCTCTCCGCCCAAGCTGGCTGGGGCCAGACAGACAGTGGACGCAGCGCACAGGAAACAGAGCGGCTTCAAATAGATGCCGGCCCGGGCCGCGCACCTCGCCGCCCCTGCCCCCGCCTGCCCCCCCCCAGGACCCTCCCTGCACCCCCAGCACCGCTGGGGCTGAGTCTGCCCTCGTGTCCTGCCCAGCCAGGGGCCCAGGGTCCTGCCCCCCAACTGCAGGGCCTCCCCTACCCCAACCCCCACCCTAGCCCACACCCCAACCCCCTTTATAAAAAGAAGAGACAGCACCTTCCACTGGACTCTCCCGGCCGGCCACAGCCCTGGACAACCTGGGCCCAGGGCTGCTGTCCAGTCCCGCCGGCCCGGGCGTCCACGAGGTCCCTTTTACATCTGTACAGCAGCCGGTTGGCTCGGCGGCCCCGGCAAGTCCCCGTGCGGCTCACAGGTGCCGCGGGCTGGGGTGGCCGTTGTGGTAGAGTTTCTGCTTCACGTGCACCATGTTCCCGGCGGCCTCCTCGAAGGGCCTGTGCGGCCGCCGGCCCAGCTCCCGCAGGCTGCACAGCTTGGGCAGCCAGGTCCACGAGCCATCTGCAGGGGGACAGGGGCGGTCAGGCAGCTGGGGCCGGCCAGGGCGGCGGCACTCCTGGGCGGCGGGCATGAAGCACTCACCGTAGTGCCGTCCGGCTCTCCAGGCGCGCACGGCGCAGTGCAGGACGCCGTCCATCCACACCAGGAACCAGCTGATGCAGAAACCCAGCAGCAGCCCCAGCATGAGGTCGATCTCCTGCTTGGTCACATTGTCCGTCACAAAGTAGTTCTCGGAGGCGTCCACCACCGACTGGTCCCCGTCGTACGGGATCACGTAGTGGATGTGGTGCCTGGGGGCGGCAGGGCGGGCTGGCACCTCTCCCGCCACCCCTGGCCTGGCCTTCCCCCGGGGCGCCTACCCCGTGGTGGGGATGTGACCGCGTCGGGCCACCCTGGGGGTTCTCTGAAGCAGCCTCCTGTGCGGGTGGTTCGGGAAGGGAGCACTGGACTCAACCAGGCCCAGGTCACAGGCCAGAGGGAGTGGGAGGTCAGTGGCCGTGGGCTGTGGAGGCCGAGCGTGAAGTCCAGGCAGACAGCGGGACCAGATGCCGGTGAGGGTGTCAGCCCTCACTCAGCACCTCCTCCCTGAGGCCTGGAGCTCACGGGAGGGTGCTGCAGGTAGAAGAGGCCTCCCCCCGAGGGGGCTCAGGACGGCGGTCCCCACGGCCAGGGTCACGGCTCACCCACCCGCCCTGGGGCCGGGGAGGCCACTGGGAGCAGAGCTGGACACTGGGAGCCCTGCTGGCCCCAGACCAGCCACTCCCATGCACCCTTCCCCTCCTGCCGTGCCCTTTCCTCCACGGCCACCACCGCACCTGCCAGGCCCACTGCCCCTGGTGTTTCTTCTGCTCCATCCCTGGGAGGTGCTGTCAGAGGCCACGGGGGCTCTACCCAGCACCCCATCCTCTCCCCTTCCTGGGGGACGCCCCCTTGCCCTTGCCTGGCACAGACCCGCCTGGCTCCTCTCAGGATGGATGGCGTCCAGGCTCCAGGGCCCTTTCGTCCTCAGTGCCTGGGCACCTCCGTGTCCCTCGGCCTCCTCTCCCCGGGCTCTTGGGGGACTGCCCAGGCTCAGGTCACAACAGCCTCTGGCCTCTTGCTGCTGGGATGACACAAGCTCCCCAAGGAGCTCGCTCCAGCAGCTCACCCTGTCCCCTAGGAAGGTCTCCAGGCCTTGACTCTGCTGATCGGACTGGCATCCCAGACGCCAACTCTGGGATCCCTAGTCCAACAGGGCCTGGGAGTGGAGCCCGCGGGCCCCATGCGCCTTGCAGTCCACACTCCTGGCTGCCTCCCACATCTCTGCTGAGCTCCAGCTGCCTGTGTCTCCACGTGGGATCCACAGACACCTTAAACTTGTGCCTAAAAATAGCTCCTCTCTCCCCAAACCTGCTTCTCCCCCACCTTCCCCTCGGTGATGTAGCAGCGCCTCGGCCTGGTTTTCAGCCGAGACCCAGAGACCACCTCACGCTCCACACCCCAACCAGAATACTTCCCACACTGAAAGCCCGGCCTGTCCGTCCAACCCAGGGCCTTGCAGCCCTCTCCAGGCCGTCCCTGTGCCCAGTGGGGGCCACACAGGTGCCTTCCCTCAGTGAGATCTGGGGGGTCCTGGAGCCTGAGCCCAGGCACAGGGAGGAGGCGGCCCCTGCCCCAGGCTCTCCTTGAAGCCCTCCTGCTCTTCTGGGGTTCCCGGAGGTCAGTCCCCTCAGCATATCTGGAAAGTGGCCACTGTCAGTGGCAGGACTCTCGGTGAGGAGTGACCATGACCGTGGCTGATTCCTGGTGGCCACTGATCACCTGGTGACGAGCCTGTCCACAGCCACCAGCCATCGTCACCAGTGGGCAGCTGCTGACCACTGCCCAGAATGTGCAGCTGCCAGAGACCCTCAGGGGAGGAAGCTGTTCCTGACCCCTTAGAGAGTCCTCACCCACCCCAGGGGCTCAGTAACTTTGGGGGTCAGAGGTCACAGCCTGTGTCTCCCACCATGGCTGGCCTGGGTACCTGTAGCTCCTCCCCCTGCACCTGGCCCTCCTTCCTGGGGGGCTCAGGTCTCCCAAGTGAAAGCAGGAGATAGGCCTGGGCAGAGATGTGCTATCTGCACACGTATGTCTGTGACATGTACATACGTATGTCCTGCCTGCACCACACATGCTGCGTGTGTCCACCTGAGGCCCAATGTACATCATGTATACACACCAGCCACATGCACAGGACATGGCGTGATACTGTGGACATGGGCCCCGGGAGCTCCACACCCCCGCCCTGTGCACGGTGTGTGTCACATGCGAGTGTATGTTCGCTTGGCTTTGCAAAACGCAGCCACTCTCTCCACGGGGTGCCACGTCACGTGCACGGACGGATGTCTCCTTTGGACGCTGCCTGGCAACAGACTTTGGAGCACTGATTTCCATACACGTTCTCCATGTCAACATCTACGTATAGGCACGTATGAGGCCTACACATGTACACACACTTGTTCTGAACACCAGCGTGTACACACAGGGAGCCTCTCACGGCAGCGCATGGGCATGGTGTATACACAGACACCCCATGTGCAAAACTGCTGTCTGCACACACACTGGCTGCAGCCACATGGAGACATTTGGACATGTCCCTGAGCGCACTGCACTGTATATTGTGACATACATGGACTCTGCATACACATATATGTTGTCAATATACAAGGGCACTTTGTACGCTGAATGTACATATCCTGTATGTAGAGATGTGAACAGAGCATAGATACATGGACACACACGCAGCAATACCATCTACAGCAGGCTGTGGCTCTGCTTCCCACACACGGCTGCCTTCAGCGTGCACTCCACCTGAGTCCACGTGTGCTCTGGACACTGCATGAGCTGCACCTACACGCCCTGTGCAAATACCCTAAGGCGCCCTCTGCCTGCCCTGCCGAGCCCTCAGTGGGCTGCCCCAGGGCCGTGCGCATGGAGGCCGCGCCTTTCTGATGCTCTGGAGCTCAAGTCTGGGCCCAGCCTCTGGGAGGCCGTGGAGCCGACCTCAGGCCTTTGCTTAGCAGTCGGACCTGCCAGACAGGGACACGGGGCTCTCTGGTAGCATGTGGCCACCCCACAAGCTCTTACCCCCACGCTGTGCCCAGCACACGTGAGGGTCACAGACATCCCGATCTCTGCCTTCTCTAACACCCGTGTTCTTCATCAACACGCCTGCTGCACCCGTAGGCATGTAACACGCTTAGCAACACATGCAGCTGTCCTGAACACACATGCCCTGCACCCACACATATGCACAGAGACCCCGGAGCAGGAGGCAGCAGAGATGACGAACACGGGTTCTGGGTTGGTGCCCCCTTTGTCCTTCACTAGCTGTGTGACCTTGGAAAAGCCTGTCCTCTAAATCCTCCGTCCACTTCCTCATCTGTTCAGCAGGGTTAACAGCGGGCACTGCGTGAGGGTGTCCTGAGGGATGGGAGTGCATGCGTGCGTGCGCGGGCGCTGTGTGTACGCACATGTATATGCACAGACGCCACACACATGCGCGTCTCATGAGAAGATGTTTATTTCGTACATGGACGTACAAACATGCATGGCCAAGAGGATTCCATCACTACACGTGCACAGAGGGGGTCACAGTGGGTGTGGGGGGTCTGGGCGCTCCCCTCAATCTGAGTGACCTTGAGGAAGCTCCACCTCCCTGCTGCCCCCCGAGCCCATCCCTCAGCTCCTCTCCAGCCAGGGGGTTGTGCCCAGTGCCCCTCAAGGCAGGCCCTTCCCACCTTGACCAGCATTCCCCTGCCCTGGGACTCACTGCAGGGCCCAGCCCTGTGCCAGCAGGAGCTTCCTGCCCCAGCCCTGATGAAGCTGGCTTGGGTCTCCACTGTGGACATCGGACTGGGCTGCGGCTTTCCGGCCTCCAGGCTGGACCAGGAGGCCCCGTGACCCATTCCGCCATCAGTCTGGAGGCCTCTGGGGATGGTGGCCTAAAGCCATGCGCCCCCAGGAGACCCCCCCCGCCTTGAGACAGCTCCTCCCCGTGCGCACCTGGCAGCCCTCAAGGGTGGAAGGCGGCTCGCGGCCTGCGTGGGGCTGGCTCCCCCGCGCCCCGAGTGGGCCCCGCCACACATGTGCGCTCACGCGTGTCGAGCCGGCGCCGGTTGCGGACTCACCGGCCACAGTTGCAGTGGCAGACGCGGTCCTCGCCCCGCAGGTGCGGGAGGATGTAGTTGTGGAATCGGTCCAGCAGCGCGTTCATGTCCATCAAGCACGCGATGGCCTGGAAGAGCCCATGACCGGTCAGCGCCAAGGAGCGGGCGGGACGAACGGGGCTGGGGGTGGGGAGCGCAGGCCGGGGTCGGGGCAGCGCAGGCGGGGAGCGAGAGCGCAGGCCGGGGTGAGGGGAGCGCAGGCCGGGGAGAGGGGAGCGTAGGCCTTGGTAGGGGGAGCGCAGGGGGTGTGGGGATCGCAGGCTGGGGAGGGGAGCGCAGGCCGGCGTGGGGGGAGCGCAGGCCCAGGAGGGGACCGCAGGTCGGGGAGGGGGAAGCGCAGGCCGGGGTAGGGGGAGCGTAGGCCGGGGAGAGGAGCGTAGGGAGTGTGGTGATCGCAGGTTGGGGAGGAGAGCGGAGGCCGGGGTGGGGGGAGCGCAGGCCGGGGAGGGGAGCGCAGGCCGCACGGGCGGTAAACAAGGCGCGGGAGGTGGGCCAGGCGGCGCGCGCGGGCGGGGAGCAGGGGGCGCGCGCGGGAAGCCCCTCCGCTCACCATCACGACCGACGCCCCCAGAATCATGAAGATCATGGTGTTCGCGCTCATGGACATCGGGCGGGGCCGGGCCGGGCCGGAGCGCCGCCCCCCGGCCCCGGCTCCCCCCGGCCCCGGCCCGATGCTGAGCCCCCGCCGCCTCCGCAGAGGTCAGCCCTTCCCTGGATCGTCCGCCGCCGCTCGCTGCAACCCCGGCACCGGCCGGGGGGAGGAGGCGCGGGGGGGAGGGCGCCGGGGAGGGACGCGGGGCCTTTCTGGGGTCGCTCGGCCCGGCCCGCCGCGCTCCGCTCCGCCCTCGGGTCCTCCCTGCGATCCGCTCGGCTCGGCTCGACTCGGCTCTGCTCGGCTCCGGCCCCCTCCCTGCCTCCTCCTCCCTCCTCCCCCCTCCCTCCCCGCCGCCTTCCTCCGCCTCTCGGGAGGGACCGCGCAGACCGCAGGCCGCCCCGTGCCAGCGCCGGGAGGGGACCGCCATCCCCCGGACGCCGGCCGGGACCCCTCCCCCGGAACCTCGGCTTTGTGTCCCGCCCTAGTCTGGTCAGACCCAGCCCCGGTGGCCTGTCCAGTGACCCTGGATGCCAGTCCCAACACGATCCGGTCCTGGAGGGGCGCCGAGGCCCTTTCCGCCCCACTGCTCCGCCCTCCCTCCTGGACTCCCAGGTCGCCGGGTGCGGGACTGCACCAGCCCGCTCGGCAAGCATGTGCCTCCAGGGTGGGGTCCGCAAGGTCGTGACAACCCCACGGCCGTGGGGGTCACAGGTCAGGGACGGGATGACCCCTGGAATCCTCAATGGAGGGATGTGGCACAGGAGCTGCGGGCAGGGCAGCCCCGCACAGGCTTCCCTTAGGGCGGGGACGAGGGGGTCAGCCCAGGCCCATGGGTCGGGACTCCTGCCATTCAGAGGCCCCAGTGGCCGCCACTCTGCTCTGGCTGTCCCTGGCTCAGGGTCCTGAGGCCAAACTCTCATCCACGACTAGTGACCATGTCTCAGGCCCAGGAGCCGACCCCTGCCTTCTAGCAGGAAGTCAGCGAGAAGCTACTCCTGGGACCCAGCCTGGAGTGTGGCGCCATCCAGGCTCACTGCAGCCTCGACTCCTGGGCTCCACCGATCCTCCCAGCTCAGCCTCCCCCGTAGCTGGCCTTGGGGGATCCCCGCCCGGGGGGGTTTCCACATGGAGAGGGAACACCGCTCCACCACAGGCAGCAGTGCTGGCAGGAGCAGGCGGCTTCCGCTTCAGGCAGCACAGGCACGGGTTGGCCCAGGCCCTGTCAGCAACACCAGGTCTGAGCTACACCTCCCAAGCAGTGGTAGGAGGTCACTGAGGGCGGCAGGGCTAGACCTCTGCCACCTCCTCAGGGGCGAGGGTCGGGCCAGGAATTCAGGACCAGGCACAATGACAGCAGCATCTGTTTATTGACAATTCCAGGTCACTCCTAACACGCCGCAGCAGGGCTCTGTACAGTCCGGCCCGGTGGGGAGGAGGGAGGGAAGGCAGGCACACGAAGACACAGCTATGTCGGGAAGTGCACACAAACCGTTGTCTTTCCTTTTTGGTTAAAGAAGAAAAACTTTGTAATCAATATCCCGCTCATAAGTAAAAGTGGAAAAGAAGAAACTTGATTGCTTTCATCTGGCGTTTTGGCATCTCCTCTCCCATTTCATACGCACAGTTTATTTGGGTAATGCTACCGTCACCAGCAGAACACCTGTAAGTAAAAACAAATGTCAGGAAGGAAAAAGTATGAACAACAGGAAGCTCCAGAGGCGGCTCCATGCGGGCGCTGGGCTCAGTAGAAGCAGACGGTGTGCAGAAAGGTGCGGCCACTCTTCTCCTCGAACTCCTGCAGCAGCTCGTCAATCTCGTTCTCCATGTCTTCCGTGTGCTGGATCTGCAAGGACAGGCCCGTGGTGACGGCCTTGCCCACTCTCGCCTGCCAGCTCCCCCCTAACACCTGGATCACCAGGGAAACGCCAGGCCTAAGCCAGCCGAAACCAAGGCAGCCCCAGGCCCTCACCCCACCGCTGCTGCCTCACAGGGACAGCTGGAGGCTGCAAGGGGAGAGCTTCCTGGGCGGCCCCAGGCCCTCACCTGGTGTGGAGCAGGAGGCAGCCCCCACCTCCCCACCGACCCTCACAGAACCTGAAAATGGGAGGAGCTTGGAGCTGGATTCTGAGAGGGGCCCAGCACTGAGACCTGGAGGCTGGGGCTCAGACCCACACATGCACAGCGGGGCCGACGAACCCTCACCGCCAGCGCTTCCACGCCGCCAACAAGCGAGCGGGGGCAGCCTGGTCATTGGAGCATCCTGGCCTCCATCCACCAGAGCCCCTGGCAGAGGGCCGCTGCCCCGGAATGAGCAGGCTCGGCTCCTAAGCACACTTGCCCTGGCACCAGCAGCTCATTACTCGCCATCTCCACTGTCCACTGGTCCCCAACCTTGGGCAGCACCCAGTGCCTCTAAGCAAGGAGTGGCCTGTCACTCGGCTCTGGCCAACGTGACCCAAGCAGAAATCGTGCAATAACTTCTGGGACAAGATTTTCCCATGGCCTCTTCTCCTGCCAGGCGATAATGAAGACCATCCCTGGCACTTCAGCAGCCACACTGGACCATGAGGCACGTGGGGACCAGAAGCCATGCTGGGTGGGCAGGCAGAGCGCAGGAGCCTGCAGCCACATGGCAGCTTCTCCCAGCGCTGGCCCGCCTGACTCCCGGGCTTTCCAAACACACCATCTTCTCTCTCGGTGAAGCTGTTTTGTTTTTCTGTCTTTCACAGACATTGATCAAATCACAGAGGCAGAGGTGGGATGGTGCGCGGGGCTCTCCTCAGGCAGGTCCTTTCGTCACAGCCCAGCACCTCCACGCCACAGCAGGGTGGCTACAGAAGCCTTGGGGTGCCCCAGCCCCTCTGTGCAAGGGGGACATGCAGGGCCCGTTGGGGAAGGCAGGTGTGCAGAAGGCCAAGTCCAGGGGTGGACGGCGGACATAGAGCCCTTGGCAGCCTCCAGGCTCACGTGGGGCACACACCTCCGACTGCAATGCATCCAGGAGAGCTGCATGCTCTGCTCACTGAGGCGGGGCTGTGTCCACCACAGGGAAGAGAAAAGGTACCAGGCGTTCCCTGGAGCCGTTCCCTGGAGCCCCGTGTCCTGGGAGAGGGACTAAGCCTGTGTTGGGCAGGTCACTGTGCAGCGTCTCTCAGCTGAGCAGAGGGCATGGGCGGGGGGGCTCCTGTGCCAAAGCTGGGGAGTGACTCACTGAACTACCAGCGGTCACCCCTGACACAGGTGAGCTGAGCAGCAGACCCCGCCCCAAGCAGCAGGGCCAGCCTCAGGTCTTGGCCACTCCCCTATGTCACAGCCTCAGGCCACTCCCCTCTGTCACAGCCTCGGTCACTCCCCTCTGTCACAGCCTCGGCCACTCCCCTCTGTTTGAGCCTCAGGCCACTCCCCTCTGTCACAGCCTCGGCCACTCCCCTCTGTCACAGCCTCTGCCCAGGGCGGCGCCCAGCCGCGTACTTACACACTGGCAGAGCTCACAGATGAGAAACGCCCCCAGGGTGGCCTCCTCGTGGTTGTCCTGGATGTCCACATTGACCACGTGCACGGGCTGGCAGGTCTCCTGTTCTCTGGAATTCAGATCTGATTGGGACAAGGTGACACAGATGTCAGAGGCTCCAAAACCAGGGAACAGGCAGTCAATGGGGCTGAGTCCCCAGCTCTGCTGGCCACTGGCCCAGCCCAGACCCAGTGGTTTCTGGACTCTGCAGTTTGGGGAGCACAAAGAATGAGCCTCAAACTGAAGGTGGCTGATGGTTCAAGGAAACCTGAGCAAATCTCCAACTCAGCACAAGCTGGTCTGGGACTCTCCACCCACCAGCCAGTCCTGGGGTGAACCGTGGCTGGCATTGCGACCCTTCCCCATCACTAAAGACCAGCCCTCCCTGCTCCACTGCCAGCTCCACACAGGGTCAATCCGTTTGAAAAATGGACCTGGCACGGTGGCTCTCGCCTGTGATCCCAGCACTTTGGGAGGCTGAGGTGGGCGGATCACTTGAGGACAGGAGTTCGAGACCAGCCTGGCCAACATGGTGAAATCCCATCTCTACTAAAAATACAAAAATCAGCTGGGTGTGGTGGCTCACACCTGTAATCCCAGCTACTCGGGAGGCTGAGGCAGGAGAATCACTTGAACCTGGGAGGTGGAGGTTGCAGTGAGCCTAGATTGTACCACTGCACTCCAGCCTGGGCAACAGAGCAAGACTCTGTCTCAAAAAAAAAAAAAAAAAAAAAAACCACCAAAGAGAAAACAGGCCCCTGAAGCCCATGACAGGCTGCAGCCAGCACACGGGTGGTTCAGCGACCAGCAGCCCTGCCTGCCTTCCAGGATGCTTCGTACTCAGGTCTGCCCCCGGCCCCCGCCACTCTAGACGGGCTGTGCTGGTCAGTGTGGGGCCCTGCAGGCGTCCCCAGACCCTGTGAAAGCTGCTGGAGCCCAGCCCAGCGCGCAGCCGCCTCCTCACCTTCCACCACCTGGTCATACACTCTCTCTTCGCAAGTGAGGATCAGATCAAACAGGTCTTTGCAGTTCTGGAACCTTTCTGGCCGGGGCTTGATTCTCTTATTTCTGTCCAGCATATGTAAAATCCCATTCTGTGTATAGCTACACATAGGAGTTAAGGAACGTCAGAGAAAAGGCATCTGTGTATGAAGCCTGGAGGCGCCTGTGTCCTGGACACCCAGCCCCTTCCCTGCCCCACAGCAGGGGCAGCTGGGACGAAGGCCTGGACAGCTGTAGAGAGTAGGCCATGCTCTGGTGAGGCAGAGGCCTCACTGTCCTAGCAGGTCCCACAGAAAACAAAGTGGGTGATGGCAGGTGCTTGCTCCTCGCTGTCCCCCAACTCTGCAAAAAGACCCAAGGCCCACAGGACACCCCCTGCCCTCACCCAGCACGACACCTTCTACCCAGACCTCTCCCCTCACTGCTGGCCCAGCCCAAGCTGCCCTTGGCCCCAGTAACTGTCTCTGCAGTCGGACCCTCCTTCCTCCATCTGCTCCCCGTGCAGTGCATGCTGGCTCTGAAACCTCAGCCCTTCAGCAGAGACAAAGCAAACCCCGAAGCCCAGTCCCCAGTCTAGCTCAGCTACAACAGAGTCAAGAACATCGGAAAACCCAAAGAAAGGAAGCTCCAGGCCGGGTGGGGTGGCTCACGCCTGTAATCCCAGCACTTTGGGAGGCCGAGGTGGGCGGATCACGAGGTCAGGAGATCGAGACCATCCTAACACGGTGAAACCCCGTCTTTACTAAAAATACAAAAATTAGACGGATATGGTGGCACATGCCTCTAATCCCAGCTAATCGCGAGGCTGAGGGTGTAGTGAGCCAAGATCGTGCCACCGCACTCCAGCCTGGTCAACAGAGCAAGACTGTCTCAAAAACAAAAAGTAAAAAAAAGGAAATGAAGCTTCAGCAGCAATCAGGCTGGAAAACGCTGATACAAAAACCAACAGGGCAAGACAGTCGAGGAGGGAGATGCTACAGCCTCACTGACTATGGGATGGTGGAGGGCAGGATGAGGCCTGAAGGCACTCAGCATCCAGCCCAGCTGAAAGGGGGCCTTGGGGCGAACGCTGACACACACAGGCCGCAGCAGTCCCAGGAGGGGCCACAGGAGCCTCTGGGGTCCTCAGGGTGGGGCATGCTCCCACCATTCACAGTGACCAGGGGTTCCCAAGGAAGGGGCTCACTTCCCCAAAAAGAGAGACTGGGTTCCCAAAGATGAGCTCATTTGAGCCATTCCAGATGGTCAGGGACAAGTAACCACTTTCAGATAAACAGCCTAGCTGACTTAGGGATTCTGAGTGAACTCAACTACCTTCCTGGGTAGCAAAAATAGTTTTTATAATAGTTTTATAATACATTGAAGTGGCTGATCTAACTTGAAAAGGCATCTGACCCTGAGCTGCATCCTTGGGTCACTGTTGGCAGCATGGAAGTCACACACCCACCCCTGACATGTGTCTCCTCCTGCACATTGGAGTCCCGCCTGTGTCCCCGAGGACCCTGGAAGCAGCTACGACACCCAGGTCCATCTCTGGGGAACTTAGTCCTTCAGCCACTGAGAATCAAAGTCTGCGGAAAGAAGAGCTCGAGGCCGGGCACGGTGGCTCACGCCTGTAATATCCCAGCACATTGACAGACGAAGCTGGGTGGATCACCTGAGGTCAGGAGTTCGAGACCAGCCTGGCCAATATGGTGAAACCCCATCTCTACTAAAAATACAAAAATTAGCCAGGTGGGGTGGCGCACACCTGTAATCTCAGCTACAGCTACTCGAGAGACTGAGGCACGAGAATTGCTTCAACCCGGGTGGCAGAGGTTGCAGTGAGCCGAGATCACATCACTGCACTTCAGCCTAGGCGACAGAGTAAAACTCCTTCTGGAAAACAACAACAACAAAAAAAAGGCCGGGCGTGGTGGCTCATGCCTGTAATCCCAGCACTTTGGGAGGCCGAGGCAGGTGGATCACCTGAGGTCAGGAGTTTGAGACCAGCCTGGCCAACATGGTGAAACCCTGTCTCTACTAAAAGTACAAAATTAGCCGGGCACGGTGGTGGGCACCTGTAATCCCAGCTACTCAGGAGGCTGGGGCAGAAGAAGCTTGAACCTGGGAGGCAGAGCTTGCAGTGAGCTGAGATCGTGACACTGTACTCCAGCCTGGGCAACAAGAGCAAGACACCGTCTCAAAAAGAAAAGAAAAAAAAGAAAGAGCTCAAGACGGCCTGACCTTGTGTGCAGCCACATGCAGAGGGGAAGGTGCAGGGACCAGCTCACGGAGAGGAACCAGGGTCAGGGTGCAGGCGTCCAGTGGCAGCTTCATGGTCAGCACAGGGATCACCCTCCCTGCACATCCCTGAGCAAGACACAGCCGGGGGTGAGGCCGTGGGTGCTCCTGGGGCTGGGACTGGTGTCACTGGTTGGCGGAGCTCATGGATGTTCAAGGCCAGCTCTTCCCTGAGGCCTGGACAGTTCTAAGTCCTTTCCTTCTTTACTTCATTCTCAACTATTTATGTAGATGAGGCAATAAATTAAGAATCATTCAGTTAAGGAGAAATGTCTACTTCAGGGACAAAGCAGCAGCCTCCTCAGCTACGCAAGGATGAGCGAACAGCCGCCCTTCTGGATCTCCTGGCGAGGAGATGCGAGGTGAGGCCCCACTTGGAGGGCTAGACCTGCAAGCCCCGCCAGAGGCTGTGAGGACCTGAGACCACAGACCAAGCCTGAGCTCACAGGGACGCGAGGTCCCACCTGAATTCTGGCAGCAAAACCACGGGGCCAGTGAGCGCCCACGAGGCAAAGGCTCAGAGCAAGGCGGGAGGACAGGAGCCGCTCGCGGGTGAGGCGGGGCCTTCAATAGACAGGCTCAGGGCCTCGGGGAGGCTGAGCAGGTTTCGGGCCTGTGTGCAAGAACCTGCTCTTCAAGACATGGGGAAATCCTTTCTGAAGGAAGAACCTAAGTACTGCCGGGCGGGAGGAAGGGGAGAGGCGCCATCGGAACGGAAGCCTGTCCCATCTTCCCAACGACACCTGCGCCACCCAGGTCCTGCACAAGTCCCACTGACACAAAGCGTTCAACATTGAACCCACAAAGGAAGAAATCAAAGACTCAGCCTGGGCAAGAAGGCGGCACCAGGCTGAGGGCCTGACCCATGCTAGGGCCCCAGCTGGGCATAAGGGGCCTGAAACGTACCCAGAAAAGTGGGCAAAGAGAGGGCCCAGGGCAGGGCAGGAAAAGAGGACGTGCCATCCATAGAATCAATCGCCCCCACTGGACACCTAGGGCCTGGACACCCAGGGCCTGGACACCCGGCTCTGCACAGTCCCTGAGGCCTCAGGGACCATGTTCAGTACAGGGTGGCCAACACCCGAAGGCCATGAAACAGGCACACAGGAGCCTCAGTTGAAGTTAAAACACATCTAAGAAATAAACTCCCAGCCAGGCGCGGTGGCTCACACCTGTAATCCCAGTACTTTGGGAGGCTGAGGCAGGCAGATCACAAGGTCAGGAGTTCAAGACCAACCTGGCCAATATGGTGAAACCCCCGTCCATACCAAAATTACAAAAATTAGCTGGGCATGGTGACAGGCGCCTTAGTCCCAGCTACTCTGGAGACTGAGGCAGGAGAATTGCTTGAAGCCAGGAGGCGGAGGCTGCACTGAGCTGAGATTGTGCCACTGCACTCTGGCCTCGGCGACAGGAGCAAGACTCTGTCTCAAAAAAAAAAAAAAAAAAAAAAAAAAAAAAAAAAAAAAAAAAAAAAAAAAAATTCCCAGGGATGGGCCAAGAAAATTGTCCAGATGTGAGATGTGGCAGCCACGGGTGGGGTGCTGGGGGTGGGAGCAGTGGGCAGGCCCCTCCCCTGCCCTGGCTTCCACATGGACCGTGGTGAGAAAGGACAAGCGGCCGTGCACAGGGGCAGCTCTGCTCATCCAGCCAGGGCTGCGGCCTCCCACTCACTGGAGGCCTTCTGAACGTTGGCGGAAACAGAAGAAGCTGGCCCATCAGACCCTTGAGTGAGATTCTGGCCCATCAGACCCTTGAGTGAGATTCCCACAGGTTGAGCGCGTGTGGCCAATGCCAAGGGGCCACCAGCGAGCATGAGCCAATCCTGGCCCTCCCTGCCCCACTGGTGTCACTCCCACTCCACAGTGACATCTGCAACCCTCCCCCGGTGTGTGGCTACACAGCCTGAGTCTGGGGATGGGAGAATAAGGCTTGTGCTGGAGGCCTTGGGCTGTGACACACACCTGTGGTCCCAGCTACTCAGGAGGCCGAGGAAGGAGGATGCCTTGAATCCAGGAGGGACCCAGAGAGATCTGGAATATTGTCTCACGCAACAGAAAGTGTCATCAACACAGAATCACGTTAAAATTCTGTGGGGGACTAACCATCAGAGAAACAAACTAAGCTTTCTGTCCACACAGAGCAACAAAGAAATCCTGCCTCTACAAAAAATAAAAAATTACCAGCCTGGGGCCGGGCACGGTGGCTCATGCCTGTAATCCCAGAACTTTGGGAGGCTGAGGCAGGTGGATCACAAGATCAGGAAATCGAGACCATCCTGGCTAACACGGTGAAATCTCGTCTCTACTAAAAATACAAAAAATTAGCCGGGCGTGGTGGCACGCGCCTGTAGTCCCAGCTACTTGGGAGGCTGAGGCAAAAGAATGGCGTGAACCCGGGAGGTGGTTGCAGTGAGCCAAGATCGTGCCACTGCGCTCCAGCCTAGGCGACAGTGCAAGACTCTGTCTCCAAAACAACAACAACAACAACAAAAAATTACCAGCCTGGCCACCACAGGGAAACCCCATTTCTACTAAAAATACAAAAATTAGCCAGGCATGGTGGCACACGCCTGTAATCCCACCTACTCGAGGGGCTGAGGCAGGAGAATCACTTGAACCCGGGAGGCAGAGGTCGTAGTGAGTAGAGATCGCGCCACTGCACTCCAGCCTGGGTGACACAGCAAGACTCTATCTCAGAAAAAAATAAATAAATAAAAAATCAAAATAAAAAATTAGCCGGTGTGGTGCCATAAGCCTGTAATGCCAGCTAACAGGGAGGCTGAGGTGGGAGGACTGCTTGAGCCTAAGACGTTGAGGTTACAGTCAGCAGAGATCGCGCCACTGCACTCCAGTGTGAACAACAGAGTGAGAACCTATCTCGGCCGGGCGGGATGGCTCACGCCTGTAATTCCAGCACTTTGGGAGGCCGAGGCGGGTGGATCACAAGGTCAGGAGATCGAGACCATCCTGGCTAACATGGTGAAACCCCATCTTTACTAAAAATACAAAAAATTAGCCGGGCATGATGGCGGGTGCCTGTAATCCCACTGCTCAGGAGGCTGGGGCAGGAGAATAGCTTGAACCCCAGGAGGTGGAGGTTGCGGTAAGCCGAGATCGTGCCACCATACTCCAGCCTGGGTGACAAGAGCGAGACTCCGTCTCAAAAAAGAAAAAAGAAAAAAAAAAGATGGCAAAACCCCGTATTCTCTACTAAAAATACAAAAATTAGCCGGGCGTGGTGGCACACACCTGTGATTCCAGCTACTCCGGAGGCTGAGGAACAAGAATCACTTGAACCCGGGAGGGGAGATTGCCATGAACTGAGATCACATCACTACACTCATATATATATATATATGATATATATGATATATATAAATCATGGCATCCAAGACAAGTCCACATGCCACCCAACCTGCAGACAACCCCCGCCATCCTCCACGCCAGCCCGGCTGGAGGCAGCTGGTGCCTCAGAGGGGCCACCCTTCAGGGTTCTTGGCAACGTGTTATTCTGAATGTCTGCTCTTTTCTTTCGAGTTGAGACACATTTGTTCAGTTTTAATTCAGGCAATTTTCAGCTAACATGAGTTTAACCCTAACCATGAATTTCTTGGCTAAGCCTAATGCTTTTGACCCTCCAGCAATTCCCAGGCATCAGTGGACACCACAGGCCCTTTGCCAGCACTCAGGGAATCAGTGCCTGGGCCCTTGCCTCTCGCCAGACCCCACAGGGACTTGAGTCCCGGGCCCCAGGCTGCTGGCCCCCGTCAAGTGCCTGCCAGGGATGGTCCTGGGCCCAGGGAGTCGGGACAAGGCAGTGATCTCGCCTGGCAGAGCCTCAGCACTGTTCTGTTGTGGAAGGAAGATGGAGGGAGGGCGGAGGTTTAGCAAAGCACCACACCAGGGAGGACAAGCCTGCCGGAGCCAGGGACCATGGACTGGCGCTAGCTGAAAGGCCTGGTGGTTCATCAGCGGGAAGGTCGCACCCACCACTCACTCCACTGAACCATCACCCACCACGTGCCCTCCCCTCCCTGCTGGGCCTGGGAGGTGCACAGACCCTGGGGCATCTCGTGGTCTAGGACCTCCTCTTAAGCTGGACTGAGTTGGCCACAGGTTTCTGCTGTGGACACATCCAACCCCCAGACAGGTCCTGTCCTGCCAGCGCCCCCGGGCTGCCGGGGCCCTCACCAACCCCTACAGGGCAGAGCAGGCCTGGCTGCTTCCCCAGGCCAGCTGCACGGGGACCTTCCATGTGGGTTAAATGCCCACACCCCAGGGAAAGCCTGAAGCACACGCTGGATCTGGACACACACGTGCTCCCTGCGGGCAGAAACAAGACTGCGGTCCCTGCCATGGAGAAGCCACACACATCTCCCAGAGGCTGCGGGACGTATAAATAGCACCATTCGTAAGAATGAAAAAACAGTAATGAAAACTAGAAAAATAAGCCCCACAGGAAAGACACTCAGTGTGTGGCCCACAGCTCTCCAGCCTGCCAGGCATGGGGAGGACCCCAGAGGCTGCAAAGGGAACAGCAGCAGGGTGAGCCCCTGAGCAGGCACACTGGGCAGTTTCTCCCTAAATCACAGCACCCAAGCTGCTTTTGTTGGGCTAAAATCAGCAAAAAATTAATTGAGAAGTACAAAGTTTAAATTTCACTTGCAATCAAATTCTCTCTACGTGTGTGTGCCAGCTGCACCAAATGCTACCTATACACTCAGGTTTCCCAGAGCCCATCCCCACTGGTCAGGGAGGGGGAGGTCTGACAGCTGCTGCGCTGGGCGCTGCTTCCTGAGCTCCCATCCTGCCACCAGCCTTTCTCGACCAGGGTCCCGATTCGCGGACGCCAACGGCCCAACCTATCTCTGCCCCAAATCCACGTGGGACACAGCACCCACGTCCAGGGACATCCTGAACGTTTTGCCCATCCTTACGCGAACGTCACATTGCCCCGAAGGCCTGAGGGAGGGTGGTGGGGCCCGAGGCCTGTGCTCACCCCATGCAGGCAGGGCCACGCCGGGCCACCCACCACCTTTCCCAACAATGGCCCAGTGTGGGCAGCCCAGTGACTCAGATCCTGTCCATAATGCAACAGAACACAGCAAAGTCAGCCCCTAAACTCATCGGGAACCTTCCAATTCAGGGAATCCCCAAGCCGGCACCCCCACATCTTCCACTAATGTATCAGCAACTCCCCTGGAAAGCGAGTGTGAGGCTGACCAGCGTTCCAACCTGGCACTCTGCCACAAGTGTGCAGCAGCAGATGCTCTGGAGGGCGCCGGCTGCCCCAGGGCAGGCCACCCTCACGCTGGCCGTGTGGACGCAGGGCCACAGCTTGCTCTGCGAAGCCCTCTGCTTGCTCAATGGCACCTGCACAGGGAGGTGAGGTCACTTCAAGAGGCCCTGGGAAAACGAGAGAACTAGGCTGTCCCATTTTTCTCAAAGGAAACCACTCCCCACACACTGGTACTTACAGAAGTGAGGCTCTGCACTGTTTCTGTGATCCTCCCTGTGCGGCCTCCTCCTTAGGGACCAGGAGGTACTGGCAGTGAGGTCAAACGTCAGGGAGCAGGAACCTGCCTGGGACCCCCTTCGATTTTGGGGCCTCCTGACAAATGATCCGGTGTGACTGACAGCACCTTCTACCAGGGTTTTGATGCCTGAGCTGTGCCCCATGCCCAGAGGGCAATTCTTCTCGAGCCCCAGCTCAGAGCCTGAGCTCCAGGGCAGGGCCATCTGCCTGCAAGTGATTGCTCTCCATGGCCCTCAGGACGGTGTCTCCTTCCTGAACACTTTCAGTCAGCCTGAGGAGTAAACCCAACAGACAGCAAGATGGCATCACCACACACGATCTACTCAGACTGAGGCTTAGTAGACGCTCAGATAACAAAAATGGTGGACTGGCCGGGCGCGGTGCCTCACTCCTGTAATCCTAGTATTTTGGAAGGCCGAGGCGGGTGGATCACTTGAGGTCAGGAGTTTGAGACCAGCCTGGCCAATGTGGCGAAACCCCATCTCTACTAAAAATACAAAAATTAGCCAGAAATGGTAGCTAATGCCTGTAATCCCAGCTACTTGGGAGGCTGAAGCAGGAGAAACCATTGAACCCAAGAGGTGGAGGTTGCAGTGAGCCGAGACTGCGCCACTGCACTCCACCCTGGGCGACAGAGTGAGACTGTCTCAAAAAAAAAAAAAAAAATTACTTTTTAAAGTTTTCAAGAAAAAGGTCTTTAAATTGTGAATTATTCTGCAACACAAAACCAGACTAAACCTGAAACATTCCACTTGGAGGAAAGCCGGTCTCTGCACTGTGGCCCCGTGGTGTCTGGCTTCACTTGGACAGAAACCCTGGATCTGTAACTGTAGCCTCACCCTCAGCACTGCTGCCAGCCGAGAAGGGTCTCCGGCTCGGCCCCTCTGTGCCCCCTCAGCAGAGAGAACATAAGGGACTTCTTATCTCCACCCCAGGACATTCCAGTTATTTAGTTATTATTAAAAAATAATAATACAGTAGTTGTTTTACCAGGAAATTCAGCTTCGGAATACAACCTTTTAAGGCTGAGGCGGGCAGATCACGAGGTCAGATCGGGACCATCCTGGCTAACACGGTGAAACCCGTCTCTACTAAAAATACAAAAAAAATAGGTGGGCGTGGCCAGGCGCAGTGGCTCATGCCTGTAATCCCAGCACTTTGGGAGGCTGAGGCCGGCGGATCATAAGGTCAGGAGATCGAGACCATCCTGGCTAACACGGTGAAACCCCATCTCTACTAAAAATACAAAAAAAAAAAAAAAAAATTAGCCAGGCGTGGTGGCGGGCGCCTGTAGTCCCAGCTACTCGGGAGGCTGAGGCAGGAGAATGACGTGAACCCGGGAAGCGGAGCTGGCAGTGAGTCGAGACCGCACCACTGCACTCCAGCCTGGGTGGCAGAGCAAGACTCCGTCTCAAAAAAAAAGGAACCCAGGCTGACAGATGAACTGGAGCAGGCCCCATCTGAAGGATGTCGCCAGTGTGACATTCTCCTGACAATGCAGCTGAAACTGCCTACTGAAAAAAAGGGAGGATAAAGACCTCATCCAGAAGGAGGCCAGTGGTCACTACGGACTGTCCCAAGCAGGGATCCTCCTGGGGACCACCAGGCTACGTCAGTGGTGAGAACTCAGCAGGTATGGGGGATGTCAGGTAGGCCACGGAGACCACGTGTCAGTGGCTAGGGCCTCTAAAGAGAAACGAGGAGGAAGTGCAGCTCCAGGGAGTGGAGCGGCTGTTGAGATTCACCATCAGCAAAAAGCGAAGCTGAGCACGAGGCAGATCGGGACGACTCAGGGGTCCCCACGAGTCCTCGCTGCCCACCCACACCCATTTGACGTGGTTGCTCTCAGGACAAACCACCCAGGGCCCCAAGGTGCCAGGACATATCAGGAAACGCCCCAAACACAGCTCAGTTTTCCTTACCAAGGTTTTCTCCTTTCACTCCTTAGGGGCTTTAGTGGGACCAGAACATCCCAGGGAGTTAGAATGAGCGCAGCTGCCCCCAGCTGCCCATCCCACAGGAGAGCCCAGAGAGGCCAGGACCACACTGCCCTGCTGTGAGTGAGGCCTGGGCCCCTCTCAGAGTCACAGGGGACTTAAAAGGGCACCCACAGGCACTGCCACGCCGGTGCGGCTGGCACCAGGGACCGCACTCTCCCACCACGGCCTGGGAAAAAGCCACGTCAGGTGCAGCACGCTGGCCACAGGCACTGGGGCCATGAGAGCAACAGCCACGGGCAGCCCAGCACCATCTTGGGTCCCCCGCTGCCAGTGCCAGCCCCACGCACCCCTGACCACCTCAGCTCCTGGCCCTCAGCCTCTCCTTTGCAAACCGTGGCTGGCAGCAGAGACTTCCTTGACGTCAAGTCTCCTGAAGGTGTTGCTTGCTCCGTGGAAGCCTTGGTCCTTCCCCGGAAGGCCACACCATCTTCCCTGCACGTATGACTCATCCCAGAGCACGCTAAGTGCTGCTGCCCTGACAGACACACCCACGAGGGGGGCCAGCTATCACCTTATTGGCCAGATTGTCCCGGTAACTGAGTGAGTGACAGGACACACAGGAACACCGCAGAGCCCGACAGCCGTGCCCCTGCCACACACACAGAAGACTCCCCACATCAGAGGGGAGGTCAGAGGTCTCAAAGGTCAGGTTAGAGCTGGGTCAATCCGTTTCCATGGCAAAACACAAAGCACCGACACAGGAGGCTCCAGTATCTGCGCTCCTGGTGCATGGTGGGGATGAGACAGCCTCGGCGGTGCTGGTGGAGCTCCTGGGAGCCTCACTCCACCGAGGACAGAGCTGCAGCTCAGCACAGTGACTGCCCAGGGCTCTGACCCAGATGCCAACAGCCTGGGCAGTGGCACCTCAGCCAAGAAAGGAGGAACCAGTGCTGCAGGGACCGGGCAGCGGCTATGGCAGGCGCGTCTGGAGGGAGCGCCGTGCATGTGGGTGACAAGAACAGCCGAGTGCGCCACAAGCATGGACGGCAGCTCCGTACTCAGGAGGGAGTGAGAAGAGCAGGTGACACCGACCACGGCTGTGCACAGCGCTATGCTCTGGGTTCCCTGGATGGACTGGGATCCACTCACCACACTATGCCACAAGCTTGCCAACTACCACTTCCACGTCAATGTATCAAGAAATACATTTGGGCCGGGCACAGGGACTGACACCTGTAATCCCAGCACTCTGGGAGGCCAAGGCAGGCGGACTGCTTGAGCTCAGGAGTCCAAGACCAGCCTGGGCAACAGGGCGAAACCTCATTTCTACTAAAAATAAAAAAATCAGGCCAGGCGGGGTGGCTCATGCCTGCAGTCCCAGCTACTCAGGAGGCTGAGGTGGGAGGATTGAGCCCAGGGACCATGAGGCTACAGGGAGCTATGATGGGGCCACTCAACTCCAATGTTAAAGACAGAGAGAGACCCTGTCTCAAAAAAATAAATTCACTTTGAGGCTGGGCATGGTGGCTCAATCCTATAATCCCAGCACTATGGGAGGCCAGTGCGGATGGATCACTTGAGGCCAGGAGTTTGAGACCAGCCTGGCCAACATGGCAAAACCCCATCTCTACAAAAAATACAAAAAGTTTGGCCAGGCACGGTGGCTCACGCCTGTAATCCCAGCACTTTGGGAGGCCATGACGGGCGGATCACAAGGTCAGAAGATGGAGACCATCCTGGCTAACATGGCGAAACTCCATCTCTACTAAAAATACAAAGAATTAGCCAGGCGTGGTGGTGGGTGCCTGTAATCCCAGCTACTTGGGGGGGCTGAGGCAGGAGAATCGCTTGAACCCGGGAAGCGGAGCTTGCAGTGAGCCAAGACCAAGCCATTGCACTCCAGCCTGGGCAAAAAGAGCAAAACTCTGTCTCAAAAAAAAAAAAATTCCATTTTGATAGCGAATGCTTTTTGGCAAAGCACAGAGGCTGCACAAACAGAACTCAGGAACCCCTCGAAAAGGTCTCGTGGCCATCTCTGGAGCTGCTGGGCACCCAACTGTAACCATGGCCTCAACGCAGAGCCACACAAGGCTCAGGCCAGCTCTGGGGGGTCCACCATGGCCTTGCGTCTGCAGGCACCGCGAAACGACTTTGCAAACAGCATCTGACCTGCTGCAGACTAGGTGAAAACTCACAGGCTTGTGGGCCGGACCCTGGGCTACCTCTTGAAGATGAAGGCACAGTCAGCACAGCTCCATTCTGTCCAGACCCTCAAATGACCACCAGCGACTACCTCAGCCAATCAGCTCCATTCTACCTCTGTCGTCTCAGATGAGAAGAGCAGGCCAGTATCTCTGGCCTTACCTGCAATATCTTAAGGCCGTAATTTACATTTTAGGCATGAATGCTTTTCTAAAACCCACGATCAGAGTTTCTCTGGGAATCGGTGTCTGGCTTAGGAACACATTCGTTTGACAAATACCTTCCCAAAACTATTTTAAAACACAGCTGCTGGGCCAGGCGCAGTGGCTCACACCTGTAATCCCAGCACTTTGGGAGGCCAAGGCGGGTGGATCACTTGAGGTCAGCAGTTCAAGGCCAGCCTGGCCAACGTGATGAAATCCCATCTCTACTAAAAATACAAAAATTAGCCTGGTGTGGCGGCGCATGCCTATAATCCCAGCTACTCAGGAGGCTGAGGCAGGAGAATCATTTGAACCTGGGAGACGGAGGTTGCAGTGAGCCAAGATCCCACCACTGCACTCCGGCCTGGGCGACAGAAGAAGACTCGGTCTCAAAACAGTAAATAAATAAAGGAAATAAAGCATTTCCTTTTTGGGAATTATGCTATTCATCTGAATTAGCATATATATATATATACACACACATGGGGCCGGACACAGTGGCTCACACCTGTAATCTCAAAACTTTGGAAGGCCAAAACACGTGGTTCACCAGAGGTCAGGAGTTGCCAACCTGGTGAAACCCAATCTCTACTAAAAATACCAAAATTAGCCAGGCGTGGTGGTACACCGTGCCTGTAATCCCAGCTACTCAGGATGCTGAGGCAGGAGAATCGCTTGAACCCGGGAGGCAAAGATTGCAGTGAGCCAAGATCATGCCACTGCACTCCAGCAGGGGCGACAGACCGAGACTCCATCTCAAAAAAGAAATCTATCAAATTTTACTCTGAGACAAGGAAATGTCCACAGGGAAGTGGGCACACACAAAAGTTAACCTAAAAGACAATGAATTCAGAGGATGGACTTGAACAAATGTGTAATTTAAAACACAAGCCAGGTGCAGTGGCAACCCCTATAATCCTAGAGCTTTGGGAGGCCAAGGCGGGCTCATCACTTGAGGTCAGGACCAGCCTGGCCAACATGGTGAAACCCCGTCTCTACTAAAAGTACAAAAATTAGCCAGGCGTGGTGGCCGCCTGTAATCCCAGCTGCTCAGGAGGCTGAGGCAGGAAAATCACTTGAACCCAGGGGGTGGAGGTTGCAGTGTGCCAAGGTTGTGCCATTGCACTCCAGCCTGGGCAACAGAGTGAGACTCTGTCTCAATTAAAAAAAAAAAAAAAAAGCTGGGCATGGCATAGGCCTGTGGTCCCAGCTACTGGGGAGGGTGACGTGGGAGGATCACCTACCTGAGTCTGGGACGCCCAGGCTGCAGTGAGCTGTGACAGCACCACTGCATTGCAGCCTGGGCGACAGAGAGACACCCTGTCTCAAAACCAAATAATAATAATAATAATAATCCAAACCCCAAACGTAATTAGAAAAAATTAGGTAATTAGAAAAAAATCCACAAGAGAAGTACAAACAGTATGCCAGACACAGGATTGGTCTCTAGCTGCGCAGCCAGAAAAGACCCAGCAAAGTGTTAGATGCATTTGCATTTCACAGGAAAACAGTCACGTTAACATTTAGAGCTACATATTTACTTGCTTTTGAAGACAAGTGGTTTTGCAGTTCATAACACAAAAAGCTGGTAAACCTTCACTAACTTAAATGCACACAGGATGAACTTTCTGTAGGATCCTGTGAGACTCCCACACACCTTCTCATGTGGCTGAACGGGCTGCTCTGGAGCAGGGGGGAACTGTCCAGGCTGGTGTCAGCCACCCCAGCCCTCCTTTCAGAACGGCCTCTCCCTCCTCCTCTACCTTCTGGGCCAGCAGCTGTTGCCTGGACCCCCTCACTGGGCTGAGTGACACTTCACTAGGTCAGACTGCCATTCATTAACTTAGAAACAGAAGTCACTTATCTTCTCCCCAAAGGCACTCCAGGCAAGCTTGGGATGGCTTAACCAGACTCCTTTCGATCAAAAATGAAAAAATCCCACAAGAAAGCTCAACTATGGAAAGTGGCTTCAGTGTAAAATGAAAAAAAAAATAGAGAAGCCTCTGCACGTGACCCTGGGAGCGAGGTTCAAGCCCCTCGGCAGGACACCCGGCGCAAAGCTGCTCTACTCCACGTGCCACTAAGGCCAAGTGAGGAAAAGTCATGGCAAAGAAATTTGGGACCTAGAAATAGTTCCACGCATGCTCAGTGAAAGAACAAAAGGTTGTATATGAACTGGACAGTGTGGAATGGGCGGATCTGTAGCACGAGAAGCAGCTACACTGAACAGTGTGGAATGGGCGGATCTGTAGCACGGGAAGCAGCTACAGGCACTGGGAGGAGAATGGGCAGCAGCAGCAAACAGCCTTGGGAGACGAAAAGTGTCTCAAAACCAATTGTGGTGACGGCTGCAACTCCATGAATGTTCTGAAACCCACAGAACTGGACACGCAACTCAGGGAAGTGCATGATTTGTACATTTTATCTCAATAAAAACAATTCTTGATAAAACGGTCAGTCCGCCCAAGGAGAGAACCTGCACAGGAGAGAGTTCTCATTTGTCTACATAGGTCAGGGGAGCTTAGATCCCCATCCCTGGTCCATGTATATATGCTACTACTATTATTATTACTACTTGAGACGGAGTCTCACTCTGTTGCCTTGGCTGGAGTCCAACAGTGCAATCTCAGCTCACTGCAGCCTCTGCCTCCTGGGTTCAAGTGACCCTCCCACCTCAGCCACCCAAGTCGCTGGGATTACAAGTGCATGCCACCACACCCAGCTACTTTTTGTATTTTTTTTTTTGGAGACAGTTTCATTCTTGTCGCCCACGCCCGAGTGCAATGGCGCAACTTCGCCTCACCACAGCCTCCGTCTCCCAGGTTCAAGTGATTCTCCTGCCTCAGCCTCATGAGTAGCTAGGATCACAGGCATGCACCACCATGCCCGGCTAATTTTTTATTTTTAGTAGAGACAGGGGGTTTCTCCGTGTTGGTCAGGCTGCTCCCAAACTCTCGACCTTGGGTGATCCACCCGCCTCAGCCTCCCAAAGTGCTGGGATTACAGGCGTGTGCCACCGTGCCTGGCATTTTGTACTTTTAGTAGAGACAGGGTTTTATCCTGTTGGCCAGGCTGGTCTCAAACTCCGCAACTCAGGTGATCCACCTGCCTCGGTCTCCCAGTATTGGGATTACAGGTGTCAGCCACTGCAACCAGCCCCATGTATGTATACTATTAATTCCCAAAAGAAAATGTGGATGAAACTTTTTAAGAAAGAGACAGCCTTGTTCTCTATCTCAGGCTGGAGTGCAATGGTGCAATCACAGCCCAATGAAGCCTCCTGGGCTCAAATGAGCCTCCTGCCTCAGCTTCCCGAGTAGCTGTGCCACCACACCCACCACATCTGTGTGTTTTTTGTCAAGACAGAGGCTTGCTATGCTGCCCAGGCTGGCCCCCGGCTCCTGGGCTCAAGTGAGCCTCCTGCCTCGGTCTCCCCAGGCTGGGATTGCAGACGTGGCTCGTTTAACTTTACAGAAGGCTCGCATCCCAGTGCTGCAAACCTAGACTCGCGCCCTCAACAATCCCCAAGGGAGGTTTCAGAGGCATCAAGTCCCTCAACCCCTCAGGTTCACTTCTGGCTTGTGGGGGAAAAGACCAAAATCAGCCATCTATAGCCAAATACAGACAGTCTCTAACTTATTATGGCTCAATGTAGGATTTTTTGACTTTAGCATGGGTTTACCAGCAGGCAACCTCACAGAAAGTCAAGGAGATTTTGTATTTAAGAAATGAAAGCTGAGAATAGTGGCTCACACCTCTAATCCAAGTACTCTGGAAGGCCAACGTGTGAGGATCACTTGAAGCCAGGAGTTCGAGACAAACCTGGGTAACACAGCAAGACCCATATCTAAAAAAATAATAATAATAAATTAAGTATTTCAATACTAATAGGACAACTGGCCAAAATTTATTGAGGGCTTTAAAACACTCTGTCTCAGGCTCAGTGTGTGCATGTCCTAATTTATTTAATTATCAGAAATTCTGTGAGGTGGGCACGCACAGAGAAACCTAGGCCCTGGCAACACGGCAAGTAGGCAGATGGCAGAGGTGGTGGGTCTCCCTCACCTTGGGCCACTTGGTCCCCCTCGACCCTGGCCCTGCCTCTGAACAAGCAGCATTTTCCTCCAAAGTCACATTGTCCTTCCTTTCTTATTTTTTTGAGACAGAGTCTCGCTCTGTCACCCAGGCTGGAGTGCTGTAGCGCGATCTCGGCTCACTGCAAGCTCTGCCTCCCAGATTCAAGCAATTCTCCTGCCTCAGCCTCCCGAGGAGCTGGGACTACAGGCGCCCACCACCACGCCCAGCTAATTTTTGTATTTTTGGTAGAAACGGAGTTTCACTATGTTGGCCAGGCTGGTCTCTAACTTCTGACCTCATGATCCACCCACCTCGGCCTCCCAAAGTGCTGGGACTACAGGCGTGAGCCACCGCGCTGGCCTGTCCTTTGTCTTGACACTGTAAACACTCGACCAAGCGCTGCATCTGATCTTTGGGTCACATCTTGAACCCCCAATTGCTTCCACTGCAGTTCATGGCGATGACTCCTGCCAACGCACTGGCTGCTGTGGACAGATTTGCTTTCAGGCTGTCACTTGCAACCGTCACTTCCCGCAGGCCCGCTGCACCCATCGCTAACCAGGAAACGTTATCGGGGTCCTCCCGACCTGCGCATCTCAACACCCGAGGCCCCACCCAGCGTCGTGCCAATGTCCACAGGGAACTGCCTGGGGACTTCGCTCCTTTCCAGGCCAAGAGCATCGTGTGGAAGAGCTTTAGCTAAGTGGCAGGCTCCCCGTTCTGCACCTTCTGCCCCCACCCAAAGGACAAAGATGCCCCTCGAGTGAAATAAGCAACGTAACGAAGGCACGCTCCTCCTAGCGCCTCCTGAGGGGCCACCACAGGCAATGCCTTTCCCACACGAGGTCCCCAAGGCAGAGCCTGTGGCTGACAGTGTCCCAGGGCCACCCCTGCTGCCACTCCTTCCCCGCACCACACACCAAGAGCACACACACGCACGCGGGGTTCTTCTGGGCAGATGCTTCCTGGGAGACCACCAACCCCTACAGTCCCTCTGCAAAGGAGGAGCTTCCGAATTCTGGGACACTGGGCTCAGCTCCTTCTTTTAGAATGACCAGAGACAGGCTCATCCTCTCCCTATACCAAGTCCTTCTGGATGAGACTGCTGAAGCTGAACTCAGTCCTTGCAGAACGTGGCAAGTACTTCCCAGGTCTGGAACCTGGGAAGTCAGTGGGCTGACATGAAGGAGCTGAGCTTACACCAATCAAGGGAGTGTGAGGATGTGCATCACTCTCTGCTTTTCTTTCTCTTACTGAATATACATGAACTTAAAAATGAACAGTGCTAACTGAAGAGTAATTTTCAAAAACAGGACCTCAGGGTAAGCTTCATGGCACATCAGAGTTTAATGTGAATCATGAGATGAGACGAAAGCCTCCTCTAGGGCGATGGGAAGACCCAGCCCTAAACCAGACTCTTGGAAGGGGCTCTGTGGTCATCCATCGCCGTAAGGCTCGGGGTGGAGACACATGGACAGGGAGCCCGCACAAAGGCATGTCGGGAGGGCCTCCTTTCCGAGGCACAGCCCCACCTGCTCCTTTTCAGCCCACGACGGGAGCAGAGCCATGTCGGAGCCGTGCCCCACACACGGTGGACGAGGACACGGCCTACTGACAGCTCCTCAGAAATCCTTAGAGATTTTTCCAAACGCAGGTTACCAGGGCTTCTGTAGAGAGGGGCAGTAGGACGTGCCGCTGACAGTCCCCCGGGACTTACATTGACTCGCAGTGAGAGCCCGCATCTGCCACCAGGATGGCTCCCAGCACCACCGCGTCACAAGCACCACACTCTCCACTGCGGCACACCCAGATGGCTTGGCAGGCAGGCCGGGCTGGGGAGCTGACAGCAGACGCCCGGGACTCTGCTCAGCGTCCTCACCCACAACCTTTTAACTGTAACTGGCAGAGGAGACAGCAGGGAGGGCAGAAGGTGCAGTGATGGCTAGGATGCAGTTCTAGGTTTTGCTAGACATACCTTCAGGGGCCATTCCTGGCTACCTAATTAATCTACCTGTGTATAAGAATTTTCTTAGCTTATTAAAAATTGCAAAAGGCCAGGCATGGTGGCTCATGCCTGTAATCCCAACACTTTGAGAGGCCGAGGTGGGTGGATCACGAGGTCAAGAGTTCAAGACCAGTTTGGTCAAGATGGTGAAACCCCATCTCTACTAAAAATACAAAAATTAGCCGGGCATGACAGCAGGCGCCTGTAATCCCAGCTATTCGGGAGGCTGAGGCAGAGAATCGCTTGAACCTGGGAGGGGGAGGTTGCAGTGAGCTGAGATCAAGCCGCTGCACTCCAGCTTGGGCAACAGGGTGAGACTCCATCTCAAAAAATAAATAAATAAATAAATACAAGAGTAGGGCCGAACATGGTGGCTCACACTTGTAATCCCAGCACTTTGGGAAGACGAGGAGGGTGGATCACCTGAAGTCAGGAGTTCAAGACCAGTCTGGCCAACATGGTGAAACCCTGTCTCTACTAAAAATACAAAAATTAGCCGGGTGTGGTGGCGGATGCCTGTAATCCCAGCTATCCGGGAGGCTGTGGCAGGAGAATTGCTGGAACCTGGGAGGCGGATGCTGCAGTGAGTCTGCAGTGAGCCGAGATCTCGCCACGGCACTCCAGCCGGGGTGACAGAGTGAGACTCTGCTGGGAAAGGGCGGGGATGGCAAGAGTGCCAATACATAGACAATGCTGGGCGAGGCCAGGGATGTTGGGTGAGGGCGGGGATGTTGGGAGAGGGCGGGATGGCAACAGTGCCAACAGGAGGACAAAAGGTTTAGCATTTGACACCTATTCTCTTTTCATTTGGAATACGTTTGGCCTCTGTTCTGAGAACTACAGATCACTCACTATAACAAAACAAGATCCAGAAACTTTCCATTAGCGTGGGGGTGACCATGAAATGCCTGGTCAAAAACCTGGGCACTGATTGTCATAACCATTATGCAACTGGTGTTGCGTCCATCAGAATCTAGTTTAAGAATAGTCTTCTCTCTACAGGAGTCTTCGCGGCAGACCCAGCCTGCTCTGTGTCCTCCTGAAATGAAGGAAAGTTCTCTCCCATTATTTCTTCTAACAGCTAGGGTAGCAAGCTCCGCCCTCTTCTTTATCTGACCCTCTAAGGACCTCACCATATGTGTGAAGCAGCCCGGCTCCATGTGTATCAGACATGCATGCGCGCGCGCACGCACACACACACACACACACACACACGCACGCACACCTACCTGGCAAAGGAAATAACGGGGTAGCCCTGCAGTGTGAAAAGCAGTGGGATTTGTGGGTTCCACCTCCTCACCTAAGCATCCCTGGTCTATGCTATGTCACGACCCTCCGCTGAACCACGTCAATGTGAATCCCACACCGTGTCTGTGCGCCTCACCACACCTACTGCCATGGGTGGCACTGGAACTAACCCGTGGACGATCCGATGTGCACCAGGAATAGAAACCAAGCTCTCGCAAAGACAGAGGAGGAGCCAGTGTGTGCACTGCACAGGGTGACACGCCTCCTGTGCCCGAGCCACACGTAACACCTTCCAGGGAGGACCACACGGGGGGTTTTTAAAGGGCAACCCGCTGGGATACAGTTCTTTGTCTTTCCTAAGAAGATCATTGTACATCTGGTCATATGTGGTTTTGAAATCATAAACATTGGGCTTGTCGGGAGCTGGTCCTGGAAGCTTCACGTGAGTCCCTGTTCCAAAGGATCGGACGCTGAATCCCCGTTTGCTGAAAGACAAAAGGAGAGAAAAAATCACAGTCACACTAAGACACAAAATTCCAAAAGCAAGGGACAGGAAATGGGATAGAAAGAAAATGAATAATTTCATTGGCTAATAGTAGAGAACATGTCTTCAAATTTTTAATCTCGGCCGGGCACGGTGGCTCGTGCCTGTAATCCCAGCACTTTAGGAGGCCAAGGTGGGTGGATCACAAAGTCAAGAGATAAAGACCAGCCTGGCCAACATAGTGAAACCCTGTCTCTACTAAAAATACAAAAATTAGCTAGGTGTGGTGGCGGGTGCCTACAATCTCAGCTACTTGGGAGGCTGAGGCAGGAAAATCCATTGAACCCGGGAGGCGGAGGTTGCAGTGAGCTGAGACCATGCCATTGCACTCCAGCAGCCTGGGCAACAGAGCAAGACTCCATCTCAAAAAGAAAAAAAAAAAAAAAGGCCGGGCGCGGTGGCTCACGGCTGCAATCCCAGCACTTTGGGAGGCCGAGGCAGGTGGATTACGAGGTCAGGAGATCGAGACCATCCTGGCTAACATGGTGAAAACTCATCTCTACTAAAAATACAAAAAATTAGCCCGGTGCAGTGGTGGGCGCCTGTAGTCCCAGCTACTCGGGAGGCTGAGGCAGGAGAATGGCGTGAACCTGGGAGGCAGAGCTTGCAGTGAGCCGAGATCATGCCACTGCACTCCAGCCTGGGAGACAGGCTGTAACAAGTTACACAAAAGCAATCAAACCAGAATTGACAATCACAAAGCCACATCTGAACAGAATAGCTTGTTTAAGGCTTTACTTTAAACTGAAAGGACTGACTGACTTGGACTTGGGGAAGATTTCATCAGAACATTTTAGCCATCGACCAACGTCCTGGCTTTGGAGGATCCAAGTTCACAGGATTCCTAAGGGACTTGCAAAGGTCCAACTGCCCGCTCCACCACAGGAAACTCTGTCTCCCCCAGTTTCCCAACACCCCCACGATGCTGGCTCCATGAGAACTGAGACCCAACACCCAAAGGAGTCCCACAGGCTCAGGGGTGCTGCAGGCAGAGAACAGATGCTGCGATGGGTCCGACGGTGCTGGCTCCATGGGAACCGAGACCCAACACCCAAAGGAGTCCCACAGGCTCGGGGTGCTGCAGGCAGAGAATAGATGCTGCGATGGGTCCGACAGTGCTCGTTCCTCAGATTTCCTAGTCATAGGTGAGGAAACTGACCAAATACTTTTCCTAATCAACTGGAGAAAAGAGCTGAACAGGAAACGTGTCATGTGCCACCAATGAGCTCTAGTTCACACAAGGAGAAAGACAGGTCGTCTCCAAACGCTGATGGAGTGTGGTAAGATCAGAAAATTCTTCTGTCATCGCTGACAACCACACTTAAGTTTGTCACAAGTTACATGCAAAAAAGTTACTTTGGCACCGAGCGCGGTGGCTCACACCTGTAATCCAGGCACTTTGGGAGGCTGAGACAAATGGATGACCTGAGGCCGGGAGTTTCAGACTAGCCTGGCCAGGAGGCGAAACCCCAACTCCGTTTCTACTAAAAAAAAAAAAAAAATTAGCTGGGCGTGGTGGTGCGCGTCTGTAGTCCCAGCTACTTGGGAGGCTGAAGCATGAGAATCGCTTGAACCCAGCAGGCAGAAGTTGCAGAGACTGGAGATCTCACCACTGCACTCCAGCCTGGGCAAAAGAGCGAGACTCTGTCTCAAAAAAACAACAACAAAAGTTACTTTGATATAGAACATGTGTTCTTTTAAAATCAGAACTGATACTTATAATTACCTAAAAAATATAGACTTCTCAACCTAGCTTTATTTATAAATCACAAAAGGTTTGCATCTGAAGGAATCTGCCTGGCTCAGGGCACAGGGTGCACATACACTTCCATTAACACTAAACTCCTCTCACAGGCCTGTCATCCTCGTTCAGAAAAGTGCCGCTGTTTCGCTCCTGAGCAAGAATGACACGCAAACGCGTGAGGAGTTCCGCATTATTAAAAAAAAAAAAAAAAAAGAAAAGTAAGGCTGGGCGTGGTGACTCACACCTGTAATCCCAGCACTTTGGGAGGCCGAGGTGGGCGGATCATGAGGTCAGGATATCAAGACCAGCCTGGCTAACATGGTGAAACCCCATCTCTACTAAAAATACAAAAAATTAGGCGGGCATGGTGGCGGGTGCCTGTATAGTCCCAGCTACTTGGGAGGCTGAGGCAGGAGAATCGCTTGAATCCAGGAAGCAGAGGTTGCAGTGAGCTGAGATCGCGCCACTACACTCCAGCCTGGGCAACAAGAGCGAGACCCTGTCTCAAAAAAAAAAAAAAAAAAATTACTGAATGTTGAATGAGTAACAGTGTCACAAGGGAGGAAAAACTCAGGCAGAGGAGGCTGCTGGAGTATAACCAGCCTCTATGTGGATAATGGGGCAACACCCAGCAAGTGAAAACCACCTGTGCCTTTCTCACAGACGCTGGCTTCTAGAAACCCGCCCTACGGACATACACGTGCCTCTGCAATGTGACTGCCTGCAGGATGTCCACTGCCGGCCTTCCATAGCCACAAAAGAACAGACAAGTCGAATATCCATCCATGGGGCAGGACAGTCCGTGCGGCTCCACACACACCTCCGAGGATGAGTAGAGGAGGCAACAGAGCCCGAGGGCACCCTGCTGCACCACAACACTCGTCACCCACGCACACATCGAGAAGACGTGCTCATCTAGTGTACGTGAAACACCTGAGTCCCCTGAGGCTGATGACAGCTGTATCAGTCCTTACATCCCTAGATATCCTGAGCTACACAACCCGGCTCCCCAAACATCTACCACACACGGCCAGAAATGTGGCACAACACCAGCGATTCATGACTACAAACCCGTGTCCACGGCACCCGGACTGTGAAATGAACATGAAAATGCTAAAATTAAAATTCCTGACATTCAGTCATAACCACAGATCCGATGGAAACGTGAGGTTAAAGCAATAAAGTCAACTGTTGGTTGTGACTGAGAGGGTGATGGAGGCCCACACACAGGGCACACCACACGGAGCACACCCAAAGAACAGGCCTAAAATGACTTCCTTACCAATTCAGACAATGTACAATAAAATATGTTCCGTCAAAGCACAAACAAGGGCCGGACGTGGTGGCTCACTTGAGGTCAGGAGTTTGACACCAGCCTGGCCAACATGGTGAAACCCTATCTCTACTAAAAATACAAAAATTAGTCGTGGTGGCCCACGCCTGTAATCCCAGCTACTCGGGAGGCTGAGGCAGGAGAATTGCGTGAACCCCAGGGGCGGAGGTTGCAGCGAGCCGAGATCGCGCCACTGCACTCCAGCCTGGACAACAGAGAGAGACTCTGTTTCAAAAAAAAAAAAAAGCACAAACAAGCCTAGGATCAGCGTGATCACAGCAGCCAAAGGAGACAGCCTGTCTCCCAACACTAACAAGAACTCACCACCTGCTGGACGTTCCTTTAAGCAAGCCTATTTAAAAACAAAATGCAGTTTGTTTTTCCCCCAACAAAATGTTCACGAATGGCAAAAAGGCTATTTGGCAACAGAAGCAGCATTTCTCCTAAACTGATGCAACTGACAGGGCAGCCAGCTTGCCACTCAACAGTGTTTCTTACATAAAAGCAAGGACAGCTTGGAAAACACTCCTGACACCAACAGGCTTCGCCTGAAGGGCCAACGCCTTTGTAAACTAATCTTCCAGACAAGCATGTGTCTGGTATGCCAAAAAATTGTCTTTACAAGTACCAAAAATCTATCAGAGGGCTTGTAATCCCAGCACTTTGGGAGACTAAGCAGGTGGATCAATTCAGGTCAGGAGTTTGAGACCAGCCTGGCCAATATGACAAAACCCTGTCTCTACTTAAAAAAAAAAAAAAAAAAAAAAGCCAGGCGTGGTGGTGCGCGCCTGTAATCCCAGTTACTCTGGAGGCTGAGGCTGGAGAATCGCTTGAACCCAGGAGGTGGAGGTCACAGTGGGCCCCGTGATGGTGCCACTGCACTCCAGCCTGGGTGACAAAGTGAGACTGTCTCAAAAAAACTCCAAAAACACTATCATAAAGAAGCTATCAGGCAGGGCGCGGTGGCTCACGTCTGTAATCCCAACACTTTGGGAGGCGGAGGACAGATCACCTGAGGTCGGGAGTTTGAGACTAGCCTGACCAACATGGAGAAACCCCATCTCTACTAAAAATACAAAATTAGCCAGGCATGGTGGTGCATGCCTGTAATCCCAGCTACTTGGGAGGCCAGGAGTTCAATACCAGCCTGGACAACACAGTAAGACCCTGTCTGTAAAAATAAATAAATAAATAAGGCCAGGCACGGTGGCTCACGCCCGTAATCCTAGCACTTTGGCAAGCCAAGGCGGGCGGATCACCTGAGGTCAGGAGGTTGAGACCAGCCTGGCCAACTTGGTGAAACCCCGTCTCTACTAAAAATACAAAAAAATTAGCTGGGTATGGTAGCGCATGTCTGTAGTCCCAGCTACGCAGGAGGCTGAGGCAAGAGAATCGCTTGAACTAGGGAGGCAGAGGCTGCAGTCAGCCGAGATCGCGCCACTGCACTCCAGCCTGGGCGACAGAATGAGACTCTATCTCAAAAAAAAAAGAAAAGAAAAAAACAAAAACAAAAAACCACAAAACAAACAAATAAAAAACCTAACTGGTTCCAAGGGGACACTTTAATCCTTGGAGTACCAAGCGCAGGAGGCTCTGTGGAAACATGAGGCAGTTTTCTGGCACTGTCCCAAAACATAAGGACCCCCAGGACTCTGGTATTTGAAACAATTTAGTCTCTAACATCAAAGATGATCACCCCAGAACACGCTAAGATGTGGACACTTACTATCACTTGGATTTATCAGGAAAATAAGAGTCCACGCTGATTTTCAATAGGGTGAAATTGTTACTGTGTCTGTTTTTAGAGACAGGGACTTGGTCTGTCGTCCAGGCAGGAATTCAGTGGCGCAGTCATAGCTCACAGTCATAGCTCACCGCAGCCTTAACCTCTTGGGCTCAAGTGATCTTGCTGCCCCGTCTCCCAAGCAGCCAGAAAGACAGGCATGTGCAACCACACGTGGCTAATTTGTAAAATGTTTTGTAATGATGGTGGGTCTCACTGTGTTGCCCGGGGCTCAAACTCCTGGGCTCAAGCAATCCTCCTCCCTCAGCCTCCCAAAGTACTGGACTATAGGCAAAGAGCTACCTTGCCAGGCCCAAAATTTTTAAAAGGGGCGAGGTTCACTGATCAACTAGCTACTGTGCATGTTCAGTTAACTACAATTGCTTTTGACAATTTTATTTCAGCTTTCCTGTGCAGTTTTATGTAGCCCTACCCAACTGCATACACAATTTTCCTGCTTTTTTCACTTATAAGCATTTGCTAGGCTTTTCACAAACATCGTTTTTAATGCCTAAAAGACTCTCTAAATCTGACTTTCACAAGCTTTCCTAGTGTAATAGAAAAACACTATCACACAGAGTTCCTAAGTATTAAAACCCTCTAAATAAACCCAAATGAATGGACAAAGGACATAAATAGGTAATTTTCAAAAGCAAAAATGCTCTGGGTGTGGTGCCTCACACCTGTAATCCAAATACTTTGGGGCGCTGAGGCAGGAGGATCGTTTTAGCCCAGATATTCAAGGCTGAAGTGGTGAGCTATGATCACGTCACTGCACTCCAGCCTTACTCTGGCTCGGAAAAAAAACAACAAAAAAAAAGGGAAAATGACAACAGACATAAATTCCAACTTCAATAAGGCCGAGCGAGAAAATCGAGACACAGAAGAACACCCTGCCGACCAGAGGCCACTGAGCAGAAGTGGAGTGAAACCTAAGAGTCTGAAGGATTTCCTGCCCTTGTTACCCCTGAGACCCCAGTCCTGATGTGGAGGAAGAGCCACCTGCAAGATGGACACAAGCCACAAGCTATGCTGTGAACCTGGGCACTCAGCGCCAATGCCACCAGCCTGTGAGTCTCTGCAGGGACCCCCTCCCCCCACAAAATCGGACTGCCAAATTCTCCCATTTGACAGGGGTATTATAGAAAATTGTTTGTATGAATAATGAAAATAAACCTCGTGGCAAAAAAAGGAAACTAATGATGTTAATACTAACTATGGAGCAGACAACAGAACAAGAGCTTATCCCCCAATGCATGCGTGAACACATGGAGAGACAGATGGACACCAAAATGGTACTTCTGAGGGACCACTTTCATTTTCTACAGTAAGAATTTCTGCAACAAGCAGGCCGGGCGTGGTGGCTCACGCCTGTAATCCCAGCACTTTGGGAGGCCGAGGCGGGCAGATCACCAGGTCAGGAGATCGAGACCACCCTGGCTAACACGGTCAAACCCCGTCTCTACTAAAAATACAAAAAATTAGCTGGGCATGGTGGCAGGCGCCTGTAGTCCCAGCTACTCCGAAGGTTTGAAGGAGAATCGCTTCAACCTGGGAGGCAGAGGTTGCAGTGAGCCAAGATCGTGTCATTGCACTCCAGCCTGGGCAACAGACGAGACTCCAACTCCAAAAAAAAAAAAAAAAAGGAAATTGAAGGTCCATGTCTAAATTAAATTCATGATATCCATATTCATGACATCCGTAATAGATGTCATCTTAAACTTACTTCCTTTTGACTCTCTTCTGAGTCTACTCTTTTATGAGTAAATTTGAATGATGGCGGCACAGGTAAAAGCACACCCAAGAATTCATTATTCAGAGGTGCTCTCCGCTCCTTTTCCAGAGACCACAGCTCTGCCAGCAATGGCCACTGGCCACTCTGAACTAAAAAGGACTTGGTCATCTTCAGTCATCGTCTCAGCGAGGTTGTAAGATTGGCATAACTTTAAAACAGCCACTAAACCTGATTTTATTAACAAGATAGCTAAATAATTTTTTTTTTTTTTTGAGACGGAGTCTCACTCTGTCACCCAGGCTGGAGTGCAGTGGCCAGATCTCAGCTCACTGCAAGCTCTGCTTCCCGCTTCCCAGGTTCACGCCATTCTCCTGACTCAGCCTCCCGAGTAGCTAGGACTACAGGCGCCCGTCACCATGCCTGGCTCATTTTTTAATATTTTTAGTAGAGACAGGGTTTCACCGTGTTAGCCAAGATGGTCTCTATCCCTGACCTCTCGATCCGCCTGCCTCAGCCTCCCAAAGTGCTGGGATTACAGGCGTGAGCCACCGTGCCCGGTCCTAAATAGAATTTTTAAAACATTTCCTTTTGTTAAGATTTCTACTCCATCTTGCCGGGCGCAGTGGCTCACGCCTGTAATCCCAGCACTTTGGGAGGCCCAGGCGGGCAGATCACCAGGTCAGGAGATCGAGACCATCCTGGCTAACACGGTGAAACCCCATCTCTACTAAAAATAGAAAAAAATTAGCCGGGCGTCGTGGCAGGCGCCTTAAGTCCCAGCTACTCAGGAGGCTGAGGCAGGAGGATGGTGTGAACCCAGGAGGCAGAGCTTGCAGTGAGCCAAGATAGCGTCATTGCACTCCAGCCTGGGCTACAGAGACTCTACCTCAAGAAAAAAAAATTCTACTCCATCATTTATTTATTTATTTATTTAATTTATTTAAGATGGACTCTTGCTGTGTCGCCCAGGCTGGAGTGCAGTGGCATGATCTCGGCTCACTGCAAGCTCCGCCTCCCGGGTTCACGTCATTCTCCTGCCTCAGCCTCCCGAGTAACAAGGACTACAGGCGCCCGCCACCACACCCAGCTAATTTTTTTGTATTTTCAGTAGAGAGGGTGTTTCACTGTGTCAGCCAGGATGGTCTCAATCTCCTGACCTTGTGATCCGCCCACCTCAGCCTCCTAAGGTGCTGAGATTACAGGTGTGAGCCACTGCGCCCGGCCTACTCCATCTTTATTATGCAGATACAGCAGAAAATCTTGAACAAAGAATCATCAAGGAGAACCAGTGGAACCAGAAGGTCTCCAGCCCACTTGTTATTCCAATTAACAATAATTTTGTCTTGGGGGGGGTGGGGGGGTAAGCCTTGCATTGTTTTGCTTAAATGTATCACACTTTTACAGGTAACTGCAGTTTATAAATGAAGATCCAGCATATTTCTAGTTTTAAAAACAACCTTTGGCTGGATGCGGTGGCTGATGCCTGTAATCCCAGCACTTGGGGAGGCCGAGGCGGGCAGATCACCTGAGGTCGGGAGTTCGAGATTAGCCTGGCCAGTATGGTGAAACTCCTACTAAATACACAAAAAAAAAGCCGGGCGCGGTGGCTCACGCCTGTAACCCTAGCACGTTGGGAGACCGAGGCGGGCGGATCACGAGGTCAGAAGATCGAGACCATCCTGGCTAACACGGTGAAACTCCGTCTCTACTAAAAGTACAAAAAAAAAAAAAAAAAAAATTAGCCAGGCGTGGTGGTGGGCGCCTGTAGTCCCAGCTACTCGGGAGGCTGAGGCAGGAGAATCGCTTGAACTAGGGAGGCAGAGGTTGCAGTGAGCCGAAATCGCGCTACTGCACTCCAGTTTGGGCGACAGAGCGAGACTCTATCTCAAAAAAAGAAAAAAAGAAAAAGAATCAGCAGATCATGAACATGGCACTGATTTTTGGGAGGTGTTTTTTGGTCTCCAACTCCTGACTTCAGGTGATCCGCGTGCCTCGGCCTCCCAAAGTGGTGGGACTACACGCGTGAGCCACCGTGCCTGGCCCACGTGACACTGTTAAAGAGAGGAAAAAAAAAAAGAGGGACTGCTAATTTTCCCAAGTTTCTCAGGAAAGTTATAGCTGGACTGCGATAAGAGAAGCGAGACACTGTTTTCATTTAAAGTTCACGTAAGTAACTTTTGGGGGGAAAAAGCCGTTTCAATTTGGTCTTACTACCAAAGTTGACACATACCAAATTTTAACTAAGTCAAGTGGTCAGTTTCTCAGTTTGCTGTGTGACTGAACAAAAAAACTTATCAAGCAGGAATAAACTTTCGTTAGACATATGCTACACAAGAGTCACAGAAGGCCAGCTAGCAGCGAATATAAACTAGCAGAGCCAAACCAAATCCACGTTGTATTCCAGAAACTACCGGTTGGAGGCGTTCCAGGGAGGAAGAGAGGATCTTTTGCAAAAGAAAACAAGAAGTAGCAAACACACAAATCCATGGCATTAAAAAAATAGACCGTTTTGTTATTTACAACATCGTTCTATGCCGAGATTATGTTGCGCGCGTTTCCAGCAAAGGTGGCCAACGACGCACACGAAATACCATGATCGGCCGCCGCCGCGCAGTCCCTCGCCTCGGCCGCTACCCTCGCCCCCCCAGGCCCGGCCTCGGGGAGCTCGAAGGACCACCGGACAGCGGGCGCCTCGTCCCGGAACCTGCCTTCCCTGCGACGCCCGCCCGCGTGTGGGCGCCGCGCGCTGCCGTCCAGCTGCCATCCCAAGCAGCCGACCCACGAGCGCGGCCCGGCCCGGCTTCCTCTCCGGGCTCTCGGCGCGGGCCAGAGGGAATCGGGGAAGAGGGAGGACCGGTGGCCGGAGCGGAGCGCGCGGGGACAGGGTGGAGCCCAACTACCTGAGGATGTTGTGCGCCTCCATGCTCCGGTTCTGGTTGCTCGAGCACACCACCGCCACCCGCAGCGGGGACGACGGCATGGCGGCGGCCGCAAAGCCCGCGGCTCTCCCGCTTGGGTTCCCACCCCACCGCGGAGCTTCCGCGCGAGCAAAATGGCGGCCGCGGCGGCCGGAAGCGGGCGACGCGAAACGCCGGCGCCGGCGGCGTAGCGTGCGGCGTCTGCGCGGCGACCTCCCCGCCCACCCCGGACGCCGGGCCGCGGACGGAGCGCAGGCACTGGCCTTCGGGCGCGCTGCACTCGGCGAGGCCGGGGGCGGCCAACGCCGCGCCAGCCCCCGGCGTCCGCAGCAGAGACTCGCACTCCACAAGGCCCGGCTGAGCGTCACGGCGACAAGCCCCGGCGTCCTGACGTCAGCACCCCGCGCCGGCGCCTAGTGTGACGCACACGACGTGCCGAACGCTAGGACGTCACAAGGTGTCGCCGCCGCCTTTGGGAACTATGGGAATTGCCGCGCTTACCCGAGATAGCATTGAAGGCCGTTCCGCGGCGCGGCGTTTCGTCTCAGGACGATTTTGTGCGTTCCCTAGGTCCCCGTGGGGCCCATAGTTCTCACTTCTGCCACCCCAGAGTCGTCGCGCTTCACTAGACCCGCTTCCTCCGCTGTCCTGGAGGCCCACAGACATTCCCGCATTCTGAGGCTCGCTCCCGTCCCCGGCCGCTGTTACCGGCGTCCGGCCCCGGCTCATACAAGCAGGAGCACATCGCTCTTTCATGAAAGCCCTTCAACATTTAACGTTTAAATGCGAGGGCCGACCTTTGCCAGACCTGGTTGGGAGTGCACGTTGACTAGGGTCTTCCTCGCCTCGGGCTTCCTTGGAGAGGCCGCCGGCTGGTCTGAGATTTGGGTCCAGTTACAGTAAATCCAGTCGACGCGAGTGTGTTATTCCTCAGCAATGCTTGTCTGCCTGGATGCAGCCTCGCAATGGGCAGTGGGTTGATGTTTTGCTGTGGGAGCGACACGGACGGGAGAGGGAGTGATAATGATTGTCAACCTAATAACAGGCTCTCTAACTGAAAATGATATTTATTTGGGAATAGGGCCTTGGCGAATATGCGTGCCATGGTAAACGATTTGCGCATTCAGTAAAGTAATGGTTTTTAAAGAAAAAATGAAGAGGAAGATAATGGTTTGGAAATAATTAAGCTTGGCTACAAAGAACAGTAACCAATGTACTCCCATTCCAGGGTTGGACAGGCAGTTGCTGGGCAGCTGTCCTTGCTGAAGCATTTTTTGTGTAAGATTGCCTTAATGCAAGGTTGTGGTCTTTGCAGAATCTTGTGATAGTTTTTATTATTTATTCATGAGAACTCTCTCTTCATGGCCTTTCCCAGCTGTCTTTGTCAAGGTATTTTTTAAACATAACTGAATCCACTTTTATTTGACAACTTGGGTATTTTCCCCTTTTGACTGAGATCCTTCTCCAAATGCATCACTGATGAGTCATCCTGTAATTAGGTTTTGATAGTCCCCTTGCTGGGATGAACTTGTCCCAGATAGCTGGTCTGGTCCCACACTGGAGAGTGGCTGCTGGGAATCATTGTCAAAACCCTTTTTTTACCATATTTGAGCATCAGAGGCGGTTTGAAGGGTGTGGCTCTCAGGATAAGTCTAACTTGGAGTCCATTATTAACTTCAATTTTTGTTACTTCTGTAGTCTATCATCTCAAAGTGCTGTGTCAGCATTATTCTGTTAGAAATTGTACTTGTAGGCTGGGCGCGGTGGCTCACGCTTGTAATCCCAGCACTTTGGAAGGCCGAGGTGGGCGGATAACGAGGTCAGGAGATCGAGACCACGGTGAAACCCCGTCTCTACAAAAAAAATTAGCCGGGCGTGGTGGCGGGCGCCTGTAGTCCCAGCTACTCGGAGAGGCTGAGGCAGGAGAATGGCGTCAACCCGGGAGGCGGAGCTTGCAGTGAGCCGAGATTGCGCCACTGCACTCCAGCCTGGGCGACAGAGCGAGACTCCGTCTCAAAAAAAAAAAAAAAAAAAAAAAGAAATTGTACTTGTAGCTGGGCGCGGTGGCTCACGTCTGTAATCCCAGCACTTTGGGAGGCAGAGGTGGGTGGATCACCTGAGGTCAGGAGTTCAAGACCAGCGTGACCAACATGGAGAAACCCCGTCTCTACTAAAAATACAAAATTAGCCAGGGTGGTGGTGCATGCCTGTAATCCTAGCTACTAGGGAGGCTGAGGTTGAACCTGGGAGGCAGAGGTTGCGGTGAGCCGAGATCGCACCATTGCACTCCAGTCTGGGCAAAAAGCGAAAAAAAAAAATGTACTTTTAGGTCAGGCGCAGTGGCTCACGCCTCTAATCCCAGCACTTTGGGAGGCCGAGGCGGGTGGAACACGAGGTCAAGAGATCGAGACCATCCTGGCCGACATGGTGAAACCCTGTCTCTACTAAAAATACAAAAGTTAGCCGGGTGTGGTGGTGCGCACTTGTAGTCTCAGCTACTCAGGAGGCTGAGGCAGGAGAATCACTTAAAGCCGGGAGGCGGAGGTTGCAGTGAGCTGAGATTGTGCCTATGCAGTTCAGCCTGGCAACAGAGTGAGACTCCATCTCAAAAAAATAAGAAATTGTACTTTTGCAAAATATGGCAATGAATAAGTTTAAATGGGGAAAATACAAGGTAAACTCAATAATAATATGACTATCCCAGTTTGCATATTGGTTTTGACCCATGAACCTAGCCTTAAAGGAAAGCAATTAAAAAGAAAAAAATTAGAAAACAAAAATAGAAAAATAGAAAAAAAAATTTTTTTTTTTTTGAGACGCAGTCTCACTCTGTTGCCCAGGCTGGAGTGCAGTGGCACAATCTCGGCTCACTGCAACCTCCACCTCCCAGGTTCAAGCAATTCTCCTGCCTCAGCCTCCCAAGTAGCTGGGATTACAGGCACCCACCACCACGCCCGGCTATTTTTTTGTATTTTTAGTATAGACAGGGTTTCACTATGTTGGCCAGGCTGGTTTCGAACTCCTGACCTCAAGTGATCCACCCACCTTGGCCTCCCAAAGTGCTAGAATTACAGGCATGAGCCACCACACCCGGCCGAAAAATAGAAATTAAAGGAAGCCAACTGAATAAAATGGCCATAGGAAATTAGATGAGACTTGTAACCATGTGCCTGTTTTCTTTTTGTGTGTAAATGGATCTCAGTGTTCCAGAGGAATTTACCCACATACAGCATATAGTATTGACATACTTACTTAATACCTTATTTAACCAGTAGGTACTAAAGATCTCTTAGGTCAGGTTTTTGTGAAGTTACCAGCAGAAGCTATTGATTGTGAAATGTCAGTTATACCACTGATGGCAGTGGCAGCATCTCTTGAGTGGCTGCTGGGAAGATGCTGGCTACAGCAGGGGAGGCTCAGCTGGGACTCTGTGCTCCACTGAGCATGTGGGAGCCCTGCCCCCTTCCAAGTTGGCAGGACAGGAGCCCCACCCTCCTGGGAGCAGCTGCATCTGCCCAGCCACGGTTGTGGACCCAGGCATCCCTGCAATCTCAGGGCTGGGACGCCACCCCCACCTGCCCCCAAAAGCTCAGGAGTGCCTCCACCTGCTACCTGGCCTCTCCTGACTCCCGACAAAGCTGAAGCCAAGCCCAGGTGCTTTTGCAACCCAGCCAGGTATGCACACACTGAGGGCAGTGCTGGCATCCCGCCCACTCTGGACTTTGAGTGCTCACAAGCATGGGAGCAAGGCCAAGGAGGGGCTGAGGGTGGCTCAGCCCAGTCCTGTAGGCGACCCTCAACCTGAACAGCCTGGGTCCTGTAGATGACATGATTGATGGTGGCAGGAGGCACACAGGCTCCTGGGTGGAAAGGGGTGGGTGTCCAATGAAGACCCACCTTAAAGCTAGGGATAGCCTGAAACGGGGGCTGGGCTACCAGTTCTGGGTAGAGTCTGCCGCCCAGAGTGAGATTTACGGTGGTTTTTCTGGGCCCATCCATGGCTGCCCATGGGCGTCAGCACATACTTTCTCCCTTCTGCAGCCCATAAAAACCCCAGACTCAGCCATACTCACAGAGACGTCAGGACTACCAGCTGTGGGAAGGATCTGCCCACTTGGGATCCCCTCGATTTGTGGGGATGACCTGCCTGCAGGAAGGAGCTACTCACTTCGGGTCCCCTAAGAGCTGTTCTGTCGCTCAATGAAGCTCCTCTCTTTCTGGCTCACCCTCCGGTTGTCCACGTACCTCATTCTTCCTGGATGAGAACATGGGACCCACTGAATAGCAGGACTGAAAGAGCCGTAATACAAACAGGGCTGAAACACACCTCCTGCTTGCCATATTGGGAGCAACAAGAAGGAGAGAAGAGAGCTGTGGCCCTTCAGGGAGCCCAGATTTGGGGACTCCCTGAGCCAGGGCTGTGACGCCCTCTTTGGGGACTCCCTGAACTGGGGCCATGACACCCTCTTTGGGGACTCCCTGAGCCGGGGCCATGACACCCTCTTGGGGACTCCCTGAGCCGGGACCATGACACCCTCTTTGGGGACTCCCTGAGCCCAGGCTGTGACACCCTCTTTGGGGACTCCCTGAGCCCGGGCTGTGACACCCTCTTTGGGGACTCCCTGAGCCAGGACCATGACACCCTCTTTGGGGACTCCCTGAGCAGGAGCCGTGACACCCTCTTTGGGGACTCCCTGAGCCCGGGCTGTGACACCCTCTTTGGGGACTCCCTGAGCCCGGGCTGTGACACCCTCTTTGGGGACTCCCTGAGCCAGGACCATGACACCCTCTTTGGGGACTCCCTGAGCAGGGGCCGTGACACCCTCTTTGGGGACTCCCTGAGCCAGGGCCATGACACTCTCTTGGCCATGACACCCTCTCGGGGACTCCCTGAGCCGGGGGCCCTGACACCCCCTCAGGGACTCCCTGAGCTGGGGCTGTAACGCCCTCTTGGGGCTCTGCAGCTCCTTGTATCTCCAGGATTCTGGGAGCCACCACATTCCCCAGTGCCTGCAGTGGAAACCACTTCTAGTACACCTGGTCCAGCTACAGACTTGCACAGAGCTGGCACCTGTGCTGGTGCCTGGAGCTGCCTGCCCCACTGCAGCTGGCACACCTGGCTGTGCACAGTGACCGGACCCCGTGCTTGTTCACACACCCCCTGCCGCTCCTCACCTGGAAGGTGTGGGATCTGAGCCAGTAGCATCAGCTGAGTGCAGCCTATCAGGCTGAGTGGGTGGATTGGGCCAGTGGGCCTGAGCAAAACTCAGGCAAAGGCACCCCAGCCACAGAGGTTTCCGGCTGGAAAAGTTTACACTCTAAGGATCCTGTGACACCATTATCCTGCCCAGTGAAAAAAGTAGAATCAAAGGGGAGTAAGAGTCTCATTATAATATGGAGTCTTGTTCCGAAGTCTTGGGAAAAGCTGTCTGTAGCATGAAAACATCAGCTTCTGTGGGTTTGAAGTTTGGGTGTTTCTGGTTAGGGCATCAAGCAGTTTGGTGAACATTGTGTGTGACCCATGCATCAGGCATGAGACTTGTCCCTTAAAATGTATCTAGTTTGGCCTGGCACAGTGGCTGATACTTGTAATCCCAACACTTTGGGAGGCCAATGTGAGAGAATCTCTTTTTTTTTTTTTTAGACAGAATCTCGCTCTGTCGCCCAGCTGAAGTACAGTGGTGCAATCTCGGCTCATTGCAAGCTCCGCCTCCCAGTTTCACGCCATTCTACTGCCTCAGCCTTCAGAGTAGCTGCGACTACAGGCGCCTGACTAATTTTTTTTTTTTTTTTGTATTATTAGTAGAGACGGGGTTTCACCATGTTAGCCAGGATGGTCTTGATCTCCTGACCTTGTGATCCGCCCACCTCGGCCTCCCGAAGTGCTGGGATTACAGGCGTGAGCCACTACACCCAGCCAAGAGAATCTCTTGAGACCAGGAATTTGAGACCAAACTGGTCAATATAGCTAGATCCCTCTCTATTTAAAAACTTACATATAGGCCAGGTGCTGTGGCTCACGCCTGTAATCCCAGCACCTTGGGAGGCCAAGGCGGGCGGATCACAAGGTCAGGAGATCGACACCATCCTGGCTAACATGGTGAAACCCCATCTCTACTAAAAATACAAAAAATTAGCCAGGCGTGGTGGCGGGTGCCTGTAGTCCCAGCTACTCGGGAGGCTGAGGCAGGAGAATGGCATGAACCTGGGAGGCGGAGCTTGCAGTGAGCCGAGATCGTGCCACTGCACTCCAGCCTGGTGACAGAGCAAGACTCTGTCTCAAAAAAAAAAAATTACATATATACACATACACACACACACACACACATATATAACATATATACATACATATACACGTGTGTGTGTGTAAATTAATTTTTTTTTGAGATGGAATCTTGCTGTGTCACCAGGCTGGAGTGCAGTGGCGTGATCTCGGCTCACTGCAACCTCCACCTCCCAGGTTCAAGCGATTCTCCTGCCTCAGCCTCCCGAGTGGCTGGGATTACAGGCACACACCACGCCTGGCTAATTTTTGTATTTTTAGTAGAGACAGGGTTTCACCATGTTGGCCAGGATGGGCTCAATCTCTTGACTTCATGATCCACCCACCTCAGCCTCCCACAGTGCTGGGATTACAGACGTGAGCCACCATGCCCAGCCATGAGTTTATTAAAAGGGATATTAAATTTTTTTTTTTGAGATGGAGTCTTGCTCTGTCACCCAGGCTGGAGCGCAGTGGTGCGATCTCAGCTCACTGCAACCTCTGCCTCCTGGGTTCAAGCAATTCTCCTGCCTCGTCCTCTCAAGTAGCTGGGATTACAGGCACCCACCATCATGCCTGGCTAATTTTTGTATTTTTAGTAGAGACAGGGTTTCACCATCTTGGTCAGGCTGGTTTCAAACTCCTGACGTCAGGTGATCTGCCCGCCTTGGCCTCCCAAAGTGCTGGAATTACAGGCGTGAGCCACCACACCCAGCCTATTAAATTTTTTTTGAGACAGGGTTTTGCTCTGTTGCCCAAGCTTGAGTACAATGATGGGGTCATGGCTCACTGCAGCCTCAAACTCCCAAGCTCAAGTGATCCACCCACCTCAGCCTCTCAAGTAGCTGGGAATACAGCCATGCATCATTCTACCTGGCCAATTTTTTATTTTCATTAGAGACAAGGTCTTGCAGTGTTTCCAGGGCTCATCTTGAATTCCTGGGCTCAAGTGATCCTCCCACCTCAGCCTCCCAAGGTGTTGGGATTACAGGTATGAGCCACCATACCCAGCCTAAATCAGAATTTTAAATGTGTCTGTATGCTGTTAATAACTCAAAAGATACAGCTTTTTCATTAAGCCAACAATATCAAATTAGTTTTACTCATCAAATAATTACACACAAAAAAGATCATTCTAAGACCAAGCGTGGTGGATCACACCTGTAATCCCAGCACTTTGGGAGGCCAAGGCAGGCAGATCACCTAAAGTCAGGAGTTCAAGACCAGCCTGGCCAACGTGGCAAAACCCCGTCTCTACTAAAAATACAAAAATTAGCTGGGCGTGGTGGCGGGCACCTGTAATCCCAGCCACTTGGGAGGCTGAAATGGGAGAATCACTTGAACCCGGGAAACGGAGGTTGCAGTGAGCCGAGATCATGCCACTGCACTCCAGCCTGGGCAACAGAGTGAGACTCCATCTCAAAAAAAGAAAAAAAAAAAAAAGGCTGAGCACAATGGCTCACACCTCTAATCCCAGCACTTTGGGAGGCTAAGGTGGGCGAATCACGAGGTCAGGAGTTCGAGATCAGTCTGGCCAACATGGTGAAACCCCGTCTCTTCTAAAAATAAAAAAAATTAGCCTGATGTGGTGGTGTGCGTCTGTAATCCCAGCTATTCAGGAGGCTGAGACAGGAGAATCGAATGAACCCAGGAGGTGGAGATTGCAGTGAGCCAAGATCGTGCCATGGCACTCCAGCCCGGGTGACAGTGTGAGACTCTGTCTCAAAAAAAAAAAAAAAACATCCTATTTTAGGTTGACTTTATAGTTATTGGACATCACAACATCCGGTGGAGACAAATACAATCCTGCCTAATGAGTAAACCCAGGCAAAAATGTATGCTGCCAATTTTTATGACATTTCTATTTTATTTTACAGCAAATTTAAAACCAGCTTATTTATTAAAGACTGACAGCCTGGGGGCCGGGTGTGGTGGCTCACACCTATAATCCCAGCACTTTGGGAGGCCGAGGCGGCCGGATCACGATCAGGAGACCATCCTGGCTAACACACTGAAACCCCATCGCTACTAAAAATACAAAATTTAGCCGGGTGTAGTGGTGGCACGTGTCTGTGATCCCAGCTACTTAGGAGGCTGAAAATCGCTTGAATCTGGGAGGCAGAAGTTGCAGCAAGCCAAGATCGTGTCACTGGACTCCAGCCTGGGTGACAGAGCGAGACTTCATCTCAAAACAACAACAACAAAAAACAGACAATTGGATCCCAATTATATAATTATATTTCTGACAAAATGGGACACGTTCACATGGCTAAACTTTATTTGCCCAAATAGGTGATCTAATGAAGGATACAGACCAAAATTTGGGGGATCGCAGTTTGTATAGGAGGTTTATTATTTAAAAGAACCTCATTTTACCATTTTTCCCATTTCAAATGATTTGGGGTTGTGTATTCACATGTTTCTCCACCTCTCCCTTTCCCCCAGGACTCTTGGCTTTCAGAAGCCCCTCTGGAACGTCCCACCCAGTAAAACTCCATCCCACCAGTGCAGAAAACATGGTGCCCCTACTATAGTAGATCCAGCCTTGGAGAGGCCTCACCCTGCCTCAACACCTCTTCCTCCAGACCCTGACGGCCAGGACAGTGTCTTTTTGCCTTCAGACTAGGCAGAGCGAGGTCCCCTGAGAGAGATAAATATTGTTATTTCCCCACCCAAAGTTATTTGCGTTAGGTGAAAAATGGCCACACATTCTTTGTGGTTCCTCTCATCAAGACATATGGTCTCTTTCTCATCTCTTGAATCGGGGCAAAGCCTTGTGATTTGCTCTGATCAAAAGAATTTAGTAGAGTTGATGCCGTCCCAGCCCCAGTTCCAGGCCCAGAACCCAAGAAATCTTGCAGCTTCTACTCTCGCTCTCCTGGAGCCCTAAGGCTGAAGCAGCCTGCTAGACAGGCCACATGGAAAAGAACCAGGTCACCCCAACCAACAACCTGTCACCCGCCAGACAAGTGAGTCAGGCTGTCCTAGACCATGCAGGCACAGCTGATGTGACAACTGACCACAGCTCCATGAGGGTCCCCAGGTGAGTCCAGTGCAGATTGCCAACCCACAGAATTGTGGACAAATACATGACCTGTTTTTAGCTGCCAGATTTTGGGATGGTTTGTTACACAGCAAAGGCTGATACACAGTTCCTCATTTCTCCGTTGGTAATGAGATCCACTTTCATTTCAGGAGGCAGTGTGCCAGTCTCAGTAGATGGAACACAATTGGTCTATCCAACCACGATAATTCTATTCCCTACTGTTTGGGAAGTGTCTAGAGTCAGACTTTCCCCACCAAGTGCAAAGAGAATGCACCTCAGCTATCCCTTCTGCCAGCGCAGCCTACTGGGGGCCAGATGTATCTTCTGGGCTCTTAGAAGTGTCAGTCAGTGCCATGGGGACTGCTCCTACAGGTCTGGTGTGGATACCCCCAGGTGCACCACGAGGTCCGAGAGGGTGGACTGCACAAGCTTGTCCAGGATGGCCCTTGCTGCAGCTACTGGTAGGCTGCGTGCCAGTAATAGCCCCCAAAGGAGTAGAAGCAATCACCGCCCTGGGTCCCTTTGATCCAGGACATCAGTGGGGCACACTGTCTGGGTCTTCCTAGGTCATGTCCACGAGGTTCTGCATCTTGGCTGGGCCCAGCACAGATGGTGGCAGCCAGATGAGCAGCAGCTCAGTGGCACATTGTGCACCTGGTAATGCAGCCGGAGTGGACAGTCCCGCCCTGCACACCCTTGCAGGGCCTGGGACCCGGGGCTGCCCCAGCCCACATCCACCCTGCCTGATGCTCCTCCTGCACATAGCCCCGTTGCCACTGCCACTGCCCTAAAGCAAAAAAAAAAATTTTTTTTTTAAGATGGAGTTTCGCTCTTGTTGCCCAGGCTGGAGTGCAATGGCGCAATCTCAGCTCACCACAATCTCTGCCTCCCGGGTTCAAGCAATTCTGCTGCTTCAGGCTCCCCAGTAGCTGGGATTACAGGCATGCGCCACCACGCCCAATTAATTTTGTATTTTTAGTAGAGATGGGGTTTCTCCATGTTGGTCAGGCTGGTCTGAGACTCCAGACCTCAGATGATCCACCCGCCTCAGCCTCTCAAAGTGCTGAGATTACAGGCGTGAGCCACCGCACCCGGCCACAAATTTTTTTTTTTTGAGACAGAGTCTTGCTCTGGCCCAGGCTGGAGTGCAGTTGCGCAATCTCGGCTCACTGCAAGCTCCCCCTCCCAGGTTCACGCCAATTCTCCTGCCTCAGCCTCCCGAGTAGCTGGACTACAGGCGCCCGCCACCACGTCCGGCTAATTTTTTGTATTTTTAGTGGAGACAGGGTTTGACCATGTTAGCCAGGATAGTCTCGATCTCCTGACCTTGTGATCCATCTGCCTCAGCCTCCCAAAGTGCTGGGATTACAGCAGGTGGCTTTTAATAAAGCTAGGACGGGAAGGACCATGGACACTGGTGGAAAACAGGCTCCTTCTTGGAAAGGGGTGAAGAAACTCAGACACCAGGGCGTCGGGGACCGTTTCATGGGTGCTGAAGTCGTCTACCATTGCTTTTGTGGTATTTTAGAGAGAAAAGCTGAGAACCAGGTGTTGGAAATCTTTAAGGATGCCTGGGGCTTCCTTGGGTGACAGGGGTCGGGGGAGAGTTGATGCCTAAAGGAGGAGGCAGGGCTTTGTGGGGCGCGTGGCCATCTGGGTGATAAATGAGGGCGTCGCCCACTCCTGCCCTACGTGTACCTATTTCACGTGCGGAACACAGAGTCTAAAGGACCCACACCACCTACGACGACTATGCATCCATAATCATTAGAAATAAGAAATGTAGGCTGGGCGCGGTGGCTCATGCCTGTAATCCCAGCACTCTGGGAGGTCAAGGTGGGTGAATCACCTGAGGTCAGGAGTTCGAGACCAGCCTGGTCAACATGGTGAAACCCTGTCTCTACTAAAAATACCAAAATTAGCTAGGCATGGTGGCGGCTGCCTGTAATCCCAGCTACTCAGGAGACTGAGGCAGGAGAATCGCTTGAACCTGGGAGGCAGAGGTTGCAGTGAGCGGAGATCACGACACTGCACTGCAGCCTAAGTGACAGAGCGAGACTCCATCTCAAAAAAAAAAAAAAGTTTTGAGAACTGTGCCGTCTGACAAAGTGTGCACTGAACATAAGAGGTTGTTTAAACTTAAGTTTAACGGCCAGGCACGGCAGCTTACACTTGTAATCCCAGCACTTTGGGAGGCCCAGGCGGGCAGATCACGAGGTCAGGAGATCGAGACCATTCTGGCTAACACGGTCAAACCCCATATCTACTAAAAATACAAAAAGTAGCCGGGCATGGTGGCGGGTGCCTGTAGTCCCAGCTACTTGGGAGGTCGAGGCAGAAGAATGGCGAGAACCCGTGAGGCGGAGCTAGCAGTGAGCAGAGATCGTGCCACTGCACTCCAGCCTGGGCGACAGAGAGAGACTCCGTCTCAAAAAAAAAAAAAAAAGTTTAACTGAAATATAAAACGGAGGTCCTCAGTCACAGCAGCTACAATTAAAGCATCCCGTGTGGGGGGCCCTAATTAGGGGAAAGGAGTGGGGCTGGAGGGAGCAGGGGAATGCAAAGACAGGAAGGAGATGGGCTGTGGCTCTTCCTTTCTGTATGGCCCTCCTGAACAAGTAACGCACGTGACTCACAAACTTCCTGCTCACCATCAAACGCCTCAAATTACCAAACACCCTGGCTGGCAGGAGAACGCAGGTGAAGCTCCCTGCTGCCTTGGCATTGGCCATCAGCCCAGGAGCCACCCTATAAAACGCCCAGCAAGCCTTTGTGTCCATGCAGTTGGCTTCTCTTGCTGGCTGCCCATTGCCTCCTTGCAACATATTTTCCTGCTTTCACTAACATATCTGCCTTTCTCTACCTACAACTGTCTTGGTAAATTTTTTGTGTGTGTGTGACAGAGTCTCACTTGGTCACCCAGGCTGGAGTGCAATGGCGCGATCTCGGCTCACTGCAACCTCTGCCTCCCAGGTTCAAGTGATTCTCCTGCCTCACCCTCCAGAGTAGCTGGGACTACAGGTGCCTGCCACCATGTCCCGCTAATTTTTGTATTTTTAGTAGAGACGGGGTTTCACCATGTTGGCCAGGCTGGTCTCCAACTCCTGACCTCGGGTGATCCGCCTGCCTCGGCCTCCTAAGGTGCTGGGATTACAGGCATGAGCCACCGCGCTCGGCCAGCCGACGGTAAATTCTTTTACGCCCGTGCCACTGGCCCAAACAGTTGTCGCTGTCCCGAGACACAGTGTCCACAGTGACTCATAGCTACTGTGTCCTCCACAGGATATGATGAAGCCCATTAACTACGAATGTGACCTTATTTGGAAATAGGGATCTTTGCAGGCGTAATCAAATGAAATGAGGTCATGTTGAATTAGTGCGGGCCCTCCTGCTGTCAATGGTGCTGTGCCACAGGGAAACATGCATTGCTTTTCCTCCCTGTTTCATGACACACAGCTCCTGAAATCCTTGGATTAGCCAGGTGGCGGGTGCCTGTAGTCCCAACTACTTAGGAGGCTGAGGCAGGAAAATGGCATGAACTCAGGAGGCGGAGCTTGCAGTGAGCAGAGATCACGCCACTGCCCTCCAGCCTGGGCGACAGAGCGAGACTCCGTCTCAAAAAAAGCAGAACTCCTTGGTGTGGGAAACCCCACACTCCTGGGACACAGAAGTGTGGACTGTTGAGTGAGAGAAGAGGAAAACAGCACTTCGTTTTTCCCAATATTACAGGTATCTTTATAAAAGAAAGGAGAGAGATCTGGACACAGTGATGGTGGAGACAGGCAGAGAGATCAACCTGTGAGGATGGAGGCACAGACTGGGCTGATGCGTCTACAACCCAAGGATCACCAAGAGAAGCTGGCCGGGCACGGTGGCTCACGCCTGTAATCCCAGCACTTTGAGAGGCCAAGGCGGGTGGATCACCTGAAGTCAGGAGTTGGAGACCAGCCTGGCCAACAATGGTGAAACCCCGTTTCTACTAAAAATACAAAAATTAGCCAGCCGTGGTGGTGCATGCCTGTAATCCTAGCTATTCAGGAGGCTGAGGCAGGAGAATCACATGAACCCAGGAGGCGAAGGTTGCAGTGAGCCAAGATCATGCCATTGCACTCCAGCCTGGGTGACAGAGTGATACTCTGTCTCAAAATAAATAAATAAATAAATGAAAATGAAACAAACAGGCCGAATGCGGTGGCTCACACCTGTAATCCCAGCACTTTAGGAGGCCGAGGCAGGCGGATCACCTGAGGTCAGGAGTTCAAGACCAGCCAGGCCAACATGGTGAAACCCCGTCTCTACTAAAATACAAAAAATTAGCCGGCCGTGGTGGCGCAGGCCTGTAGTCCCAGCTACTCGGGAGGCTGAGGCAGGAGAATCACTTGAACCCGAGAGGCGGAGCTTGCAGTGAGCCGAGATGGCGCCACTGCACTCCAGCCTGGCGACAGAGCCAGACTCTGTCTCAATAAAAAAAAAAAAAGAAAAGAAAAGAAACAAGGCCGGGCGCAGTGGCTCACACCTGTAATCTCAGCACTTTGGGAGGCCGAGGCAGGTGGATCACAAGGTCAGGAGATCGAGACCATCCTGGCTAACACGGTGAAACCCCGTCTCTACTAAAAATACAAAAAAATTAGCCAGGCGTGGTGGCGGGCGCCTGTAGTCCCAGCTACTTGGGAGGCCGAGGCAGGAGAATGGTGTGAACCCGGGAGGCGGAGCTTGCAGTCAGCCGAGATCACGCCACTGCACTCCAGCCTGGGCGACAGAGCGAGACTCTGTCTCAAAAAAAAAAAAAAAAAAAAAAAATTAGCAGGGTGTGTGTGGTGGCACACGCCTGTAATGCCAGCTACTCAGGAAGCTGAGGCAGGAGAATCACTTGAACCTGGGAGACAGAGGTTGCAGTGAGCCGAGATCGCACCACTGACTCCAGCCTGGGCGACAGAATGAGTCTTTCAAAAAAAAAAACAAAAAGAGGCCTGTAATCCCAGCAGTTTGGGAGGCTGAGGTGGGAGGATCACTTAGTTTAGGAGTTCAAGACCAGCTTGGGCAACACAGTGAGATCTCCCATCTCTTAAAAAAAAAAAAAAAAAAAGGAAAGAAAAAAAAAAAAAGTGACTGCTGATGATATCACTTGGAAAAGAGCCATAAAGTCCAAAGGAGAAGGAGAGCCCGAGGGAGGGGCACCACAGTCCTGGGAGAGGCCACAGTCCTGCCTGGAAAGAAAGTGGGGGTGCTTGCCACCCTTCAGACTTTTGGCCCATTGGAAAGTATGGGCCCCCTCACGCCGTCTAAGGGCTCCCTTCTTAGGGTCAAGGCTAGAGGCCCTGGTGCCAGGTACCCAGGACTTGCTAGACTGGCCAAATCTTGCACCTGCCAGGTCAGGGTCTCCAGCAGCTCCTGGCCATTCCTGAGCCCCCCCTTCCAGTAGTCAAGACCCCCATCCTAAGCGAGCATGGAACCACCAGCCTCACAGCCCTCTGTTCCTCCCAGGAGGCCTAGAGCCCATCCCTCCTGGGGCACCTGGGGAGACAGCAGGGCCCGGCTGCCTGCATCCAGACCACGCAGGGCCTCCAGCTCCCGTACTCAGCATGGCTATGGGTCCTGCAGTTGGCTAAGATGGGGCCATCGCTGTGGGCCAGGCTCCGGAGGTGAGCAGGGAGGCCTAGGGTTCTGTTTTGGACACAGAAGGCGTGAGAGGCCCCTGAGTGATCGAAGTGAAAACTTCAAGGGCATCTTGTCTCGGCAGGGTCGGGCTGGGACACGGCTCCAGGGGTCTCGGCCCAGGGCAGTTCAAGCTGTAGTAACAATGGCTCCAGTTCTCATCTCTACCTGGCTGTTTCCATTCCACAACGGAGGCACTGAAAGGCTCCTGCCTCCCAAAGGGCAGGCACGGATGAGCCAGGATGAAGCTGGGGCAGCTTCTGAGTCAGGGCAGGTCCCTTACGCTCCACACTGGAAAAGCCTGTCCCTCCAGGCACCAGCGAGAAAGGTCAGGTGGAGCCGTCTGCCCTCCAGCTCCACGGCACATGGCAGTTGCTACGCTGAGAGCCACATCCACCCACCTCCCCCACCTAGCCTGGGCCACCAAGTCTGAAGAAGAGCAGAGAGCCATGGTCCAGAGAGAGAGCAGGGTGGGGAGAGACAGAGAGACACGGAGAGAGCAGAGCGGGGAGAGACAGAGAGACAGAGAGAGACAGAGACAGAGAAAGACAGGGACAGAGAGACATGGAGAGAGACAGAGAGAGACAGAGAGGCAGAGAGAGACAGAGAGATGGAGAGAGGCAGAGAGAGACAGAGAGAGAGCGATAGAGACGGAGAGAGGCAGAAAGAGATGGAGAGAGACAGAGAGAGAGGCAGACAGACAGGGACAAAGAGAGATGGAGACAGAGACAGAGACAGATGGAGACAGAGAGGCAGAGAGACAGAGACACAAAGAGAGAGACAGAGAGAGGGAGAGAGGCAGAGAGATAGGGACAGAGAGAGATGGAGAGAGACAGAGACAGATACAGAGAGAGGTAGAGAGAAACAGACAGAGAGGCAGAGAGACAGAGACAGAGACAAAGAGATGGAGCAAGATGGAGACAGGGACAGAGAGATAGGGACAGAGAGAGATGAAGAGAGACAGAGAACAGAGACAGAGAGACAGAGACAGAGCCAGAGACAGAGAGATCCATGGGAAGGAGAGGGAGAGAATGCAGACAGACAGAGAGAGGGGAGGAGGCTCCTCCAGGTGGAGCAGAAGGAAAGAACCTTCGGCGGAGGGGACTGGAAGGTTCACCACCGACCTTTCAGGTGCACCAGGTCAGAGGGAGGGGTTGGGGGTCCCCATGCCTCTGGGAGGATAATGGGGCCAGCCGGGAATGTGGCCAGCTAGGGAACGAGCAGTCTGTGCGAGTGACCATGAACTCAGATGCAGACACCCCCCCCCCCCGCCGGCAGGGACGCCCACTCCCAGGCTTGTCCCCTGGGCCCTGCAGGCTGCTCAAGCCACTTCTGCAAACCCTCAGCTGGACTCCTCAGCTGGACTCCAGACCTCTGAGAAACCCCCAGAACTGACAGGACAGGCCTGTGGCTATAGCCGGTGTGAGCCTAAGCTCACAAACAAGCCGGAATCCCGCCGCAGGCCAGGGAGCCTCCGAAACTTTCTGGCCGCTCCCCAAGGAGCCATGCTGCGCCAGCTCCCTGGACGCTGCCTTTGCTGGTAGAAGACATGGAAACACCCTCGCAGGTGGCCAGGGCAGAAGGCGGCTGGAACGGGAAGCCCCCCACTCCCACCAGGCCGTCTAGACACATCGCTGCACACCCCCTCTTGGGATGAGTCACTCCTCAGAGCTGGGCTCCTCCTCCCCCTCCCCGTTCCCCCCCCACCCTCCCCCTGCCTGTTTTTGCTTCCTCAGGGTCACCCCTGGCTGCAGGTGCCTCAAGGACGGCCTGGAAGAGGCTGTGGGGGAGGGAGGGTGGCATTCAGCCCAGGAAACACACAGGAGCCCTAGGCTGTCCTCTGCCCACCGTCCCCACCTCAGCTCTAGCTCTGCACAGGGAGGCCCAGGCAGGGAGGCGAGGCCCTCCGGAGCAGCCTAATTTTGGCTGTCACAGTTCAAGTGGGTCACCGTGGGAATGGGCTATTTCTAAGCACGACAGGTACCACCTCCCCCATCCCCCGCCAACACAGCTGGCCCAGGACAAGAAGGTGCAGAGACAAGCAGCGGGCACCTTGCCTGTCCTGCTAGGAACTGCAAGGCAGCGTGCCGCACACGCTGCCTGGGCCAATGCCACCCAGGCCAGGAGAGGGTTCAGGGCCAGCCACCAGCCAATACCCAAGGGTCCCGGGGGAGCTGGGGAGAAGGGGAATCCACTTTTTCCTTCCCTCCCCCCTCCCAAATAACACACAGAGAGCACTGTTGGTCTGAGGATGATGGACATTTAGACACTTGAGCCAGGTTTGCGCCTGACCAGCGCCACGCAGGGGTGGGCGGAGCAAAGACACAGAGGTGGGCTGCAGGTGTCACGGGGCACCAGCCAGGGCCCAGGGTGGCTGGGGTGAGGGTGGGTGTTTGGCCAGTGACCAGGAGGAGCCAGGTCAAGTCCAGGTGGTCAGTGCCAGGAGCTCCAGGAGGGGAGGGCAGTGCCATAACCCTCCTGGTGTCCAGCGTCACCAAGCGGTCGTCACAGAAAGCAACCTCGGCCCAGGGCCTGGGTCTGCAGCAGGTGGGCAGGGTCAGCTTTTCTTCCATGGCGGGTGGCATTGTCCGGGCCGGATCCTGGCTCTCGACCCCTGGGCATGCAAAGGCTAGGGGTGGTGCTGTCAGTCACACCGTTGCCACCAAGGTCCCCTGGGTCGGCTGAGGCTGGGGATCCAGGCCGCGGTGGAAGGTAGGGCTGCTCAAGGCTAGTATCTAAGCTTCTGCCCTGGGACCCAGTGGTGATGGCCGCCATCTGCCCCCACTCCCACAGGGTCCTAGTCAGAGGCCGCACACACAAAAGGGGTACCCGGCCCGGGAGAACCACCAGCCACCCGGGGTCTGAGAACACTCACCCTGGCCGCTGGGCCAGGCCTGCCATGTCATGGCTCCCGGCTGGTTCAACACCCTAAACGGTACAGAGCGCTGCAGGCCCTCGCCTCATGCTTCTGCAGCGCTTGAGGGTGAAGGTGTCTCCAAGGGGACGCTGGCCAGATGTATGGAGGGGCCGGCCAATCTCAGGGCCACAGACCCCCCCTGGACAGCAGAGGGTGTTGGCTCCTGCAGTGGGCCCGAGATACTAAGGCACGAAGCTAACCTAAGCCCAGTGGGGTGGGGCGGGGCAGGACAGGCTTGGAGAGCTGCGCCCCAGGCCTGCAAAGCACAGTGACCGAGCAATGGCGACGGTCTGTCTGGGACAATTTGGCACAGGATGGAGGTGCAGGGTGATCCGGAGTGCCCATGGCTCTTGCTGGAAGGGGCTCCATGCCCTGGCCGCCTCTATGAAGGCCTGTGGAGAGCGGGGAAAGCCCTGGATGCGGCTGGCACAGCAGCGCAAGCCCAGGGTCCAATCCGGGGCCAGAGTCTGGGAGTCTGACGCCCGGCTGGGAAGGGCGTGTGATGATGCCAAAGTGCCGGAGCCGTCGCCAGCAGGTCCTCCTCCGCGGGGATATTAAGGAGGCAGCAGGAATGAGGAGAGGAGAGCGGGCGGAGGACCTGGGAGCTCAGGCGCCCTCAGGCAGGTGGCGACCAGGTGGGCGGGCGGCCTCGCCCTTCAGGGGTGTCTGCGCAGGCCGGGGCGCGCGAGGGCCGGGCGCATGAGGTTCTCGGTGATGTAGGCCACCAGCAGGCAGATGACCACCAGCATGACGCAGATGGAGCCGCCCACCGCCGTCATGGCCACCACGATGTCCTGCATGCCGGCCGGCTCGGCGGTGAACTCCACGCACTCGGCGGGCTCGGGGGTCTCTGGCGCGGCGGCGGCGGCGGGCCCAGCGCGCAGCGGCAGCGGCTGCAGGCACAGGCGGTAGAGGACGCCGTCGTGCACGTCGGGCAGCAGGTAGTCGCGGCAGGAGGCCCCGAGGAGCACGCGCTCGCACGGGAAGCGCGTGTAGGCGCCGCGCCACGAGCAGTTGAGCGCGAAGGCGCGCACGCGGCGCGCGGCGGCCGGGGCCAGGCGCCACTGCAGGAGGACGCTGCGGTTGCGCAGGACGCTGGCGCGCAGGGAGCGGCCGGCCGGGGCGTGCAGCGCGCAGCCCGGAGCCTGGCAGCGGAAGCCGCGCGCGGGGCTGCGGAAGCACAGGCGCCCGCCGCCCGCCTCGGGGCCCTCGGGCAGAACCTTGTAGGGGCACCAGGGCGCGTCGGGGGTCGGCTCCCAGCCCGGCGGCGTCGGGGCGGCCGCGGCGCAGGGCGGCGGCGCGCAGGCGGCCAGCAGCAGCAGCAGCGGCGGGGCGCGCATCCTGCGGCTGGGCCGGGCGCGGCGGGGCCACGGGGCGCGGCGCTGGGTCACGCGGGCCGCGCCGCCGCCGTCCCCGCTGCCCGCTCCCCGCGATCCCCGGCGCGCCGCGCCCTCCGCCGCCGCCCGCTCCGACCCGCCCCCGCGCCCCGTGCGCGCTCGGACCCGGCGCGGCGGCGGAGGCGGGGCCGCCCCTCGCCCCGCCCCCCTTAACCCTCGCCGGGCCGCAGCCTGCGGGTGCGGGGGATCTGGGGTGGGGGGGAGGAGGGGGACGCAGTGGGGCTAGGGTGCGGGCAGGGGCGCGGGGTGCGGGCAGGAGCCGGGGTGCGGGCAGGAGCCGGGGTGCGGGCAGGGCCGCCGCTCTCCCGGCTTCCCGCCTAGTGAGCGCACCTTGGACCCCTGCGGCTTTTCCGAGCCGAAACTCACGGGCTGTGGCCGGCTTCGTTTCGCGTTGTGCAGCTCCGCGACCGCCCGTGGCCACACCAGTCGGAGACTTCGTGCTTTACGATGGGGGCGCAGCGGTCTGGCACGCGCAGGACCCCGGGCCTTGCACCCCAACGCTGGCCGCCCTGGACCCGCGGCGGGGACCCGCGCAGTCAGGGTACTTGCCCATACCGATGGGGTGGGGACCAGCACGGAGCCTTTCCTTCGCCCTGCGGCTTCTGTTCCTTTCAGGACGGACAGCGCCCACCCGGAGGAAAGCCTGACAGACGAGACTTCGCAAGATGAGAACTCCCTTCGCTCCGCAGGCAGCGGAGGCAGCTGCAGGGCGCTGACCTTCCCTGCCTCATTGCCTCCCCTCCTCCGCCAGATGCGCTCTGGGGGGCCCTCCCGATGGCTGCGGGGAGATCAGGGCTGGACAAAGGGAATCCAACGGGGAAGTAGGTGGCACCGACGGGGGAGGGGAAGGCGGGACGCACCCCAAGACCCCGGTCCCTCATTCCCATCCCTGCATAGATCACCCAGCAACCAGGACACCCCTCCAGGGCCAGTACTACAGCCAGGGACTGTGTATGCAGACGTGGCCCGGCCTGGCGGGCCTGCCCTGACTGGAAAGGAGGTCAAGCCGTGCACCTAAGGCTGGGCTGGCACCTCCGCTGAGCCAGCTCTGGGTCTGCAGGGGTGGGGAGGGGTCTCTGGCAACTGGACCCTGAGCTCCTGCAACCCCTTCCTGTGCTCTCCTTGCCTGGGGGAAGAGTGAGGAGAGGCTGGCTATTCTGCTCACGGTGTCCTTGGTCCCTGACCTCTGGATGGCCATGTCTCCGCCCACCACGGAGTCCCCCCACCAGCCTCACGAACTCATGGTCATCTTGAAAAACCCAGGGCAGTGGTCAGGCCCCCACAGGATCTCAGGGGCTCTGCCAGAGCCCAGGCCCAGTGGTCAGGCCCCCACCAACTGCGGTCACGGTGCACCTCCGTCCCGGGCATGGAGGGCCCTGACGCCCTACACCAGCCTGTTGGGCCGCTGGCAGGGTCTGCTGAGGCCTCTGCGCCTGTCGCAGAGAGGTTGGGGGCAGAGTTGCCCCCAGCTCCCACCTCTGCTTAGGAAGGGCAGACCTTGGGCTCTGACTCTTGCCCCAGTGTCGTGAGGTGACTCAGGGGCTGCCCCAGGGAAGCAGAGAGTGATGGTGACTCAGGGGACCCCCATGTCCTTGCCCAGAACTCCCCAGGGGTTCAGCCAGCCTACTGCCACCAGTTTCCAGTGGAAGCCCCTCAGCCCCCCAGCCCCCAGGTGTGAGGGCATGGGCAGTGGGGCAGGGCAGGAGCCTGGATGACAGTGTATGGGGTGGGGGGCCCCCAACTATCTTGGCATGTTGTCCTGAGGACAGCTGGGGCCTTCACCCTGTGCCGTGACCATTCCAGCTTCTTGTAGCAGCACCTCCATTTCCCTCTGGGCAGCCATCTTTATCCATCCTCAGGTCATGGGGAGCTTGGGTGGGGTTGACACTCCCCTGCCTAGGAGTTGGCAGATGACCTGGGCCCGGCCAGCCAGGCTGGACCCCTTAACCTCAAGGCCTTTGCTGAAGCTCATGTGAAAGGGACGACTGCCCCTGACAGGTGTTGGATTCCAGCTGCTGTGGCCCTGAAGGTGGGTGGTGGGAAGAACGGGAGAATGAAGCCAGCCTTGGGAGAGGCAGGACGCCAGCCGGGCCCAGCTGCTTCCAGCATCTGGATCCAGCCTCACCTGAAGCCAGCCACCTCCTGGACTGCAAAGTCATCGTCAATACCAAAACACAGGGTTTCTCAACATTGCAACCGAGGGTTCCAGGGTGTCGTGGCTGCAGACCCTGCAGACCCCTATGAAGACGGTCCTGCCTGCCTTGCATCGGGCCTCTAGCTAGGGCCTGTGGTTGCAGACGTAGTTCTGGGACTGAGCTCCTGGTGAGAGGCCAGTGGCGAGGGAAGAGAGACCAGCAGAGAAAAGAGTGGAGCCTCGGGCTGCTAGCAGAGTGGCAGAAACTGAGTTTGCGAGAGGAAAACATTGTTTCCCGTGGCCTCCTGCTAAGCCATGGGGACCCAGGTATTGCGAAGTCCAGCTGGGGCCGACCCTAAGGAAGGAAGGAGGGAAGGGGACAGGGAGGAGCGAGGAGGAGGGGGAGGGAGTGACCTCTGCTTAGCACCTGCACTTGGGCAGCGGTGGCCTTTCACGCGCACACGCTTCCCCCCCTGGAGCGCCGTCTCCAATGCTGTTTGTACACACACCAGCATCCTGATAGTCACTAAATGTTTTCTTTAAATGAGTTCATTTTTTCACCTAGAGTGCTTTCTAAAAGCAGATCATGATCGTGAATAGTATCATTTCCATAAATAGAAGGTGTCAGAAAAATAACTATCAGACGTTTTTGGCTTCTTGTCTTGCTTGGAAGTATCACATGGTCTCTAAAATGCTGTCCATCTGCTTCCCAGTTTGGCCCATCCTCTGCCGTAGCTTGAGACCCACCCAGGGGGTCCCTGCTTGATGAGTGCGTCCCCTGTCCTCTCAGACCCTACTTCTGCCCCCGGAGGGGTATCTGTCCAGGGGACCCCTCAGAGGTCCCACCCAGCCACTCCTGATCTCCTCCCCACACAGGTGACTGGGCCACAGGGGCTCGTGGGCAGCCCTGGCCAGGGCTCAGTCCTCACTGTAGCAGGGAAGCTGCCGGCCCTCTCGGCAGGCCGCCCTCTGGGAACCCCTCTTCTCTCTAACTGCCCCAGCTCCAGGACGGTTGGAAATGCTTTTGCCTGGCAGGGGAAGGCTGGACCAGTAACGATGGAAGTCTCCAGCAACAGTGGAGACATGGGGGCAGGGAAGCTTCCGGACAAGGTGTCCTCCTGGCCTCGGCCTTGACGGAGCCTTGCAGTTGGCACAGTGCCTGTTGGGACTTGAGCATGTGGGTCCCTGGGGACCTGGGGAACGGCTCCGATGCTTAGGAGCTGTGAGAACAAGAGCTCCAGGGCAGCAGTCACCTGCTTCTCATGGCCCTCACGACCAGCAGCCCCTTTACCCTGGGAGCTGGGTGCCAGCTTCAACATCCTGGCACACACGTCTCCCTTAGGGCTCCCGGGAGCCACCCTTTCCTGCCCCTGTGGGTCTCCCGTTTCTCCAGCAGTAGTGACCACTTTCTCTTCCAGAAATGTGCCCCTGTGAGCCCTTCACAACCTCTGGTCATGCCTCCAAAATTCCAGGGAGGGGACAGAGCCCCCGGTGGAGAGGCGGGTGCCCCCCACCCTCACTGCTTCTCCGCCGGTGCTGGGTAGGAGTGACCTTCAGTGGGTGCCCCATTCTCACCAGATTCTGGGCTCGGAGCCCGGGCCAAATGCTGACCTCAGTGGGATCCGAACCTGAAAGCCCCTCTCTGGGGTGACTTTCTCAAGTGCTGTCCTCAGTCTCCCTGGGCTCTCGCAGGATGGGGTCCAAGTGCCTGCAGGTGCCTCAGCCCAACCACTGAAGCAGATGGCACCTTGGCCCGGGCATCTCTGTGGCCCGAGCTGGGGGAGGAGGTGATCTCCTGGGTCCCATCCCAAGAGCATCCACAGCGGCGTCGCCAGTGGAGGGGGGAAGCTGAGGGGCCCCACAGACCCCAGGCCCAGGGCTCGGTGGCTGCAAGAGTTGGGAGGAGCCCCATCCTCCAGGGCCTTCAGGGAGGGTGGAGAGGACTCTGTCCCAGCAGCTGCCCGTTTCCTGCAGTGCTGGCTGCTTGTTACCATGAGACACAGGTACCCCAGAGCTGAGCTCGTGCCTGCCAGAACCTTTGGCCAACTAACCCCCCATCCTTTGGGCCTTTCTTTTGTTTCGCTTCTTTTCTTTGCTGCTGCTTTTTTTTTTTTTTTTGGTAGCGACAGAGTCTCCTGTGTTGCCCAGGCTGGTCGCACACTCCTGGCCTGGAGTGATTCTCCTGCCTGGGCTGGGATTACCGGCATGAGCCTGGCCTGCAGCATTTTGAAGCATGTTTCTAGGGCAGGTGGTCAGCAGACCGGAAGCCACAGCCCCACCACCCAGGCCTCTGTTTTCTCCCTGGTAGAGCAGGGATGGAGCAGCTCCGGCTTCCAGGGTCCCCCTGAGGAAGCCCAGCCCACCCAGTTCTGAGCAATGGGGGTTGGGCAGTTTCTCCAGGTCCAATGGTTCCATTAGACCCAAGTGGGCTGGAGCACAGTGGACCCTCGGGGCTCACAGCGGACCCTCAGAGCTCACGGTGGACCCTCGGGGCTCAGAGTGGACCCTCAGGCCCTCACAGTGGACCCTCAGGGCTCACGGTGGACCCTCGGGGCTCACAGCCGACCCTCAGGTGCTCAGATACTTTCCACTTAGGAAAGGAGCTATGCCTCTTGGTGGCCAGGTCACATAGGAAGTGAGCCTAGCCTGGAACCCGCCCCTTGACTACCTGACCTCTAGTATAGACAGGTGGCGAGTCGGCAGGTGAGGGGCAGCAGCCAGGCCCAAAGGGCCACTGACCACTGGCTGTGCCCTGGTGCAGAGAGGAAAACAGGCTCAGAGGGCCCATGAGGCCAGGAAGTAGAGTCAGGTCCCACCGAGGGGCTTCTGCTGCTCCAAGACCCTGTGGAGGGAACCTGGAAGTGGAGGGACCTGCCCAGGAGGCTGAGCCTTGGCAAGATGGCAGCTTTGGCCTAAAATGCATCAAACTGAGCAGAAAGAAAGAGTGGTGAGCAAAGTAGAATCTGCTTGTTTCCAAGGATCAGCGAGAAGGCACATGTGAAGCTCACCCAGGTTCTGTCTGCTTCTGCTCTCGTACAAAGACCCCATATGGAGCCAGTGACAACTGGGGCCCATGGGGAAGGCAGGATGAGGATTGGGTCATGCTGCTCAGCACAGGGTCAGCTGGCTGGACTAGGGTGAGCTGGCCAGGCACGGGGTGGGCTGGTCAGATGTGGGCTGGGCTGGTCAGGTGTGGAGTGGGCTGGTCAGGTGTGGGTGGGCTGTCAGGTGTGGGATGGGCTGCTCAGGTGTGGGGTTGGCTGGTCAGGTGTGGGCTGGGCTGGTCAGGCATGGGATCAGCCTGGCCCCTGCCTGCTGGCTGCTCCGGCGGGCTCCACCACGGCGTCAGAATGTCCGTGGTGCTCCCGTTCCTGCTGCATGTGTCATTAGGTCCTCTTTTCCGCCACAGGTACCATATCCTGTTCTTTGGAAAAGCTCTACTCTGCCCGTTCCCTAATCTTTGATGTGCTTAAGCTCTGCAGGCCTGTCTATTTTTTTTTCTTTTTCTTAAAACATTTTCTTTTCAGGAACCTGCCAGTTCAGGGAGGCCCGTCTTTCTAGAAGGTTAACAGGAACTTCCAGCCTCCAGCCTACTTAGTGACCAGCTGCTGGAGAACGGTGAGCAGCCCCTGCTGTCCGCATCTCCACAGGGGTCACCGAGAGCACTCACAGGGTCCCCCTCCACCTGGAGCAGAGAATTCGGAGGAGCTTGTCTTGCTCTCTTTTCTGATGTTGTTAAACTATGCTTGGGCCTGCCCTTTGCTCAAAGGGGCTTTCTACACAGCTGGACTTCTGAGGTGGGACCTGCCACGTGCTAACTCTAGCACTCGGAGTGGCCTCTGCCACTGGCAACATTCTGTCCTCAAAATCTCCAATGTGGCCTCTCTCCTGAAAGGCCTATGTGTGACTTCTTTGTGAAGCCGGAAGAAAGTTCTGGAACTTCCCCTTCTCCTTTGGTGGAAAGTTACACTAACTGTCATGATGTTGTTGATTTCCTTTTTTTTTTTTTTTTTTTTTGAGACGGAGTCTCACTCTGTTGCCCAGGCTGGAGTGCAGTGGCGTGATCTTGGCTCACTACAGCCTCTGTCTCCTGGGTTCAAGTGATTCTCCTGCCTTAGCCTCCCAAGTAGCTGAGATTACAGGCGCCTGCCACCACACCTGGCTAATTTTGTATTTGTAGTAGAGACGGGGTTTCACCATTTTAGCCAGGCTGCTCTTGAACTCCTGACCTCAGATGACCCGCCCACCTCAGCCTCCCAAAGTGCTGGGATTACAGGCGTGAGCCACCACGCCCAGCCTTGATTCCCTTCTTAAGCAGAGCTGAGTCTCTGTCTCTGTCCACACCAGTGCCTCCTGGGCCTTTCTGAGCACATGTGGCTGGCATCCCTTCCCAGCTCTGCTCCCTGTGGCAGGCAGCAGTCTTGCTGTGTCCCCGGCACCTCTGCAAAGCACAGCCACAACGCATGCTGAATGCATCAACATGCAGAATTCACTCACGGGTCATACAGTTAGTCAAAAATGTCGAGGCCCTGCCAGGTAGAGAGATGGGAGAGAATACGGATCCCTCCATGAGTCCAAGCCTGGCGTGCACTCCCCTCAGGCCTCCTCCTTCTGTGCTCCAGGTTTTCTGTTTCAAGGCTGCTCTTCACTTCCTTACTGTGTGTCAACTCAGTCATGGATTTTAAACAATGCTTTCCATATATATGTATAATATATATAATTATATATGTATAATATGTATGTGTATAATATATATTATATATGTATTATATATAATATGTATAACATGTATTATATATAATATGTATATCTTCATAATATATATTATATAGTATAATATGTATAATATGTATGATATATATGTATAATATATATTATATATGTATAATATATGTATAATATATATTATATATGTATAATATATGTATAATATATATTATATATGTATAATATATGTATAATATATATTATATATGTATAATATATGTATAATATATATTATATATATAATATATACATATTTGTTTGTTTAGATGGAGTCTTGCTCTGTCACCCAGACTGGAGTGCAGTGGTGCAATCTCGGCTCACTGCAACCTCTGCCTTCCGGGTTCAAGCCATTCTCCTGCCTCAGCCTCCTGTGCTTTCCATATTTTATACAGATTGTTTGCCAGGCACAGTGGCTCACACTCATAGTCCCAACTACCTGGGAGGCTGAGGCGGGAGGATCCCTTGAGCCTAGGAGTTTGAGGCTGCAGTGAGCTATGATCGCACCACTGCACTCCAGCCTGGGGAACAGAACAAGATCCCCATCTCTAAAAAATAGGCCAGGCGCAGCAGCTCATGCCTGTAATTCCTGCACTTTGGGAGGCTGAGGCAGGCAGATCGCTTGATGTCAGGATTTGGAGACTAGTCTGGGCAGCACAGTGAGACCCCGTCTCTACAAAATGTACCAAAAAAAAAAATTAGCTGGGTGTGGTGGCACGAGCCTGTAATCTCAGCTACTCAGGAGGCTGAGGAAGGAGAATCGCTTGAGCCTGGGAGGTCAAGGCTGCAGTGAGCCGTGATCGTGCCACTGCACTCCAACCTGGGCGAAAGAGACCCTGTCTCAAAAATAATAATGATACCAATAAAACACATTATACAGATCTTTTATTGTTTCATTGAGAAGATCTTTCAGGTGACCTGACTTACCATATTGCTGAAAATAGTCATTGATTGACTTATTCATTTGATTTTCATGCAGGGGCCAAACCTGGTCCACAAATACGTTATAAAAGTAGGTAACTGTGGCCGGGCACAGTGGCTTACGCCTGTAATCCCAGCACTTTGGGAGGCCGAAGCGGGCAGATCACGAGGTCAGGAGATCAAGACCAGCCTGGCTAATATGGTGAAACCCCGTCTCTACAAAAAATACAAAAAAATTAGCTGGGCATGGTGGCGGGCGCCTGTAGTCCCAGCTACTCAGGAGGCTGAGGCAGGAGGATGGCATGAACCCAGGAGGTGGAGCTTGCAGCGAGCCGAGATCGTGCCACTGCACTCCAGCCTGGGTGACAGAGCGAGACTCTGTCTCAAAAAAAAAAAAAAAAAAGTAGGTACCGGGTGGATGCAGTGGCTCACGCCTGTAATCCCAGCACTATGGGAGGCCGAGGCCGGTGTATCACTTGAGGTCAGGAGTTCAAGACCAGCCAGGCCAATAGGGTGAAACCCCGTCTCTACTACAAAAACACAAAAAATTAGCCAGGCGTGCTGGCATGCGTCTGTAGTCCCAGCTACTCTGGAGGCTGAGGCAGAAGAATCACTTGAACCTGGGAGACGGAGGTTGCAGTGAGCCAAGATAGTGCCACTGCACTCCAGCCTGGGCAACAGAGTGAGACTCTGTCTGAAAAAAAAAAAAAGTAGGTACCGGCCAGGTGCGGTGGCTCACGTCTGTAATCCCAGCACTTAGGGAGGCCGAGGCAGGTGGATCACTTGAGGTCAGGAGTTCAAGACCAGCCTGGCCAACGTGGTGAAACCCCATCTGTATTAATAGTAAATTCAAAAATTAGCTGGTTGTGGTGACGCATGCCTGTAGTCCCAACTACTCAGGAGGCTGAGGCGGGAGAATCGCTTGAACCCAGGAGGTGGAGGTTGTAGTGAGCCAAGATTGCGCTACTGCAATCCCACCTGGGCAACAAGAAGGAAACTCTGTCTCAAAAGAAAAAAAAAGAAAGGAGAAAATTAGCTGGGTGTGGTGGCACATGCCTGTAATCCCAGCTACTGGGAAGGCTAAGGCAGGAAAACTGCTTGAACCTAGGAGGCAGAGATTGCAGTGAGCTGAGATCTCTCCACTGCACTGCAGCCTGGGTGACAGAGCGAGACCATTGTCAGCCGAGTGCGGTGGTTCAAGCCTGTAATCCCAGCACTTTGAGAGGCCAAGGCGGGCAGATCACTTGAGCCCAGGATTTCAAGACCAGCCTCGGCAACATGGCAAAACCCCATCACTATAAAAAAAAAAAAAATACAAAAATTAGCTGGGTGTGGTGGCACACAGCTGTAGTCCCAGCTACTCAAGAAGCGGAGGTAGGAGGATGGCTTGGGCCCAGGAGGTCACAACTGCAGTGAGCTGTGATCATGCCACCGCACTCCAGCCTGGCCGACAGAGACCCTGTCTCAAAATAAAAAAGAAAGGAGGCTGGACGTAGTGGCTCATGCCTGTAATCCCATCACTCTGGGGGGCCAAGGCAGGTGAATCACCTGAGGTCAGGAGTTTGAGACCAGCCTGACCAACATAGCGAAACCCCTCTCTACTTAAAAAAATATAAAATGCGCTCCTGTAATCTCAGCTCCTCAGGAGGCTGAGGCAGGAGAATCGCTTGAACCCAGGAGGCGGAGCTTGCAGTGAGCTGAGATCACACCACTGTATCCCAGCCCGGGCGACAGAATGAGACTCTGTCTCAAAAAAAAAAAAAGAAAAAAAACATATTGTCCTGGCTGCCGAGGGGCCTAAGGCCACACACGCGGCAGTTAGCTCAGCCTCGCACCTGCAGGAGTGACAGACCTGAGCCTGGAAGACATTATCTGTGGATATCCAGTGCAAAAGTGGCCAGTACCAAAATGGAGTCACTTATGTCAAACCCTGAAAAATGGAGCCAAGAGGTTACGAAGGACGGGCTCTCCCAGGTGTGCCAGGAAAGAAACTAAGGAATTTCTCAAAACCACAGTACTGCAGCTAAGCTGCATGCACAAGGACGCTTGCCTAACAGGGGCCGGCTTCACCTCCAGACGAATGCCAACTCCTACAAGCCTGATACGGTTTGGCCGTGTCCCCACCCAAATCTCCCCCCTTGTCCCCACCCAAATTTCATCCTGTGTCCCCACCCAAATCTCCTCTTGCAGTTCCCACAATCCCCACGTGTCGTGGGAGGGACCTGGTGGGAGGTAATTGAATCATGGGGGCAGTTACCCCCATGCTGTTCTCGTGACAGTGAGTTCTCAGGATATCTGGTAGTTTTATAAGGGGCTTTTCCCCTTTGCTCAGCATGTCTCTCTCCTGCAGCCATGTGAAGGATGTGTTTACTTCCCCTTCTGCCGTGATTGTTTCTTGAGGCTTCCCCAGCCACGTGGAACTGTGGGTCAGTTAAACCTCTTTCCTTTATAAATTACCCAGTCTCAGGCAGTTCTTCGTAATACCGTGAGAATGGACTAACACAAAGTCCCTGTCACCTATGCTCTTTGCTTCAAAGCAGCTTAGGTGGGCTTCTCCTTTCTGTTTTTTAGAAGCTTCCCCTGCCCCTGCCTCTCTGGATGTGCCTGTGGTCTGCCATAGCATGCATATCCCAAACTGCAATTCCCTGTCATTCCTGGAGAAACTCTTTGGAGAGTCATCTCTCTGCTGTTGTGGCCACAGCGGGCCCATTTCCTGATGCATGGAACGTCACTACGCCGACACCACGGGTTGCAGCAGAAAGAGAGTTTTAATCCTAAGGCTGCTGTAGAAGGAGACGGCGTGAAGCAAGCAGGCTGCAGGGATCCTGTGGTCATCCGGGGGTCTCCCCATTGCTTCTGGTTCCCTCAGCCCATTTCTTTGGAATGCTGCCAACTCTGCTGTTTCATCCCTCCAGCCCACAGCTAGAATCACCCCAAAAGTGGTAGCAGGCAAGTTCCAACAAGGGACTGCCTCAAACCGTCCTGAGGTGGGGCTGGTTGGTCCCAAAGAAAAGAAGGACTAAACGCCAGGGTGATCAGCCCAAAGCATTTGTTCGGGGAACTTATGTACAGAGGGAGGCAGCACATCCTCGGGCTGACAGCAAGAGATGGAGAGGTTCCACCTAGGAATGCCTGCACCCAGGGACTAGAGTGGAGAGTTTTACAGGAGGATTTAATCAATGTGACTCTCGTTTCCACATATTTAGCAACATATTTGATCTTTCAGTGTCTCAAACAACCTAGTTCATGAGTAACTGAGAGTACTCAAGGTCCTGGCCAGGCTTCAAGCCTGCAGGGAAAACATGCAGTGGCCCAGGCTCTGTGCTTCTCAGGCAGGACACAGAGAGGAAGCAGGGGCTCTGGGGAGCCTTCCAGTAGAATAAGCAACTGTCCAGACATGGGCCCTTCCCAGGAAGTTACTAGGGGTCTTACTTCAGCAAAGTAAAGGAATAAAGCCAGAAGAAGGAGGACGCAGATTCCAGGAAACAGCTGTTAACAGAAAAGCCAAACTCTGAATAAGACATTCTTTCCTTCGTCTTTTTTTTTTTTTTTTTTTTGAGACAGTTTTGCTCTTGTTGCCCAGACTGGAGTGCAATAGCGTGATCTTGGCTCACTGCAGCCTCTGCGTCCCGGATTCAAGTGATTGTCCTGCCTCAGCCTCCTGAGTAACTGGGATTATAGGCGTATGCCACCACGCCCAGCTAATTTTTGTGTTTTTAGTAAGAGACGGGGGTTTCACCATGTTGGTCAGGCTGGTCTCAAACTCCTGACCTCATGATCCGCCCACCTCGGCCTCTCAAAGAGCTGGGATTACAGGCATGAGCCACCGTGCCCGGCCTACGTTTTGTAGTTTTAGTAGAGATGGGGTTTCACCATGTTGGCCAGGCTGGTCTCCAACTCCTGACCTCGTGATCCGCCCGCCTCAGCCTCCCAAAGTGCTGGGATTACAGGCGTGAGCCACCGCACCCGGGCTCTTTTTTTTAAAGAGGGCTTCATTCTGTTGCCCAGGTTAGAGTGCAGTGGTGTGATCTCAGCTCACTGCAGCCTCCGTTTCCCAGGCTCAAGCGATCCTCCCACCACAGCCCCCAGAGTAGGTGGAACCATAGGCATGTGCCACCACACCCAGCTAATTTTTGTATATTTTGTAGAGATGGGATTTCAACCTGTTGCCCAGGATGGTCTCTTAAGTCCTGGGCTCAAGTGATCCAATCACCTCAGCCTCCCAGAGGGCTGGGATTACAGGCATGAGCCACCATGCCCAGCTTCACAAAATACTTTCAAGAGGTTTACTTTGAGCCAATATGAGTGACTGTGGACCCCAGGAAAACACACATCCGAGAAGCCTTCAGTGAGTGGTTCAGAAGTGGTTGGTTTACAGTTTGGTTTTGTACACTTTCGAAAGGCAGGAGTTACGAGCAAAGACATAAATACATAAATACATACATGGAAGGTATACGTTGGTTTGGCCTAAAAAGGTGGGATATCTTGAAGTGGGGGCTTATAGGTTATAGGTGGATCCACCCGGCTGGAAACTCAGTTTTAAAAATTTCTCTGGGGTCCCCTTGGCCAAGAGGGAATCTGCTCAGCTGGTGGAGGGATGGCTGGGTGCGGTGGCTCACATCCCAGCACTTTGTTTTTTCTTTTTCTTTTTGTTTTTGAGACGGAGTCTCACTCTGTCACCCAGGCTGGAGTGCAGTGGCCAGATCTTGGCTCACTGCAACAACCTCTGCCTCCTGGGTTCAAGCAATTCTCCCACCTCAGCCTCCCGAGTAGCTGGGACTACAGGCGAGTACCACCACGCCCGGCTAATTTTTGTATTTTTAGTAGAGATGGGGTTTCGCCATGTTGGCCAGGCTGGTCTCCAATTCCTGGCCTCAGGGGATCCTCCCACCTTGGCCTCACAAAGTGTTGGGATTACAGGTGTGAGCCACTGTGCCCGGCCGGTTTTTTTTGTTTGTTTTTTTTTTTTGAGACAGAGTCTTCCTCTCTCACCAGGCTGGAGTACAGTGGTGCGATCTTGGCTCACTGTAACCTCCGCCTCCTGGGTTCAAGCCATTCTCCTGGCTCAGCCTCCCGAATAGCTGGGATTACAGGCGCCCACGACCACACCCAGCTAATTTTTGCATTTTTAGTAGAGACGGGGTTTCACCATGTTGGCCAGGATGGTCTCGATCTTCTGACCTCATGATCCACCTGCCTTGGCCTCCCAAAGTGCTAGGATTACAGGCATGAGCCACCATGCCTGGCTCTTTTTTTTTTTTTGAGACAGATTCTTGCTCTGTTCCCCAGGCTGGAGTGCAGTGTCACATCTCAGCTCACTGCAACCTCCACTTCCTGGGTTCAAGCAATTCTCCTGCCTCAGCCTCCCAAGTAGCTGGGACTACAGGCGTGCACCACCATGCCTGGCTAATTTTTTTTTTTTTTTTGTATTTTTGTATTTTTAGTAGAGACAGGGTTTCACCATGTTGGTCAGACTGGTCATGAACTCCTAACCTCAAGTGATCCACCCTCCTCGGCCTCCTAAAGTACTGAAATTACAGGCGTGAAGCCACCGCGCCCAGCCAATCCCAGCACTTCAGAAGGCAGAGGTGAGCAAATAGCATAGCCCAGGAGTTTGAGACCAGCCTGGGCAACATGGTGACACCCTGTCTCTACTAAAAATTTTTAAAAATAACCGGCATGGTGGTGCATGTCTGTGGTCCTAGCTACTCAGGAGGCTGAGGTGGGAGGATCACTTGAATCCAGGAAGCAGAGGCTGCAGTCAACCAAGATAGTGCCACTGCACTCCAGCCTGGGCAACAGAGCAAGACCCTGTCTCAAATACAAAACAAAACAAAAAACAGTTGGTAGAGGGCTTAGGATTTTATTTTTCATTTACACAGGGAATCCAAGAAAGGAGACAGGCAAAGTGAGTCTCAAGAATGAGAGCAGAGAAAAGCTCGAGGTAAGAGCTGTGCAGCAGGGTCAGGAAGTGATCGGTCTAGGTCGGAACAGGAGAATCAGTTAGACACAACGGATGTGTTTGAGCCTTTGGAAAATGGTATTGTTAGGCATGTGGCAAAAACGTTGGGGCACTTGAAAAAAAGACTGGCCATGGGTTAGTAAAAAGCTAGGTATGTATAAATATTAGGTAACTATTAATTCAAAAGAAAAAAAGATTGTACAGGAATTGTGGCATGGTTTTATACAGTAGTAGTGAACAGCAGGTACTCAATCATGAAGAGCTAAGCCTGATTTCATTACGACAGCTGTGAAAGTTGCAGGTACCAAAATGGAACTACTTCCACCAATCCCTAAACAAATGAAGTCGGGAGGCCACGAAGGCGGAGCTCTCATGCAGGAATACCGGCAGCAGGCCTCCTCACAAGACGCTCCTGCAAGTCCTGCACGTTTGCCTGTAACCGGACTCACTGCAGGAAAATTCCTCAGGACTGCAGTATTCCAGATAAACAGCTTGCACAAGGACGTCGGCCTGGTAAGGCTCTCTCCAACAACGAGCTAACGCCCACTCCTGCAGCAAGCGCCCACGACCACTGGTTTTTGTTACAAAACAACTTTTGTGAGCTCATCTGTATTTTCCCCTTCGCCCGGCCCTCTCGGATAGGCCTATGATCTGTCATGGCACGAACACCCTAGGCTGCAACCCCCTGCGATTCCCAGATTAACTCACTTGTCCTGGAGAGCCTGCCTCTGGGTTTCCTTTCAGGTTGACAGTTTGGGAGCTAAAAGGACCACGTGAGGGGTGCAGCGGGGACGATCAGCCAGGTTCTCAGGGCCCTTCTCCGGAAGTACGCGATATCTACAATTAAGAAATGAGAGGCCGGGCGCGGTGGCTCAGGCCTATAATCCCAGCACGTTGGGAGCCCTAGGAGGGCAGATCACGAGGTCAGGAGTTTGAGATCAGCCTGGCCAACATGGTGAAACCCCGTCTCGACTAAAAATACAAAAATTAGCTGTATGTGGTGGCTCATGCCTGTAGTCCCAGCTGCTCCGGAGGCTGAGGCAGGAGAATAGTTTAAACCCTGGAGGCGGAGGTTGCAATGAGCCGAGATCGCGCCATTGCACTCAGCCTGGGCGATAGGGCGAGGCTCCGCCTCAAAAAAAAAAAAAAAAGAAAAGAAAGAAATGAGAAACTAGCAGTGCATTGTTTAGAAACGCGGAGACTTCTCTCAGGAGAAAGCGAGAAGCAAGCGTCAGCCTCTGGGGTGCAGAACCCGGGGCGGGAGGACGGGCCCGGACTGCCGTTTCTCGCTGTGTCCAGGTCTGCGTGACTCAAAACCCCGGACCGGGCCCGCACCGGTGGAGTCGGAAAGAGGTGGCTGCGGCGCGGCAAGTACCACCAGTGCCAGCGAGCGCGACGTCGCTCCCAAGCCCCCGTCTCTATGGCAACCGAGTGCGTCTCCGGACCGCCATTGCGCAGGCGCCCGGAGGCTAAGCCACTCGGACCCCAGCTGCGCCACGCAGGGCAGGCAATGCCGACGCTCCCGCGTGACGCACTTCCCGTGCTTGTCCCGCCCATCCCCAGGGCGGGGGCGTGGCCATGGCCGCGGCGCCCCAGCGGGGGCGGGCCCTAGACTCCCGCCGTTGGGGTCCCACAGTTTCCAGCCGCCGCTCTCCTCAGTGCCCGGTGGCCCAGGAGGGCCTGGGAGCCCGAGGCCGTCCCCAAGTCGCTCCTGGGTCACTGGCGCGATGCGGGCCGTCCTCTCGGCTGATGTTGCGTGCGGGCGCGGATCAACTTCCCTGAGCCTCTGCACCGCCCCCGAGTCGTGCTCCGCTCTGGCAGAACGCGAGCGCCGTCCCGGTCCCGCTCCCGCTGGCCCAGCAGCCCCGGGCAGGACTCGGCGTAGGGTCCGCACGGGATAGGCTGGGGCTGCGCGCGCAGCGCCGCCGCGGGGCCTCCTGGGAGTTGTGGTCCGGCCACCCGCGCGGGACTCCAGCTCCCGTCAGGCCTCGCGCGGCCGGGGGCCCGCGGCGCTGGGGTCGGCGCCGGGGTCGTTGTCTGGGCCGGGTGGGTTGCGGCGCGCGGCCGGCGCTCTGGCCTGGCCTGGCCGCCGCTGAGCAGTCGGGGCCGGTGGGTGGCCTCGCACGCCGGGACAGACCGACAGACGGACTGGCCGGCAGTCCCGCGCCCCCGAGCGGAGCGGGCCGGACGGAAACGTCCGGGCAAGTTGGGGTCGGCAGGTACTGCGCGGCCCTGGCAAGGTCTGGCTGCGGACAGGGCCGGGCGGCCTCCGCGAGCCACGGGCACGAATGACAGGGGGCGGGGCGCGCTCCGGGTGGGGGTGCCCGCCGTGCCCGCCCCTGGCCCGCCCGTTCCCCTGCGCTGGCGCCCGTGCGCGTCCTGGAGCCTCCTGACGTCTGCGAGCCGCGGCCGCCAGATCCCAGGCGCACGCAGTTACGGGCCTGGCGCTGGCGGCTCCTGCGCGCTCAGACCCCAAGGAGCCCAACCGGGCAGGCGGCGGCCCTGGGTGTCGCGACCGTGGGGCCGAGTGGACTTGGAGCCGGCGGGCAGCCCCGGGGGCATACAAGAGACCGAGCCGCAGGTCGAGGTGCTAACTGTGCATCTTGGCATCTCCCCTCGGCCACAGAGTTGGAAGCCCAGCGAGGCTAGAGGCCAGTCCCAAAGTCTCCAGGCATCAGAGCTGCAGCCCAGGAGCCTCAAGGCGGCCCGGCGGGCGACTGGACGGCCGGACAGGTGAGCTCTTGATCGTCCGCGGCCTGATAGTTTGCACTTGGCGCTCCCACCTTGGGGCTCCGTGGAAGCCACGTCAGAGGGGCTGTGTTTGTGTCTGAGCATGCATGCGAGTGGAGGGAAGTGGTGAGTAATCCCGCGTCTCCCCTCTGAGTTCGGAACCCATGGAGGAAAAAAGCAGAGGTGTCAGACAGGCCCCTGATAGGCACCTGCAGGACTGGGGCAGAGCGGCCGCAGCGCAGGAGCGCCGGCAAGCCTGGCCCTTCCCGGAAGGACCCCTCTGTCCGGTTCCACCCTGGCCTGTTGCTTCACATGCAACAAGTGTCTGAATGTGGCTCTCTCCTGGCCGAGGGCAGCCCTGGGCAGTGAGTGGGATGACACCCCAGCCTGCAGGGTGCCTGTGGGTCTCCACCCAGATGGGCAGGATTGGAGGTGGCCGCAGCGCTCGTGGGCTTTCCCCCAGCAGGTGTCTCCATGCTGGCCTCCCCGCCTCAGGGCTTCATCCCACTCGGTGGGCCTGATCTCCCTGGGGCACCTGGGATGTCCATCTGCATTAGCTGGAGCTACTCCATGGCCTGTGGCGTGCCACACCCAGCGGCATTTCGGTGTCATTAGGCACAGCTGGAGGTGCAAGGAGGAGGGCAGTCTCATGTCCAGTCTCAGTTCCATGTAACTTGCTTCTTCTGAATAAAGGCAATTTGCTAACTTCCTCGCTAAGTAGGATTTGGTTTCTATGGCTTTTAAAGCTTCTCCGATAAAATACTTGCAATAAGGCAACTGTCTCCTCCTACGCTCTCCTGACTGATGGTTCGGAAATTCTCCTGCCCTCTGAGAGCTTGCAGTTTCCTGTGAAAAAGAGAAACTAAGAAGCAGTAGAACAGACCCGGTGTCTGCTTGCGTGGTTAAGACGCTAAATCCTGAATGTGTGATGCTGCCTTTAGAAGCCATTTTCTCCAGCCTGGCTTGCTGGCTGCCCGTCTGGTTTGCTGTGTTGTGTCTCCAGTGGCTTTAGCTTCCAACAGGAAAGCCTGGTAGCCGAGCGAATCTGTGACCCAGGAAGTAGCAATTAAATGCCTGGGATGCTGCCTCGAGCCTGGTGTGTGCTCTGAGGTAAGTTCCGATTTGCCAAAGCACATCTGTCGCCTGAGTCTTCATGCCCTGACTGCCTCCATCATCTTAAACATCGGGAGCAGCTGCCTGCGGCGGGGTTCAGATGCCAGCCAGGGGCACAGCCTGTGAACTGTGGGTAGATGGCAAAGTCTAGCATTTCTGGCAAAGGAAAAACATTTGGTAACCCTCTGAGTAAATGTCTGACTGAGATGAAGATACCCATTGTGGGGCAGCATCCTGAAGCGGAAGCCTGGGCTGTATGTTTACGAGAGGAGGAGCAGGAGTGGCCACAACCATGTACACCAGGGGCTGCCTGGCCACAGCTGTGGTCTGCTGGTCTGCTCCCTGGAGCCCCTCCACCAGTGCTGGGCTGTGGCTGTGGCTGTCCCTGGTTTGTCTTTCTGGGAAACCTTGGCCAGGTTGGCGTGAGGGCAGGGCTAGCCTTGGACATCTGCACTTTCCATAGCAGCCTCTGGCCCAGAGCTCACCGCTGTGGGCAGGTGATCAGGGTGATCAGGTCCCACGGGTCCCTCCTCTGCACCTGGAGCCTTGTGGGTTCAGAACAGAAAAATAGGAGGGGGCAACCCAGAGGCCTCCTGCTGTCCAGGAAGGAATGGATACTGGACGGGTCCAGGGTGGAGGCAGAGGGAGTGAGGGGCCCTTGGGGGAACATCTGTTCTAGAGGGCTTGATCTCCAGGCTGCCCACTCCGCTCCTACCCCAATGTGGTGTTCCTCACCCGCCTCCGGGAGGTCCTCACCTGAGGTCTGCAGCGGGTGTGCCAAGCGCTGGCCCCACATCACCTGCTCCCAGGCCTGCCCAGAGGATGGGGCCTGTGGCCAGTGCCCTTGGGGTCAGCTTGACCCAGACCCAGCCCAGAACCTGTCCCATGGCCTCAGGAGGACAGGATGGTCAGGGAAGCCCAAGGGATGAGCCCTTTTGTCCACAAGCTTCCCTCTGAGATGGGCCGACTGCTTGTGCAACCCCACAGCCCCCAACTCTCATGAACAGTGGGGGGATGGGTCAGGCCCCTCGCTGGTGGGCTGGATCCTCCAGCCCCTAAGCAGGTACACTCTGTCCCCTTTGAGGAGAGACCACCCAGATGGAGGGATACAAGTGCTGGGTCCTGGCTGGGGTGCCCCTCCTCCCTGCCTGTGGGGGTCTCACTACTGCCTCCTGCCCCCACCACAAACACCCCCTAAAGAGGCCTTCGGAGGCAGGTACTGAGCCCTGGGGCCGGGGTGCCAGGAGCCCAATGGCAGGTGGTCTTGGGTGACTGCTGGCCCTGGGGCAATGGTGAGGAAGCCAGGCAGGCAGCTGTAGGAAGGAGCTGAGGAGAAAGGCGGCAGAGCCTAAAAAGCTGTTGGCGGCCGGGCGCAGTGGCTCACACCTGTAATCCCAGCACTTTGGGAGGCCGAGGCGGGCAGATCACAAGGTCAGGAGATTGAGACCATCCTGGCTAACATGGTGAAACCCTGTCTCTACTAAAAAATACCAAAAATTAGCCGGGTGTGGTGGCGGGCGCCTGTAGTCCCAGCTACCAGGGAGGCTGAGGCAGGAGAATGGTGTGAACTTGGGAGGCGGAGCTTGCAGTGAGCTGAGGTTGCACCACCGCACTCCAGCCTGGGCGACAGAGCGAGATTACGTATCAAAAAAAAAAAAAAAAAAAAAAGCTGCTGGCCCCTCCAGAGGGTCCAGGATGCTGAGCTCCTGAGCCTGGGAGCCACCCGCATGTGGTCTGTCTGCACACTGGCGCCGCAGAAGGGTCGGTGGGCGGGCAGGCATGGCTGGAGGCCCCGCTCAGATGAGGCGGCCACTCCAGGGCAGTGCCATGCTGGACAGAAGGGACTGCCTTGGAGGTGGGACAGACCCCAGACCCTTGGGGTGGGGGCCCTGCAGGGGAGGCTGTGAGGAGGTGCCGGGTCTATAGGCCCCTGTGTGCTCACATCCCAGTCCCCAGGGAGAGGTGTGGAGTGGGAGGGCGCACCCAGCTCCCCTGTCCAGGCTCCTCCCCCTTGTTGGGGGCAGCCCTCAGCAAGTGGGGGGCTGGTTCCAGGCACAAGAAGTGAGGCCAGGGAGGAAGCCCTGCCCGTGTTCAGCCCAATTGTGCCCCAACTCTGGTGGGCTTCCATGAGGGACAGCTTCTTGGGGGGTGGGGGTTTGTGGGCCAGGGCTGGAGAGCTGCCTGGCTGTGCTAAAAATACCAGGATGCTGCAGACAGGTGCCAGTCTGGGGCACAGGCCACCCTGTCTCAGGCCGATGGCCTTGGCACCCCACCTCACTGCCCCTGTGAGGTGGGGGCCACTGAGGCTTGATCTTGATTCCCAGAGGCCCTGCTGGTGACCTCCCCGGCATCTCTGCCCTCTGCCCATCCCCCCAAGGGCAAGATTTGCCAAAGCACAGGACACATTGGCTCACACATGGGGCGCCCTGCCCCTGTCTTGTTGGAAAGGTCCAATGGCATATGGCTGGGGTCCATCAGCCAGCGGGTCGGGCAGGTGTGGCTGCTGGCCTAGGCTAGGCTGGCTCTGGCTGAGAGTCTGGGCACAGAGACAGAGGGCACCCCCCGTGTGCAGAAGGATCACAGTGTGGGCCAGGCTGGCTCTGGCTGAGAATCTGGGCGCAGAGACAGAGGGCACCTCCCGTGCTGCGGAAGGATCACAGTGTGGGCTAAGCTGGCTGTGGCTGAGAGTCTGGGCGCAGAGACAGAGGGCGCCCCCTGCTGCAGAAGGATCACAGTGTGGGCTCATGGCATTGGCTTTTTTGCGGTCCCAAGTCCTTCATCTCGGTTGCCAGGCCCATCTTGGGGCGCGGCAGATTCGTGTCCCCTGCTAGCAAAGACCTCCAGTCGGTTCTGCGGCTGCCTGTGATGAGCCCTGCTCTGGCTAAATGGAGGTGTTTGGCAGGGAGGAGGCCCCAGCTTAGTGTGACCCCAGCTGTGGCCAATTCTGGTGGGATCCTGGCAAAGAGGAGGTTGCATGTGGATCTGGTGGAGGTGGATGGCCTGATAGGGGGTGGGGCCTGTACCCCTAAGGAGCAGTGCCCCTCTCACTTCTCCCCCGGCCAGCAAACTGCTGCGTCGGCCTCCCTGGCCTGTGCCATTCTGCAGCGAAGGTCCCTGTGTAGAGGAGGCTGGAGTGGGGGATCTCAGCCCAGGCCATGCCTCACCCTTCTTGGGTGCTCCATGGGCAAAAGCTGAGGTCAGTGTGTGGATTGTGGGAGCAGGAACCCTGCAGAGCCTGCCCCCAGCTGGTGGCAGAGCAGACAGTGGGGAGCTGCTGGGGCAGGAGGGGGTGACCTCCCTCCAGGACAGCCCCCAGTGGGGTGGGAGGGTCTGCAGAGATCTGGAGAGTCAAGGGTCATGACCAGGATGGGGCCATGGAGCTGGGCTGGCCGGTGGAACTGTGTCCACCTGGACATGCTCTGGGTGAGGCACAGTCAGCGCTGGGATGGCTGGAAGCGGCCTGTGCTGGGCGGGTCCTCGGGACACGGGGGCTGCCGCTGTCACAGAAGCCTGGCACAAATTATCTCTGGTTCTTGTTTCATTAACTCACGCAGCCATTCAGTCAAAGCTGAAGCTGGTGGGGTCCTGGCCAAACAGGACGCAGCAGTGCACCTCCTGGGGGCTGCCCTCAGAGGCCCCGCCAAGGGAAATAGTGCCACAGGGGCCCATGGGGAGGGCCTGTGGGTCACCCTGGGTGGTGGCTGGGCTCCTGGCTCCGAGGGCAAGGTGGGGCTGCTCTGGCTGCCACTTGTGGAAGCTGATCATGCGGAGGCCCAGCCAGGAGGCTGCAGGAGGCCGTGGGGAGGGCAGAGCCAGCCGCCTTCCCTGATGGCTGTGGAGCTGCCCACGGGACCCCTCTCCTTGCCTGGGGCTCACTGGTGCCACAGGAAAAAGAAGTCCCTGGTGCTGGAGCCTGCCTTGGCCCAGGCCTTGGTGCACATCTTGGCAGGGTCTCGCGCCAGGTGAGGGAGGCAGTGTCACCCAACAGGTGAGGCCTCTGGACAGATGAGGCCATGTGGGGTTTCCCTGAAGAAGCAGAGCCCGGCTGCTGGCTGGGGGCTCCTCTCCGTCACTGACAGGGAGAGCTGTGCTTTTAAAACATCCACCTGTTCCTGTGGAAGCCCTCGTGGTCCTGGGCAGGGTGAGGAGGGAGCATTGGAGAGGCCAAGCTGGCCAGGAGGTTTGTGCCCCTGAGAATTAGAGGGAGTCCTGTGCTCCAACTTGCAGCCGGGGCACGGATCGGCAGCCCAGCCCTGCAGGCGGAGTCCCTGCACTGGACTCAGTCTCCGGAATGGGGCTGGGCTCCTCACCGGGCCTTGCTCGGGGGACAACCTGTGGGGCTCAGGCCCCTGAGCCAGAGCAGGCGTAGGGGGCTTTGCTGTGGCCCCTCCTCACTGCCCACCTGCAGCCTCTCCTGGGCCAGGGTGTCTCCTGAACTGGCCTGAGATGCAAAGTGCTGGGCTGCAGTGCTGCCCAGGTGGAGGGCTGGCGTGTTGAGACCCAGGCTGGCCTATGTCCTGGAGTTGGCAGGGCCCCCTCCCATCCTCAGCCACTTCCACCCAGCCTCAGGGGTCCCTCCAGCCTCCTGGGACTGCCGTGTCCCCCACCTCTGCTTCAGGCAGTGCTCCTGGGCTGCCTCCTTTCCTGGCCATGGGGTCCTAGTGGTTTAGTGAAAAATGAGTGGTGGCCCTCCCCTCCCTGAGACAGGGTCTTGATCTCCCGCCAGGCTGGAGTGCAGTGGTGTGATCACAGCCAGCTGTCGCCTCCACCTTCTGATTTTCCCTCTTAATGTTCACATCCATTCTTCTTGTTAACGAGACTGTGCTGAAGCCCAGCATGGTGGAGAGCGGCAGCCCACAGTGACTCACGTCTGCAGAGTGAGCTCTCGGGGGTCAGCGCCCAGACTGGGGATTAGCAGTCCTGGGCCTCGAGCCCTGTGGCTGGCTCCATCCTTGCCTCCAGCAGCCTGGATTTGCACCTTTGTATAAATGGAGCCGCCTGGCATGGCGTTTGCACTTGGCTCCTTCCCACCATCTGCTGGTGAGCTCTGGCTTGTGCTCTGTGTGGCGAGTGGGTCCCTGCTTGGTTGGGACTCAGCCCTGCTTCAGGACCCCGTGGCCACTGAGGACCCAGGAACCTGCCTCTGCTCGAGTATCCAGCCTCTGTCGTGAGTGCCTGGCTTGGCCAGGGCCACTTTTCCAGAGAAGGCTCTGTGGTGCTGTGTGGCCTCGCTGCACTGTCCCTGATGTGCAGGGCCCAAAGCTGGCATCTCCCAGGAGCAGTGTCTGGGGACAGAGATGCCTCCTGGTCCCGCTGGCAGATGCCTGCTGGTCTTGTATGGTGCCTGCGTCGTGTTTGCCATTTTTCTGTTGCGTTGTCTGATGTTTTCATGTGGATCATAGGAGTTCCTCGCCCTGCGTGGACACGAGTCCTCTGAGGGACGCGTGTCACAGTGTCTGCTCACATGCCACTGCCTGTCCAACCATGTGAGTGTCTTGGGGAACGGCAGCTCTTACTTTAGTGAAGTCCAGCGTCCAGCTCGTTAATTGGCTGTGGGAAGAGATGGCGGTTTTCTTCCAAGAGCTTTATTTGTGAACTTTTCATGAAGCCCCCGGGCCCAGACCACCCTGATCCCTGGGCCCAGACCACCTTGCAGGTCCCGCGCCAGGCTGGCACGGCGCCCACCTTCCCCACCAGCCTGCCTGGTGCCAGACTGCGGGTCTCCTTGGGCCCTAGGGCTTGAACCAGCCCGCCTGCCCCTTTGGGCCTCTCCTCTGCTCTCCCGCGGAGCCCACTCTGACCGGGAGTGTCCCGTGGTGGCCTGAGAATACCCTCTACCCACAGGTCCCGAGCAGCCCGGCCTACCATGGACCCCTCTGCCCACAGGTCCCGAGCAGCCCCGCCCAACATGGACCCAGACCCCCAGGCGGGCGTGCAGGTGGGCATGCGGGTGGTGCGCGGCGTGGACTGGAAGTGGGGCCAGCAGGACGGCGGCGAGGGCGGCGTGGGCACGGTGGTGGAGCTTGGCCGCCACGGCAGCCCCTCGACACCCGACCGCACAGTGGTCGTGCAGTGGGACCAGGGCACGCGCACCAACTACCGCGCCGGCTACCAGGGCGCACACGACCTGCTGCTCTACGACAACGCCCAGATCGGTGCGCGCCAAGGGCAGGCGGGACGGGCAGGACCCAGGGGCGGGAACGCCCCTCTGACCCCATCCCACCCCCAGGCGTCCGGCACCCCAACATCATCTGTGACTGCTGCAAGAAGCACGGGCTACGGGGGATGCGCTGGAAGTGCCGCGTGTGCCTGGACTACGACCTCTGCACGCAGTGCTACATGCACAACAAGCACGAACTCGCCCACGCCTTCGACCGCTACGAGACCGCTCACTCGCGCCCGTGAGTCCCGGGCCACACCGGCTCCTGTGCGGCGGGTACCCGGGCCTTGCCACTGGGGCCTTGGCCTTCGGGGAGGGCGCTGCCTAACCACTCCCAGGGAGATGGAGCAAGTCTCTCCAGAGCCGTGGCCTTAAGCAATGGTGCCATGGGTGGGGCACAGAGGGTGGCCTCTGGGTGGCTCTACAGGCAGCAGTGGCCATCAGGCAGCCAGCATCCCCCAGGGCGGCATGAGACCTCCAGGAGGACAGCCCATACCTGGAGCCAGCCCCTGGGCTGTCTTGGAGGCTGCTGCGCTCTGGTCTGAAGGCATCAGCTCGGGGAAAATCTAGTCTGCTTGGGGCAAAGGCGGCCAGAGGTGCCACCCCGTCCCCTGCATTGTCACCCTTGTCTCTGGCCCTCCCTGCACGTGGAGGGAGGTGTGGTCATCTGGGGAGTGCTGTTGGCCAGGCCTGCTTTCCTCATTCCTCCCTTCCCACATGCTGAGCCCACCTCTGGGCCTGGCTGTGCCCCAGCTCATTGGGAGGCAGCAGGCATGAAGCGACCGCACCCAGAGGTCTTGCCAAGGGTGGGCCCGGGTGCCTTCCCAGCCTGGCATCAGGGAAGTCCCTGGAGGAACGTGGTCTGCTGGTTCGCTCCAGGCCCCTGAGCCCAGGGGCATTTCCTCGCAGTGTGTGGAGGGTGCTGACCTGCTGGACCGCCCATTCCCGGGCAAGAGCTGGGGCTGCGGAGCCCAGCAGGCTGGGTGGACAGGGGGCCTGCTCCACTGTGTCGCTCTCCCAAGTGGTTCAGGACAGGAAGAGATGGAGGTTTTCTCCCGAGAGCTTTATTTGTGAACTCTCTTGCAGTGTCACACTGAGTCCCCGCCAGGGCCTCCCGAGGATCCCACTAAGGGGCATCTTCCAGGGAGCGAAGGTGGTGCGAGGCCCCGACTGGGAGTGGGGCTCACAGGATGGTAGGTGGAGGCAGAGGGGCAGGGGTCAGGGCTGGGCTGTGGCTGGCTCATGGCTCAGTCTCAAGGCACAGCCTTAGCCTGCTGGCGGGGACTCTTTCCCCAGGAGGGGAAGGGAAACCAGGCCGTGTGGTGGACATCCGTGGCTGGGATGTGGAGACAGGCCGGAGTGTGGCCAGCGTGACGTGGGCTGATGGTACCACCAACGTGTACCGTGTGGGCCACAAGGGCAAGGTGGACCTCAAGTGTGTGGGCGAGGCAGCGGGCGGCTTCTACTACAAGGACCACCTCCCAAGGCTTGGTATGAGGCTGTCCCACTGACCCCGTCAGCCCTCCTGCCTTGGCTGAAGTCCCAGAGGGGAGGGGCTGCTGCCTGAGGCCTGGCCTGCCACCCTCCCTAGGCAAGCCGGCCGAGCTGCAGCGCAGGGTGAGTGCTGACAGCCAGCCCTTCCAGCACGGGGACAAGGTCAAATGTCTGCTGGACACTGACATCCTGCGGGAGATGCAGGAAGGCCATGGCGGCTGGAACCCCAGGATGGCGGAGGTGAGCCGTCCCACCTTGGAGCCCTGTGTGCCCTGCCCTTCCAGCCCTCCGGACCCCCAGCCCCTTCCTCCCCAAGCGTCCAGCCCGACCCAGCCACAGCTCCATGACCCGCCACAGTTTATCGGACAGACGGGCACCGTGCATCGCATCACGGACCGAGGGGACGTGCGCGTGCAGTTCAACCACGAGACGCGCTGGACCTTCCACCCCGGGGCGCTCACCAAGGTGCCTGGGGGGCTGGGCTGCGCCTCATCTGTTTGCTTCTGTAACCCCTTCCATGTACCCACTCGGCCTTGGGGGGGCAGGCAGGACTAGGGTGCCAGCTGTACCCACCAGCCCCCAGCCCTGAAGGAAGGGGAGGGACTGGTGGGTGGAGGTGGGTGGGGTCAAGGAGAAGAGGGGGTTGGGTGTGAAGGGACCCAGAGGAGGGTATGTCTCTGGGGGCTGGAATGGGCAGGTTAGGGCCTCCCTCTGTGCCAGGACACCAGGAAGGCAGGATAGCTTCATGGGCAGGAGGGAGGCAGCTGGGCTAAGATGCTCCTGGTTAGTGCTGTATGGGGGCCGATGGGGGTGGCTGGTTAGGACAGGGAGGTGGACGCTTGGCCTAGAGTGGTGGGGGAGGTAGTGAGGGCTGCCTGGGAAGCAGGATGGCAGGGAGGGGGCTGGAGGTGGTGGTGGTGGCACCTTAGATGGCCCTGGGAGGGGCAGGCCTGGGGCAAAGCGTCAGAGCTCAGCTCTGGATCTGGGGTCCTGGATACCAGGCACCTTTGAGGAGGCGCCGAAGGGAGTCATGAGACGGGCTTGTAGAGTGAGTTCCCTGCATATGAGGGCTCAGGTGGGGCAGAGTGGGCCCACCCTGCACCCCATGGTCCTGGGGCCCCACCCCCACACTGGCTCATGGGCCCTGGCCATGCTGCCTGCTGCTGGTCAGCGTACAGCTTCCCAGGGCCAGCCACCTCAGCTTCACACCTGCCCAGAGCCAGCTTCTGTCTGCCTGGACACTCCTCCCATGGCTCTGGGGCTAGGGACACCCAGGGCTGCCTTGGACACCTGGGGCTCTCGTCCAGCCAGAGCCTCTGGCAGTGCTTGGGGTAGGGGCCGGGGTCGAGTCAGGCCTGCCTGTCTCGTGGAGCTCAGCAGGTTGCCCTCCTGTTCCATGAGCCTGGGCAGCCATACACAGCTGGGGGGCCCCTCACGCCCTTCTTTGTTGCTCAGCACCACTCCTTCTGGGTGGGCGACGTGGTCCGGGTCATCGGCGACCTTGACACAGTGAAGCGGCTGCAGGCTGGGCACGGCGAGTGGACAGACGACATGGCCCCTGTGAGTCCCCCTGCCATCCCCGCTGCCCCCACACCTGCAGCCTCCTGTGACCCGCCGCTGCCCCCACCCCTGCAGCCTGCCATGACCCCCTCCCCCCCCCGCAGGCCCTGGGCCGCGTCGGAAAAGTGGTGAAAGTGTTTGGAGACGGGAACCTGCGTGTAGCAGTCGCTGGTCAGCGGTGGACCTTCAGCCCCTCCTGCCTGGTGGCCTACAGGCCCGAGGAGGATGCCAACCTGGATGTGGCTGAGCGCGCCCGGGAGAACAAAAGTGCGGCACAGCTCAGGCGGCCAGTGGGAGGTGGGGCTGCCCCTGGCCACCGCTAACCTCAGCCCTGCCCCCAGGCTCACTGAGTGTGGCCCTGGACAAGCTTCGGGCCCAGAAGAGTGACCCAGAGCACCCGGGAAGGCTGGTGGTGGAGGTGGCGCTGGGTAACGCAGCCCGGGCTCTGGACCTGCTGCGGAGGCGCCCAGAGCAGGCAAGCTCCTGCCCCCGTCCTCCCATACTGTCCAGTTGGAGGGTGAGGGGCCGAAGGCCGGGGACTCACCTGCTGGCTCTCCTGGCAGGTGGACACCAAGAACCAAGGCCGGACCGCTCTGCAAATGGCTGCCTACTTGGGCCAGGTGGAGTTGGTACGGCTGCTGCTACAAGCCAGGGCAGGTGTGGACCTGCCAGACGACGAGGGCAACACGGCGCTGCACTACGCAGCCCTGGGGTGAGGCCTGGGAGGGGCCCAGCGGGGCTGAGCCTGTGTGTCCAGCCACTGGGCACGGCGCCCTCCCTCTCCCACTTCCTCTCCTGTCAGGAACCAGCCCGAGGCCGCCAGGGTGCTCCTGAATGCTGGGGGCCGGGCGGACGCCATCAACAGCACCCAGAGCACAGCACTGCACGTGGCTGTGCAGAGGGGCTTCCTGGAGGTGGTGCGGGCCCTGTGTGAGCGTGGCTGTGACGTCAACCTGCCCGTGAGTGCGGCTCCCTGGCCTGGGTTCCCCCTGCCCGTGAGTGCTGCTCCCTGGGTGCCCCCTGCCCGTGAGTGCTGCTCCCTGGGTGCCCTGGCTCTTGACCCAAGCATAAGTCACCCCCAGGTGACCAGACTCCGCCCCAGCAGGACGTCCACTCGGACACGCCCCTGCACTCCGCCATCTCAGCGGGTACTGGAGCCAGCGGCATCGTCGAGGTCCTCACGGAGGTGCCAACCATCGATGTCACCGCCACCAACAGCCAGGGTTTCACCCTGCTGCACCATGCCTCCCTCAAGGGCCACGCGCTGTGAGTGTGGGGTGGGCACACAGCTGCAACCAGCCTCTTGCTGTGCTGCCTGGGGACAGTCCCAGGTCCCAGACCAACCTCCCTGCTCCCACAGAGCTGTGAGAAAGATTCTGACTCGGGCGCGGCAGCTGGTGGACGCCAAGAAGGAGGACGGCTTCACGGCGCTGCACCTGGCCGCCCTCAACAACCACCGCGAGGTGGCCCAGATCCTCATCCGGGAGGTGCGGACGCGGCCCAGGCCTGCCCAAGGACCAGGGAGCGGGAGGCCCACTGGGGCCCCTGGGCTGAGCCCGTGCCCACCCTTCCCTAGGGCCGCTGTGATGTGAATGTGCGCAACCGGAAGCTGCAGTCTCCCCTGCATCTGGCCGTGCAGCAGGCCCACGTGGGGCTGGTGCCACTACTGGTGGACGCTGGGTGCAGTGTCAACGCCGAGGACGAGGAGGGGGACACAGCCCTGCACGTGGCGCTGCAGCGTCATCAGCTGCTGCCCCTGGTGGCTGATGGGGCCGGGGGGGACCCAGGGCCCTTGCAGCTGCTGTCCAGGGTGAGGAAGTGTGGCATGGGGTGTTGGAGAGGCTGCGGTGGCGCCAGCTGCAGGCTCTGGGCAGGGCCTGTGCCACTGTCCACCTTACCCTCCAGTGATGGCCCAGGGAGCCAGGCGTTCTGTGGGTGGAGCAGACGGGAGCCAAGTTCTATGTAATCTTTCAGCCTGCACCCCTAGGCAGCTTGGGAAAGGGGTGGTGCCCATGGGATGGGGAGAGGTGGGGCTTCGGGTCTCAGCTCACCTAGCAGGGTGCTCCTCCTGCCTGTTCTACCTGGGTTCCGGAAGAGGTGCCCCTGCCTTGTATTTTAGACCTGGGGCGCCGGCTGCTGGGGCTGCGGGGTGCCAGGAGATGCCTCGCTCCGACCTACCCCGGCGCCGGCCCTCACCGGCGTCTGTCCTGCCGCCTAGCTACAGGCCTCAGGCCTCCCCGGCAGCGCGGAGCTGACGGTGGGCGCGGCAGTCGCATGCTTCCTGGCGCTGGAGGGCGCCGACGTGAGCTACACCAACCACCGCGGCCGGAGCCCGCTGGACCTGGCCGCCGAGGGCCGCGTGCTCAAGGCCCTTCAGGGCTGCGCCCAGCGATTCCGGTGAGTCCGTGGACTGCGGGGAGGGGGTCCCGCGGCCTCCGGGCCCCTCTCAAGCCGCCTCCTCCCCCTGCAGGGAGCGGCAGGCGGGCGGGGGCGCAGCCCCGGGCCCCAGGCACACGCTCGGGACGCCCAACACCGTGACGAACCTGCACGTGGGCGCCGCGCCGGGGCCCGAGGCCGCTGAGTGCCTGGTGTGCTCCGAGCTGGCGCTGCTGGTGCTGTTCTCGCCCTGCCAGCACCGCACCGTGTGCGAGGGTGAGTGGGGTCCCCGGGGTGGGGGGCCCGGGTAGTACGGCCCCAGCCAACCGCGCACTCCTCTCCGCAGAGTGCGCGCGCAGAATGAAGAAGTGCATCAGGTGCCAGGTTGTCGTCAGCAAGAAACTGCGCCCAGGTGGGTGAGGCTCGGCGCCCCCAACACGCCTCCTGCTCAGCTGGTGGCCCGCGCGTCCCCGTCCCCCACCCCCGCCCCTCCCCTCCCACAATTCCGCCCATGGCCCTTCACCAGGTCACACCCTGCCCCCAGCCCCGCTGGAGGTCACGGCCTGCTCCAGATCACACCCTGCCCCCAGCCCCGCTGGAGGTCACGGCCTGCTCCAGATCACACCCTGCCCATAGCCCCGCCTCAAGGTAACACCCTCCTCCCCAGATCACACCCCAGCCCCGCTGAATTTCAGGGCCCCTCCCAGATCACACTCCCTCCATAGCCTCACCCCAGATCACAGCCCACCCAGAGCACCGCCTCCCCATCACACTCCGCCCCAGGTCACATTCCACCTGTAGCCCTGACTCCAGCCCGCATACTACCTTATGCCTGATTTCCACGGTTCACATTCTGCCCGCCCGCACCCGGGCTCCAGCTCTGCCTCCAAGTCACCCACCCCACCAGCTCCCCTTCTAGGTCACAACCCGTCCCAGGTGACACCCCGCCCCCAGCCTCGCCCCCCGTGGCCCGTCCGCAGCTCCCCCGCCATTCCCCCACCTGGCCTCCCAGCTCACACCCGTCCCCTACCCCGCAGACGGCTCTGAGGTGGCGAGCGCCCCCCCCGCCCCCGGCCCGCCGCGCCAGCTGGTGGAGGAGCTGCAGAGCCGCTACCGGCAGATGGAGGAACGTATCACCTGCCCCATCTGCATCGACAGCCACATCCGCCTCGTGTTCCAGTGCGGCCACGGCGCATGCGCCCCCTGCGGCTCCGCGCTCAGCGCCTGCCCCATCTGCCGCCAGCCCATCCGCGACCGCATCCAGATCTTCGTGTGAGCCGCGCCGTCCGTCACGCCCGAGCTGCCTTCGCGTGCCCCCGCCCTGTGTTTTATAAAAAGATTCTTGGACGTTGCCTCCGCTGTCTGCCTGGGGGACCGGGCGCCTCTGGGGTCCTCCCCTCGGGACACGCGGGCGGGCCTGGGGGCCTCCCCCTTCCCTGGGTCCGCCCCGCCCGCCCCAGGCTCTCGGTTCCGGACTCCCGCCCAGACTGCGGCCTCCCGGCCAGGACACCTTCCAGGCGCGGGCACGGCCGCCTCCACGTACCCCAGGCACGGGTCCGACGGGGCAGGGGCTCCTGTGTTTGCCCCCGGGCCCCCCTCGCTCCTCCGTCCTGGGGGCGGCCGCGGGGACTCGCGCTCTGACCCAAGAGGCCCGACACTCCTCAGGGCTGTGGGGTCTTGTCCCAGCAGGGAGTTGGGGGGCCGTCCCAGTCATGGTCTGGGACCCGGGGAAGGGGCCGGGCGCACGCAGGCGGGGGCACGGGCGGGGTGGGGGGGGGGGCGGTGTCGGAGCAAATACGGGGCCGGGCCCAGCGTCTCGCGCTTTCCAAGAACCGCCCGCGGCCGCCGCCAGCTGCTTGGCGCTGACCCCGTTGGCTGGGCTGCCGTCACCCTGGGCCTGAGGCCGGCGCGGAAAACGGGGAGGGACGAGACAGACACAGGCCGGTCTGGCTTGGAACCTCCAGCTCCTCTGCCCAATCCCCCACCCCCTCCCCGCGGGACGCCGGTGCCGGGTCTCGGTCCCAGCCCAGAACCGCTCGCGCCTGGACGCCGGCCGCCCCGTCGATCCTTTGGGTCTCCGAGCTCCCCGCTCCCGCCCCCGCCCCCAATCAGGACCGGTCCAGACCTCCACGCCCGGCGCTTGGCTCCGCTTCCCGTTCCCCCTCCCGTCTCCCTCTCCCCTTTGCTGGGGCCTAGCTGGGGATTCAGGAGCCACACATCCTCCACCTCACGCGCTACCCTCCACCTCACGCGCTACCCTCCACCTCACACGCTACCCTCCACGGGGTTTCCCCCGAGCCAGGGCCCGCCCCTTCCCGGCTCCCCGGGAGACCCCGGCAAGTTCCCTCCCTCCGCCCCGCAACCTGGCGCCCTCGGCGGCCCTTCCCTACCCACGCACCCCCTCCCCGCCTCCCCCTCCGCCGCCCCATACTCACTGCCACGTCCCCATCCTGCCATCCCCTCCCAGCTCTCGGGGACACTGTCAGGCGAGCAATGCGTCCCCTGCGGCCCAGCTCAGCTGCCTGGGCCAGGATGGAGACTCCGCTCATGTGGGGTTCGGGATTGTTGGGGATTCCATTTGGGAAAAAAGCCACCAGGTCATTCACCGCCCAGCAGTGGGGGCTTGGGGACCCCCCTGGCCACCCTTTCCTAAGCGGGAGCCCTGGCGCTGCCCTTCCCGGGCTGCCTGGGGTCCTCTTCGCTCCCCCCTCCGAGGACCCCGCCCAGCAGGCCATACCCTGGCCCACGGGATGCGGGTCCCCATGCCCCCGGCTGGAGGCAGCAGGCAGCTCGGCCAACGGACGGGCCAGCTGGTTCCCTTCAGGGGCAGCCTTGCCCCCTCTCCCGCCCCGTCTCCCTCCCCCCCACCACACGGGGCTGTAACCCGAGCCGCCGAGCCACTGCCTCCCCTCCGGATCCTCCCCGGCGGCTCTGCGGCCCGGGCCCCCGCGCCGTGCTGCCCCATGCGGCCCTGAGCCCCACAGCAAGTCTGCCATGGGCCGCGGGGCCCGTGTCCCCTCGGAGGCCCCGGGGGCCGGCGTCGAGCGCCGCTGGCTTGGAGCCGCGCTGGTCGCCCTGTGCCTCCTCCCCGCGCTGGTGCTGCTGGCCCGGCTGGGGGCCCCGGCGGTGCCGGCCTGGAGCGCAGCACAGGTGAGCGGCGGGCGGGGAGGCCAGGTGTCGGGTTGGGGGGTTCTCACGTCTGTGGGTCTGGTCTATCTGGGGGCCCGCAGGACGTGTGCGGGGTGTGTGGGGTGTCCGAGGGTCCGGATGTGCGTCCCGAGGTCGGAGGGTTGGACGCCCCTGTGTCCAGTTGTTGGGAGGGGTGGGAGGCCGCGCCCTGCTGTTCAGCCCCTTCCCCTCCACTGGGCCGCGTTCCCAGGGAGGTGCAACGGGGCGCTCAGGTTAGGAGACCCGAAACTACAGGCAGACAGGACTCGCCACGCCCGCTCCCAGCCCTGGGCACCCCCACCGCCGTTTCCTTCCAGTCATTTTCCGCGGCAGTTTTTGGCCCTGGGGACCGTCACCGGTGCCTCCCACGCACGCTTTCTTCCCTGAAGGGAGACGTCGCTGCGCTGGGCCTTTCGGGGGGCCCCCCCACCCGGGGTCTGGGCCCACTGGCCCCCCGCAGACGCCGCTACACGCTGACTCCAGCCAGGCTGCGCTGGGACCACTTCAACCTCACCTACAGGTGCGCCCTGGCTTGGCCCTGGGGGAGGGGGCGCGGTCGGCCCCAGCTGAGCTCACTTTCCCTGCAGGATCCTCTCCTTCCCGCGGAACCTACTGAGCCCGCGGGAGACGCGGCGGGCCCTGGCTGCCGCCTTCCGCATGTGGAGCGACGTGTCCCCCTTCAGCTTCCGCGAGGTGGCCCCCGAGCAGCCCAGCGACCTCCGGATAGGTGGGCGCCCGCCCCTCGCCCCGGCCCGGCCGTGCGCTCCCGGCCTCTCAGCCCTGTGCTTCCCCCAGGCTTCTACCCGATCAACCACACGGACTGCCTGGTCTCCGCGCTGCACCACTGCTTCGACGGCCCCACGGGGGAGCTGGCCCACGCCTTCTTCCCCCCGCACGGCGGCATCCACTTCGACGATAGCGAGTACTGGGTCCTGGGCCCCACGCGCTACAGCTGGAAGAAAGGTGACCGTCCAGGCTGGCCTCCTGGAGGCCTCTTCTCTGCAGCACAGTGGGCTGCCGCGGTCGGGCTTTGGGGCAGACGGCAGGAGGGACCTTCCGGGGTGGTGGCTGCTACTGGAGTCAAGCAGGCAAGGAGGGGAGCCCGTGGGAGCCCCCAATCCCGGCAGCCCTGAACTCCCTTTCCCATCCCCCTGTGCCTCTGGAGCGGGAGCTGGAGCTGCATTCCTGGGGGCCGAGCTCACCGCCTGGGCCCAGAACATTCTTATCTTTCCGTGGCTGTGGCCGGCCGAGGGCGGCTCTGCGGCTGCGCTCCAGCAGATGTGCCGGGCCTCGGGGAGCTGGCCCACGGGCGGCGGGGCTGGGCCCGGGGCTCCCAGGCGCTGACCCCCGGGGCCCGCAGGCGTGTGGCTCACGGACCTGGTGCACGTGGCGGCCCACGAGATCGGCCACGCGCTGGGCCTGATGCACTCACAACATGGCCGGGCGCTCATGCACCTGAACGCCACGCTGCGCGGCTGGAAGGCGTTGTCCCAGGACGAGCTGTGGGGGCTGCACCGGCTCTACGGTGAGTCCCTTTGTCGGGCGGGAGGGCGGGGACCGGGCAGTCCTGAGCCGAGTCGTGTTTCCCACGCTCCCGGCAGGATGCCTGGACAGGCTGTTCGTGTGCGCGTCCTGGGCGCGGAGAGGCTTCTGCGACGCTCGCCGGCGGCTCATGAAGAGGCTCTGCCCTAGCAGCTGCGACTTCTGCTACGGTGATGCCCACAGGGCCAGGACAGGGCTGCGTGGGAGCTGGGTCTTGGCTATGGTCTGGGCTGAGGGGGCACTGATGGGGCTCTTTTCCCCACCCCGAGCAGAATTCCCCTTCCCCACAGTGGCCACCACCCCACCCCCTCCCAGGACCAAAACCAGGCTGGTGCCTGAGGGCAGGAACGTGACCTTCCGCTGCGGCCAGAAGATCCTCCACAAGAAAGGGAAAGTGTAGTGAGTGAGCGCCCCGGGTGGTCCTCAGGGTGGGCAGCCCCGCGGCCCTGGGGCAGGGGTGCCTGGCAGGCAGCCGGCGGGGGCTGTGCCTGCAGGAGACACCCCGCCCCCCTGCAGCTGGTACAAGGACCAGGAGCCCCTGGAGTTCTCCTACCCCGGCTACCTGGCCCTGGGCGAGGCACACCTGAGCATCATCGCCAACGCCGTCAACGAAGGCACCTACACCTGCGTGGTGCGCCGCCAGCAGCGCGTGCTGACCACCTACTCCTGGCGGGTCCGTGTGCGGGGCTGAGCCCGGCTGATAAAGCACTTTCTGTCTGATGTCTCCTCGCCTATTCTTGGGAGGGCAGCGGGCAGCCAATCTGGGCAGGTGGACACCCCAGCCCCTGGTCCACCGAGAGGTGGGCGTCCTCGGGGCTGGGCACCCCCTGCTTCCCCGCACAGCGGACAACAGGTACAGCACAGGACGGGACGGGCTTTGCCAAGGGGGCCCCTGCGAAAGTGGGATAAGCGGAGACCCCAGTGCTAGGGGCAGCACGTGGGATACCGCCGGAAGCCTGGGTTCTGTCTAGGATTTGCTCAGAGATGGGGGAGGGAGGCAAGGGGGGGCTTCCTGAAGGACGTGGCTGGGATGGGCCTCCAGGATCTTCTGCAAGGGGATGTGGGTGGGGGCTGGGAGGACTGGCACAGGGTGGGGGACCACCTTGCCACAGTGGAGGCCCCCCAGGAGGTGGGAGCACCCCTCCTGCTTGGGGAAGACACTGGCCCACGTGGGGTCAGAGGCCACAGCCACCCACCCCACCCTCTTCCCCTAGAGCCGGGTGGTCTGCGTCTCCCCTCCCACACATGGTCCCGGGCCACTGAAAGAAGAACACGGGGAGCTTTCCTCGAAGAATATTTTAATACATTTTAAAACTCATAACAACGTTGTATAAAAACCTGCTGAGGCTGCTGGCACACCTGGGGCTGGGGGCCAGGGGCCTGTGTGGATAGGGCTGGTCTGGAGGAGTGGGTTGGGGCAAGAAGGCATTGCTCATCCCAACACACAAACAGGTCTCCAGCTCGGAAGATTAAACAATCGACTCGGCCCCCACCAGCTCCTTTCCAAATCACGGCCCAGCCAGCCCTGAGTGTCGAGAGTGGGAGAGGGTGTGTGGAGGTTTGTGCTGCCCCAAGTGGGCACCCGCAGATGCCCACCCTCTCCTCCCTGGGCAAGGCACGGAGACCTGAAAACACAGCTCTTTCCTCCACAACAAGGAAAATGATTTAATTCTACAAATTTACAAACCAAAATACAAAAACAAAACATGGAGCACAAAATAAGACAAATTCTGAGTCTCATCGCAGCTCCAGCCGCAGTAGCTGCGCCTGTGGTCCCGGCTGAGTTCTCCCCATGACGGGGTCCACTCTGACCTTCAGAACTTGAGGCTGAAGCCGGGGCCCGCGGCTGAGGCCCCTTGGTTCGTGGTGGTAAGGTGGAAGCCCGTCTCCTTCAGGTCGTCGTCGCCCTGGGACGAGTCGGCTATCGTGAGGACCCTGCCCAAGCCAGTCCCACCTGTGGGCACGCCCCACCCGCCAGGCCCCTCACCAGCTGGCTGTAGCCCAGGCCTCCCTCAGGGGGCCTCGGGCTGGTGCCCCGCTTCACACGCTGCTGCTCACTCTTGGCAGGCCACGTGGGGAACATGGAGGGGTCGATGGGGAGGGGGGTCTCGTGGAAATATTCGTGCTTGAGGCCGTCCTCAGCGCTGATCCTCCTCCCGGGGAAGTAGGTCAGGAACCTGGGGGGAGAGGGCCAGAGGCCCAGGAGGCGCTCGTGTGCTCCACTGGGTCCCCCAAAGATGGGCTGTGTTGGGACGGGGCTCAGGGCATGGGGCGCCAGGCACCAGAGTAGTTCTGGAAGGTGGTGAGCCAGCAGGTGGGCCTCGGACCGGGAAGCCACCGCTATGGCTCGGGACCTCCCGCCGCCCGGCTGCGCTGCGCTCACTTGTTCATGAGGTCGAAGCCCTGGTCTGAGAGCAGGGCCCCGAAGCGCTTCCGGAGGTTGTTGTAGGGGTGCTCGCTGAAGGTCATCTTCTTGACTGCTGGGAGCTCGCTGTAGCCGGGCCAGATTTTCTCACTGGGGGTCCCCAGATCCTGAAAGACAGAGGTGCTTCAACAGCTACGCCAAGTAGCCCACAGTGTTGGCACCTGTGTCCCGTCACAGAAGCCACCAGGAGGGCTCTCAGTGGCCCTGGTCCCCATCTCAACCCAGCACCTGTGCGCCCCCCAGCCCCATTCCTGCAGCTCCTCCACAACCCCACAGTGCACCTGCAGCAGGGCCCAGACCCACCTTGAACACTTTGTTGATCTGATCAATTTCTGACTTCCCGGGGAACAGAGGCTTCTGAGTCAGCAGCTCCCCGAAGATGCAGCCCACTGACCACATGTCCACGGCCGTGGAGTATTCCTAAGAGGCCAGGAGAGGCGTTCAGGAGGGCCAGGGCCTGCAAAGCTGTGGGAGGCTGAGTGGGGGGCAGGGGAGGCTGACGCCCAGGACTCACCTTGGCACCAAGCAGCAGCTCTGGGGCGCGGTACCACAGGGTCACCACGACCGGGGTGTAGGCCTTCAGAGGGGATCCGTACTCCCGTGCCAGCCCGAAGTCACCCACCTGCAAGGGCAGATGGACGGCTGTGGGTGGGCCCGGACAGGTCTCCCTGGGATGGGCCACTCGGGAGGGGGACTCACCTTGAGGATGCCGGCGTGGCTCAGCAGCAGGTTGGACGTCTTGAGGTCACGGTGCAGGATCCAGTTGTCGTGCAGGTGCTTCACCCCCCGCAGCAGCTGGATCATCAGGGTCTTCACCTCCCCTGGGAGGGAGACAGGCTCCCATGTGGACCCGGCCGCCCCCAGCCCAGGGCACTCAAGGGTGGCCCACTCGCCTCGGCAGCAACAGAGGCTTCTCAGGGCTTTCCCTGTGGATGCAACTGGCCCTCCCTGCAGCAGTGCCACCGTGGGGGTCACCAGGACACTGTCCCCACTTGTGCGCAGAGAGGCCCTTGGGGTGCGGCTGTACCTGGCAGGAAGGGCTGTTTCATGGTCTCCATCAGGCTCTTGAGGTCGTGCTCCACATAGTTCATCACGATGTAGATCTTGTCCATGTTGCTGCCCACCACGATCTCCTGCACGGCATTGGCTCCGTGATGCTGGGCACCTCCAGGCCCCCACCCACCCCCGCCACCACCTGAACCCGGGCGCAGATGCTGAGGGACAGTAAGGACCTCCGGTGCCACCCAGGAGGCAGATGCTTGCTTCTGTGTGGTCTGTGAAGGGCTCCACTAAGCGCAGGGGAGTGTAGGAAGCACCCGGCCCCAAGACAGCACGGGGCCCTGTCGGAAAAGCCTTCCACCTAGGGCCAGGCGCGGTGGGGCCATGCTCACTCTAACGGTGACGATGTTGGGATGCTGGGCCTTCAGGATGGTGTTGATCTCCCTCAGCGACGTGATCGGGAAGCCCTCCTTCTCCTTCTCCATCTTCAGCCGCTTTAGAGCCACAATTTCATCTGTGAAGAAAACACAGACAGCACTGAAAGGCATTCTCAAAACCATGGTACCAACAGTGGACTCGTTCAGTGAGGACCGCAGGCAGTGCCCAAAGTGTCAGCATTTCACGGAGGGGGATCTCGTTCTAGGTGGCGGCACGTGGGCACCAGGAGAACACCCCAGCTGAGGTCTGGGCAACACCCACGGCTTCCTACTCTCAACACACCACAGACACTCACAGCCACCTACAGCCACCTGGGATCCCAGTGGCCACGCCGACTCCACGTCGACTTCCCCAGCAGAGCTGGCCTCACCTGGGATCCCAGTGGCTGACTCCCCAACAGAGTCCCTGGCTCACACACCTACTTGGGCGGGACGCTGGGAACACAAACCTGCAGACCAACCCTGGCACAGACCACTCCACGTACTGGGCCTCGGCCCTGTGGGGCACGCCGCCTGCTACTGCAAGAAGTGGCAAAGCCCCAGGGCCAGGCTGACCTCTGGCTTCTAGAGGCACTGAGGGGTCCAACCTCCAGTAGCTGCTCAGGTGAGGCGGGACCTGGTGTAGTTGCAGCTCTCGGGCAGCCAGCCCCTGCCCCACTTCCCCTTGCCTTTGTGGGGTGAGCCAGGACTCCACCCACCTGTTTTCTTGTCTTTTGCTCTGTAGACCACTCCATAGGTGCCCTCCTCGATCCTGTTCAGGCACTGGAACTCCTCGACGCTCCGGCAGCCCTGGGAAGGAAGCGCCTATGTGAGGTCTCAGTGGCCATGCCAGCTGGAGGGAGGGTGGCTGCGTCCACAGGCATGGCACACCCGGCACGGGGCGGGTGCAGGGCAGAGCCTTGGGACTGGGCCGGGGGTGGGGCCGGGAGTAGCTCAGTTCTTTCAAAGTCTCTTTCCTTGCAAAACCATCTGACACTTTATTATCAAACAAAACCAGTGTGAACAAAAGGCCATCCCAGCCAGGTGCGAGGGCTCAGGCCTGTAATTCCAGCACTTTGGGAGAGTAAGGCAGGATTGCTTGAGCCCAGGAGTTCAAGACCAGCCTGGCCAACATAGCAAGACTCTGTTTTCTTTTTTTTTTTTTTTTTTTGAGACGGAGTCTCGCTCTGTCACCCAGGCTGGAGTGTAATGGCGAGATCTCGGCTCACTGCAACCTCCACCTCCTGGGTTCAAGCGATTCTCCTGCCTCAGCCTCCCTAGTAGCTGGGATTATAGGTATGCACCATCACGCCAGGCAAATTTTTGTATTTTTAGTAGAGATGGGGTTTCACCATATTGGCTAGGCTGGTCTCGAACTCCTGACCTCTGATCCGCCCACCGCCTCGGCCTCCCAAAGTGCTGGGATTACAGGCGTGAGCCACTGTGCCCGCCAAAACTCTTCTACAAAATAAAAAAATTAGCCAGGCATGGTGGCTTGCGCCTGTAGTTCCAGCTACTCAGGAGGCTGAGATGGGAGGATTGTTTGAGCCTGGGAGGTGGAGGCTGCAGTGAGCTATGATTAAGCCACTCCACTCCAGCCTGGGTGACAGAGACAGACCCAGTCTCCAAAAAAAAAGGCCGTCCTGAGAGTCTTTCAAACTGGATGTGTCCCCTGCTTGTACCAGAATGACACTGAGGACGGGCACTACCTGCCAGGTGCAGCATGATGCCCCATGCCAGGGCACCTCCCCCTGGGTGTACCTTGGGGCCGGTGCCCAGGGCTGGATGTCACGTACTCGGGGTGGCCTGTGGCCCGACGCCTATGCTCAGGAGCACTAAGGGGCAAAGGAGCTCACAAGGCATAGGACAGTCGACAGAGGCCTGCTGCATACGCCAGAGAGAACCTCTCCACCCACAGGCACCAAGGAGGAGGCCAAGTCCCTGCCAGTCTCCCAGGCCCCAGAGGCCACTGGCACCTTCTCAGGCCTGTCCCTTCCAAGTCGCTCCCAGCAATATCCCGCCTTATTGACAGCTGCCTAAACAAAAGGCTTCTGGCCACACATCTACACTGACTCCCGTAGCTGATCCCGATCCAAGCCCTGCACAGATGCCGGTAACAAGGCCTTGTTGCCTACATAACCCGCCCACGCAGGGGGTCAAGTGGAGGGCACTGCTCGGGCAGCAGTGCGGCCGCACGCCCAGGCTGCCTGCCTTTCAAGCCGCAGAGCAGCCCTGCGGGCACCTCCCTGTCCACCCAGTTACGTCCTGCACGAGAAAGAGGCAGGACCTAGAAGCACGAGGGGCCAGTGGCTGTGCCCGCCCATCACTGCCCCAGTGGGCCCAGCAGCCCTGTGAGGCGACAGACGCCAACACGGGGGCCAGGCTTCGCTCAGCCCCTGTGGTAACTCCGATGGCCAATGCAGACAGCGGCCCAGGGCGAAGGGAGGGCCTGACCTGCAGGGCCGGCAGGTACTTGGGCAGCTCCTGCTTGAGCTCGATGGGCGACAGGGCAGGGGAGTCTGGCACATAGTCGCCCTCTGTCAGGGCGCTGCTCTGCGGCGTCCCCTCACCCACTTCTTCCTCTGCTTCTTCACTTTCCCCGGAATCTCGGTCAAACCGTGACTCTGGAACTGGAAAAGTTGAACCTAATTACGAAGCTAGGAATAAGCAAGGATCACGAACCTCCCCCTGCCCCGGGGGCATGAAGTGCGTGGCAGTGCTGCCCCGTGTCCCGCTGGGAGGTGCTGGTGCTGGGCTCTCCTCCCGTGGACACAGGGCACCGACGCCTAGGAGTTGCTGGCAGGCTCGGCTGAGACAGAGCCCGGATGCTGAGCTGGGAGGAGGCGTGCGGTGTCATGTGGGGGACAAGCCCAAATCCATGTCCCCCAGGCTGAGGACACAGCCTCACTGCCTGCCGGAGGCCAGGCCAGGCCTCTGCTCTGCAGCAACAGGCCCAGAGCCACCATCTGACGGGCCTCCCCTGTGGGGAACTGGGCCTGGGCTTCCCAGCTCCTCGGCCCGGCTGGGCACTCAGGATGCCCTTGGTCAGCACTGTGCCTCGCTGAGGAATGCAGGCCCCACCGGCACAGCCTGGAGTGGCCAATGAATCAGGTGGCCTCCCAGCCCCTGGTGTGCCCCACGCCTCGCAGGACCAGCTATCTTAAGAGAGGGCTGCTGCACTCGGAGACAGACAAGGAGGGGGCTCTGTCTCCAGGGAGGCCTCTTACCAACCAAGAGGTGGTTTTCGTTTTCTCGTTCTTCATCTTCACTCATTTCTTCCTCACTTACTTCTTCTGCAAGAGAAAGGAGACGTCTGCTCAGACCGGCACCAGGGTGAGTGCTGCCACAGGCAGGATGCGGGCTCCGCTTCAGCTAAGCAACAAGTGTTCCCAAGAACGGATGTGGAGGCTGGGCGCAGTGGCTCACGCTTGTAATCCCAGCACTTTGGGAGGCCAAGGCGGGTGCATCACCTGAGGTCAGGAGTTCAAGACCATCCTGGCCAATGTGGTGAAACCCCGTCTCGACTACAAACCCCATCTCGACAAAAATTATCCGGGCATGGTGGCGCACACCTGTAGTCCTAGCTACTTGGGAGGCTGAGGCGGGAGGATCACCTGAACCCAGGAGGCAGAGGTTGCCGTGAGCCAAGATCATGCCATTGCACTCCAGCCTGGGCAACAGAGCAAGATTCCGTCTCAAAAAAAACAAAGAAAAAAAAAGAATTGACGTGGAGGTGTCCTGAGGGAGTCCTAGATAGAAGGGAGTTTCAACTCCCCCGCCCGCCAGCTATTTCTCTGCAGTTTCTAACACTACAGTGAAGTCACAACACCTCACACAGTCATCGCGGTGCCTCACCGGCAGACTGCTCTGACACCTCCTCAGAATTGCTGCCGGTCTCCTCCTCCTCCTCTTCCTCTTCCTCCTCTTCCTCCTCTGATTCTTCACTGGTGCTCCCTTCCTCCTCCTCCTCTTCCTCCTCCTCCTCTTCCTCCTCAGAACCTGAGCCTGATTCCGCTGTAGAAAGACAGCAGAGTAGAGGGTGAACCTGGGCCTTCCTGGGCAGCAGTGGTCAAGGCCTTGGCCAGGCGGTTCCAGGTACCTGACGAGGACTCGGCCGAGCTGGTCTTCCTCTCACTGTCGCTGATGTCCTGTAAGTCGGACAGCAGGTCTCTTTCTTCCATTTTCTCTTCTTTTACTTATGAAATAAACCATTAAAGGTGAATTTGGGGAAATGTTTTTAAACAAACAAGCTACCACCACCCCAAAACTAGTGCCTTTCGCATAATGATTAACTTCGCTTGGTACGAAACCAGCTCATCCACAGACGCTGGAAGCCACTTCTCTAATGGGGCCAGTGGCCAATGTCCCAGAGGATAAACACACGTCCTGTGTCCTGGCTGCACACAGACACTCACAGTCCCTCTCACGACACGAGAAGACTTCAGCCAGCACATCTCTCACTTTCTTCTGAAGCGGTTACTTATCTGGGCTTTAAATGAATCTTACACACTTATGCCAAACATCCCCCAGAAAGGACTCACACTGTGCTGGCTTCTGCGCAGGCGCCGGCCTGGCCTCACCTGGCTTCCGGCTGTCTCCCAACTCGAACCGCTCCCGCGGCGGCCGAGGTGGGCTGCGACTCCAGTGGCTGGCTTTCACTTTGTCGCTATAGTCCTCTCTCATCGTTCGGTGATGTGCAGACACTGGCGCGCAGGGCAGAGAGAGAGACGGCACTAGCAACACTGCCTTCCTCAAAAGGCCCCACCTGGCACAGCTGCCTCGTCTCCCACACCCACACCTGGCAGACACACCCACAGCGTGCACAGGGCGCTGACAGCATCGGGGTCAGAGGCCAGGAAGCCCAGGGAGAAAAAGCTCCAACTTGGAGGCCGTGAGCCCAAGGACCCAGGTGGACCTTCTAGACTGATCTTCACTGGTCAAAAAGGGGTGGGAGAAGATTCTGGAAAGATGGAGTAGGAAGCACTGGGAATCAGTCTCCCCACCTAGACAACAACTGCATCACAGGATCAGTCCTATGCAACTACTGAGGTGCTCTGGAGTCTACTGAAGGTTTGCAACCTCAGGGGAAATCTTGGGAGAGTAAATTGTGATTCATTAATCAACGTCACCGCTTCGCACATTAGTGGCTCCCACCTCACTCCCCACTGTGGCAGGCAGCAGCCTGCATGCAGCTCGCCGGACCCAGGTGGGCAGACGGACACACACACCCGAGGTCAGTGTGACAACTGTGTGTCCCACCCCAGAGGCATGAAGAGGCAGCAGCCACGGCCACCCCCAAGATGAAGGTACTTCCAGGGCATGAGCACCATGTACCCCTTTGCCCCCTTCATTTGTCTCTTATCCCCCTTTAGGAGGCAGACGCTTCAGGACAAGAACATTAAAAACAACTGTATTGACGGGAACGTCAAAAAGTGGCTGCACATGACCAGGGAAAGGCTCAGGCTCAGAAAAGACCCGTGTAGACCCCGAGTTTCCACAACAGGCGGACCCCACAGACACAGCCCAGCACAACCAAAACAAGTGCACACCCTTGAGGGGACCAGGAAGAATCACATCACGAGCTTCAAATGTCCATTTCTTTTGACTAAGAAAAACACAAGACAGCCGGGCATGGTGGCTCATGCCTGTAATCCCAGCACTTTGGGAGGCTGAGGCGGGTGGATCACAAGATCAGGAGTTCAATACCAGCCTGGCCAAGATGGTGAAACCCCGTCTCTACTAAAAATACAAAAACATTGGCCGGGCATGGTGGCGGGCGCCTGTAATCCCAGCTACTGGGGAGGCTGAGGCAGAGAATTGCTTGAACCCAGGAGACAGAGGTTGCAGTGAGCCGAGATTGTGCCACTGTACTGTACTCCAGCCTGGCGACAGAGTGAGACTCTGTCTCAAAAAAAAAAAAAAAAGAAAAACACAAGAGAAACAAAGAAACAGGAGAGTGTGTCCCATTCAGACGGAAAAAAAAGAAGCCAACAGACACAGTTCCTGAAAATCACCTGACGGCAGATGCCCCAGACAAAGACTTTAGGGAACTGTCTTAACCTTCAGTTCCTCAGAGAACGAAAGAAAGATTTGGAGAAAGTCAAGAAAATGACACGTGAACAGGACGGAAATATCAACAGAGACAGAAGATCCAACAAGAAACCAGAGAGAAATTCCAGAGCTAATAAGTACAGGCTCACAACAGACACTAAAAAGTAAATATTCACAACAGCAACTCACAGGCAGAAGAAATAATCGGTGAGCCTGAAGACACAACAATAAAATCACGTCGTCTGAGGAAAAGAAAGCAGAAGAGACTGAAGAGAAGTGAGCAGTGCTGAGCGGCCTCGGGGACCCCAACAGATTTGTGGGAGCCCAGGAAGGAGGAGAGGAGCAGAGAGGGTATCTGAAGAATTCCTTAAAACCCCCACATTGGATGAAAACCATGAATATAAACATTAGAGAGGCTCAATGAGCTCCAGGTAGAATGAAATCAAGAGACCCACACGAAAACCCATTATTGAACAGTTGAAAGCCAAAGGCAAAGAGAATCTTCAAAGCATCCAAGGGATCCTCAATGAGATCATCAGATTAAAGCATCCAAGGGATCTTCAATAAGATCATCAGATTTCTCATCAGAAACTTTGGAGGCCAGAAGACAATGGGCTGAAATATTCCCAGTGAAAAGGAAAAACTATCAGCTAGGCATGAGGGTTCCTTGAGCCCAGGAATTCAAGACCAGCCTGGGCAATACAGGGAGACCTTGTTTCTACTAAAAAATGAGCCGGGTGTGGTGGCACACGCTACCCCTGTAGGTCTCAGCTACGCGGGAGGCTGAGGTGGGAAGATTACTTGTGCCCAGGAGTTCGAGGTTGCAGTGACCTATGATCGCTCCACTGCACTCCAGCCTGGGCAACAGAACTGACACTGTCTCAAAACAACAACAAGTGTCTTGACAGAACAAGACACTGTCTCAAAACAACAACAAAATTGTCAACCAAGAACCACGTATCCAGCAAACTTTCCTTCAAAGGTAAGAGAGAAATGAGGATATTCCCAGATAAACAAAAGCAGAGGGAGTTCATTACTACTAGACCTAGACCTGCCTTGAAGAATAATAAGCTCCAGGGAGTTGTGTGGGGTGTAAGGAAAGGACACCAGACAGAAACCAGAAGCTGGATGAAGAAATAAAGATCTCCATTGAGGTGAGGACGTGGGTGACTATAAAAGCTTGTACTGGCTGGGCGCAGTGGCTCACACCTGTAATTCCAGCACTTTGGGAGGCCGAGGCGGGTGGATCACGAGGCCAGGAGATCGAGACCATTCTGGCTAACACGGTGAAACCCTGTCTCTACTACAAATACAAAAAATTAGCTGAACATCGTGGCGGGTGCCTGTAATCCCTGCTGCTCGGGAGGCTGAGGCAGGAGAATCACTTGAACCCGGGAGGCAGAGGTTGCCGTGAGCTGAGATCGCGCCACCGCACTCCAGCCTGCGGGACAAGAGCCAAACTGTCTCCAAAAAAATAAAAGGCAGGGGCAAAAAGCAAGCACAGGAACCAAGCACTCGCCTGTGAAAGCAAGTGCGCAACACCAGGGGGCAGCAGACACCCGTCCCGCCGAGCACAGCTGCCCACCGCGCCGCCTACCCTCCCTGCGGGCCTCCCGCTCCTTGCGCCGCTCCTCCGCCCGCCGCTCGCGCTCCTTCTGCTCCCGCTGCTCCTTCTGCTGCTCCCGCATCTTGCGCTCCCGCTCCCGCTTCCTTTCTAACTGCTCCAAGCGGTCCCTGCAAGAGGCACACACCATCATTCCCCCTAAACAGAAAGCTTGCTTATCGCGTTTTTGTCCAAATTTGTAAACTGGCTTTCCATGTAGTTCAATCCATGAAGTTTTTTTTTTCTTTATTTTTTTATTTTATTGAGACGGAGTCTCTATCTGTCCCCCAGGCTGGAGTCTGGTGGCACGATCTCGGCTCACTGCAACCTCTGCCTCCCGGGTTCAAGCGATTCTCCTGCCTCAGCCTCCCGAGTGGCTGGGACTACAGGCGCCCACCACTATGCCGGGCTAATTTTTGTATTTTTAGTAGAGACAGGGTTTCACCGTGTTAGCCAGGATGGTCTCGAACTCCTGACCTTGCGATCCGCCTGCCTCGGCCTCCCACAGTGCTGGGATTAGAGGCATGAGCCACCGCACCTGGCCACGTTGTTTTCATTTTTATTTAGTTCAAGATATTTTCTGTTTTCCTTATGATTATTTCTATGAGCCATGGGTTATTCAGAATTGTGTTGTTAAATTTCCTAACATTTGAAGATTTTCCCAGGTTTCTTTCTGTTAATTTCTAATTTAATTCTTTTGTAGTGCAATGGCGCAATCCCGGCTCACTGTAACCTGTCTCCCAGGTTCAAGCGATTCTCCTGCCTCAGCCTCCTGTGTAGCTGGGGTTACAGGCACCCACCAGCACGCTTGGCTAATTTTTGCATTTTTATTAGAGACAGGGTTTTACTTTACCATGTTGGCCAGGCTGGTCTCAAACTCCTGACCTCAGATGATCTGCCCACCTCGGCCTCCCTCGGCCTCCCAAAGTGCTGGGTTTACAGGCACGAGCCACCGTGCCCGGCTGCCATTTCCAATTCTATTAATAAATGATCCATTTCTTTCCATTCAATCAGTGTCTGCTTCATGGATTCTGGGCTGTGTGGTGAGATGCATTCACACGTACCACTGCTGCATCTTCCTGCTGTGCTGGCCTTTTTGTGGCTGTGGAGCCCTTGCTCTTTGTTGTTTCAAGCTTTTTTTTGAGACGGGGTCTTGCTCTGTCGCCCAGGCTGGAGTGCAGCGGCGCGATCTCGGCTCACTGCACCCTCCATCTCACGAGTTCAAGTGATTCTCATATCTAAGCCTCCCGAGTAGCTGGGATTACAGGCATGCGCTACCACACCCAGGTGATTTTTGTATTTTTAGTAGAGACGGGGTTTCACCATATTGGCCAGGCTGGTTTCTAATATTTCTTAACATCTTTTTTGTCTGGTATGAGTACAGCCATTCAAGCTCTCCTATGAGAGCTGATGTTTGTACGCTGCGTCTTTTCCCATTCTCTAGCAGACACAGCATACAGTTAGATCTTGTTTTTCTATCTGATAATCTGCCCCGTCTGTTTGGGGCATAGAGACCTTTCACATGTCATATAATTACACGTACGGTTGGATTTACTTTTCTGGCTTTGTTCTGTGTCTTTTTTATTCTTCCCTTTTTGATTTTAAATTACATATGTTTAGCATACCATTTTAATTTGTTATTTGTACTTTTTAAAAAGTTGTTTTCTTAGTGGTTGCTCTAGGGATCACAATATTCCTCACAATACTAGCTCAATTCCAGTACAATATAAAACTGTTGTAATACAGCTTCATTCCGTCTTCTTTGTGCAGTCCATTTACGTTACATACCACGACAACACAGTGTAATTATTTTATACAATCATAGTTCCAGTAAAACCTAAGATGTGAGGAGAGATATTTATAGGATATTGATGTCAACCTACACTTGCTATCTGCAGTGCCTGTCCTTCCTTCCTGAGGATTCAAGTTACCGTCTGGTGTCACTTCCATTCAACTTGAAGGTCTTCCTTTAGTATTTCCTTTAAGGCAGGTTTCGCCAGCAATGAATCCCACCAGTCTCTGCTTCTCAGGGAATGTCTTTCTTTCCCTTTTACTTGTGTAGAATGGTGTTGATTCCTGGCTGACGGTTCTCCTCTTTGAGCAGCCTGAATATGCCACTCCACTGCCTTCTGGCCTCCACTGTTTCTAAGAAGTCAATGGCTGGCGGTATTGAAGCTCCCCTTTCATGGGATGGGTCATTCTTCTCTGAGGCCTTTCAACATTTTCTCTTTGGCCTTCGCAAGTTGGACTATGATGTGACTTTGTATTTCTTCTAGTTCAAACTTCTTGTGCTCTTCAATGTGCAGATTTTTTTTAAAATTCAAATCTGGGAAGTTTTTAACCATTATTGTAAAAAATATCTTTCCTCTCTCCTGGAACCCCCATTCGACGTGTTTTGGTACAGCAGATGTTGTACCAAGGGTTTCTGAGGCTCTGTTCATTTTTCTTGTTTTTTTCTCTCTGTTCTTCAGAATGGATAATTTCTACTGCTCCATCCACAAGTTGTTTCCAAGCCTTTACTAAACTGAACATCCGGACACTCAGACAGTTTCTACTGATGATGTTCTTCCTCAATACGGGTCACACTGTCATACTTCTTTGTATTTTAGATAATACATTTGTAAAGGGCCGGGCGCGGTGGCTCATGCCTGTAATCTCAGCACTTTGGGAGGCCGAGGTGGGCGGATCACGAGGTCAGGAGATCGAGACCACGGTGAAACCCCGTTTCTACTAAAAATACAAAAAGTTAGCCGGGCGAGGTGGCGGGCGCCTGTAGTCCCAGATACGCGGGAGGCTGAGGCAGGAGAATGGCGTGAACCCCGGGGGGCAGAGCCTGCAGTGAGCCAAGATCGTGCCACTGCTCTCCAGCCTGGGTGAAAGAGCGAGTGTTACCGAGGCCTGTCTGGTTGTCTGTGAAATCCATCTCCCTCATAGCTTACGGCCACCCCGTTCTTTCCCATATGCCTATTTTAATTTTCAACCTTGGCTTCCTAGGGGTCACCACCATGTCTGCACAGCTTAGCAATTAGCCAGCACTGGAAAGAGGCTCGGCTGAAATACCTCGAGCCACAGTAAGGCTTCCTTGGCCCATGGATGTGTGTGGACAGGGAGCACAATGAAAGTGCAGGCTTCATTCGCATCTGCGGCGGCTTCTATTTTCTGCTAGGTCCTTTCACACAGCTGCATCCTCAGGGCTGGTCGGGAGTGGGTGGCGGCTCGAGCTCTCTCCAGTCTCTGCTGCATGTCTTTGGCTAGATCACAGCTGCTCCCAACCACACTGTACTTCATTCTAGCAGACCTCTTGGCCTTTTCTTTTTCCCTCCACTGAGGATGCTGGTGGGCAAGGCCACAGGCCACTGCCCACTGCTCTAAACGGAGTAACCCCTTCCAAGGCAGCAAAAAAACTGCAGGTCCTGCGGCTGCCCTGTCCCAGTGGAACCTCTGTGCTTCCCAAGCACAGAGTGGAGGCAGTAAAGGGAGCAGCTCTCAGGCCAGAAGGTCAGATTCTTACTGCTTTCACCCACAGCTCAGCAGTTTTTCAAGCATCAGTGCTTCTCAGATTATCCTCATCAGTTTCCTTTTTGTCAGAGACAAGGTCTCCCTACGTTGCCCAGGCTGGCCTCATGTGGTCCTCTGGCCTTAGCCTCCCAAGTAGCATATGCTACCACACCCAGTTCTGGATTGGCTGATCTGAATCGGCCCTACCCAAAGTCTGCCCCCAACAATTTTTGCACCTTCACTCTCCTGTCTTTACCTTCTGGGAAATCAATATGACAGCCCAAATTTCATCTACCAACCTCCACTTCTATCCCAAGCTCTACTCTCGTGGGACAAGGCACACTCGGTGTCTGGCACAGGGCGTGGCATACATGAATGCCACACATTAACAGGAACTAGGCCAACTGAAACCTTGCTCACCCCACAGTGGTCTCGGACCTTGACCCCTGGGCCTCAGTGTCTCCCACACCCTTTGGCATCAACAAGAACCAGCGCCCTCTCTTCATCTTTACATGCTGTGCACCCACCCTGGCTGCTAGCAACCATTGCTGCCCATGCCCTTCCACTTCAGACTCCTCCCTTCCTGGAGCAGCTCACAAGCTTTCTCTGGACTCACTCTGAAGGCAGAGATGGGCCTGCTCACACCTGGCCTATAGTCTTTTTCCTGGTTCACAGAACAGATCAGGGGCTACACCGATGTTCTTTCTTGAAAATTTGGCTTATAAAGGGGAATGAACATACAGACTAATGGCCAGGAGTCCTAGGAGTCCAGTGTCCCGATTTCCAGACTGTTTCAAGGTTTTTGGGATCTCCCTTCTTCTTTTTTTTTGAGACAGTCTCACTCTGTCAACCATGCTGGAGTGCAGTAGCGCAATCACAGCTTTCTGTAGCCTTGACCTCCCAGGCTCAAGGGATCCTGCCACCTCAGCCTCCTAAAGTGCTAGGATTACAGGCATGAGCCACTGCGCCCGGCTGGACGTGCAGATTTCTGATCCCTTCATTGTCTTCCCTCAATCAAATCACACCCGTTCTTGACTTCCAGATGCAGTAAAAACTCACTCCCTCAGGACAGTTCTCTTGGTCAGCCTCGTCGAGTGTTCACTGTGCTTTCCCATTCCATGTCTAACACTTCTGCACCAAATGTGACTTTTTTTTTTTTTTTTTTTTTTTTTGAGACGGAGTCTCGCTCTGTCGCCCAGGCTGGAGTGCAGTGGCGCCATCTTGGCTCACTGCAAGCTCCACCTCCCGGGTTCACACCATTCTCCTGCTTCAGCCTCCCGAGTAGCTGGGACTACAGGTGCCCACCACCATGCCCGGCTAATTTTCTGTATTTTTTTTAGTAGAGACGGGGTTTCACCATGTTAGCCAGGATGGTCTCCATCTCCTCACCTCGTGATCTGCCTGCCTCGGCCTCCCAAAGTGCTGGGATTACAGGCATGAGCCACCACACCCGGCTCAAATGTGACTTCTATTGCCAAATTCTTCTTTGTTGCTATGACAGTACACATCACCACAACTCTTTCATTAAAGTCCTCAACTGACCCAGTCCGCTTACCTTTCTCTCCTGGAATGCTCCCTTGCCATCTCCCTTCTCTTCTGTCTTTCCCATTCCCGGCGAGCTTTATCCTGTTCTTCTCGATGTCGTTTCCGACGTTCGTGCTCTCTTTCTTTTTCTTTCACTCTAGCGTGCTTCCCTAATGAGAAATAAAGTGTCATGCAAAGAAACCTCACTTCAAAAATTTCACATGAAGCCGGGCATGGTGGCTTACACCTGTAATCCTAGCACTTTGGGAGGCTTAGGCGGGCGGGTCACCTGAGGTCAGGAGGTCAAGACCATCCTGGCCAACATAGTGAAACCCCATCTCTACTAAAAATACAAAAATTAGCTCGGCTTGGTGGCGGGCACCTGTAGTCCCAGCTACTAAGGGAGGCTGAGGCAGGAGAATCGCTTGAACCCAGGAGGCGGAGGTTGCAATGAACAGAGATCACGCCACTGCACTCCAGCCTGGGCAAAAGAGTGAGACTCCGTCTCAAAAAAAAAAAAAAAAAAAAAAAAACCCACATGAAAATGAAATTAAGGCCGGGTGCAGTGGCTCACGCCTGTAATCCCAGCACTCTGGGAGGCCGAGGCGGGTGGATCACGAGGTCAGGAGATCAAGACCATCCTGGCTAACATGGTGAAACCCCATCTCTACTAAAAATACAAAAAATTAGCTGGGCTTGGTGGCGGGCACCTGTAGTCCCAGCTACTCGGGAGGCTGAGGCAGGAGAATGGCGTGAATCCAGGAGACGGAATTTGCAGTGAGCCAAGATCTTGCCACTGCACTCCAGCCTGGGTGACAAAGCGAGACTCCATCTCCAAAAAAAAAACAAAAAAGAAATTAAATCAAGAACACTAAATATTTAAATAATGATGTTAATGTTAAGTAATCCTAATTTTTTTTTTTTTTTTTTTTTTAAGAGACAGGGTCGGCCGGGCGTGGTGGCTCACGCCTGTAATCCCAGCACTTTGGGAGGCTGAGGCGGGCGGATCACGAGGTCAGGAGATCGAGATCATCCTGGCTAATATGGTAAAACCCCGTCTCTACTACAAATACAAAAAAAATTAGCCGGGCGTGGTCGTGGGCGCCTGTAGTCCCAGCTACTCAGGAGGCTGAGGCAGGAGAATGGCGTGAACCCGGGAGGCGGAGCTTGAAGTGAGCCGAAATCGCGTCACTGCACTCCAGCCTGGGTGACAGAGCGAGACTCCGTCTCAAAAAAAAAAAAAAAAGAGACAGGGTCTCACTATATTGGCCAGGCTGGTCTTGAACTCCTGGGCTCAAGTGATCCTCCATCCTTGTCCTCCCAAAGTGGTGGGATTATAAGTGTGGGCCACTGCACCCAGCCGAATAATCATGATTTTATGTTAAATAAAAAACTTTGAAAATAGAAAACTATCTGCAGTAAGCATCTAATTATGAAGAAAAAAGAAAAACAATTCTGCTATCACAGAAGAGCAAAATTGTAATATTCGTCTTTAAAAAATTTTCTATACTGAGTAAACTATAATTAAAATATTAGTTTTATAATAAAAAAATCACTCTTCATAAAGACTATACAACAAAGCTTTGCTATCAGTGCGCTTCTACACTGTGCAATGAAGCCACATTAATTAATCAAGTGTATTTATAATAATGAGATTTAAATCAGGCTCCAGGTCCAATTTTCTTAACACCCGTAAGAACCTCTGGATGTTGGTATGAGATAAAACTGCTCAAGCCAAACCTATTCTTTGGGCTTGACCAAATACCCATTTTGGGGTGTGTTTTTCTCCTATACTTGTTGAATTAAGGTCATTTTAAATGTAAATACACTGCTCCCAAACAATATAATGGGAGAGAGAAAACCCCAGAGGAAAAATGGACCAGCCATTCTGAATGGTCTGTGACACATGCATGCTTTCAGCTAGAGTTTGCTCTCTCTGGTTTTTGGTCTGTGACACACGCATGCTTTCAGCTAGAGTTTGCTCTCTATAGCCCTTCTGAATGGTCTGTGACACATGCACGGTTTCAGCTAGAGTTTGCTCTCTCTGGTTTTCAGTCTGTGACACACGCACGCTTTCAGCTAGAGTTTGCTCTCTCTGGTTTTCAGTCTGTGACACATGCACGCTTTCAGCTAGAGTTTGCTCTCTCTGGTTTTCAGTCTGTGACACATGCATGCTTTCAGCTAGAGTTTGCTCTCTATAGCCCCTCTGAATGGTCTGTGACACAGCATGCTTTCAGCTAGAGTTTGCTTTCTCTGGTTTTTCAGTGGTGCTCTGGGGAAGGCAGAGAGTAGGAACAGGAAAGAAACCACATTTGAACATGATGTCAAAGAAAGGAAATGCTTCTGTACCCCCTTCTGCTGAATGGCTACGATGCCTACGTTTCTCTTTTCTCTTTTCATCTTTTCTGTGATGAGCTTTTTCTTTCCGAGACATTTGCTGGGGTGGTTTGATGGCCAAAGAATCATCTTCTTCTCCTCTGAAATAAAACACAACAGCACTGCGTCATGCTTGAGAAAGTGCGAAGAAGCATCAGGCTATTATGAGGTTTCTTCAACCCAGAAAAATGCATGATTCAGAGAGGAACAAAGCTGAAACATCGTTTAAAAAATGACATTAATTCTCCAACTTTAGGCATCTTCTTTTCTTTTTTTGATGGAGTCTCGCTCTGTCACCCGGACTGGAGTGTAGTGGCGTGATCTCAGCTCACTGCAATCTCTACCTTCCCAGGTTCATGCCATTCTCCTGCCTCAGCTTCCCAAGTAGCTGGGACTACAGGCGCCCACGACCACGCCCGGCTAATTTTTGTCTGGCGAGCAGTGGCGAGATCTCGGCTCACTGTAAGCCCCGCCTCCTGGGTTCACGCCATTCTCCTGCGTCAGCCTCCCCAGTAGCTGGGACTACAGGCGCCTGCCATCACGCCTGGCTAATTTTCTGTATTTTCAGTAGAGACGGGGTTTCACCATGTTAGCCAGGATGGTCTCGATCTCCTGACCTTGTGATCCGCCCGCCTCGGGCTCCCAAAGTGCTGGGATTATAGGCTGAGCCACCACACCTGGCCTTTTTTTCCTTTTAAGATGGGGTTTCACCATGTTGGCTAGAGTGGTCTCGAACTCCTGACCTCAGGTGATCAGCCCGCCTTGGCCTCCGAAAGTGCTGAGATTGCAAGTGTGAGCCACCACACCTGGCCTGTGCAAAATCCTATATAGTAAATTTTATTAATCAGTGTAACACATGGCAAAGTTCTGTACAGGAAGAAGGGGCAAGGGTGTGGAGGGCCACAGACAACACTTGAGAGTCAGTCACAGCTGCGACATAGAAACCTCAATAGTTATGCTATGTCACAGTAACCCTAGGAAAGAGTAAACCTTAATAGTACAACAGCACACCCTGTCACAGTAACCCTAAGAAAGAGTAAACCTCAATAGTTAGAACAGCATGCCTGGTCACAGTAACCCTAGAAAAGAGTAAACCTCAATAGTAGAACAGCTACAACAACATGCCCTGTCACAGTAACCCTAGGAAAGAGTAAACCTTAATAGTTACAATAGCACGTAGTTGTCACAATAACCCTGGGAAGGAACGGCCAGGCCAGGGCTGTGTACAGCTTGGTCTTGCACATCTGTACATCCACTCACCTGTCTTCCATAGAGTCTTCTCTTCTATACGGGGAGTTCCTTATTGTGATCTCCATGCGGTGATCTCTCAGCTCCCCCTCCTCAAGGGAATCCCGCTTGGAATCCCGGTCATCAGACTAAGAAGCAAAGAGAAAGTTAATCATTTTCTTTATAAATATTTTTTTCTTCATAGATAAAAGTATTTTTAATGATAATCAAACCTGGGCAACATCCAAGAACAAACTTTCATATATACTCTGAATGAGACAGTGTTAGAAAATATAAAGAAGGCCGGGCGCGGTGGCTCACACTTGTAATCCCAGCACTTTGGGAGGCCAAGGCGGGCGGATCACGAGGTCAGGAGATTGAGACCACGGTGAAACCCCATCTCTACTAAAAATACAAAAAAATTAGCCGGGCGTGGTGGCGGGCGCCTGTAGTCCCAGCTACTCGGAGAGGCTGAGGCAGGAGAATGGCGTGAACCCGGAAGGCAGAGCTTGCAGTGAGCCGAGATTGTGCCACTGAACTCCAGCCTGGGCGACAGAGCGAGACTCTGTCTCAAAAAAAAAAAAAAAAAAAAAGAAAGAAAATATAAAGAACTTTTGGCCGGGCATGGTGGCTCAGGCTTGTAATCCCAGCACTTTGGGAGGCCCAGGCAGGCAGATCACGAGGTCAGGAGCTCGAAACCAGCCTGGACAACACAGTGAAACCCCATCTCTACTAAAAATACAAAAATTAGCTTGGCGTAGTGACAGGAACTGCTTGAACCCGGGAGGCAGACATTGCAGTGACCCAAGATCACACCACTGCAATCCAGCGTGGGCGACAGAGTTAGACTCCGTCTTGGGGAAAAAACAAACAAACAAACAAACAAACAAAAACTTTCAAATTTCATCACATTAAAATTACAACTCTCTGTAATCTGAAACCTGAGATGAGAAATTTAAAAACAGCATATATGACAAGGGACATTAGACTCTATGCCAAGTATGTTAGTTGCTTATATGAGCCAGAAATGAATCATAAGGCATATCTTGCAAACCAAATACTTTGTGATACCTCATATGGTACAGGCATCCCTTGGAGATATTTGGGTTTGGCTCCAGAACACCACAATAAAGTGAGTTGCACACATTTTTTGGTTTCCCAACGCATATAAGTTTGGTTTAGGCCGGGCACGGTGGCTCACGCCTGTAATCCCAGCACTTTGGGAGGCTGAGGCAGGTGAATCACCTGAGGTCAGGAGTTCGAGACCAGCCTGACCAACAAGGTGAAAGCCTGTCTGCACTAAAAATACAAAAATTAGCCAAGTGTGGTGGCAGGCGCCTGTAGTCCCAGCTCGGGAGGCTGAGACAGGAGAATCACTTGAACCCCGGAGGCAGAGGTGGCAGTGAGCCGAGATCATGCCACTGCACTCCAGCCTGGGCAATGGAGCAAGACTCTGTCTCAAAAACAAAAACAAACCAACAAACAAAAAGGCTGGGTGCGGAGGCTCATGCCTGTTGTAATCCCAGCACTTTGGGAGGCCGAGGAGGGCGGATCACGAGGACAGGAGATGAAAACCATCCTGGCTAACACGGTGAGACCCCATCTCTACTAAAAAATACAAAAAATTAGCTTGGCATGTTGGTGGGCCCCTGTAGTCCCAACTACTCGGGAGGATGAGGCAGGAGAATGGTGTGAACCCGGCCCTGGGTGACAGTGCGAGACTCCGTCTCAAAGTGAGCACATGCTATTGGAAAAATGCTCAATGCGGAGTTGCTACAAACCTTTAACATGGAAAAATTAGAATTATCTGTGAAGCATAATAAAGTGAAGTGCAAGGTATGCCTGTACTCACAAACATCCCAAATGATGCTACAAATATTAGCAAAAGAGGTACTTTGCCAATGCCTCTTACCAAATTACTAAAAAGGTTTCCTAAGTACATTACTATGCAAACCAAGAAAGATGTAAAATATTTATATTAATGTCAAGGCAAGTTCCCACTATATTAAAAATACTTAGAGATATTATTATGAATATACTAATGAAATGAGAAAAATTAGTCCAGTTTTGCTAACGACTTAACATTCAAAATATTTTATTCTCCATGTATGCTCAATCTAGATACCACTTTAGTGTGTTAAATGTGCCTTTAATGTCAACTGAATATTTGAATGTTTTTGTTAATTTTTAGAATAGATTTTGGGCTCACCTGCGACATTTGGAAGTACAAAAGAACTTCACCGAAGAAGCGTTGTTCTAATGGAAAAATGAGGGCAAAGAAATTAAATCTCCTTTAAGAAAACCACTTACTTAAAAAACATGGCTTACATTTTTTAAGCGTTTTATCTCTGCTTTCTCCTCTTGTTCCTTCCTTCGTTTCTTTTCCTGAAGAATTTCATCTAAAGTTTTCACTTTCCAAGAGTCCTTTTCATCACCCATTTGAGTTAAAACACTGCAAAAAGAAAAATAATTCAGCCTACATCAGGACACAGCAAGCTATGGTGCTCTGTTGTTTCTAACACTTCAACCTAGTCACTTTTGAGGGATTCAGAATAAATTCTCATTAAGAATAAGAAGTTGTGCCCGGCGCAGTGGCTCAAGACGGTAACCCTAGCACTTTGGGAGGCCAAGGCGGGCGGATCGCTTGAGCTCAGGAGTTCAAGACCAGCCTGGGCAACATGGCAAAACCTCGTCTCTACAAAAAATACAAAAGTTAGCCCAGTGTGGTGGTGCGTGCCTGTATTCCTAGCTACAGGAAGGAGGCAGCTAGAGGCAGGAGGATCACTTCAATCAGAGAGGTCAAGGCTGCAATGAGCCAAGATTGCGCCACTGCACTCCAGCCTGGATAATAAAGTAACACTTGGTTTAAAAAAAAAAAAAAAAAAAAAAAAAAGTTAAGTTTTAGGCTGAGGCGGGTGGATCACAAGGTCAGGAGGTCAAGACCAGCCTGGCCAACATGGCGAAAACCCTGTCTCTACTAAAGATACAAAACTTAGCTGGGCGTGGTGGCGGGTGCCTGTAATCCCAGCTACTCGGGAGGCTGAGGCAGGAGAATCGCTTGAATCCGAAAGGTGGAGGTTCCAGTGAGCCGAGGTCGTATCACTGCACTCCAGCAAGACCCTGTCTCAAAAAGAGGGAAAAAAAAAAAAAAAAAAGAAGGATAAGTTGTAACCAAGGCAAGGTGGCGAGCGCCTGTAGTCCCAGGTACTCTGCAAGCTGAGATGGGGGACCGACTGAGCCCAGGAGTTTCAGGCTGAAGTGCGCTTGTGAACAGCCACTGCACTGCAGCATGGGCGACAAAAAAGAGGGATGGGTTCTCAAAAACGACTGCTTGAAATCAAATCTCGTTTCTGTCATTCTTGTATGGTCTTGGGTAACATAATTCACCTCAGTTTAGTCTTCTGAACAACCAAAATAACAACACCTACGTGATAGTATCGATCGTGGATTAAAGATTATCCGTTTAAAGGCTCTTAACTCAGGACCTGCCACTCATTAAACACTGCTTTTACTGTCAGAATCTGCTAGAAAGACCACTTGGACTACGTGAAGCCATTAGCGCACTGGACAGCTGCACCTTGAGACCGGGGAGATGCTCCGAGATGTGCTCACGAACAAGGCCACCTGACCCGGGCACTGGGTTCAGTCCCGCACACTTGAGGTTCAGCCTGGCAGACGTTGGCTCCAGAGAGCGTTTGGACCCGCCGCCTCCACCACCCGAAGTTCCGGGCGGGATGAGACTGTCCGCGGAAGCGAGGGTGTCGCTCGCCCCTGGGCCCAGGTCCGCCCCGCTCTGAGGCCTGCTCGGAAGAAAGACCTCGGTGCGCAGTTCTCGTTGCGCTCCCACAGCTGGCCCGCCCAATCGGAACTCACCCCTACGCCGCCGCCGCTGCCGCCGCCGCCGCCGCCGGTCCCGGAGCCAAAGAAGAAACAGCAACCGCCGCGCTCCAGAAGTATCGTCACTTCCTGTATTGGCGCGTAATGATGATATAATAGCCGACCTCAGCCCAGAACTCTGTGCGGCACTTCCTGTGTCTGCGCGGGATGATGACGCACAAAACAGCGCTTGCTCAGGTCCAGGACTCCAGAAGAAACACCGCCGTGAGCGCACTTCCGACTTCGGCGCGGGCTGGTGACGCAGGAATCGGGGCTCCGGGTGAGCAACGCCTACTTTTAGAGCAGTTTGCGCCTGCGCGGAACGCGTGGCCGGCTTCCGGGAATCTGACCGGGATTTTTCCGGTAGCGAAGCCCGCGCCTGTGGCAAGGCTTGCGAGCAGAATTCCTTCGCGTTGGACTCCCGCTTTCCACCCTCTTGATCGCTGAGACTCCTAGTGGCGGGTGGGTGGAGCGCGCTCCATTTAACTGCTGGTTACCTCGTGAGGCGCCTCAGGTCTGTGTGTCTTGTAAAGGCCGATCTCGGAATTTAACTCTGAACCTTACCCAAAATCAGGGCACGGAGAGCTCTTACGATGTGATTTTATTTTATTTATGTGTTTACTTTTGAGTCGGAGTCTCGCCCTGCCGCCCAGGCTGGAGTGCAGTGGCGTCGTCTCGGCTCACTGCAGCCTCCTCCCGGGTTCAAGGGATTTTCCTGCCTCAGCCTCCCGAGTAGCTGGAACGACAGGCCCTCGCCACCACGCCCGACTATTTTTTATATTTTTGGTTTAGACGAGGTTTCGCCATATTGGCCAGGCTGGTCTCGAACTTTTGAGCTCAAGTGATCCGTCCGCCTCGTCCTCCTGAAGTGCTGGGATTACAGGCGTGAGCCACCGCGCCCGGCCTTTTACAATGTGATTTTGAAGCTAACACTAGCGGTGGGTCCTCAAAGTGCAAACTCACTGGGTATGGTGCTTCCCCCAACTCCCAGGGCCCCACTCCAAACCCATGGATTCAGAGCATTGCAGGAGAAGAGGATAAAACGAGTAATTAATTCCCTTTCCATATGTCAGGTTATCCTCTTGACTTGAAAAGACACGGAAAAATGCTTTAGACATCTGAATCTCAGGAAAGAAACAATGAAAGATAAACATCCGCATTTACTGGGCCTGAAATGGGAAAATGAAAGACAAGAAATTGGCAAGAAATTGACAAGGGCACAAGAAGGGAGATGGGTGTTGGAATGTTTTTCATCCCGGAATGAAATGCTGCTTGCTTTGTGTACCCAAGCTCTTTTTTTATTTTTATTTTTTTGAGACACAGTCGCGCTCTGTCGCCCAGGCTGGAGTGCAGTGGCGCGATCTCGGGTCACTGCAAGCTGCGCCTCCTGGGTTCACGCTATTCTCCCGCCTCCACTCCATTCTCCCGCCTTAGGCTCCCGAGTAGCTGTGACTACAGACGCCTGCCACCACGCCTGGCTAAATTTTTTTGTTTTTTGTATTTTGGGTAGAGACGGGGTTTCACCGTGTTAGCCAGGATGGTCTCAATCTCCTGACCTCGTGATCGTCTCTGCCTCCCAAAGTGCTGGGATTACAGGCGTGAGCCACTGCGCCCGGCCTCCCCCAAGCTCTTAATGTTGCTTCCTGAGTTCTTGGTAACTGGGGAAATCTCCATTTTTTTTTATTTTTACTTTTTTTGAGACGCAGTCTTGCTCTGTCGCCCAGGCTGGAGTGCAGTGGCGCCACCTCGGCTCACTGCAAGCCCCACCTCCCGGGTTCATGTCATTCTCCTGCGACCCTCAGCCTCCCAAGTAGCTGGGACTGCAGGCGCCCACCACTATGCCCGGCTAATTTTTTTTATTTTTAGTTGAGACGGGGTTTCACTGTGTTAGCCAGGATGGTCTTGATCTTCTGACCTCGTGATCCGCCTGCTTTGGCCTCCCAAAGTGCTGGGATTACAGGCGTGAGCCACCGCACCTTTTTTTTTTTTTTTGAGAAAAAGTCTCGCTGTGTCACCCAGGCTGGAGTGCAGTGGCACAATTTTGGATAACTGCAGCCTCTGCCTCCCGGGTTCAAGTGATTCTCCTGCCTCAGCCTCCCGAGTAGCTGGGATTATAGGCGTGCACCACCACACCTGGCTAACTTTTGTATTTTTAGTAGCGACAGGGTTTTGCCATGTTGGCCAGGTTGGTCTTGAACTCCTGACCTAAAGTGATCTGCCCACCAGCCTCCCCAAGTGCTGGAATTACAGGCATGAGCCACCGTGGCCAGCCAAAAATCTCCATTTTACCTTTCGTTTGTGAAATCTGTGAGCACAAATGCAGCCACTCACGTCAAACCCTAACAAAATCGACCCCGGGGGCCACGAGGAGGGAGTGGCCTCGCACTTGTGCTTTTAATAGGAGCTGCCACAAAGGCCTTTCCCAACCAGAACTTTGGGTTAAGCCACTTCTGTGAAGACCCTCTCTGCTAGCAACAGCCAGCCCCACCGGTGAACAAAGGCCACCACCGCAACAAGCTCCTGTAGCCACTGATCTTTGTGTCAGAACAGCTTACATGGACTTCCTTCTGCCTGCAGAAGCTTGCCCTTGCCCCAGCCCCTCAGATGAGCCTGTGGACGGACCCTGGATTGCAATCCTTTGCTGTTTGCAAACAGCCTCTTGTTTTTGAGAATTGGTTTCTCTTGCTCATTTTAGGTTGCTAGAAACTGGCGTAGGCAGTAAGATGCCAACCTTGATCATTTTAGTAGCATGAACAGCAGAGTTACACAAGGAAGAAAACAAAGCAGTCCATATTTAACATTTATTTTACTTTGCTGAGCAAGAATCATAGACAGCTACAACCATGGCTGCTTAGTTTAGACCAAAATAACCAGGAGGCATCCACAGGATTAGTTACACAGTATCAACTTCTCACCACAGCAGAATTAACAGTGACTCACTAATTAACAGAACCGTTTGCTAGAAAGCACTAATTTAGTTATATAAATACTGAAATAGGTCACATACAAAACACTATAAACATCTTGTATGATGTACTTTTAGTTCTCCATAGTTTTGTTTGGTATAAAGGAAATATAATTTGGCTGTGACATAGACTGTTGACGTAATTTCCAAGTTTTCCCGTATGGGGAAAGTTGCCCTGACTTTGGCCCTTTTCAAGGTGGAGCCTCCAACACCACATTGGCAGGTTCAGACTCCGTGAACAGTCTAAATGAGCAAGTCAGCTGAAAGCCACTTTCAGATGACAGTGAAATGAAATGGAAAACAACAAACAAAAAAGGACTGCCAGTTGGAACAGTTTCCAACCGAGTTTTCGTTGAGTGAGGATCCAGCAGCCATCAAACTCAAACATCAGGGGCCCGCAGGGAAACTGGAGGAAATACTTAAGAGACAGCAAAGCTGAAGGTTTCTGTGCTCTGAGGGATCTGAGCATGGACATCCCACTCCTGTATCCTCAGCCAGACAGAGAACTAGCCAGATTCATTAGGGGAGCTCGGATGCTCTCATTCTATAAAGTAGGGCCCCCAGCAGGGCACGTGCATACATTGGGAAAGAATAAACCCCTCAGTACCACGTTGGTCAAAGGCAAGAGAGAGAATTCTATTTCCACTTGGAATGTCATTCTTGTTTACTTCTTCCAACAGTGAAATACTTCCAGGCCTTCGAAAGGCCATCCTTTGGACACATGTAAAAAGCTGTCTTGTTCGCCTGTTATTCCCACTGACCTGTCTGAGTGATCACCTGGGAGCATGGCGGCAGCAAGCAGAGCTCACCGGTTTTGGGACAAGGATTTTAAAGGCAGCTACAAAGCGGAGTTCTATTTGCTGATGATAGTCTCTGTTCAGCTCTTTAAAATGACTGTCTGACTCACCATGGTAATTTTTCACAAATTAAAGACACATTTTGGGTTGTGCAACAGTGTTCTTATCTTTCTAGGCAGGCAGATTATCTTAATGCTGTTATACAGGGAATTGGGACTCTCGGATTTTCTTTTTTAACCTTTTTATGCCATTCAGTAGGGGAAGTTTCCTTGAAAGTTAGAGAGCTGCACATCTCTTAAGTATCAATGTACAGAAGCAGATGACCCAATTCGGGAGGTGGCTCAAGTGTTCTGTTTGTTTACAAAGGCACAGACCTCGACCACGGACACACCCAGTGGAAGTAACAACACCCGGTGCATTTCTAGAAGCACATCTGTGACAGTTCAACAAGAACTTACTATTCAAGAAAAGTATTACACAAAGTTATTTTAAAAAATATGTCTGTACAGTCGTTAACATGGCCAAGCCAGGCCTTGGGTTTTGCCTCTTGGTGCCCGGCTGTGCTAGGAATGCCATGAAGACCAGCGGCTGGAAACCGACTTGGGCATGGAGAGGAGACTGAGGGAGAGGGAGGGGACAGCACGACTGAGCAAGGGCACAGTGCTGGCCGCCTCATCGGCTCCAGGCTCCTTCTGCCAGGATGAGGAAGAAGCCCCAGAGCAGCGTTACACAGGAAATCACCCTATTTGCTAATCATTTGGAAAAATGTTTGTTTCTGGTCCACAAACAGAAAATCGAAACAGGATGGAAGCTCCTTGTGAGGGTGGAGGGGAGGGCACCAGAGGATGTGCGGCTGGAAATTCCAAGGTGCTCAGAACCAGGCGCCTGCACCTCTCCTTATCCCAGACCACAATCTTCAAAGAGGCCAGAGGGAAGCCTGGCAGCCACATTCTCGATGGGGAGGTGGACAAGGCCACCCTGGGGGTTGCTTTCAATCTGTCCTCACAAATCAACAACCCCCCGCCACCTCCAGGGCATTTTTTTTTTTTTTTTTTGAGACAGAGTCTCGCTCTGTCGCCCAGGCTGGAGTGCAGTGGCAGGATCTCGGCTCACTCCAAGTTCCACCTCCCGGGTTCACACCATTCTCCTGCCTCAGCTTCCGGAGTAGATGGGACTACAGGCACCTACCACCACGCCCGGCTAATTTTTTTTTTTTTTTTTTTTGTATGTTTAGTAGAGACAGGGTTTCACCGTGTTAGCCAGGATGGTCTTGATCTCCTGACCTCGTGATCTGCCCATCTCGGCCTCCCAAAGTGCTGGGATTACAGGCGTGAGCCACACACCCAGCCTTCCAGGGCATTTTCTAATAGTGTTTCTTTTTGAGACGGAATCTCGCCCTGTTGCCAGGCTGGAGTGCAATGGCACGATCTTGGCTCACTGCAGCCTCCACCTCCGGGGTTCAAACAATTCTCCTGCCTCAGCCTCCTGAGTAGCTGGGATTACAGGCACCCACCATCACACCCAGCTGATTTTTGTATTTTTAGTAGAGATAGGGTTTCATCACGTTGGCCGGGCTGGTCTCAAACTCCTGACCTTGTGATCCACCAGCTGCAGCCTCCCAAAGTGCTGAGATTAGAGGCGTGAGCCACCACACCCGGTCTTCTATTAGTTTTTGAGGAAAGCAGAAAAAGAGAAATGGAGGCCGGGCACGGTGGCTCACGCTTGTAATCCCAGCACTTTGGGAAGCCGAGGCCGACGGATCACGAGGTCAGCAGATAGAGACCACGGTGAAACCCCGTCTCTACTAAAAATACAAAAAATTAGCCGGGCGTGGTGGCGGGCGCCTGTAGTCCCAGCTACTCGGAGAGGCTGAGGCAAGAGAATGGCGTGAACCTGGGAGGCGGAGCTTGCAGTGAGCCAAGATCACGCCACTGCACTCCAGCCTGGGCGACAGAGCGAGACTCCGTCTCAAAAAAAAAGAAAAAGGAAAAGAGAAATGGAAACCCGGGGGAAGTCACGTGACAATACATCTTCGCAGTGCTGTGAGCACACACCTGGCCTGTCCTCCATACACAGGTCAGCGGTTTTATACAAGTGGCTGCAGCAGGTGCAGTAGTGCACGCCTGTTATTCCCAACACTACGGGAGGCTCAGTGGGAAGGACTGCTTGAGCCGAGGAGTTCAAGACCAGCCTGGGCAACAAAGTGAGAGTCCAGCTCAACAAAAAAATAGCCAGGCATGGTGGCATGTGCCTGTGGTTCCAGCCACATGGGAGGCTGAGGTGGGAGGATCACTTGAGCCCAGGAAGTTGAGGCTGCAGTGAGCCAAGATCATGCCACTGTACTCCAGCCTGGGTGACAGAGCAAGACTGTCTCAAAAAAATAAAAAGGTTACTTATGGGTTAAAAAAGCCTCATTTCGGTCCATCATCATGGCAGACTTTTTCGAGTAGGTAGAAGTTAATGAGTCATAATTATTGCTCTGTTTCTGAACGATTTTATCTTTACGAGGGGCTATTTTTGTATTTCCCAGGTGAGAGGCCAAATGGAAAACCAGTGAAGTGACCATGGGTGCCAAAGGCCTAAAGAGCAGGCAGGGAAATGAGACTCGGGACCACTGGAGCCCCATGCTGCCTCTGACAAGCCCTGGAGCTCTGGGTCTCAAAGGCTGGCTGGCAACAGGCTGCACCGGGCATGGGAATCCGCCGGCTGCGAGATTGGGGGTAAAGAGCTCGGACATGGTCAGAAGCCTCTGCCCAATACACAACTCCAGTAGCCACTCCTCAGGCCTCCTGTGCCCTCGGGGGTGCGTGACACTGAGGAGGATGAGTTGAGCTGGCTGGTGGCCCCAGCATGCAGTACTACTGTCCCTTGGGGAGAGTGGGACGGGGTGGGCGCCTGACACACACCACGTGCCCCAGAAACATTCAGTGCGGACGCTTCCTTTTTCAGCAAGGACGGCGCCCAGGTAAACGCCACGTAACCCAAACCATCAACACTGCAGTTTCCTGCCCAAGGCTCACATGGGGAACCGGACAGGTGCTAGATGATGAGATTAGGAACAGTGGGCTCTGAGGGAGGACAGACAGGCTCAGCCCATGGGGACCTCAGAACAGCCTGCCTGATACTCGGAGTCCAAAGAAGAAAAGGAATGTACACATCTCCTCCCAAGTTAAACAAGAGAGGTTTGTCCTCAACCTCAGGGTTGGAAACCACCACAGGTAGGAGGGCAGGGTGCCCTGGGGTTGGGGGGAGCTCATGCAGCCCAGGGTGGGGAAGGGGTAGGGGGGCAGGGTGCCCCCTGGGGGGAGGCGGGCAGGGGCTCACACAGCCCAGGGTGTGGAAAGTGATGGGCAGGGGGCACCCCAGAGTGGGGGGCACATGCAGCCCAGGGTGTGGAAGGTGATGGGCATGGCACCCCAAAGTGGGGAGCTCACGCAGCCCAGGATGTGGAAGGTGACGGGCAGGGCACCCCGGGGTGGGGGCTCACGCAGCCCAGGGTGTGGAAGGGATAGGAGGGCAAGGTGTCCTCTGGGGGAATGGTGGGGGCTCACGCAGCTCAGGGTGTGGAAGGGATAGGAGGGCAGGGTGTGGAAGAGGTAGGGGGCCTTCCTCTGAACAGAAGCGACTGAACAGCCTCCGTGGTCATAGCCCTTGAGCATGCAATGCTGAAGCTTGAGGCTTGCGATGCCTCTGGGATAGTCTGAGGATGCCCACAGCCCTGGGTCAGATGGGGAGAAGTTCTGAGTGCCCACTGTGGCAGCAGGAGGCCCTTCCAGGGCACTCTGTCCCCTCCTGTCGGCCCTGCTGTGTGGCCTCATGCCCAGGGCCAGTCTGCAGCCGGTCCAGGGCCTAAGCGCCTTCGATGGCTGGTGTGGGAAGCTGAGTGCTCTCTTGGCTGTAGCAGGGAGCAGCTCTCGTTGGCACTGGACCTAGCTCTGGCTTCCCGTGGACCCTGGGGTGCCATCCAGAGAGGAAGTGGGCACCCCCAGCATGGGAGCGTCAGAGGCTGTTTTCACATTACACGGGGATGGGCTCAGCTGACAACGGTCAGCTACTGGTCTGGTCTCTACTCCAGGAAGCTGATACCTGGAATCCCCAGTTTGAGTTTCTGCTGGTCTTCACCGACAAACCGAGAAAGCCGCAGCAATGGCCAACTTAGCTCCCCGTGTCCTGCACCCCAGCAGGACCATGGAGGAGGGCGTCCCTGCCCATTTCCGAGGGATGCAGTGTCATGAGGACAGCAGCGGCTGGCAGCTTCCTGCTCTCAGGGATGCTGCCTGGGGTCCTGTGGAAGCAGCGGCTCCACCATGTCCTCTGGGGCCCGGCTGGTGGCTGCAGCCAGGCTCTGCAGCGCCTCCTGCTGGTGTTGCCTGGCTTTGTTGTAGAGCAGGACCCCAACTGTCACCAGGGCTGTGCCGACGGCCGACAAGCTGGTGATCTTGTTGCCAAAAACGATTACGCTGAGCCAGATGGACAAGGCATGCTTCACGGTGCTGGCGACGCTGCAGAGACAAGAGGAGGCAGCAAGGGCGCTCAGGGTCATGGTCATCTCGGCCTGTGGCCAGCAGCTTGGCTAAGCCTGGGTCTGGGGGCTGGGGTGGGGTGGGGGGGACTCAGGGTCACGGTGACATCAGGCCTGCGGCCAGCAGCTCGGCTGACCCCGGGTCTGGAGGCCAGGATGGGGCGGGGATGCTCAACGGGACCTGGGTGGTGATGAGCTCAGCCCAGGGGTTTGGGAGCTTTGTGCGGGGCTTGCTTGCTCCCTTGTCCCTTCTTTTTTGAGGGGTATTTTTCATTATTAAAAAAGGCAGAGGAGGAGAAACCTAAGGAAGCCACGTCCTGTGATCTAGACGCAGGAATTCATGACATCCGCCTCATCAGCTTCATCCAGTCGAGTTTGTCTCACTATGCAGCCCAGGCTGCTCTTCAAATCCTGGGCTCAGTGACCTTCCCACCTGGGCCTCCCACAGGGCTGGGATCATAGGCAAGACCCACCACACCCGGATGAAATATTTTTAAGTAAATTACAGGTATCATGACGTTTCACCCGAGTACTTCAGCCTGCTCTCTAAAGAACAAGAACATCACCAGGCGTGATGGCTCAGCCTGTCATCCCAGCACTGTGGGAGGCCGAGGTGGGTGGATCGCCTGAGGTCAGGAGTTTGAGACCAGCCTGGCCAACATGGTGAAACCCCATCTCTACTAAAAATACAAAATTAGCTGGGCGTGGAGGCGCATGCTTGTAGTCTCAGCTACTTGGGAGGCTGAGGCAGGAGAATTGCTTAGACCCGGGAGGTGGAGGTTGCAGTGAGCTGAGATCACACCACGGAAATCCAGCTCTGGGCGACAGAGCAAGACTCCGTTTCGGGAAAAATAAAATAAATAGGCCGGGTGCGGTGGCTCACGCCTGTAATCCCAGCACTTTGGGAGGCCAAGGCGGACAGATCACAAGGTCAGGAGATCGAGACCATCCTGGCTAACAGGGTGAAACCGGCAGATCACAAGGTCAGGAGATCGAGACCATCCTGGCTCACACAGTGAAACCCCATCTTTACTAAAAAATACAAAAAAAAAATTAGCCAGGCGTGGTGGCGGGCGCCTGTAGTCCCAGCTACTCCGGAGGCTGAGGCAGGAGAATGGGGTGAACCCGGGAGGCGGAGCTTGCAGTGAGTCGAGATCGCACTACTGCACTCCAGCCTGGGCAACAGAGCAAGACTCCATCTCAAAAAGTAAAATAAAATAAAATACATAAATAAATAAATTGCAACTTCATTCAATCTGTCCAGTTACAGAAGTAGAAAGAAGCTGAAGGATCCTTCCCCGTTTCTAGAGCTGCGCTGCACGGCACAGGAACCAGTGGCCACAGGTGTCGAAGTTCAAACTGACAATAATCAGCTTGAATTCCGAATCTGGTTCTTGTTATATTTTCCACATTTCAAGTGCTCAGAAGCCGTATGTGGCCGGTGGCTCCTGCACTGGACAGCCCAGAAGAGACCATTTCATTCCTGCAGACAAGACTAGTCAAAGTGCCCTGCTATTCTAGACAGAAAAGCACTCAATTTCAAAAACCTTCAAACGCAAAGACTTCTAGTGGAGATTTCCCTAAAAACCTATTTCACACAGTTTATGGTTTATTTTATGGTTTATCATTTCCTTTTTTTTTTTTTTTTTTGAGACGAAGTCTCGCTCCCAGGTTGGAGTGCAGTGGCACAATCTCGGCTCACTGTAACCTCCGGCTCCCGGGTTCAAGTGATTCTCCTGCCTCAGCCTCCCGAGTAGCTGGGATTACAGGTGCCCGTCATCACACCCAGCTAATTTTTGTATTTTTAGTAGAGATGGGGTTTCACCATGTTGACCAGGCTGGTCTTGAACTCCTGACCTCAAGTGATCCACTTGCCTTGTCCTCCCAAGTGCTGGGATTACAGGCATGAGCCACTGGGCCAGGCCTATCATTTGTATTTCAAACAGCATGGGTATAAAATGGCATAGTAATTACAGTGCATAGCCACAGTCATCCCCGTGGAAGAGAATCACATGTGTCCCTTATAAAAATACCTAGATTTCGGCCGGGCGCGGTGGCTCATGCTTGTAATCCCAGCACTTTGGGAGGCCGAGGCGGGCGGATCATGAGGTCAGGAGATTGAGACCACGGTGAAACCCCGTCTCTACTAAAAATACAAAAAAATTAGCCGGGCGTGGTGGTGGGCGCCTGTAGTCCCAGCTACTCGGAGAGGCTGAGGCAGGAGAATGGCGTGAACCCGGGAGGCGGAGCTTGCAGTGAGCCGAGATTGCGCCACTGCACTCCAGCCTAGGCGACAGAGCGAGACTCCGTCTCAAAAAAAAAAAAAAAAAAAAAAACCTAGATTTATAGTCTCCTTTGTAAACAACCTGGACACACTCAACTCTTGGAAAGTTCCTCTGCTCACCTGAAAGTCACAGGGGAGATTTTCCCCATGAGGGCGTAGGCTGTGACGCTCTGAAGGTGGAACAGGACTCCGTCTGTCAGAAGCAGCAACACCACGTCCTGGTTGTAGCTGAAGCTCTTCCCGCTCCTCCCGATCACTGGGACGTCCTATGTGGCAAACAAAAGGATACTCTATTGGTTTCCATTTTCCATTCACTAGTCATCCACCAAAAACGCCCAGCGTCACTCCTGCCCAGAAACTGGGTAAAGCTGCTGCCACTGAGGACAGCTCTGAAAACGCCTCGAGGGGACATCTGAACTGTGCACTCATCCATTTTCTGTTTTTTTCTTTGTTTTTATTACTTTTTGCACTAATTAATTTTCACCATGCTGATGCAAATGGACAACAAGCACATGAAAGAGGCTGAACATCACCATCATCAGGAAAATGCAACAGAAACCCCAGTGAGGGGCTGGGTGTGGCCAGTCTGGCCAACACGGTGAAAGCTCGTTTCTACTAAAAATATATAAACTAGCCAGGCGTGGTGGCGGGCGCCTGTAATCCCAGCTACTCGGGAGGCTGAGGCAGGACAATCACTTAAACCCAGGAGGCGGAGGTTGCAGTGAGCTGAGATCGCACCACTGCACCCCAGCCTGGGCAACAGAGTGAGATTCCATCTCAAAACAAACAAAAAAAATTAAACATAGAATTATTATGTAATCCAGCAGTTCCACTGCTGGGTATACACCCACAAGAACTGATGGCCCTGGCCGGCAACCACAACTTCCTCGCAGGGAGAATGGCCAACTCAGTCAGCCTTGACAGCTAATGGATTAAAATCCAGAAAACCACAATAAGAACAGAACTTGAAACTGCATCTTACCCAGAGAACCCTCTGTGTCGGGGACTCTAGGGAAGTCTACAAATTGCATTTAGAAGGTCCATGAACTCAACTGGGAAAAAACTGCATCTGTATCTTTACTAACCTTCACTTGAAACTCAGCATTTCATTCAATTATGAATGTTGGGAATAAACTATAATAATACTACAAATAGGCCAGGTGCAGTGGCTCATGCCTGTAATCCCAGCACTTTGGGAGGCCGAGGCGGGTGGATCACCTGAGGTCAGGAGTTTGAGACCAGCCTGACCAACATGGTGAAATCCTGTCTCTACTAAAAATACAAAAATTAGCAGGCCATGGTGGCGCATATTCCCAGCTACTTGGGAGTCTGAGGCAGGAGAATCACTTCAACCCGGGAGGCGGAGGTTGCAGTGAGCCGAGATCACACCACAGCACTCCAGCCTGGGTGATGAAGAGTAAAACTCCATCTCAAAAAAAAAAAAAAAAAAAAAAAACTACAGATACTTTCATATCTTGTTAGCAGTTGTTGCTGATACCCTGAAATACTATTTACCCTCATCACTACATCAAATTACCACAGATATTAGGCTTACTACTAGATCTGGTTATTTAATGAGTTAATAAAGAGGTACCTATTATTAAAAATGTTAGCTGTAATGCATGACTAAAATGATACCTAAAAAAACAGAATTGGAAAGCAGGGGTCTAAGGGGATATTTGGCCATATACCCAGATCGTTCACTACTACAGAATTATTTGTAACTGCCAAAGGCAGAAAGAGCCCACAATGGATGGATGAATAAACAGAATGTGGTCTTACCCACACAATGGAGTATTATTCAACCTTAAAAAGGAAAAAAGGGGCTAGGTGCGGTGGCTCAAGCCTGTAGTCCCAGCACTTTGGGAGGCCGAGGCAGGCAGATCAAAAGGTCAGGAGATCAAGACCATCCTGGCTAACATGGTGAAACCCTGTCTCTACTAAAAATACAAATAATTAGCCGAGTGTGGTGGCGGGCACCTGTAGTCCCAGCTATTCGGGAGGCTGAGGCAGGAGAATGGTGTAACTAAACCCAGGAGGCGGAGCTTGCAGTGAGCCGAGATCGCGCCACTGCACTCCAGCCTGGGTGACAGAGCGAGACTCTGTCTCAAAAAAAAAAAAAAGGAAAAAAGGCTGAACGCAGTGGCTCATGCCTGTAATCCCAGGTGGGAGCCACCTTTGAGAAGCCGAAGCTTGAGCCCAGGAGTCTGAGACCAGCCTGGGCAATACAGTAAGACCCTATCAATACAAAAAATAAAAAAAATGGCTGCATGCGGCAGGGCGCGGTGGCTCACGCCTGTACTCCCAGCACTTTGGGAGGCCGAGGCGGGCAGATCACGAGGTCAGGAGATCAAGAGCATCCTGGCTAACACGGTGAAACCCTGTCTGTACTAAAAATACAAAAAAATTAGCTGGGCGTGGTGGGGGGCGCCTGTAGTCCCAGCTACTAAGGAGGCTAAGGCAGGAGAATTGCGTCAACCCAGGAGGCGGAGCTTGCAGTGAGCCGAGATCGCGCCACTGCACTCCAGCCTGGGTGACAGAGCGAGACTCTGTCTCAAAAAAAAAAAAAAAAAAATCGGCTGCATGCGGTGGCTCACAGCTGTAATCCCAGCACTTTGGGAGGCCGAGGTGGGCAGATCACTTGAGGTCAGGAGTTCAAGACCAGCCTGCAGTGAGCCCAGATCACGCCACTGCAACATGGGCAACACAGTGAAACTCTGTCTCTACTAAAAACACAAAAATCTGCCAGAGTGGTGGCACACACCTGTAATCCCAACTACTCGGGAGGCTGAGGCAGGAGAATCGCTTGAACCCGGGAGGTGGAGGCTGTAGTGAGCCAAGATTGCCCCACTGTGCTCCAGCCTGGGTAACAGAGCAAGACTCCGTTTCAAAAAATAAAAATAAAAATAAATAAATAAATAAATAAATAGATAAGCCAGGTGTGGTGCATGCCTGTCGTCCCAGCTGTTTGGGAGGCTGAGGCAGGAGAATCACTTGAGCCTGGAAGGCTGTGGCTGCAGTGAGTTATGATGCTGCAGTGCTCTGCAGCCTCGGTGACACAGCAAGACCCAGTCTCAAAAAATACAAAGGAAAGAAACTCTGATACATGCAACAACACGTGTAAACCTCAGAACACCAAAAACCCCACGCTGTGTGAGACAAGCAGACACAGAAGGACAGATGTGATATGATTCCACTTGTATGAGGTCCTTAGAGTCGTCAAATTCAGAGACAGAAAGTGGAATGCGGGTACCAGGGCTGGGGGATAAGAATGGGGAGTATGAGAGTGTAGAGGTTCAGTTTTGCAAAATGAAGAGTTCTGGAGATGGGTGATGGTGATGGCCAGCTTTACACTTAAAAATAGTTAAAATGGCGGCCAGGCACAGTGGCTTATGCCTGTAATCCCAGCACTTTGGGAGGCCGAGGCGGGTGGATCACGAGGTCAGGGGTTCAAGACTGGCCTGGCCAACATGGTGAAACCCCGTCTCTACTAAAAATGCAAAAAATTGGCCGGGCGCGGTGGCTCATGCCTGTAATCCAGCACTTTGGGAGGCCGAGGCGGACAGATTGCTTGAGGTCAGGAGTTTGAAACCAGCCTGGCCAACATGGTGAAACCCCATCTCTACTAAAAATAAAAAAATTAGTCAGGCATGGTGGTGGCAGGCGCCTGTAATCCCAGCTACTCGGGAGGCTGAGGCAGGAGAATCGCTTGAACCCGGAGGCGGAGGCTGCAGTGAGCCCAGATCACGCCACTGTACTCCAGCCTGGGCGACAAGAGAGAGACTTCGTCTCAAAAAAAAAAAAAAAAAAAAAATTACCTGGGCATAGTGGCACGCACCTGTAGTCCCAGCTACTTGGGAAGCTGAGGCAGGAGAATAACTTGAGCCTGGTAGGCAGACTCGGCAGTGAGCAGAGATCATGCCATTGCACTCCAGCCTGGGATATAGAGCGAGACTCCTTATCAAAAAAAAAAAAAAGTTTTTCTAATAAAAAAAATTAAGCTAACCTAAAAGTCCTCTCAAGTTGAATGATGAAGAATCAAAACAAAACAAACAAACAATAAACAAAATAAAAGTCTTCACACAAAAGTCTGAGCTGCAAACCCCGAGTGGCTCCCAGGGCAACTCAGCTAAGCAGGACCCGCAGCGGAGCTGGGCCCGACCAGCCAGCATACGGCCTGGAAACGGAAGTCATTCTGCTCCTGAATCACCGGAGAAGGCAGCCGGGCAAGTAAGGACGGGACGCCTGTGTCTGAAACCCACCGTGAAGAAGACCCGGGCCGGGACGAGCATGGCCACCGCGGCGGCGCTGGTGTAGAACTGCAGCTCCGGGGCCCTGTGGGCGACAGAACACGCTGGGCTCCCCTGTGTCAGGAGAGGCCGTGTTCACATGCAGCTCCCTCACAGCAAGAACACCCAGGCACCCCAGGCCACGTTCATTCTCTCTAGGCAGGACTAGGGCCGCTGCAGCTTCCCAGAAATGAAAGCGCAAACGCACACCAGGCTGGCCGAGGGGCTCAAGGGAGCAGCTGAGAAACAGGCGGGTCCCTCCCGAGCTTAGACAGGGTACTTGTAAAGGCCACCCAAGCCAGACAGGAAGGGAGTCAGGTCTGTGGGGTGTTCTGACTCTTACAGTGGGCAGGAAGTCCTCTTCGACTTATGACTTGGAGATTTCGCTGAAGAATAATACTTACGAGAACCTGTATTTGTCCCCGCTGAGAAGCTTTTTTGAAAAAACATTTTGCAAACTAGAATAAAGAAAAGAGGTTATGCATCAATACTAGTCCTTGGCACAGAACATCAGGGAGACAAGGTGTCTGCGCTCACACGGAGCGATGGCAGCAATGACCAGACCTCAGTGGTGCCCTCCACCACGCCTGGCTAATTTTTGTATTTTTAGTAGAGATGGGGTTTCACCATGTTGGCCAGGCTGGTCTCCAACGCCTCATCTCGTGATCCACCCGCCTCAGCCTCCCAAAGTGCTGGGATTACAGGTGTGAGCCACGGCGCCCAACAGATTTTTTTTTTTTTTTGAGACAGAGTCTCGCTCTGTCACCCAGGCTGGAGTGTGGTGGCACAATCTCCGCTCACTGCAAGCTCCGCCTCCCGGGTTCATGCCATTCTCTTGCCTCAACCTCCCACGTAGCTGGGACTACAGGCATCTGCCACCACGTCCGACTAATTTTTTGTATTTTTAGTAGAGACGGGGTTTCACCGTGTTAGCCAGGATGGTCTCGATCTCCTGACCTTCTGATCCGCCCACCTCGGCCTCCCAAAGTGCTGGGATTACAGGCGTGAGCCATTGCACCCAACAAATTTTTTTTTTTTTTTTTTTTTTTTTGAGATGGAGTCTCGCTGTGTCCCCCAGGCTGGAGTGCAGTGGCGCGATTTCGGCTCACTGCAAGCTCTGCCTCCCGGGTTCACGCCATTCTCCTGCCTCAGCCTCTGCGAGTAGCTGGGACTACAGGCACCCGCCACCACGCCCGGCTAATTTTTTGTATTTTTAGTAGAGATGGGGTTTCACCGTGGTCTCGATCTCCTGACCTCGTGATCCGCCCGCCTCGGCCTCCCAAAGTGCTGGGATGACAAGCGTGAGCCACCGCGCCTGGCCTAACAAATTTTTATTTTTACTTCTATATTATTCAAAATCTCACCACAAACCTGTTTTGCTTATTAGTAATAATGATAAACTCTCACACACCAGTGGTGGTGTCTTTTCCTTTCTTTCCTCAAAAGCAGGAAAAGCCTAGAAGCCGGTCATTCTCAAAGGGCAGGTTTTGCCAGGGCTGGAGTGTGGCCATTAACAGCACGGCAGGGATGCGGACGCCCAATTCTGGGTGAATGTGAACAGCCCCTGAGGTGCAGCGTCCACCGCTCTTCTCTGAGTGACAAAGACATGAATAACAGGGCCCTCTCCTCTGGGACCCGGCAACACGCTGTCCTCGCTGTGGGAGTCGGCCTCTCATCCTTTCTGCCATCGTGACATCAGGACACAGACGGCCACCAAGGAAGCAGAGGATCTGCCTGACCTGGAGGCCACGCAGCTCCCAAACAGGCAGAACCTGCCGCTGGGGGACTGTCCCTGCTCTGGCAGCTGCATGAAGACACACCGAGCGAGACACACTGCTGAGCGTATGCCACGCATTTCAGCATTTATCAGCTAACCGTGTCTCCACGGTTAGCATTTTAAGTATCAAGACCGTCCATCCTGAAATTGCGGCTTGTTTTTGAGAAACTCACCTTACGGGGATACCTGCTGTTTTGCTCTTTAGGAAAGGGTAGCATCGGACGCACCTGCTTTGGCTCACCGGAGGAATTCTCAGCTCACCTGAGAATCCGCACACCCAGATGCAGGCGAGTGAGCACCGGGTCTCATCCCCCTCACGCCCTTCTCTGTGACTCACCAGTCCATGATGTTGGTGGACAGTGCGGCTGAGAACCCCAGGACGTTGAAGCTGATCTCAGTGGCCGTGCACAACGCCAGCCCGCCCATGACTGGGATGAGGGAGAGGTTGACCAGCAGCCCTGGCGAGAGGACAGCCACTGTGAGTGGCTCACCCACCGGGTGGAAGCTCCCTCCCGAGGGCCAGGCTGTTTCCATCCCCTCTTATGAAAGGAACGGACGCTTCCTTCAATTCAAAAACAATACTTGTCAGTTTCTTCACATTGTGAGATAAAGCAAATCAAAGTCCATGTCTGCGAACAAGCCCTGTCCCCACGGCAAAGGTGGCGCCTTTCACTCTGCATGAGTGGGCGGGCGAGCCACAGACACCTTCCTGATTCTGTGAACGCTCCTGTGAAACGGTGAGTGTGAAGGAGATGGTCCCCAGGGAACTGCAGAGAAAGCGGGCCTGTGGGCCGGGAGGGGAATGCCCACATTGAGTTTATGCTTTTCTGTTTCCTTCTGAAATGTAACAAAACACTTTTACGTGAAGGATTTTTTAAAAATCTATGAAACACAGCCCACACCTGTAATCCCAGCACTTTGGGAGGCTGAGGCAGGAGGATCACTTGAGCTCAGGGGTTCAAGAACAGGGCTGAGCAACGGTGAGACCCCCACCTCTACAAACAATACAAAAATTAGCTGGGTGTGGTGGCACACGCCTGTGGTCCCAGATACTGGGGAGGCTGAGGTGGGAGGGTCACCTGCGTAGGGGAGGCCGAGGCTGCAGTGAGCTGTGATCACGCCACTGCGCTCCAGCCCAGGTGTTAAGAGTGAGACCTTGTCTCAAAAGAAGAAAAAGAAACTGAGTCAAGTTAACGTGGGAAACCCACAGATGCGGCCCAGCCGAGACCCTGGCGTAGCAGAGGGACCTGATTCCGTGTGGGGAGGCTCCAGCCACAGGGGGGTCCTCTCGTTTGCCATCACCTGGTCTTGTCCTCTGATGGAAACTGGTTGAATCACAGACAATATTTATGAAAATTGTAGAGAAAACTGGAGACCGTGAATGCCATTTCACCCTTCACGGAGGACGTGCTGCTGCTGATGACATGCAGCTGGGGTGTCATAGACGCCTTTATCCAGCACCAGATTCCTATCTCAGCTGAAGGTCTGGAGTCTGGGGCTCCCCATGGTGGGGCGCCCATTCCAGCTTGTGCCCCTCCAGCCCCAGGAGACTGCTCTGCTCAGAAACCATTAGCAAATGCACCGGGGAGGGTGGTGCCTTAAGACAGGGTCAGTTCTCTGGGCTGCCAGAGGCTCCGGAAGCTGGATGCCTCAGGCCCTGGCAGCTCTGTCACTCTCCAACGCCTCCCCCACAGACTCCTTTTTGCTAAATGGTATCAAGATTTTCTCATTGTTGTCAGCAAGAGAGTTGGTTTTCTAACATCTTATCTACCATGGTTGGAGGTCAAATTGACATTTTAAACTTGCTGGAAATAAACGACTCCTTTCTTGCATGGCTCGATGGGCAATAAGGTTCCTCTGTGTCATTTTGTTTGATTTTTTGGATTGCTTTTTAAAGCCGGACGCGGCAGCTGATGGCTGTAATCCCAGCACTTTAGGAAGCCGAGGCAGGAGGATCACTTGAGGTAAGGAGTTCAGGACCAGCTTGGGCAACATAGTGAGACCCCATCTCTATAAAAAACACAAAAATGAGGCCGGGGGTGCTCATACATGCACTGAGGGTTGGCCCTGCTGTTCTCGGCTTCTCAGGTTCTGGAGCTGGAGATGAACTCGGACCTCAAGGCTCAGCTCAGGGAGCTGATTACTACAGCAGCGAGGGAAACTGAAGTTGTTGGTGGTCAGAAAGTTATCACGGGCAAGTGCAGCAGCTCACGCCTGGAATCCCAGCACTGTGGGAGGCTGAGGCGGGCAGATCAGAAGGTCAGGAGCTCGAGACCAGGGTGGCCAACGTGGTGAAACCCCATCTCTACTAAAAATACAAAAATTAGCTGGGTGTGGTGGCAGGCGCCTGTAATCCCAGCTACTCGGAAGGCTGAAGCAGGAGAATCGCTTGAACCCGGGAGGCAGGGGCTGCAGTGAGCCAAGATCGTGCCACTGCACTCCAGCCCGGGCAACAGAGCGAGACTCCATCTCAAAAAAAAGAGGGCTGGGTGTGGTGGCTCACACCTGTAATCCCAGCACTTTGGGAGACTGAGGCGAGCGGATCAACAAGGTCAGGAGATCGAGACCATCCTGGCTAACACGGTGAAACCCAGTCTCTACTAAAAATACATAAAATTAGCTGGATGTGGCGGTGGGTGGTGGGCGCCTGTAGTCCCAGCTACTCAGGAGGCTGAAGCAGGAGAATGGCGTGAACCCGGGAGGCGGAGCTTGCAGTGAGCCAAGATTGCGCCACTGCACTCCAGCCCGGGCGAGAGAGCGAGACTCTGTCCAAAAAAAAAAAAAAAAAGAAAAAAAAAGTTATCATAATCTTTGTTCCTGTTCTGCCACTGAAATCATTCCACAACATCCAAGTCTGGCTAGTAAGTGAATTGGAGAAAAAGTTCACTGGTAAGTATGTTGTCTATTGCTTAGAAGAAAATTCTGCCTAAACCAACTCAAAAAAGGTGTACAAAAAATAAGCAAAAGCGTCCCAGGATCCACGCTCCGACAGCCGCGCACGTCTCAATCCTTGAGGACTCGGTCTTCCCAGGTGAAATTCTGGGCAGGAGAATCCGCGTGAAATGGACACAGCAGCTCACAAGGGTTCATTCAGACAAAGCCCAGCAGAACAATGTGGAACGCAAGGTCTGAACTTTTTCTGGTGTCAGTAAGAAGCTCACAGCCAAGGCTGTTAATTCTGAATCCCCAGAGTTCCAAGTTTCAATTGTTAAGAAAAATGACTAACGTATATTCACGGTGAAAAAACAAAAAAACACACAAAATACAAAAATTAGCCAGGCATGGTGGCACATGCCTGAGGTCCCAGCTACCCAACAGGCTGAGGTGGGAGGATCGCCTAAGCTGGGAGGCAGAGGTTGCAGTGAGTCGTGACCTTGCCACTGCACTCAGCTTGGGTGACAGAGCAAGACCCTGTCTCAAAAACAAAAAAAAACAACAAAAACGGACTTGACTTTCAGGCTTTGATTTTGTTATAATCACCTAACCGTGTGTGCGGGTCTCAAGTGCACGTGCGGCAAGCCCAACCCTGCCTTGGCCCCTCGGCCTCCTCCCGTCCCCAAAGGCAGACAGACACTTCCCTTGGCCTTAAGATCTTGTCGTTTCTTAAATAAGCGAACACGTGTGCACACCCCCCACTCTGTGCAAGACGCCACACTCTGTGGGTGCCTCTGCCCCTCGCTGGTTTTCATGCAGCCACACACTGGGTATGCGACATGGGGCCGACATGTCGCTGGAAATCGCCTGTGAGTCATTAAGAGGTAGGAGAGGCAGGAGCCTGGGTTGCAGCTGAGGTCAGGGGCTGGGGCCCAGGAGAGGCCTGTGGTGGCGGGTGCTGGGGAAGCTGTGGGGTGCTGGCACAGGCAAGCCCACGGGCCAGGAGCCACTGCCGCCAGTGTGGTGCTGGCCTAAGGCGGCCCCCATCTGTCCTCTTCAGGTCAGTGATTGGCACCTGCAGTAATCTTGCTTGCCAGGAATCTGTCCAGTTCCCACCTGTTGCCCCACCCAGTTAGGCACAACCCTGCCCTGACCTCCGCATGCCAGTGTGAGAACACCTGGCAGATGACAGGCTCCAAGACACCCCCGCACACGTGACTGTGGGGAAAACGTTTCAGGAGAGAAGTGAAGGCACTGCCAGTGTGGGCACTGCTCTGAGTGGTCCTCCCGGAAGAGCCCCATGGCAGGCGGCAAAGACGGGCACCACGGATGGTGGCCCGGGATGGTGGGGCGCAGGCGGAGGGGTGGGGCCCGGGGGCCTCACCTGTGTACTCCCCCAGAATCATCCGAGACATGATCACCGTGAAGATGGGGGCGGAGCTCTTCACCGTCTCAGCAAACGAAACCGCCACATTTTTCAGGCTGACCAAACCCAAAACCACAGTTGCAAACCTAAAAATGAGCCAAAAGCACCATTACCTTAGAATGAGTCTGTCTGTCTGCACCCACCGGGCAGGCTCTCCAAGGGGCTCGCTCGGTCGGTGGGCATGTCGGTGGGCACGTCGGCCCCTCTCCGCCCACCTCCTCATCACCAACGTGGTGCCTGGACCCGCTTCTGTGACGCTTTAGGTTGAGCCCCCAGGAAACGGCACTGCGCTCAGTGTGAAGTGACTTCTGCCACCCCTTGAAAACGCCCCAGAGACAAGGAGGGACCCTGTCCTGAGACCCACCAGCCCGGAAAGAAGCCAACTGAACACACGTGGCAGTGAGAGCCACGAAGCCACATTCATCTGGTGTCCTGAAATTTGGACCGCCCTGACGCTTTTATAAAGTCAGCACTGAAAACTCACCAGCCAGCAGAGTCCCCGCTCTAGTAACGAGAGGGACTTTACATTTAAAGAAAAAGAGACACTCAACCAAAACCAGGAGATTCTTTACCTCATCAGACCCACAAACAGCATCGTCATAAGGAAGTTGGGTGGGTAGGAAAGCCGGGCCTTGTGCTGATATAAACAGCAAGGAACGAGGGTTTTCACACACCCGATAACCGTGGTGGACAGCATCTGCACCGCGCCTGCGGGAGGGAGGGGGCCAAAGACAAGAGGGAGAATCACCCCTCCCGCGCCTGCAGCGGGCTCCACCCCCGGGCTCCCATCCTGACCTGGGCTCCCCCGGCCCTCCCGGCTGGTTGCTGGCTGCTCCCTGTGGGGTGGCAGACGGCCGGCTTCCACCCTGCCCGAGCTGCTGCCTACCTAGCATGCTGGGCTCGCCTCCCAGCAGGGACAGGATGTACTTGTTGAGGAAGAGTGTGCAGAAGCTGAAGAAGAACCACAGCGTGAGGTAGAGCAGCGCCCGCGAGCTCCACACACCCAAGTCTGACTCGATGACCGTGGTCTCTGTGATGGTGACGGTCAGTACGTTCTCATCTGCGCCGCCGTCACTCTTGGCAAAAACAATCTTCTCACTTCGGTGACCAGACAGAGAGCCCCAGCTGAGAGGCGACCTGCCTTTCAGCTTCTCTTCGGAGTCAGGAACGAGCTCTTCCAGTGCCGGGGTTTTCACCGAGGACGACATGCTGAAGCCACTACCACGAACGATTTTACCTCCAGGCTGGGCAGCATGGGTCACCGTGACCGCCCGGGGGTGGGGCCGCAGCAGGGACTCCGGGCGCCAGGAACGAGGCCACCAGGGCCTCTCCCAGGCAAAGCGCAGAAGCAGACGCTAAAACGTTAAGAAAAGGAAACACATTATCCGTTTTGAACATTTAATGTCCTCAAAGGTTTCAACCGCCAATTTAAAATCACTTTGAAAATGCAATTGGGCTGGGCGCGGTGGCTCACACCTGTAATCGCACCACTTTGGGAGGCCAAGGCGGGGGATCACCTGAGGTCAGGAGTTCGAGACCAGCCTGGCCAACGCGAAACCCCCGTCTCTACCAAAAATATAAAAACTAGCAGGGCGTGGTGGCGGGCGCCTGTAATCCCAGCTACTCGGGAGACTGAGGCAGGAGAATTGCTTGAACCCAGGAGATGGAGGTTGCAGTGAGCCGACACGGTAGCACTGCACTCCAGCCTCAGCGACAGAGTGAGACTCTGTCTCAAGAAAAAAAAAAAAAATGCAATCGTTCACTGTCCAAAGATTTTTAGTAATTGAATCCCGTTTTTCTCTGCGCGTGTTGGCGGATCCTTGCTCTTGAGAGACAGCCTCCTGGCACACTTGGCTGTCTTCCTGGCAGACCTGGGGCTGTGGGTCCTTCACGCCCTGGCTGGCAGCTGCATCTTCTCGATGGGCTTTGTGGCTGCCACTGCCGGGTGCCCCCAGGACTAATTCCATGCTACTTTCTTTTTCTTCTTTTTTTTTTTTTTTTGAGACGGAGTCTCGCTCTGTCACCCAGGCTGGAGTGCAGTGGCGCGATCTCAGCTCACTGCAAGCTCCGCCTCCCAGGTTCTCGCCATTCTTCTGCCTCACGCTCCCGAGTAGCTGGGACTACAGGCGCCCGCCACCACGCCCAGCTAATTTTTTGTATTTTTTTTTTAGTAGAGACGGGGTTTCACCGTGTTAGCCAGGATGCTCTCGATCTCCTGACCTCGTGATCCGTGCGCCTCAGCCTCCCAAAGTTCCATGCTACTTTCTAGACAGACTCCGTGGTATAAAACCACACTTAACACCTGCTTCACGCTCAAGCGACTGTGGCTTCTGGGCGAGACACCCCCTCCCTTCCCACGAGCTCCAGGAAGGTCAGAACAGCCCGTTTCCTCCCGAGGGCCAGTGGGAATCTTCCCCCCACCTCGGGCTTTGCGCAGGCGCCACTGTGACTCTGCAGCACTGAGACCTCACCTCCCCCAGGTCTCAATCCCAGTGCTCAGGCAGCCCAATTTCCTGCTTCTCACACCTGGGTTTCTCTTCCTACTTTGGGGGCGGCTGTGCATCTAAAGGGGCGCCTATCCTGTCTCACCAATGCGCTCTGGGAGCGTGTGGTGCCGGCCGTGCTGCCCGACCCAGTACCCCTCCTCATCTCGCTTCTCCCAGAAATTGGGGTTCCCACCTCACTCACGACCTCCTTCTGTGTTTATGTTTATGCACTTGCGTGCGTGCTGTATCTGTATATAAATATTCTGTGTTCACACTGAGGGATGCACGCCACCCCCTCCCCCGCCAAGACCTCGCCCGGGTGCTCAGGCTGGCCTTCTCCCCCAGCTCACATGCCCAGCAGTGCTCAGAGGTGCCTGAAACTCGGCCTCCCCACACCCGGGAACAGGCGCTCCTGCCCTTTCCCCAGTGGGGGCAACGCCAGGGCCTCTGCAGCCTTCCCCTCTCCCCCCTCCTCCCCCTGCTCTGTGTGTCTGTGCACCCAGGTCTCCCCGTCTGCCCATCACACCGCCAGCTCAGGGCCACCCGGACACTCCCAGGCCACCCATGTGTGCCGTGACCCCTTGGTGCACCAGGACAGCTGCCTCCAAGGGCACCCCAGGCCTCAGTAAGGAGGAGGCCAACCCCTCCACCAGTTCCCATAGCCTCGGAATAACAAAGGGCTCATCCACTCCTTAGGCCACTGACAGTGCCAGATCTCCACAAAGACACCATTCCCTTCTTCCTGTTCAGCAGCAGTCTCACTGCTTAGCCTGGGGTGACAACAAGCCGGGAGCTAAACCTCCATGGGCTGCAGCCTCCCTGGAGCTAGGACTGGCTGTGCCCTGAGCCAAGGAGCTAGGAGACTTTGTGCCCGTTTCCCGGACCGATAGGCCCTGGCTGGGGGTGGAGCAGCTACCTGGCTTTCCTGAGGTGAAAATCCAAGAACAAAGGGTGCGGCAGAACGAAAGGACAGAGCACCTGGGACAGGGCTCCGTGGATCTCATGGGGTGCAGGCCTTGGATCTCACTACCCACCTCACTAGGCCTCACGGCCCCTGCCCTCTCCCTCCTACCTCGAAAGCTGCCGCAGCGCCAGCACCACCCTGGCTGGGGACGCTGTCACAGCACCTGCTACACAGGCTCTGTGACCACCAGCGAGTTTCTAAAACCAAATTCATTTACATGGCAAGGAGGCGACGCTCAAGAAACCCTTCCAGGAGCAACGAAGAGCACGCGGGCTTGGGCGTGTGCGGATGACGCCAGTCACGTCCCACCTGGCATCGAGGCAAACCTGGAATTCAAAAGGCAAGCATCTCCCTCTTGCCAGAACAGTCTGTCTACTTAGTTTCCATCTGAGAAACTCACAGCATTCCAGGCAAAACTGCTCCCCGCAATGAGGACCCCCGTTCCCCTTCTCTGCTGACACTGTGCTCCAAGAAGCCTGTGGGACCCACACAAGCAGCCCAGTCCCCACCCTAATGTTTGCTCACAATTAGTGGAAACAAAAAAACAGAAATCACATTTCCCTGACGCTGCTGTTCTCTGTACATCAAGAACTTAAGGTTCTGGGCCAGGCGCGGTGGCTCACACCTGTAACCCCAGCACTTTGGGAGGCCAAGGCGGGTGGATCACGAGGTCAGGAGTTCAAGACCAGCCTGACCAACATGGAGAAACCCCGTCTCTACTAAAAATACACAATTAGCCGGGCGTGGTGGACGCTTGTAATCCCAGCTACTTGGGAGGCTGAGGCAGGAGAATCGCTTGAGCCCGGGAGGCGGGGGTTGTGGTGAGCCGAGATCACACCGTTGTACTCCAGCCTGGGCAACAAGAGCGAAACTCTGTCTCAAAAAAAAAAAATTTTAATGTAGCCGAGCATGGTGGTGCATGTCTGTAGTCCTAACTACTTAGGAGGCTGGGGTGGGAGGACTGCTTGAACAAGAGGTCAAGGCTGCAGTGAGCCGTGATTGTGCCACTGAACTCCAGCCTGGGCAACAGAGCAAGACCCTGCCTCTAAAAATTAAAAAAAGTTAAAAAAATTAAAAGAGCTTAAACAAGAAGCCAACTGCAAACAAAGGCCTCTCCGTGCAGCTGCACTGGGATGTGGGCTCTCCATCCAATCATTGCACCGCAGCCCACTGGACAAATGGACCCATTCTGGCAAGAAGCACTTGGGTCGGGCTACTAGGAGCATCCTCGTCTGCGTCTACGTGCAGGAGTGGAACTGCTCAGCCCTGGGACATGCATGCAGAGCCCCAGCCAACGTCACACCGACCTGTGCTCCCACAGCCCTGCCCCGGCTCGGTCTGGGTGACTGTCCCGTCCCTGCTGTTGAGCCCACGTGGTCCTGGGGCCTCCACTCCCCTCCCACTCCCGCAGGACTTTACTACCATGAACCGTCCTCACCCCCAGCGTCCCTGTCCCCACAGCCCCAAGGCCGCAGAAGGAGGCGATATCTAATCTTCCTCCCACATAAACACCTGTCCCTGTGTAAATGGCCGAGGCTGGCTGCTTATTCTTCTTTTCTTTTTTTTTTTTAGACGGAATCTCAATCTGTTGCCCAGGCTGGAGTTTAGTGGCACAATTTCGGCTCACTGCAACCTCCACCTCCCAGGTTCAAGTGATACTCTTGCCTCAGCCTCCCGAGTAACTGGGATTACAGGCGCTGGCCACCACACCTGCCTAATTTTTGTACTTTTAGTAGAGCCACCATGCCCAGCCGCTTCTTACTCAAACGCCGGGAGCTCCACGTCAGACCAGTGAAGTCACAGAATCCTAAAGTCCAAGTTCTCAGCTCCTCAGCCAACTCAAGAGCAGCCAGGCAGGAGCTGCTGTGTGGGAGCCACCCCTGCAGAGACCCACGGTTCGTTCCTGTCACTGACTGTTCCCAGGCTGGAAATTCCTGACAGTACAAATGCAAACAGATTCCACCCTGAAACTGTCTAGTGAGACCTTTCTTTTCTTTTCTTTTTTTGAGATAGAGTCTCACTCTGTCGCCCAGGCTGGAGTGCAATGGCGCGATCTCGGCTCACTGCAAGCTCCGCCTCCCGGGTTCATGCCATTCTCCTGCCTCAGCCTCTGGAGTAGCTGGGACTACAGGCGCCCACCACCACGCCCGGCTAATTTTTTTTTTTGTATTTTTTTTAGTACAGACAGGGTTTCACCATGTTAGCCAGGATGGTTTCGATCTCTTGACCTCGTCATCCGCCCACCTAGGCCTCCCAAAGTGCTGAGAGCCACTGCGCCCGCCCTCCTTTTTTTTTTTTTTTTTTTTTTTTGAGAGGGAGTCTTACTCTGTCGCGCAGGCTAGAGCGCAGTGGCACAATCTCAGCTCGCTGTAGCCCCCACCTCTTGGATTCAAGGGATTCTCATGCCTCAGCCTCTTGGGCAGCTGGAATTACAGGCACATGCCACCAAGCCTGGCTAATTTTTGTACTTTTAGAAGAGACAGGGTTTCGGCCGGGCGCGGTGGCTCACGCCTGTAATCCCAGCACCTTGGGAGGCCGAGGCGGGCGGATCACGAGGTCAGGAGATCGAGACCATCCTGGCTAACACGGTGAAACCTTGTGTCTACTAAAAATACAAAAAATTAGCCGGGTGCGGTGGTGGGCGCCTGTAGTCCCAGCTACTCGGGAGGCCGAGGCAGGAGAACGGCGTGAACCCGGGAGGCGGAGCTTGCAGTGAGCCGAGATCACGCCACTGCACTCCAGCCTGGGCAACAGAGCAAGACTCCGTCTCAAAAAAAAAAAAAAAAAAAAAAAAAAAAGAAGAGACAGCGTTTCACCAGGTTGGTCTCAAACTCCTGACCTCATGTGATTCGCCCGCCTCGGCCTCCCATAGAACTGGGATTACAGGCATAAGCCACCGTGCCCGGCTGGGTGCAACCTTTCAAAGATCATGCAGGTGACAGGGAGCAACGAAAAACAAGAAAATAAAGCACTTCACCGAGGCTGACTTGGGTCACAGAGGGCCAAGCAGTCCCGGGAAAATGGGTGGGCTCTTCACACCTTCTCATAGAAGTCTTGGAGGTGGGTGTTTAATGCAGCATTTTTTGTGAGTAGCAAAACAAGACAAAGCAAACACCAAAAGAATTCCAACCTACGTGCCTGTCAACAGTAGAAACAAACACCATATTGATGGAGCTGAAGCTACGATGGCAATGAGGGGCTCAGTCCCAGCGTCAAAGGGGTGGACCCCAAGTCCAAACCCACCGGAGCGGGGAAAGACTGAGGGACGAATCACAGACAGAAATGCGTGACTCGGCTCCACCATGCGCTGCCAGCTGTGTGGGAAGCGCCACGTGTAGAAACAAAACATGAAAGTGCCTGAGAGTGAAAGACGGAATTCCAGCACGTGGTTCTCTCATCTCGGGGACGGGCCCCGGGGGAACCCAGCTGAGCAGCCGGGGGGTCTGGGGTCCTCCCTAAGTCGTTGTGAGAGATCACAGCCCGGGGTCCTTCCTAAGTAGTTCCAAGAGTTCAAGGTTTACATGGGGGAGGCCGGGCAATTACAAAAATTAGCCAGGTGTGGTTGTGGGCACCTGTAATCCCACCTACTCAAGAGGTTGAGGCAGGAGAATTTCTTGAACACTGGAGGTGGAAATCGCAGTGAGCCGAAGTCGAGACATTGCACTCCAGCCTGGGGGACAGAGCAAGACTCTGTCTCCAAATACATAAACAAACAAATAAAGAGTCCTGTGAGGAACGCACAGTTTCTCTGCACTCCCACTCAACACTTCCCACAGGAGATGTAGGTTATTTCCACGTTGAGCAATTCTCCACAGACACTAGTTGTGTGTCCTCTGGTTCAATTCCCTCCCGAAGCCGTCCCCCTGGAGGGAGTGCCAGGTCCCCACGGCGAGGGCTGGATCCCACAAGACTGCGCCTTCCTCAGAGGCCGGTCAGGCTGTGGGCCGTGCTTCTGACCGGCGGCTATGAATCGGGGTTCCCACGACACCCTCCTCAGGATCAATGAGTTTGACAGGACTGCCCACAGAACTGCGGAAAGCACTTACGTTAAAAGAAAACAGAGGAGCAGCCGGATGCAGAGACACGCAGGCAAGGCCTGGGCAGGCGCCGGGTTTCAGGCCCTCTCTGGGCGCCACCCCCTGCCCCCAGCACCGCCTCGCAAACTGCCATCCGAAGACCATCCCACTCTTTCATCTCATTCACGGGTTTATACAGCTTTTAATCTCCACCTTCGCTTGCTGCGTCCCTGAGATTGGCAGGTGGGGCTGAAAGCTCCCAGCCTCCAATCCTGGGGTCACCTGGTCTTCTGGCGACCAGTCCCCCCTACCCCTACCCCCACTCTCCAGGGGCCCACCCCCTGCCTCATCAGAATGAGCTCAGGTGTGATCAGCATAAGCTCCGGTGTGATCTGAAACACTCCTGTCACTCAGGAAATTCCAAGGCCTCGAGGAGCTTCTGTGCCATGAACCAGGAACAAAGACCAAACACATTTCATATCAGAGCACAAGTACAAAACATCTGGGTCTCAGAGTCCTCCAGGTGCAGGTGCCTGTTCAGACCAGAGACCAGAGACCACAAAGTTGTAAGTCAAACCTTCATGTTTGGCCAGCGGCGGTGGCCCACACCTAGAACCCCAGTACTTTGGGAGCCCAAGGAGGGAGGATCGCTTGCTGTCCACTCGTGTCTGGGGCACGGCCCAGGAGATCCGTGGGCCGCAGGGTAGACACTCGGCCGTTATGAGACGCTTGCCCCAGTGCACTGTCTTTTCAAGGCCACTGATGTCTCCACAGACAGCCCCCAGCCCGTCCTTTGGCACTTAGCATGCCTCATCCACCTCCGCGTGCTGACACCCACATCAGTGACACTTGGGCTAAGCCACCTAACGCAGAGTCTGGCTATAAGCGCGCTGAGCAGCTCGTGAAATTCAGACAACCCCACCGGAAGTGAAAGAGAGGACAGCTGTGAGCACAGGGCAGCATTTCTGCTGAAGGCATTTGGCTTTCCCACCACCACAAAGTCAGAAAATCACAACTCAGACCATGGTAAGTGGGGACCAGCCACAACCCAAGTTGGCCTTGGAAATTAAGAATAGGGGCCGGGCGCGGGGGCTCACGCCTGTCATCCCAAGAAGCCGGGAGGGGCGGCTAACGCCTGTCATCCCAGGAGGCCAGATGCGGCGGCTCACACCTGTCATCCAGGAGGCCGGGCTTGGGGGCTCACGCCTGTCATCCCAGGAGGCGGGGCTCAGGGGTTCACGCCTGTCATCCCAGGAGGCCGGGCGCGGGGGCTCACGCCTGTCATCCCAGAAGGCCGGGCTCGGGGGCTCAAGCCTGTAATCCCAGGAGGCGAGGCACAGGCGCTTACGCCTGTAATCCCAGCACTGTGGGAAGCCAAGGCGGGCGGATCACGAGGTCAGGAGATCGAGACCATTCTGGCCAACATGGTGAAACCCCGTCTCCACTAAAAATACAAAAATTAGCTGGGCGTGGTGGCGGGCACCTGTAGTCCCAGCTACTTGGCAGGCTGAGGCAGCAGAATGGCGTGAACCCGGGAGGCAGAGCTTGCAGTGAGCCGATCGCGCCATTGCACTCCAGCCTGGGCGACAGAGCGAGACTCCATCTCAAAAAAAAAAAAAAAGGACAGCCAGCAGGTGCAGTGGCTCCCACCTGTAATCCCAGCATTTTGGGAGCCTAAGGCAGGCAGATCACCTGAGGTCAGGAGTTCGAGACCAGCCTGACCAATATGAAGAAACTCCGTCTCTACTAAAAAAAATACAAAATTAGCCGGGCATGGTGGTGCATGCCTGTAATCCCAGCTACTCGGGAGGCTGAGGCAGGAGAATTGCTTAAACCTGGGAGGCGGAGGTTGCAGTGACCAGAGATCGCACCATTGCACTCCAGCCTGGGTAACAAGAACGAAACTCCATCTCAAAAAAAAAAAAAAAAAAAAAGAACAGGATAGTGGAAGTGAAACCTCACCAGGACCTCCTGCCTCACGGGGGGCAGGCAAGCGGCTCCACAGAAGCTCCAACTCAACAACTGGACCCTGGATGGCAGCAGCTACAAGGGGTCTCGGCACGCTTGAGACGGAGGGGGGCTCCCAGGACCACCCTCCCAACAAGAAGAGAGGGGAGCCAGAGGTGGGGCTGGGCCAGCGAGCCTGGGGTGGCCAGGCTGATCTGGGGGCCTGCAGTGGACCCAGCTGTGGGCAGAGAAACAACTCCTCTCTGGACAGAAACTTCTACAAGTCAGGCCTGAGGATGTTTACAGACAAAGATCAATGAAGAAGATCGAAGATCAAAGGTCGACAGGCTCGGTGGTGGCAGTGGGGGAGGAGCAGTGGCCTGGAAGCTCCCAAGGGGCTGCCAGCCCCAGGCCAGAGGCTCTCAGACAGAAGGAACACATCAGGTAGACATGTCCCAAAACGGACAGGAAGAGCTCCGCAGGCATGGACAAAACCAAACAGGATCAGTCCCTGGGGTATGAATGGAACCAAACAGATGTCTAAAGAGGAAACAGGACCTGCCATAAAACTCATGGATGGACATGCGTCCTCTCCAGGGATTTCCCCACAAGACGTTTGCTGATTACAAAGGGGAAGGCATGACTTCACTCTGGAGAAACTGGCAGAGGCTGCCTTCACCAAGGGGCCAAAGTCACCAAGTCACCAGACAGGAGACACAGCAACTTCCTGTTCTCCCTGACCTGACGCCGGGAGAAGGCTCCGTCACCACCGAGGTTTTCTTGCCCCAAATATGTAACTGCACATCCAACCATGAGAAGACATCAGGCAAATCCAAAAATCTGCAGGCCACGAAAGATGAGGACTTGTGGAGCCCAAGGCCCAGGACAGCCGGATGCCATGTGGGATCCTGGGTGACTCACGCCACAGAGAGGCGATGGATGCAGGAGATCGACCCAAGCTGAACACACAGCCCATGGATGAGTCACCAGGGCCACGTGATGCCAGCTGGCCAGTGAGTGGCACTGAGGTTCCCTAGGGTCTTTGCGTCAGGGCAAGCGGAGAGAAAGGCATATGGGTAACTTCTGCAGCTCTTCTGGAAGTCTAAAAATTTCTCAAAATAAAAAGTTGGAAAATTTTGGCCGGGCGCGGTGGCTCATGTTTGTAATCCCAGCACTTTGGGAGGCCGAGGCGGGTGGATCACCTGAGGTCAGGAGTTCGAGACCAGCCTGACCAACATGGTGAAACCCCATCTCTACTAAAAATACAAAATTAGCCGGGCATGGAGGCGCATGCCTGTAGTCCCAGCTACTTGGGAGGCTGAGGCAGGAGAATCACTTGATCCTGGGAGGTAGAAGTTGCAGTGAGCCGAGATTGCGCCATTGCACTCCAGCCTGGGCAACAAGAGCAAAAACTCTGTCTCAAAAAAAAAAAAAAAAGTTGGAACATTTTTTGCTCAGGTGTGTTGGTTGATGCTTGTAATCCTAGCACTTTGGGAGACCGAGGCAGGAGGATCGCTTGAGCCCAGGAGTTCAATACCAGCCTGGGTAATATGATGAAACTTCATCTCTACCAAAAAAAAGTACGAAAATTAGGCCTGGGCATGGTGGTGTGCGCCTGTGGGCCCAGCTGAGGTGGGGGGACTGCTTGAGTCTGGAAGGATGAGCCTGCAGTGACCGTGATCTCACCACTGCACTCCAGCCTGGGCAACACAGCGAGACCTTGTCTCAGAAAAAAAAAAAAAGAAAAGAAAAGAAAAAAGAAATACAAGAAGGATATACCCAAGAATAAGGAGACTCTTCAGTGACAGGGCAGGCAGGAGTGCAGTGCAGTGAGGCGGGGGCGGCTCAAGGTCTGACTTCTGGAACCATGAAAATATGTTGCTTGCTTAAAAAGCAAAAATAATTAAATCAACAAGGGTAGGGGGAAAGGGTCTCTGAAATGGAACACGAACACGAATGCATGCACCACACCACAGATCAAATGAACGGCACAATCATCCTGAGGGGAGAAGCAGAACAAGCCCCGGGAACTCGGGTGCACGGATGCTGGATGTGGGTGCGCAGGTGATGGACACAAGGGCTCCAGACACACAAGGAGCTCCAGACACACAAGGAGTTCCAGACACAGGAGCTCCAAACAAATACCGAGCTCTAAGCACCTTTTCCCTTTTCTTTTTTTGAGACGGAGTCTCGCTCTGTCGCCCAGGCTGGAGTGCAATGGCGCGATCTCAGCTCACTGCAACCTCTACCTCCCGGGTTCAAGTGATTCTCCTGCCTCAGCCTCCTGAGTAGCTGGGATTAGGCACCTGCCACCACGCCCAGCGAATTTTTGTATTTTTATTTTTTAGATGGAGTTTCACTCTTGTTGCCCAGGCTGGAGTGCAATGGCACGATCTTGGCTCACCGTAACCTCCGCCTCCCAGGTTCAAGTGATTCTCCTGCCTCATCCTCCCGGGTAGCTGGGATTACAGGCATGTGCCACCACACCCCGCTCATTATGTATTTTTAGTAGAGATGGGTTTTTGCCATGTTGGCCAGGCTGGTCTCGAACTCCTGACCTCGTGATCTGCCCACCTCAGGCTCCCAAAGTGCTGGGATTTACAGGCGTCAGCCACTGCGCCCGGCCTCCCTTTTCTTTTTTTTCTTTTCTTTTTTTTTTGCTGACTCATGGGTTAGAATTCTGGATTGGGCAAATACACAAATATTTTGTAGATGATGGGAGCCGGATTTCATAATGTAAGTGAAGCGAGATGCAAATACGAAATGAAGTCCTTCAAGGCAGTCTTGTCGTGAAAAAATAAAAATAAAAATGAAAAAAAGAGGCTGGGCACAGTGACTCACACCTATAATCCCAGCACTTTGGGAGGCCGAGGTGGGTGGATCACCTGAGGTCAGGAGTTCATGGTGAAACCCCATCCCTAGTAGAAATACAAAAGTTAGCTGGGTGCAGTGGCGAGCACCTGTAATCCCAGCTACTCGGGAGGCTGAGGCAAAAGAATCACTTGAACCTAGAAGACGGAGGTTGCCGTGAGCCGAGATCATGCCACCACACTCCAGCCTGGGTGACAGAGACTCTGTCTCAAAAAAATAAAAAGGCCAGGCGCGGAGGCTCACGCCTGTAATCCCAGCACTTTGGGAGTCCGAGGAGGTCGGATCATGAGGTCAGGAGATCGAGACCATCCTGGCTAACACGGTGACACCCCGTCTCTACTAAAAATACAAAAAAATTAGCCCGGTGTAGTGACAGGCACCTGTAGTCCCAGCTACTCGGGAGGCTGAGGCAGGAGAATGGCATGAACCCAGGAGGCAGAGCTTGCAGTGAGCCGAGATAGCGCCACTGCACTCCAGCCTGGGTGACAGAGTGAGACTCCGTCTCAAAAATAAATAAATAAATAAATAAATAAAAAGAAGAAGAAAGGAAGATGGATGGAATGACCCCTGTGGTGTTGGCCTGTGATAGTGCTATCGGGCCAGAGTGCACTGGCTTTAACAGATGGGTGGACAGGCAACACGCACGCACACACACACCCCAACACAGCACATCTGCCCAGAGACAGCGACACCTGGACAGCGTGCTCCCAGAGCCCTAACCTTGGTTTCTAAATATCATTCTCCACTAAAGGGGCTGGGCGCAGTGGCTCAAGCCTGTAATCCTAGCACTTTGGGAGGCTGAGGCAGGCGGATTACCCGAGCTCAGGAGTTCTAGACTAGCCTGGGCAACATGGCGAAACCCTGTCTCTACTAAAAATACCAAAAATTAGTCTCTACTAAAATACAAAAAATTAGTCTCTACTGAAAAACCAAAAAATTGGGCCGGGTGCGGTGGCTCACACCTGTAATCCCAGCACTTTGGGAGGCCGAGACGGGCAGATTACGAGGTCAGGAGTTCGAGACTAGCCTGGCCAACACAGTAAAACCCCATCTCTACTAAAAATACAAAAAAAAATTAGCTGGGCATGGTGACGGGCTCCTGTAGTCCCAGCTACTTAGCAGGCTGAGGCAGGAGAATCTCTTGAACCCGGGAGGCGGAGGTTGCAGTGAGCCTAGATCGGGCCACTGCACTCCAGCCTGGGTGACGGAGGGAGACTCCATCTCAAAAAAAAAAAAAAAAAAAATTAGTCCTGGCGGGTGCCTGTAATCCCAGCCACTTAGGAGGCTGAGGCATGAGAATCGCTTGAACCCGGGAAGCAGAGGTTGCAGGGAACCAAGATTGCACCACTGTACTCCAGGCTGGGCAAAGAGCGAGACTGTCTAAAAAACACAACACAACAAAACAAAAAATAATAATAATATATATCATTCTCCACTAAAGCTACCAGGCTTCTTTGAAAAATGACTGACTCTCGGGCTGTGGTGCAAAAGACACCAGAGGAGCTGTCATGTTAGCTGCGCCGAAAGTTCGTGCTTCAGGAATGAACTCAGGGCTGGCCGAGGGAGGGTTCAGGGGGCTCGAAAGGCAGAGTAAATAACACAGTAAAGGATCAGAACCCCCAGTAAAACAACAGCCCACAAGTCCATGCTGATGAATGAATGGCAAAGGAGGGGAAGTCTTTCTTCCCAGCACAAAGTCAATCCATGATCATCAGAGCAACGGAATGAGAAGCCACCATCTGACAACCATCACAATCATCACCATCATCACGATGAGTCACCAAGAGACACTAAAATACCAAGTAAAAGCTTAGAAACGGCCGGGCGCGCTGGCTCACACCTGCCATCCCAGCACTTTGGGAGGCTGAGGTGGGTGGATCACAAGGTCAGGACATCGAGATCATCATGGCCAACACAGTCAAACCCTGTTTCTACTACAAAAAATTAGCCGGGCATGAGGGCGCGCGCCTATAATCCCAGCTACTCAGGAGGCTGAGCCAGGAGAATAGCTTGAACCCAGGAAGCGGAGGCTGCAGTGAGCGGAGATCGCGCCATTGCACTCCAGCCTGGGCGACAGAGTGAGACTCTGTCCCCCCCAAAAAAAAGCTTAGAAACAAGAGGTTATGTAGTCTCAGGATAGATCCAGCCCTATGAGGTACATGTCAATCACAGAGGGAAAGCTATGCACGCACGAAGCATGTGTGAATCACAGAGGGAAAGCTACGCACGCACGAAGCATGTGTGAATCACAGAGGGAAAGCTACGCACGCACGAAGCATGTGTGAATCACAGAGGGAAAGCTACGCACGCAGGAAGCACATGTGAATCACAGAGGGAAAGCTATGCACACACGAAGCATGTGTGAATCACAGAGGGAAAGCTATGTACGCACGATGGGTAGAAGATAAACACGTCCTGCAAGGAGATGGAGGCACAGGGAGGGGGCGGCAGCCGTCCTCTGAAGACTGAGGACTTCTAGTTCAGTCTGAGACCTTGGTGCAGGGCTGGGCGGGTAAACAAATGCAAAAGAATAAGGACCTCGAGGCCGGGCGCGGTGGCTCACGCCTGTAATCCCAGCACTTTGGGAGGCCGAGGCAGGCGGATCACAAAGTCAGGAGATTGAGACTAACCTGGCTAACAAGGTGAAACCCCGTCTCTACTAAAAATACAAAAAAATTAGCTGGGTGTGGTGGCGGGCACCTGTAGTCCCAGCTACTCGGGAGACTGAGGCTAAGACAGGAGCATGGCGTGAACGCGGGAGGTGGAGCTTTCAGTGAGCCGACATTGTGCCCCTGCACTCCACCCTGGGCGATTGAGTAAGACCCTGTCTCAAAAAACAAAACAAAACAAAACAGAATAAACATATGTAGCCAGGCGCAGTGGCTCACGCCTGTAATCGCAGCCTTTTGGGAGCCAGAGGCGGGCGTATCACCTGAGGTCAGGAGTTTGAGACCAGCCTGGCCAAGATGGTGAAACACTACTAAATACAAAAATTAGCTGGATGTGATGGCGGGTACCAGTAGTCCCAGCTACTCAGGAGGCTGAGGCACAAGGATCGCTTGAACCTGGGAGACAGAGGCTTAGTGAGCTGAGATTGCACCACTGTACTCCAGCCTGGGTGACAGAGCAAGACTGTCTCAAAAAAAAAAAAAAAAAAAAAGAAACAGGTCTGGTGTACGCAAAATGGAGGCGCCACGAATTGATGAAAAAGGAAACTATTCAGTCTATGATACCAGGACAGTTGTCCATGCTGCCAGGCGAAAGGAAAAACTGGATTCTGATCCCATTATCAGTAGACAAAAGGCGACAATTAGTAACACTGACACAGCGCTGACTGTGCTGCTGGAGGGTCCGAAGCACACTCTGCACAGCAGTGAATCCCCACAATAGCCCTCTGGGGAAGGTGCTGTTATCACCTACGTGAGACACACGAAGGAAAGACAGCAGCAGCATCATGATTTGAACCCAGGCGGCCTGCTCTTATGATAAACTTATGATAAACTTAAATGTGTAAAATTTATGCTTAGGAAAATATAAGAGAATGTCTTCCTGACCCTGTTTGGGGTAGGACAATAATTTCTCTAACCAAACCCCAAACGCATGACCCATTAAAAAAAGGGTCAGGTGGGCCAGGCGCGGTGGCTCACGCTTGTAATCCCAGCACTTTGGGAGGCCGAGGCAGGTGGATCACTTGAGGTCAGGAGATCGAGACCACGGTGAAACCCCGTCTCTACTAAAAAATACAAAAAATTAGCCAGACATGGTGGCGGGCGCCTGTAGTCCCAGCTACTCGGAGAGGCTGAGGCAGGAGAATGGCGTAAACCCGGGAGGCGGAGCTTGCAGTGAGCCGAGATTGCGCCACTACACTCCACCCTGGGCGACAGAGCGAGACTCCGTCTCAGGAAAAAAAAAAAAAAAAAACTTGGCTAAATGAAGAATTGTTTCACCAAAGTATACCACAAAGTGGGCCGGGCGCAGTGGCTCATGCCTGTAATCCTAGCACTTTGGGAGGCCAAGGTGGGTGGATCACTTGAGGTCAGGAGCTCGAGACCAGTCTGACCAACATGGTGAAACACTGTTTCTATTAAAAATACAAAAATTAACCAGGTGTGATGGTATGCACCTGTAATCCCAGCTACTCGGGAGGCTGAGGCAGGAGAATTGTTTGAACCCAGGAGGCAGAGGTTGCAGTAAGCCAAGACTGCGCTACCGCACTCCAGCCTAGGCGAAAGGGCCAGACCCTGTCTCAAAAAAAAAAAAAAAAAAAAAAAAAGGCCAGACTTGGCTCAAGCCTGTAATCCCAGCACTTTGGGAGGCTGAGGTGAGCGGATCACCTGAGGTTGGGAGTTCCAGATCAGTCTGACCAACATGGAGAAACCCTATCTCTACTAAAAATACAAAATTAGCCAGCGTGGTGGTGCATGCCTTTAACCCCAGCTGCTCAGGAGGTTGAGGCAGGAGAATCACTTGAACAGGGGAGGCAGAGGTTGTGGTGAGCCAAGATCACACCATTGCACTCCAGCCTGGGCAATAAGAGCAAAACTCTGTCTCAAAAAAAAAAAAAGAAAAAAAAAATATATGTATATACATAACATAAAGTGCAATCAACAGCCACAACCTGGGAAAAGATACTTGCAACATGACAAAGGATTAATATCCAAAAAGTATAAAGAATTCCTACAAACCAATTAGAAAAACAGGCAAAAAAAAAAGAAAGAAACGTTGGCAGGGCATGGTGGCTCATCCCTGTAATCCCAGCACTTTGGGAGGCCAATCACCTGATCAGGTGAGGCAGATCACCTGAGGTCATGAGTTCGAAACCAGCCTGGCCAACATGATGAAACTCCATCTCTACTAAAAATACAAAAATTAGCCAGGCATGGTGGTGGGTGCCTGTAATCCCAGCCACTCAGGAGGCTGAGGCAGGAGAATTGCTTGAACCTGGAAGGTGGAGGTTGCAGTGACCCGAGACTTCGCCTGCTCCAGCCTGGGTGACACAGCAAGACTCTGTCTTCAAAAGAAAAGAAAAGGCCGGGCGCGGTGGCTCACGCCTGTAATCCCAGCACTTTGGGAGGCCAAGGTGGGCGGATCACGAGGTCAGGAGATCGAGACCATCCTGGCTAACACAGTGAAACCCTTTCTCTATTAAAAATACAAAAAATTAGCCGGGCGAGGTGGCGGGCACCTGTAGTCCCAGCTACGCGGGAGGCTGAGGCAGGAGAATGGCGTGAACCCCAGGGGGCGGAGTCTGCAGTGAGCCGAGATCGCGCCACTGCACCCCAGCCTGGGTGAAAGAGCGAGACTTCTTCTCAAAAAAAAAAAAAGAAAAAAGAAAAAAAAAAAAAAACGTATTTCACACAGAAGAATTCATTTTTTTGGAGAAGGAGTTTTGCTCCTGTTGCCCAGGCTGGAGTGCAGTGGCGCAATCTCAGCTCACTGCAACCTCCACCTCCCAGGTTCAAGCGATTCAGAGGACAATTTCTAAAAGGCAAATAAGAAGCAAGAAGGGTGCATGCTCCTTCTCTACTGCCCTGTAACAGTCATTCCACACTTACCACCTCAAAACAACAAATGCTTTTGATGTCGGCTCCTGTGGAGCAGGAATCCTCAGGAAGCTTAGCCAGGCACCTCTGGCTTAAGGTCCCTCCTGAAGCTGCAGTCACATCATGGACCAGGGCTGTGACCTCATCCGAAGGCTCAACTGGGGCTGGGGTCCACCTCTGAGCTCACTCAGGTGGACGCTGGCTGGGTTCAGTTCCTTGCTGGCTACAGGTGGAAAGGGCCCCAGCCAATTTCTCCACAGGACGCCCCACAGCTTGACAGGAGCTTTCATCCAGCAAGCTCGTCAGGGAGTGGGAGAGAGCAGCCAGGACAGGAGACCCGGCCTTTCCGAGCCTCATCTCAGAAGCGACATCCTTCCCTTCTGCTGTCTGGGCACAAGTCCCCGGGTGGAGCCCGAGGACTAGAAGGAAAAGAAAACCTGGATTTAAAATGGGATAAAGCCATAGGAGCTGCTCGCCCCACCACAGGAATCTCAACGCCGGGTTACTGACAAAGCGTCATTTTGCACCCCGTCCAACTGTGCAGACGTGTCCTAGCCAGGCCCCTGCACCAGAGGTTAAGAATCCGTGCCCCTGGTCAGGAAGTCCAGGTGGGTTCAAACGGCCAGCAGAGAATTTCAGGCAAAATGTGTCCCAAATCTTCAAACCATGCCCGGGAAGTCAGACCTCCCGCTGGGAGTTCCTCCCAAGGAAACCACTTGGCAGAGGCTCAGGCTGCAGGGGACACTCCGCTTCCAAATCCAGGAAGCTGGAGACCACACAAGTGCGCAACGCCAAAGACACCCCGTGGAGGGACGCCCTGTGCCCCCCCCCGCCCAGGTGACCCGCTGCGCCCTACACATCTTCACCAGGAAACATCTGTTATCGATGTGGACGAAGCGCAGCCTGGACTCCGAGATCCGGTCATTTTCGTTCTGCCCTCCGTTTTATGATTTGCCTACACTGAAAATGCGTGAGTGGAGTGGAAAGCCTTCCTACTCCTGCCTCAGCGACCCTTTCTAAAATACTGCCTCGTTTGGCCTGAAAATGTGATTTGCAGGCTTCCTGAGCAAAGCAGATTTCACTCCATTAAAAAAAAAAAAGAAAGAAAGAAAAGGCACCGAACGGGGCTCGTCTGTCGGGAGTTTTGCTTTAGTTTTTTTGCGTGTTTTTGTGCGTGTGTGTGTTTTTTGCGGCCACGCACACCGCGTTCCCGGGCTTCAGGGCGTGGGGGTCACCGTGGACTCCCGGACGTGAAAACGCTTAAAGCCAACCCGGAAAACTCCACCGGCGTTTTCCGCGCACAGCGCCAGCCATAAGAAAGGACCCCCAGGAGCGAATCCGGGCAGGGAAACCCCGGACGCCCGCACACTCAGCATCAGTACCGGCACCCATCACCCAGCACCGAGCACCCAGCACGCAGCACCGACCTCGCAGGACCCAGCACCGATCACCGAGCAGAACCCACCGACAGCCTGATGCAGTCTCCGCCGCAGGCATAGCGCTAGGCCCCGCGCTCGGGCGCCCCCGTCTAAGCCCCGGCGTCTTCACAACAAAGGGACGCTTGCGGGCGGGGCCTGAGAGGCTCGCGGTGGAGGGGCCGGGCGCGAGGCCGCGGAGGGAGCTCGGAGCTCGGCACTGGGGAGTGGCACAGGGCTGGCGGATCCAGGTGGGCTTCACGGGGCGCCCGCGGGACCGGAAATGACGCGCAGAACCCGGCATCGGGCTCCTCAGTGCCCCAGAGCCGAGGAGCCCGGGGAACGCGCCACGGCCCACAACGCCCCCGCGGCTGCCCGTTGGTTCCGCCCGGGCCGTTCCACTCCAGGCAGACGGGAGGAAAAACACGGCGCGCTCAGCGCCCCCTTCCCCTTTGGTTCCGCTCGGGCCCTTCCACTGCAGGCAGACGGGGGTGGAAACACGGAGTTTTTTTTTTTTTTTTAAGTTCTAGGGTAACACGGAGCTTTCCAGTGCCCCTCCGCGGCCGCCTGTTGGTCCATCCCGGGCCGTTCCACTGCAGCCAAACGGGGAGGGACACGGCGCTCCGAGTGCTCCCCGCAGCTGCCCGTTGGTTCCGCCTGGGCCGTTCCACTGCAGGCAGACAGAGAGGAAGACGGCGCGCTCAGTGCACCCCCGCGGCCCGTTGGTTCCGCCCGGGCCGTTCTACTGAACGCAGACGGGGGGGAACCAGCGCTCCCACCCCCCCGCGGCCGCCCGGGCTGTTCCACCACCGTCACTTCAGGGCGGGATCGGCCAGTCTGTGGAGGCAGCGGCCTCTAAGCCCCGGAGGGTTTACTGCCCAGGTTTGGGTTCAAGGAATAAGAAATCCACTGAGTAGGCTTAACTTAGAAGACACAAAGGCGCCTCCTGGCGGAAGTGGCCACGCTCCGCCCAGCCTGAGGGAAAGCTGCTCCGGCAGCTGGGCAGGGAGCTGCGGGGGGAGGGGCCGCCGCGCGGAGTGAGGACTCGCCTCAGGGCGCTGATTGGCTTGTGGCGCGCCCCGGGGCGGGGCCTTCGCATCCAGGCTGGCGTCGGGGCTGCTGGGGGACGTCCCGAGCAAGACACCCCGGGCGCACCTGCGGCCTCGAGGTCCCCCGGCTCTGGAACTTCGTCGAGCGTTTTCCTAGCGTTGCTTTCCCAGATAATTTTCAGGAATGAAGTTACGGCTAAAGGGCTTTTTAGAGATTACTTTTGGTCCGGGCACGGTGGCTCACGCCTGTAATCCCAACACTTCGGGAGGCCGAGGCCGGCGCATCACAAGGTCAGGAACTTGAGACCAGCCTGGTATGGCCAACATGGTAAAACCTCGTCTGTACTAAAAATACAAAAATTGGCCGGACGTGGTCGCGGGCGCCTGTAATCCCAGCTACTTGGGAGACTGAGGAAGGAGGATCACCTGAACCCGGGAGGCGGAGGTTGCAGTGAGCTGAGATCGCGCCACTGCACTCCAGCCTGGGCGACAGAGCAAGACTCCCTCTCAAAAGAAAAAAGCAGATTACTTTTGTTCGGGAGAGGTGGCTCACGCCTGTAATCCCAGCATTTTGAGAGGCTGAGGCGGGCGGATCGCCTGAGGTCAGGAATTCGAGATCAGCCTGGCCAACATGGTGAAACTCCCCCATCTCTACTAAAAATGCAAAAAAATTACCCAGGCCTCGTGGCGCGTGTCTGTAGTCCCAGCTATTGGGGAGGCTGAGGCAGGAGAATCGCTTGAACCTTGGAGGCGGAGGTTGCAGTGAGCCAAGATAGCGCCGCTGCTCTCCAGCCTGGGCGACAGTGCGAGACTCCATCTCATAAATAAATAAATTTTACTTTTACGTTTTGTTAAACTTTAACTTGTTTTTGTTTCCGTTGTATGAACCTTCCTAAAGCTTCAGGAGGCTGATGGCAGCCTCCTTCCCGTGGCGCCCGCAGCCGGGTTGGACCAGAGGCTGGGACTGTTTCCTCCCGCGGGGTCTTTGGTGGGGATGTCCCCAGAGGAGTGGGGCAGGAGGAGGGGCACGGAGCGCCCCCGGGAGCCAGTCAGGGTGCGGTGATGGTGCATGTGGTCCCAGCCACTCGGAGGCTGAGGTGGGAGGATGGCTTGAGCCTGGGAGGTCGAGGCTGCAGTGAGCTAGAATCACACCACCACACTCCAGCCTGGGCAACAGAGTGAGACCCTTGTCCCTCCCCCCCCCAAAAAAGACTGGGTGCGTTGGCTCGCGCCTGTAATCCCAGCACTTTGGGAGGCCGAGGCGGGCAGATCACGAGGTCAGGAGATCGAGACCATCCTGGCTAACACGGTGAAACCCCGTCTTTACAAAAAATACCAAAAAAAATTAGCCGGGCGTGGTGGCGCGTGCCTGTAGTCCCAGCTACTTGGGAGGGGCTGAGGCAGGAGAATCGCTTGAACTCAGGAGGCAGAGCTTGCAAGTTAGCCGAGACTGGGCCACTGCACTCCAGCCTGGCGACAGAGTGAGACTCCGTCAAAAAAAAAAAAAAAAAAAAAGGAAGAAAGAAAATTATAAAAGACTTAGAAGTGAAATTAACGCAGTGGAGTGCCATCTGCCTGGTGCCTGAGTTCACTGTCCACACGGAGTTCATAAATTTGAGAGCAGTTTACAAAGTGGATTCTCCTACTTTCCAGGAAACCCAGAAATGTCTGGTGATTTGCCCACCAGTCTCGGCTATTGTGGTCAGCAGGGTCGCTGTAGTATCCAAATTATTTCAAAAGCAAATTTATAAAAAGTACTTTTTTTTTTTTGAGATGGAGTTTCACTCTCACTGCCCAGGCTGGAGTGCAGTGGTGCGATCTAGGCTCACTGCAACCTCTGCCTCCCGGGTTCAAGTGATTCTCCTACCTCAGCCTCCTGAGTAGCTGGGATTACAGACGTGCACCATCATGCCCATCTAATTTTTGTATTTTTAGTAGAGACAGGGTTTCGCCATATTGGCCAAGATGTTCTCCATCTCCTGACCTTGTGAGCCGCCCGCCTCCGCCTCCCAAAGTGCTGGGATTACAGGCATGAGCCACCGCACACCCGGTGTTTTTTATTTTTTTTGAGACAGGGTCTCATTCTGTCGCCCAGGCTGGAGTGCAGTGGTGCGATCTCGGCTCACTGCAACCTCTGCCTCCTGGAGTCAAACGATTCTCTGCCTTAGCCTCCCAAGTAGCTGGGATTACAGGCACCTGCCACCAGGCCCGGCGTATTGTTTTGTATTTTTAGTAGAGACAGGGTTTCACCGTGTTAGCCAGGATGGTCTTGAACTCCTGACCTCATGATCCACCTGCCTTGGCCTCCCAAAGTGTTGGGATTACAGGCGTGAGCCATCACACCTGGCCTCTCAAAATTTTTATAGCAAAGCCTTACATTTTAGCCGGGCGCGGTGGCTCACGCTTGTAATCCCAGCACTTTGGGAGGCTGAGGGGGGCGGATCACGAGGTCAGGAGATCGAGACCACGGTGAAACCCCGTCTCTACTAAAAATACAAAAAAATTAGCCGGGTGTGGTGGCGGGTGCCTGTAGTCCCAGCTACTCGGAGAGGCTGAGGCAGGAGAATGGCGTGAACCCGGGAGGCGGAGCTTGCAGTGAGCCGAGATTGCGCCACTGCACTCCAGCCTGGGCGACAGAGTGAGACTCCGTCTCAAAAAAAAAAAAAAAAAAGCCTTACATTTCATGAGGAACCATGCATTTTATTTTATTTTTGAGATGGGGGATCTCGCTACTTTGCCCAGGCTGGGCTCAAACTCAGGACTCTCTGGCCTCAGCCTGCCGAGTAGCTGGGTCTGCAGGTGGCTGTTACCGTGCTGGGCCTGGGGTGTGCGTTTTAATGATTTTGGAATAGTGTCTGGGAAGCCTGGGCACTTTCCTCTCTTCCTCTCCCCAGAAGGACCTCCCACCTCGGTCTCCCAAAGTGTTGGGATTACAGGCGTGAGCCACCATGTCCCACCTCTCTTTGCTATTTTGCCTGGGAGGAGTGTATTAATAATTTTAAATTTCTTTGATTATGTTCTAGTTTTATTATTGATCATTTACTTCTTAGCTATTTATATTCTTCCTTGAGTCATCGGTTTCTGCCCTTTGACAATTTTTCTATTAATATTTTGTGTCAATTATATGAGCTTTGTCTGTATTGAGAACATCAACCTGCTGTATTATTGCAAATGTTTTCCTGCTTGCATGTCGTCATTTGTTATGCATATTAATGAATTTCTATCACATGATGTGGAGTCGGTAGGAATCAGTTAGGACGCCCTCGCTGTGTGGGAGACTGATGGGTCCAGGCACTCTGCAAACTCCACCTCCAAAGTGCATACCTGGCTCACTGGGACCTTCCAGGTTTTGCTGCTCTTGCGACACAGCCTCCCTTGGTCTCCCTGTTGTCTACTGACCTTGGGGCAGGGTCTACCCAGGCTGAGCGGCCCACGGGCCGTGGGATTCCTTTCCTCTGCCTTCAGGTCCTAGACGATCTTCTAGAAGGCAGGAAGGAAAGCAGTCACGGCTAGCTCTGTCCTGCCCCCTTCTGGGTTCCCCCGGCCCACAGGCTCCTCCATGTCCCCCAGCCAGCCTCAGTCTGGGTCTGGGCTCCCACTGGGCAGGGAGGGTGAGACCTGCTGGCCCAGGGGAGCTGAAGTTTCCCAAGGGGCGTTCAGGACAGCAGGGAAGTGTGGGGTGTGAACAGAGGCCCCAGAGAGTGGGGTCTGTGCCAAGGCTCCGTGGGTGGGGAGGAAGAGGGGAGGGTCCCCGCCTGGAGACCCAGCCTGCAGGCCACTCGGCCACCTGCCCAGGGGTGGGGGAGCAGCAGCTGCTCATGCCCCTGCAATTTGTCCTCATCAGCAAGTGGGGAAACTGAGGCCGGGGAGTTCTCCAGGCCAAGGTCACTCACGGGCAAGTTCCCGCAGCCTTTGGACCCTCCATACATGTCAGGGCTGCTCATGCTTTCCGGGGCCCTTCACTGGTTTGGAGGAACCGTCCTGTTTCCCAGAGTGCACTGCGTGTCTCTGAGTGTTATGTGTCTCAGTGGTGTCCATGTGTATTTTTCTCTGTGTGTCTGCGTGAGTCTGTGTGTGGTGTGTTTGTGTCTGAGTGTGTGGTGGTTGCGTGTGTATGTCTCTGGCGTCCATGCATATTTTTCTGTGTGATGTGTCTGTGTGTCTCTGAGTATGTGGTGCCTGCATGTGTCTCAGTGGTGTCCACGCGTATTTTTCTGTGCGGTGTGTCTGTTTGTGTGTGTGTGAATCTGTGTGTGTGTTTGTCCATCTTTTTGTCTGGCCTCCTGTCCCCTCTGCACAGAGCAGCTGGGTAGGGATGCTGGTCCTGGGGGCTTGTCAGCAGGATGTGGGCGTAGGGCAGCCCTGGGTGAGGCCTGAGCACAGGCCCCAGGTGCCTCCTGCACAGGGGTGGCTGAGCCGGCTCCTCTGTGGCTCCCAGGTCCCCACCGCCCCTCACTGGTTACCACCTGTCCTGGCCACCCACTCCTGCCCACCCTGCTCTCCGCAGGGGCCTCCTTCCTCTTTCAGCTGCGCACCCTGGTTGTGGAGGCTCCTAAGGAGGTTGTGGCCTTGGTTTACTGCCTACCTTGGCTCCTTGGTGTTGCCAGACCCTGAAGGCAGCCCATGCCCTGGCCGAGATCCTTCTGGGGCAGGATGTGCTGAAAGCGGCTGAACCATGCGGTGATGTACCAGCTCCTGCAGTCCCCTATATCCCCAGCACCGCCAGCCTTCCCTGGGCTCCTCCAGCCGGCTCCTCTACCCTGTACCCGCCCCACCCTGCTCTCCCCCGACCCTGCTACCCCCCAACCCTGCTACCCCCCAACCAGACTTCCAGCTCCAGGGTCGCAGCTTCCTGGGCTCCCAGCAGGGCAGGCCTCACCCAGACCCCGCAAGAGCCGTGGGACTTGGGCTGGGCCTTTGGGCCTGGCTGCAGCCCCTTTGGACCTGACCTGAGGAGACACCATGGCTGTGGGAGGCAGGGTGGGGGTGCCGGGCCCAGCACAGAGGTGCCCAGGGTCCAGGCTGGCACTGGGCGGCAGGGACCCTGGATGCCGCCGCTTCAGGCTTGAAAAGGTTTCTAAGCCCCAGAGCCTAAGCCCAGCAGCCCCCGAGGACGTCTTGGGGCCTCTGTGCTCCCCAAAGCCGAGGTTAGGCTTGATCCACAGCCTCTTCCAGGCCGGGGAGGCAGACCGGCTCCAGGTCAGTAGGGCGGGGCCCACAGCCCAGGCTTTCACGTCCCCAAAACGGGGCAGGGTGCTAGAGGCGCAGGTGTCCACAGGGTGGTCATTTTGGTCTCTCCTGGACTTGCACGCGTGTAGTGCAGACTGGCTCCTGGCAAAGCCTTGACCAACATTCATCTGGGCCTTGTTACAACAACAGAGACAGTGCGGGGTGGGGGGGTTGGGGGGCGCAGGACCACGTCACTGGAGGGAGGCCGGCCGATGTCGGTGCCCAGGCTGGGCCCAGGGGCCAGTGGGTCCTCACCTGGCTTGTGGCTGCCTCTGAGTTAGGCAGCCTGGATGGAGGGGCCCTTCCAGCCCTGCTGGCCCTGGGGATGCAGGGACTCAATCCCCCTGGTCCCAGTGGCTCTTCCAGGAGCAACACAGCCTGCCCGAGTCGACACCACCCCTCGGGTTTGAGTCCCTTCTGTCTACCCCTACCCCCGCTAGGGCACTGCCCCTCTTGACCAGAAGAGGCAGCGGCACCCCCAGCCCCTGGGGCACCACACAGCCCCTTGGGGAGGATGCCCTGCCGGCCCCCCACTCGGTGGTTGGGCATTTTGGGGCTAGGATTTAATGGGGGTGACCCTGCCCGACCCCTCTATGTTGGTTACACGGCATCAGAAGAAAACTGTTATTAACCCAGCTTATTTTCTACAAGTCTTGTTTATTGAAAGGATCTGGAAATCGTAATAAGGCTTTCAATGACATTTAATAAATTTTCAAGAAATTAATATGAAACATTAAAATTTACTTCAAAAATCCAGTTTTCTAGATCATTCCCATCTCATGCCGCTTTAGAGCTCAGTTCACACCTTTTGTGTACAGATGAGCAGCTGGAATTCTGAACACTGCTGTCTTCCGGCCCTAACGCTGGGCGCTGGTCCCTCTCTCCTCCTAAGCTCACGGCTGGGCTTCCCCTGTGCCCAGGGTCATGGCGGACTTCAAGCCAGGCCCACTGCCCAGAATCACACTCTGAGTTTTTGGACGCTCACGTCCGCAGATGCTGAGGTGCCCAGACGAGGGTGAGCAGGGAGACACATGCCTCGGAGAACGTGCCCAGGCTGGGCCAGGCGGCTGTGGGAAGCTCCTCGTGGGCAGAGGAGAACGTCTTGTGCCTTCCTTTTCTATCAATCTCCAGCAGATGAGGGCGACTTCATGTGCAAAACTCAGAGAGCAGTTACTCAAAAACAGACACCCGGGCAGCAGTAACCAGGACACTAGGCTCCGACCACGGCCTCCACAAACCTGTGCCTGTGGAAGACGCAGGCCCAGGGGTACGCAGCACCCACATGCTCCACAGCTGCTGGTGCTGGGCAGGCTGGAGACTCACGGGAGAGGCAGGAGAATAATCAGCGTGTTGAGCCCCTCGCTGTGTTAGTGTCAAAAGTTCTCATTACAGTTGCAAAATAAAAGGGATCACGATCACTAGCCCCGGAAATCCCCGTCTCCCGGACCATCAAGATCGCAGTGAACAGAATGGTCCCCGAATGGTCCCTGAGGACAGCGTCTTGCAGAACACAAATGTAAACATTTAATGGCAGACGACTCCCTTCCCCTTGAAATCTTCACAAAAGTGTGTACAAGAAAGTATGTACATAAGCACTTCAGAAAGTTTAAAAGAATCTCTAAAAAGTATATACAGGATTTAAGCCACCTTCCTGGGAGCAGAAGCTACATGAGGAATGTGTGGGTCACTGGCGATGCCAGCCCCCTCCCGCTGAGGGTCCTAGACTCAGTGCTGGCCTCAAGCGGGGAGGGTGGATGGCAGGGGACGCATCCAACCCTCTCCAGAAACTGAGCAGAACAAAACCACCTTGCCAGCCACTGGCAAGACCATGCTTTCAACGGCGCCTCCGCCAGGGGTTTCCCTGCAGAAGTTTTAGGGGAAGAGGCACAGGCCAAGGGGAAAAGCATCGCAGCTCAAGGAAGGTTTTTGGCTGAGACATTTATTTTCAACACTGAAGGACAGGTCGAGTCATTCTGACTCCTCTGAATTTCAACCGACTGATTTGTGGAAAAATATCCTGGCATGGAAATTGTGGCAGCTGGCGGCTGCGCTCCAGGGACCCACCGGGGGTGTCAGCGGGACAGAAGCACTCCCAGCCCATTTCTCAGGCTTCTTTAGAAATGCAAAAAAAGTCAGACTTAAAATGTTAAAAAAACAGCTGATCTGGACAAAAGGCAGACCCAGGCTCTAACCCAGCTACAGGAAGGAAGTGGCTGTGCCATTGAGACAGGGGCGGTCACAGACACACACAGATTGGTCTGTCCCCAGAGGGCGCTTGGAGGGCAGCGGAAGGATTCGGGCCTGGACAGGGGCTCGACCTAGCCCTCCTCCTCCTCCTCCTCCTCCTCCTCGAAGTGGGCTTGCTTCTTCCGGACGTTCCAATGCAGGCACTGGGCGAGGCTCTCAAACCAGTCGCTCACGGGGTCCCGCACGCAGATGGAGGGGAGCGGGTAGCATGAGGTAGTGATGCTGATGCTGGGACAGGAGAGCAGCAGCCTGAGCCAGGGCTTCCAGAAAGGCCCACCCCCGGCCAAGAACCCTCCCTCCCTCCCTGGGAATGGCCGGGACTCTTTTCCTGAGGGGTTGGGCAGCCCCTCCCCGAGGCAGGCTTGAGGGGTGCTCCATGGGTGCTGGGATACAGCCACCCCAGGTCCTGGGGGGGACGGTGCAGGGAACTGACAAACTCTGCCCCAGGGCCCTCAGGGGTGAGGTCCCAGGAGGGCAGCCCTCATGCAGGGGCGGGCAGCAGTGCGAGGGGGGACGCCCTCAGGCCTCTGCTGGGGCCAGGCCTGCATGTGCCACCGTATGCGACCCGCTGCCCCCAGGACGGGTGCTCTGACTGTGACGCTCCAAGACCCAGGGACTCAGGCCCTGTGGTGCTCTAGGGGACAAGCTGTGTCTACAGGCCAACCCCAAGAGGGCAGGTGCTGCCTGGCCCAGGGAGGAGGTTGGCAGGCAGTGCCCAGCCCGGCATGCAGCCCATACCTGTCTCCATGGCGGATCTCTTGTCTCTTCCGTCCATCAAAGGACACCCATGCTGTGTTCCTTGCTTCAGGTGACAGCATGATCTGAGGGTCAAGCAGGGAGAGGTGTGGGCCCCCAGCTGTGGGGAGGACGCTTCTAGGCACCCACCCCAAGTGCTCGCCAGAGGCCGAAGGTTGGGCAGTTCTGACCCTGCCTTGCAGACAGTGGAGTGCACATCCTACAGGCACCGTCCCAGCTCAGCACCGCCAGAGACCAACAATGGCGGGAAGCCCCTCAGACCCGGGCCCTGGGCACCTTGACGGACAGATCTCGGGCACCAGCAAGGGAGGGCTTGCATCTGAGGGGGCACGGGACGGCCCTGGGACGGCCCTAGGATGGCAAGGCCGCGTCTGAGGCTGGAGCCAGCATGGCAGAGCCGGGTGCTAGGTCCCGGCTTTGTGTTGCACGGGGTCAAATGACTCACAAACCGGAAAAGGAGCGTCGTTGGCTCTGACCTTCAGCTCGACCCCTGCGGGGACCACGATGGGCCGGAAGGACAGCGAGTGGGGGCAGATGGGCGTGATCATGATGGCCGGCACGTTGGGGTGGATCATGGAGGCCCCGGCCGCGGCCGCATACGCCGTGCTGCCCGTCGGGGTGGACACGATCACTCCTGACAGGGACAGGCGCAGGCGTCACTCCCGCCCGAGGGACGCTCAGGGCCCCAGGACAGCGCCGCGGGCCTTACCGTCGCCCTGCACCGTGGTGATAAGGTGTCCGTCCAGGTAGACGTCCACGTTGGACAGGTAGGAGGAGGGGCCTCTGTCAATCACCACCTCATTCAGGACCTGGAAGGGCGACAGCATTGCACACTCAGGGCGGGGGGTGCCACACAGCTTGCAGATACCCGTCTCACCCAGCTGGGCTCTCTGGAAGGTCCTCACCCCTGGGACCTAAGTCCCCCCACCCTGGGCCCCTGAGGCTGAGGCGCCTCCACTCACCTGGTACTGCATGGCCTGCTTCCCGACATCCATGTCCAGGCCCGCAGCCCGTGAGCCGTTCTCACCCAGCCCGTTGTGCACGGCCGTCTTCTTCTCCCGGAGCTCCTTCACCACCCTGACCTTCAGCCGGCTCCGGAGAACAACAGCTGCGTTCCCTGAGGTCGGGCGGGAGTCAGAGGGCATGCATCAGGGAGGCCAGCGGGGTCGGGGGCCCTTTCTTCTCCCAAGTTGACACTTCTGTGCCTTTTTCTTTTTATTTTGAGATGCAGTCTCGCTCTGTCACCCAGGCTGGAATGCAGTGGTGCGATCTCGGCTCACTGCAACCTCTGCCTCCCAGGTTCAAGTGATTCTCCTGCCTCAGCCTCCCAAGTAGCTGGAACTACGGGCGTCCACCACCACACCCAGCTAATTTTGTATTTTTAGTAGAGACGGGGTTTCACTGTTTTGGCCAGGATGGTCTCATCTCTTGACCTCGTGATCCGCCCGCCTCAGCCTCCCACAGTGCTGGGATTACAGGCATGAGCCACTGTGCCCGGCCGACACTTCTGTGCCTTCTGAGAGTGAGAATCAGCTCACTTCTGCCCAACACACATGGCAGCTTCAACCTGTGATCTGCTGAAACTTCTCAGTGTTAGTAAAAAAGGTTTGAACCACTCAAGATTTAGAAATCCCTGAATCTAGAAACCTTTAAACGTTGCTCCATGCATCATTAAATAAAAATAAACCCCCCACAACCACGCGAGACAACAGCGCCATGATCAGAGCTGCTTGTGGGCTCCAGAACATTCCAACTCACCCTCTATCACCTGAGTAACTTGGGACTGAAAGTTCTCAAAGCTGAATGGGGTCAGGAAGCCCAGGGAGCCCAGGTGGAAGGCCATGACCGGAGGGACGCTGCCCTGTGAGCCGACGGAGAGGCCATTCAGCGCCCACGCCGTGCACCCCTGCACCACCCGGCTTTCCACCGGCACCTTGGGAGGGACCCAGCTCTGTGGGGACAGCACCCCTGACCCTCTGCAGGAGGGACTGGCCATGTGGGCAAGCAGAGGGGGACGTCTCAGGCCAGGGTGGGCCGGGCCACCAGGGCCAAGGTGGGTGTGGGGAGCTGGTGAGAAACAAAGGTGGCAGGGCTGAGCAGCCCCCTGGGCACAGAGGGCTAGGAGAGCTGGCAAGGGTGGGTGGGAGGCAGCTTCAGGGTCAGAGCCCCCCTGGGCATGGCAGGGGAGCCAGCTGGGGTTGGGGGGGAATGGGAGGCAGCCTCGGGGTCAGAGCCCCCCGGACACGGAGGGTGGGGGAGCCAGCGGGGGTGGGTGTGCGGCAGCTTCGGGGTCAGAGCCTCACGCCCCACAGGTGCTAATGGGGAGATGAGGAGAAAAGCAGGGCGGGCTGCGGCCATTTCTGGTGTCACCAACATGCAGCGGGCCAAGGGCAGAGCCAGGGTCCCCCACACAGCGTGGCCCTACAGCCCCAGGGGAGAGCTGTGCTGCCGAGAAACCAGGAAGAGGAGCTCAAGGGAGGCCCAGAGGGGATGGGCCAGTAGGCGAGGTTGTTTCCCAGGACCCACCACCCTGCGCCACTCCCTCCTGTCCCAGGCGGGCTCTGGCCACCCCCAGCCGTAGCACTGTGTCCACACTGCCCTTGGCCCCACCATTGCGCCCCACCGGGCTGCCACCATGGGCCTCAGTGCTGGCCGCTCTAGGTGATTGCTCTCGTATAAAGGGGTGAAAAGCAATGGAAGCCGCGCTCGCTAGCCCTTCGTTACGCAGCACCTAGATTGCGAGCCCCTCGTTACGCGGCACCTAGACCGCGACCCCTCGTTACGCGGCACCTAGACCGCGAGCCCTCGTTACGCGGCACCTAGACCGCGACCCCTCGTTACGCGGCACCTAGACCGTGACCCCTCGTTACGCGGCACCTAGACTAGAACCTGGTGCATGTCTGGAAATGTCAGTGCTTCACCTGGAAAAGTGAGGAAGCGTACAGCAGCGTCCCGTCTCCCCCCAGGCAGATGATGAAGTCTATCTGATTGGAAATGTCATCATAATCTAGGGAACACAAAGCAAAACCAAGAAGAGGCTGTCACACCGTGGCCTGTGGCGCAGTGCGCAGACACCAATGATGAGGGCAACAGTGCCAGAAGCTTCCAATGGGGCGGGGAACTGTGCTGGAGAAACCAAAGACAGAGCTGCTGACAGCCCACCTTCTCGAAAGGTACAGAATTTCTTCTTCACTGCCCCAAAGCTTTCATCGCTGGCGATGGCAGGGTCTTCTAGCACTTTCTTTTCCACATACACGATCATATTGTTCTCCTGGAAGCAAAGTGCCAACCTGCTCATTCCACCTGCAGATCCCACCCTCCTGCTCAGAGGTTCCCGACTCACGGGCACTGTAATCAGAGACCTGGTATCGTGGCCTGCATGCCCGCCCCTCCCACGCTCACGCTGAAACTTCATCGCCAACGCACCAGGATGAAGAAGCGGGACCTTTAAGAGATGACTGGGTGGAGGGGGCTCCCTCTCAGGAATTGACTAAGGCTGTTATTTCGGGAGTGGCTTTCCTGGCTCTTGTGTGCCGCAACCCCCACGCCTGCTCTTCTGCAGAGAAGACATGGCAGGAAGGCCCACGCCAGATGCGGCCCCTTGATCTGGGACTTCCCGGCCTCCAGGGCCACGAGCCCATCCAGCTCATTGTTGGTCACCCAGTCTGGTGCTTGTCATGGCAGCACACACAAACCCAGACACCTGGGCAGATCCCCACTCAGTCCCCAGTTCCAGACAAGCAGCCATTCCCCAGCACTTGAGGTGGTTCCCGTGGTCTCACAAGGCGGTGATGTGGACGGAGGCCCCCCCAACTCCACGTGCACCCCAGGCCCCCTTCCCCCTGCCCCGCGTGCCTCCATGAGGTGCGTGCAGAGCTCCTTGAACGGCTGCAGTAGGCTGGCATCTCTCATCTTCTTGATGACAAGGACACTCTTCGGAGACTTGTTCCACGTCAGCCGCTGGCTCGCGGGGTCCTGAATGTGCCTGTAGGGGAGGAGAAAAGAGTTCACACCAGCTGCGATCTCCCGCTTGTGGAAAAGGTGTATGACTTAGAAAATAAAAAAAAATCTTTAAAAAGGTGTTTTCACCTTCAGGGAAACGTGCTCGGTGGCCACGGTCAGGGCCGAGGGTTGCAGCGGCACCCCCAGCCACCTGGTGCCAGAGGCCTGGCCACAGAGACAAAGTCAGGGGTCAGTAGGGTCTGGAATGACCACCTCTCACCTGCTTGGCCCATCATACGCAGGCTCAGGCCCACAACCCCCACCCGGGCACCACGCTGATCCAACTGCACACACCGCAGCCCTTCACAGCCCCCAGCCACCTGCCTGCCTGGCTCCTCAGTGACGCTGGTGGGGCAGAAATGACCACGGAAGCCTATGGCTGGGCCACTCTTTGCTTGGTGCCCTCCTCAGGCCCCCACGAAAACCCAAACCAGCTGACGTGGTGACTCTGTCCCTAGGATCCCCTGCACACGGTTTCTGGCCCCACGTGAGCCCAGGACCCCTCAAGGACCCGCTTCCCGCCCTGCACACAGCTCACTACCTCCCTGCATGAACGGACTTCAACCTCACTCACTCTCACAGTAAACATCACAGGTTTAAAAGTCTGTGGCAGCCCTGACATAGCCACCTGCGCTTTGCTGGCTCCGACCCCGACCACTGTGCCCGGTGTTTCTCCACAGGCAGGGCCCGCCCCGGTGGGATTCCCATTACCACGTTAGTCACAGAAAACATCCCAACCCAGAACCGGGAACACACACCACAGAGCCTGCTCCTGTTCCCAGAAGCCAAGGGAGGGCACGGCGGGGCTGGCCACCGTGGTCAGCACTCACCACCTGTCCTCAGCCCCACAGGGCAAGTTCTTATACCACTGTGCCAGCCAGCTAGTTCCAAGTTGCCCAATCGAGAAAGCTGCTGCCTGCTATGCCTCTTCCCAGCAGTGACTTCTCTGGGAGTGTGACCGTCCCACTAACAGCCCCCAGAACCATAACACAGACGCCGATGGCAGCCACAGGGCCACAGACCTCAGCCCATCGCTCGTGACCTTCGGAAGCTGGTCAGCACTCACCCTGCGCAGGCATTACTGGGAGGCGTGGGGTCACTCATGCCATCCCCTATGAGCTCAGCACCTGCTGGGTCACACACGTGGCTCGCGAGGGGGCCCCTGCCTGCTGGGAGCTGGCCGGTGTGTCCACAGCATCCAGGCCACGCTTGGCGAACACGCGGCCGCCCCATTGGTATGGTCCCGACTGTGCGCCCACACTAGAAGCCTAAGCTCTTCATACTCAAAACTCAAAGCAAAACACAATTGTGATGCAACTTGGTAAAGCTGTTGTAAAAGCAACTAAGTCAAAACAGCTTCCGACACTTAAAAAATCCAACAAAACAAAACAGTTTCCTCATTCGTCACATGGTCCTCCTGCCTAATCCCTACTGAAAAAAAGTCCTCAGTTCAGCAGCAAAGAGGCCACACTTCAGCTCCCTGCTCCTAACTGAGCTGGGCAGGACCAAGCCCTCGGTTCCCGTGGCCTCAGACCTGGCCAAGTACCCAGCCTCCAGCCTTGCCCCAGCACTGCGCCAGCCACCGCTCAGGCCTGCGGAACCGGCTGGGCCCCAGGGAAGGCACCCTCAGGCCACAGTCAGGTGGAAGGGCGTTCCCTCCCAGCCCGCTGTGTCACTCTGCTTGGCTCCGGCCCAAGGGCGTGCAGGTGGCTCACAGTCCTCTGACCTGGTCAGCCAGCAAAGCCCCCGCTCTGCACATGGCTCCCCCTGCTCTCCTTCCCACAGTCACCACTGACCCAGTGGGCCGGCCTGCACCCATTCCAGCCCTGAGGCTCAGCTGAGCCTAGCCAGAGCCACTAGCAGCAGCGTCATGCACGGGCCCAGGCACCCACCACTCTGCGTGACCACAAACCAGCCCTTCCTGGGTCACCTGCAAAGCAGGACACCAGCCCTTGCAGGCACACACGGCTGTGGGCATTGCATGGAGAGGGCAGGGGGTGGCATGAAGCCAGCATGACCACAGCCTGGCCTGCCTGGCCAGCTCCAACCGAGACTGTCTCACACATGGGTGGCCACACACACTGTGACACGCGGGCACTCACGTACCACCACAACACAGGCCCACCAGTTCCCTGGACAACAAAACAGGAAGCGAGTGCCCTCCTCGCCAGCCCCCCACAGGGTCTTGCTCTGGACTATCAGGGAAGACACAAGTTCGGATGCATGGGAAGCCCTGCCCCTCCACCGCGGGGATGGGAAGCGGGAGGTTATGATCCCAGAGACACAGAGCCCAGAGGGGGCATGCTCCCATGAGGGGGCCAAGAAAGCTGCATGCCCCTCAAGGCTTCCCCACAAACCCACCGCTTCCTCCTGCGGGGCTGTCTGACCTCAGGCAGCTCAGGGACCACTGAGTACGCCCTGATCTGAGGGCTGAGGCAGAACATGCACCTGTCCGGTGACCCCGCCCTGGCCCGAGTGACTGATGGCTGGTGAAGGCAGAGGCTGAGAGGCGAGTGACAAAGGAGCGGTTCTGCCAGGACCAGGAAGTGCAAGGAGGGCACAACGCAGCGGGGGAGAGTACCGGTGGGGTGCCAGGGACACAGCAAGCACAGGACGGCAGGACAGAGCCACGGCGGGGCCGGGAGGGCAGTGGAGCGCTCTGGGTCACCCACGTGGCTGCTGTGCAGGGAAGGGATGGTGAGGCCGCGGCGAGCGATCAGGAGTCCACACAGTGGAGGGCAGCCGGACAATAGGGGAGCTGCTTGTATATTTTGGGATCAAAGTGACAGAATCTGCAGATGGACTGGATAAGGGAAAGCAAACAGGGGTCAGGCCCCCCAGCCTCAGGCATTTGGCAGCAGTGACAGGTCACAGACACTCCAGGAACCAGTGGCATTCAAAGGGCTGGGCCTCAAAAGCACAAGTGCGAGTCACTTCCATCCTAAGGGGCTCCCTCAGCGTCTGGAGCGGCAAGGCCAACGCCCGTCCTGCCTGGGACGCACACTGCCGCATCCCTGCTGTGCGCCCCCAGCCTTCACGGCACCGGTGCCTGTCAGCAAAGGGCCATGCAGTGGCCACCCCCGTACCACACAGCCGCATTGCACTTTCTGGTCAACAGTGCCCCAGCAGCCCTCGCACTGGAGCACTCAGCCCTTCCGCATGGTCCTCCCTTGCAGAAAGCAAAGCGTCCGCGACTCTGTGAAGGAGGAGGCCCTGAAGAGAGCCCGTTCTGCACAGAGGCCTGAGAGCTGAGGCATCAGTCCCAGAAGCAAAGGCTTCTCTGGGGAAGAGGCGATAAGGACGTCTACCAGGTGCAGAATACGACTCTCAGGGCTGGCTGGGTGCTCACTTTTTTCTTTGGAGACAGTCTTGCTCTGTTGCCCAGGCTGGAATGCACTTTGCATAATCACAGCTCCCTGCAACCTCAACCTCCCAGGTTCAGGTGATCCTCCCACCCCAGCCTCCTCAGCAACTGGGACTACAGGTGTGTGCAACCATGCCTACTAATTTTTGTATTTTTCTTTTTTTGAATCTGAGTCTTGCTCTGTCGCCCAGGCTAGAGTGCAATGGTGCGATCTTCGGCTCACTGCAACCTCCGCCTCCCGGGTTCACGCAGTTCTCTGTCTCAGCCTCCCAAGTAGCTGGGATTATAGGCACCCGCCACCATGCTTGGCTAATTTTTGTACTTTTAGTAGAGATGGGGTTTCACCATACTGGCCAGGCTGGTCTTGAACTCCTGACCTTGTGATCCACCCACCTTGGCCTCCCAAAGTGCTGGGATTACAGGTGTGAGCCACCGCGCCTGGCCAATTTTTGTATTTTTTGTAGGGATGGGCTTTCACCATGTTGCCCGGGCTGGTCTCAAACTCCTGGGCCCAAGTGATCTGCTTGCTTTGGGCTCCCACGGTGCTGGGACTGCAGGTGTCAGCCACCACGCCCAACCCGGATTATAATTCTTTACACATAAAGCACAGCTATCAGATCCATCACTGTTGTGTTTTTCCCTTAAGACACTATGACGGGCCTCCAGGCAGAATGTGTTGACAAACTGAACCATCAAATAGCAAACGCAACCCACCCCAGAGCTCTCACTCCCTCTTAAAGAAACAAAAAGGCATCCCTGAGGATCTCATGTGGAAGCCGCCGCGCCCACAGGCTGTGACTCGGTCTCCAGGCCCCGGCTCGCCTGCCGTCCACTTTCTCAAAGTCACTGGAAAAGCCACGGCTGGGGAGCCCCCGCTCGGATGCGTGCACTCAGGGGGTTCAGGGAATACGCCCATGTGGCTTTTTGTTTAAATGATCTAAAACGTACTTCTCACGTGAAGTGCTAGAATCTTCCTCAACACCGCGATCCCACAACTCCACACACATCCCGAGGACTCCCCCATCCCATGGCCCCCGGCACTCACATGATGGTCTGGGGGTTCTGCAGCACGCAGGCCTTTGGTCCAAAAGTGGTCACCGGGCATGGCCCATGGAGAGAGCGTGTCCTCCTGTGGGGAGAGGGCAGTGTCAGAGCCGCCAGGGCCTGAAACCAGACATGCAGTGACAGACACAGATATAGAGGAGGTTACACGCTGAGGCATACATGCAATTTGAAAGATGCCAACTCCATCTGCCCAGCAGCCTGCACAACAGCCCTTGGAAGGTTCTGCCCAGGTCCATGGCTGCACTGGAGCGGCACCTGTGAGGAGCACGCATGCCCACGCGCCCCTCAGATCATGACCCAAGCCGGGGAGAGCTACAGCCCAAACAAGGAAAATGCCAGGGCCAGGGCCAGCCTGGGATCAGAATTCCTCAGTGTCTCCCCAGGACCCCTCTCTAGATCTGCATTTGGGACTCAAAACCTTAGACAACATCTCATCTCTAAATCACCTAGATTAAAATTCTAGCACAAATGTTCACTCTGAACTCATGTCAATAAAAAAGATGTAGGCTGGGCGCAGTGGCTCACACTTGTAATCTCAGCACTTTGGGAGGCCAAGGCGGGCGGATCATGTGAGGTCAGGAGTTTGAGACCAGCCTGGCCAACATGGTGAAACCCCCACCCTTACTAAAAAAAGAAAAATTAGCTGGGCGTGGTGGCGTGTGCCTGCAGTCTGAGCTACTCAGGAGGCTGAGGCAGGAGAACTGCTTGAACCCAGGAGGTGGTGGTTGCAGTGAGCCGAGATAGAGCCACTGCACTCCAGCCTGGGTGAAAAAAGTGAAACTGTCTCAGAATGAATGAATGAATGAATAAAAGACGCTGGATGAACAGTTCAACAACTTTTCTAGTGATTTAAACATGACCAGGTCACAGTTAAATCACCCAGCCAGGGGCTGTGGCAGCCGCATGTGTCCTGGGGAGAATGCTGTCAGGACCCCTGCTCTCATCAGGGTCCAGCGCTGAGGCTGCCCTTGTCCTGGGTGCCCAGGAGCCTCCCAGTCCCTTCACACACTCAGAAAACTTGCAGACAGCCGGCCAAGCAATGGCCCAACAAAATCCTCAAGTCCCAACACAGAAGCACGGCTTTCTGCTGCCTCGCAGGGCCAGACAACCCCAGGAGAGCCGTGGTGCCCTAAGGGCTGCTCCACAGGTGACACAGGCGTGGCCATCAGTGGCCATGGACTTGTTTACCTCGGCCTTTTAAAAATTGTTATGTACAGGCCGGGCGCGGTGACTCACGCCTGTAATCCCAGCACTTTGGGAGGCCAAGGCCGGTGGATCACGAGGCAGGAGATCGAGACCGACCATCCTGGCCAACACAGTAAAACCCTGTCTCTACATAAAAATACAAAAAATTAGCCGGGCATGGTGGCTCACGCCTGTAATCCCAGCACTTTGGGAGGCTGAGGTGGGCGGATCACCTCAAGTCAGGAGTTCGAGACCAGCCTGGCCAACATGGTAAAACTCCATCTCTACTAAAAATACAAAAATTAGCCAGGCATGGTGACACATGCCTGTAATCCCAGCTACTCAGGAGGCTGAGGCAGGAGAATCACTTGAACTCAGGAGGCAGAGCTTGCAGTGAGCCTAGATCACACCAGTGCACTCCAGCCTGGGCGACAGGGCAAGACTCCATATCAAAAAAAAAAAAAAGGAAGTACATTACAAAAGAACTTTACTTAAGAACTGAAAAGACTATTGCGGAAAACTATGTTTCTCAAAGTGGGTGTTGGGATTTAATGTTTCCTCCCAAGGACAGGCTGTGCTTGGACGTATTGGCTACCTCCTCCCCGACCTGACCCTGAAGGTGCCTGTCACTCACTATGGAGACAACCTCTGACCTAGGGCTGCTGTCATCAGGTTCAGAATGAAACACAAATGGTGCGTTATGCCAAAGAACCCACAGGAAAAAAAAAAAAAAACCCAAAGCAATTCTGTTCGTGCAGTCACTGCGCTGGGGTGGCCTGGAGGTACAGGACAACGACCCCCACTGACAACGAGGCATCCGAGGAAAGCTGAGTGGTGACGCGGTGCCTGTGGGGCGAAGGCAGCCACCAGCCTCATAGCCTCCTGGCTCAGGCAGTGACTTTGTAGACAGAAAATGTAGGAGTAGCCTGTTTCTCCACTGCTGCCACCAAGTCAGAGGCGCTGTAGGCTCTCCCATCTCACTGTGTAAGACAACATGCTTTCTAAGACTATTTTCACCAAAAAGCCCCCCTTGCATTTGATAGTTATGATCCTTGTGTTAGGCAGCGCTGGCTCTGGCAAGCTTCCACCTAAAACTCACCACATTTACTGTTACCAGAACCGAGAGCAACATCCCCAGGCACCATCACAGCTGTGCTTGTACGGCTACCATCATGCAAAGCCCGGGGCACTGTTGCTCAAGCAGCATTGTGCAAGGGTGAGCGCTGTGGGCACTCTTGGCACAGGAGGGAGCCACTTGCCCAACATGTGAGAGGGCTGGGCCCGCCCAAGGCCACACTCATGACTCTGGCTCCACCAGCCCTGCGTCACCGTGCAGAACCCCCCAGCCTTCGCCTCTCAAAACAAGCAGAGCCAAGAGGGATGTCCCCTCACACCCCAGTGACTTCTGTAGAGCAAATGTTTCCAGGCCGGGCGCAGTGGCTCGCACCTGTAATCCCAGCACTTTGGGAGGCTGAGATGGGCAGATCACCTGACGTCAGGAGTTCAAGAACAGCCTGGCCAACATGGTGAAACCCCGTCTCTACAAAAATACAAAAATTAGCTGGGCATGGTGGTGCATGCCTGTAATCCCAGCTTCTTGGGAGGATGAGGCAAGAGAATCGCTTGAACCCAGGAGGCGGAGGTTGCAGTGAGCCAAGATTGCGCCACTGCACTCCAGCTTGGGGGACAGAGCGAGACTCCGTCTCAAAAAAAAAGTTTCCTCGGCCAGGCGCGGTGGCTCAAGCCTGTAATCCCAGCACTTCGGGAGGCCGAGGCAGGTGGATCACGAGGTCAGGAGATCAAGACCATCCTGGCTAACACGGTGAAACCCCGTCTCTACTCAAAATATAAAATATTAGCCGGGCGTGTTGGCGGACACCTGTAGTCCCAGCTACTCGGGAGGCTGAGGCAGGATAATGGCGTGAACCCGGGAGGTGGAGCTTGCAGTGAGCCGAGATCGCATCACTGCACTCCAGCCTGGGGACAGAGCGAGACTCCGTCTCAAAAAAAAAAAAAAAAAAAAAAGTTTCCTCTCTAAGTTTGCTTCAGTCTAACATCAAGGGTCAGCGTGGGCGCCAGTTAGATGGTTCTGTGCTGATACAGACAGATAAAGAAACACGATGGCACCCTGCGCCTGTGCTGGCACCTGGGAATGTGCGCCAGGCAGGTGCCCACAGGCCAGGATCCCCCTTCAAGGGCACAGCTTCACCTGGGCAAGGACCCAGCCTCACCTTCTGGATGCATCGACACAGAGTACTCAGGAGAATTCTTCATAATCGTTTTAAGAAAGAGTATTATGAAATCAGATGAGAAAAAAAAGAGGAACCATCCCTCCTGGTTGTACCTGAACTCCTTGGTGCTCCCCAGGGCGGGCGAGGCAGACAGGCTGCGAGACTTGGCCCGGCCCCGGATAGGGTGGTTGTAACTCCACGTCTCGTCGCCGTGGCAGGCCGAGCAGCAGTACGCAGCCGCGTCTGGACTCAATTCCTTATTCATGGTCATTTTTTCTTGTTCCATTTCCATTGTCAGGAAATGAGAACTTCGGTCAGAAAAACACTGATGCCTTAATTTAATAAAATAAATAATGTAAATAAAGTAAATAAATATGTATGAAACAATAATAATTTACACATATATATGTTCCATTTCATCAAGGGGAAAAAATGGCTGAAGTCCAATTTACCAAAGTACTTTGCAAATAGACTGTTTCCATCCAAAGATATTTAAGAACTACTCCAGGTTTTTGGCTGGGTGCCGTGGCTCATACCTGCAATCCCAGCACTTTGGGAGGTGGAGGCAGGCAGATCACCTGAGGCCAGGAGTTCGAAACCAGCCTAGCCTGACCAATATGGTGAAATCCCGTCTCTACTAAAAATACAAAAATTAGCTGTGGTGGGTGCCTGTAGTCCTAGCTACTCGGTAGGCTGAGGCAGGAGAATCGCTTGAACCCGGGAGGTGGAGGCTGCAGTAAGTCGAGATCATGCCATTGCACTCCAGCCTGGGCGACTAGAGTGAAACTTCATCTCAAAGTTTTTTTTGTAAAGTAATATTAACAAAAAAAATTGTTTTAAAAAAGAACAAAATAGAAAGTCACACTGTGTGGCCAGGTGTGGTGGCTCCTGCCTGTAATCCCAGCACTTTGGGAGGCTGGAGAGAGAGGATCAGTTGAGGCCAGGGGTTCAAGACCACTCTGAACTCTTCTCTACCGAAAAAAAAAATTAGCCGGGCATGGTAGCCCATGAGCGAGACCCTATCTTGAGAAAAGAAAGACTCTGGCCAGGTGCGGTGGCTCACACCTGTAATCCCAGCACTTTGGGAAACCGAGGCGGGTGGATCATTTGAGGTCAGGAATTTTAGACCAGCCTGACCAACAGGGTGAAACCCTGTCTCTACTAAAAATACAAAAAAATGGCCGGGAGCAGTGGCTCTCGCCTGTAATCCCAGCACTCAAAAAAAAAAAAAAAAAAAAAAAAAAAAAAAAAAAAAAAAAAAAAAAAAAAAAAAAAAAAAAAAAAAACCAAAACAAAAACAAAAAAATTAGCCTGGAGTGGTGGTGGGCACCTGTAATTCCAGCTACGCAGGAGGCTGAGGAAGGAGAACGGGAGAATTGCTTGAACCCATGAGGCGGAGGGTGCAGTGAGCTGAGGTCGCACCACTCATTCCAGCCTGGGTGACAGAGTGAGACTCTGCCTCAATAAAAAGAAAAAAGAAAAAAAGAAAAAAAACCATGAAAAATTCAATGAAAACCAGAACCTACAAAAACATGTCTGGCGTAACTACTCCTACTGAGGACTATGCTAGAGGCCACAGCCAGTGCGATAACATAAGAAAAAAATAAAAGGTACAGTGACAGAAAAGGTTTGGCATAGAATGTAGGTCTGTTAAACAAAATAAGAAAAGGAACAAGTGAAGTTGTACTTGCAGATGGCATCACATTTCTATGCAGAAAAACAAATAAGTGAGTTTATCAGCAAGGTTTCAGAAGGCAAATTCAATACACAAAAATCAATTGTATTTCTATATACTAGCAATAGACAACAGGAAATTGAGACCATCCTGGCTAACATAGTGAAACTGTGTCTCTACTAAAAATACAAAAAATTAGCCGGGCATGGTGGCAGTGCCTGTAGTCCCAGCTACTCAGGAGGCTGAGGCAGGAGAATGGCGTGAACCCGGGAGGTGGAGCTTGCAGTGAGCAGAGATGGCGCCACTGCACCCCAGCCTAGGTGACAGAGCAAGACTCTGTCTCAAAATAATAACAACAATATAATTTATGGCTGGGTGCAGTGGCTCACGCCTGTAATCCCAACACTTTGGGAGGCCGAGGTGGGTGGATCACCTGAGGTCAGGAGTTTGTACCTAGCCTGACCAACATGGTGAAACCCTGTCTCTACTAAATATAAAAAATTAGGCAGGCATGGTGGCGCATGCCTGTAACTCCAGCTATTTGGGAGGCTGAGGCAGGAGAATCGCTTGAACCTGAGAGGTGGATGCTGCAGTAAGCCGAGACTGCATTGCAGCCTTGGTAACAAGAGTGAAATTTCGTCTTAAAAAAATAAATAAATAAATAAATAAATATATGATCTATGATAGCATTAAAAACATAAAATATGTGGGGATATATTTGGCAAAAGACATATCAGAACTGCACACTGAAAACTACAATATATTGCTGACAGAGATGAAAGGAAACCTAAATAAATGGAGAGACACCATGTTCATGGATTGGAGGACTCAATATTGAGATCTTAGTTCTCATCAAATTGATCTGCAAATGTTACCCAAACACAACCATTAAAATCCAAGCAGCCTTCTCTACAGGGAAGGACAAGCTGATAAAATTCACATGAAAATGTAAAGTATCTAGACCAGCTGAAAAAACTGAACAAGAACAAACATGGAGGGCTAAGTTCATGACTTGTTGAAAAACTACGGGAACCAGACAGTGTGGCAGCATCAAGACGGACATACACATCAAGGAAACAGGACGGCCAGCCCAAAGGTAGACACCACAGACCCTCACACACATGCGGTCTGTGAATTTTTGACAGGTGCTGAGGTGACTCAACATGAGGATAATCTTTTCACCCAATAGTTCTGAACAACTGGACAGCCACGTCTAAAAGAATGAAGCCCAACCACTTCTTCATACTACATACAAATATTAACTCAAAATGGATTATACACCTAAATGTGAGGACTAAAACTACAAAACTTTTTAGAAGAAAGTGTTGGAAATTTTATTTTTTTCTGTCTTTTTGTGAGACAGGATCTCCCACTGTTGCCCAGGCTGGAGTACAGTGGTGTGATCTCAGCTCACTGCAGCCTCAACCTCCCAGGCTCAAGCAATCCTCCCACTTCAGCCTCCCAAGTAGCTGGGATTACAGGCATGCACCACCACACCTGGATAATTTTTTTTTTTCTTGGTGGAGATGGGGTCTCCCTATGTTGCACAGGCTAGTTTCAAACTCCTGGTCTCAAGTGATCCTCCCACCTTGGCCTTCCAGAGTATTGGGATTACAGGCATGAGCCACCACACCCAGCTGGAAAAAGTCTTAGTGGTGATTAACATCTTTTATACTTAATGGAACCCTGATTTTTGTTTTTTTTTTTTTTCTGTTTTAGGCAGGGTCTTACTCTGTACCCAGGCTGGAGTACAGTGGTGCAATCATGGCTCACTGTAGCCTCTACCTACTGTGCTCAATCTTCCCACCTCAGCCTCCTGAGTACCTGGGACTACAAGCATGCACCACCATGCCTGACTAATTTTTGTATTTTTTTGTAGAGATGAGGTTTTGCCATGTTGCCCAGGCTGACCTCGAACTCCTGGGCTCAAGCAATCTCTCTGCCTCAGCATCATAAAGTGATTGGATTACAGGCGTGAGCCACTGTGCCTAGCCAAAACACTGTTAAGAAAATTAAAATGCAGTTGGGTGTGGTGGCTCATGCCTGTAATCCCAGCACTTTGGGAGGCTGAGGCAGGAGGATTGCTTGAGTTCAGGAGTTCAAGACCAGTTCTGTGTCTTGCTAGTGGTGGTGGTTATATAATTAATTTATGAGGTAACACTGAACAGAGCCATACACACATACACACATGTAGAACTGGTGAAACCTGAATAAGGTCCATAGTTTAGTTAGCAGTATTTCAATTCCCTGGTTTTGATATTGTACTATGGAGGTATATGGAGGTGTAAGATGTTAACACAAGAGCCGGACACGGTGGCTCATGCCTGTAATCCCAGCACTTTCGGAGGCCGAGGCGGGCGGATCACCTGAGGTCGGGAGTTTGAGACCAACCTGACCAACATGCGGAAACCCTGTCTCTACTAAAAATACAAAAAATCAGCCCGGTGTGGTGGCGCATGCCTGTAATCCCAGCTACTCGGGAGGCTGAGGCAGGAGAATCACTTGAACCTGGGAGGGGGAGGTTGCGGTGAGCTGAGATCATGCCACTGCACTCCAGCCTGGGCAACAAGAGCCAAACTCCGTCTCAAAAAAAAAAAAAAAAAAAAAAAAAGATGTTAACACAGAGGGAGCTGGTGAAGGGCACAGGGGTCTCTCTGTACTATTTTTACAACTTCCTATGAATTAGTTTATGATTATTTCCTTTTTTTTCCCCAGACGAAGTCTCGCTCTTGTCCCCTAGGCTGGAGTGCAATGGCGCAATCTCAGCTCACTGCAACATCTGCCTCCAGGGTTCAAGCAATTCTCCTGATATATATATATATATATATACACACACACACACACACACACACACACACATACACACACGTATTTAACAAGCATCTCCAATACCACAACCAGTGTATTTTTTTTTTTTTTTTTGAGATGGAGCTTCACTGATGTTGTCCAGGCTGGAGTGCAGTTGCGTGATCTCGGCTCACCGCAAACTCTGCTTCCCAGGTTCAAGTGATTCTCCAGTGGCGTGATCTCGGCTCACCGCAAACTCTGCTTCCCAGGTTCAAGTGATTCTCCTGCCTCAGCCTCCCAGGTAGCTGGGACTACAGGTGTGTGCCACCACTCCCAGCTAATTTTATATTTTTAGTGGAGACCTGCCTCTTAATTCTCCAACATGGAGGGGTTTCTCCATGTTGGTCAGGCTGGTCTCAAACTCCCGACCTCAGATGATCTGCCTGCCTTGGCCTCCCAAAGTGCTGGGATTACAGGCGTGAGCCACTGCGCCCGGCCACCAGTGTATTTTTTGACAACGGCGAGAATCAGGACTGACATTTGTTTGTTTGGTATGTTAACTGTTTTAAAAGGACACACAATGCTAGTTGCACCAAAGTGCATTCAAATTCCTCACAGCATGAATCTAATTTTAAAAAACCTTTGTAGGGCGGGCACAGCGGCTCAGGACTGTAATCCCAGCATTTTGGGAGGCAGAGGCGGGCGGATCACGAGATCAGCAGTTCAACACCAGCCTGGCCAAGATGGTGAAACTCCGGCTCTACTAAAAATACAAAAAAATTAGCCAGGCGCGGTGGCAGGCGCCTGTCATCCCAGCTACTCAGGAGGCTGAGGCAGGAGAATCGCTTGAACCCAGGCGGCAGAGGTTGCAGCGAGCTGAGATCACGCCACTGCCCTCCAGCCTGGGCGACAGAGTGAGACTCTGCCTCAAAAAAAAAAAAAAAAAAAAAAAGAAAAGAAATTAAAACTTCTGTATTAGGAAGTTTTATTAGAAAAAAGTACTAGAGCACAATAAGAAAATATAACGAACTTATACAAAATAGCAAGGAAAACATTAAGATGCCAATAAATAAATGTACAAAGAACATGAACAAAAGTCACACACACACAAATACAAACATAATATACATGAGTTCGTTCCCATGTAAGAACTCAATCAATATTTGTTGAAACACTAAATGAAAAAGGAAAATTTATTTAGTGACAGAAATGGGGAAACATTCAACCTCAACCCTGAGTGGGAAAAAGCTCACTGCCCACTAAATTACCCATCTCATCTCACCCCGGTAAATAATGCCCAGTGCTGGCATGCACACTGGCAGTATACAAACTGAGAAAGACTTTCTGGAAAGTGCTACAGCCATGTGACCACAGGGCTTGACCCTGTGATCTCATTAAACCTAAGCAGATTACAGGTCTGAAGGGGGCCTTCTTTAGATGTGGCTCCACCTACTCAGGGGCAGAAGAAGAAAACAGGGGTCTGGGCAGTTCTGAATGGTAAGGCCAGGCATCACCCCACCTCTTCAGTTGCACAAAGTGTGCGTGGCATCCTCACATCCCACCTGGCTCAATTTCGCTTTTTCTCTGAACACTTTTCACCATCTGTCTGAAGCACACACACACATTTTATTCACTTCCCCATTCCCATGCATTAATGCTAGGACCTTTGCAATTGTGGGCCAGGAAAGATTGCAAATGATAAGCCACCAGCACAGAGAGTAGAAATGAAATCCTGGGGTTATAAGCTAAAGCATTACTGACATCCACTTGTCCAGAACGGCTGAAGCTGGGCAGTGACTGTCAACAGGTATATACCACCTTCCTGCCATGACACAGCCTTCCCCCAAGTGCTGGGCTTGTGTGCTCAACACTCCCTCTTGCTGTCATCCTACCACACCTGCAGACTGGAGGTAATCCAGATGCAGGGCCGTCAACTCCCACAAACACCCACCTGCCTCTTAATTCTCCAAGTGAGACCTACATTTCCTCAAGCGTGAAGCGCAATAAAATCAACTATTGTTTTCTGTTTTCATCACAAGCGCCACTTTCCCCCTATTTGTTCACCGCCTCCACTCCACAAGAACTGCTCTTGACTTGGCCAACTTTCTGGGACACCCTCACTATAAGCATTTATGAATCAAACAGGTTTTTGTGCTAGCCTGGAAATCTAACTGCTTACAGCAGTTGTTTCAAGAAGAAAACGCTGTTTTGGAACCAAACAGCGGGCTGCCAACTGAAGCAACATAAACCCACCTCCGAGTTCAAATAAAACAAACAAAAAGACTGGTCAAAGTGAGGCAAGACGCGGTGGCTCACACCTGTAATCCCAGCACTTTGGGAAGCCGAGGTGGGCTGATCATGAGGTCAGGAGTTCGAGACCAGCCTGGCCACCACAGTGAAACCCCGTCTCTACTAAAAATACAAAAATTAGCTGGGCGTGGTGGTGGGCGCCTGTAATCCCAGCTACTCGGGAGGCTGATGCAGGAAAATCGCTTGAACCAGGAGGCGGAGGTTGCAGTGAGCCGAGATTGTGCCACTGCACTCCAGCCTGGGCAACAAAGCTAGACTCCGTCTCAAAAAAAAAAAAAAAAAAAAAAAAAAAGACTGGTCAAAGTGGCTCACGTCTGTAAGATCAGCACTTTGGGAAGTGGAGGCAGGAGGATCTCTTGAGGCCAGGAGGTTGAGACCAGCCTGGATAACACAGTGAGACTCTATCTCTACAAAAAATTTTACAAATCAGCTAGGTGTGGTGGTGCAGACCTGTAATCTCAGCTACTCAGGAGGCTGAGGTGGGAGGATCAATTGAGCCCAGGAATTTGAGGTTACAGTGAGCTATAATCATGCCACTATAAACACGCCTGGGGGGACAGAGTGAGGCCCTGTTTCTAACACACACACACACATACACACAGAAACATCTCGAGGGGACACCTCCAAATGATGAAGCTATTTTGTTGGGTACTGCGGTGGCACCTGTGATTCCTCAAGTAGCTTGGAACCAGCGTGCTAACGCCATGAAGTGGCTGCAAAAGTCCCAGTGAAGTCACACTGCTGAGAACAAACAGGCCTTACAGAGAAGTTCCAAGGGGACAGGAAATTTCCAGAGGCTTGAGAGGACAATGTTCAGGGGAATAAGTACTTGAAGGGAATTATCTAACAAGATGTTAAAGTAACTTACTTCTTAGACAAGATGACATAAGAAGGAAAAAAAACTTATTAAGGCAAATATGTCAGTTTCAGGCCAACTAAGGAGGTCAGAGAGACATGGAACACAAGAAGAGTTTTGAAATGTATTCCCATCAAGAGCCAAGAATAATGAACTTTTGAATGTAAAACTTAGTGTGTTCCAAAACAAGAAAGGAAAAATAACTTGTTACTCGGAATCGAAGCCAAAAGGAATCTCATTGCTTGGGGAGGAGGGATGGGAGGGTACGGGTGGTCCTTGGCCTGGGAAGGAAAACTCCACCAGGCCTTCGGAGCTGGGCACGCCCTGTTCCCACAATTAAGAAAGAAAACGACGACCTAGAGCTCAAGGCTGGTGCTGACATCTGGGCTACTGGATGGCAGCCGCCTGTAGGAACATCACCATAGACTATTGGAATTTTCTGGCAAGTACTGGACACTAAATCAAAGATGTGTTTTTAGAGAATTCCATGCCAATACTGCTGTATAGAATCCTTTATTCACACTTTCCCACTAGGTTTGGGCCCCTCTAAGCTTTCACGAGTCAAAGACCCCTCCTGCTTGCTGAAACCACCCACGGAAGGCGGATACCGAGGACCTGGCCGCCCACGCAGCGGCGACTGACAAGCGCGGTCCGGGCTGGACGGCCCCACCTTCCCCGCCCGGGAGAGCCAGGCCGGACAGCGGCCTCCCTCAGACCCGTCCCCAAGGCCGAGCCTTGCCCTGGGCCGTCCTGGCGCCCCGTTCGGGACGGAGCGGCGGCCCGTCAGCACTTCCACGGCTTCCTCCGCAGGCTGGATGGGCAGGGCCGGCCTGGTGTCTCCCCGCCTGGCCGCGCGCTCGCGGGCAGCGATGACCTCAGGCTGCGGGCGACACCGGGCGGACGGCAGGCCGGGGCTGCTCACTCACCGTTCGCTGCCGCGGGCGCCTGCGGGAGCGTCTACATGCCGGACCGAGCCCGCAGGCCCCGCCGCCGCCAGCTGTCGCTACCTGGCCCTTGGCGGCCTGGCCGCCCGTTGCCCCATGGCCGCCAGGACTCCGGCGCCGGCGCCGCCGAGCAGCAATGCGCCGCGCCCGCCCAGTGCGCAGGCGCACCCGCCACGCATGCGCCCTGCCGCGCCGCCGCGCACGTGGGCCGTCCCGCGGGTCTGCCCGGTCCCACTGGCGCGCAGGCGGGAGGCGGCAGGCGTGGCGGGAAACAGGCGGGCGGTGGGGAAGAGGGGCGAACCGCGGTGGAGAGCGGTGGCCAGGGAGTGGAGGCGGGCAGCGGGTACAGGGGCGGGCGTCCGCGACTCGGGTAGGCAGGGGTCGGCGCCCCGAGGAGGGCGGCCCTCGGCTCCCGTCCCCACTCACCTGCCGCGTCTAGAGGGTGCCTCCGGGTCCGCCCGCCACGTCTGTGCCTAGGCACCCCCGACCTTGTGGCCCCCGCCTGGCGTCCCGCCCCCAACTCACCGCCACTGCGGGCGGGACCTCCTGGACCACGTGGGCCGGCTCAGGGGAGTGCAGGCGCCCCGCAGGAGCTGGCCCCGCCCGCCGCCGCTTCCCTAATTACCAGGCTGTGACACGGTGTGGGCCGAGGCGGATTTGGGAACCGAAACTTAGAGCAGCTGCGGCAGCGCTGGGCTCCCTCGGGGCTGTCTGTCGGGGCTGGGAGGGCGGCCCTGCGCCTGGGGGAACCGCGCTCGGCCTCACTCCCACCTCTAGCGGCCAGGTGCGCCTTGCACGCCCACGAACGGCCTCAGGGGTCTACGCTTCCCAAGGCTGGCAATGGAGGGAGGACCTGGTGGCCTGGGGCACCTCGAGGGGGACCAGGGAGCGGTGTTTTGCGCACCCCAAAGGCTGGAGGACTCTGGGAGTTGGGGGAGGCGGCCAAAGCCACAGGAGCGGACTTTGTAGTGTTTGTTGGAACTGCGGGCCCCACCCAGCGCGCAGTTACTGAACTGGTGGCTGCTCATCAGCGCCTTCAGGCCTCAAATATCCCAACAATGTGCCCTGTACCCAGTTCTCAGCTCTCGGGTCACTGTCAGGTAAACTGGCAATGCACGACCAGCTGCTCTAACCTGCTGGCCCCCCAAGTGCCAGACATTGTTTTGTTTTTCTGAGATAGGGTCTCATTCCTTTCCTCAGGCCGGAGTCCAGTGGCGGGCGCACGGCTCACTGCAGCCTTGACCTCTCAGGTGCAAGCGATCCTCCCACCTCAGCTTCCCTAGTAGTTGGGACTACAGGTAGATCCACACTCGGCTACTTCATATATATATAATTTTTTTTTTTCAGAGATGAGGTTTTGCCATTTTGCCCAGGCTGGGTCTCAAACTTCACCCGCCTCGGCCTCCCAAAGTACTAGGATTATAGGCGTAAGCCACTGCACCTGGCCCAGCTATTGTTTTCTGAGGTTCAGTCCCTGTTTATACTTCCTGTGTGATCACCTGGCCCAGGGTCGGTGTGGACCTGAGTCCTCTGCAGCCCTTCCCCACACCCGCATACCTGCTCTCTGGTTAGGACTCCTGGGACTTGAATCCAGAGACCCGGAACACGGCCTGGCCGAGTCTTCCCGGAAAACACAGCTCTTCTGTCCAGGACCACAGTGAAGTACAGGGCACCAAGGGCGACTGCAAAGGGAAGCAAGGATCATGGGAACTTGGGGGATTTCTTAAGCTCTGTAACTTCTCCCGGGGTTATTTTGCAAACCCAACTGTTTCGAAGTGCCCACCAGCCACACCCACAGAAGCGGCCTTGAGCTGCCCAGTTCTTTTTCTTTGGCAGGGGGAGGGGGGGATAAGATCATTAACATAATAATGCTTGAGCTGAGTTTTTGGATATGATCATTAGCATAATAATGCTTGATCTAGATGGCGCACACACAAGCCAGGCACTGAGCCAGGCCTCAGTAGAATCTTCTAGAGTGGAGGCAGTCACCCGCTTCTGCAGAGGCATCCAGTGACTATCGTGGGCCCCAGGTCACACAGCAGGTGCCCTTCGCGTGTCCCGCTGTGTAGGGAGCTCCAGCAGCTGCCTCGTCTGTGGCATGGAAACCCTTTGTCTACCCTGGGCCTGGGCACTGCCTGCAGGAGAGCTTCCCTGTTTCAGAGATGAGAAAACAAAACCAGGGCTGTGGTTTCCTTCAGCTGACAGGTTGTGCAATTTCTCAGGGCAGGCCCCAGATATGACCCTGAAGATTCAGGGGCCAAGATCTCACACCCACACCTCACCCCAGGCCTAACCAGCAATAACTAAGGCCAAAGCTGGGAAGGCCCCTTAGGGCACCCAGAATGGTCCTAGAGGCAGTTTCGCTTGGGCTAAGACCAAAGGGAAGAGATGTCCCCACAGCAGGAACAGAAGGGTCCAAGGCTGTCATAGGGGCTTCTGCCAGATGGTGCACAGGAAGAGGGTCTGCCTCCAAAGGATTGGGGGTCAGGAAAGGCCCCCTCCTGCCTGACCAGGCCCCGGGGATGGGGCAGCAGTGGGTGGCATCCCCTGCCCTGACCTTCCTCAGCCCCAGGGCTGCCATTGCTCAAGGCGGCAGTGGACTCTTCACATAATTTCGCATTGTTTTTTGTATTCTTTAAGGATGGCTGGCCAGGCGCTGTGGCTCACGCTTGTAATCCCAGCACTTTGGGAGGCCGAGGCGGGTGGATCACGAGGTCAGGAGATCGAGACCATGGTGAAACCCCGTCTCTACTAAAAATACAAAAAAAATTAGCCGGGCGTGGTGGTGGGCGCCTGTAGTCCCAGCTACTCGGAGAGGCTGAGGCAGGAGAGTGGCGTGAACCCAGGAGGTGGAGCTTGCAGTGAGCCGAGATTGCGCCACTGCACTCCAGCCTGGGTGACAGAGCGAGACTCTGTCTCAAAAAAAAAAAAAAGGATGGCTCCCATGTCGTTTACTTCAGAACCCCCAAAACCTGGACCCATCCTCTTCTGGGGGCCAGCAGGGATGGGGAGGGTGGAGGGAGAAGGGGGAATGGAGGCCATGAGGGATGGAGCAGGATGGGCTGCACTGGGGTACAGGTTGCTCCTGGGGAGGCTGAGGAGAGAGGGAAGTTGACTTCAGGTGGCCTGGCTCCAGTAAACTGGGTGAATGAAGTCTACCCAGAACCCACAAGGGTAAGTGGCCGGGAGCCTGGGGAAAGGGTGACTGGGAGGGACTGAGGCTCCCAGTGAAGGACATCAGTGTGGCAGGCTATCTGGTCATCTCATCCAGCCTCCAGCCAGCATCTGGCACAGGCTCTGCCCAGGCTGAAAGCCAGGATAGGGGCGTCTGCAGGGGCCAGTGTCTGGATCTGCTCACATGACAGTCTCCTGTTTGGCTTGGCTTGGGGCGAGGGGCAACCTCTCCCCCAGGACGCCAGCCATGTGCCAGGCACACTGAGGATTCAACAGTGGAAACCAAAGTCCATCAGGTGTTCACCTTCTAGTGGGGCAGATGGGCAAGAAGCAGAATTGGTGGGGGCAGGCAGGGGTTGGGGTACAGTTTTGACCAAGGTACTCAGGGACAAGTGTTTATCAGGCAGAGGCAGCAGCAAGGCCCAGGACCATGAGGTGGTGAGAGCCTAGGGTGGGCAGGGATCATCAACGGTAACCACCTGGCAGGACTGGGACTCCCTGCGTCCTCACAAGATCCTTACCAAGCAGCCTGTTTTTTTTTTTTTTTTTTTTTTTTTTTTTAGTGTAGTGGCATGATCTCAGCTCACTGCAAGCTCCGCCTCCGGGGTTCAAGCGATTCTCCTGACTCAGCCTCCAGAGTAGCTGGAATTACAGGCGCACACCACTGAACCCGGCTCATTTTTTGTATTTTTAGCAGAGACGGGGTTTCATCATGTTGGCCAGGCTGGTCTTCAACTCCTGATCTCAGGCAATCCGTCCACCTCGGCTTCCCAAAGTGTTGGGATTACAGGCGTGAGCCACAGCGCCCGGCCACAGCCTGGTACGTTTATTGTCCACATTTTTAACGCGGGAGCCAGAGGCACAGAGAGGCCAAGTAACTTGCTCAAGGTCACCCAGCGAGGAAAGGGAGCTGGGGGGTGGGAATAGGGGACAGGGCGAGGCCAGAGAGTAGTGGGAGGGGCCGGGGCGGCCTTTCCCGGGAGGCCTCGGTTGTGGGCCGGCCCTTCTATTGGCCCCAGTCACTCAGGCTCCCAGGGCCGGCTGGGGGCGGGGCGCCGCGCCAGGCCGCTGAAGTGTCCCCGTTACGCGTGGGCAGAGCGCGCCTCCCCGCGCATCCTGCTGAGGGCCAGCCTCTGCTAGGTGCGTGACACGGAGGGGACAGAATGGAAACCTTCTGCTCAAGTGTGAACGTGCGTGCCACGTGCTACAGTAAAATTGAGGTGGGGAACCTCCATCCTTGGGACATGGAGCACAGGGCCGCGCCGCTTGGTCAAAGGAGGTCCGAGGCCCTGCAGGAACAGCCCACAGCCGGAGCAAGCTGCAGGTCACTCCACTGCCTGTGTCCACCTGCGACAGGTGCGCCCGCGCATGCGGGGCTGAGCCAGGTGACCCGGACACAGGAAGCGCGCCAGGGGCCCCCACACCGCGGGGCTGCTGGCGACAAAGGGCGCTGCTCCTGCAGTGGCTGGGCTGATGCAATCTACAGTTTGAAAATGATTGCAGGTCACTCAGCCAGTGTGGAATTATCCTCCTCTTTCCACACTGCCTTAGTCAGTGCCGCTGTCCACGTGCACGTTGTTGGCGCCCGTTTTCATTTCCTGTTTTGCTAAGAAAGTGGGGCAGTGGCCTCCGTGCTCGCCAAAGGACAGGCAGGCCGCCCGAGGGAGGGGCCCCCCCTCAGCTCTGGCTCTTCCAGGCCAAAGCCAAGGGGAACGGGCACCAGAGGGTCCCAGGTCCCACATGCCAGCTCCGTCAGTCTGCTGGGTGCCAGGCTAGGACACAGAAGCCAACAGGAATCCCCAAAGGGAGGAAGTGGAGTTGGGGGTGTGGCAGCCCTGCTGAGATGCTCGGCCTTTACTCTGGGCAGGGACCAAGATAGGCCACTGCAGGCCGGCGCCCTGCCTCCCGGCTGCTGGATCCCCTCCCTCCCAGGAACTGCCAGCAGGGAAAGAGCCTCAGGTACTCTCTGCATTTAATTTTTAATTTTTTTTTTCTTTTGACGCCTCCAAGACAAGTTCAACTCTCTAGCGATTTTAAATGGGGTTTTTGTAAGACAGCTGGCAGGGTTAGGGCTTGCAAAGAACTTGCATGTCTATGAAGAACTGATTTATTTCAGGGAAAAGTGGGGGATGATGAAGCAGGCAAGCCCACCCCATTCAGCCTGCCAATCACACCCACTTCAGCAGCCTAAAACAGTACCAGGTCGCCCCACCAGGGAGACAGTGCCATACTGTCACTTGCAATGGTGGCAGATGGGCACCCTTGGTTGCGTCAGAAACACACCCAGCACCCTGCCTGGAGCAACAAAGGTGGCTGGGCCCTGCTCCGTGAATCCCAAGTGCCCTATGGGAGCCTCTCCTCCCAGGGACTGCCAGCCTAGAGGAGGGGCTGCTGGGCTTTCTGGTGCTCAGGGGAGGAGGGGGCCTACAGGTACTTTCTGCTGAGAGCCTTCTTCACTTACTAGGAAAAAGTTTGGCTGGGCGTGGTGGCTCAGCCTGTAATCCCAGCACTTTGGGAGGCTGAGGAGGGCGGATAACAAGGTCAGGAAATCGAGACCAGCCTGGCTAACACGGTGAAACCCCGTCTCTACTAAAAATTAGCTGGGTGTGGTGGCAGGCACCTGTAGACCCAGCTACTCAGGAGGCTGAGCCAGAAGAATGGCGTGAACCCAGGAGGCGGAGCTTGCAGTGAGCCAAGATCGTGCCACTGCACTCCAGCCTGGGCGACAGAGCGAGACTCCATCTCAAAAAACAAAAAAAAAAAACAAAAAATTAGCCAGGCATCTAGGCCAGGCGCGGTGGCTCACACCTGTAATCCCAGCACTTTGGGAGGCTGAGGTGGGTGGATCACGAGGTCAAGAGATCGAGACCATCCTGGCCAACAGGTGAAACCCTGTCTCTACTAAAAATACAAAAAATTAGCTGGGCATGGTAGCAGGTGCCTGTAATCCCAGCTACTTAGGAGGCTGAGGCAGGAGAATCGCTTGAACCTGGGAGGGGGAGTTTGCAGTGAGCTGAGATCCTGCCATTGCACTCCAGCCTGGGCAAAAAAGAGCAAAACTCTGTCTCAAAAAAAAAAAAAAATTAGCGGGGTGTCGTGGTACGCGCCTGTAATCCCAGCTACTTGGGAGGCTGAGGCAGAATCACTTGAACCCAGAAGGCAGAAGTTGCAGTGAGCTGAGATAGCGCCACTGCACTCCAGCCTGGGCCACAGAGCGAGACTCCACCTCAAGGAAGAAAAAAAAAAAAGTTTCAGCTGCTGGAGCCACGGGAATTAAAGTTACCTTTTTTTTTTTTTTTTTTAGAGGGAGTCCTTGCTCTCTCATCCAGGCTGCAGTACAGTGGTGCAATCTTGGCTCACTGCAAACTCTGCCTTCCCAGGTTCATGCCATTCTCCTGCCTCAGCCTCCAGAGTAGCTGGGATTACAGGCGTGTGCCACCATGCCCAGCTAATTTTGTATTGCCTATTTAAGATTTTTAAAAAATCACCAGTTTGGAAAGCAGGGAAGTGGATGGTTCCGGAGCCTAGGAGCGGCTATGTGGGACATATGCAGTCGTGGTTTTCCACACTACCATGGCCAGTACTCATTTTTTTCTTACTAGATGCAGTTCTTTATATTCAGACCAAGAGGAACACTCAGTTCAGTCCCAAGGAAAGCTAGTCTCTGGAGTAACATCCTCAGACATTCTAAGGGAGGGAAACGGCAGAGGAGAAAGGCAAGGCAGCCGCCTGTGGAGACTCCCACGGTGCTGTGGGCAAGGCCTATGCCTGGGGAGGGCTCTAGGGAATGGCAGGTGGACCTCCCTGCTCTGCTGGCCTGTGAGGTGGACCTTCCCAGGAACCCCTCCGAGAAGCCAATGTGCCACTCATAGATTCTATGACGTGGTGGCGGCCACGGCACTGCCTGGCATGAGCAGACCCGTCAGACCTCACAGCAACAGGGACAGCCTAGGGAAGTGGGCGTGTCACAAACTGGAAATGGACCCGTAAATAATCACCACACCAAAGTCCCTCATGTCAAACTGCTTTATTACATCTTAAATAACAGTACAGTTTAATATAGTATCTATCTTGCATCCAGCTTCCTTGCAGTACACTGACTTTAAAATTAAATACAAAAGGTGGAAAGGGGTAAGGGTGCAGAGAGCTCTACAGAGTTGTTGGACGGAAAGAGAAAGAAGGGGTTTCATTTGTATTCTCTTTGCCAGATCCAGGCCTACCGCAAGGTCACAGCACAGTTTTGTATAGAATGTTGCAGAAAACAGGATGGAGAAGCCACTACTGCTGCTATGAAGGAGTGCGGGGGGCGGGGCGGGGGGGTCCCACAGAACCTGCTTTCCAAACGCTGCTGCTGAACACTGGCCTTGAAATGAACACCAGGACAATCTGTGTGTGATGGGAATGAGCCACCTCAGACGCGGAGGGCCCTGAAGAATCCATATAGGAGGGCAGGCTCTTCACTCCCTCTCCCTCCCTCTCTCCCTCCCCACCCTCAGAATCCAACAGCAGTCGTTTGCAACAGAACTTTTTTTTTTTTTTTTTTAAGAAATAAAGAAAACAGTGACTTATCCCACTACCCAAGCGTGTAGAGCCGCGCGCTGTACTGCTTCCGATATGTGCCACAGAGCAGCAACGAGAAGTGGACAGAGCCGCAATGGTTACAACTGTAAGAGGTTATTTCTTAAAAGAAAAAGAACACCTAAGGACTGAGTCCTATATGCACTTTTGAGCATTTCTACAGCATGCGATTCTAAGAGTAAACCCACCCAATATGGCAAACAATCAAAATTTTTAAAATTTAACTTAGAAAGTCTGAGATCATTATTTTCAAAACATTGATTTGTACATTGTTTCATACACGAATAATTGACTGACTATCCAAGCACAGGACAGGCATCTCTCTTGAAAACAGAGGTTCCTCCTAGTTGGGGGTGGGGTAGTGTTAGGCTATTATAAACTTCCCTCCAACTTCACAAAGGAAACCCAAAGTGAGATTAAAAACTCAACTGAGAAGACAGACAGGATGGGTCAGGAGGAACATGGTGCTGGATCTGAGCTCACTTTTCAGCAAAGGTGAAGGATTCTCTGATCACGCATTTGAGACCGTCCCCGCATGTGCTTGGCCCCATGGCTTCTGAACATGTTCTTTTCTATGCCATGTTTGTGTGCAACAATGATCTGTGACACTAGACAGAAAATTAAAAACCAGGGACTGAATTTACATCATTGACAACGTCAGAGAGGCTGCCCTAGACTCTCTGGTTTTGATTAACTGTTGAACACAAAGGAATACATTTTAAAAAGGAAATATGAATGCTTCCAAAATCTTGCTACAAACATGACTGAAATTTGGACACGATGACCAGATGAACAAAGCCCTCAGCGTGTTTTGCGTGAATGCCACAAAACAGGGTCACTGGTCTAAAATTCAAATAAACTAGTGGAGAGGTGTGTCTGTCTGACAATTACACTCAAGTTTACCTTCTGGTTAACATTTTTATTATATATTTCCTTTTAAAATTCATTCAAGACAAAAAAAAAACAAAGACGATGGCCCCGGAAGGAATGCACAATTTGTTTTAGTTTACAGCACAGAGATCCTTCTCTTAATGGGAATTGTGCTCTTGGTTTCAGCAATAAGTGAAGGAAAAAAGATCTTGCCCTTTTGAAGTTCTGAGGGGAGGCGTAGGGTGTCCACGTTAGTACGGTTGGATAGGATATGCTTTCATGGTAACGCGTCCAAGTTGGAATGGTCTTCCAGTCTCCATGGCATCCACATGCTGTTTTAAACAGAGTTTAAAGAAATGTGAAAAGAGGCAGAGAATCTAAGTGCAGACGCACAGTCAGGTCACTGCTCTTCCCACCACTGCATGCGTGTCTGCAGCTGAGGGCACGTGACTTCAGCTTTCTGTAAACGTTTCCCACAACACAATTCCAAATCAATGCTACATCAACATTTATCTAGAAACCGTTAATGACAACTTCACACGTTCTATGAGAAACACGCACAGTTCTCCTCAGAGAAGGGCATTTGGGCTGCTGCATTACCTACTGGCGTTAGTTCCAGATCTTGAGGAAGCTATCCCAGGACCCTGTCGCCACAGCCATGCCATCGTCAGTCACACCCAGGCAGCTGACGCGGTTGTCATGCCCAGCCAAGACACCTGGGAGCAAACAACAGCAGAATCACACCAAAGCCCAGAGGCATTGATCTCACCTGTGTGCCATGTTGTGACGAGGGCGGATGGTGCATCTCTCATGGGACAAGACCCAGAGTCTCCCATGGCCAGGAAGGGAGGGAAAGTTGCATCCACGTGGGGAATTAAACTGCAGCATATGGCCAGCCTTGTTAAAATTCAAAGGCATGCACACACACGCAATCAATAATAAATCCAGAGCCCCTGGCATTGACTTCTCAGCACTCACTTATAAAACTTAAAAAAAGAAGCAAAGGCCACTATAAAAAAAATCAAAACATCATGAGGTGCAGTGGCTCAGGCCTGTAATCCCAGCACTTAGGAAGGCTGAGGCAGGCAGATCATGAGGTCAGGACTTTGAGATCAGCCTGGCCAATATGGTGAAACCCCGTTCCTACTAAAAATACAAAAACTAGCAGGGCGTGGTGGTGCGGGCCGTAGTCCCAGCTACTCGGGAGGCTGGGGTAGGAGAATAATTTGAACCCGGGAGGCGGAGCTTGCAGTGAGCCGAGATCGTGCCAGTGCTCTCCAGCCTGTGCGACAGAGTGAGACTCCATCTCAAAAAAAAAAAAAAATTTCAAAACCATCCCAATCTCAAAGCAATCTATAACACAGGAGCTTAGAGGCATGAGCTGTTTTTCCTTCGTCTGTGATCCCTAGAGCCCAGCACAAGGCACAGAACACAGGAGTAGCGATGGTGGCTGAGACCACTGGCACTGTCACTGTCACATGGTGAGGGAGCCTTCTGTCAACACTCCCAATAACCTTGGCTTGAATCATCACCAGCCAGAAGCTCCACTTCCTCCCAGGGGGATCTGAAGGCCCATTTCAGCCACCCTCCTCCACCTCCTGCAGCCACCACACAGCTGAGCACAGGGGCCAGCGTGTGCTCTGCCAAGGCCTGGGCTAGCTTCCACCGCCCTACAACAGCACTGTGACTGTGAGACTTGGCCGGAAATGCCTCCACTTTGGTCCCCCCAGGCTGGGGAGAAAAAGAAGGGTGTTTAACCAGGAGGTGGAAGCGGCACCCATCCGGAAGCAGGAAGCCCCAGTAAGGGCCAAGACCTGGAGTCATACTCCCTTCTTCTGTCCTCCCAGGTACTGAGACGAATGAATCTAAGTCTGTTAAGTGTCAACAGTTCTCAAATTCAAATGCCCAAATGACCATTTTTAGTAAGGAAGCCTCATCTTTTGTACATCTAGTATTTTAATACACCTGGCAATAACACGCTTGCCTTTGATATGTTAACTGTAATGGCACCCAGAGGTGTCCCTGCATGGAACTCCTCCCCCTGAAGCAGAGTTCAGAGAGGAAAGCATGGGGCTGGGCCTTGGAGCCTGCACAGCTGACCCTCTCCTGCCCACTGACCCTCCCCAGAGCCCTCCCCTGCGCACGTGGGAAGATCTGCTGGTGCTCCTCAGAGTCCACTTGCCTGGAGGGTCAGAGCTGGGCCATCAGTTTGCGACTATCACTCCTGCTATGCCATGCCACAGTCCCACCGATACTAAAACACTGCAGCTTATGCAACCACTCTGTGTTTGCCCTAAAGATACCACGTAAATGTCCAGAAGAGACAAAAAGGCCCCATGGCCACGTACCTGCCCGGTCGGCTTTGAGTGCGTCCCAGACGTTGCAGTTGAAGTCGTCGTACCCAGCAAGGAGGAGGCGCCCGCTCTTGGAGAAGGAGACAGAGGTGATCCCGCAGATGATGTTGTCATGGGAGTAAGTCATGAGCTCCTGGTCAGCACGAAGGTCAAACAGCCTGCAGGTGGCGTCATCTGAGCCAGTGGCAAATGCATTGCCATTTGGAAAGAACTGGAAAGAGAAAGCAAATCAAGACATCATGTAAACGCTCAGAAAGAAGCATTGGGAATATGGATTGCTCAATGGTAGGGCTGCAGAGAACACAGCAGGCAAAGAACAGCAAGACTGTGCTCTGGTAAGAACAGAGGGATGGGCTGGGTGCAGTGGCTCACACCTGTAATCCCAGTACTTTGGGAGGCTGAGGCGGGTGGATCACCTGAGATTGGGAGTTTGAGACCAGCCTGACCAACATAGAGAAACCCCGTCTCTATTAAGAATACAAAATTAGCTGGGCGTGGTGGCGTGTGCCTGTAATCCCAGCTACTCGAGAGGCTGAGGCAGGAGAATCGCTTGAAACCGGGAGGCGGCGGAGGTTGCGGTGAGCCAAGATTGCACCATTGCACTCCAGCCTGGGCAAAAAGAGCAAAACTCTGTCTCAAAAAAAAAAAAAAAAAAAAAAGGGGGGGGGGAGGGGGCAGGAACTACAGGGGACTGGGATGGGACGGGATTTGCACTGGGGGGGCACACAAACACTGTGATCTTGGACACTGTGATTACTGTCCCCAAAGAGTAGATGTATTCCAAAGGATAGTGAGAAAGTAGTCATCACTGACAGGTGTGCATGTTGCTGTAGCTGCCAGCCATCAGGGCTAATCTCATGGAGGAAGGATGGAAGCGGGCTGACCAAGGCAGTGGTCAGGACTGCAACAGAGCTCTATCCAACCAACAGATACGTCCTTCCAAATTTCCTCACAAGGCCAGGGGCTGGAAACACTGCCTAGCCATCCGCGTCCTAAACAGGAGGGCAGGTTCCCTGGTTAGCTGTGCCCCTGACCAGTAAGGCTCTGTAACCAGTAACTGGTGGCCTGAGTTATCTTACTGTCTTTCCCCTCCAGGATCCCAACCACTGCTCAGCTGTAGAGGCGGGAACGGGGACTGGCACAAAACAGACACCCTGTGAGTATCTGTGAGACAAGCGGTCAACACAGAGAAGTTTCCCATCGGGAGTTTTCTGTATCCCCATCTGTGGATGAGGTTGTATAAGGATCAGAAAGGAGAACATCTAATCCAGAAAAGTTTAAAATTGAGCAATCTGAACGGCTAGCAGAGACGGCAGAGGCCCCGACCCCACAACCTTCACCCAGACTCACGCAAATGGCATTGATGTCAGACTCGTGGCCAGTGAAGGTCTGCCGGCACATGCCTTCTCGCACATCCCAGAGTTTGGCTGAAGCATCACAAGCACCAGAGACGAACAGTCTGGTGTCAGGAGCAAGAGAAAGGCTCATGACATCTCCAGTGTGTCCGGTAAACGTGGTCGTCTGCTGGCCGGTCTCAATGTCCCACAGGGCACTGGAGCAGGAGCGAATGACAAGGGGACATCAGCCTCAACTTCTCGGGTGGCTAGTCATGTGACAGTCTGTCCTTCAAACCACCCAGGGCCACAGTAAGCCTCTGCACTGTTACTTTAAAAACGTAAATTGTTTAAAGACAAATTTAAATGTAATACAACTTTGGAAGGGAAACAAAGCAAAGCAAGCAAAATTATACAGAGATGAGCACAGGGCCTGGGCTTCAGAATGACGGGATCGCTACCTCAACTCAAATGCCAGCAAACGGAGCCGGGGGCACTTTCCAAGCAGCAACACTGAGGCTGTGCCTCTTCTTTGGTCATGGATGGACATGGAAGGGGTGGCAGAAAGCTATGTGGAGGCCCTGGATGGCGGAGGGGGATGCGACTCTATCTGTGGCTGCTCCCTCTGTGCCCTCCCTTGGCCTCCCCTCCACAGGGTCTTAGAAAAGGCGGGCAGGAGAAGGCCAATGCCAGGTAAACAAATGGCTCGCAGCAATTCTGAGGTCCTCCTGCCCTTTCCTGGAATCACAAACAGGAGAGCAGCTGAGTTCTCAGTGATCACACCTGGTATTCTTTTTTTTTTTTCTTTTTTTTGGGAGACTGAATTTCACTCTTGTTGCCCAGGCTGGAGTGCAATGGCACTTTCTTGGCTCACTACAACCTCCGCCTCCCGAGTTCAAGCGATTCTCCTGCCTCAGCCTCTCCAGTAGCTGGGATTACAGGCATGCACCACCATGCCCGGCTAATTTTTTTTGTATTTTTAGTAGAGATGGGGTTTCTCCATACTGGTCAGGCTAGTCTCGAACTCCCGACCTCAGGTGATCCGCCCGCCTCGGCCTCCCAAAGTGCTGGGATTACAGGCATGAGCCACCGCGCCCGGCCATACCTGGTATTCTGTCATGTTTCTGCTTAACAAGCTGTCAAAAGGTGAGACGCTGACAGAGCCCTGCACAGAGCAGAAGCCTGGCTTAGGTGTAAGGACAGCTCTGAGGGTCACATGCCCACCAACATACTATTCTCCTGTGCCTTGACCCATGGAAGGCAACACCAGAGAGCACTGTCCGTTCATGTCAGCCTCAGAGGAAAGCCTGGCTGGGCCTGGCAATGCAAATCCAATTAGCCAATCTCAACAGACACTGCACAGGGAGCCTCCTCTCTAGCGCCTGAGGGACTGACTGCAGAAGGGAAGATAGATACGTAAAAGAGTCTGAAAAAAAATGATTAATGAACAGAAGCGCTTTAAAAATATCTTCTAATAAATAAAGTCTTCTCAAGATTGACAATCTACGTGACAAATCTTTTGTAAATCTATGAAATTTATACAACGAGGACACCTTGTAATACCGCAGGTGCTTTGCTGACAAGTTGGTTAGGGGCCCATGTCTCGGTGAACCCCACCAACTGTGTGACTAGGGGTCGGTGCCCTGGGCTGGGCACAGCTCCTGCCACCAAATGAAATCATGCCTCAGAAGACCAGAAAAACTCACATGGCCAGCTGAAGTCTAAAATGACTCTCATAAAATAACTATCTGGACATTTAATTTAGTACTTTGATGCCACAAATGAAAAAATTCTAGCATTTAAGTGGGCTTCCGTTCACCTGTAAGGTGAAAACGCTAAAAATGAAGTCTGATGGAATCACTTGAATTGTGACGTCTGTTATTTTTAGTCTGTGCTCATTGTTCACAGTGACATGGTGCTATCAGAAAGGGACAATCAAAACCCACCCTACTGCCACCTATCATCACCTAAGGAGGTACAAATATATAGAGGGGAAAAAAAAAGAAGAGCAGGTACTTTGAGCCTGATTGTAGTTAAAATATCTATGTTGGCCAGGCATGGTGGCTCACGCCTGTAATCCCAGCACTTTCGGAGGCTGACGCAGGCGGATCACGAGGTCAACAGATAGAGACCATCCTGGCCAACATGGTGAAATCCCGTCTCTACTGAAAATACAAAAATTAGCTGGGTGTGGTGGCGTGCACCTGTAGTTCCCAGCTACTCGGGAGGCTGAGAGAGGATAATTGCTTGAACCCGGGAGGCGGAGGTTGCAATGAGCCGAGATCACGCCAGTGCACTCCAGCCTGGAGACAGAGAGAGACTCTGTCTCAAAAAAAAAAAAAAAAGAAAAATGTATACTTCAGTTCTTAGCTGCTGAAAATTAAACTTCGTAAATTTATTAGAAGTATAATGAGGCAGGGCATGGAGGCTCACGCCTGTAATCCCAGCACTTTGGGAGGCCAAGGTGGGCAGGTCACCTGAGGTCAGGAGTTCAGGACCAGCCTGACCAATGTGGTGAAACCTGGTCTCTACTAAAAATACAAAAATTAGTCAGGTGTGGTGGCGGGTGCCTGTAATCCCAGCTACTCAGGAGGATGAGGCAGGAGAATCATTTGAACCCGGCAGGCGGAGGTCGCAGAGCCAAGACTGAGCCATTGTACTCCAGCCTGGGTGACAAGAGCAAAACTCCATCTCAAAAAAAAAAAAAAAAAAAAAAGTATAATGAATTCACACATTGCTACTATGTGTTTTAAATCTTAAGGCCACTTAAATTACAGATGGCCTAGTATTATGTCAAGAACCTTATTTCCTCCATGTTCACAGAGGAATGTGCCAGGGGCTGTGGGGTTCTCAAGGCACTGCCTGCCCCGGGTCAGGTACTTACCATGTGGTGTCTCCAGAGCTGGTGACGATCTGATTGTCATCCAGGAATCGGCAGCAGGACAGGTAACCTGGCAAAGAACAGGCCTAAGTGATGAGCTGAATCCAGCAGGCCTTGCATCCAGCCTCATACATAGAGAAACACATCGGCCGGGTGGAAGCTCTATGTCTAAGGTAAGACCAGCACCGTGCTAGTGAACTTTTGTTCCCATCTGTGCACACAGCAGAAGGTCCACACGCACTGCTGGTGAGGGTGAGAGCCTGGTCAGGCAGGACAGCACGTCCCACAGGGACCCACAGCTCCGTGATGGGGGCAGGAGCAGAAACCACACCCATGAAACACACACATCTTTCATCTGCTTTAGTGTTTGACACATCAAAGGCTGGGGACCCCTCAGCTATTTACTCATTCAGGGGAAGCTGACTCCAGTGCCCAGGAGGGCGATCATCCAGACACCTGGAACACAGCCTTAACAAAACAGACACCTCCTGCTCTCTCTCCTACAGCCCATGCTCCAGTGGGGACAGAGCATGAGAATCACTGAAAGAGGACATTGGAAAGGGAGTGCTAGGGGAAGGAAGAGGACAAGGTAGCGGCCTCGCAAGATGGGAGCCAGGAGAGGAGGGAGGACAAGAGTGGACTCAGAGAAGGAGGATCCAAACAGAGGGTCCAGCCAGGGCAGGAGGCGGCGAGGCCACAGGGTCAGGGTGGCAAGGGCCCGCAGGTCATGGAAGGGATAACGAAGGCAACAGGAAAGCGGCATGGCAGCAACACTGCAGACACGGGGGTGCTCGTGAATACGTGTGGGTGGGTTTGTTTTCTTGGGGACAGCGGCTGTGACACCCACATCAGCGTGGGCACAATTCTGTGTCTCTGAGTATTCCCACCCACTCCCACTGGGAAGGAAGCATCAGAGGCTAGAGCAGGACACACCAAGATGCCCCGTCCTAAACAACTTTCAAAATGAGGAAAAGCACAACAAAAAATCAGTCTGCAATATCCATCCACACATGACTGGTCTCTACTAAAAACACAAAAATTAGTCAGGTGTGGTGGCGGGCACCTGTAATCCCAGCTACTTGGGAGGGTGAGGCAGGAGAATCATTTGAACCCAGCAGTTCAAGTTGTTAATGACTTTTGTTGACCATTATTTCTTTTGTATATTGATCACAGTTCTGGTATTTACTGTGGAACTAAAAGCATAGGGTCAACAAACCAGTTAGTGTGTGCCCAGGGTTGGTGACAGACTGGCTCTAATCTGAAGATTCAGGGGTCCCAGTGGCACTGGTGATTCTTGAGACACCTGTTTAGATTTGAGTGTTTACTGAAATGCCTTCCCCCCAACTACACCACAGGGAGTCATGTGACACTGTGTGAATCAGCAAACAACAAAAATAAAATGCACAAAAAGAAGAAACCCACTGAGGGTTTTAATGTAGAAAGCTTAAGATTACAGAGAAAACAAAGCATTTATATAACAAACATTATTATCACTATTTTTTTGAGATGGAGTCTCATGCTGTTGCCAGGCTGGAGTGCGGTGATGCGATCTCGGCTCACCGCAACCTCCACCTCCCAGGTCAAGCGATTCTCCTGCCTCAGCCTCCTGAGTAGCTGGAACAACAGATGCACGCCACCACACACAGCTATTTTTTTATATTTTTAGTACAGACGGGGTTTCACCATGTTGGTCAGGATGGTCTTGATCTCTTGACCTTGTGATCCACCTGCCTCGGCTTCCCAAAGTGCTAGGATTACAGGCGTGAGCCACCATGCTTGGCCAACAAACATTATTAAACTGGCTCTGACAGAAAAAAAAATGCATAGATGACAGAGCTCAAAATATCAACTATGTGCCTACGAGAGCACGCGTGGTCAAATACTTCCTGGAGGCCACACCACAGGGACACTAGGGACCACAAAGGTGAACCCAAGTCCAGCTCAGAGGAGGACAGCCCTGCATACCTGGCGCCCCTGTAGTGCCCTGCAGCTCGCTGTCATGCTCCGGGGTCTCCACCCGAGCCCTCCTCCACTGGCTTCCTGGTTCACACTCACCCTTGCTTCAGGGAAGCACCCCCACCCCGTCAGATGCCCATCCAGACCATGCCACCAAGCCTTGTAGCACTTAGCCTGTTTGAATGTGAGCACAGAAGGGCAGGAAAGAAGAGTCATGGAGACCTCAGCACAGCCTGCATCTCACACAGGGGACCAGACAGAGGCACTCCCAAGTTTACTGCATGAAAGAATCATGACCTTGGCTGGATGCGGCGGCTCACGACTGTAATCCCAGCACTTTGGGAGGCTGAGGTCAGGAGTTCAAGACCAGCCTGGCTAACATGGTGACACCCCGTCTCTACTAAAAATATAAAAATTAGCCAGCTGTGGTGGTGGGCGCTGGGTCTGTAATCCCAGCTACTCGAGAGGCTGAGGCAGGAGAATCACTTGAACCCAGGTAGCAGAGGTTGCAGTGAGCCAAGTTCATGCCGGTGCACTCCAGCCTGGGCAACAGAGTGAGACTCTGCCTCAAAAAAACAAAAAACAAAAAACATGACCTCATAGGTCTCAAAGACCTCATAGGTCTCAAGGACCTCTCTGTCCTACCCTGTGCGGGCTGTAGTGAAGCTACACAGAACCCATCAGCTTCTTACTCCAAGAATCAGAGAATGAACCCTAAAATCACAGCTCTCGCGCCGACAAAATGATGTGGACAAGCATCAGCTGATAGGAACTATGAAGGACAAGGGGAATGACCAAATGTATAAGCCACACGTGGCCTCTTACAATTTTGTGACTTTATGATGGTTTGAAAGACACACGCATTTCGTAGGAAAACCATGCTCCAAATACCCATACGATTATTCTATGTTTTCATTTTCAGGAGTGTCCAATAATTTACATGAGATGTTTGACTTTTTCTTATGAGGTATGTATTATGTTAGATGGTTCTGCCTAGCCAGAGGCCACTCTAAGTGTCTGTGCATGTTCAGGTTGGGGGGTGAGGTGTGTCCAGTGCGGCTGGAGAGCAGGATGGGGTGTCTGTGCATGTTCAGGTTGGGGGGTGAGGTGTGTCCAGTGAGGCTGGAGAGCAGGATGGGTGGTGCAGTGCCCAGGGTGCAAGCACACTCCATGAGGCCCAGTCTGTGCACAGAGACCAGGCCTAACCCCTTCTTCCAGGAAAGCCTCATAGGGCCTTCTGGCCAAGAGGCCACGAGTGGTGAAGATTGCAGACTCTGAAATCAGAAATACCTGGGCTCCACTGTCAGCATGGCAGCTGAGTAGCAGTGAAAGTTCCTGTAAGTTCTTTTAGAGTCCCAGCCTCCCCATGTAACTGGCGAATGGATGGGAGGAGCAGAGCTGTCTGTGCACATAAGAAGTTCTCAGTAAATGGAGACAGTTACTATTTCTGTTATTATTGAATTTGAACAAATTCCCTGGGTATGTGTGGGGGGACACTTCAGGTGAAAACACGCCCCTCCTCCCCTGGTGCGGGGGCCTATGCTGCCACCCTCTGGAAGCCTGCAGAGGGGCAGGGAAAACAGACCCTGAACAAAAGTGTACACCCAGTGAGGAGGTGCAAGGGCACAAAGGTGGCACCAAGTGCCTCAAACAGAGGCTGAAACGTGACCTGGGGACCTCGCAGTGGTCTGGTCATATAGGCAGTAGGTGTGAAGGGCTGTCCTGTGTCTCATAGGGACCACTGGCTGTAGGGACAAGGCTGTGAAAGTCCAGGCGAGAAGGGGTGGCTTGAAGAGAAGCAGGGCAGAGAGTGGAAGCGTAAGAGAAAGATGGGCTCCTGGGCATGTGGTGTCAGCAGAGGTGTCTCAAGGATAGAGCGAGTCTAGAGTCTAGAAAGGAGCAGATCACCAGGCTCTGGGAAGAGCACAGCATGGGTGCACACACTGCTCTACCCAGCATGGCTGCCGACCCGAAGACAGCAAAGCCAAGACGGACACACAAGCGTGGCCAGACGCAGCCCTGTGAGGAAACTTACCCAAGAACAGGACGATGGGCTTGAGAAACCATCCATCTACAAGGATGGTGTTTGCTGCAGCAATGTTTGTAATAAATTGTGGGAAACTGTGAACTGCCTAAATGTCTGACAATAGGAACAAATTAGTGTACCACACCATGAAACTCTCTACAGCTCCTGAGTTACAGAACGACAGTATAATGCTATAGTTATATAATACTGTATAATACTACTGCATACGTATTGTATAATACTGTAATTCTGGATGGAATTATAGGTCCCCCAACATAAAAGAAGATGATTCAAAGTTCCTTTCCAAATTTTTTTTTTTTTTTTTTTTTTTTTTGAGATGGAGTCTCGCTCTGTCACCCAGGCTGGAGTGCAGTGGCGCAATCTCTGCTCACTGCAACCTCCACCTCCCCGGTTCAGCACTTCTCCTGCCTCAGCCTCCCATGTAGCTGGGACTACAGGCACCTGCCACCCACATCCAGCTAATTTTTGTATTTTTAGTAGAGATGGGGTTTTGCCATGTTGGCAGGCTGGTCTTGCACTCCTAACATCAGGTGATCCACCCGCCTCAGCCTCCCAAAGTGCTGAGATTACAGGCATGAGCCACCGCACCCAGCCCCCTTTCCAAAATTTCTACAATGAACACACTTTGAAAGGTTTAGTTCTCCTGCCTGCACCCTGGAGAACATCCCTGTTGGGAGCAGGGGCAAGGAGACCCCACCCAAGGGAGGAGCACAGGACACACTGAAAGGCAGGCGGGCAAATGCCAAGAAGTCAGCCATGACCACGCCCAGTCCCCTCACTAGTCCTCCTCTGACAGGTGGTTTCAGGAGAACCTATGCTGCCCCAGGATCGGCTCCAAGGAGCAAAAATAAGACTGTGCTGGTGAGGCACAGGCTCAGCCTAGACCTGGAGGGAAAGGTGCCCAGCCCTGCACCGAGGCGTGCACAAGAGATGGGGAGCAGAGGTCTTTTCTTCAAGTTCAGTAAGAAGGAAAATCAAAGAGATGAGGAAGTAACTTGAAGATGTGAAAGTGAGGCTCAGAGGGGTGCACAGAGGAGTGCCCGGGAACCACAAGTGCCTCTATGATGGTGTGAGGCTGTGAGGCCCACCAGTGCAGCCGAGATGCCGGGGCTGATGACAGTGAGCCTCAAGCAGGCATCCCAGTCACCAGCTGCCCTGTTGTGGCTCCTAAAGCAGGGTTTACGGGGAGACAACATACATCCCCTTCTGTGTCCAAGCTTGTGAGGCCCGTCAGAAAAAAATCCACTATTTTCATGAATATAGAAAATGTTCTGCTTCTCACTATATGAAGATACTGTGCCTAAAAATCTCAAGTTTTGGCCACCACAGTGGGCTCTGTCACTGACAGCTGTGCACACTGTATCATGAAGGCCTTGGGCTGGACTTCTGATCAATGCTTATGTATCTGTAGCCATCTTGATCAGAATGATCCAGGAAAGGGCCGCCGTGTCTCCACTATCCAAGAGGTATGCAAAGAACAAAGCTCTAAGAGCAAGCATGGAGTCTCCCTGCATTGGCCCTTAGGGATCTGCTTTGATAAAAATCTGAGACTGGAGGCCGGGCACGGTGGCTCACGCCTGTAATCCCAGCACTTTGGGAGGCCGAGGCGGGCGGATCACAAGGTCAGGAGATCGAGACCATCCTGGCTAACACGGTGAAACCCCGTCTCTACTAAAAATACAAAAAATTAGCCGGGCGAGGTGGCAGGCGCCTGTAGTCCCAGCTACGCGGGAGGCTGAGGCAGGAGACTGGCGTGAACCCCGGGGGGCAGAGCCTGCAGTGAGCCGAGATCGCGCCACTGCACTCCAGCCTGGGTGACAGAGCGAGACTCCGTCTCAAAAAAAAAAAAAAAAATCTGAGACTGCATCAGAGGGCTGGAAATAAGCTTTTTTTGGAGACAGAGTTTCGCTCTTGTTGCCCAGGCTGGAGTGTAGTGGTGCGCTCTTGGCTCACTGCAACCTTGCCTGCTGGGTTCAAGTGATTCTCCTGCCTCAGGCTCCCGAGTAGCCGGGACTACAAGTGCATGCCACCACATCTGGCTAGTTTTTGTATTTTTTGTAGAGACGGAGTCTCCCTATGTCACCCAGACTCACAAACACTCTTAAGAGGCCAAATGTGTGTGTGTTTTTTAAATAACACAACTCCTTAGAAGTAAAATTTCATGAAATATGAAGGAAATAAAATTTCTAAAATATTGCTACTAATACCAGTTTTTTTATTTTCTTGAGTATTTTTGGCTTTCTTTCTTTAGTTTCAAAGACAAATACAGTCAGTGTTAAATCCAGCAACCTTTGATTACCAATGGAAACAGATGCACAGACTCTGATGGTCATGGGAAGGGACTGCTGAACATAGAGAACACCTTTCCAAAAAGGGTGCTGCATCAGACAGAGCTGTGTGGTTTACAGGGTCGGTGTGAGCTGCCTGGCTGGACTCCCAGCGATGGCCAGGGGCTCCTAATTGTAGGCATTACCTTCTCACAGAAACAACTATAAGCACTGCACAAAATACAAAACCAAACACCTGAAAGCATGAAAACAAGAGCAGGTAGAAACTGGAAGAGTCTCCCCTGGGAGAAACGAAAGGCAGGGCATGGTTTGTTCTTAAGGAGCTTTCCCTGAGGAAGGGACTGTCTGTGAAAACCCCAGGGCTACAGCCTCACACACAAGACCTGTGGCCAAGGTCTTCAAGAGCCAGTAGACAGATTACTGGGCAACCACAGCCAGAAAGCGAAAGGATAACAACTACAAAGAAGAAAGCCACAGAAAGGGAGTCCCAAACTACACACAAGCTGACCAGATATCCAACACCAGAAGTGCACAGGCATGCAGCCAGCGCAGAAAAGCTGAACAGAGGTTTCTGCTGCTGCCACACAAGAAAGACAGAGACAGACTGCCTGATACAACGCAACTAAACATCAGTTAGTTCTGGAGAACGTAACCGGACACAAAGTCTCTATGACACAACATTTACAATGTCCAGAATACAATTTGAAATTACTACATGTACTAAAAAAATAGCAAAATGTCACTCAGAATCCAGAGGAGAGATCCGCAAGGACCAACCTCAGGAAGATGAGATGCTGGGATCAGCACACAAGAACTCTAAAGGCAGCTATTAAACTCTCCTTATGGATGCCAAATAAAACATGCTATTATACAAGGACAGGGAATCTCAGCAGGAAAATAAAAAATTTCTCAATAAAAGCAATAGAAACTCTAGAACTGCAGAAGGAATATCTGACATAAAGAATCTGCTGGATAGCCTTACTTTATCAGAGGTAGCAAGTACATGAACTTGCATGGAAATAAAAAGGTTAAAAGCAAGTAAGCGGTGCTAACAACAACAAAAAGGAACAAATCTGAAGAAGTGGGAAAGTGATGAATAAGCCCCAGCCCCCGGAGCCTCGGGGACAGCACAGATGCGTTTGTATTGCAGCACAGAGGGGCAGGGACTCAGGACAGAGGACGCATTTGAAGACATGGTCTAAAACTTCCCAAATTTGGGGAAAGACAAATTTATAGATTCAACATGCCAAAGCGCAATAAATGCAAAGAAAATCACACCTAGACACCTATGTGCAAACTGCTAAAAACCAAAACAAATCTTTAGATTGCTAAAAAAAAGAAAAATAAATTAAAAAAAGAGTCAACTCATAATAATTCTAGATATCCAGCAAAAATACCCTTCAAGAATAAAGGCAAAATATAAATCTTAGAGAAATGAACACTAAGTGCTTTTGTGCTTTGCTAGCAGCAGACCTGAGACTTGCATTAACCATGACGTTCTGGGTAGGGCTCCCGGCCGACAGGACGCCCGCAGAAGGCACCTCTGCAGGAGAACGGGAAGGGCACTGGACATGGAAGCTCTCTCTGGAGGGCAGAGTAGATTTATTTCATTCTTTTCTCTTTGAGATGGAGTCTCACTCTGTCACCCAGGCTGGAGTGCAGTGGCGCAATCTCAGCTCACTGCAACCTCTGCTTCCCAGGTTCAAGTGATTCTCCTGCTTCAGCCTCCTGAGCAGCTGGGACTACAAGTGCATACCACCATGCTCGGCTAATTTTTGTATTTTTAGTAGACACGGGGTTTTGTCATGTTGGCCAGGCTGATCTCAAACTCCTGGCCTCAGGTGATCTGCTTGCCTCGGCCTCCCAAAGTGCTGGGATTACAGGCGTGAGCCAACCGTGCCCGGCCTATTTCATGCTTTTCATATTTATTCACATTGTAAGACCCCTAATTTCTTAAGAATGTTTAAAGAATACAACAACGCATCATGGAGCTAATAACACACACAGGTGTGATGCATATGAAAACCACAAGAGTGAGGAAGGGCAGACAGCAGGCCTGTGTGGCTGCGAGCTCCTTGCCTTTCCTATCAACTAGGACCATGGTAACTAGAGGACCGCGAGACATTGTGAATGTACACTGTAATCCCTAAAGACGCCACTAAGACATCAGGCAAAATAGTTTACCTACAAAGCCCACAGACAGAGTAAAATAGATTTCTTAAAAAATCAAGTAACCCAGGCCAGGCGTGGTGGCTCAGGCCTGTAATCAAGTAACTCAAAGGAAGGTAAGAAGGGAACAACCAAAAAACAAAAATGAAGGGACAAAAAGGTGGCAAAGTAGCAGAGCTACAGTAAGAAATATAAATGTGCAAAAGCATATTCCAAAGGCGGGCAGAAAAATCCAAGACCCAACAATGATGTGAGGTCTATAACGGACTATTTTCAAAGACACAGTTAAGCTCAAAGGACCCCCATGAAGGCAGGGCTGACTATATTAGTATCGGAAAAAGCAGCGGTTCCCAACAAAGAGCATTATGAGTGAGAAGGAACAGTTCATCATGAGAGCAGGGTCACAGGGTCAATTAATCACAAAGAGACAACAAACGTAAAGGCATCTACTGAAAGAGCTCAAGATATCTGAAGCACATATTGACAGAATTAACAGGAAGATTAGAAAATCCATCATCATTTTAACAGCCCTGCATGAGCATTTCATAGAAAGATATAGAAGATTTGAACATGCCAAAAATCTTGCTCTAATTAACATGTATGTAGAAAATGAGGCCCAGATACAACAAAAACACACATCATTCCCAAGTGCACACAGCGCGGCCACCATGACAGACCATCAGCTCCATTAAAAACAAGCCTCAAATGTCAAAGGACTGAAATGATACCGAGTGTGTTTTTAAGCACAATGGCAACTAATTAGAAATCAACAATAACTAAGAAAACTTCAGATATATAAAATTATACATCTAAATAACCCATAAGTCAAATAAGCACTCACAAGGATATTAAAAATTTCACATTGAATGATAATTAAAAGACAACATAGGCTGGGAGTGGTGGCTCAAGCCTGTAATCTCAGCACTTTGGGAGGCTGAGGCAGGCAGATCACTTGCGGTCAGGAGTTCAAGACCAGCCTGACCAACACAGCAAAACCCCATCTCTACTAAAAATACAAAAATTGGCCAGGCGTGGTGGTGGCACGCCTGTAATCTACTCGGGAGGCTGAGGCAGGAGAATCGCTTGAACCCAGGGGGTTGAGGTTTCAGTGAGCTGAGATTGCACCACTGTACTACAGCCTGGGTGACAGAGCGGGACTCCATCTTAAAAAAAAAAAAAAAGACAATATTAAAAAAATGTGTGTGATGCAGCTAAAGCCATGCTTAGAGGGAAATTTAAAGGGAAATTTAAAACTTTAAGTGATTATATTTGAAAAGGAAGCAAACCAGTGGCCTACAGATCTACTTTAGGCAGCTGGAAAATTAAGAAGAAGGCAACTCCAAAGTAAGCAGAAGGCAGGAAAGAACAGAGAACAGAAATCAACAACAGCAGCGGCATTATCTTTCAAAGGACAAGGTTATACTTGTAATCTGGCCAAAATTAACTTATTTAACAGACTGCTTAATGGGTGTCAACTGTAGTACTAGTGACTCCATGAACTGATTTCTTTGGCTGCATGTGAAGTGGGCGGAGTGATCAAAAAGTACTGGGGCATAAAATGTCTGAGAACAGATAATATAGCCAGAGAGGTAAAATATTAGAATAGGACATCCTCTTTCAGCAAATGTATGCCTTTCATGATGAATTAGTGTCGCAAGTAAACAAAATCTTGGTGAGGTAATAGACTACCTAGCACTTAAGGCCACAAGGCTCTAATTCTGCCTCATTTGCAGAGACAGGGTCTCGCTTTCGCCCAGCCTGGAGTGCATAGCTCCCTGCAGCCTCAACCACCCAGGCTTGAGCCATCCTCCCGAGGAGCTGGGACCATAGGTGTGTGCCACTGTACATGGCTGTTTTTCATTTTTTTGTAGAGAAGGGGTCTAGCTTTGTTGCCCCAGCTGGTCTCGAACCCCTGGCTCCAAGCTATCCTCCTACCTTGGCCTCCCAGAGTGTTGCAGTTACAGGCATGAGCCACCATGTCCAGTGCAAATCCACAGGTTTCTTACTGGTAAAGGCATATCAGGCTTGGTTTTAGTTTCATTTTCAGAAAACTTCTGGCCATTACTGTGACTTTTATTTGAACCAGTCTCATTTAATGATTCATAAGGCCGAGCGCGGCGGCTCACACCTATAATCCCAGCACTTTGGGAGGCTAAGGCAGGCGGATAACGAGGTCAGGAGTTCAAGACCACCCTGGCCAATACAACAAAACCCCGCCTCTATTAAAAACAGAAAAATTAGCTGGGCATGGTGGCGGACACCTGTGGTCCCAGCTACTTGGGAGGCTGAGGCAGGAGAATCGCTTGAACCCAGGAGTCAGAGGTTGCAGTAAGCCAAGAATGTGCTGCTGCACTCCAGCCTGGGTGACACAATGAGACTCTATCTTAAAAAAAAAAAAAAAAGGCTGGGCATGGTGGCTCACGCCTGTAATCCCAGCACTTTGGGAGGCTGAGGTGGGTGGATCACGAGGTTAGGAGATCGAGACCATCCTGGCTAACACGGTGAAACCCCGTCTCTACTAAAAATACAAGAAAGAAATTAGCCGGGTGTGGTGGCAGGCGCCTGTAGTCCCAGCTACTCAGGAGGCTGAGGCAGGAGAATGGCGTGAACCCAGGAGGCGGAGGTTGCAGTGAGCCGAGATCACGCCACTGCACTCCAGCCTGGGCAACAGAGGGAGACTCCACCTCAAAAAAAAAATAATTAATTAATTAAAAAATGATTGATAAAAAGTGAGTATCCAAAGCATATAATGTACCCCAGGTAAACAACTTGTGTCACTTGAAGGTTATGAACAAGGACGGGTACCTGTGTGTCCTGCCAGCTCACGACTCACGCGCACGTTCCCCTCACGAGTTTTCAGATTGTAAATGGAGCAAATGTTATCCAGGCCACCACAGGCCACATAGTTCCCAGAAGGGGCATATGCACAGGTCATGACCCAGGAGGAGCGCAGAGGGATGGCGTGGACCTAATGACAGAAAGACAGATGATGCAAACACCTTTATGTTCAAAAACACTGACACTAGGATTTTCTCATCTCCAACTTTCATTGCAAAGGAGGTATCAGAACAAAATAAGAGCCAAAATTATCTAGAGAGCGATTCCCATATGTGGCCACTCAGGTGAAGCATACTTAATGAGAAGTCCAGTGTTGCACATGGGATTCAAATTCAATCCACACAATCCAGTTTTACTGAAGTCACAACTTATGATTAGGTGGGGTCTTAACAGTAGTGCTGCCCACTCATCAAAACCACATTATTAGGCCGGGTGCGGTCACTCACGCCTGTAATCCCAGCACTTTGGGAGGCTAAGTTGGGTGGATCACCTGAGGTCAGGAGTTCAAGACCAGCCTAGCCAACATGGTGAAACCCCATGTCTCTACTAAATATACCAAAATTAGCCGGGCGTGATGGCACATGCCTGTAATCCTAGCACTTTGGGAGGCTAAGGCGGGTGGATCACCTGAGGTCAGGAATTTGAGACCAGCCTGGCCTCAAATTGGTGAAACCCCGTCTGTGCTAAAATACAAAAATTAGCTGGGTGTGATGGTGGGCGCCTGTAATCCCAGCTACTCAAGGAGGCTGAAGCAGGAGAGTCGCTTGAACCAGGAGGGTGGAGGCTGCAGTGAGCAGAGATCGCACCACTGTACTCCAGCCAGGGCGATAAGAGCAATGCTCCATCTCAAAAAAACAAAAAAACAAAAAACAAAACAAAAAACAAAACAAAAAACCCCACACATATTGGAAGGAAAACACTGCATTATTCTGTCAAATGGCCATGAACTTATTTGAAAACAAAAAATTTTTTTTCAAGATGGAGTTTCGCTCTTGTTGCCCAGGTTTGAGTGCAGTGGCGTGATCTAGGCTCACTGCAACCTCTGCCTCCTGGGTTCAAGCAATTCTCCTGCTTCCGCCTCCTGAGTAGCTGGGATTACAGGCGCCTGCCACCACTCCTGGCTAATTTTTTGTATTTTTAGTAGAGACGAGATTTCACCATGTTGGCTAGGCTGGTCTCAAACTCCTGATCTCAGGTGATCCACCTGCTTCAGCCTCCCAAAGTGCTGGAATTACAGGTGTGAGCCCCTGCACCCAGCCGAAAACAAAAGATTTTTACGGAATAACCAAAATGGACATTCCTATAATCTACCTTGCCACATCTCTCCCAGTGTTTTAGATCTGCTATAATTAATGCAATCATTTATACACATTTAGTATTCTCTAGTAAAATAAACTGAATTACATCTTTTACGTATATGTTTGGACCAATGACAATACTTTTTATTCAAAACAATACAATTTGGATTAAGTCTTGAAAATAACATAAATTACACTTTAAAGTATGATGTCTTTCAGATGATCTCTTCTAAAAACTAGTAATTGAATGAAAAGCGATACTTCTGCACTCTATAAATAAAACATGAAACTTCCCAGACTCTGCTAAAACTGGAATTGAGGTCTCCTAGAGACACAGAAGGTCCTTAGCTCCCACCAGCTTGGTAAGGAGATGATGGACAACAGCACAGCTGTGCCTGGTCCAGAGGAAGAGACCCTCACAGGTGCCGGCACGTGACTCAGCTTCTATCTCACCTGCACAACTTCACTACTAACAAACAGAGCTTGCCGCTACTGCCTTCCCTATCCTGTATTATGTGATTTAACAAAAATGAATCCAGAGCTTAAAACCCTGTTTCCTGGGTTGGTTTTCCAAGGAAGGGAATTTTCCAGTCCCTACCTTGTTGGTGGTGTAGCTGTCCCAGATGATAAGTTTACCATCCTGCGAGGCACTGACGAGAAGCCTGGAGGGACAGACAAAAGCAAACCTATCAGTACCGCACAACACAAAAAGTGTACAAGGGCAACAGACTAAAACCCAGACTCTGGTGACTTATGTGCTCCCATGTTACATGTGCTTCAGACAAAGCCACTTATTTATAAGAAAAAAAATCTCTGGTCGGGCACAGTAGCTCACGTCTGTAATCCCAGCACTTTGGGAGGCCGAGGCAGGCAGATCACATGAGGTCAGGAGTTCAAGACCAGCCTGGCCAACATGGCGAAACCCTGTCTCTACTAAAAATACAAAAATTAGCCGGGCATGGTAGTGCGTGTCTGTAATCCCAGCTACTTGGGAGGCTGAGGCAGAAGAATCGCTTGAACCTAGGAGGCGGAGGTTACAGTGAGCCAAAATCATGCCACTGGACACCAGCCTGGGCAACAGAGCGAGACACTGTTGAAAAGAAAGAAAAGAAAGACAGAAAAGAAAAGAAAAAAAAGAGAAAAGAAAAAAGAAAGGAAGGAAGGAAGGAACGGAAGGCTCTAAATGTCAGACCAACTTTAAAAGCATGAACGAAAACACTGTCACAGACCACAGTTGAGAGTGGAGAGTGCCTGGCCCCAACCGAATGCAGGCCACATCACCCCTGGCACCCATTCCCTTTGTCAGCTGAGACAGGGTGACATCATTTCATAAGTGCTTCTGTTTGGTTTCATTACAAATCAAATTAGAGGCTCATCTCTTTAATCCCAACACTTTGGGAGGCCAAGGTAGGTGGATCACAGGAGTTTGAGACTAGCATGGCCGGCATGGTAAAATCCCGTCTCCACTACAAAAACACAAAAAAATAGCTGGGTATGGTAGTGCATGCCTGTAATCCTAGCTACTCAGGAGGCTGAGGTGGGAGAACTGCTTGAACCCAGGAGGCGGAGGTTGCAGTGAGCCGAGATTGTGCCACTGCACTCTAGCCTGGGCAACAGAGCGAGACCCTGACTGGAAAAAAAAAAACAAACGAAAGAACAAACCACTTTTAGACGTTCCAAATTCAGGAAACATTTCTCACCCAAAATATACCCCATGAAATTTCCCAGACTGAGCTAAAATTGGAATCAAGGTCTCCTAGAAACCAAAGGAGGCGTTCCCTCCTCACCTGCTTGGTAAACAACAGCATCAATGCGCATGGTCCGGGAGCAGAGACCAGTAACTATCATGAATTTTTTCTTTTTTTCTTTTTGAGATGGAATCTCGCTCTGTGGCCCAGGCTGGAGTGCAGTGGCGCCATCTCAGCTCACTGCAAGCTCCACCTCCGGGGTTCATGCCATTCTCCTGCTTCAGTCTCCCGAGTAGCTGGGACTACAGGCGCTCACCACCACACCCAGCTAATTCTTTTTTTTTATTTTTTTGAGACGGAGTCTCGCTCTGTCGCCCAGGCTGGAGTGCAGTGGCGCAATCTCGGCTCACTGCAAGCTCCGCCTCCCGGGTTCACGCCATTCTCCTGCCTCAGCCTCTCTGAGTAGCTGGGACTACAGGCGCCCGCCACCACGCCCGGCTAATTTTTTTGTATTTTTAGTAGAGACGGGGTTTCACCGTGGTCTCGATCTCCTGACCTCGTGATCCGCCCGCCTCGGCCTCCCAAAGTGCTGGGATTACAAGCGTGAGCCACCGCGCCCGGCCGCTAATTCTTTTTGTATTTTTAGAAGACATGGGGTTTCCCCATGTTAGCCAGGCTGGTCTCCAACTCCTGGCCTCAAGTGATCCGCCCGCCTTGGCCCCCCAAAGTGTTGGGATTACAGGCATAAGCCACAGTGCCTCAAAACGCAGGTTTTAACTATTTCGGCTGTGAACATGTGTGGCTTCTTAAAGCTGACCTAAAGCTGGAGTAACGCTCTTTCAAGTTTTGTTGATAACTCTGACACTTTTAATATCAAACTAGATGTTTTGATACACTAAGTACTAACTTTCTTTACAAAGGTGTCAATGAGTTTAACAACAAATAAAAACCTTTTCACCTGCACTTTATTACAAAATTTATCACAGAACTAAAAACTAAGTGCAGGCTCCCATCCTATTATTTTTCAGATGCAATTCTTTTTTTTTTTTTTTTTTTGAGACAGAGTCTCACTCTGTCACCCAGGCTGGAGCTCGCTCCAACCTCTGCCTCCCAGGTTCAAGCAATTCTCGTGCGTCAGCCTTCCCAGTAGCTGGAATTACAGGTGTGCACCACCATGCCTGGCTACTTTTTTGTATTTTTAGTAGAGACAGGGTTTTGCCATGCTGGTCTTGAACTCCTGAGCTCAATCTGCCTACCTCGGCCGGGATTACAGGCGTTAAGCCACTGCACCCAGCCTTCAGATGCAATTCTTAAAGCAAACTTCTCAATCCAGGTTGTCATCAACATATTAAACATTTAAAATTATTTCAACATAATGGTATAAAGTTCGCTCTCTATCTCTATTTCTGCCCAGCCCTTCTGAGACTTTCTGTCGAGTATCAGAGTTGATCTAAAGCAGCTCATCCTCCTAGATTAGGAGGATCACCTTTACAGAGGTCTCCCGGTCAGAGAGCTTAATAACTGCTGACTTCCAGAGGGATTAGGGACACGTAAGCTGTCCACTGATCCTCCAGAAGGTGAGAGAAGACATGCCTCCTAGTCCCGGGTCAGGGAGCTGTTGGAGAGTTGGGTTCACATTGCCTGGTAGTGCCTTTACCTACTCAAAAATCAATTATCTGAGGTGCCACTCACCTAGAACATAGAGGCAAGGGCCAGGAAGCAAGCTAAAGGGCTCCAGGACCCTGAACGTAGCTGCCAAAAATCAAAACACCTAATGCCCTTCATTTTACTCAAAGGAGGGAGGGTGGTGGCTCATGCCTGTAACCCCAGCACTTTGGGAGGCTGAGATAAGAGGATTGGTTAAGTCCAGGAGTTTGAAACCAACATGGGCAACAAAGGGAGACGCTGTCTCCACAAAATATATATTTTTTTGAGACGGAGTCTCGCTCTGTCGCCCAGGCTGGAGGATCTCGGCTCACTGCCAGCTCCGCCTCCCGGGTTCATGCCATTCTCCTGCCTCAGCCTCCCGAATAGCTGGGACTATAGGCACCTGTCACCACACCCGGCTAATTTTTTTTTTTTTTTTTGTATTTTTAGTAGAGATGAGGTTTCACCGTGTTAGCCAGGATGGTCTCGATCTCCTGACCTCATGATCCGCCTACCTCGGCCTCCCAAAGTGCTGGGATTACAGGCTTGAGCCACTGCGCCTGGCCCACAAAAAATATTTTTTAAAAATTAGCTGGGCACAGTGATGTGCACCTGTGGTACCAGCTACTCAGGAGGCTGAGGCAGGAGGATTGCTTGAGCACAGCAGTTCAAGGCTGAATTCAGTAAGCTAGGATCGCACCACTGCATTCTAGCCTGGACAACAGAGTGAGACCCAGCCTCAAAAAAAAAAAAAAAAAAAGTCGCCTTTTAGTACAAATATATTGATAAAGATATTACAAATGTACATCTGATACATTAATACATACATACATAACAAGTAATCATTGTGGGCCTCGCATGTAGTTTTCTTTTTTGTTTGTTTTTTTGAGACAGAGTCTCACTCTGTCACCCAGGTTGGAGTGCAGTGGTGCAATCTTGGCTCACTGCAACCTCTGCCTCCTGGGTTCAAGCAATTATCCTGCCTCAGCCTCCTGAGTAGCTGGGATCACAGGCACCCACCACCAAGCCTAGTTAACTTTTGTTATTTTTGGCAGAGACAGGGTTTCACCATACTAGGCAGGCTGGTCTCAAACTCCTGACCTCAGGTGATCCACCTGCCTCAGCCTCCCAAAGTGCTGGGATTATAGGCGTGAACCATGGTGCCTGGCCTCTCATGTAGCTTTATTTGTGTTTTGTTTTGTTTTTTGAGGCAGAGTCTTGATCCGTCACCCAGGCGGGACTGCAATGTGCATGTGTGTGTGTGTGTGTGTGTGGTGTGTGTGTGTGTGTATATATATATATATATATATATATATATTTTTTTTTTTTTTTTTTTTTTTTTTTCGTTTTTTGAGATGGAGTCTCACTCTGTTGCCCAGGCTGGAGTGCAGTGGTGTGATCTTGGCTCACTGCAACCTCCACCTCCTGGGTTCAAGCAATTCTCCCACCTCAGCCTCTTGAGTAGCTGAAACTACAGGCGCTCGCCACCACACCTGGCTAATTTTTGTATTTTTAGTAGAGACGGGGTTTCACCATGTGGGCCAGGCTGGTCTCGAACTCCTGAACTCAAGCGATCCACCTGACTTGGCCTCCCAAAGTGCTGGGGTTACAGGTGTGAGCCACCGCGTCTAGCCTCATGTAGTTTTGTTTTTTTTTTTTTGTTTTGTTTTTTTTTTTGAGATGGAGTCTCACTCTGTCACCCAGGCTGGAGTGCAGTGGCGCAATCTCGGCTCACTGCAACCTCCGCCCCCCAGGTTCAAGCAATTCTCCTGCCTCAGCCTCCTGAGTAGTTGGGATTACAGGCGCGCTGTAATTTTTGTACTTTCAGTAGAGATGGGGTTTCACCATCTTGCCCAGGCTGGTCTTGAACTCCTGAGCTCATGATCCACCCATCTCGGCCTCCCAAAGTGCTGGGATTACAGGCGTGAGCCACCACGTCCGGCCGCCTCATGTAGTTTTGAAAGACAAACTAGGCCAGGCACGGTGGCTCACGCCTGTAATCCCAGCACTTTGGGAGGCCGAGGCGGGCGGATCACGAGGTCATGAGATTGAGACCATCCTGGCTAACACAGTGCAATCCTGTGTCTACTAAAAAGACAACAAAAAAAATTAGCTGGGCGTGGTGGTGGGTGCCTGTAGTCCCAGCTACTTGGGAGGCTGACGCAGGAGAATGGCGTTAACCCAGAAGACAGAGCTTGCAGTGAGCTGAGATAGCACCACTGCCCTCTAGCCTGGGCGACAGCGAGACTCCGTCTCAAAAAAAAAAAAAGAAAGAAAGACAAATTAGTAGTCATTTCTACTGTTTCAGAGTGTCCATAAATCAAACAAACACGGTGAAAGACATGGTATTCATAGGCCAGAAACAGTGGCTCACGCCTATAATCCCAGCACTTTGGGAGGCTGAGGCAGGTGGATCACCAGGTCAGGAGATCGAGAACATCTCGGCTAACACGATGAAACCCCATCTCTACTAAAAATACAAAAAATTAGCCGGGTGCAGTGGCGGACGCCTGTAATCCCAGCTACTCAGGAGGCTGAGGTAGGAGAATGGCATGAACCCGGGAGGCGGAGCTTGCAGTGAGCCGAGATAGCACCACTGTAGTCCGGCCTGGGCGGAAGAGCAAGACTCCATCTCAAAAAAAAAGAAAAAAAAAATTAGCCGGGCGTGGTGGCGGGTGCCTGTAGTCCCAGCTACTTGGGAGGCTGAGGCAGGAGAATAGCGTGAACCTGGGAGGCAGAGCTTGCAGTGAGCCAAGATCGCACCACTGTACTCCAGCCTGGGTGACAGAGCGAGACTGCGTCTCAAAAAAAAAGAACTGGTATTCATAAATTATAGCTTTAAGTCATGAAAAAAATCTTAAGCAATAGAACATTTGTTTATGAAGGCAGGAAATATGAAGATTAAAGAAAATATATACCCTCCCCACTCTGTCATGCTGTGGGGGGCAGGGGGAGGGACAGCATTAGGAGAAATACCTAATGTAAATGATGAGTTAACGGGTGCAGCAAACCAACATGGCATATGTATTCCTATGTAACAAACCTGCACATTGTGCACATGTACCCTAGAACTTAAAGAAAAAAAAAAAGGGGAGGCTTGTGGAACAAGAATATAGATATGTATGTATACACACACACACACACCCTCCCCCCAAAAAACCTCTTTTGGACCTTAAAGAGGCAAACACTGGCCTATCCAGAAAAAAACAGCTATTTAGAACAAGCAATCTCTAGAAGGCTCTGGAAAGCAGAGGTTCTCCATAATATCATTTTGGTTTTCTCATGACTGTGCAATTATACAACAAATGCCATGCACCTAGCACCCTGTCCAAGAACATGGACCAACGTGACACCCCAGCCTCCCACAGGCCTCACTGAAGACCGCCTTGCTCACAGGGTGGCCATGACTCTGAACTTGATCCTGCTTTGTCAGCCCTTGCTTTTCTTCCTTCTAATCCTGGGGCTTTCAAGGCACAAAGTGTGTTTGAGACAGACGAAACATAAAGCCTCCCATGTAAGGATCTGGCGCCCACCCCACCCACCCTGAGCCCCCAGCCCCACCTCCACTGCTCAGTTCACACACCCATCTCTTCGATCCCTGAACACACCTGCCTGCAGGTCACTCTCATCCCTTCCAGACACCCAGTCCAGAGCCCAGCTGGTGAAGGAGACACATTACTTGGCAGTGCGGTGCTCTGAGTACCTGAACACTGCCCAGCAACAGCACTGTCTACTCCACTAACCTGCCTAATCTGCACATCAGTGTTACGACACATGGAGGAAAGGCCCCAGAGGTAACATACTGTTTTGTTTTCCATCTACTTTTGACAATAAATTCTAACATAGATAGACTAGTAACAACATTTTCTTTTTTTTTTTTTGAGATGGAGTCTCGCTCTGTCGCCCAGGCTGGAGTGCAGTGGCACAATCTCGGCTCACTGCAAGCTCTGCCTCCTGGGTTCACGCCATTCTCCTGCCTCAGCCTCTCCGAGTAGCTGGGACTACAGGCGCCCACCACCACGCCCGGCTAATTTTTTTTGTATTTTTAGTAGAGACGGGGTTTCACCGTGGTCTCGATCTCCTGACTTCGTGATCCGCCCGCCTCGGCCTCCCAAAGTGCTGGGATTACAGGCGTGAGCCACCGCGCCCAGCCAACATTTTTTTTCTTTTTTTTTTTTGAGTCAGAATGTCACTCTGTCACCCAGTGGTGCAATTTCGGCTCACCGTAACCTCTGCGTGCCTCAGCCTTCCAAGTAGCTGGGACTACAGCTACCATGACCAGCTAATTTTAAAATTTTTAGTAGAGATGGGGTTTTGCCATGTTGGCCAGGAGGCTGGTCTCGAACTCCTGACCTCAAGTGATCCGCCCACCTTGGCCACCCAAAGTGCTGGGATTACAGGCATGCGCCACTGCATCCGGCCAGAACACTTTTTAAAAAACTCTTTTTGATTTTTTTAAAGGAGTAACTTTGAATTCACAAAGTATATTCTTACTTATTCAGATATTAATTTAGAGACAGGGTCTCACTCTGTCGTGCAGGCTGAAACATAGTGGGGTGATCTCGACTCACTGCAAGCTCTGCTTCCCTCACTCCTGGGTTCAAGTGATCCTCCCACCTCAGCCTCCTGAGTAGCTGGGACTCCAGGTGCGCACCACAACAACTAACTTATTTTTGTACTTTTTGTAGAGAAGGGGTCTCGCCACGTGACCTAGGCTGATCTTGAACTCCTGGGCTCAAGCCATTCGCCTGCCTTGGTCTCCCAAAGTGCTGGGATGAGAAGCATGAGCCAATGTGCCTGGTTACCTATTTATTTTGAATATTAAAGCAATTTTTAACAAGTAATTATATGTATATTTATGGAGTGCAATGTGATATTTTGATATATATCCACATTGTGAAATAAATCAATCAAGCTCATCAACACACCCATCACTTCCCATTTGCTCTGTGGTAGGAACACAGTCTATTAACAATTTTGAAACACACGTTATTATGAACTAGTCTCCGTGCTGTGTGGCACATTTCTAAAATGTATTCCTAACTAAAACTCTGTACCCTCAGAACATCATCTCCCCACTTCCCCACCCTCCCCCTTCCCACTTTTATTCTGACTCCTACCCTCACTGGAACCATCATGCGAGCTCTCATTTGCATATGGAATTGTATGGGATACTATATAGAACAAACTAAAGATAGAATCTTTTGTTCTCTAGCTGTTTGTGCTCTAAAGCGGACAATTTCACGAACAAAGAAAAAGCCAAGCAGAAAATTCCACGCTAACAACAGAATACAAAGAAATACTACTCAAAAGAAGGGCATGTTAAAAATTATGTCAGGTGCTTGAACGAGCATGTCACAGTTACACAAATCAAACAGTACTTTATTAAATTATTTGGATAGAACAGGCAGCAAATAAGACTTTGTAATAGCCTCTAAATCAGAGTGTGGGGTCACGGAGGTGAGATGCCTGGTGGGGAAGCAAGGGGTATAATTTAAAGCACAAGAAATAGGCTAGAAGTGGTGGTGGCTCACACTATAATCTCAGCACTTTGGGAGGCTGAGGTGGAAGGATCTAGGGGCCAGGAGTTTGAGACCAGTGTCAGCAACAAAGGGAGACCGTGTCTCTATAAAAAACCAAAAAATATTAGCCAGGCATGGTGGCACATGCCTGTGGCCTACACCACTTGGGAGGCTGAGTAGGAAGGGTTGCTGGAGCCTAGGAGGTCGAGGCTGCAGTGAGATATGATCACACCACTGCACTCCAGCATGACTGACAGAGTGAGACCCTGTCTCAAAAAAAAAAAAAAAAAAAAATGGGCGCAGTGGCTCACACCTGTAACCCCAGCACTTTGGGAGGCCAAGGTGGGTGGATCACAAGGTCAGGAGAGCCAGACCATCCTGGCTAACACGGTGAAACCCCATCTCTACTAAAAATACAAAAAAATTAGCCGGGCATGGTGGTGGGCACCTGTAGTCCCAGCCACTCGGGAGGGTGAGGCAGGAGAATGGCGTGAACCCAGGAGGCGGAGCTTGCAGTGAGCCGAGATTGCGCCACTGCACTCCAGCCTGGGCGACACAGCGAGACTCCGTCTTAAAAAAAAGAAAAAAAAAGAAAAGAAAAGAAAAAATAGGAGCCCATGAAGGGAATTATCTCTTGGGATGGTAAACCAAAGGAAGGCAGGGCAGACAGGCCAGATGAGAGAATGGTGAGAGGAGCTCACAGCGCGTTCCCATGTGTCTGCTGCAGCAAAGCACACACAGCACGATGCTGTTCTAAGGCTCAATACACTTAATCCCTCAGGATCCTCGGAGAAGGTTCTGTGATTTCCTGAGCCAGGGCACCGAAATCACAAGAGGGCGAGGGCCAATCAGCCCTGAGAAACAGGCACAGAGAGGTAACTTCCCCAAGTTCACATAAGTAGGATGCAGTACAACTAGGAGGACAGAGGTCTAGAAACTGAGAGACAGGAGAAGGGAGAAAGAAAAATCAGAACTTGTATTAATGTGATTCAGACAGTGAAGAAATGGCAGTGTCCTTTCAGCCCAGGAGTGGAAAACTGGACAGGGAATATGCACCTGTGAATGCTGCACCTTGCGCGCCCAGAGTTCTGATTCAACTTCCTAATTTTTTCACTGCATGACACAGCAAACGGGTTCAGGTGATTTTCCCCTAAGAAAACAGAGCAGCCCCTGAACGTATCAAGCAGTGTCCTGCTCATGCCCACGCCTACCTGGAGTCTGTGCCCCAGTGCATGGCGTAGATCTTGGCCAGGTGCCCCCGCAGTGTCCTCCTCGTGCGCATTTGGATTCTTCCCACTGGGTCGATGTTGTTTGTGATCTTGAAAATAAAAACATTTCTGTAAATTAACATCTGTGATTAAACGACTCTCCTGATCTCCCATCCTTGTCAAGGCTGTTGGCTCGCCCACTGTGCCTACCTCTTCCCAGCCCTTCCCACAGTTCTCCAGTGGCTTCCACTGTGGCATTCTGCACTGAACCCCTTCCATACCTCTTACTGGTCATCAGGAACCTGTGTGCCCTGCCCTCCAATGCACGCACACGAACATGGCCAGCCTTGAAGCACTTGCTGTTCCCTTCCTGCCTCCTTCCTCCTCTCCCTGTCCATCCAGGACCATCTCCTCCTAGGTTTCTGAGTTCTTTGAGATCTCAAAACTCTTCTTATGACAGCACACAGATGTCCCACATCACAATTTAATAGCTGGTTCCTATGTCAGGCTATGTGTGGGCCTGCATGACACCTGCTTCTGCACGACCATCACTTGGAGCACTAGCTGTACACACACCTGCTGAGCCCATCCTACATATAGACACTGATGTTAATGAGTTTTAGGTTGGCAAACGGAGTAAGTGGATCACAACAGTGGGTTTTTAAAAACGGACAGTCCAAAGTGCTTCTCAGAATTAAAATTTAGGTAATTCTATGTAGCCTAATTTTTTTTTCCTTAACTTGCAATTTAACCTCAAAGTGCATCCCCTAAAGCATTTAGACAATGTAAAAAACTTAATCATCTTCAGTAGAAGTATGAATATAGTTTTTCTTTCACATTTTGGACTTTATTTTTATTTTTTATTTTTTTTTTGAGATGCAGTCTTGCTCTGTCTCCCAGGCTGGAGTGCAGTGGTGCGATCTCTGCTCACTGCAACCTCTGCCTCCCGGGTCCGAGCAATTCTCCTGCCTCAGCCTCCTGAGTAGCTGGGATTACAGGTGTGCACCACCACGCCTGGCTAATTTTTGTATTTTAGTAGAGACAGGGTTTCACCATGTTGGTCAGGCTGGTCTCGAACTCCTGACCTCAAGTGATCCACCTGCCTCGGCCTCCCAAAGTGCTGGGATGGACTTCATTTTTTTAATAAGGTAAAATTCACATAACATCAAATTAACCATTTTAAAGTATACAGTTCAGTGGCATTTAGTACACTCCCAGTGTTGTGCAACCACTGCCACCATCTAGTTCCAAAACATCTTCCAAAAGGAGACCAGACATTGATTTGGCATTCACTCCCTGTTCTTCGCTTCCTCTCCCTCTCTCCCCTAACACCCCTGCTGGCCACTAGTCCACTGTGTCTCAATGAATTTTACTATTCTAGATATTTCATATAAATAGAACCACACAATATATAGCCATTTCTGTTTGGCTTTTCTCACGTATCGTAATATTTATGGGGCTTATCCATGTTGTAGCCTCTGACTGTACTGAGGTCCATTTAATGGCTGATAATACTCCAGGGCACAGAGACACCACAGTTTGTTTCTCCACTCATTCATTTATGCACATTTTGGTTGTTTCTACATTTTGGCTATTGTGAGTGGTGCTGCTATGAACATCTATGTACATGTTTGTTTGAAAGGCAGTGTTCGATCCTGTTGGGCATATATTTAATGGCAGAACTGCTGAGTCATACAATAATTCTATGTTTAACTTTTTCAAGTATTATCAAATTGGATATCAGAAATCGAAGTTCTGAGGCAGATTCTGTTAAGGAGAGGAGCTTCAAAATATCTTAAGACAATAACAATATTTTACAACTATTACCCTCTGTAACAGGTAGATAATTATTTAAGGCTTGAGATATCTCATTTTTATCTCAAAAAGCCCCTCTATTTCCTATGCCTACCATCAGAATGACTTCTTAATAAAAGCAGTGGCTTGGCATCCTCACTGCACAGGAGAGAATCCAAGCAGAGCCCTCCCGAGGCTCCAGGTGTGGGTGCCGTGCTAGCCTCCTCACAGGCAGATGGCTCTGCGTGACTCAGTGGGCTCTTACCTGAGAGAGAGTTGCATCTGCACATGCTTTCCTGGCGTCCTGGGAAGCAAGGACAGTGAGAAATTAGCAACCTTTCAGATACAGTCAATCTTAGGTCCACACATACCAAAGTTTCAAAGAGAGCTTTCCTAAGCTGTCAGGAGTGAAAGCAGAATGTGAAAGAATGGCGGAGTCTCCTTGCATCTCAACACGCCATGGTCTACTGCCATCTGTGGACTGTCCAGGCCACGTTGAACAGAGAACCAGTGGTACCCAAATCTGTCTAAGACCTGCAGCACAATACTCCTGGGGCCCCACAGCTGTGGCCAGCACTGAGGAGCTCACACTGCAAGCTGGGGCAGCACCCACACACCCGGGACCTGGTGCTGCCTGTGCTCTCACTGCTGCACAGGCTGGCACACACGTCTTGCTCTTTTTACAAAGCCCGTCTGGGGTCAAGAAGGCTGTGGCCCAAAGAAAAAGTCTACTTAAAAAAAAAAAAAAAGATGTCTAAAAAGGACCAGATATCCAGCCCAAAAAAACTTTTCTTCAGATTGCATTAACTAAGTACTTTGTTTTCAAGAGAAACAATCAATCATTAATTCTAAATTCTATGGAGGGCGCGGTCTCACGTCTGTAATCCTAGCACTTTGGGAAGCTGAAGCAGAAGGATCGCTTGAACCCAGGAGTTCAAGACCAGCCTGGGCAACAAAGTGAGACCTTGTCTCTACTAAAAATAAAAATTAAAAATTTAAGGAAAATAGGCTGGGCACGGTGGCTCACACCTATAATCCCAGCACTTTGGGAGGCCGAGGTGGGTGGATCACCTGAGGTCAGGAGTTCGAGACCAGCCTGGCCAACATGGTGAAACCCCATCTCTACTAAAAATACAAAAATTAGCTGGGTGTGGTGGCGCATGCCTGTAATCCCAGCTACTCAGGAGGCTGAGGCAGAAGAATTGCTTGAACTCGGGAGGCAGAGGTTGCAGGGAGCCGAGACCGCGCCACTGCACTCCAGTCTGGGAAACAGAGCAGGATTCCATCTTAAAAAAACAAAAATAATAATAAAATAAAATAAAACAAAGAAAAATAAATAAATTCTATGGAAAAAGAGCAAGGGACCTGGAGCCAGACAATTAGATGTACATAAGCCTCTCTGGCTATTCTCGTTTCTCATCTACAAATGACCTGTGGATGCAGGTTGGCACTGTGAAGGGATCCACCAATGCTAACTCAAGTGTCTTCATTACTAAGGGATCAAAGTTACTGGAAAATAGACCTGGAAATCTCAAAAGAGAATGTACATTTATAAATAGAAAGGTAGATAACAAAAAGGAAAATAAGACAATGGCTAACAGGTTTGAGTGTTGGTATAATTTTTTTTTTTTTTTTTTTTTTTTTTTGAGACAGAGTCTTGCTCTGTCTTGCCCAGGCGGGAGTGCTGTGTTGCGATCTCAGCTCACCGCAGCCTCTGCCTCCCAGGTTCAAGTGACTCTTCCTGTCTCAGCCTCTTGAGTAGCTGGGACCACAGGCGTGTGCCACCACACCGGCTAATTTAGTATTTTTAGTAGAGATGAGGTTTCACCATGTTGGCCAGGCTGGTCTAGAACTCCTGACCTCAGGTGATCCGCTCACTTCAGCCTCCCAAAGTGCTGAGATTACAGGCATGAGCCACCCCGCCCGGCCTTTTTTCTTTTTTTTAAACTATGTATGTATGTATTTTTATGACAGGATCTGGCTCTGTTGCCCAGCCTGGAGTGCAGTGATGTCATCACAGCTCACTGCAGCCTCGACCTCCTGGGCTCAGGTGACCCTCCCACCTCAGCCTCCTGAATAGCTGGGACTACAAGCATGCATCACTACACCCAGCTAATTTTTTTTTTTTTTTTTTGTAGAGATGGGGTTCTCGTCATGTTGCCTGTGGCTGGTCTTCAACTCCTGGGCTCAAATGATCCTTCCCCCTTGGCCTCCCAAAGTGTTGGGATTATAGGGGAGAGCTACCAGGCCCAGCTGACACTTTCTAGTAAGAAAAATGTGTTTATATGCTGTCATCTGACACCTACTTTCAAAATGGCAAATGGCATGTGGAGCCCTTACAGGCATGCGTCCAAGTGCCCCACATGGGGGAGGTGGAGGACAAGTTCCCAGCAGTTCAGGCTTTTGGGGCAAACTGCTCACTGCAAATGATTTCTACTTTAGGAAGCTTGTGGGAATATTATAAACTGATAATATGGAAATATATTGGTCAAGCGCAGTGGCTCACGCCTGTAATCTCAACACTTTAGGGGGCTGAGGTGGATGGATCACCTGAGGTCAGGAGTTCAAGACAAGCCTGGCCAACATGGTGAAACCCCATCCCTACAAAAAATACAAAAATTAACCAGGCATGGTGGCCGGCACCTGTAATCGTAGCCATTCAGGGAGGCTGAGGCAGGAGAATTGCTTGAACCCAGGAGGCGGAGGTTGCAGTGAGCTGAGATCACACCACTGCACTCTAGCCTGGGTGACAGAGCGAGACTCTGTTTCAAAAAAAAAAAAAGGAAATATACTGAGATTCTTATAAATATCCCAAATTTATACATTCCAAATTCATCTTTAGTCAAGCTCTTTATTGGTCATTCTGCTTATAATTAAGACACACACACAAAAATCGAGTATTTCTATGCAAGCAGTAACATTTGGAGTAAGGGGGATGAAGAATACTTAGAGTAGCAAAAGTCTTTTGTCAATGAATTTTACCTGGCAAGTACTGAGTTTAGTATTTGTTTTTGAATACTATTCTTGTTGATGTTATAGCCTTTGATTTTAAAACATCATAAGAAAATTTAAAATGGAGAAAATAAACATGAGATTTAAGCAACTTCCCCCGGTTAGTGTCCAATGACTAAAATGAGTTTCTTAAGGTACAGTGTAACAGACTGTGGTGATACTACTGTTAAACAGAAGGAAAAATTACTGTAAAAACAAAACACAGATAACTTCAATTCAATCTTTATTTTAGCCAATAACCAGCTTATTTAACTGAGTGCAGCACTTTGCAGAACAGACAACTTCAACTTTTAAAACTGTAGGAAGAAGTCTTTTAATGGAAACAAGCTCTATAACTGCTTAACAAAGAATAAAGTCTTCAAGTTGTTTCAGATTAATTTCCAATTTAATGGACTCCTGTAGATACATATTATGATGTCCACTTAAACCAGAGATGAACATATCCGAGCCATTAATCAGTTGATTTCTCATCCTTTTTGGATTTGTCAAATGACACAGTAACATACTTACTTTGGGGTTTCATCCTAAATTAAAGCCTGGGCCCTGCTCAGTGTGGAGTCACTGAACATTTTGGACTGGGCATTCATTGCAGCTGCCTCTCACATGAATGGACCCTGCTCCCTTGCACTGGCGGGCATGCCGCTCCAGAACACATCTAAGCCTGTGCATCCTGTGGAGCTTTTCTTACTCCATCAGCTACTCTGTGTATTTTAAGGCACACCATGTTTTAATCAGAATCCCTTTGAGAGCCTGTGTTTCCTCAATAATAATCAAAAGGAGCATGCAAGATCCTTTAAGGGTCTTTTGGCTGAAAAACAAATCTAAGAAAGAAAACAACCCCTTTTAGAATCATCTACAATTTCTTGTTGGATTCAGTATGCTCTGCATTCTTTAACAAGCGTGTATTCCTTGGGAAATCAGGAAAAAATGTTCTACATTTTAAAAATAAGTCTTCCTTTCCCATTTGGGGTAAAAGGACTTCAACAGCTTTTGCTGTCCCTGTCTTGTGCAAAGGAACTAACACAGCGCAGCTCCTGGTATCTCGGAGACAAAGCAGCTAGGCACCTCTCCTAGTGAACGTCCCACTATGGGAGCCATGCCCTGCATGTGGCTGCTGCACACAGCAAACGGAACCAGGACACTTGGGACAAAAACGATGTCAAATATCTCAATTAAAATGTATTAATTACATATTGAATATCAATATTTTAGATAATACTGCCTTAGATAAAGTTTGTTGGGCCAGGCGTGGTGGTTCACACCTGCCAGCCCTTTGGGAGGCTGAGGTGGGAAGATCCCTTGAGCCCAGGAGTTCGAGACCAGCCTGGGCAACATGGTGGACTCTGTCTCTACAAAAATGAAAAAAATCAGCCAGGTGTGGCAGCACGCTCCTGTAGTCCCAGCTACTCGGGAGGCTAGAGTGAGCTGTGATCGCACCACTGCTCTCCAGCTTGGATGACTGACAGAGACCCTGTCTTAAAACACACTAACAAAAAACCGAAAAAAACCTTGTTAGGGTTAATTCCACCTGTTTCTTTTTATTCTTTTTAAAGAGACAGGGCCTTCCTAACTTACAAACGCTGGTCTCAAGCTTTTGGGCTCATGCAGTCCTCCTGCCTTGGCGTCCCAAAGTACTGGGATTAACGGCATGAGCCACGGTGCCCGGCCGTCTCTCTTTTTACTTTTTTTTTTTTGAGACGGAGTCTCGCTCTGTCTCCCAGGCTGGAGTGTGCAGTGGCGTGATCTCGCCTCACTGCAAGCTCTGCCTCCCAGGTTCACCGTCATTCCCTGCCTCAGCCTCCCAAGTAGTTGGGACTACAGGCGCCCACCACCACCACACCTGGCTAATTTTTTTTGTATTTTTTTTTTTGGTAGAGACAGGGTTTCACCGTGTTAGCCAGGATGGTATCAATCTCCTGACCTTGTGATCCACATGCCTCGGCCTCCCAAAGTGCTGGGATTACAGGCGTGAGCCACCGCGCCCGACCTCTTTTTACATTTTTTTGTGGCAACAAGAGCATGCGGGGAATGTCACGTGACATTTGTGCCAGCCCAAGATGGAGCCCCCTGTGCAAGAAGGCCCTGGGGAATTCACAAAATGACAGGGTTCAAACCTCAGGAGGAGGTGCAATAGTTCCTTTTGGCCTTAATTTTTTAAATTTGGGTGTCTTTCACCTGTGCCAAACAAGCTCTTTCCATCTGCTATAAGTAGATCCAAGTCCACTATTTGTGAACAACTTATAGCTGTCAGAAAAAATTTCTTCAAATATGCCAAATCTATTTAAGACATTTTCAGGGTAAACTTTAAAATTCTGATTTCTAGGCCGGGTGTGGTGGCTCACGCCTGTAATCCCGGCACTTTGGGAGGCTGAGGTGGGCGGATCACAAGGTCAGGAGATCGAGACCATCCTGGCTAACACGGTGAAACCCCATCTCTACTAAAAGTACAAAAAATTAGCCGGGTGTGGTGGCGGGCGCCTATAGTCCCAGCTCCTCGGGAGGCCGAGGCAGGAGAATGGTGTGAACCCAGGAGGAGGAGCTTGCAGTGACCTGAGATCGTGCCACTGCACTCCAGCCTGGGGAACAGGGTGAGACTCTGTCTCCAAAAAAAAAACAAAACAAAACAAAACAAAAAACTGATTTCTATAAGAAGAAATATAGTCTCAAAAGCAGGTGGTAAACAGCTGAGAGTGTTTTGAACCCCCCCCCCCCCAGCAAAAACCCAATTAGATTATTATTAAATAACAACAGTTTGCTTTTCTTTTTTACTTGCCAAAAACCATGCTTTTTTTTTTTTTTGAGACGGAGTCTCACTCTGTTGCCCAGGCTGGAGTGCAGTGGCGCGATCTCAGCTCACTGCAAGCTCCGCCTCCCAGGTTCACGCCATTCTCCTGCCTCAGCCTCCCAAGTAGCTGGGACTACAGGCGCCCACCACCACGCCCAGCTAATTTTTTTTTTTTTTTAAGTAGAGACGGGGTTTCACCGTGTTAGCCAGGATGGTCTCGATCTCCTGACCTTGTGATCCGCCCACCTCAGCCTCCCAAAGTGCTGGGATTACAGGCATGAGCCACCGCACCCGGCCAACCATGCTGACTTAAAATGAACTGCAAAAGCTTAAGTAAATCAGGCAAAATTTGAATACCTTTTGGTTTTATTTAAATAGATATTTCAGAGAATAATTTTATATCAAACTAAATATTTCAGAATACATTTGATTAATTCTGGGGGAGGGGACATGTTAAACAAGTCTGATCGGAGCAAACTATTAAAAAAACCTAAGTCTTCCCTATTAACCTATGTAAGATCTTTTAAATGTTAAGATTTAAAATTCTTACAGTAGAGGATATTTTGTTTTCTCTTTGGCTGTAAATCCCAGAGAATTCCATTATTTTTTCTCAAGTTCAGGAACAAGTTGCCTAAAATTATGTTGGTGTTTCTTTCTCCAAATCCTGGTGGGCTTTCTAAACATGTAATTGGCCATTTAAAAGGAAATATTAGGTTTCATCCTTGCACTGGAGTCAGAAAAATAAACTGTTGTTTTTTATTTTTACTGTATTTTGAGAAGGTGTCACTTTGTCACCTAGCCTGCAGTGCAGTGGCGTGATCACAGCTCACTATACAGCCTCAACCTCCTGGGTCCAGTGATCCTCCTGAGTAGCTCGGACTACAGGCGCGCACGACCATGCCCAGCTTATAAACTGTTATTGAGATATGTACTGAATGTCATCAGCTTCCTGTACAGTGACACTCTGAAGAACAGCTAAAGCTTGACAGAGCAAACAAGAGCAAGAGAAAGCTCTTACAGCAAATAGACAAAACCTAAAAACACACTGAAGACGTGGTTTTTCCTGAGAAGTCTGCCTCTTTTTCTCTTACTCTTCACATCAGCAGTTTCAGAAAGGAAACATATACTTGCATTAAATGTTTCTCTATAAAATATTTACTAGAAGTACTGCTTCACAAAAGTAGCAGGAGCAGAATGAATTCCATTTAGACCTACTGCTCTTGCCTTTTCAGAAAGTTATCAGGCAAGAGAATTGCTTGAACCCAGGAGGCAGAGGTTGCAGTGAGACGAGATTGCGCCACTACACTCCAGCCTGGGCACAACAAAGCGAAACTCTCTCTCAAAAAAAAGTTTATGAACTCTGCAATTTAACATCCTATATCAGTCACAGACTGGAATTTAATGTTTTAGAATTCTGTGAAAGGTATTCTTTTTACAGTGCAGTTTATTTACACACGGTTGTTTTTATCTTCAATTTTTTTTTTATTTTTCAGGGTCTCGCTCTGACGCCCAGGCTGGAGTGCGGTGGCACAATCTCGGCTCACTGAATCCTCTGCCTCCCAGGTTCAAGGGATTCTCTGACCTTAGCCTCCTGAGTAGCTGGGACTACAGGCACACACCACCACACCCAGCTAATTTTTATATTTTTTGTAGAGATGGGGTTTCACTATGTTGCCCTGGCTGGTCTCGAACTCCCTACCTCAGGTGATCCACCTGCCTCGGCCTCCCAAACTGCTGGGATTCCAGGTGTGAGCCCCTGCACCCGGCCTCTATCTTGGATCTAGATATATCTGCTCCATCTAGCTCTATCAGAAGCTGTAGATTCCAATCATCACCGCTAGGGAAGATCTTTCAAAATTAGGAAAAAATACACCAGATATACCTGAAATACTTTTTTTATTGTTGTTAATACTCTTACTTTTAAGCAAGTTTTCTGCTGTCAATAGTCCCAATATTCAGGGGAGGGAGGTAGATATCACAGTCTGATCAGTGGCCCAGAGTATCACAAGTTTTCAAGGTTATGATAAAGAATGCAAAAGACACTAATAAATTCTATAGAGACATCTGGTGTATATTCAAATAACAAATTGTATACAGAAAGCAAAATCCTGAAAACAATGTACTAGGCCAAGTATCTAGATCTATAATTAGTATATCCTGGGCCAACTAAGATTCAATTTCAATATAAAACATAGAACAAGTCATCCTGTAAACCATTTTTCCTAAAACAAGTAACATCTAACCTGAAACTCAAATGATTAATAAAACCGAAGCACACACACTACATACTCGAATCTGGTTCTTAAGTTGCTCGGCCTCCTGCCGTAACTGGTCAAGCTCACTCATCTTCTGATCTTAGTGCTCTTCAATGCCACCTCCAAGAATGTGAGATCTGAAACAGAAAGACAAGCACAATCAATAAACAACTGTTGGATAATTTAATGAAGCAGGTGAGAAAGTAAATTTAAAGTTTAAGGCGGGCGCGGTGGCTCAAGCCTGTAATCCCAGCACTTTGGGAGGCCGAGGCGGGCAGATCATGAGGTCAGGAGATCGAGACCATCCTGGCTAACACGGTCAAACCCCTTCTCTACTAAAAATACAAAAAAATTAGTTGGGCATGGTGGCAGGCGCCTGTAGTCCCAGCTACTTGGGAGGCTGAGGCAGGAGAATGGCGTGAACCCAGGAGGTGGAGCTTGCAGTGAGCCGAGATGGCACCACTGCACTCCAGCCTGGGCTTCAGAGCAAGACTCCGTCTCAAAAAAAAAGGAAAGTCTGAGAACTATGGTCTCATTACAAATCAGAGAACTTTTCTTCAGCATTCATCAGAACTTATAAAATGCCTAAGTAGGGCCAGGTAAATAAAATATATAATTATGATTATTTACTGGCTTTGCATAATATTACAATGTCTAAAATACTACTCAACATATGCTGGTGGGTTATAAAATGAAAAATCAGTTAAGCATTTTTCATAAAAGCAAATATAGGTTTCCCTATAAATCCAAGAACATAAGACTGACATTTAGGCCAGGTGTGGTGGCTCATGCCTGTAATCCCAACACTTGGGAGGCCAAGGCGGGTGGATCACTTGAGGTCAGGAGTTCAAGACCAGCCTGGCCACCATGGTGAAACCCGGTCTCTACTAAAAATACAAAAATTAGCTGGGCATGGTGGCACACGCCTGTAATCCCAGCTACTTGGGAGGCTGAGGTAGAAGAATCATTTGAACCTGGGAGGCAGAGGTTGCAGTGAGCCAAAATCACACCACTGCATTCCAGCCTGGGTGACAGCGAGACTCCATCTCAAAATAAAAAAAATAACACCTGACACTTAGGATAGCTATCGCATGAAGACCTAGGGGAAGTTACTTCAGGGAATGGGGTCAGTGGCAACCTGGCAACCAAGAATCTCAAAGCCACCTCATCTCAGTAACCATGAACCGCTACTGGTCAAAAGCTGTCAGGATGCTCGCACGGCAATCCTAAGAGCACACAGGGTGTGTCCAGCAGTTTTTTGGCTCAGGGACAACCCACTCTCCCACCCAAGTGAGCCCTGGGATCCCAGCAGGCTCAGAAACAACACCTTGATCCTTATAGGTGCAGGCTAAATTAGGCTCAGTGCAAGCCCGCCCTGCCTTCTCGCCCTACTCATGTTAGACAATATTCCTGAAATCAGAGTAAAAACTAAATCACCTTGTTAAACAAGAGACTTATTTTCCCAAGAGAATATAATAAATGGAGGCTGCATTTCTGACCAAGATCTTGGCTGTTAATCGTAAGTATGACTGAAGTATAACAAAGCTGAGGATACAGTTGCTAATGTCTTTAATCCCTTACAATTAGCTCTCACATGCAAGTACGGCTTATGCAAGCGCTTCAATTTCCTACATAAATTACACAGAGGATCAATTTTACCATTATAACTTTTGTGTAAAAGTCAAAAGGCTAATATAATATACAACAAAATCTAATTGATAGCAGTTAATTTCTTGAGATTAAAACCCATCTGTGGGAAATTATCCTACGACCTAAGCAGCTCAGCTGTCAGTTTCCAGTGTAAACTTTCCTAGTGTGCATACAGGAATTCGAATGACCTACAGTATAGATACTTGATGTCTGCGGTCCACAGAACAAGAAAGGCCTGCAAGGCATGCCCCATAACATGAGCACGCAAACCAGGCGTCCTGCTGCCACTGCTCTCTGGGGAGGCAGGGTGCACGGCAACACAGTGTCAGAAAGACTTCTGACCAAATAGTTGTTTCTAAAGGCATTATTTGAAACGGATGTTTTAATCATGAGGAAAGCTTCACTAAGGAAAAATACCTCAGGCCTCCCTGCACACATGGGGCATCACTGGAATTAGGTATGGACAAGGTCACACCTCAAGGGCAGTTTATTCTTAAGGGGTAAGACTGGTTAATTCTTTCCCTGGTTTTCACATATAAATCTTAGGACTGCAATTTGTGAATGTTAATGTGTGAAATGGTAAGAGTGCCAGGACAAGATGAGTAGCGTCTCAAATGGAAGCTGTCTGGATGCCTTGTGCTTTGCATTCTTTCTGTATGCCCTGACACTACTCACTTGTATTTCACACATGATCAAATTATATTATGCACACAATTTTACAGTTGGGGGTAGTTTTATTTCACCAGCACCCCCCACGCATAATAGAGAATTGTTCTTAGTCTGTAAAGCTACTTTAATCCTTCAAAAATCAACATGAAGAAAACAATATTATGAAGTACCCCAAATTAAACTGTTTTAGTTAACACACACAGTTTCTGATCATTTAAACACTAAAAAGTAAGGCTAATTTTTATAATATGGGACTAAAAACAACAAACTCCTGGGATCTGGGGAAAGAGAAACGCATATTCTGAGATGCTTCAAAAATGATGTTCCGGCTGGGGGCGGTGGCTGACGCTTTGGGAGGCTGCGGACAACGGATCACCTGAGCTCAGGAGTTTGAGACCAGCGTGGTTAACATGGTGCAACCCCACCTCTACTAAAAATACAAAAATTAGCCGGGTGTGGTGGTGCGTGCCTGTAATCCCAGCTACTCGGGAGGCTGAGGCAGGAGAATCGCTTGAACCTGGGAGGTGGAGGTTGCAGTGAGCTGAGATCTCGCCATTGCACTCCAGCCTGAGCAACAACAGCGAAACTCTGTCTCAAAAAAAAGAGATGTTTCTTGTGGCTGGAGGGTGGTGGGTGGAGGTGTAAAGGCCCAAATTCCATCATTAGGTGGGATAACTCCTGAAATCTTACATACTGCTTTTAATTAGATGTTCTTTTCACATATTACACAAGAACATGTACACAACAATCACCCAGCTGTATTGCTTGAGACTAGAGAAACAAATTTACCAAAAACCTAAGTATCTTTAAAATGAGCTCAATATAACTTAGTGACCTCACAAAATTTTCTGAAATTATGTAGTAATGCCAAAACTTGCTAACTTTAATCTTTAGTCACATGCAAAGAGAAAAAAACCAGACGGACTTCTTTTTCATAGTTAATAGCAGAAATTATTATAGCACTGTCCTGTGCCAACACTTGAGTTTCAATTAAGAGACTCAAAACCTATGTTTGTCAATTTTTTTTAAAAAGGCGTATTCCTGGCTGGGCATGGTGGCCTATAATCCCAACACTTCAGGAGGTCAAGTCGGGAGGACTGCTTGAACCCAGCAGTTTGCAACCAGCCTGGGCAATATGGCAAAATGCTGTGTACACACACACGTATACACACACACACACTCCTATTTTTATTAGCAATAAAAATAAATTTCCTGATAAGACCCTCTTCAGTCCACACATAGAAGTGATAAGAGAAATCTACTGTCAGGCATTTCAATTTTTTTTTTTAATTACATTCTCTGGTCTCCAGGATAAAAATATATTTTCTTTTCTTTTCTTTTTTGAGACGGAGTTTCACTCTTATCGCGCAGGCTGGAGTGCAATGACACAATCTCTGCTCACTGCAACCTCTGCCTCCCAGGTTCAAGTGATTCTTTTGCCTTGGCCTCCTGAGTAGCTGGAATTACAGGCGCATGCTACCATGCTTGGCTAGTTTTTGTATTTTTAGTAGAGACGGGGTTTCACCACGTTGGCCAGGCTGGTAAGGAACTCCTGACCTCAGGTGATCCGCCCGCCTCGGCCTCCCAAATGCTGGGATTACAGGTATGAGCCATCATGCCCGGCCTAAAAATGTATTTTCTAAAATCAGATTTAAAAAAATTTTTGGAGATAAACTCAATGATCAGTACCATCTTTTTGTTATGTGGACACGCACCACAGACACCCTGTGCAGCAGTTTAGGCACAGCAGTGAACCGGCTGATGGGATGAGGCAGGAGAGACGAGAAAACATGACCATCACATTCCCCATGGGCTGCAAGGGCACCAGGTACCAGGAAGAGCGAACTTAAGGGAAGCAAACAACCTTCTGGTTCCCATAAACAGCCTTCCCAGTGGCTCTTAGTTCATCTTTACCGTGAAGACAGTGAACGAAACAAGAACGAACAGTTACAAAGCATGATGCTTTTGTGTGTACAAAATGGACAAACACCAATGCCAGGGCAAGCCACCTTTTTTCTTTTTCTTTTTCTTTTTTTTTTTGAGATGGAGTTTTGCTCTTGTTGCTGAGTCTAGAGTGCAGTGGTACAGTGCTGGCTCACTGCAACCTCCACCTCCCGAGTTCCAGCGATTCTTTTGCCTCAGCCTCCCGAGTAGGTGGGACTACAGGCACGCGCCACCACACCCGGCTAATTTTTTGTATTTTTAGTAGAGACGGGGTTTCATCATGTTGGCCAGGCTGGTCTTGAACTCCTGACCTCAGGTGATCTGCCCACCTCGGCCTCCCAAAGCGCTGGGATTACAGGCGTGAGCCACTGCGCCCGGCCTGCCATCTTTTTTCTAGACACACCAGATGTTAATGGCGTTGTTTTTGGAGACAGAGAAACCGGTTATCAGCTTTTACTCTTCTCATTATTCTTCAAATATAGTTTGCTTACTAACCCCCCTACACACCAACACACACACACACACACACACACACACACACACACACACACACACACACACAAAGTTAACAGAGGCTAATCTGGGGTCCTAGAACAAAGAAAAATATTTTTCTTTATACTTTTCAGTTTCAATAAAACAATTTTTTTTTTTTTTTGAGACAGAGTATCGCTCTGTTGCCCAGGCTGGAGTGCACTGGTGTGATCTCAGCTCACTGCAAGCTCCGCCTCCCGGGTTCACGCCATTCTCCTGCCTCAGCCTCTCCGAGTAGCTGGGACTACAGGCGCCCGCCACCACGCCCGGCTAATTTTTTATATTTGTAGTAGAGACAGGGTTTCACCGTGGTCTCGATCTCCTCACCTCGTGATCCACCCGCCTCGGCCTCCCAAAGTGCTGGGATTACAAGAGTGAGCCACCACACCCAGCCTTAATGTTACATTTTAAAAAAAATCTCTGTGAGATTCTCACACTGTTGCCCAGGGTAGAGTGAGCGGCATGATCATAGCTCACTGCAGTTCGAGCCATCCTTCTACCTTAGCCTCCAGAGTAGCCAGGACTACAAGCAGACTCCACCCATCACACCCAGCTATTTTTGAAATTTTTGGTAGAGACGAGGCCTTGCTATGTTGCCCGGGCTGGTCTCAAACTCTTGGCTTCAAGGGATCCTCCTGCCTAGGCCTCCCAAAGCTCTGACTCTAACCTAATGCGTGAGCCACCACACCCAGCCTAAAGTTAACTTTTTAAAGTTACTTGATGCAGCCAGGTGCAATGGCTCAAGCCTATAATCCCAGCACTTTGAGAGGCTGAGGCAGGTGGATCACCTGAGGTTAGGAGTTCAAGACCAGCCTGGCCAACATGGTGAAACCCCATTTCTACCAAAAAATACAAAAATTAGCCAGATGTGGTGATGCGTGCCTGTAATCCCAGATACTCAGGAGGCTGAGATGGGAGAACGGCTTGAACCCGGGAGGCGGAGGCTGCAGTGAGTGGAGATCGTGCCACTGCACTCCAGCCTGGGTGACAGAATGAGGCTCTATCTCAAAAAAAAAAAAAAATTACTTGATACAATTAGCTGGGTATGGTGGAACGTGCTTGTAGTTCTACCTACTTGGGAGGCTGAGGTGGGAGGATCACTTGAGCCCAGGAGTTCAAGGCTGCAGTGAGCTATGATAGCACCACTGCACTCCAATCTGGGCAACAGAGCAAGATCCTGTCTCTAAATAGTTACTGGAAGAACTGTAACATATCGCTAAGAACAATAATGAAGACAGTAATAATTTGGGAAAACGCTTAGTATATACTAAGTGAAAAACTATAAATTTGCATATAGTTATTTTATTTTATTTGAGACTGAGTCTAGCTCTGAGGCCCAGGCTGGAGTGCAATGGCTCGATCTCGGCTCACTGCAACCTCCACCTCCTGAGTTCAAGCGATTCTCCTTCCTCAGCTTCCCAAGTAGCTGGGATTACAGGCATGCACCACCACACCTGGCTAATTTTTTGTATTTTTAGTAGAGACAGGGTTTCGTCATGTTGGCCAGGCTGGTCTTGAACTCCTGACCTCAAGTGATCTGCCTGCCTTGGCCTCCCAAAGTGCTGGGATTACACGCACCCAGTCACATGTAGTAATTTTAGCTGCTTTATTATAATTAAAATAGGTGTGGGCATGGTGGCTCATGCCTATAGTCCCAGCACTTTGGGAGGCTGAGGCTGGAAGATGGCTTGAGCCCAGGACTTCAAGACCAGGCTGGGCAACAACATGGCAAAAACCTGGTCTCTACTAAAAATGCAAAAAATTAGCTGGTGCAGTGGCACACGCCTGTAGTCCAGCTACTTGGGAGGCTGAAGTGGGAGAATCCACCTGAGCCTGGGAAACTGAGGCTACAGTGAGCCGTGACTGCTCCACTACACTCCAGCCTGGGCAAATGGAGTGAGACCTTGTCTCAAAAAAAAAGAAAGAAAAATATATTCACTTTAAAGAAAGATAGTTAAAAAGACTAATAGCATTTTTGTTATAATTATTAGTCATGTTTTTCTACTAAACTTAGTATTGATGCAGCTTCCTTTGAAAATTAAAAAATAAATGTAAATTTTAAAAGTCTTACTTACATTTAATTGCTTTTGTTTTTCTCTTCACTATCCTTAGTCCACAAAAACCTTCTAGAACACCCACCATCAGGTTTACCTGGCCTGGGCTCCTCTCCTCCAGTGCCAATGTCACGGCTAAGCTCTGGCTGTGCTGACTCCAAGAACTTGCCCGTCTAATCCACTAAGACAGGGTCTGCTGAGGTCTCATGTCTATTCTTCCTGATGACCCATATCTGCCATTGGCTTTTATTTAGAATTTCAGTTTTGGAAATCCTTTTCAGAGAGATTTAAATAACTTAAAAGCAAGTAGGTGAAGGGATCTGCCCCTACTTTAGAACATCTTTGTGAGTCAAGTGTTAGCATGATTTTTAAAGTCAGAATATTTCATATTTGCAAGGCAATGTGCTCCGTGTAGTGCCTCCACCCTTCATGGCAATGCAGCAGCCCAGGCCTCTCATCCAGACCTCTGAGAGTCTAGGAGGGGCACCTCAGCGGTGCCCTCAGGACCCCATATTACACAGTCACCGGTAACGACATTCAGGCTGCAAGTTTGCCAATGACAAAATAGGGTATAGATATTGAAAAATAATTTCAAGTTCTGGTTCTGCAACATACAAAGAATAATGCTTTCACTAAATTGTTTTTTACTCTGTTCTGCTTAATTCAAAATGGGAATGGTGTTATCTACATCACAGGGCTAAAATGAAAATTAAATCAGACAACCAATCTGAAAGTGCTCTGACAGTCTTACAGTGATTAAACTATGATGTGTACCTTTGACTAACAATCTCAAGGACAACAGGCACCATGGTCACCAAAGTGCACACATGTGGTCCCACCACCAAGCAGCAACAGGGCAGTCCTGAGTCACTTGGTCACCAGCCAGCTGCACACCCCTGAGCCTCCTGTGCAGCACTGGATGGCTGCATCTCTGGATGGTCTGGACAACTTCCGAAGTCCAAACCGGCCCCAGTGAGGCCCCAGTGTCTTACACAGGGGCAGGAAATTTGCTAACTTGACCAACCACACAAGCATCACAGCTCACCTCCAAGACAAAGCAGCATTTTGAGAGAGAGGAGTTTGCATGGGGAATTTAAACCAATTTCACTCACTTTTCCATTTTTCTTTCATTCCCAAGTCCAGGTCAATCTCCCAAAATTAAGACTGTGAGAATTCAAAGGGCAACGGAAAGTCCTCAGGCCCTGCTTCCCTTACGCACCGCTCCTAACAATACTGTGAGGAATAAAGGGAACAGGGCACCACCACAACTGATAAAGGACACGACCACTAACGCAGCTGCAGAGCAACGCAGGCGTGGACCCTCCCTCCAACACGACAGGCACTGTAGAGCCTCAGCACGGTGCTGAGCAGCATGAACCAGGCTGGATTCTAGTTTGAGGGAGACAGATGACTAACAGGTAAACCACGTGGAGTTACAGAGGCTGGGAGCGTACACCGGCACTGAACGGGTGAAGTGTGCCAGAGAGGGCAGGGAGGATGCTGCTTTGCATGGCTGTTAGACATGACCTTGCTAATGGGCCAACATTTGAGCAGCAGGCAGATGGGCAAAAATAACACAACTGCTCTTGTTTGAGGTGCTATTTTTTGCAATGGTAACAATTTTAAAAATCTTACTTTTAGGATTTTGCCTGTGCCTATAAAGTAATCTTAACAAAAAAGTGAATGTGACCAAAGCTCTAGAACTAGAAGACAGGCAAACATGTTCAATGACCCCACAGAGGCAATGGTGCTACACAGTGACCTGGGAAACACTCCAGGACAGACGACCAGGCAGGTCGGTTAGTCTGTCTTTAACAAATAAACTTCAAGGGAAAAAGGAGAGAAAGCAAGCAATGGAGGGAGGATTTCTGGACTAAGTTAAGAGACTCCCTAGAATCATCTCCTTCATATCCCAGTCACAAGTGAGCTCACTCACCCACCAGACGCTGGCAACTGGGGGAATAGCAGGAACTATGGTGTGCGGTCACAAAGCCCTCAGAAGGCGATTCTCCAGGGAGGGGGTCTAACAGCCAGGGGTGAGCCAGTGAGGCACAGCTGCTAAGAGCTTACCTCCGACCCTTGGAACTCTGAAATCCCAGCAAGTGGCTACTGACTCTCCCAAAGCCTTATTATTTCTCATGCATCACAAAAAACATCTGATCTCCCATTTTGCTCTCCCTTTTCTAACCCTGTTAGCCTATGGCCTCTTTTTGCTTTTAGGGTGGAGCACAAAATCTAGCACATACTAGGACAATTGGAAATCATTCAATAGATACACATCTTCAAACGTGTTGAGGCCAAACAGGAAGTCCCACTTTGATCATTTCAAAGCCAAACTTTACATGTAACTGATGGAGTCTCATGAAATGAATGGCATCCATCCAGAAGGCAGATCTACCAGGGAAAGGTGGTGGGAAACTGACAATCATGCAGCGCACACAACAGAGGAGGCTAAACTCCAAGCACCTTTTTTTTTTTTTTTTTTTTGAGATGGAGTCTCGCTCTGTCGCCCAGGCTGGAGTGCAGTGGCGTGATCTCGGCTCACTGCAAGCTCCGCCTCCTGGGTTCACGCCATTCTCCTGCCTCAGCCTCCCGAGTAGCTGGAACTACAGGCGCCTGCCACTACGCCCTGCTAATTTTTTATATTTTTATTAGAGACGGGGTTTCACCATGTTAGCCAGGATGGTCTTGATTTCCTGACCTCATGATCCGCCTGCCTCGGCCTCCCAAAGTGCTGGGATTACAGGCGTGAGCCACTGCATCCGGCCTCCAAGCACCTTTTATGAGGGGCCTGGAAATCCTCAGGTTTGGGGAAAGACTGCTGTGTGCCATGCCATCTGCACTCCAGTATATAAAAATAATCTTTGTTTTTACATTTACTACTGCAAACTACAATGAATACTATTTGCTTTCCCAACAGCAAATTGGCGGTGGGGGTTAGAATTCTGTTCCTAGAAAAACTTCTGTGTTTTTATTGGCATTTGCAGGTCCAGCCCACTTAAGCAGAACCAATGATGTATGACAGCCCTGGCTGGAAGCAGAGTGACGCTTCATGGCAGGAAAGTTGGAAGCCCCAGGTTCTAACCCAGACTCTATCTCTTCTCACCAGGTGGCCTCCAGTAGGTTTCCTAACTTCTCTCTGCCTACATTTTTTTGTCTGAAAGTGGGGACAGTAATAGTCCCCACAGCTCATGCTATGACAATTCCATCAGAATCCATGCAAGGCCCTTAGAACCATGACTGACACAGTAAATGCTTACTAAATATGACTTGCTATGAAAGCAGGTATAAAACTGTTGCCCTGAAAAAATTTTAAGTAATGGCCAGAAAACTACCTCCTGCCTCACCTGCCACACTTTCCATCCAGTCAGTGAAGTAGGCCCTTTTGCAGAAATAAAAAATATGGGTAGCAGTGGCAACCAGTTTTAACAGTGGAGTTAATCAAATAGGTGTGATACTTTGAAATCTGTGCATGTTGTTACATGTGCAAGTCTTTATGAGAACATCTGCTTTCACTTCTCTTGGGCAGACTCCTGGAGTGGAATGGCTGGATCGTACTACAGGTGTGTGTTGAACATTCCAAGAAAATGCCAGGCCAGGTGCAGTGACGCATGACTATAATCTGAGCACTTTCCGAGGCAAGGCAGGAGGATCACTTGAGCCCACGAATTGAAGACCAGCCTGGGCAACATACTGAGACCCCCGTCTCTACAAGAATTAAAAAAAGAAAAAAAAAAAAAAGATTAGCCAGGCGTGGTAGTGCATGCCTATAGTCCCAACTACTTAGGAAGCTGAGGCCAGAGATCACTTGAGCCCAGGAGGTCACGGATGCAGTGAGCTATGATCACACCATTGTACTTCAGCCTAAGAGACAGAGTGAGACCGTATTTCAAAAAAACAAACGCAGAAAACAAACAAAAAAAAAACTCTTTTCAAAATGGTTATGCTGGGTCATATTCCCAACATCCTATCAGCAATGTGGAGAGTCCCAGCTCCTCACACCCCAACAACGTTGGGTATCACAGCCATTCAAATGGGGGCTTTGGCTGTGGTTTTAATCTGCATCTCGCTGATGGCTAAACTTTTGAGGTACTTAATTGCTGTCTATACATTTTCTGGTAAAGTGTCTGTTCAAGTCACTTGCCTCTTTTTTATTGGGTTACCTGTTTTCTCAATATTGCTTTTTGTTTTTTTTTTGACACAGGGTCTCGCTCTGTTGTCCAGGCTGGACTACAGTGGTGTGATCATGACTCACTGTAGCCTGAACATCCCGAGCTCAAGTGATCCTCCCACCTCAGCCTCCCAAGTAGCTGGTGCTACAGACACACAACACGATGCCTGGCTAAATTTTTTTTTTTTTCGGAGACAGAGTCTCGCTTTATCACCCAGGCTGGAGTGCAGTTGCATAACCTGGACTCACTGCAACCTCCACCTCCCAGGTTCAAGTGATTCTCGTGCCTCAGTCTCCCAAGTGGCCGGGATTATAGGCATAAACCACTACACCTAGCTAATTTTTGTATTTTTAGTAGAGATGGGGTTTCGCCATGTCAGCCAGGTTGTTCTCGAACTCCCAACCTCAGGTGATCTATCTGCCTGCCTGGGCCTCCCAAAGTGCTGGGATTACAGGTGTGAGCCACCACGCCCAGCTGCTAAGTTTTTGTGTTTTTTTTTTTTTTTTTTTTTTTTTGAAGAGACAGGTCTCACTTTATTGCCCAGGATGGTATCGAACGACTGGCTTCAAGCAATCCTCCTCCCAAAGTGCTGAGATTACAGGTGTGAGCCATAGTACCCAGCCAAAATTGAGTTTTGAGAGTTCTTTACCTATTCTGGATACAAGTCATCTAAAACACATTTGCTAGTATTTTCTGCCAGACTATGGTTTGTCTTTCGTTCTGTTTTCTAAGGAGCAGAAGTTTTAAATTTTGAACAAATTCAATTTATAAATGTTTTCTTTTATGCATTGTATCTTTGATCTCACATCTAAAAACTGTTTGCTTAATTCAAAATCTCATTTTTTCTAATTTTAGGTTTTATATTTAGGTATATGATCCATTGAGTTAATTTTTTTTTTTTTTTTTTTTTTTTTTTTCAGACAGAGTCTCGCCCTGTCACCCAGGCTGGAGTGCAGTGGCGTGATCCTGGCTCACTGCAAGCTCCGCCTCCCAGGTTCACGGCATTCTCCTGCCTCGGCCTCCCCAGTAGCTGGGACTTGAGGTGCCTGTCACCACGCCCGGCTAATTTTTTGTATTTTTAGTAGAGACGGAGTTTCACCGTGTTAGCCAGGATGGTCTCGATCTCTTGACCTCGTGATCTGCCTGCCTTGGCCTCCCAAAGTGCTGGGACTACAGGCGTGAGCCACCACGCCCGGCCTTTTTTTTTTTTTTTTTGACATGGAGTCTCACTCGGTCGCCAGGCTGGAGTAAAATGGCGCAATCTCAGCTCACTGCAACCTCTGCCTACTGGGTTCAAGCGATTCCCCTGCCTCAGCCTCCTGAGTAGCTGGACTACAGGGGTGTGCCACGACACGTGGCTAATTTTTTTTTTTTTTTTGTATTTTAGGACAGACAGGGTTTCATCATGTTGGCCAGGATGGTCTCGATCTCCAGACCTGGTGATCTGCCCACCTTGGCCTCCCAAAATGCTGGGATTACAGGTGAGCCACCTTGCCTGGACTGAGTTAATTTCTGTACATGATGTCAAGTTCTCCTTTTGCATAAGAATATCCAATTGAATAACCGGGCGTGGTGGCTCACGCCTGTAATCCCACAGCTTTGGGAGGCCAAGGCGGGTGGATCACCTGAGGTCAGGAGTTCAAGACCAGCCTGACCAACATGGTGAAACCCCGTCTCTATTAAAAATACAAAAATTAGCTGGGCATGGTGGTGAGCGCCTGTAATCCCAGCTACTTGGGAGGCTGAGACAGGAGAATGGCTTGAACCTGGGAGAGGGAGGTTGCAGAGAGCTGAGACTGCGCCACTGCACTTCAGTCTGGGCAACAGGGCAAGACTCTGTCTCAAAAGAAAAAAAAGAATATCCAATTGTTCCAGCCCCTAATTGTTATTCAATTTAATTTTGCTTTTTAATTTAATATTATTCCAAACTTCAAAGAGTTGCAAGAATAACACAAAGAAAATGTGTACCCTCACCCAGGCTCACTAACTACGAACATGGCTTCATTATTCCCACTTTATACAAACAAAAAGGATTTTTTGTTTTGTTTTGTTGTTTTTCCTGAATCATGTTCACCTTACTTTTTTCTTTTTTTTTTTTTTTTTGAGACGGAGTCTCGCTCTGTCCCACAGGCTGGAGTGCAGTGGCGCAATCTCGGCTCACTGCAAGCTCCGCCTCCTGGGTTCACGTCATTCTCCTGACTCAGCCTCCAGAGTAGCTGGGACTACAGGCGCCTGCCACCACGCCCAGCTAATTTTTTGTATTTTTAGTAGAGACAGGGTTTCACCGTGTTAGCCAGGATGGTCTCGATCTCCTGACCTCGTGATCCACCTGACTTGACCTCCCAAAGTGCTGGGATTACAGGCGTCCGACACCGCGCCCAGCCATATATTGGTATTTCAACTAAGATTTGATTTGAAAAAAGGGCTCTCCTGCTTTCTAACGAAAAAAGCTAGCAATGTATCGCTCTCATTCAGAAGGTAAATCCTCATCACTGGGACACTAAATGGAAGCTTTTTTTGAGGATCAAATTGTTTTGAAAACCAACTTTGGCTTAAAAAAGATAGAAAAAAACTGTAACAAAAACCAGGGTATTGACCAGGCATGCTGGCATATGTCTATAGCCTCACCTACTCAGGAGGCTGAGGTGAGAGAACCCCTTGACCCCAGGAGTTAGAATCCAGTCTGAGCAACATGGCAAAACACTGTCTCTTTAAAACACCAACCCACCAGCTATTTATAAAAACAAACTCTGAAGAAATTTATATATTGTCTTTCTAAAACCGATGAGGATCAAATATATCAAAATTACCTTAATTCAGAAGGGCTTCTGGTCTGGTCTCCAATACATGTAAACTTGTCTGAAACAAACAGAAAAGGCTGTATTTGTATTGCACTCAGGTTGTGAATAAAATATTCTATTTTGCTAGTAGCTATATTTTATGCAACGGCACATAAATTTGACCCTTCCCTATTACTATTTCTCCCCCAAAATTGCTTTATTTAGCACTACTGTCATATTTTGTTTTTCAGCGTGGGAACAAAATAAGAAATCAGATCTCAATTTAAGAATCCTTAGAAATGCCCCAGGGAAAATACCTTGAAATAAACTGAAAAGTATGGGGATAGAGGTTAGAATCCTATTACTAGAAAAATTACAGTAACAATTTGAAAACTAATGCAGGCCGGGCCCAGTGGCTAACCCCTGTAATCCCAGCACTTTGAGAAGCTGAGGCAGGCAAATCACCTGAGGTCAGGAATTGGAGACCAGCATGGCCAACATGGTGAAACCCCATCTCCACTAAAGATACAAAAAAAAAAAAAAAATTAGCCAGGCATGGTGTCACAAGCCTGTAATCCCAGTTACTTGGGAGGCTTAGACAGGAGAATCGCTTGAACCCTAGAGGCGGAGGTTGCAGTGAACAAAGATCATTCCACTGCATTCCAGCCTAGGTGACAGAGCAAGACTCTGTCTCAAAACAAAAACACAAAACAGGCTGGGCACAGTGGCTCACACCTGTAATCCCAACACTTTGGGAGGCTGAGGCGGGCGCATCACCTGAGGTCAAGAGTTCGAGACCAGTCTGGTCAACGTGGCAAAACCCGTTTCTACTAAAAATTAAAAAAATTAGCCAGGCGTGATGGCAGGCACCTGTAATACCAGCTACTTGGGAAGCAGAGGCAGGAGAATCACTTGAACCCAGAAGGTGGAGGTTGCAGTGAGCGGAGATCACGCCACTACCCTCCAGCCTGGGTAATAGAGCAAGACCCCATCTCAAAAAGAAAAAAAAAAAAAAGCTAGGTACGTGGCTCCCGCCTGTAATCCCAGCACTTTGGGAGGCCAAGGTGGGCGGATCACAAGGTAAAGAGTTCGAGACCAGCCTGGCCAATATGGTGAAACCTCATCTCTACTAAAAATACAAAAAAATTCGCCGAGCATAGTGGCAGGCACCTGTAGTCCCAGCTACTCAGGAGGCTGAGGCAGGAGAATTGCTTGAACACGGGAGGTGGAGATTGCAGTGAGCCAAGATTGTGCCGCTGCACTCCAGCCTGGGCGACAGTGCGAGACTCTGTCTCAAAACACACACACACACACACACACACACACACACACACACACAACACTAATACAATTCAACAAATTCTGAAGATTAATTTAATCCAGACTTTGCCTGTTTGGCATGACAGTGGAGAGCATTTCATCTGAATATCAAGGAAGCCACTAAATAACTACTTTGTGAGTCCTGGCAAGTCTATGTTGGGACACTTCCAATCCCTCCCTCTGTCCCTCTCCTGCTGACACGGTCCCATCCAGTGCCGGGCCCTGGTGCCCAGGAAGGTGGCTTGAATGGTGACAGAGATCACAAGAGAGGTTTCTGACTCCTCTTGACATACTTCTGGTGGAATGAAAATATGTCCAATTCTAGATTTCTTCTGATTTCAGAACTTTTTTTTTTTATTTTTGAGACAGCTCGCTCTGTCACCAGGCTGGAGTGCAGTGGCAGGATCTCAGTTCACTGCAACCTCCGACTCACTGGTTCCAGTGATTCTCCTGCCTCAGCCTCGAGTAGCTGCAATTATAGGCACATGCCACCACGCCCAGCCAACTTTTGTATTTTTAGTAGAGACGGGTTTTCACCATGTTGGTCAGTATGGTCTCGATCTCCTGACCTCATGATCCACCCACCTCGGCCTCCCAAAGTGCTGAGATTACAGGCACAAGCCACTGTGCATGGCCACATTTATTAATTTTTTGAGACAGATTCTCACTCTGTCACCCTGGCTGGAGTGCAGTGGCATGATCTTGGCTCACTGCAACCTCTGCCTCCCAGCTTCCAGCGATTCTCCTGCCTGAGCCTCCTGAGTAGCTAGGATTACAGGCACGCGCCATGCCCGGCTAACATTTTATTATTTATTAGTAGAGATGGGGTTTCACTGCGTTGGCCAGGCTGGTCTCGAACTCCTGACCTCACATAATCCGCCTGTTTCAGCCTCCGAAAGTGTTGGGATTACAGGCCCGAGCCACTGAGCCTGGCCTGATTTCAGAACATTTAAAGATGCTTTTGTAATCACTCCCTCAAATTAAACTATGTGAAAAGACCACTTGTGGAGGTTTCACAGGTCACCACCTGCCTATTAATTCAGTGTCTTGTGAGTCTGCAAACTCACATGCAGACATCTAGTCTGGAGTCCGGAGATGAATCAACAAACTGAAATATCTCCCAGTTGAACTGTGAATTCTAATTCATTTACTTAAAGTAGTTTCGTTTTGCAATTATGCTGCTTATGTACAAGCAAGCACGTACTTTTCTGGCAGTAAAAGTGAGTGTGGAAGGAAAACAGTTTGGCAGTTCCTCAAAAACTTAAACACAGAATTACCCCATAACCCAGCAATTCTACTCCTAGGTATATTCCCAAAAGAACTGAAAGCAGGCACTCAATGCACGTACACATTATGTTCTTAGCAGCAGTACTCAGTAGCCAGAAGAAGGCGGAGACAGCCCAAATATCCACCGAGAATGAATGGATGAATAAAATGTGGTCTATCCAAACAATGGAGTATTATTCAGCTATAAAGATAAAGGAGGCCGAGTGTGGTGGCTCACGCCTGTAATCCCAGCACTTTGGGAAGGTGAGGCGGGTGGATCACCTGAGGTCAGGAGTTCAAGACCAACCTGGCCACCCCGTCTCTACTAAAAGTACAAAAATTGCCGGGCGTGGTGGCTCATGCCTGTAATCCTAGCACTTTTGGGAGGCCAAGGCTGGTGGATCACGAGGTCAGCAGATTGAGACCATACTGGCTAACACAGTGAAACCCCATCTCTACTAAAAATACAAAAAATTAGCCGGGCATGGTGGTGGGCGTCTGTAGTCGCAGCTACTCTGGAGGCTGAGGCAGAAGAATGCCATGAACTCGGGAGGTGGAGCTTGCAGTGAGCCGAGGTCACGTCCCCGCACTCCAGCCTGGGCGGGGTGACAGAGCGAGACTCCATCTCAAAAAAAAAAAAAAAAAAAAAAAAAAAAAAAGTCCTGGTCCTGTCTCTGCTAGAACACGGACAAACCTCACAAATATGCTAAGTGACAGATGCCATACACAAAAAGCCACATACATACAACCCCATTTATGTGAAATATCCAGAACACACAAATCCAAAGAGACAGAATGCGGTGGTTGCCAGGGGCTGCATGTGTGTGCGTGTGCATGCACATGTGTGTGCAGTGGACAATTATTTAACGGGTACAGGGTTTCCTTTTGGGGTGATGAAAATGTCATGGAATTAGGTAGAGACGGTGGTTGCAACACACTGTAAATGTACTAAATGGCACCGAATCATTCACTTTAAAATGGTTTAATTTTATGTTATGTGAATTTCACCTCAGAAAAAAACGTTGGGTGTGAAAGTTAGGGCACACAGAAGTAAACAGTGAATGATGCAAACTACCCCAGACTTCATGAAGCAAAGCCTCACTCCGGGGCAAGGTCCTATGAGCACACCTGAAAGGTGCCACCAAATCAAGCTTCAAAGCATGGGTCTCAACCTCAGCACAATGAACATTTTAGGCAGGGGGTGTGTCCCCGGGGTGTGTGTGTGTGTGTGTGTGTGTGTGGTGTGTGTGTGTGTGTGTGTGTCCCCAGTAGGATATTTGGCAGCATGCCAGTAGCACTCCTTTCCCCAGCTGTAACAGCCACCTGGCGTCCTGAGGGGCAATACTGACCCCAGTTGAGAACTCTTTAACTGTCACAATTATCTCAACCACTAAATATAAATCTTTTCAAGTACTTTCCAGATCAAGGGACAGGTAGGAAGAGAAATACTACTAAGAAAAAATTACACATATTCTGCTCTATTTTATCATTATTAATTATTTTTTTGAGACAGGGTCACCCTCTGTCAGCCAGTCTGGAGTACAGTGGCACAATCACGGCTCACTGCAGCTTCGACTTCCTGGGCTAAAGTGATCCTCCTGCCTCAGCCTCCTGAGTAGCTGGGACCATAGGTGTGTGCCACCATGCTCAGCTAATTAAAAAAAAAAAAATTATTTGTAGACATGGGGTCTTGCCATACTGCGCAGGCTGGTCTTGAACTCCTGGGCTCAAATGATCCTTGCAGGTCGGCCTTCCACAGTGCTGGGACTGCAGGCATGCAGCACTGCACCCAGCTGCTCTATTTTAATGCCTAGATTGCCCTGTGGCTCAAATCATGACTCAAGATTGGAGTAGGGATGCTAAAAGTGCTATCAAATCACCTTAGCCTGGACTCACACGGAGAGTTGTCTGGACCCATTTCTGGCTAAAAACAAGATAACCCAAATGTATGCTCTTTTTCTGACTATCCAGCTCATAGAACCCCACACTTAAGGACAGGACTACTGGTCCCACAATAATGTAACCCTAAACCAGTAGCGCTACCCTTAAAGAACATCAGGAGCTGGGCTCACACCTGTAATCCCAGTGCTTTGGGAGGCCGAGGCGGGTGGATCACCTGAGGTCATGAGTTCGAGACCAGCCTGGCCAACATGGTGACACCCTCTCTATTAAAAATACAAAAATTACTGGCCGGGTGCGGTGGCTCAAGCCTGTAATCTCAGCACTTTGAGAGGCCGAGGCGGGCGGATCATGAGGTCAGGAGATCGAGACCATCCCGGCTAACTCGATGAAACCCCGTCTCTACTAAAAATACAAAAAATTAGCTGGGCGTGGTGGCGGGTGCCTGTAGTCCCAGCTACTCCAGAGGCTGAGGCAGAAGAATGGCGTGACTTCGGGAGGCGGAACTTGCAGTGAGCTGAGATCACGCCACTGCACTCCAGCCTGGGTGACAGAGTGAGACTCCATCTCAAAAAAAGTAAATAAATAAATTTAAAAAATAAAAAAATTAGCTGGGCACGGTGGCATGCACCTGTAGTCCCAGCTACTCGAGAGTCTGAGGCAGGAGAATCACTTGATCCTGAGAGGGGGAGGTTGCAGTGAGCCAAGATTGCATCACTGCACTCCAGCCTCGGTGGCAGAATGAGACTCCGTTTCCAAAAAAAAAAAAAAAAAAAAAAAAAAAAAAAAAAGATTAGGCACTTTTTCAAGGCTCTTGATAAAATCAACTGACTCTATAAAGCTAATTTAGCAATATTAAATATTAATATGACTTCTTTGTACATATATCCTAGTACTTATACTTTTATTTCAGCATTTTTCAAAATCTAGAAACGGAATCCTTGAGACATACCTAGAGAATTTCTCTACAAGCTGCATTAATATTTCTAATCAAGTAAAGGTATACTTGTGGGGGACAATTTCTTCTCTATCAACATAATCCTAAGATGGGAAGCACACATAAGCGCACCACTGGTTATCTACAATTCTGAGATCCCCAAACCAGAATAGGACACACGGGCATTAGGCAGCCTTTCTCACATTCAGGGTGAGCAGTCTTATGTTTACTACAAACTTCGGGGTATCTGATTAAAGCCTTGCTGTAAGTGTGGTGCACATGTAATATAGGTACCACTGCATCTTTCTCAACCCTGAAAAAGTCTGAATTCTGGAACACATCCAGCCCCAAGAGTTTTGCATAAAGGCCTGGGGGCTTGTAAGAAACTACTGTAAACTCCCTTCCGAATAATTCTTTAATTCAAAAACACACTGAACAACTAGAATGTGAAATAATACTGAACTTAATGACAACTCTGTATCACAGTCTTCAACTATATATGATTATACTAATAAGCAGGATAAAAACAAACTAGAAATGCCTTCTTTCAAACAAAAATTAGAGTTCAGTATCAATAAAAAGATGACAATACCTGTAAAACACAACCAACCAAAAAAAGGTCTAAAGACATCACGTTAATTTAGAGTACTCTAACTGTACAAACATGGGGGTATATTCTAAGGGCAAAGAGAGTTCTGAAATTTAAGCGCCATATTGGTGGCATAATAATGCTTAAAATAGGCTGGGTATGGTGGCTCACGCCTGTAATCCCAGCACTTTGGGAGGCTGAGGCAGGCGGATCCCGAGGTCAGGAGATGGAGACCATCCTGGCTAACAGGGTGAAACCTCATCTCTACTAAAAATACAAAAAATTAGCCGGATGTGGTGGCAGGCGCCTGTAGTCCCAGCTACTCAGGAGGCTGAGGCAGGAGAATGGCATGAACCCAGGAGGCGGAGCTTGCAGTTAGCCAAGATCGTGCCACTGCACTCCAGCCTGGGTGACAGTGCGAGACTCCGTCTCAAAAAAAATAATGATAAAATAAAATAAAAATAATAATAATGCTTAAAATATTAATATGGATATGTATACCAGAGCGAAATAAGCGAAGATATGGTTGTTATTTGGGGAGCAAGGTTCACACTGGAGGAGGGAGGCACAACACGGACTATCTGAAAGCAAGGAAAACTAAAAAGAACATATCAAAAACACACCAGCTTGAAGGAAGTCTGCTGTCCAAATTTAGGACAATCTGAGGGTCAACATGATGAACAATGGTAATGGAATATACCTTACTGGATCTAAAAAAAGAACACACAAGCACATGATCACATATAAATAAAACAGAAAAAAAAAAAAAAGGAAAAGCAAAGCTCTTCTTTACAGAGGAATGCCAATACACATAGAAGGAGTAAGATTTAGCCAGGCGCAGTGGCTCATGTCTGTAATCTCAGCAGTTTGGGAGGCCAAGGCAGGCGGATCACCCAAGCTCAGGAGTTCGAAACCAGCCAGGCCAACATGGTGAAACTCAATCTCTGTTAAAAATACAAAAATCAGCCAGGCATGGTGGCTGGCACCTGTAACCTCAGCTACTCGGGAGGCTGAGGCAGGCGAATTGCTTGAACCCAGGAGACGGAGGTTGCAGTGAGCAGAGATCATGCCACTGCACCCCAGGCTGGGAGACAAAGTGAGACTCCATCTCAAAATCAATCAATAAGAGTCTCACTGTCACCCAAGTGGGTGACAGCCTTGAACAGCTCACTGCAGCCTTGAACTCCTGGGCACAGCCATCCTCTTGCCTCAGCCCCCTAAGTAGCAAGGATTCGGGCATGTGCCACACTGCATGTCACTAAATTTTTTGTTTCTTTATGGAGAGAGGGTCTCACTAGGTGGCCCAGGCTGGTCTTGAACTCTTGGTCTCAAGCAATCCTCCTCCCTTGGCCTCCCAAAGTGCTCGGATTATAGGTATGAGCCACTGGTTCTAGCTGAAAGTGAAGGACTTAAAGCTAGAGAATTTAATGCCAGCAAAGGGTGGCTTGATGAGTTTAGAAAGAGGGTTGGCTTAAAAAATGTTAAGATAACAGGAGGAGCAGTTTCTGCCAACCAAGAGGCACCAGGGTTCCCAGATGCCATGAAGAAAATCATTGAGGAAAAGAAAATCTTCCTGAATAGGTTTTTAATGCAGACAAAAGTGCCCTATTCTGGAAAAAACTGCCACAAAGGACACTTACTAGTAAGGAAGAAAAGTGAGACCCAGCACTGAAGGCAGGCAGGGAGAGGCCAACTCTACTGCTTTGTGCAAATGCAGCCGGGTTTATGATCAGGACTGCTCTTATCTATAAAGCTGGTAACCCCTGAACCTTGAAGGGGATGAGATAAACACCAGTTGCCAGTCTCTTAGTTGTGGAACAAGACTGGGACAACAAAATCCCTTTTTCTGGATTGGTTCCATCGATGTTCTTTGCCTGCAGTCAGGAAGTACACTTTGCCAGTAAGGGATTGCCTTTTAAAGTTCTTTAGATATTGGACAATGCCCCTGGCCACTCAGAACCCCGTGAGTTCAATACTGATGGCAATGAAGTGGTCTACTTGCCCCCAAACACAGCACCTCTCCTTCAGCCTCTAGATTAGGGGGTCATAAGGACCTTTAAGGCTCATAACACACAGTACTCTACGGAAAGAATTGTCAATGCTATATAAGAGAATCCCAATAGACAGAACATCGTGTAAGTCTGGAAGGATTATCCCGCTGAAGATGCCAAGGTTGTTACAGAAAAAGCTGTGAAGGCCATGAAGCCTGAAACAATCAATTCCTGCTGGAGAGGATGATGTCCAGATGCTGCGCCTGACCTCATAGGATTTATGAGAGCCAGTCGAGGAAATCATGCAAAGACTGTGCATATGCTTTTAAAAGGGTAGGGGGGTGGGTAAGGACTTCAACATGTGGATCTTAGAGAAATTCAAGAGCTATTAGACACTACGCCAGAGGAATTAACAGAACACACCTTGACAGATGTCAGTACTTCCAAAGTGGTGCCAAACGATGAGGTAGAAGCAGTGCCAAAAACACGTGGACACTGGGCAATCTGGCAGAAGGCCCCCATTCCCCAAGACTGCACTTGACTTCTTTAGGACACAGACCTTTCATGGCACAGGAACTAAAACTAAAGCATACAATAGAAGGTTGCTATCATACAGAAACTTTTTTAGAGAAAAAAAGTTTTGAATATTTCTTCTGTCCCATTTTCTTCCTAGGGCTCCAATTATCTGTATATTAGACAGTTTGCTATTGTCTCACAACTACTAAACACTTTTTTTTGGTTTGAGATGGAGTCTTGCTCTGTACATTGGCTGAAGTACAATGGCACAATCTCAGCTCACTGCAATCCCTCCCCATGTTCAAGCGATTGTCCTGCCTCAGCCTGAGTAGCTGGGATTACAGGCGCCCACCACCACACCCAGCTAATTTTTTTTTTTTTTTTTTTCAGATGGAGTTTCTCTCTTGTTGCCCAGGCTGGAGTGCAATGGCGGGATCTTGGCTCACCACAACCTCTGCCTCCCAGGTTCAAGCAATTCTCCTGCCTCAGCCTATCGAGTAGCTGGGATTCCAGGCATGCACCATCACACCCCGCTAATTTTTTTTTTTTTAGTAGAGATGGTGTTTCTTCATGTTGATCAGGCTGGTCTCGAACTCCCGACCTCAGGTGATCCGCCCACCTCGGCCTCCCCAATGTGCTGGGATTACAGGTGTGAGCCACCGCACCCAGCCTAAATGCTATTTTTGTTCTGGTTTATTTTTTTCTGCTTGTTTCATTTTGGATTTCTATTGACCTATCTTCATTTTCACTGATTCTTTCCTATCTGCTGACAAACTCACTGAAAAAATTATTCATCTATGATGTTTTTAAAGAATCTCTAACATTTCAATTTAACTTTTTCTAGAGTTTCTGCCTCCTGAAATTCTCGATCTTTTCACAAATAATGCATGCTGTACACCTTTCTCAAACTCAATCTTTTACCAAATCTATCACAGTCATTTGAAGTCTCTGGCAGTTCCAATACCTGGGTCATCTCTGAGTTGGCTTCCATTTATTTCTCTCTTAACAAGAAATCGCTTTTTTGTGTATCTCATAATTTTTTTATTGAATATTAGACAATATTCAATAAACCCAGAATTGGGTACACCTTTTTGTCTGAGCCACTAGTGTGTGGGGATGAGGGGTTAATTCAATCTAGTCTTTAGTTGGGTTTGGATTTTATAATCCTCAGGGAAGGCTGCCTTAAACTTTGTGGCACCATGTATTTTTCTCAAAAAAATACTGGCCGGCCAGACGCAGTGGCTCACACTTGTAATCCCAGCACTTTGGGAGGCCAAGGTGGGCGGATCACGAGGTCAGGAGTTTGAGACCAGCCTGACCCAGATGGTGAAACCCCGTCTCTACTAAAAATACAAAAATTAGCAGGGCGCCGGGTGTGGTGGCTCATGCCTGTAATTCTCAGCACTCTGGGAGGCCGAGACACACGGATCACCTGAGGTAGGGAGTTTGATTTGAAACCATCCTGACCAACATGGAGAAACCACGTCTCTACTAAAAATACAAAATTAGGCCAGGCACGGTGGCTCACGCCTGTAATCCCAGCACTTTGGGAGGCCGAGGCGGGCAGATCATGAGGTCAGGAGATCGAGACTATCCTGGATAACATGGTGAAACCCCGTCTCTACTAAAAATACAAAAAAATAGCCAGGCGTGGTGGTGGGCACCTGTAGTCCCAGCTACTCGGGAGGCTGAGGCAGGAGAATGGCGTGAACCCGGGAGGTGGAGCTTGCAGTGAGCCGAGATCGTGCCACTGCACTCCAGTCTCTGGGTGACAGAGCAAGACTCCGTCTCAAAAAAAAAAATAAAATAAATAAAATAAAATAAATACAAACAAAAATACAACATTAACCAGGCGTGGTGGTGCATGCCTGTAATCCCAGCTACTAGGGAGGATGAGGCAGGAGAATCGCTTGAACGTGGGAGGTGGAGGTTGCAGTGAGCTGAGATTGTGCCATTGCACTCCAGCCTGGGCAATAAGAGCGAAACTCCATCTCAAAAAAAAAAAAAAAAAAAAAAAACTTAGCAGGGCATGGTGGCACACACCTGTAATCCCAGCTACTCGGGAGGCTGAGGCAGGAGAATCGCTTGAACCCGGGAGGCAGAAGTTGTAGTGAGCCGAGATCATGCCACTGCACTCCAGCCTGGGCAACAAAGGAAGACTGTGTCTCAAAAATTAACTAATTAATTAATTAAATTTAATTTAAAAAAATATTGGCCAAAGAGGAAACCTCACTACTCACACCTAGAGGAGGACAGAACAAAGGCAGAAAAGCGAGCCATACAACTTCTTCTGAAAGTTCAGCTTCACATGAAGATGCGAACAGTCTTGGAGGGTGCCATGAGAACAAGCCTTCACTTTATTTTGGCAGTAGAGTGAGTGAGTGTTAAACAGACATTCGGCCGGGCACAGTGGCTCACGCCTGCAATCCCAGCACTTTGGGAGGCTGAGGTGGGCGGATCACTTGAGGTCAGGAGTTTGAGACCAGCCTGACCAACACGGAGAAACCCCATGTCTACTAAAAATATGAAATCAGCCAGGCGTGGTGGCGCATGCTTGTAATCCCAGCTACTTGGGAGGCTGAGGCAGGAGAAATGCTTGAACCCAGGAGGCGGAGATTGCAGTGAGCCAAGATAGCGCCATTGCACTCCAGCCTGGGCAACAAGAGCGAAACTCCATCTCAAAAAAATAAATAAATAAAGAGACATTCACTTTACTGGAAAAAAAAAAATCAACATATTGTGATTGAATATATAAAAAGAGATGCCAAACGTTACGAGCCAGGCGTGGTGGCTCGTGCCTGTAATACCAGGGAGGATCACTTGAGGCCAGGAGTTTCAGACCAGCCTAGGCAACATAGCAAGATCCTGCCTCTCAAAATTTTTTGAGATGGCATCTTGCTCTGTCGCCCAGGCTGGAGTGCAGTGGCGCCATCTCGGCTCACTGCAAGCTCCGCCTCCCGGGTTCACACCATTCTCATTTCTCAGCCTCCCAAGTAGCTGGGACTACAGGCACCTGCCACCATGCCTGGCTAATTTTTTTTGTATTTTTAGTAGAGACGGGGTTTCACCGTGTTAGCCAGGATGGTCTCCATCTCCTGACCTCGTGACCCGCCCGCCTTGGTCTCCCAAAGTGCTAGGATTACAGGCTCCAGCCACCGCGCCCAGCCTCAAAGTATTTTTTTTAAAAATTGGCATGGTGGTGCATACCTGTAGTCCCAGCTACTCCAGAGGCTAAGATGGGAGGACTGGTTGAACCCAGGAGTTCAAGGCAGCAGCGAGCCACTGCACGTCAGCCTGGGCAACAGAGTGAGACTCTGTCTCTTAAGGAAAAAAAAAAAAAAAGTGAATGTCTTGTGCGCCTTGCTATGTACACAGGTTCTCAGCCCCTGAGTGGAGTGCAACTTATGGGCCTACCCTACACTCAGGAGCCAGCAACAGCCCCTCATCCTGCTCTCACCAACCCAGCTCCACATCTGCCACACCCAATCACGCCCCCTTCTGAACCCTCAACTGGTTCTTTTGTGGTTCTTCTCCCAAGTCGAGGATCCACTCCTTAATCCCTTTCCCTGAATGTACCCCAGTTCCTAGAAAGCTCTACGCACTGCGGCGCTCTGAGGGCTCAATCCTTTCAGATTCCACCAGTGTAAAGCAAGCCTCAGCACCCCTTTCCTTTCCAAACCCGCTGGCAGTCCCTCCCAACTCTCCTGCAGCACAGACTCAAGCCTCCGTTCCATCCCTTTCCCCTCCTGCCCCTGTGCTCCACTCCCACTGCTTCAGCCTCTTGATGGCTCACCATCTTTGCCTGGCCCGTTACTAATCTGCGTCTCTATCCCACCTCTTTTCCACTTCAATCCATCTTAACAGCACTGCCTGATTTATCTTTCTGAAGGACAGCTCTGACATGCGACTCCTCCGCTCAAAAGTCTTCAAATACTCCTCCTACGGAAAAAATCAAACTTTTTAGCCTGGCCTAATTTAAAGCTCTTACCGACTGTATTCCCAGGTACTCCTCCCCAGGGAGTCAAGTAAGCCTAGAAAGGGCCAAACGCATGGGCACAAACACCCCAGACGACTTTGGTGGTCTCTGCTGATCTCTGACCACTAGTTTCTTAAATAGAAATCCTAGAAACATGAACATATTTTTGCCTCAAAGAATGAGAGCCAATTTTTAAAGGTAAAATATCTCCCCACCAAGCAAGAAAAAAGACATGCTTCCCAAACTTAGCTTATTTCCTGCAAAAACTACAAAATATAGAAAGTACCCTGAGTTGGAAAAGTTTTTATAACCCATATTCTAAATCATCTGTGATTTAGAAAGAGAACTGGAAACAGGAATAATAGAAACTATGTCTTCAGGCTATTTAGAATGACACAGTGCTCTGTAAACCTCAGCTAACATCTAGGTTTGTTATGTGGTCACTGTGAGAAAAGCATCTTGTGAGCCTACTCTGGTGCCAGGCACCAGTTTAGGTCAGAGTAAAGTAAGCACAAATATTTACTTGGAGTCTGAGTACATATATAGCCGTATTATATAACAACATGAAAATAGGAGATAAAAGTTTCAATTGTTGATAAAACATTTAACAATAAAGTGGCCTCAATATCTGGGTTAGTATTTGTATGGCTTCATTCATTCACTCAACAACGACCTGCCCATCTCCAATCATGTGCCAGGCACCACAGCTCAGGGGAGTCCGCAGGAAACAAGACACGGCACTTGCTGTTCCAGAACTTGCTTGTTGGTCGAGGAAGGCATTAAGCGAACGGTGCAAGTCTTTATTTTGATACATCAACTGCTATCCATTGCTAAGGAAACATAAAACTACGTAAGAAGGGGAAACAGGTGAGATGGGGGGGTCTCTCTTAGAAGGTGGCCAGAGAAGGCCACTCTGGTGTGGAGAAATCTGAGTGGGGTCCCAAGGAGAGGGTGAACAGGTATAAAGAGTCCCTGAGATTCTGACTTATTCCTACTAGTCAAGATTTCTTACCTGCTGAAACACCGACAAAGCCTGCCACTTCTACCTCTGAACATGAGAGACAAATTAACTTTATTGTCTCCATCCTGGAATGTTCAGTCCAACTGCTATCCTTCTCTTAAACTCTGACAGTACAAAAAAGCTCAGTCATAAAAAAAAGGTAGAGGAAGGGGATCACAATGAAGCAGCAGAAACACCGCAAGAGGGACTCACTACAAAACCTGTTTTAAGGAAGACAGATACATCTCCTGTTAGTCCCAGACATTCCTTCCTAAGTAAGCTTTTAAACTGGGCGCATTGACTCATGCCTGTAATCCCAACTACTAGCGAGGCTGAGGAAGGAGGATTGCCTAAGCCCAGGAGTTGGAGGCCAGAATGGATAATATAGTAAGACGTCATGTCTTAAAAAAATTAAAAAGTGCAGTGGCTCACACCTCTAATCCCAGCACTTTGGGAGGCCGAGGCAGACGGATCACCTGAAGCCAGGAGTTCAAGATCAGCCTGGCCAATATGGTGAAACCCCGTCTCTACTAAAAATACATCCGGGCATGGTGGCTCACGCCTGTAATCCCAGCACTTTGGGAGTCCAAGGCAGGTGGATCACGAGGTCGGGAGTTCAAGACCAGCCTGGCCAAGATGGTGAAACCCCGTCTCTACTAAAAATACAAAAATTAGCTGGGTGCAGTTGCAGTCACCTGTAATCCCAGCTACTTGGGAGGCTGAGGCAGGAGAATTGCTTGAACCCTGGAGGCAAAGGTTACAGTGGGCCGAGATCACTCCACTCACTCCAGCCTGGGCAACAGGGCAAGATCCTATCTCAAAAAAAAAAAAAAAAAATAGCTGAGTGTGGTGGTGGGCGCCTGTAATCCCAGTTACTTGGGAGGCTGACAAGAGAATCACTTGAACCGGGGAGGTGGAGGCTGCAGTGAGGTGAGATCGCCCCCACTGCACTCCAGCCTGGGCGACACAGCAAGACTCTGTCCAAAAAAAAAAAAAAAAAAAAAAAAAGAAAAGAAAAGAAAAGAAGAAAGAACCCAAATTCCATCCAAGTTAACCAGCAATGACTTAAAAAGCAAGCAAAACAATAACTCCCGGCCAGGCACGGTGGCTCACGCCTGCAATCCCAGCACTTTGGGAGGCCGAGGCGGGTGGATCACGAGGTCAGGAGAGCGAGACCATTCTGGCTAACACAGTGAAACCCCGTCTCTACTAAGAATACAAAAAAATTAGCCGGGCAAGGTGGCGGGCGCTTGTAGTCCCAGCTACTCGAGAGGCTGAGGTGGGAGAATGGCGTGAACCCCAGGGGGCAGAGCCTGCAGTGAGCCGAGATCGCACCACTGCACTCCAGCCTGGACGACAGCAAGACTCTGTCTCCAAAAAAAAAATAATAAAAAAATAACTCCCATAAAAGGAAAAAACACTAAGCCACTGTTTTCCAGTGAGTGTTTTCCATCAGAGTAACCTGGGGAAAGAGAGACACCTGGTGTTTGCTTCCTTGGCTATTTCAAGGAGGAGACAATACACTGTCTACAGAACTAGATGCTATGACCTTCTTAACCTAAGAGTGAAGTTGACAGCACTGATCTGGGGAAGATGATAAGCGGGGAGCTCAGGGCAGGGCCCTTTACCTTTTCACCACTGTGTTCTCAGGACTCATGGCGTAAAGCAGCCTCCCAAATTTTTTTAATCAATGGACTTTCTTCTTCTCCTCCTTTTTTAAGAGATGGGGATCTTGCTCTGTGACCCAGGCTAGAGTGCAGTGGTACCATCATAGCTCACTACAGCCTCAGATTCCTGAGCTCAAGCATCCTCCTATCTCAATCTCCTGAGCAGCTGGGACTAAAGACATGTGCCATCACGCCTGGCTAACTTTTATATTTTCAGAGATGGGTCTGGTCTCGCTACATTGCCCAGGCTGTTTTCAAACTCTTAGCCTCAAGTGATCCTCCTGCCACAACCTCCTGAATAGGGCTTTCTTTTTTTAAATTAGACATGGGGTCTTGCTATGTTGCCCAGGCAGATCTCCAACTCCTGGGCTCAAGCGATCCTCCCACCTTGGTCTCCCAAAGTGCTGGGATTACAGGCATAAGCCACTGCACTGGGCTGGAATTTCTTTCTTTCTTAAGACAGTCTCGCTCTGTCGCCAGGCTGGAGTGCAGGGGCGTGATCTCAGCTCACCGCAACCTCCACCTCCTGGGTTCAGGTGATGCTCCTGCCTCAGCCTCCCGAGTAGCTGGGACTACAGGCACGCGCCAGGACGCCCAGCTAACCTTTGTATTTTCAGAAGAGACGGGGTTTCACCATGTTGGCCAGGATAGTCTCCATCTCTTCACCTTGTGATCCGCCTGCCTTGGCCTCCCAAAGTGCTGGGATTACAGGCATGAGCCACTGCGCCTGGCCTAGAATTTCTTAATGTTCCTCTCTCCCCCTCCACAATCCCACCTAATGTAGCAATTAACAGTTTGGTGATATGCTGGGACAACCAAGAATGTTAATTTCTGACGACAGTTGATATTTCATTTAAAATCAAAAATAATATTAATTCAGAAGGCCCAAGAAAAAGGCTCTTGTACTGTTCACTCTTCTGAGGGAAGTATCCTACAAAACAGTAATACGGTAAAGACATTCAGAAGAGCCCAGGTACATGGAGAGCATAGTATGATTTTAATCACTTCAGATATTTTCACCAGGTAATTAAATTCGCTGTCCAATCATCTGTCTCAAAATCCTGCTTATTAATGAGAACCCTTAATGGGAAATTTGGTATTAACTACATCTTTTAGGAAATCGTTAATTCTAGAAATGGAAAATTAAAACTACTCCTGACTTCACTTTACCCTCACTTCAAAAGTCTACCTAGTTTAGCCAAGGCTCTCACTGGGAAGTAGGGAGAGGAGGAATATGAGAGGTCCCAGGGAAAATAAACTGGAAACGTGAAAGTGGAAAGAGGAACCAAGAACCCAGTCTCAGATGGCTCTTAGGGCTGGCTGGCTCCTCTCTCTCTCCTTCTGGTGTGCTTTCTCTGCTCCTCTGTGAATCTCTCTCTTAACCAATCACTGTCATCTTGTACAGGGTCCTAGGATTCCACATCACAGCAATCATCACATGTCAGCCATGTCTCTGTCTCCAGAGTCTCCTCTGCACCAACTCATTCCCTCACTGTCTACAGGCCAGGTGGCTGGTGCACTGTGGAACTGGGGAGGATACAGCAAGTCCTGTGGACAGCTGCCCTTGCCAAAGGGACAATGGGTGGAGTGCCTGAGAAAGGAACATGGGTAGGCCAAGCAATGACGATATCTTTAACACGGGAACAAACTTCTCTGTATGTGCACTTATAAGGCCGGGCGCAGTGGCTCACTCCTGTAATCCCAGCACTTTGGGAGGCCGAGATGGGCGGATCACGAGGTCAGGAGATCGAGACCATTCTGGCTAACACAGTGAAACCCTGTCTCTACTAAAAATACAAAAAAAAATTAGCTGGGCGTGGTAGCAGGCGCCTGTAGTCCCAGCTACTCGGGAGGCAGAGGCAGGAGAATGGCATGAACCCGGGAGGCAGAGCTTGCAGTGAGCCGAGATCGCGCCACTGCACTCCAGCCTGGGGGACAGAACGAGACTCTGCCTCAAAAAAAAAAAAATAAATAAAATAAAATACATGTGCACATATAGCAGTACCCCCATATCTGAGAAGGACATGCTCCAAGACTCCCAGGGGATGCCAGAAACTGTGGATAGTACCACACGTTATATAGACTACATTTTTTCCTTTATGCTGTATTTTTTCCTATACAAGTGATAGGAACTTAATCCTGTAACAAAGTTTTATTTATAAATTAGGCACAGTAAGAAATTAACAATAACAACTAATAATCAAGCAGAACCACCATAACATACCGTAATAAAAGTTATGGGAATGTGGTCTCTCTCGTACTGTACCGTGATATTTTAAGAGGCCATACCTCAAAAGACAAGGCCACGGGTACAGGGGCTACTGCAATTCTTCCTTCTGGCACTGCACTAGCTGAGGACATGCCATAAAGCAGCACACATGGATCCATAATGGAGAATCCAGAACAATTCCAGTCCCCAAAACACACAAAATAAAAACACAACTGCACAGTCACTGGTGTTTTTTCTCTCCTTTAAAAGCATTCATGAATATCCCCACTGTCTTATCTGCCTACTATGTCAAAAACAGGAGAGAAGGCCATGGCCAGAATCATCATGGACATCTAATAAAGGCAGTCACTTGTTATTTTGACAAGTCATTTGTTTTCAGTTCATCTGTCGCATCTGTCAAGAAAAACACAGACTGTCTTCTAAAAGTCTGTTTTTAACTATTTTATTTTTTTTGAATGACAAATTCCACTTGCACCACAGAAGCCATATTATGCATGTTGGAGAGGCCCCTTTGTGGTCCCCCATCCCTGGGTTCTTCCTGGGCATCCTATGGCCTCCTCTCTGGTGACAGGCAGCACCCCGAAGACTTAATTTGGATTCTTAAAAAGGGACACATCCCTCCTTCCACCCTTGTCCAGGTACTTCCAGAGGGTGGGTCCCCTTCTCATGGGAATATAGTACCCCCACTCACCAGACCACAGTGGTGAGTCCAGCCCAGACTGTGAGCCATGAAAGCCTCAGCTCCCAAAACAAACGACAAGATGCCAGGGACACTGCAGCCATCTCAGAGGACACCGAAAGACATTTTAAAGCCAAGGGAAGCACAGCAAAACAGCAGCTGCTGGACACCAAGGGAGCCACAGCTCGAGGGGGTTCGTGCTCCAACAGCAGATGGCGCTACACCCTTCCCAATGACGTCACATCCTAATAAAGCCCTGTTTGCAGTGGCTGATGTGATAAAAAAGCAAGCTCTGCATGAAATCAACATGGAACAGGAAACAAGGGGTGGGGTGGGGCGGAGTCCAATCTGATTCTGAAGTTTGAGAAGCTGTACAACCCATTAGCAATTGTGGCTATTTAAAAATAAAATATAGTTTCCTTCAATTTATGGGTATTCATTCCTTTTTTTTTTTTTTGGAGGCAGAGTTTCACTTGTTGCCCAGGCTGGAATGCAATAGCGCGATCTCAGCTCACTGCAACCTCCACCACTCAGGTTCAAGCAATTCTCCTGTCTCAGCCTCCCAAGTAGCCAGATTAGAGGCATGCACCACCAAGCCCGGCTAATCTTTGTATTATTAGTAGAGACAGGGTTTCACAATGTTGGCCAGGCTGGTCTCGAACTCCTGACGTCAAGTGATCCACTCGCCTGAGCCTCCCAAAGTGCTGGGCTTACAGGCATGAGCCACCATGCCCCGACGGGTATTAGTTTTCAAATGGCTACCCTAACTTCCTAGGACATAAATAGTTAAGCTGTTTAGATGGAAAGATTCAATAAAGCGCTGGGCGTGGTGGCTCACATGAGCCTGTAATCCCAGCACTTTGAGACCAGCCTGGAAAACATGGGGAGATCTCGTCTCTTAAAGCAAACAAAAAGATTCAATAAAGGGAATCTCAGATATGTATTGTGGCCTAAAGGCACTGTGAATACCCGGAGACATAAAGGTGCCATGAATCTGCCCTCAGGGATGAGACGCCAACAGAGACTGATTGGCAGAGGTGGGGGAGGAAAGAAAATGGAAAGGAAGGGAGAGCAGGGTAAACTAAAGGAGAGAAAAGAGGAGAGGAAGGAGAAGTGAGGTGGGGGAGAGGGGTGGGAAAGAAGAGGCAGGCAGGCCGGGCGCGGTGGCTCATGCCTGTAATCCCAGCACTTTGGAAGGCCGAGGCGGGCGGATCACGAGGTCAAGAGATCAAGACCGACCATCCTGGCCAACACAGTAAAACCCTGTCTCTACTAAAAATACAAAAAAGTTGTAAGGAAGGGATCCATTTTCAGTTTTTGTTGTGGGGTGGGGGGAGCAGAGAGGGAAAGCATTAGGAGATATACTTAACGTAAATGTAAATGACCAGTTAATAGGTACAGCACACCAACATGGCACATGTATACATATGTAACAAACCTGCATGTTGTGCACATGTACCCTAGAACTTAAAGTATAACAAAAAAAGTAAACAAGAAGTAAAAAATAGCAACCATAAAAAGGAATGAAAGCATGTCCTTTGCTGCAACATGGATGCAGCTGGAGGCCATTATCCTAAGTGAATTAACACAGGAACAGAAAACTGAATACCACATGTTCTCATTTATAAGTGGGAGCTAAACATCAGGGACTTGTGGACATAAAGATGGCAAAAATAGACACTGGGGACTATTAGGGGCATGACAGAGGGTGGCAAGAGTTGGAAAACTGACTGTTGGGTACTATGCTTAGTACCTGGGTGATGGGATTACTCATACCCAAACCTGAGCATCATGCAACATAACCAGGAAATAAACCTGCACATGCAACCCTGAATCTAAAATAAAAGTTGAAAAAATTAATCAAAAAATAAAAATAAATAAAAATAAAAAATACCAAAAAAAATAAAACTGGCCAGTCATGGTGGCGGGCACCTGTAGTCCCAGCTACTTGGGAGGCTGAGGCAGGAGACTGGCGTGAACCTTGGAGGCGGAGCTTGCAGTGAGCCAAGATCACGCCACTGCACTCCAGCCTGGGCGACAGAGCAAGACTCCATCTCCAACAACAACAAAAAAAAAAAGAGGGAGGAAGAGTCCCCACAAACCGACCACACTGCAGCTCAGATCTAAATCCACCCCAAACGCCTCACCTACTGCTCTGCCCCTCCACTTTGCAGTAGGCTGTTAACACACTACACGCTCATCAAAAATGGGAACTGACACTTTGGGAGGCCGAGCTGGACAGATCGCTTGAGGTCAGGAGTTTGAGACCCACCTGACCAACATGGCTAAACTCCATGTCTACTAAAAATACAAAAATTAGCTGGGCATGGTGGCACAAGCCTGTAGTCCCAGCTACTTGGGAGGCTGAGACAGGAGAATCCCTTGAACCTCAGAGGCAGAGGTTGCAGTAAGCCAAGATGCTGCCACTTGCACTCCAGCCTGGGCGACAGAGCGAGACTCCGTCTCACAAAAAAAAAAAAAAAAAAAAAAAAAAAAAAAAAAAAAAGGAATTGACTTCCCAATCTTTGTGTCTCAGAACAAAACCCAGCACAGCTGGGCACAGTGGCTTATGCCTATAATCCCAACATTGTGGGAGGCTGAGGCAGGGAGACTGCTGGAAGCCAGGACTTAGAGCCCAGTCTGGGCAACATAAAGAGTCCTCATCTCCACACATAAAAAAAAATTTAAAAAAAATTAACTGGGCATGGTGCTGCACATCTGTAGCTGAGGTAGGAGGATCACTGAGCCTCAGAGGTCAAGGCTACAGCAAGCTATGATCCCACCGCTGCACTCCAGCCTGAGTGACAGAGCAAGACCCTGTGTACTGTCTCAAAAATAAAAAATAAACCAGCAGGAACTCAGTAACTGCTTATTGAAAGGCATCCCTCAAGGGAAGCAGGATTGGCAAGCAGCCTTGAAGACAGACATCTCAGAGATTTTATATCCTCAAGGGGTTGGGGGTTGGTGGTGGGGGAGGAGTTAAGGAGGGGCAGGAAAGGATATAAGTAAGAGACACAGGTCAGAGCTGGAAGCAGCCCTGAAGGAGGCTTCAATCTGTGGCTAAAACAGAGAGCTGGTGCTGAGGCTCCAGTAAGAGCTCAAACTGGACCCTCCAAGCAACACAGACAGCACTGGAAACATTCACCAGAGAAGCCCCAGGACACATCTCTGGGGTATTCAGCTCAAAATGTGAAACCTGAATCCCCCCATGAGGCAGCCACCAGACCCAAAGTGAGGGATGCCCTACAGGATAACTGGCCTGTACTCTTTAAAACCTCAAGGGAGGCCGGGCGCAGTGGCTCACGCCTGTAATCCCAGCTACTCGGTAGGCTGAGGTAAAAGAATCGCTTGAGCCCCGGGGGACGGAGGTTGCAGTGAGCTGAGATCGCACCACTGCACTCCAGCCTGGGCGACAGAGTGAGACTCCATCTCAAAAAAAAAAAAAAAAAAAAAAAAAAGGCCGGGCGTGGTGGCACACACCTGTAATCCCAGCTACTCGGGAGGCTAAGGCAGGACAATCATGTGAACCCAGGAGATGAAGGCTGCAGTGAGATTGTGCCACTGCACTCCATCCTGGGTAACAGAGTAAAACCTTGTCAAATAAATAAATAAATAAGTAAAGTGTATGTGTTAGGAGAGCAACATGGCAGTCCCATGTTCAATGAATCAGAGGATTAAGAGCCACTATGTAACTCCTGGGACCTCCTCTTCAGAGGCTTGTCAGGTCAATTAGGAGATGATTACAACTGTCTAAGTGAGAAGTCCACCCATTAACTTCTCCCCCCACTGAGTGAGCCACACCATCAGTTTCCTAAGTCTACTACCCGGTAGTGTAAAGTATTTCATTTTTATTAAATCTTTTTTTTTTTTTTTTTTTTTTTTTGAGACAGAGCCTCATTCAGTGGAGCGGCACAATTACGGCTCACTGCAGACTTGACCTCCTGGGCTCAAGCAATCCTCCCACCTCAGCATCCCAAGTAGCTGGGACTACAAGCCGTGCTCTGATGCCCCCTAATTTTTGTAGAGACAGGGTTTCCCCATGTTGCCTAGGCTGGTCTCCAGCTCCTGGGCTCAAGCAATCGGCTGCCTTGACCTCCCAAAGTGTTGGGACTACAGGCACAATCCACTACACCTGGCCAGTACTTTATTTGTATGGAAGCAGAACCAATAGACCCAGCAGAAAGGTAAGGAAGCTGAGGAGGGCTCCTCGGTAAGGTATTACACGTAGGCATCACACCTTGGAGACTCTTAGGAAATACCACGGAGGAGGCAAGGTGGCTGAATTTGGACTGCAGTGGTGCTGAAGTCCACACAAATAACTGCCATACACACATAAGAGGGAAAAACAAACCTCGTTCAGCCCCACGCCAGGCCACATCCCTCTACCTAAGAGCACAGTGCTAGACTCAGGCTGAATGTGTCTGACCCTCAGCACTGTGGACACTGGGGTCATCCTGGGTGCTGCAGGGTGTTGAACAGCATCACTGGCGTCTGTTCATCAGGATGAACAGAATCCTTGGTCACTACCCCTCTTCAGCCATAAGTCTACAAATGGGCTGTAGAGGTTTTCCAACCAAACAAATGAGTAACAGAGGTTCAGATGGGCAAGTTGTGAGGTGGTGATGGCTAGAAATGGAAACAGTGAGGGCCACACAGAAACAAAGAAAAGAAAATAAGTGACAACACCCAATCATGTAAGCTATGCAATTTATAGCCAACCTGAGTAATATGTGAGATAATTTGACTGATTTTAGAGCCTTATCTCCCAAAGAAACCTGGCCAATTCAGAAAAGCACTGTCATCCCTTGCCCACCGTGGCTGCTGCCACAGAAGGGGTTTGGGAGTGGGGAAAACACACCCCAGACATTGCAAAGCGTCAACAAAGCCCTTTACTGAAATGTCTACTTAGGAGACCTAACTAACTGCCTTTCTATGGCTAAACCTACAGTGCTTAGGTTCTACCACCTTCTACAGGCTGTTACTCTGTTAACTATAAAAGAACATAAAAAAACAAAAACCCACAGGACTCACTCTTCATCCACAAACAGCTCATTTTAAGATCTTCTTCGGCATACCACCACAAAGGAATTCTCCTTCCAAGGTTCTTTTAGTGAGCAAACACCCAAATTTCAGATATCACACACAGTAAGATTCCAAAGGAGATTTAAGTTGGAAAAATTCAGAAAACCTACCTACCTATGCTTAAGCACAGAATCCCCACTCTCAGTGTAGTATATGGTAGCACATAATTGATAACAAATTTTTTTAAAGAATAGGACAGAACAGTATTTCTGTGGGAGGTGGTGTTGCACAGGGACTGAAAACAAGAGGTTCTGGGCCAGGCACACTGGCTCACGCCTGTAATCCTAAAATTTTGGAAGGCCAGGGCGGGTGGATCCAGTTTGGGCAACATAGTTGGACCCTGTCTCTACAAAACAAAAAAACAAAATTTAAAAAATTTGCCAGGCAGTCAGGAGCAGTGGCTCACACCTGTAATCCCAGCACTTTGGGAGGCCGAGGCAGGTGGATCACGAGGTCAGGAGTTCAAGATCAGCCTGGCCAAAATGGTGAAACCCCATCTCTACTAAATATACAAAAAAAATTAGCCAGGCGTGGTGGCAGGCACCTGTAATCCCAGCTACTCAGGAGGCTGGGGCAGAGAGTTGCTTGGGAGGCGGAGGTTGCAGTGAGCCAGGATCGTGCCACTGCACTCTAGCCTGAGCGACAGAGCAAGACTCTGTCTCAAAAAAAAAAAAAAAAAAAAACTATTCTTACCTCCTGGGCCACAGAAAGAGATGGCAAGCTGTAGCGTGGCAACTTCTGGCTCATAGCATAGGGCCTAGCACACAGTAGGTAGTTAAAACAGCCGCAATGATACTGGCTTCTCCCACTATCATCACAAGTTATTCCCTCTGGCCGACCCATCCTGTCGATTACCACCTGGCCTGTAGGTTAACTTCATGTAGCCAATTCTGTGCCATGAGGAGCATGTTCCCACCTAACAGAAACCTGACACTCCTGCACCCCAGGAAGTACATTTTTGAGTCTTTAAATCAAACTATATAATCTTGCCAAAGAACTCTGAAAAACCCAGTATACGAAAGACTTTTTCCACAAGTTTGTACTCTGAGTAAAATTCTTTGTTCTGCAATTTATAACTAAGAGGTTATATTTTAGTTGCTCATCTCCCAACACCTTTTACTCACTGCATCTTAGAGTGCTCACTTACAGCTGCTGATGCACATCTCCTCTTTCACAAGACGTGAAGGTTTCATCAGCTACAATTAGCTTAACCAATTACATTTTACTTGGCCTTTGGTTTTGCCTGATTGCCTTGTACGGAGTTATGAAGAGTATTGTTATCTAATATCTGTTATAAAAACTACCAGGCCACGCCAGGCGCGGTGGCTCATGCACCCAGCACTTTGGAAACCTGAAGCAGGCGGATCACAAGGTCAGGAGATCAAGACCATCCTGGCTAACATGGTGAAACCCCATCTCTACTAAAAATACAAAAAATTAGCCGGGCGTGGTGGCAGGCGCCTGTAGTCCCAGCTACTCGGTAAGCTGAGGCAGGAGAATGGCGTGAACCAGGGAGGCAGAGGTGGCAGTGAGCCGAGATCGTGCCACAGAACTCCAGCCTGGATGACAGAGTGAGACTCCATCTCAAAAAAAAAAAACCAAACAAACAAAAAAAAAACCAGGCCACGCACTGTGGCTCATGCCTGTAATCCCAGCACTTTAAGAGGCCGAGGTGGGCGGATCACAAGGTCAGGAGATCGAGACCATCCTGGTTAACACGGTGAAACCCCATCTCTACTAAAAATACAAAACATTGGCTGGGCGTGGTGGCGGGCGCCTGTAGTCCCAGCTACTCGGGAGGCTGAGGCAGGAGAATCGCTTGAACCCGGGAGGCAGAGGTCGCAGTGAGCCAAGATTGTGCCACCACACTCCAACCTGGGCAACAGAGTGAGACTCCATCTCAAAAAGAACTATCAGATTACAGTTATGTTATGTTGACAATACCAGCATTCAAAAACCAGTGACAAGATACAGCAAAAAACATGACTACAAGGTCTATGAAACAGCAGACTACAGTACCTAAAAAGGCAGATTTAAACAAATTCCTGTAATGTGCTCATTTCAGTCATGCTAACTTTGAGAAAGCTTTTAAAACTTTTAAATGTAAATTATCTACTTTCACATTTCTTCCAAAATGAAAAATACCTCCTTTTTTCTGTCACTGACTTTGGCGAATTTTCCAAAAAATAAGGAGAAAACAGTTTTTTGTTTTTTTTTTTTTGGTTGTTGTTTTTTGAGACCACGCCTGATCTCGAAAACAGTATTTTTTTTTCTTTTTGAGAATTTCACTCTTGTTGCCCAGGCTGCAGCACAGTGGCGCAATGTTGGCTCACTGCAACTTCCGCCTCTGAGGTTCAACTGATTCTCCTGCCTTGGCCTCCCAAGTAGCTGGGATTACAGGCATGCACCACCACGGCCAGCTAATTTTTTCTATTTAGTAGAGAGACAGGATTTCACCATCTTGGTCAGGCTGGTCTCAAACTCCTGACCTCAGGTGATCCATCCGCCTTGGTCTCTCAAAGTGCTGAGATTACAGGCGTGAGCCACGGCGCCAGCCAGAAAACAGTATCTTAAAACAGTATGTTCCTTTCCTCCATTCACTCCATGAGATACCACGTTTCACAGGGATGTCTTCCAGACTTTTTTTGATACATATGTGCATAATTTTTCACAAGTCAATCAAATGATACCATATTTCTCGAACTATACGTATTCAAAATGCCCAACCATTTACTGTATTATGGTCATCTCTCCATGCCAATAAAGAAAGGCCACCTTAAATCTTTTTAACAACTGCACAGTACGTCATTCCAAGTCTGCCTTAATTTAACCAATCTCTATTGATGGACATTTAGATTCATCCAGGGGTGTCCAATCTTTTGGCTTCCCTGGGCGACATTGGAGGAATTGTCTTGAGCCACACATAAAATACACTAACACTAACTAGTAATAGCTGATGAGCTTTAAAAAAAAAAAAAAAAAAAAAAAAAAAAACGCTAAAAAAATCTTGGCCGGGCGCGGTGGCTCAAGCCTGTAATCCCAGCACTTTAGGAGGCCAAGGCGGGCGGATCACGAGGTCAGGAGATCGAGATCATCTTGGCTAACACGGTGAAACCCCATCTCTATTAAAAATACAAAAATTCAGCAGGGCGAAATGGCGGGCACCTGTAGTCCCAGCTACTCGGGAGGCTGAGGCAGGAGAATGGCGTGAACCCCAGGAGGCGGAGCCTGCAGTGAGCCAAGATCGCGCTACTGCCCTCCAGCCTGGGCGACAGTGAGACTCCGTCTCAAAAAAAAAAAAATCTCAATGCTAGGCTGAGTGCAGTGGCTCACGCCTGTAATCCCAGCACTTTGGGAGGCTGAGGTGGGCAGGTTGCCTGAGGTCAGGAGTTCGAGACCAGCCTGGCCAACATGGCGAAACCCCATCTCTACTAAAAATACAAAAATTAGCCAAGCGTGGTGGTAGGCGCCTATAATCCCAGCTACTTGGGAGGCTGAGGCGGGAGAATTGCTTCAACCTGGGAGGTGGAGGTTGCAGTGAGCCAAGATCAGGCCACTTCATCCCAGCCTGGCAAGAGCGAAACTCCACCAAAAAAAAAAATTTTTTAAGAAAGTTTACAAATTTGTGTTGGGCTGCAACACAGCCCACAGGCCTCAGGTTGGACAAGCATGACTAGGCATTCATACAACAAATATTTATTGAGACCTACTATGTACCAGGCACTGTCAGAGGATATATCAGGAAATAAAACATGAAGTTCTCTACCCTCATGGAGCTTATATTTTAGTGGCTACTGACAATTTTTTGCTTTTATACCAAAAATTCTAGCTGGGAGTTTTTGAGCACTGACTGTCTTAAATATTTTGCTTTTATAACTAATTTTATAATAAGCATTCTCTTATTTCTTCCTTTGGATACATTTCTAAAAATAGACTTGCTGGAACAATTTATTTTAGAAATGCTACTTTTATACTAAAAATAATAACCCTTTATCATATATATTCCTAACATTTTTCTAATTTGCCTGCCTTTGAACTATAGTTCAGAGGTCCCCAAACCGGCATCTTTTGCTGTAGATATGTTCTGAATACTTAAGCAGATATCTTCTCATGGCTTATAGCCTTACTGTCATACTAAGAAACTCTACCTACAGCTGGATTGCCAGTTGATCCAATACCTTTTACATGACAAACCATCCATTCCCAACTAATTGTAAATGCTACATTAATCATAAATTCCCATTAATTTATAGATCAGTATCTAGACTGCTTTGTTCCACTTACCTATAATACTTATAAAAAAATCTACTAGGAAACGTTCCCCCTTTTCTTTCTTTAGAACTCCCCTCAAATATTTACTTCTCCAAATCAAGTGACATCTTGAAAATATTCAAACACATGCATATAAGAACACTGCATTCAAGTTCTGTATTTATGTCTATCCAAGTTCTCTTTCACCTCTTCAATAATGCATCTAAAGGTTCCTTCATATAGTTTTTTTTTTTTTTTTTGAGACGGAGTTTCACTCTTTTTGCCCAGGCTGGAGTGCAACGGCGCGATCACGGCTCACTGCAACCTCCGCCTCCCAGGTTCAAGCAATTCTCCTGCCTCAGCCTCCCGCATAGCTGGGATTACAGGCATGCGCCACCACATCCAACTAATTTTTGTATTTTTAGTAGAGACGGGGTTTCACCATGTTGGCCAGGCTGGTCTCAAACTCCTGGCCTCAAGCAATTGACCTGCCTCAGCCTCCCAAAGTGCTGGGATTACAAACATGAGACACCGTGCCTGGACATGTTTTCCCCTTTTTAAAAGTGAAAAAGTCAGCCGGGCACAGTGGCTCACGCCTGTAATTCCAGCACTTTGGGAGGCCGAGGCAGGTGAATCACAAGGTCAAGAGTTCAAGACCAGCCTAGCCAAGATGGTGAAACCCCATCTCTACTAAAAATACAAAAAAATTAACCAGGCGTGGTGGCGGGCACCTGTAATCCCAGTTACTCAGGAGGCTGAGGCAGGAGAATTGCTTGAACCCAGGAGGCGGAGGTTGCAGTGAGCCGAGATTGTGCAATTGCACTCCTGCCTGGGTGACAGAGCGAGACTCCATCTCAAAAAAGAAAAAAATGTGAAAAAGTTTTAGACCTAACAATCATGAAACAAATGCCATTGGTGTATTTGCCTAAGAACTCAAAAAATCTTCTAAAGTTAATTTCTATAAAGAATAAGTTATTTACAGCCAGGCGTGGTGACTCACGTCTGTAATCCCAGCACTTTGGGAGGCTGAGGTGGGAGGATCACGAGGTCAGGAGATCGAGACCATCTTGGCTAACAAGGTGAAACCCCGTCTCTACTAAAAAAATACAAAAAAATTAGCTGGTGTGGTGGTGGGCACCTGTAGTCCCAGCTACCTGGGAGGCTGAGGCAGGAGAATGGCATGTACCCAGGAGGTGGAGCTTGCAGTGAGCTGAGATCACACCACCACACTCCAGCCTGGGCAACAGAGCAAGACTCCTTCTCAAAAACAAAACAAAACAAAACAAAACAAAACAAAACAAAACAAAACAAAAAACAAGAATAAGTTACTTACAAAAAAGAAAAGCAAACTTACAAAGACCAGAGGCTCTAGTCAGTCCACTGCTCCTTTATGTTATCTAACCATTCATTATCTCAGACACTTACTACTGACTTCTATAAGAATCCAAAAAACAGAATTTCACTAGAAGGTGACAGTCTGTTTCAGCTAACCATTCATGCCCAAGAGCTTAATTACAGGGCAGACCTCAGCCCCCACCTTAGTGTCTCTCAGGTGGGTGGGATGAAGTCAGAGAAAAGGCGGTGCAGCAACAGCAACACAGGGTCCACCAGGAACTGGAGCTTTTCCTACTGTCCCTGCTTCCTCCTCCCGTGAATCCCAACAATCACAGCCACAGAAATAGTAAGCAGGAAAAAAACGAGGAGGTGGCAGTAGAGGAGCCTATTTGTCTTATCACAGTTATTCATCATGTAGCTGGTTCCTCTTTTCTGCCTCTTCTTCCAGATGACCCAATTAGCCTCAAACTGCCCTCCCAACCCCGAAAGAAAGTCTCTGATTTTGGAATAGGTATATATAAAAACTTCAGAGCTATTTATATTCAATTTATCAAGGATTACCTACGCTAACACACTTGTACAACACAACTTGTAATGCTGCTTTGTTATGTCTTCAGATTCAAAAACAATCTTTTTTTTTTTTTTCTTGAGACAACGTCTCACTCTGTCGCCCAGGTTGGAGTGTAGTGGTACAATCTAGGCTCACTGCAACCTCCACCTCCTGGGTTCAAGGGATTCTCCTGCCTCAGCCTCCTGAGTAGCTGGGATTATAGGCACTCGCCACTATGCTCAGCTAATTTTTGTTTTTAGTAGAGACAGGGTTTCGCCATATTGGCCAGGCTGGTCTTGAACTCTGAACCTCAAGTGATCTGCCTGCCTTGGCCTCCCAAAGTGCTAGGATTACAGGCGTGAGCCACTGTACCAGGCCCAAAGACAATCTTTTGTTTTTGTTTGTGGGGTTTTGTTTTTGCTTTTTTGAGACAAGGTCTCACTCTGGCACCCAGACTGGAGTACAGTGGCATATCATAGCTCAATGTAACCTCAAACTCCTTCTGCCTCAGCCATCCCAGTAGCTAGGACTACAGGCACCATGCCCAGCTAATTTTGTTTTTTAAACTTTTTTTTTTTTTTTGAGACGGGGTCTCGCTTTGTCACCCAGGCTGGAGTGCAGTGGCACAATCTCGGCTCACTGCAAGCTCCACCTCCTGGATTCACACCATTCTCCCGCCTCAGCCTCCCAAGTAGCTGGGACTATAGGCACCCGCCACTATGCCCAGATAATTTTTTGTATTTTTAGTAGAGACAGGGTTTCACCGTGTTAGCCAGGATGGCCTCGATCTCCTGACCTTGTGATCCGCCTGCCTCGGCCTTCCAAAGTGCTGGGATTACAGGCGTGAGCCACCACGCCCAGCCTTTGTTTTTTTTTTTCTTTTTTTTTTGTTTTTTGAGACGGAGTCTCGCTCTGTCGCCCAGGCTGGAGTGCAGTGGCGTGATCTCGGCTCACTGCAAGCTCTGCCTCCCGGGTTCACGCCATTCTCCTGCCTCAGCCTCTCCAAGTAGCTGGGACTACAGGCGCCCGCCACCACGCCTGGCTAATTTTTTTGTATTTTTAGTAGAGACGGGGTTTCACCGTGGTCTCGATCTCCTGACCTCGTGATCCACCCGCCTCGGCCTCCCGAAGTGCTGGGATTACAAGCGTGCGCCACTGCGCCTGGCCCAGACTTTGTTTTTTAAACTTTTTGTAGAGACAGGGTCTCACTACATTGCCCAGGCTGGTCTCAAATTCCTGGCCTCAAGGGATCCTCGCAACTCAACCTCCCCAAATCCAGAAATTACAGGGATTATAGTTATGAGCCACTACAGCCAGACCGTTTTGTTGAAAAATCAAATCCCTCCCTATCAAACTCAGCTTTCTGAATCGCTTTGTCTTTTCCAAAACCTAATATTCTGAGCTTAGCAGACACTTCCTTATGCACTGGTATGCATGTTAGTGTTGCTGGAATTACAGTAAGATATAATCATCTGCTAAGAGCCAGCCAGTTCAACCCATTTCTGATACAAAAAGCAATTTTAGCACTTTGGGAGGCAGAGGTGAGTGGATTACCTTAGGTCAAGAGTTCGAGACCAGCCTGGCCAACATGGTGAAACCCCGTCTCTACTAAAAATACAAAAATGAGCCGGGCATGGTGGCACACACCTGTAGTCCCAGCTAATTGGGAGGCTGAGGCAGGATAATCACTTGAACCCTGGAGGCAGAGGTTGCAGTGAGCCAAGATCGCGCCACTGCACTCCAGCCTGGGTGACAGAGCGAGACTCCATCTCGGGGGGGAAAAAAAAAAAGGCAATTTTATACTAATTCAAACTGCAGTCTAACCTCATAAGAGTTAATAAAGACAGGTCTATCACGTGTTTCATGTCACAGCCAAATTGCTAACTAGACTAGAGCTGCATACTGAGCAGAACAAATTTTTAAGCCACAAAAATCGGCTGAAAGAAAAGGTCACATGACCATTTTAATTTAATCCTAATAGCTGGCAGCAATGATGAGCCAGGCCCGTGAGTAGAAAGATAGATTAGAGAGAACCCCCAAGCCATCCACTTCCTCTGCCAGCCGATTCCCACCTACATCAAGCTAGCTTAGTCTCACCCTGCGGTCATGGAACAGCAATAGCAGCGGCACCTGCAAGCTCCTTAGAGCTGCTTTTTTGAGACAGAGTCTTGCTCTATTGCTCAGGCTGGAGTGCAGTGGCACAATCTTGGCTCACTGCAACCTCCACCTCCCGAGTTTAAGTGATTCTCCTGCCTCAGCCTCCCGAGTAGCTGGGATTACAGGTGCCCACCATCACGCCTAGCTAATTTTTGTATTTTTAGTAGAGATGGGGTTTCACCATGTTGGCCAGGCTGGTCTCAAACTCTTGGCCTCAAGCGATCCACCCGCCTCGGCCTCCCAAAGTGCTGGGATTACAAGCATGAGACACCGCACCCGGTCATCTTTTCTCGTTTTAAAAAGTGAAATACGTGGCTCATGTCTGTAATCCCAGCACTTTGGAAGGCCAAGACAGGTGGATCACAAGGTCAGGAGTTAAAGACCAGCCTGACCAACAGGGTGAAACCCCATCTCTACTAAAAATACAAAAAAAATTAGCTGGGCATGGTGGCAAGCACCTGTCATCCCAGCTACTCGGGAGGCTGAGGCAGGAGAATCGCTTGAACCCGGGAGGTGGAGTGAGCCAAGATTTCACCACTGTACTCCAGCCTGGGCGACAGAGACTCCATCTCAAAAAAATAAAAAATAAAATAAAAACAGAACTCTCCACTGTTGCCCACATCACCCTCCAACTACTGAGCTCCTTCTCTGAGCCCTCTAGAGCAACCTTCTTGAAGTCGTATCTACACAGGTGGTCTCCTCTTCCATCTCCTATGTTTCAACTGACTCCAATCTGGCTTTCACTCCCTACCATGAAACCAAAAGGGCTGACCACCTAGCACCTGCAGTCCTTAAATGTAAGGAACCTTTGGTCAGGTAGTGGCTCACACCTGTAATCCCAGCATTTTGGATAACATTAAGGCCGAGGCAGGTGGATCACTTAAGGCGAGCAGTTAGAGACCAGCCTGACCAACATGGTGAAACCCCGTCTCTATTAAAAATACAAAAATTAGCCAGGCGTGGTGACACATACCTATAATCTCAGCTACTCAGGAGGCTGACCAGGAGTATTGCTTGAACCCAGGAGGCGGAGGTTGCAGCAAGCCCAGATCGCGCTACTGCACTCCAGTCAGGGCAACAAAGTGAGACTCTGTCTCAAAAAAAAAAAAAAAAAAAAAAAAAAAATTAAGGAACCCCTTCCCCACCCCCGTTCACCTGACTCCTCAAATGCACCCTACACTGTCACATCCCACCTCTCCGTGTCTCCTCGATCTAACCTCTAATAGCTGGGCACCCCACCTCTCCTTTTAACAACCCCTCCACCGACCATCGCAAGAACAGAAAGACCAAGACTTCCAGACTGGACTCTAGGCCAACAGGCTGTTAGCCAGCAGTTGGCACTTAGTTGCCCTATACCCATTTTGAGCTTCAGATGTTCAAGGCATGGCTCTGCACAGCCAACAGACTTGCCTCCCCTCAGTGCTCAACATCACCACCCTCTAAATGTGCAAAGCAAACACAGAAATCATCCTGGCTTCCTTCCTTTCCCTACTCCCCTATACCCGGTGCATCAGCAACCTGGCTGACTCTACCACCCATTTCTTCCCATTTCCTTAGTCTCCATCCTCAGCCAAACCACGTTATTTCTCATCAACAGTCTCCTTAAAATGACCTCTGTCTCAATCTGTGCCCCCAACAATCCATTTTTCATTCAGCAATCTGAACAATCTTTTTTCTTTCTTTTTTTGTTTTTGAGACAGGGTCTCGCTCTGTTGCCCAGACTCGAGTACAGTTGAGTGATCACAGATCACTGCTGCAAATTCCAACTCCTGGGCTCAAGCAATGCTCCCTCCTCAGCCTCCCCAGTAGCCAGAACTACAAGTGCATGCCACGATGCCCAGCTAATTTTTTCTTTTAAGTAGAGACAGAGTCTCGAACTCCTGGGCTCTAGCAATCTTCCTGTCTCAACCTCCCAAACTGTCAGGACTATAAGCATAAACCACCGCACCCAGCCTTAACAATCTTTTAAAAATTCACCTTTTGTCACTTGAAGCTTAAAGTCTTTCAACGGCTTCCCACTGCATCAAGGAAAACATCCAATCTCTTTGCCAGTGTGGATACTGTAGACAATGCATCATCTGCACCAGGACCCTCACCCGGTGTAAATCAAGACTGTCCTGGGCAAACTGGGCCTCTGGCACCTGCCTGAGGCCGTGTGGCCAAGGCCTGGCTTCCACCCCTACCTCTGCCCTACAACTTTGCTTCTGTGTGCTGAGCTTCGCCCGCTGTCCCTTCCGCAGGGCGTCTGCAATCACTGCCCTCTCCACCTGAAGCATAGGGGCTCCTTGCCTACCTGGTTCCTTCTCATCCTTCAGGCCTTCTCTGAATACCCTAAACCAAGTGCCCTCTCCACCCAACAGCTCACAGCACCTACCACAGGCCCAAACTTCGCTTCTTCCAGTTCGCCATCTCCCCACAGAGAATGAACCATCAACTGCAACTTCTCAGTACTCAACCATCACCAAGCAGTGTCTTGCTCAAAGTAAGTACTTGGCAAATATTTGTTAAAGAGTTCACTCTATCCCACAGATACCATATTATTAACTGGGCATCCTAAAGCAGGCAGCTCTTGAGGTCACACAGTATAGGAAAGGCTGTGATGAAAAATGGCCATGGTTTCTGCAAGTCCCACCATCAAGGACCAAGCCTGTGCTAAGCCTTGCTTTTTTTTTCTTTTTCTTCATTTTTGGTAGAAATGCGGTCTCACTATGTTGTCCAGGCTGGTTTCAAACTCCTGGCCTCAAGCCATCCTCCCACCTTGGCCTCCCAAAATGCTGGGATTACAGGCATGAGGCAGTGCTCCTGGCTTGTGCTAGGCCTTATAACTTGCATTAAGCAAGAGAATGCAACAGAGGTGACACTGTGACTTCTAAACATGTCCTCAAGTAGCCTGTCAAACTCTGCTCCTGCCCTTATGGAATTCAGCCACTATGGGAGGAAGCCTGAGCTAGACTGTTGGAGGGGCAGGCTGAGGAGATCAGAGACACCCTGGCTGAAAGCCCACGTGGGTGAGGCCAATGGGAAGCACAAGCCAGCCTACCTGCCAACCAACTGTTAATTGCCCTTGCTAGTGTGGCCAGCACAGTGAACAGAGATGAGCCCTGCCCACATCCACACCCCCACATGATGATGAACAAGGAGTTACTGTTTTAAGTCGCTTCATTTTGGGGTAGTTTGTTACCCAGGAGTATATAACTGATATAAGGCCATGGCAATATGCTCTTTTTAAACTTGGCACCGAGACCAGGCGCAGTGGCTCACACCTGCAATCTGAGCACTTCGGGAGGCCGAGGTGGGCAGGTCACCTGTAATCCCAGCTACTCAGGCGGCTGAGGCAGAAGAATTGCTTGAACCCAGGAGGCGGAGGTTGCAGTGAGCCAAGATGGTGCCACTGCACTCCAGCCTGGGCAACAGAGCAAGACTCCATCTTAAATAAACTTGGCACCGAGAGTGCTGGACCGGACAATCCTCCATGGTGGAGCAAGATCCCTGTGGCACACCCCAGCTGTGACAACCACCAATGTATCCAGGCAGGCAGCGTGGGGACTAAATACAAGAGGGAACACATACCTGCCTCTAGGGGACTCAGCGCTTTCACAGGGAAGGAAAGATTCCCTGCTTTGGAGGCATTCTTTATGTCTTCTCATTGACTTCTGATCTAGGTTACTGGTTCCCAAGGACAGTCAGTGGAACAAATGCTAGCAGCAGCCTCGATCCATCCCTGTGGAAGCTACCCAGGACAACACTCTTCAGTTCCCACAAAAGAAAGAAGACTAGCAAAGTATAAACACAACGCACCTCCTGGCCAGGTGCAGTGGCTCACGCTTGTAATCCCAGGACTCTGGGAGGCCGAGGCGGGCAGATCACATGAGGCCAGGAATTCAAGAGCTGCCTGGTCAACATGGCAAAACCCTGTCTCTACTAAAAATACAAAAATTAGGCCGGGTGCAGTGGCTCACGCCTGTCTGTAATCCTAGCACTTTGGGAGGCTGAGGCGGGCGGACTGCCTAAGCTCAGGAGTTGGAGACCAGCCTGGGCAACACGGTGAAACCCCGTCTCTACTAAAGTACAAAGAAAGCCAGGCGTGGCGGTGTGCACCTGTAGTCCCCAGCTACTCGGGAGGCTGAGGCAGGAGAACTGCTTGAACCTTGGAGGCAGAGGTTGCAGTGAGACGAGACTGCACCACTGCACTCCAGCCTGGGAAGCAGAGCAAGACTCCATCTCCAAAAATTACAAAAATTAGCTGGGCGTGCTGGCACACACCTGTAGTCCCAGCTACTCGGGAGGCTGAGACAGGAGAACTGCTTGAGCCTGTGAGGCGGAGGATGCAGTGAGCTGAGATGGTGCCACTGCAGTCCAGCCTGGGTGACAAAGAGTGAGACCCTGTCTCAAAAAAAAAAAAAAAAAGAAAAAAAAAGTGCCTCCTGAGCTTCGTTCTGTGAAGCATCCAGAATCCTTATAGCAGCGGTCCCCAACCTTTTTGAGGCCAGGGACCAGTTTTGTGAAGGACAATTTTTCCACAGACAGAGGGGATGGTTTCGGGATGGAACTGTCCCACCTCAGATCATCAGGCATTAGATTCTCATAAGGAGTGCACAGCCTACATCCCTCACGTGTGCAGTTCACGACGGGGTTCACGCTCCTACGAGAATCTAACACTGCTGCTGATCTGACAGGAGGCGGAGCTCAGGCGGGAATGCTTGCTTGCCCACCTCTCACCTGCCGTGCAGCCCGGCTCCTAACAGGCCACGGCCCAGGAGTTGGGGGCCCATGCTTATAAGACATTTTATTTTTATTTTTTTTGGAGACAAAGTCTTGCTCTGCCTCCCAATCTGGAGTGTAGTAGTGTGATCTCAGCTCATTGCAACCGCAACCTCTCCAGTTCAAGTGATTCTCATGCCTCAGTCTCCCGAGTAGCTGGGTCTACAGGTGCGCACCACCACACCCCACTAATCTTTCGTATTTTTAGCAGAGATGGGGTTTTGGCATGTTGGCCAGGCTGGTCTCAAACTCTTGGCCTCAAGTGATCCACCCGCCGGGGCCGCCCAAAGTGCTGGGATTACAGGTGTGAGCCATCACACCTGGCCAAGGACACTTTACCTTTTTCTATTTTGTTTTGTTTTAGAGGCGGGGTCTTGCTCTGTCACCCAGGTTGGAGTGCAGTGGCACAATCATAGCTCACTGCAGCCTCAAACTCCTGGGCTCAAGTGATCCTCTCATCTTGGCCTCCGAAAGTGCTGAGATTACAGGCGTGAGCCACTGCATCTGGCCCCTTTTTCTATGTAAATTATCTTATAAGTTTCTTCAACCTCCAACAGAGACTTCATTTCACAAGGCTGGCCACAAGGGGAATGGGAAGACATGGAACACAAGAGAGCTAGAAACACAAGGGGCGAAGGATGAAGCTCTAGGAACTGTAACAGGTTCAACAGTGTCCCCCCCAAAATTCATGTCTACCTGGAACCTGGGAATGTGACCTTATTTGGAGCATCTTTCCAGGTATGATTAGTTAAGTTAAAATGAGGTCATACTGAATTAGGGTGGCCCTAATCTAATAACTATGTCCTTATAAGGAGAGTAGAGACACTGAGAAAAGCCCACGTAAAACAGAGGTAGAGAGTGACTCCTCTACAAGCCACACTGTTGGCACCCACCAGAAGCCAGAAAGAGGAAAGGAAGGGTCCTCCCTTGGAGCCTTCAGAAGCACTGGGGCCCTGCCAACACCTTGATTTCAGACTTCTGTCTTCCAGAACTGAGGGAATCAATTCATTTTGAGCCATCCAACTTGTGATGATTTGCTACAGCAGCCACAGGAAACTGTGTCATTTCTGAAGACCTCTACTAAGCCAGAACAACAAGGGTAGAAATCAAGTGCACAGATCAGCTTGGAGAAGGACTTGTTTTCTTTTTTTTAAGAGACAGGGCTGGAGTGCAGTCGGACAATCAGATCACTGCAGCCTCAAACTCCTGGGTTCAAGCAATCCTCCCACCTTAGCCTCCTGGATAGCTGGGACTACAGGTGTACACCATCAGGCCCAGCTAAGAAAGAGAGCAAAAGAGGACACGCGTGCCCACACGAGAGACAGAGAAAGAGAGCGAGCATGCGCGCCCATGTGCATGAGCCAGTGAGCAAGCACGCACACATGCAAAAATGGGGTCTCACTATGTTGCCTAGGCTGGTCTCAATCTTCCCACCTCAGCCTCCCAATAAGGGTCATAGGCATAAGCCACCACACCCGGTCAATGGAGAAGCATTTCAGGAATGAAGGCAAAGAGTCAAACACCATCAGTAGTAGCGGTACTGGAAGCTAACACTTTGAGGTCTTGCTTGGCTTGAAGCTAAGAATTTTATTTGTAGCATGTCATTCAGTCCTCACAACAATCCTGTAAGACAAGAAAACTAAGGTAGAGACGTTCAGTAACTTGCTCCAGACCTCAAATCTGAGTTGGCAGAACCAGGATGTCCAGCACATGGATACAGGTACAAGAAATACCACTGATATCTACATAATTACTAATCATGTTTTCCAAGATGAATGACATCTGGAAACAATTACAAAGTAGAAAAATCATAATTTTAAAAATCTATATATACAGGCCGGGCGTGGTGGCTCATGCCTGTAATCTCAGCACTTCAGGAGGCCAAGGTGGGCGGATCACTTGAGGTGAGGAGTTCGAGACCAGCCTGACCAACATAGTGAAACCCCATCTCTACTAAAAATACAAAACTAGCCAGGCATGGTGGCATATGCCTGTAATCCCAGCTACTCAGGAGGCTGAGGCAGGAGAATCACCTGAGCTGGGGAGGTGGAGGTTTCAATGAGCGGAGATCGTGCCTCTGCACTCCAGCCTGGGCAATAAGTGAGATTCTGTCCCAAACACACACACACACACACACACACACACACACACACACACACAGAGTGGGACCCCCAATCCGAGGAAAAACATCTCTATACACACATGCATGAGAAATACAAAACACTAGAAGAAATATAATAATCTTACATGGTTATTTCCTGATGGAGAGATTATAGATTTTTGCTGTATGTTCCTAATTTCCCCTTTTTATAAAATTTTATTTTTTTAAAAATAGAGACAGGGTCTAGCTGTGTTGCCCAGGCTGGTCTCAAACTCCTGGCCTCAAGTGATTCTCCTACCTCAGCCTCCCAAAGTGCTAAGATTACGGGCATGAGCCACCATGCCCAGCCCCTAATTTACTACAATGAACATTTTAGATATTTTTATTAGCAAAATGAAAAAGTTGAAAATAAAATTGAGACAACAGGAACAAGATCTCCAGAGAAAGAGGATAGGATAGATGGTGGAGGCAATGGAAACAGACTGCCTGTTGGGGAGTTTAAAGAGAGAAAAACAAGAAGAGTGGCTAGAACAGATAGCAAGATTAACTGGGTGTTGAGTTATATAAGATTTAGGCTTTTTTTTTTTTTTTTTTTTGAGACGGAGTCTTGCTCTGTCGCCCAGGCTGGAGTGCAGTGGCGTGATCTCGGCTCACTGCAAGCTCCGCCTCCTGGGTTCATGCCATTCTCCTGCCTCAGCCTCTCCGAGTAGCTGGGACTACAGGCGCCCGCCACCACGCCCGGCTAATTTTTTGTATTTTTAGTAGAGACGGGGTTTCACCGTGGTCTCGATCTCCTGACCTCATGATCCGCCCGCCTCGGCCTCCCAAAGTGCTGGGATTACAAGCGTGAGCCACCGCGCCCGGCCGATTCAGGCATGTTTGAAGGTATAATAGAAGTAGCCACTGACAAAACTGTTGGTAACTGTTTTCCAGTGGAAAAATGTTCCTTTTACTAACATAGGAAGAGGCAAATGCAGACACAGAAGTCTTCTCAGATGAATGAGAAAGAGCTCACACCAGCAGGTCTATAATGCACAGGCTCCAGGAGCAATGACCCAAGAACCAAGTTCACTGTCACCACAGCCAACTGCCTAATCTCCCTGTAGATCCAGTCATCTGTAAGATGGAGCTATTAACAGCACCTATCAGAGCTGATGTGAGGACCACACAGTAATAGCATAGTTCTCAGCATGGTGCCTGGTGCAAGAAAGATACCCAACAAATGCAAGCTAATGGCACAGGCATCTTCAACAGGGCAAAATGCCAAGTGCGCCAACTGCCATGGGAGTGTCAGGCAGAGGGACTGGAAGGCTAAGATTGTAGGGAATTTATTTCAACAGGAAAACCTTCAAGTACCTCTCCCAACACACTTTACATAATATGTATGCCAAGCGGGGATTAACCAATTTTCCAGGACTTATTTCAGTTCCAAGTCCAAGCACAGCCCTGACTTGGGGCTTCTCCTGCCTGGAACCCTCTTTTCCCAGATGTCTGTCTGGTTTGTCTTCTCACCTCCTCCTACTCTCTCCTCAAATATTTTGACCATCCTTTTCAACATGGAAGCACTAGCAATGCCTAGAGCCCTACACAGACTCATCCGCCATCTTTTTCGGCACACAGCTTTTTCCACTGTTGCATACATAACGTTCCTCTCACCAAGGCAAGTTGGCATCTCTTATTCACTGCCCATCACCTGCCCCTCCTTGGCACATCTTTGGCCCTGAATACGCATTTTACCAAAGATCTCTCCCCTCTTCCCCTTTATGGGCGCTGCCCTGTCAGTATTCCCATCTAAAATCCATGCAGACAGAGCCTCCCCTAGCCCCACACTTGTCTCTCCGACTACTTTCCTGCAAGACTCTCTTCACCCCACTGGAACTCACTGGCCCTCAGCCATCTCTACCACTGAGGAATCCATGTCCAACTTCGGACCATTCCCTCTGCTCTCAGAATACCTTCTGTGGGCTCCGCGACACTAGTGCTGAGAGTCTCCCAACGTTTGGTCACTCCTTTATGTGTTTCTCTTCCTCTGCACATCCCTAACACAAGGGCCTCTTCTCAAGCTACACCAATGGGTCTTCACCTCTGACAAATCTCTTCAGTTCTCCTCCCCAGGAAAAGGCACAATCCTACAGTACTGCACACGGGGGCAGGGACAGGGTGCGTCTCCAGCTGAGAAATTCTCTGGTCCCCACAGGTGCCCTGGGCCTGGCCCACTCTCTAAACCAGTGCTGCTCAGATATTGTGGCTCAGGCCCCCTCTACATCCTCAACTTTTTTTTTTTTTTTTGAGACGGAGTCTCGCTCTCTCACCCAGGCTGGAGTGCAGTGGCGCGATCTCGGCTCGCTGCAAGCTCCGCCTCCCGGGTTCACACCATTCTCCTGCCTCAGCCTCTCCAAGTAGCTGGGACTACAGGCGCCCGCCGCCACACCCGGCTAATTTTTTTGTACTTTTAGTAGAGACGGGGTTTCACCGTGGTCTCGATCTCCTGACCTCGTGATCCACCCGCCTCGGCCTCCCAAAGTGCTGGGATTACAAGCGTGAGCCACCGCGCCCGGCCTCATCCTCAACTATTAAGAACCCCAGGGACTTTGGTTTATGAGGGTTTGATCTATCAATATTTACTATGCTATAAATTAAAACTGAGATGTCCTAAAAATGTTTATCATTTGAAAATAAGCCCACTGCATGTTACTATACATAACATTTTTATAAAGAACAACTACTTTCTAGGCTGGGCGAGGTGGCTCACGCCTGTAATCCCAGCATTTTGGGAGGCCGAGGCGGGCAGATCACGAGGTCAGGAGATCGAGACCATCCTGCCTAACACAGTGAAACCCCGTCTCTACTAAAAATACAAAAAATCAGCCAGGCGCCGTGGCGGGCGCCTGTAGTCCCAGCTACTTAGGAGGCTGAGGCAGGAGAATGGCATGAACCTGGGAGGTGGAGTTTGCAGTGAGCCGAGATCACGCCACTGCACTCCAGCCTGGGCGATAGAGCCAGACTCCGTCTCAAAAAAAAAAAAATATGATTATGAAAATAGTTCTGACCAAGTGAATTCCTGAAACGGTCTCAGGAGCCCCCAGGGGTCCACAATCACACTTTGAGAACCACTGCTCTATGTGACCACTGCTCCCAAGACTTCAATCATCACCCAAATGTTGCTAACTCCCAAAGGCCTGCCTCCATCCAGACCTATCTTCCAGAGCTCCCCATTCACAGGTACAGGAGTCACTACGTCAACATATTACTGTGTACCGTTTTAGGGGCTGGTCTGCAGTGAACCAGACTGCCTGTGTCCATGGAGCTTAGAACAAGTGAGAAGAGCATTATCAGGCTATGAAGACAGAGTGGGATAAAGCAGCAGAGATCAATGAGATCAGAGCACACCCTCGGAGCAAGGGATACATGAACAAAGGCCTGAATGGAGATAGGGAGTGAACTGTGTGCAAACACACAGCCAGGAGCAGTTTTCCAAGGACAGGGAAGAGAAAGTATAAGGCCTGCTGTACCCTCGATGCAAAACATGAGAATGCCTCAGAGAGTCCTCAAACCCAACACGCACAAACTAAACTCATCATGCCCCACAGCCACCCGAGGGCAGACAGAAACCTGTGGTCATTTACATCTTTCTCGCCACTCTCGCCTTCCCTTCGGTCACCAGGTCTTATCAGTCATCACCCTGGTCCTGACCCCTTTCCTTTTCTACAGCAGCTTTGCTGACTAGAGTCCCCTCCCTCCTCTGAGCACTCTATGCTCAACTACCAAGTAATGATCCCCATCAGATCACTCTCCTTAAAACTCTTTCAAGGCTTCCTGGAGCTCTCGAGGTAAAAGTTCATTTTTTTCTTTTTTTTGAGTCTCATTCTGTCACCCAGGCTAGGGTGATCTTGGGTCACTGCAACCTCCGCCTCCCGGATTCAAGCGATCCTTGTGCCTCAGCCTAATGAGTAGCTGAGAATACAGGCGTGCGCCACCAAGCCTGACTAATTTTTATATGTTTAGTAGAGACAAGGTTTCACCATGTTGGCCAGGCTGGTCTCAAACTCCTGACCTCAAGTGATCTGCCCGCCCTGGCCTCCCAAAGTGGTGGTATTACAGGCATAAGCCACTGTGCCCGGCCTCAAGGTAAAAGCTCTTTATCCAGGCTCTAAACCTTTTGGCTTCCAGTTCTAACCACTCTCCCAGCCCTTTGGAACTTCCGTCCCTGGATGTGCTGTGCTCTTATGCGCTTGATAAATAATTACTGAGCACCTGGCACACAACATTGTGCGGGGTGCTGGAGACAGCAAAGGAGACCAGTTGGTTGCCGGATGAAAAACACACCATCTCATCAGCCTAGGATGCACCCCTCCCCTCCATCCCCACCTGCCTGCCAGACAGACTCCAATTCAGGTCTCAACTTAAAGCTTTTTTATAAGCTGCCACTAAACTCTAGACAGGGTGGTGTCCCTGGGAGCCACAGCCACTGCCCTCCGCTCTATGCCTGCGTGTCAGGCTCCCTATTAGACCATGAATTCAGCAAGGCCCTGGATCACATACCTTCAATTATGGATCACAGCCTCAGCACCCAGTAAGGTGCTAAGTTGGGGCCAGGCACAGTGGCTCACGCCTGTAATCCTAACACTTTGGGAGGCCAAGGCGGGTGGATTGCCTGAGCTCAGGAGTTCGAGAGCGGCATGGGCAACACAGTGAAACACCACCTCTACTAAGATACAAAAAAAATTAGCCAGGCGTGGCGGCATGCACCTGTAATCCCAACTATTTGGGAAGCTGAGGCAGGAGAAGCGCCTGAACCCGGGAGGAGGAGGTTGCAGTGAGCCAAGATCGTGCCATTGCACTCCAGCTGGGTGACAGAACAAGACTCCATCTCAAAAAAAAAAAAAAAAAGAAGAGAGAGAGAGAGAGAGAGAAGGTGCTAAGTCAACATCTGTTAAACAAATCACCATTACGGTTGTTATAAAAGTAAGTGGAAAACATTTAATTATTGTCCCTACTCAGCAAATCAAGGGACATCAACAAATTTTGGCGAAATTCAAAAAAATCTAGCTTCATAAATGGGAGGAGGAGAATTATCTAAAAAATGAACATGAACGGGCAGGGCGTGGTGGCTCATGACTGTATTCCCAGCACTTTGGGAGGCTGAGGCAGGCAGATCATGAGGTCAGGAGTTTGAGACCAGACTGGCCAATATGGTGAAACCCCGTCTCTACTAAAAACACAAAAATCAGCTGGGCATGGCGGCGGGTGCCTGTAACCCCAGCTACTCTGGAGGCTGAGGCAGGAGAATTGTTTGAACCCAGGAGGTGGAGGTTGCAGTGAGCCAAGATCACATCACTGCACTCCAGCCTGGGTGATAGGGCAAGACTCCGTCTCAGAAAAAAAAAAAAGGACATAAACTTACCAGTTTTCAAAAATAAGGCACAGTTCAAGATTATTCTATAAAGGTAAAGGAAAGCCTTTAAGACCAGGTTACTGTGGCTCACATCTATAATCCCAACATTTGGGGAGGCTAAGGCAGGAGGAACACTTGAACCCAGGAGTTGGAGACCAGCCTGTCTCTACAAACAATAATTAGCTGGGCACGGTGGCATGTGCCCGTGGTCCTAGCTACTTGTGAGACTGAGGCAGGAAGATCATATGAGCCCAGGAGCTCCAGGCTGCAGTGAGCCATGATCATACCATCACATTCCACACTCCAGCCTGAGTGACACAGCAAAACCCTGTCTCAAAAAAAAGAAAAAAAAAGAAAACCTTTCAAGAGAAGATAAGGATATGAGAGATTTAGCAGAAAGTGAGGCAGTAAATAAATGACAGGGATTTGCAAAGATAGCTAATATGCATGTTCCACACCCTGAATTAATATTCTTCTGGAACCATGGAGAAAAAAAGAAAAATCTCAGTAAACTATCATAACATTTTTTAACCTTGCCATAGAAGAAATTTTTACAAAGCAAGGCCATCAGCAACAGAAATGGCTAATCCTTGCACAGAGCTGTTATCAGTGCCCACATCAGGACTCATTTAATCCTCACAATGACCCCATGAAGGAGGCTCTAGGAGCCTGTTTCACAGATAAGGACAGACACAGAAGTCCTAACACTGCAGGTGGCCTAAATTAAGGCAGGCTCAGGGAGGACAGAAAGCTCCTGTGGAGTGGAAGGGCAGAAGTTGAATTGATCTTGATTTTCAGTGCGAATAAAAGTCCTAACACTGCAAATCAGCCAGTGAGGCGACAGAGCTGAGCTGGGCTCTAACTCAGACAGTGCCAATCCTTTTGAAAACTACTGAATTTCTCTCCCTCCCTAGATTTTAGGAATTATTTTAAAATTCCTATGAGAAAATTTCTGAAACCTACTGTAGAATCTTTTGACATGCTCATCTAATTAGAAAGTGTCCGGAAATTTTTTTTTTTTTTTTTTTTTTTTTTTGAGACGGAGTCTCGCTCTGTCGCCCAGGCTGGAGTGCTGTGGCGCAATCTTGGCTCACTGCAAGCTCCGCCTCCCGGGTTCACGCCATTCTCCTGCCTCAGCCTCTCCGAGTAGCTGGGACTACAGGCGCCCGCCACCACGCCCGGCTAATTTTTTGTATTTTTTTAGTACAGACGGGGTTTCACCATGGTCTCGGTCTCCTGACCTCGTGATCCGCCCGCCTCGGCCTCCCAAAGTGCTGGGATTACAAGCGTGAGCCACCGAGCCCGGCCTATTTTTTTTTATTTTTTATTTTTTTGACAGTTTCACTCTTGTTGCCCAGGCTGGAGTACAATGGCACAATCTCGGCTCACCGCAACCTCCGCCTCCCAGGTTCAAGCGATTCTCTTGCCTAGGCCTCCGGAGTAGCTGAGATTATAGGCATGTGCCACCATGGCCGACTAATTTTTTTTTTTTTTTTTTGAGACGGAGTCTCGCTCTGTCACCCAGGCTGGAGTGCAGTGGCATGATCTCGGCTCACTCCAAGCTCCGCCTCCCGGGTTCACGCCATTCTCCTGCCTCAGCTTCTCCAAGTAGCTGGGACTACAGGCGCCCGCCACCACGCCTGGCTAATTTTTTGTATTTTTAGTAGAGACGGGGTTTCACCGTGGTCTCGATCTCCTGACCTCGTGATCCGCCCACTTCGGCCTCCCAAAGTGCTGGGATTACAAGCGTGAGCCACCACGCCTGGCCTATTTTTTTTTTTTGAGATGGAGTTTCGCCCTTCTTGCCCAGGCTGGAGTGCAATGGCACGATCTCGGGTCACTGCAACCTCCGCCTCCCAGGTTCAAGCGATTCTCCTGCCTCAGCCGCCCGAGTAGTTGGAATTACAGACGTGCATCACCATGCCTAGCTAATTTTTTGTATTTTTAGTAGAGAGGGGTTTCTCCATGTTGGCCAGGCTGATCTCGAACTCCTGACCTCAGGTGATCTGCCCACCTCGGCCTCCCAAAGTGCTGGGATTACAGGCGTAAGCCACCGCGTCTGGCCTAATTTTGTATTTTCAGTAGAGACAGGGTTTCTCCATGTTGGTCAGGCTGGTCTTGAACTCCCGACCTCAGGTGATCCGCTCACCTTGGCCTCCCAAAGTGTTCAGTTTACAGGCGTGAGCCACCACACCCAGCCCAGAATTTTTTAAGTTTTATTAACTACAACACTCGGCAGAAGTTGAGTGTCTGTAATCAACATAGGAATATATTTTCTAAGTGCTACAGGACTGCCCACAGACATGCATGGAGACATGATTACCCACCAGTAAACAAGAATACATTCCACTGATGCCCTTAGTATTCCCATTCTTTTTTTTTTTTTTTTTTTTTTTTTTGAGACGGAGTCTCACTCTGTCACCCAGGCACCCAGGCTGGAGTGCAGTGGCCCGATCTCGGCTCATTGCAAGCTCTGCCTCCCGGGTTCACGCCATTCTCCTGCCTCAGCCTCTCCGAGTAGCTGGGACTACAGGCGCCCGCCACCACGCCCGGCTAATTTTTTTTTTGTATTTTTAGTAGAGACAGGGTTTCACCGTGGTCTCGATCTCCTGACCTCGTGATCTGCCCGCCTCGGCCTCCCAAAGTGCTGGGATTACAAGCGTGAGCCACCGCGCCCGGCCCATTCTTTTTTTTTTGAGAGACAGAGCCTTGCTCTGTCGCCTAGGCTGGAGTGCAGTGGCACAATCTCCACTCACTGCAAGGTCTGCCTCCCGGGTTCACACCATTCTCCTGCCTCAGCCTCCTGAGTAGCTGGGACTACAGGCGCCCGCCACCACGCCCGGCTAATTTTTTGTATTTTTAGTAGAGACGGGGTTTCACTGTGTTAGCCAGGATGGTCTCGATCTCCTGACCTCGTGATTCACCCGCCTGGGCCTCTCAAAGTGCTGGGATTACAGGCGTGAGCCACTGTGCCCAGCCAGTATTCCAATTCTAATAGGTGAATGAATTAATACATAAAGTCCTCTCTTGATAAAATGCATTAGTAAGTTTGGAGCAACGAATTATTAAATCATAAAAATATTTTATCAATGGCAAAACAGGTTCAACAGAATAAACTTAGAAATTAAGCTGGGTGCAGTGGCTCACACCTGTAATCCCAGCGCTTTGGGAGGCGAGGTGGGCGGATCACTTGAGGTCAGCAGTTTGAGACCAGCCTGGCCAACATAGTGAAACCCCATCTCTACTAAAACTACAAAAATTAGCCAGGCATGGTGGCGGGCACCTGTAATCCCAGCTACCTGGGAGGCTGAGGCAGGAGAATCACTTGAACCCGGGAGGCAGAAGTTGCAGCGAGCCAGGACAGCGCCATTGCGCTCCAGCCTGGGAAACAAGAAGGAAACTCCATCTCAAAAAAAAAAGAAAAAAGGAATTATCTTAGATAATCTTAATCTGGTCTTTTAAATCAGTACGCTTTTAAAAAATGGGTCTTCCTCAGGATTCTAATTTAAGAAGACATAAACAAGGAAATACTTTCACTTAATCTTTGTGTGTGTGTGTGAAACGGAGTCTCGCTTTGTCGCCCAGGCTGGAGTGCAGTGGTATGATCTCGGCTCACTGCAAGCTCCGCCTCCTGGGTTCACACCATTCTCCTGCCTCAGCCTCCCAAGTAGCTGGGACTACAGGCGCCCGCCACCACACCCAGCTAATTTTTTTTGTATTTGTTAGTAGCGACGAGGTTTCACCATGTTAGCCAGGATGGTCTCGATCTCCTGACCTCGTGATCCACCCACGTCGGCCTCCCAAAGTGCTGCAGTTACAGGCGTGAGCCACCGTGCCCGGCCCACTTAATCTTAAAAAAAAAAAAAGAAAGCAAGCAACATTGCTCTATAAAACAGAAAGCTTTTCTACCATTGAAAGCTAGGAGTAATTTCCACTGATTACCATGACACCCAATGGTAGGCACTGCCACAAGAACAAAAGGCTAAAAGGTTTAAAAAAGCTTTCAACATTCTGGCAGGGCACGGTGGCTCACACCTGTGAATCCTAGAACTTTGGGAGGCTCAGACAGGCAGATCACCTGAGGTCAGGAGTTCAAGACCAGCCTGGCCAACATGGTGAAACCCCGTCTCTACTAAAATAAAATTTTAAAAAGTAATCTGGGCCTGAAGGCAGGTGCCTGTAATGCCAGCTACTTGGGAGGCTGAGACTGCAGAATCACTTGAACCCGGGAGACGGTGGTTGCAGTGAGCCAAGATTGCGCCACTGCACTCCAGGCTGGGTGGCTGAGTGGGACTCTGTATCAAAAAAAAAAAAAAAAGCTTTCAGCATTCCACTAATCCACTAGCAAACTCAAATGTCTATAGATTGTCTCTATTTCCTCAATCAAAATTCTAGAACAAAATGCATAGCTTTGAAAGAGGTGGTGCTCTGTCCCTCTCCCAGAGCAGCTGATGTGATGTTGCATTTCTCTCTCTCTTCATACACACTCACTCCCATATACATTTGCCCTGCTTTTTCTTTCAGTAATGTTGAATACTGCAGTTTCATAAACTATTTCTGATAGTTTCCATTTTAAATTTATTTTATCTCCTCATTCTATGTTCCTAAACCAAACACTTAACTGAATTGTCTACTTCATAATCTCTCCAACCACTCTTAAGAAATGCAAACCTGAAATCAGAATGTAAACCAGTTTAAATTTTTTTTTTATTTTTTGAGACGGAGTCTCACTGTGTCGCCCAGACTGGAGTGCAGTGGCCAATCTCGGCTCACTGCAAGCTCCGTCTCCTGGGTTCCTGCCATTCTCCTGCCTCAGCCTCCTGAGTAGCTAGCATTACAGGCGCCCAGCACCACGCCCAGCTAATTTTTTGTATTTTTAGTAGAGACGGGGTTTCACCGTGTTAGCCAGGGTGGTCTCGATCTCCTGACCTCAAGATCCGCCTGCCTCAGCCTCCCAAAGTGCTGGGATTACAGGCGTGAGCCACCACGCCCAGTCAAACCAGTTTAAAATTTTCTAAAAACTTTTGAAACACTAAATAGGGGTTTCAAAATAACATGGCCTGCCATATGGTCAAGCCAGATTTAAAAATTGAGAATATCTATTACCAATCCACTAATGCTAAAGCCAAAGTCACAGACAGTAAGAATGTAATCCAATTTAGAAACCAACATGAGCCAAATCTTTTGGGCAGAGAAAAACAATCCAACGATGAAACTATAATAAATGCCAACACTGCACTTCTAAAATAATATCAATGTTATTCATTAAAGTATTAAGTACAAAAAGTCAACTGATGGTAGGAGTCTAGAGATGCCCTTAAGATCTTTTTCATCCTTTTATCAAAGCTGTTTTTAGCTACAAAGCTACAACTTTTCCAGTGGACCAACACACATAAAATAAACCAAAAGACCCAGAAATTTTTAGCAAAGCAAAGGGAAGAGAACAAAGCTCTGGTACTTTTGCAGGGTAGTACAACACCTCCTTTGAGAAATAAATTAACTTCTCAAATTCTATTTCTCAAGTGATCAATATAAATCTACCTAGATGATACAAGCTTTGAAATCAAAGTCATTGGGCATCAAAAGGATTTACAGAGGTTTTACTCTTTTGAGACACAGTCTCACTCTGTCGCCCAGGCTGGAGTGCAGTGGCACAATCTCGGCTCACCGCAACCCCTGCCTCCCGGGTTCAAGCGATTCCCGTGCCTAAGCCTCCCGAGTAGCTGGGATTACAGGCGCCCACCACCACGCCGGCTAATTTTTATATTTTTAGTAGATACGAGGTTTCGCCATGTTGGCCAGACTGGTCTCAAACTCCCAGCCTCATGGGAATCCGCCCACCTCCACCTCCCAAAGTGCTGGGATTACAGGCGTGAACCACCACACCCAGTGGGTTTTACTCTTCAAAACAAACAAAAAAACTATTCTGCAGCCTCTTGAATCTTCTAAGATTAAAATTAAATCTGAGAAAATTTACTTCAACTTTCCCACCCACCAAAAAAACAGAATTAACTGAAGATATCAAAGAAAAATAAAAATATTTTAAAGGTATCACTGAAGAGCACTGTCAGTACTTGTCTGATGAGGTAACTATGGCTCTGTCATAAATTCAGATTATGCGAGAGAAATAGCTTTTGGCCAGTGGATGTGCTCTTTTGAGAAAGTCAATTCAAGGCTGAAATTTCATGTTGGAACAGTTTCCTCTATAAGACTCATCTTGAAAGGTTCCCGCAGAAGATGAAATGTCATCCTCACACTGGGCCTGGGCAGCGCACATTTAACTGGGAGGGGGCACAGGCACCTCAGAATTTAACTGGTTTTCCAAACTCTCAATCTCATAAAAAAAAAAAAAAAAAAAAAAAAAAAAAAGGCGGGGGGGGGGGAGCACTTTCAGTGCTGATGAAACCAAATGCTCGTAACCTGGGACCACCGCCCAACACCTGCAGTCCAGCCTTCCCCCAGGGTTGACAGGATCAGCCTCTGGACCCTGCAGTTGCAGTTCATTTCTGTGCAGCTCTAGTCATTAGAAAGTTCTGCCTTACTGGCTGGGCGCGGTGGCTCACGCTCGTAATCCCAGCACTTTGGGAGATCAAGGCGAGATTTGAATCACCTGAGGTCTGGAGTTGGAGACCAGCCTGGCCAACACAGTGAAACCCTATCTCTACTAAAAATACAAAAAATTAGCCGGGTGTGGTGGTGGTAGCTGTAATCCCAGCTACTCGGGAGGCTGAGGCAGGAGAATCACTTGAACCCAGGGGGCGGAGGTTGCAATGAGCCGAGATCGCGCCATTGCACTCCAGCCTAGGCAACAAGAGCGAAACTCCATCTCAAAAAATAAAGTTGTGCCTTACCATAAACCAAGCCAAAACCCACCACTCAGTCCTACCCTGGGAGGCTCTCAGACCTGTCTCCATGTCAGTGGCACCAGCTCCATCCCCAGCCTCGCACCCAGCGTTAGCAAAGAAAGAACCGCCTATTCACTTTCTTGATATATATACTTTCCCAAAGAATCCAGAATAGACTATATATCTCAATAGCATGAAAATTAAAACCTTACTTTCAATAAAGAGCTCCTCCCTCTCCCAAAAGACCATCACTTCAGATTAGAGAATAACTTATGCAAAAACCTTATCAATAACAATGCTTGCTCCAAAGACCTTATTCAGTATGCATAGTTCACTGGAACTTTTCACAAAACTAATACGTCCATTTGCTAATCATGAAAAATAATCTTCATATTTTCTTAATAATCTCACCAGCAACTGCTTAATCATCTAATACTATTTGAGACTGTTATCAGATAGCAACATGAAAATACAATGAACCAATGCTCCCCAAACGAAAACCATAGGTTACGATTTCTACACTATTTACCCATAAGTCCAGTACTGTACACCCTAACTGTAAATGTACACCAACTCCCTTTTCAAAACACAGATTTTAACATCGGCGTTTTCCTTCAGTAAACGCATTTCACAATCCTAACAAAAAGCTTCCATGAAGACAGACTAGGCACGGTGGCTAAGGCCTCTAATCCCAGCACTTTGGGAGGCTGAGGCGGGAGGATCGCCTGAGCCCCAGAGTTCGAGACCAGCCTGGTTAACAGGATCTCTTTTACAGAGATCCCATCTCTTAAAAAAAAAAAAAAAGGCTTCCATGAAGATGAATTAAACAAAGCTGATACTGCTTCTGCATGCTAACCATGTAATTTAAAGGACACAAAAAATGTTAAAATACCATTTGAATCAACTACCGATTCACAAGAAAAAATATAGGAGGTTCTTAAAAGTCAAAAGCCTCAGCCGGCAGCCCTGTGGAATTTTCAACAGAGCTCCCCACTCCCCACCCCCATCCCGCTTCCAGCCGAAAAGCCGATCCAGGCAGGAGGAAGACACCCAGCCTTTGTGCTATTTCCTGTCCTCTCCCCCACCTTCGGGCCTTCGGAATATCGCAAACCGGGCCCCGAAACTCGGCGCGGCGGCGGCCGCCCCACAAAGGCAGCTCCGGGAGCGCCATCTTGGCGCGGCCACCGGGCCCATTCATTCGCGGGGCCGGGCCGGGGTCTGCGCAACCCCCGGGTCGACACGCAGTGGGCGCCGGCGCCGGACAAACCCGGGCCTCGGCAGGAGAAGGGCAAGGCCAGAGCGCGGCCGCCTCCGCGACTCGGCACAGCGAAAGGGGCCGAAACCGTTATTTTCCCATTTCCCGACGCCGCGCCCGGCTTCTGCTTTAAATCCCCACTCCGGCCGCGAGGCGCGGCCCGGCTTCCCCATTTCATTGTTCCCTTCCGCGCGCTCGCACCCCGCGGCCGCCCGGCCCTCAAAGTCACCCCGATAGACGGCCCGCGCGGGGGCTCCGGCGGCCGACACCGCCCCGCCTGCAGGCCCGCCCGGCCTTTGTTCTCGCGCCGCGGGCCCGAGCGCCACGTCCGGCTCCACACGCAGGGCCCGGCCCCGCCCGACCCGCGCCCCCGGGGCCCCGGCCGCCGCCACGGGAAGCGCCCGCGGCGCACACAGCCCCGCACCCCGGTGCCGAAACTCGGCCCCCAGCCTTGGGCCTGGGACCCCGGCTCCTCTCCCTAGACCCCGCCCTCGACCCCGACCCTGCAACCCGAACCTCGGACCCCAGCCCCCGGCCCCCGCCTTCGGACGCCGCCCGCCGCACCCGGGAGGAGGAGGAAGACGCGGCCCCGGCCGGCGGGTGGGGTGGGGGCGGGGCGGGCGCCCCCAGGGCGGGCGAGTGGACGAACGGGACCCGGGTCCGGGGCTGGGGGCTGCCGCGCTCACCTCAACGCCCTCGTCGCGGCCTGACGCGCCCACACCGCAGCCTCGGCCGCCGCTCGGCAGGTCGTCGCGCTCGGGCCGCGCTGCGCGCTCCGCGGGCGCTGCGGGCAGGTGCGCGCCGGCGAGGCTCGGTCCAGTCCCGCCGCGGCGGCTGCTCCACTCCAGGCCCCGCTCCCCACTCGCCGCCCGCGCCCGCTCCCGCCGCCGCCGCCGCCGCCGCCGCCGCCTCCTCCGTCCGCCCCTCAGACGCCTCCAGCCATCGGGATGGGCGCGGCGGGCCCCTGCCCGCAGCCTCGGGAAACCCCACGCGCTCGCGTCACCACGCACGCCGCGCGTCGGGCGCGCCCGCCAGGCCCGACGGGCACGCGCACGCCTGTGCGCTTCCAAACCGCATCGGGCCCCGAGCGCGTGTCCGAGCGGCTTAAAGGGGCCGTGCTGCTGCCTTCGGGGACCGCTGCCCCGGGAGACCCCCGGCGGCCCGGCCTTGCGGGGACCGGGCGGGATGGGGACCGGGGCAGTGGGCCCTCGAAGTTGGGACGGGGCGGGGGGAACGCGGGCTTGGAGCCCTCCGGGGACAGGGTAAGGTTGGGTAACCGTGGGCGGGGGCTCCTCTAGGGGCGAGGGGGGGGTAACGGCGGGCGGGGGGCACTCAAGGGACAGGGCAGGGGCGGGGAAGGCCGCGGGCGGGGGCGGTCCCTCCGGGGACGGGGCGGGTGGGGGCACCGCGGGCGAGATCGCTGCCTGCAGAGGAGGCACCAGCCCTCGCTAGCAGGTCGGGGTCCCGGGCAGGCGCAGGTGCCACCCGGCCTCTCAAGCAGGGACTGCGGCGAGCTCAGACGGGGATGACGGGCAGAGACCCGCGCTTGGGCTCAATGCGTGTGAGGTGGTCCTCGGGCTGCGGAGGAGGGCAGCGCCCCGTGGCTCCTCGCGCTGCTGCGGGCAGGGCCGCCTGGGAGGGGCGGGGGCCGGTGGGCGGGAGTGTCGGGGGAAGGCCGCGGACCCCTCCCGAGCCGCTGAGCAGTGGACAGCAGGGACTGGAGACCCCCAAGTGAGGAAGGGGAACGAAGTCAAGAAGGCCACATGTCCTGGCTTCCAGGCTTGGTGTCCTCAGAAGCCTCCAGAACGTCCATGGAACCCGCCCCTGTGCCCACCGCCTCCTGCTGTCTTTCCAGCTGAGTTCCGGCCGCCCCTCACCCCCCAGCTTCTTCACTCTGCTCCTCCCCAGCCAGCGCCCTGCTCCCCGGTCCTCAACCACCACCTTCCACCCGCCTGGGCCTTCATCCCCTCCGAGCTCCCCTTCCACACCAAACCTGGCGTCCGTTTTCCTCCAGGCCTGCACCAGCACAGCTGAAGGGCAGAAAGACCCAACCTCATCCACTGGGCCTCCCCTCAACCAGGGCCACAACCTCAAGGGGCCATGCCACCCCCAACGCCTATTTCCCACCTTCTACTCTCTCCACACCCTGGGACACCACCCGCATCTCTAAGCTGACGTTTTCCTTCTCGTTTTGTGTGCATGGTGCTTGTGTGAGAAAGTGGACACACAGTAAGTGCGACTTCCAGATGCGTCCGCCAGCTGCCCTCCTGCAGGCGCTTCCCCCTACCTAGGGGAGCCTCCACCAGACAGGGAACCCACGCCGTCCCACCCTTCACTCTCTCTCCCACTTCACCTGTCCGCGTCATTCCTGGAGCCCTTTCTTTCTGGCACGAGATGCTCCAGGGCCCTGTTGTATTCTCCCTGCCCCAGCCTGAACCCAGCTATTTCTGCTGGCAGCCTGGTTCATTGTGGGAGAATGTCATGCAGAGCCCGGGATCTGGCTCCGGATGTGCTCATTGCTACTGGGGTGTCATTGCAGCTGGCGGAGCAAGGGAACACATCTATGTACGTGCCCACACGCATATGTATACACACCGTTTCATGGGCGTTTTTGTCTCTTTTTCTTGGGCACCACGTGTTTACTCTGAGGCCAGGCCAACACCACAGGGCTCAACCTGTTCCGAATGAGGGGCCTCCTGCTTTGGGAGTGAGGAACCTGGCTCTGATTATCTCCTGTGTAACCAGTCTCTCATCCTTGCTTCCACCCACCATATGCTACCCCCTCCTCACCCTGTGTGGCCTCTGACCTCCACTAGGCCACCAAGGCCCCACCCCCACAGGGGCGCCTGCCTGCCTAGTACAGTTGAGCAAGGAGTGAATTCCCAGTGAAATTTTTTTAATTTTTATTTTATTTATTTTGGGTTTTTTTTTCTTTTCTTTTCTTTTTTTTTGAGATGGGGGTCTCCCTGTGTTGCCCAGGCTGGTCTCAAACTCCTGGGCTCAAGCGATCCTCCCACCTCAGCCTCCCAAAGTGCTGAGATCACAGGCAGGAGCCACTGCGCACACGGCCTGAATTGTCAATCATACCACTCGTGTGCCTGAAACCATTGACAGTTCCCATCACCTGTCCTCTCCCCAGTGTCCAGGCCCCTCCTCCCCTCCCCACTACCCAGACACTGGCTCCTCGATGCTCCCTGACACCACCGAATTCCATCCTCCAGGCTTTGGCCCAGTGGCTCCATCTGCCTGGGACGGTCTCCCCATAACCTTGTGTAGTTCAGGCCTTTGCGGGTGTCACCTCCGTGGAGATGTCTCCCCAGCCCTGACCATCCCTCCCAGGTGCCTCAATGCCTGCTCCGGGCCCTCCCCCTGTTGCAGTGTAAGCACCGTGAAGCCCACTCTTACCCGCTGCTCCACCAGCTCAGCATGGCACCAGGCACACGGGGTCATCGGAGAACAGCTAGTGTGGCTGATGCTCTGAGTTCTGAGTGAGGAAGACGCAACCCAGCACAGGGACCAGTGCCCAGGGCAAGGGATCAGGAGGGGCAGAACCATCACCTGGGCCAGAACAAGGGCAGGATGCGAGGAACCTGAGTGGTTGGACGTCAGGAGAGCCGGGCTTCCGCAGGAAGGCTTCTCTGCTCGGACACTCGAGGGGCAGGGTGGAGCATGGGGCACATCCAGGGCCGAGGGACGATGCAAAGTCGGGGGACAGTGTTCTGCACGTTGGCAGGTGAGGGGTCAGAGGTGGCCCTCGGAATCTGGCAGGCCTAATGCTCAATGTCCACCTGAATTAAAAGTGGAAATGAGTAGTGGGGAGAGGAGGCTGAGGCAGCAGCAGGGAAGCCCAAAGTGGGCAGCGGCCGTTTGTCACCAGAGACCTTCCAGCAGCTGTGGGATGGGAGAGGCCCTGGAAGGTCCCTGCAAGCCTGGCCCAGGGCCATGGAGGAGCTTCAAGAGGAGTGGGCACCACACTGCGGGCCAGACTGGGAAGTGGCAGGGCTGTACCCTGGGGCTCCCTTGTCCCACAGGCCACCATCAGCCTGGTCAGTCCATCTCAGTACAGCCAGGGCCATGGAGGAAGGCCACACAGGAGGACCCCAGGCCAGTGCCCGCCCTGGCCATATCCAAGGGGCAGGGTGCAGCCCCAGCACCTCCAGCTTATCTGTAGGTTCTCTAGGTTAAGGCAGGGCTGTCCCTGGAACTTGCCCCATGGCTCAGGCAGAAATCCTATTTGATGGTTTATGGAGGGCAAAGTTGAGAGGAAGGAGGGAAGGAAGGAGCAGCGGCCCCGGGTGCTTACTCCCAGGTCCTCACTGCAGCCTGGGGCTGCCCTCTGAAGTACACAGTCCCTGGGAGGCAGGGACCTCTGCCCTGAGGACGATGTGAATCCAAAGGTGCTTCTCACCTCCAGCCAGGGCCCATCCCTGGAGATAAGAGACACTTGAGCCCTTGGTGGCCCAGGGGGTCTAGAGCCAGCGTCAGACCTGCCCTCCCTGCCCCACCTCCATTCCCTTCAGCCCAGGCCTCTCGTATCTTTTGGCCCTCACCTACCGCCCCACCCTCTCCCTGCAGAGCAAATGCTTCCCAGTAACACTCCCTTCTCTGCAAGGATCTCACAGATCAGCCTGGGTCCCTGAGTCCAGAGCCACACCTGGTCAGCTCTGGGTCCCTGAGTCCAGAGCCATACCCAGTCAGCTTTGCCCAACCCCGGGCAGGACTGAGCTGGGCCCCAGGGTGGAGGCGGCTGCCCCGATACTGGCTCCACACCAGGCCTTCTCTAAAACCCCATGGGAATGGGAGATACAATTCAGATGCCCCGCCCCCACCTGCTTCTCAGCAGGAAATGGTCTAATGGGAAAGTAGGTCTTTTAAATCTGAATTATTCAATCTGTGCACGTGACAGGACCCACAGCTCCATCTCTGTGCGCGCCCCGGGCGCCGCGCTCCAGCCAGGCTTTGAAGGGTCTCAGAGCTGCAGGGGACGTTTCTAGATTTGCAGCTCTGGCAGGAGAGGTCCCTTTGTCTTTCCCTGGGCTCTGGGCTCCTGCAGGGCATCTGTCCTCCTCCTACCAGCACTGTGAGGTTCTCCACCACATGGCCCTCTGCTGTCGTCTTCACTTGCAGTGAGATCCAGGCCCCAAAGGACAGAGAATAGGGAGGGAGGGAGAGAGGAGAGCATCGTGACGGTGCCCAGGGGGTGCAAAATGTAGGTGATCAAGAAGAAAGCCCTAATTAGCTCCTGCAGCTTTCAAAGGAAGGGGCTGGTGGAGGAATGGGGCCACAACACCTCTCCAACCCTCAGCACACACCTGCCGAGGTCCACTGGGTGCCAGGGCGGGTTTAGCACCAGGCCCTGGCCCTGAGGCCAGAGCAGGGCAGCTCTGCTTGAGGGGTAGAGTAGGGGCCTGGTTCCCAGCTTCATGGGGAACGGCCAGTGAGGTGTCACTGCAGCAGAGCCAGGCACGAAGTGAGGGAAGGCTGCTGTGGCTGGTGAGTGGCTGGCAGAGCTGGGAGGGTCACTGCCCTGCAAGGTCACAGACGTCATGGCCCAGGAGGCTAATGTGGCAGGCAGAGCGAATGCCGGGCCTTGGGGGCCTCTGAGAGGAGGCTGACTGTGGCCCCCTGGACCCCGTCTTGCAATCTTGCAGGTGTGGGGAGTTGGCCTCTGTCCCCCACCAGGACCTGTCCCTTGTTCCGAAGCTCCCCACCATGCTTCTCACCCCCGACCCTCCTGGCCACCAACCTGTGGTCATGAATCATGAATTGCACATCCTTCTTGGGCACACATGTGCATGCACACCCAAGCTGGGTACACGTGCATGTGCACAAACACACATGAGCTGGGTATATACACATGTGAACACACAGTGGGGAATCGGTGTCTGCTGGGGGGTGGAGGAGGTGATGGTGTAAGTGAGCAAATGCATTGCGGGGGCATGTTTCCCCTCCCTGCTAGAGTTGGACCAGAATCCCCAGAGAAAACTCAGGTGGCCTCCTGTCACTCTGGTGAGCGGACCCAGGTGGGCTGACACTCGCAGAGCGAGGTGCGTAGCTTAGACCACCAGCTCCAGTAAAGGCCTGGCAAGACCCAGCCCCTGCCTCCCTTGCAGGCAGTGGAAGAATCCACCTTCTTCCTTAGAGTCTTTTATCATGGGTTCCTCTGGCCTCACTGTAGAATCCCGAAACTGCACGCACAGAGATAGAAATCCTGACTCTGTCCAGTGGCCTTGAGTACCACAGATGAACCTAAAGGAGAGGCTTTTTTTTTTGAGACGGAGTCTCACTCTGTTGACCAGGCTGGAGTGCAGTGGCACGATCTCGGCTCACTGCAACCTCCGTCTCCCGAGTTCAAGCAATTCTCCTGCCTCAGCCTTCCGAGGAGCTGGGACTACAGGGGCGCACCACCACGCCTGGCTAATTTTTGTATTTTTAGTAGAGACGGGGTTTCACTATGTTGGCCAGGCTGGTCTCAAACTCCTGACCTCATGATCTACCCACCTCAGCCTCCCAAAGTGCTAGGATTATAGGTGTTAGCCACTGCACCCAGCCAACGAGGGGCTTTTTTTTTTTCTTTTTTTTGAGATGGAGTCTTGCTATGTTGCCCAGGCTGGAATGCAGTGGTGCAATCTCAGCTCACCGCAACCTCTGCCTCCCCGTTCAACCGATTCTCCTGCCTCAGCCTCCTGAGTAGCTGGAATTACAGGAGCCTGCCACCACACTCAGCTAATTTTCGTTTTTTGTTTTTGTTTTTGTTTTTGTTTTTGAGACGGAGTGTTGCTGTGTCACCCAGGCTGGAGTGCAGTGGTGAGATCTTGGCTCAATGAAAGCTCTGCCTCCTGGGTTCACGACATTCTCCTGCCTCAGCCTCCCGAGTAGCTGGGACTACAGGCGCCCGCCACCACGCCTGGCTAATTTTTTTTATTTTTAGTAGAGACAGGGTTTCACCATGTTAGCCAGGATGGTCTCGATCTCCTGACCTCGTGATCCGCCCACCTCAGCCTCCCAAAGTGCTGGGATTACAGGCATGACCCACCATGCCCGGCCTTTTTTTTTTTTTAGTAGAGAGGGAGTTTCACCATGTTGGTCAGGCTGTTCTTGAACTCCTGACCTCGTGATCCACCCCCCCCCCACCCCCCCAGCCTCCCAAAGTGCTGAGATTACAGGCATGAGTCACCGCACCTGGCCAAGGTGCATTTCAATGTCATCCCCCATTCAAGGAGTGACAGACCTTTGGTTTAAAATACAAACCTCGGCCGGGCGCGGTGGCTCATGCTTGCAATCTCAGCACTTCGGAAGGCCAAGGTGGGCAGATCACCTGAGGTCAAGAGTTCGAGACCAGCCTGATTAACATGGAGAAACCCCGTCTGTACTAAAAATACAAAATTAGCTGGGCGTGGTGGTGCATGCCTGTAATCCCAGCTACTCGGGAGGCTGAGGCAGAAGAATCGCTTGAACCCTGGAGGCGAAGGTTGCGGTGAGCCGACATTGCGCTATTGCACTCCAGCCTGGGCAACAAGAGTGAAACTCTGTCTCAGAAAAAAAAAAAAACACCTCTTGGCTGGGTGCCATGGTTCACGCCTACAGTCCCAGCTCTTTAGGAGGCTGAGGCCGGAGCATTGCTTCAGACCAGGAGTTTGAGACTAACATAGGGAGTGAGACCCCATCTCTGCTAAAAATAAAAAAATTAGCCAGGCATGATGTCTCGTTCCTGTGGTACCAGCTACTCAGGAAGCTGCGGTGGGAGGATCGCTGGGGCAGGGGTCAGGAAGCTGCGGTGGGAGGATCGCTGGGGCAGGGGTCAGGAAGCTGCGGTGGGAGGATCGCTAGGGCAGGGGTCGGGAAGCTGCGGTGGGAGGATCGCTTGGGCCGGGGAGGGTGAGGCTGTGTGAGCCATCATCTCGCCACTGCGCTCAGACCTGGGTGACAGAGTGAGACCTTGTCTCAAAAACAAACAAAAACCCCACAAACCTCCCTAACAGTGAAAGATGCAAAACCATGAATGGAAAGAGCATCGTCCCCTGCCTGTAGACCCAGAAGCCGTGCATGAGCTGGGTATGCATGTACACCCAAGCTGGGTATACACACATGTGCACACACTCAAATTGGGTATACATGCATATGTGCAAACACACATGCGTTGAGTATACACATATTTGCATGCACACCAGCTAGTATACAGGCATGTGCACACACAAGAGCTTGGTATACACACATGTGCACACGCATGCAAGCTGGGTCAGTCATGAGTCACTGTAGCAAGCAGTAAAAGCTTAAACCAGCTTGCATGAAAAGAGGCAACTGACTAGCTCAGTGAATAGGAATCATGAGCAGACAGCTAAGCCTCAAGCCTACCTGGATCCAGGTGAGGCCGTCGGGTTCTCCCCCTGCCCACCCACCCATGGCTCTGTGTCCCCATGTGGCGCCTCCTCCTTTCTCTGCTGGGTAGGGCCCCACTGCCCCGTCACCCCCACCTCAGCAGTCAGACTGCTCAGAAGACGGCTATCTGGATGTTGACCCCAGGAAGACTCTGAAAGGCTTCACTCAGATTTTGTGTGGCTCCAATGGTAGTTAGTGGCTCTCAACACAAAGGCAGGGCTGTCGCCAGGGGGAGCAGAGGCTGCTGGGCATGGGGAAAATGCACAGGTGTCCCCACCTACCTCGTGGCTAAAAACTAGCAGCTGAGCAACAGCTGGGCTACTTATACCCAAAGCCTCTGTTGGTTGGTGAGGTCAAGGACATCAGATGGTTGGTTTCACCCATGGTGAGGTCAAGGACGGAGGATGGCTGGCTGCCCCTCACTGAGGTCAGGCGGCCCCACCCTTGGCCTGACCCAGCCTGAACCTGGAGGCTGCGGACAGAGCCCACGGGGGTGGAGCAGGCTCGGGCCTCCGCTCTCCCCCTGCCCCCATGGTGTGCTGCAGGGCATCTTCTGGGGTGGGGTCATCGTGGGAGCCCCACGCCACCATCTGCAAGTCCTCTGCAGGTACAGTCGGAGCTCCCAACCATCCAGCCCCCAGCCCCATTTCCTGCCATGGCTGGGCGGCCCCCTGGCAGGAAGGCTGCAGCTGTTCTCCGGGGCCTCCTCAGCCTCCCACAGGCCACCAGCATCCTCAGGCTGAGAGTGTGGCTGGCACAATGCCCTGCACACATCCTGGTGAGATGAAGGGAGAAGCTGGCACAGTGACCCAGAGAAATGGACAGTCAGAGCGGCCCACACCCACCCCCCAACACCTACACACAGACAAGAGAGCAAGGTGGCCTAGGTAGGCACCGGAGACATGAGCAGACAGAAATGGGGACGCAAGATCCTCAGTGCCCAGAAAGTGGGGGTCTGAGAGAGGGAGCCCAGTGAGCAGGGCCTGGGGGGTGAGAAGGGCTATCTCGGAAGCAGCCACCCCAGCTGGGCCTTAGGGCTCTGAACCCTCAAGACCCCTTCTGGGGGCACTGTGGCTCACGCCTGTTATCCTAGTACCTTGGGAGACAGAGGCAGGCAGATCACTTGAGCCCAGGAGTTTGAAACCAGCCTGGGCAATATAGTCAAACTCCATCTCTACAAAAAATGAAAAAATACATTTTTTTTTTGAGACTGAGTTTCACTTTTGTTGCCCAGCTGGAGTGTAGTGGCGCGATCTCAGCTCATCGCAACCTTCACCTCCCAGGTTCAAGCGATTCTCCTGACTCAGCCTCCTGAGTAGCTGGTATTACAGGCACGCACCACTATGCCTGGCTAATTTTTTTAAAATTATTTATTTATTTATTTATTTTTTGAGATGGAGTCTTGCTGGAGTGCAGTGGCATGATCTCGGCTCACTACAAGCTCTGCCTCCCGGGTTCACGCCATTCTCCTGCCTCAGCCTTCCGCGTAGCTGAGACTACAGGCGCCTGCCACCAGGCCGGCTAATTTTTTGTATTTTTAGTAGAGACAGGGTTTGACCATGTTAGCCAGGATGGTCTCAATTTCCTGACCTCGTGATCTGCCCGCCTCAGCCTCCCAAAGTGCTGGGATTACAGGCATGAGCCACCGCGCCCGGCCAAATTTTTGTATTTTTAGTAGAGACGGGGTTTCACCACATTGGCCAGGCTGGTCTCGGACTCCTGACCTCAAGTAATCCACCCACCTCGGCCTCCCAAAGTGCTGGGATTACAGGTGTGAGCTAGCATGACCTGCAAAAAATATAAAAATTACCTGGGCATGGTGGCATGTGCCTGTAGTCCTAGCTACTCAGGAAGCTGAGGTGGGAAGATCGCTTGAGCCTGGGAAGTTGAGGAGGCTGCAGTGAGCTGTGGTTGAGCCACTGCACTCCAGCCTGGATGACAGAGCCAGATCCTGTCTCAAAAAAAAAAAAAAAAAGAAAGACTCTTTCTTGGTCCCTCAACATCCTCCTCCCAGGCCTGGCCAAGCTTCCTGGCCTGAGGTGTCACCCACCTGCCTAGATGTGCTTGGGGTGGGGTCCCTGGGGCTGGAGAGTGGGGAGACAGCACAGGTGGGCCACACTGGCCAGTGCAGGATGACGGAGGCTCCCACCCCATTCCAGTGCCCAGAGTGAGAGCAGAGGTGAGTGGGTGGGAACCCAAGGGTCCAGGGAATTCGGGGGTTGCCTGGCCTCCAGCTCCCTTCGCCCCCCCTGCCAGGGCCCTGCTTGAGGAAGAAGCTCAGGCAGCTCAGGAGATTCATCTTCCCAGGGGCGGCACCCCAGACGGGGCTCCTTGTACACCTGCCGGGGAAACAGTTCGCACCTGTGGCCTCAGCTGGTGGGTGGCTGGTCCAGCCACCAAGGTTTTCCTGAGAGTGAGGCCCCTAGAGGTGCCCGGCTAAGGGGCTGCAGGGGGGCTGAGGAGGGCAGAGCCTTCCCGACCCCCCTGCCCACTGCCCTCTTGGGCCCTGCCAGGTAAGGGGCAGCCCAGAGATGGACCCAGAGTCCAACCTGCGTGCCCTGGAGCTGCCCTTCTGTCCCAAAGAAGCAGCTGGAGGTCACTGACAGGCAGACGCCAGCAGGGCCCTTTCCAGCAGTGGGTGGCCATGAGTAACCTTCCCTGGAAGCAGGGGACCTGGTCAAGGCTCTCTCAGGATACAGAGGCACACAGAGGGGAAGGGCCAGGGGTCCTCCCAGGCTGGAGCTGCCCTCCCCCGGTGCAGCTGCTCACAGGGCGGGGCTCTTCGCCACACGGGGCTGCACTGGGTCACCACAGTGCCTCGGGAGGCCGTCCTCTCCAACAGAAGACCCTACCACACCGACCCACCCTGTGAAGAGGTCAGGGACTCAGGGTCCCACCTGCTGTCCCCATCCCCCACCCAGCTCAGGGCCCAGCAGTCTCCACAACGGATCTCCTCCACAAACCCCACGCCCTTGGCGACTTGCTGGCTCCCCTGTGTTGGGTTCTGCCTCATGAGCTACTGTAAAAAAAAAAAAAAAAAAAAAAAAAAAAAAGTGGTAAAGCCTGGGGGCGGTGGCTCACGCCTGTAATCCCAGCACTTTGGAAGGCCGAGGTGGCCAGATCACGAGGTCAGGAGTTCAAGGCCTGAAATCCCGTTTCTACTAAAAAAAAAAAAAAAAAAAAAAAAAAAAAAAAAAAAAAAAAAATAGCCGGGTGTGTTGGTGTGTGCCTGTAATCTCAGCTACTTGGGGGGCTGAGGCAGGAGAATCACGTGAACCTGGGAGGCAGAG